>NC_143489.1:59078228-60526228 GCF_027475165.1 Benincasa hispida
ATAGTAAAACTGATAAAATACTTATAGCCACCTCGGGCTCGCACATTCATAGGACCACAAAGGTCAGAATGTACTAACTCAAGAGGCTCCTTGGCTCTATATCCTTTTCTAGTAAAAGGTCGTTTAGTCATTTTACCCTTAAGGCAAGATTCACACACAGGTAAAAAATTTTCTTCTAATTCACTTAGAAGTACAATCTTTCAATCCTATTGAGATTGATGTGCCCTAAACGTAGATGTCAAAGTTGGGCATTTTCTTTTGCAGAAATTAGTCGATGTTTTGATTGAGTTACTGTAGTTCTGAACATTTTAGTATTATGAAGGGAATTAATGGCTAACGACCTTAGCACATATAAATTCGATTCCAAATTTGCTGTGCAAATAAAAACACCATCTTTATGAATAAACGCTTTATTCACTTTAAAAAAGACAGTATATTTACATTGATATAAACACTTTACAGAAATGAGGTTCCTCTTTAGTTCAGGAACAATATATACATCATTTAAAACAAGAAACATATTCTGTAAAGCTAACTGGAGTCCTCCCACTGCCACAGCTGAGATGACGTGCCCGGTGCCTACTCGCATCGTCATCTAACTAGCCTCTAGCTGTTAGTAGCACCTGAATCAATTATCTAGGCAGAATCATCATCCTCCACTACCGAGGACAGTTCCTCTTCCAGTGTCCATCTTGGTTGCAGTGGAAACACTTTCCCTTAGCAACTTATGCACGCCTCCTTAGGGCGACAGGCAGTGGGTTAGCAGGTGCTTTCCCTTTACCCGTACCAACTTTCTTCTTCTTCCCCTTTTAGAAGTTAGAAGCAGAAGGTGCAGACTTCGTTCTTGAGGTCGAACCTCTATGGAACGTCCTAGAGGATGAAGCAATATTTTCCTCATTCTTCTGCCTCTCCTTACTTTTCAGTAAAGATTGGTATGTCCGCAACTCGTTGAGGAGAGTTGTAAGGTTATACTTCACTTTGTTAAGAATCACATTGCTAACAAAGTACATGAGGCTCTCTGGCAAAGAATGCAGGATTATGCTGACCTGGCTGCCCTCATCGATGTTAGACCCATTCAACTCTACCACATTAAAGTGGACCATCATATTAAGCACATGTTCACGAACAGAGGTGCCTTCTTTCATTTTGGAGTTGAATATGTATTTAAGATCCTTGTGCATAAGTTGTTCAGAAGATTGTCCAAACATCCCCCACAGGGACTCCATGATCTCACGCGTTGAGACCATAGGCTCATGTTTCTTGGCCAGGACATAAAAAAGACTTGCCAAGATGTAGGCTCGGGCCTTCTTATTCGCCCTTGTCCATCGCTCGTATGCCTCCGGAACATTTCGAGCGACATTAGGAGCTGGAATAGGAGGACAAGCCTCCATGAGAGCGAACATGAGATCCTCGATGATTAGGATTGTTGTGATCATATGTTTCCATGTTGCGAAATTATCACCAGTAAGTTTTTCGCTTAACAAAGCTAACGTGGCTGTTGTCATTTGAAAATGCTGCTGAAAATACGAACAAAACTTTATTAGATTTTGCTAAACTACTTTTAAACCAATCAGTTTTGCAAAACAGTTTCAAGTACCCTAAGTTATAAACTTCTATTTTGCAATGATGCCCCAGTGAGGAAGGACAAACGCCACCGGTGGGGTGATCATTACCCCTTCGCTGGGATGAGACATTCTCAACCATTAGGCAGAACTAACTCTTGGAACTGAACCTAACAGCCACCATTTTTCGGTCCAGAATCATTAGCTTTTAACTATTCCACATAAGTGTAACCCCTCGCTTTCGATTCTAGAATCCCGCCCTAATGCGCTTACCGTAGGGAAAAAACAGATTAGGACAAGAGACTAATTTACCTTATCCTCTTACAGGAGATTAAATAAAGAAACGCGCAAAACTGACATCCTTTAGGGGACACTCCCAGGGTGCCTCGAGGCGATGCGCAGTAACATTATTCAACCTAACGAGGGAGACCGAGGGATATGCTGTTGCACTTCCCATTCCCACTTACTATGAACACTCTCTCCATCCAACTTGATATTGAACTACCCAAATACCACCGTTGGGGGAACCCGCCAAAGGTGCCACGAGGCCGAGAATAGATCTCACGGTGTGGACTATTTACAAGAAATGTGAAAGGTTTAAGTGAAACATCTTATGCCCCAAGTACCTCCCACTGAATGTTCTACCTAGGGATTTATTAACCTAGACAATCCGGCTACTGATTTTAGTCTAAGTCGTCGTTTTAAACTTTGCTCATAAACAACATTTGTCTATGAATTATGAACAAGTTCAGGTAGTCACATTTAAACACTTTAATGGATTGTCCTTAACTTGCATGCATACATCAAATCTATCTAATTCACCTTTCCAAGTAAGTTTCCAGGTAGGGGTGTTACGTTTCCGTCAACTTAAATACCCCAGTCTAGACAGAACCCGCCTTAGACAAAAGGTTCCTTATAGATAGATTTGTTACACTTTAACCTTTTATTAGCCAATTTAATCCTATTAAACTGAATAAAAGATTAAAGCTTTAGGGTTTCTAATCGTATTAGAACTGTGATCTTAGGTCTATGTGATCAAGTCTTAAACACTTTAAAACCATGAATTAAACCTAAGTGAGCATGCATGTCTTTCTTATTTCTTTTAGTTCTAATTTCTCTTTAACTTTTAAAAAGAAACAACTAAAACCATTGCGCACAACGAGGCGTTTATAACATTTATAAATTAACCTATGTGTCATGCTTCATGCAATATCCAGTCATTACTATATATAACTTTTATATAACGCATAACAACTAAGAAAACATGCTATCATTCACCCTTATACTATAACACTTATAATATAAAGATGATGCATGTCAAAACTTTTTATGCATGCATAAATATAACTCTTATATTATATAATTCATGAGCATGCTCTTACATAATTAAAATCAGGCTTCTCTAAATTATAACAATTACAATAAAGAGATGATGCATGACCATTGCATAACCTAAGGTGGGATTTACTATATGTGCATACCATATGACATATAAAAAACATACAACGCATGTAATATATAAAGGTTTAATGGACCGGGATGAGCCTTTACAAAAGCCCGAATGAAAAAATCCTATCTATCACATTTTTCATCGAACAAATCGGTTCACAGGTGAACCGGGTCTTAAACCGCCAGGAGGTCTTCATCGTGTAGTATACTCCAGTAGGTAGACGATTGTTCAGCGCACACTAGACGATGGGAGCATTAGTAAACGATCGCATAGACGATGACGAGGCTGTAAAGCCTGATCGTCCATGCAATCGTGTACCGCGACGACAGGTAAACGATTTACCTTGCGTTAATAAGCGATCGTTTAGTCAATTACTAAGCGATGAAGCTTGCTGACCTAAACGGTCATCTAGTGTGTGCGCACATTAAGCGATTCACGAGCATCTCATCGTCTACACGACGCGATACTCAGCGATCGCGTACTCGATCGTTAACCCGATGCGACCAACTCTTGATCGTATTCCCCATCGTTTAAACGATGCATTCAACTGCGATCGCATACGCTTTCATCTTTACGATGCGATCAACAGCGATCACGTAGAACACCTTCTACACGATGCGATCAACCCTAGATCTCCACCTTCCTCGAAGAGCCGCAACGCTTGCCAGAACTTTGATGAACGACTCAAAACTTCAAACAAACTTTGAATACAGACTCGATAACGATTATTAATACCTAAACATGCAGGGGCCTTTACAAATAATCGCAAATGTAAAAGGATCTAAATCAAACCAAGGCTAATCATCCCGAAAACATCCATTAATCCCGCACATCCATAATAGATTTAACAATTCAACAGTGCAAAAATGCACACACCATGAATGTATATTTCATTTCATTGCAACAGATGAAATCGGAGTATCAGAACCTGGCTCTGATACCAATTGAAGGATCTCATATCAATGAGTTGCATGAGCGTGTTCGGATCGCTCCAATCTCACCGTGACTGAAATATAACATTATACATTCAACACATATAGTTATGCAAATAAACTCTAATTAACAGCATGCTATGAACAACAAAATCATAAGGGAAAGAGTTCCATACCAGTTGAAGATTATCTTCAAACTTCATAACTCCAACACAGCAGAAACCCTCCACACAATCTACCAAAGCCCGGTAGCAACGTCGACTGCAGCAGCACGAACAACGCGAAATCACGACCGCAACAAGGACGACACCACCACTAATGAGACCTGGGTATTCTCGGAGTGAAAACCCAAAGGGTGGGCTTTGGTGAATTTGGTAGAGGATGGAGGAAACACGAGTCGTATAGTCGATAAGCAAGTGGGAAGGTGAAGGCCGCTATCGCATAGCATAAATGTTTATCGTCTAGAAGAGCTACACGATCGTGTAGGATTTATTGAACGATCATTTAAAAAAAGGTATACGATCGTTTAGAGAAGTTATCCGATCGTCTAGGCCACAATGTGCGATCATTTAGACGTAAGATATACAAACATTTAGGCAGAGAACTCTATCGTATAGGCTCTCATGCGATCATTTACTTTCACCAACGCACGCTTCCGAATTCTTTTGGGTGAATGATGGACGATCGATTGAATGATTAAAAAATGAAAACATTTTTCATTTTAACCCATCGGTTACCATAATCGACGTTGCCCACTAACCCACGTCCAAACGTGATATTAGGATTAATTATCAATTAATATCATTATCATATATTTATATCCTATAGTTTGATATCACATATCTACTATAGTATTTTCCCCTTTATTTGATATAAATCATATTTATATCTAGTTTCCTCCAAAATAATGTATCACATACATTTAGCCAATTATATCATATATAATTAACCAGTCCAATAATATCATATATAATCGAACTTCCTCTTGTCAAGTTGAACATTTCAAATTAACCTAAATACTGGTTCTCGACTTTATCCAAGCTACCCAGGGGACCTAATGGACCTATGGCTTGAAGTTCCAACAGTACGTGAATAGCTGACTAAACTCTTTAACCACGAGATCCACCATCCGTTAACTATCAGGCATTCCACTAAAGACCAACAGCTGAACTCTTCTTACCACAGATATATTTCTGTGTCCATCAAATATAACCAATCATGAGTACGATGACCCTTCACAGATGCTCGTAAGTACAGTTGGGCCAAATTACCGTTTTGCCCCTATAGTTACATCTCACTACTTAAGTACCACTGATTCCTCTAATGAACAATACAACATAGTTCAACTCAATGTGAACACCTCTCGGGCCAAGAGAAGGTGTATGGCGCCACATCGTTCAAGCCCCGAAATCGGCCCTTAAGGGAGCAATCTATCTACTTATCCCTGCCTCGGGGAAGAAGTGAATTCCATCTTGTGTAGCTGAGTTCCCAACTCCTAAATCAGACGAATCCCCAAAATGGTAGGTTTGAATCAGCGACCTGGCCACTCACACCCATACAAATCAAAGAACTGCCCTCAATGGTAGAAGTTCCCAACTCACTCAGGATTGAGGTCATGTTACCTATGATCATCCTAGTGAAGTGAAGTCTCTGTCATGAACGGTGTTATATAACGAGACGTTAACACTTCGTGGTTAGGTCTTATACAAACTTTTTGTATAGGACGCCCCCGCTCGCATGTACCCAACGTGAATGATCAGGATTAGACCATCTGTGATAAGTCACAACACTTGTGACCATTCCACAAAGTGGGCCGCGTCCGTAGCATTACCAGGATAAGGTTTCCCTCCTTTATCCATATACTACAGACCATTTTGGTTATCACTTAAGACATGATCCACTTGTATGTCACCACATACATGCTTGAGTCACATGCAGATAACCAGGGATTTTATGTTTATTGGTTTGGGGTAAAGCAAATAAAACAAGTAACTGAGCAAAAACACAAGATGTGAAGTAAATATCATATATTAATAACACAAGCATTCGTACATACTGTTTACAAACTACAGGACACTTAGGGCATCAACCCCAACAGTTAGTTTATTGGATTTGGATTATTTAGGCAAGATAAATACAAGATAAGCAATAACTATTTATTGTAGTAAACATGAATAACACTTTATTAATAATTGATCAAATATTATATTTATAATCAACGAGTTTTGGGGCATAAAACCCAACAAGTGGTGCTGATAAAATGAGGGGTATTGGGTGAATTGGGTGATGGTGTAGAGGGAGAGGTAGATGTGTAGGTGCATTGGGTTTTGGCATGAGAAGGTTGGGAAGATGGCAGGGATGGAAGGGATGATGAAGGGTGGAGGGAAGAGGTAGAGGAGTGAGCATGTTGTGTAGGCAAAGGAAAGGAACTAATGGCTGGAAGGGATAGAGGAGGAATTAAAAAGAATGGTTCACAACGGACTTGCTTAATGGAAGGAAGAGTATGATTATGAGAAGCAAAAGGAAATGATGATTCATTAAAAATTAAATGACGAGACACATACATGCGGCTTGTTGTAGTATCAAGGCAAAGGTAGCCTTTATAAGTTGTACTATAGCCAAGAAAGACATGTTCTTGAGATCGATATTAAAGCTTATGATCATTGTAAGGATGAAGGAAGGGGTAACAGGCACAAGAAAAAGATTTTAAAAGACAGTAATCAAAACCCTTTATTGTATAACATATAATAGGGTGTACAGTTTTGAAGGATAGGAGTAGCCAAACAATTAATGAGATGAACTACCGTTTGAAAGGCATATAACCAGAAATTTTTGTGGAAAAGATGAATAGGCTAAAAGTGACAAACCAACCTCAACAACATGATGATTCTTTCTCTAAACACTTCCATTTTATTGTAGTGTGTATTGACAAGAGATATGATGTTGAATGCCATTAGAAACAAGTGTGGACAAAAGGGTTTAAATTTTTTTTGCCACCATTGGTTTGGAGAGCAATAATCTTTTAATCAAATTGATTTTAAACCATTTCTTTAAATTTTAAAAAGGTAGATAGTGTATCACCTTTTCTTCGAAGTAAGAAAGTTGAAATTGGGAAAATGGAGAGTTACGATTTGGGTAAAAGGGAGTTGAAATTGGTGGCATGAAAGGAGAAGTTTGAATATGGGTCGTAATTTGAGGCAAGGTTGATGGGATGTGACTATGTACAGGAATAGTAGTAGTGTCTGTGAAGCTGAGTCCACCTAAGGTTGACGTTGAAGACGAATACGCCATTAGCAAAAAAAGAACAAAAAAGAAAAGCCTAGCTCTGATATCATAAAGCACAAAATAGAAAAAAATTTGTGATAACTTTTCTCAGCACGGATGCTGAGGTTGAGCATTCAATTAAATAGTAAAGAAATAGTATAGGTGTCAGATAATGAGAGGATACAAAAATAAAATCATAATAGAAAGAATTCCAGGTAAAACGGGATGGACAAAACAGTAAATAGAAAACTTAAAATGATATTTTCTAGCAAGCATTATTTCCAAAATGGGTTAAGGGTCTTGGTCGAGTAAAACTCGTCATATGTGTGGAGACACGAATTCTTTGCTCGGGGGCATAGGTGGCTATTGGGAAATGGTTTGTCCATTCAAATGAGAAGAATCCCTAGTTTCTAAGGGTAGGGAATCGTTTAGTGAGTCAGGTGAGCAATAGGTTTAAGGGCGGGTTGGTAGCATCCCTTCTCACGAAGAGTGTGGAGTGATAACAGTAAAAAGTGCACCCATTTATTATGTTACTTTTCTTTAGTAAAAATGTCATTTAGTATGATGTTTTCATTTAATAGCTTTATGTTAGTTTCAGTTAATTTGGACAAAAAAAATTTAAGAGTTTTTACTATTGATTTTGACTATTTTCCATGAAATGTCAATGATACAAATGCATCATGCCCTAGATCGAGTCAAATTCATTCCATTCGTTCAATACCTTGCTGGTTTTACGATCTTCAACCATTTTACAACTCTGAAATCACCTAACGTCATTCAAGCCATGAATTTCGGTCATCGAGCAACCTTTCTTAGCCAAAAAAATTGTCATGGAAGCCTTAAGAATCAAACAATCTCCAATCCTTGGAAGAAAATCCACAAGTTACATTTAGAAACTCTCCAAGAACGAAAGTTCCTCTGAATAAAGTAGTCTTTAGATCACTCTTACTTAGGAGAACGTGTATAGAGTGAGGATTCACTCTTGAAAAATGTTGAATCCATCCTAGAGAGCCTTTAGATTGTGGTTTTTAACTCAAGAAGTTCTTCTACTATTTTTCTAGCTTACTTTACTCAGTTTTTGCTATTTTTATATTTATTTGTCTTTTAATACTTGAATTTGACACTTGTAATCTATAACATTTGAGTTAATAAAGTCTATTCGTTTTCATCTACTTATGGATTAATTTTCTAAAGGATTCGGTTATGTGGATATGTAATCGCATCACATCGCATCATCATTTATATTTCTTTAGTTGATTAAACTCTATTTGTTAAGTTAAATCGACCATTTAAGTTAGGATGTTAGTGTTGGGGTTGATGCCCTAAATCTCGTAGGGTCCTATAGTTCGTAAACACTTGTATGAACATACATTTTGTTATTAATAATATATGATATGTTATTCACTCCAGTTTATGAAATATTTGATATTTTAGTTGCATTAACCACAAACCAATAAACTAAGATCCATGGTTATCGTTTTAACTTAAACATGTATGTGGAGACATACAAGTGGATCGTGTTTTAAGTGATAACCTAAATGGTCTATAGTATATAGATAAGAAGGGATACCTTATCCTGGTGACACTACGAGTGTTGCCTGCTTTGTGGGTGTTACAAATGTTATAAAATGCTAAAAATAATCTAATCCTGATAATTCATGTATTCGACATGCGAGTAGGGATATTCTATACAAAGGAGTTTGTATAAGACCAACCACGAAATGTTTAGTCTCGTTATATAGCACCGTTCATAATTGAGACTTTCATTTCACTAGGATGACCATAGGTAACATGACTTTAATTTTGAGTGAGTTGTGAACTCATGCCAATGAGGGCGGTCCTTTGATTTGTATGGGTGAGAGTGGCCAGATCCCCGACTCAATTAGCCTACCATTTTGGGGATTCGTCTGATTGGGGAGCTGGGAACTCAGCTACACAAAATGGAATTCACTCCTTCCCTGAAGCAAAGGTAAGTAGATAAACTGCTCCCTTAAGGACTGATTCCGAGGCTTAAATAATGTGGTGCCACACCCTCTCTTGGCCCGAGAGGGGTTTAGTCATAATAGGACTATGATCTATTGTTCATTAGAGGAATCAGTGGTACTTAAGGAGTTAGATGTAACTACAGAGGCAAAACGGTAATTTGGCCTAACTGTACTTACGAGCGATTTGTGAAGGATCATTGTACTGTTGATTGGTTATATCTAATAGACACAAAAATATATCTGTAGTATGAAGAGTGCAGCTGTCGGTCTTTAGTGGAATGTCCGACAGTTAACGGATGGTGGATAATGTGATTAAAGAGTTTTGTCAGTTATTCACGTAGCGTTGGAGCTTCAAGCTACAGGTCCATAAGGTCCCCTTGGTAGCTCAATTGATTCAAGTTGAGAATAAGTTTTTGAGTTAATTTGAAATGTTCAAATTAATAAGAGGGAATTTGATTATATATGATATAATTAAATTAATTCAATTATATATGATATAATTGATATAATGTATTTGATACATTATTGTTTGATAGAAGGAACTAGTATTTGAATATAATTCAAATATAATTTCTATGAATTAGATTCATAGTCATTCAATTTAATATAAATATGATTTATATTAAATGTCATAAAAAAAAGAAAAAGTATTATGGTTTGTGTATTGTATATGATGCAATATTAAAACTATAGGATATAAATAAAATATGATAAGTTAGTTATTGTATTTATTTATAATTTATTAATTATATGATAATTAAAATTTCTTTTTCTTAATAACCGACCTTAGTGGTTGGTTACATAGTTTTATGGCAATTTGGGATAAAAAGAAATTGGATTTCAAAATCTCACATGACACGCGGCTTTCAAATTAACTATTGAGTGACTACATGAAGCATCAAGTTACTATATGATAGTGTTTTTAACTAAACGATCGAGTATCTAGTCTATGCGATAGATTTCCATATTCTACACGATAGTGCTGCCCTTTACTCGATCATTTACCTCCTTCTTGTCATACCCTCTCCCAGATTACCCTTTTAATCTGGAAGAGGATATGACTGTGGTAGTTACTAGCCCTACTGCCAACACCCACCACCAAAGCCTTCTAATATAAATACCAACCTGTTTAAAACATTAATAGTATACGCATACAGCAAACCTCCTTAAGGTTCTACAAAGATTATATAAACACATGCATATAGCCATGACATAACATCTATAGAAAAATATTCACAGATGGCACAAACATTTCTAACAAAGCCCTAGTCCCTCTCAAAACATGTGTACATAAACAGGCCATCAACCTAAGTTCTCCTTAACAAGTTGGGCCTTTCAGTGACAAGCAGCAGCAGAATCAACCTTGAGGAATCTGACCACTACCTGAAAAAGGGAAACACTGAAAACTATGAGCTAGTAGCCCAGTGAGTGACTATAGAATCATATTACATCATGCATTACATCGCTATAAATATGTAAATATATTGATAAGTATCTCAAGCAACTTTCTCTAAATATAGCTTTAAACCATTCTTAGACATCATTAAACATCATTATTCCTTAGTTGAGAATGAGCCTATAATGATCTAGCTCCCAACGTCTATTACCGGCCAAGAGACCCATACTTCGGCCTCTCTTTGATGGTGTATGGTCTAGGAGACCCATACTTCGACCTCTCATTTAGAACTACCTACGTGCAAGTGGAGTTTTCTAAGCACCGTCAATACCTTAGGTACTATTACCCAGATACCTTCTCCATGTCTTTTAGTATCGGGTTATTTCATAGCATCAAATTAAATTTCTCTGCATGTCATTTACACAAGAACTCATTCTATCATAGCCTTCCTCTAGGAAGCATATTTCAACATTAGAAACTTAACTTTTGTAATGATTTCACCATATACCTTGGCCTGTGTTACACATATACAAGCAGGGGAACATACGTTAAGCTATTCTTCAACCATTTGTTGCTTGAGGGAATATAAATTCATCATTAACATTACTGTAACTTACTTGACCTTATATGCATAAGTATTAAAAACATTAAGTTCACTTAGTCACTCACAGCTCGTCGGGGCTCTTAACGGTTTATGTGCCTCTCCTAGCTCTTCTTGGCCTAAAAGGACATAATTACCGGTTAAACTACCTAGAATTTTTAGCAAAAATACCTCAAATAGTTTATTTACTAATGGAACTTTCATCAACACAGACAGCATTACTAGCGAGATAATCATCATGAGTGAATTCATCCTCATGAGCGAGATCCTCATCATGTGTGAGATCCTCATGAGCGAGATCAAGCTTTTCCTAGCAAACTTTCATCCTAGCAATACTCACCTTACCAGCAAGATTCAGACTAAATTCCAACGAGATTTCCTTCTTGAGTGAGATCTTCAACACAAAATTAGCGAGATTATAATCTTGAGCGAGATTCTCATGCCCTTTATCTCGCTCTCGCTCTCTACGGTGAGCTGTTTGCTTGTTCTTCCCAAGCAGTTGTCTGCTTCTGCACAGATTCTCTGTTTCAAATTCAAAAATTCATAACTCAAAATCCAGAACTCTTTTCAAGAAACTTCCTTCTACAAACTTGTTTATAATTAAGTTAATTTCTTACCTTAAAATTTCAGTCGAATATTCCTTATATTTTGTCCTGGAGCTTCCAATCTTCTCCTCGAGCCCTGATTAATCCGAGATTCTGCCTCTTCTGCAAATTCTTCACTTTTTTGTTCTTCTCCTCCTACAATCTTCCTCTAGCAAGACAACCTTGAAAACTAGATTCTCGCAGCTTTCAAATGGCACTGATTTCACTAAATTTGCTCATGCTAATTGCCGAAACCAGGCTTTTGAAGTTTCACTTCCTTTTAATCTTCTTGTCGCCTCCTGAGTTCAAGGATTAAAATGCCACGTCACCCCATACTTAGTGCCTCCATCCAAACCAATAAATGAGCTTCCTCATTTAATATATTTTTTTCTTTCCTATCTCCATAACTTCTATATATACACATAGATTTCCATTGGTTAAATATTTAATACAACATTCTTTTGGCTAACATGCTTATCAAGGGAACTTATAGGTCGGGGTTTACACTTCCCTCTAACCAAAATAAGTCAGAGCCCACCATTCCTAGATTCTCACACCGAGAATACCAAGGTAATCAAGTGGTAGTCTCTAGATCTGTTCGAGGATCGAGTTGATACTTGTTGCTATTTGAGGGAGTTCCAATTGCTCGTTGCGTTTGAATTTGATCGAGGGATATTCTTGAAGAAGTGTTCTTCAAAGGTATTGTCTCTCTAACATTAGTATTTATTTCAAGAAGCATGTTGTAATTTATAGTTTAATACATAATTTGTTTAGTATGACTGTGAATGTATGTTCTTTCATAATGAAGTTTGGATGATCCACTTCCACTTATAGGTCCTCTATATTTAGAGTTCCTTCAATTAGCGCTGTTGGGATTAATGCCCTAAATCTCGTGGGTCCTGTAGTTTTTAATTATAATGTACAAACAATTTATTTATCGAATAAAATAAGAGGTATTTATTTTGAAATTTAGTAGCAATAACCCAAAAAAAAAAAATTAAGATCCTAGATTATCTTCTGTAACTTAAACATGTATGTGAAGACATACAGGTGGGTCATGTTTAAGAAATAACCTAAATGGTTTGTAGTAGATGAATAAGGTTGGGTACCTTATCCTGGTGACACTACGAGCACGACCCACTTTGTAGTTGGTACAATTGTTGTAAAATGCTACAAATGATCTGATTCTGATTCATGTAAAGACATGTGAACAACGATGATCTATACAAAGAGTTTGTATAAGATCGAATCACGAAATGAATAATCTCGTTATTTAACACTGTTGATAGAAAAGACTTACATTTCACCAAGATAACCATAGGTGACTTGACCTAAATCCTAAGTGAGTTGTGAATTTCTGCCTATGAAGACGGTCCTTTGATTTGCATAGGTGAAAGTGGCCTGTATCGCTGATTCTATATGCCTTCCATTTTGGAGATTCATTTGATAAAGGAGCTAGGAATGCAGCTTCATAAGAAGGAATTCACTCATTCTCTATAGTTAGAGAAAGTAGAGAAATTACTCCCTTAAGGGCTGATTCCGGGGCTTAGACAATGTGGCACCACACCCTCTTCTGGCCCGAGAGGGGTTTAGTCATAGTTGGACTATGACTTATTAGGGATCAGTGGTACTTAAGGAGTTAGATGTAATTATAAGGGCAAAACAATAATTCTGGCTCAATTGTACTTATAAGCAATTTTTGAAGGGACAATGTGCTATTGATTGGTTATATCCAATGGACACAGAAATATATCTGTAGTGCAAAGAGTGCAGCTATCGATATTTAGTAAAGTGACCAACAATTAATGGAAGTTGGTTAATTTAATTAAAGAGTTTAATTAATTAACCAAGTACCATTGAGCTTCAATCTATAGGTTCATAAGGTCCCCTCGGTAGCTCAATTAGGATTATTGAGAATCCAATTAATTTTGGATTAATTTGAATTGTTCAAATTTATTGAGAGAATTAATTATATTTGATATAATTAATATAATGTATTTGATACATTATAATATAAGGTTTTATCTGATAACAAATAAATATTTGAATATGATTCAAATATTAATTATATGAATATGATTCATATAAATACTATTTGTTAAATTTAATTTAAATTTGACTCATATTAAATACTACAGGTTTAATGAGAAAATTTCAAACTATAGGTTATATTATATTAGATATAATATAAACTATAGGTTATATATGTTATATTAGATGTAACATATAGTTTAATATATATTATATAGTAACTTAGTTATTATATAATTATATACATTAATTCAATTAAAAATACTTTTAATTTAATATTAAATTTAAATTAATTAAAGGAGGGAGTTAGGTAAATAACGCCCTTTCATTATTCTTTCATTCAATATCGTGGAAGTGGAGCAGTTTCCTAAAGAAGATTATCGTCTTCCCTAGTTAACACAGAAGGTTTGTGCTCTCAATCTCCTCAAGCAATTCTCTGAAGAAAATCTTCCTCTCAAATTTAATCTTTCCTCTCCCAAAATTAAGAGAAGCCCACAAAACTCTCTTTTTTATTATCATCCCTCTAGAGAATACAGTGGTTTCTGTTGTGGTGGTATTCAACCAAATTGGATTTCGGTTGCTATTTTGATGAGTTTGTGATCCAAGGGTTTCGAAGTGTTTGTGATCAAGGAGAAGGATTCGAGAAGAAATTTTGACTTCAAGGGTATGTATTACAAAACCCTAATAGCATGTTGTAATTTGTTGAATGCATAATGATTTTCATCCTCTGATTTATTAATTTTGTAAAATAATGAAATTGGGATCCAATCCCCTTCTATTGTGGATGTTCATTCATTCCGTTAAGTAGAGTCTTAATGCTGTGAAGATTAGGACATAAGTAGAACTCATAAAAGAATATGAGACTAATAACCTAGACATAAGTTGTCATATAACATTAGACATAAAGTACACCATAGAACTAAGAGATTACATAAATTAACCAAAGATTTAGTTAACTATAAAAATATAGGATTAACTGTTTAGCCTCCTAAAAGAACTTGTGAAACAAGATTGAATAGGAGTAGTTCTTTGTTCATAGTTGGTCGATGTCGACTTGATGTAGTTGCATAGGTCAAGGCATATTACCTATAGGTTGAAACTTGACCTTTAATACCTATTGTAATCTATTGTTTACTGTAATATTCAGCAACCCACCACAAACTCACTTATTTATACTAGTTACCCTAAGTTTTGCATTGAAATAATCGTCTTAAAAATAATTGAATCTCTTACCAGGTTCGTGGGATATGATACTTAGAATACATCCTAGTTTACTACTTGGGACAGTTTGTGCATGCACTAGACCTTACATATTTCATCTTGGCATCAGGGAGTAAAACATTGGTAAGGCTCGAAGGGTTTTCATGGAGAGGGAGGCAAATTTGATTTTATCTATTCCAGTTAATGGGCTCCTAAGAGTCCGATGATATCTATTAGGCTCTAGATATGAGGGGTTTTCTCAATAAAAAGTGCGTATAGGTTAGGGTTGGATCTTGCATCGATGGATGAGGGATCCTTACCTCCTTAGAAGGGCTAATAGCGTAATGGAAGTTTCTCTAGAAGAGTAGGTTACCATCAAAGGTTGAATCTGTTAATTTCTAGTCTTGTTTAGGTTGGGTTTTATGCCCTTGTCTGAACAAAAAAAAAAGGGAAAAAAATTTTATTTGACACTATTAAAAAAAATTTAGATAAGGATGAAAGAAATTTAGACAAGGATGAAAGAAACGCACATACGCACAAAATCATATCAAAGCCAAAAAAATCACACTCATTTTGTTTAATCTAAAAAACATTTTAATATATATATATATATATATATATATATATAATACCCCTTTTTTTTAAGTTGAGGGGCACATACGACATTGGATTCTCCCTTATATCAATCATCACTAAACTACGTTTGCAAAATACCTCTAAACTTTGTACTCAATTTTAAAAATATTCTTGAACTTTTAAAAACTTCAATAATACCCTTAAACTTTTTAAAAAGAAAATTTAAAAATATTCTTATTGTATTAGTTTTGGATGGAACCCACAAGTACTTTGTTTCAAAAGTGCGGTGAACTTTTAAAATCTTCAATAATATCCTTATCTTACATAAACCATTAGTAAAAATATCTTTAAACTTTAAATTCGAATACTCTTAACCTAAAAAAAAAAAAAAAAAAAAAAAAAATTAGAAATTAGAAATCTTTTACCGTTAGTATATGCATGAAACCAATTATCTACATGACCTATCAACTTCCTTTTACATTTCTCCTCTATCCTATGTTTCAATCACCTAACACATTTCCGTATTTTATATCTTTTTTCCCTCTCTTCTTTACTATCTTTTTTTCTCTCCTTCAATTCCCTTCCAATCTCTAAAATTATCTCTGTTGATTAAGGTACATAGGCTGCAAACACTTTTTAAATAAATAAAGTCATTTTAAAACTTTCTTTTTAAAAAGAGTTAAGAGTACTAATGCAACTTTTGAAAATTTAAATATATTTTTGAAACGAGGTACTAACAATTCTTGTCCATATTTTAACGGTAAAGATATTTTTAACATTTTTTTTAAAGTTTAACGATATTATTGAAACTTTTAAAAGTTGAAGGATATTTTTAAAATGAAGTATTAATGGTTTGCGTCCATAATTAATGGCAAAAGTATTATTAAACATTTGAAACTTTAAAAATATTTTAAAAACAAAATACAAAAACCAGAACTATTTATTATAATTATAAGGGCAATATTAATACTATTTTTTCTTAAAGAATTATAAATAAGTTTGAAGAGGTCATTGTGGGCCATTTATAAGGTCAAGCTGCATTTTGGGGCCCATTAAGATGCCAAATATATCAATTAAATATCACATCGATCATATGAAGGGAGAAAAAGAAATAAAATAATTATAAGTATTTTATTTTTAATATTTAACAAAATCGCCATTATTTAAGTTAATTAAATGGGTTTCAAGGGCCTCAAATCATTGCCATAAGCATTTAGACATGTGGCTGTCTACATCAAAGATAATTAATACGACCATAGTACCTATTCATTCAATTCATTATATGACACGTCATTAAATGATTTATTAATGTATTATTCATTTATTTTATGAACCCTACATAATTTTTAAATACTACTTTTTCGACAAGCAATAAATAGAGACATGGTACTAGAATTTTTTTCACTAATTATCTCCATAACAAATAAGTATAAAAAAAAAATCCAGTATTCTCATATCACGTAGTCTATTTATTCTCTATTTGATGCATCATTTAATGATATATTATTTTATTTTATCGATGTCATAAGTAATTTATGAAAATATTTTTTCAATTTATAGGTTAAATTAAACAAAATGATCTACTCACTTTAAGATTTTAATTATGTCCTAAAATTTTGAAAATTTGAAAACATTTTTTTCCTTTTTTTTTAAATAGGAAAAAAAAACTTCTAACTTGTTCTTAATTTTTTAAATTTGATTTAGACGAAATACTTTATGAGAATCTTTTGCTAAAGTAAGATAGACATCGACAAGATGATTAATATATAAAAATAAAAAGACATACATGACATTATTTAAATTATTATTTATGAATTATTATTCATGTAAATTGTCATAGTAGTCAATGTCTAAAAATTAATTAGGCAAATGATTTTAATTTTTGACAATATTTTTTAAAATGAAATAAATGATTATAACGTTCTTAAAATTCTATATAAATATAAATAATATCACATATGACGTCAAATTTTTACAAACTATCTAACATCTTTGTATTCCTTTTAATGGAAAATATATGTTATGAACCATTTTTGTTTTCTAGAACAAATTTTAAATGAAACTTTTAAAAATCTGGAGACATAATTAAAACCTATTTAAAGATTGTGAGCATTATGTATTATTTAACTGAAATCTTATTCCAATACTTTTACTTTTTAAGTTTTCAATTTCATCAAATTGGATCCTAAACTTAGTTATATGTTGTAATTTTCACCATCTACACGATTTTTTCTAGTTCATACAATAATATTAGGCATTTTTCATTTACAAGAAGAACAAAAAAAAAAAAGTAAACATTATGAATACTTACTCATTTTAACACTATCAAATTTTTAGGAAAACTAAATTTGATTTATGCACAAACCAACCATTAATATGTATCTTAATAAATGTTTAGTATAACATCTTATTAGTTTTTTACTCGCATGGATATGTGTATGTTTTCTATTCGATAAAAGCATATGAGAATACTTTATTTAACGAACTTTAAAATGAAAATTATCATAAGGTAAAAATCGCATTACAATTAGAATTAGAATTGAGGTGAAATTTGATGAAATTGAATTATTAGAGTAAAGTTGATACAACATTTTTTCTTCTATGTATATATATATGTATGTCTTTGTTATTAAAAAATTACTTAATATTCAATTATTTAATATCGAAATAATTGCTGTAAAAAAATCTAAATAATTCAACGACCATCTTTATTTTAATGAACGTAGATCAGTTATATATGCTACCAACCCAATGTTCTTTATCCAACATATTAATTATTGCTTTTATTTTTTTTATTATTATTTTTTTTTAATTTTTTAACTACCATTCACTTAACAAATCTCTTCAGCTTTATTTTATTTTATTTTCTCACTATCATTTACCCTTCAATGATTTTCAACCATTAACGAAGTCGAAATTAAGAGTTGAAGTAAATTCAAAGTTGATTTTTCAATTGGCATTAATGCAAAATCAATTCGTTAAGTTTAGGAACAAGACAAACATCCTTAAAAAATGGATGAAAGTGATTTCGAAATCAACTAAAACATTAAAAAGAATCAAACAAATATTTAGACAACTTTCGATTTAAACAACAAATGAAAGTATGAATAAAATTAAGATCCAAAAAGGTAAATCCAGTTTAGGGAACAAAAGAAGATGAAAGTGTCAAATTAGCCATATGTTAAGGTTGATGGTTGAGCAAACAGAATTGGATCTTGGGATTACAAACATGATTTGACTTCAAGTTTTAATGATGTGTTTATTCATAAATTAAATGACTCATTTGGTCTTGTCCACATACTTTTACAAAAACTTGTCTTCTCATTTGGTCTTTTCCTAACAGCATTATCAGGACAACTAAGTTGGACATCAAAATAGAACCAAAAAAACAAAAAAAGAGAACACTTTTTCATGTTTTCTATGTATATTGCATGTATTTTTACCATTTAGTGATCATGATTATATCTCTTCTAATCTCGTGTTCTATAAGGTTCGTTTGTAGTCTTCCAATGGAGTTGTTTTAGTCTCAAACCTTGCTTGGTATAGTATCTTAATTATGATTGTCACTGTATATATAAAATACTTTAATAAAAACACTTTAGATAATCTTTTAATGAAACCCCAATGCCATATTATAGATTTGAGCAAAATAAAAAATAAAACAAAAAATATGTAGTAAAAAAGGATAAAATTGGCTTAAATACTACTTCAATCCCTACTTTTGTTTATTTTAGTACGTATACTTTTAAAATATTTATTTTGATCCTCGTACTTACAAAAAGTACTTGTATTTTCAAAAAGTGACCACTTTACTCCTTTAAAAATTAAATAAAAGTGAAAGTGAAAGGATCAAAATGATCATTTTTTGAAAGTACAAGGATTAAAAACATTTTAAAAATATAGAGATCAAAATGAACCAAAATTAAAAGTATGAAGACTAAAATAATCATTTTGAAAATATAAGAACCAGAATAGTATTTAAACCTAATAAGATTATATAAAACTTTCTAATATCGACGTTATAAATGATTATTTTTAGATGTTGATTATAAGCTAACCTTTTTCTTGTTCTTTGTGTTGAAATCACAAGATCATCGATGATGCAGAATATAAGAATTGAATCTCAATAATATGCAATATAATGTTGAATGTTTCGTATAAGAGTCCATGACAAACCACCATTCTTAGGAAGTCTGAAGTCTATAGGATGCTTCAACTCAACTCAAATGAAAATAAAACGCCAAAATGCATGATATAACTTATTGTTATCACAAAAATTACACAAATAGCTCGTAGACCATGTTTGCTCATAGAACACTTATCTGATAGTCCCTAAAATGTTACAGAGAATAAAAAGAAATAAAGCAAGCAAATCAGAATTCAACTAAACGAAAAACCTGAAGCTTGTTTCGATCGGTTTTCCTAACAACTAAATAACAGATCCAGAAATTTCGATTATGTTAATAATTTGAAGGAATGAAACATCAGCAGGAAACATACTGAGCCCCTTCTTCCTTATGGAACATTCATAACTTGGATAGACTGCAACATGTCTGAGACAGCAATTACAAGGTCACCTGATTTGATCAAGTTTCTGGCTTTAAGCAGCAAAAATGTTTTGTTGAGGTTGTTTTCCATGTCGTCGGAGAAGCTCAGCCGGAAGGGTATCAATCCCCATTGCAAGTTAAGACGTCTCCTCACAGATGTCGTGGAAGTAAACGCAAAGATTGGGCAATCAGGTCGGCAACGGGACAGGAGAGATGCCATGTGGCCTGATGTTGTGTAGACGAAAATTGCATCCACCTCCAAATTATTGGCTAGAGAAACAATACTCACAATTAGACTGGAATAAGCAATAGGAACAAGAACTCAAGAAACCATTGTTATACAGCGTAATGACCATTTTTGTGAAATGATATAGAGATTATTTGTGTTCATAGTACTAAAAAAACATAGATCTAAATTCGAGTTTTATAGGTATATTACCCATTTTGGCAGCCGAATTGCAGATTTCTTCTAAGATAGTATCTGAGAATGAAGATCCAACTTCTGGGAGTTCCATAGGTTCATGGCGTTTCTCATCCCTCCACCACTTCTCAATTCTTAGACTGACACTTCTCAAAACAGCCAATGCCTTGTCGGGGTACTGGCCCATGGCGGACTCACCAGAGAGCATTAGAGCATCTGATCGCTGCCTAACCGCCTCGGAAACATCAGCCACTTCAGCTCTGGTGGGTGTAGGGTATTCAATCATTGACTCAAGCAGCTGAGAAGCAACAATAACTGGTTTATTTAGTTGCCTGCACAGTTGGACGACCTTTTGCTGGACTGATGGCACCTGTTCCAGTGGTATTTGGGCTCCTAAATCTCCTCTAGCTACCATAGCTCCATCTGATGCTACAATAATTTCTTCCAAGTTCTTCAAGGAATCCAGACTCTCTATTTTCGCAATGATGGAAATGTCACTGCATGTCGATATTAAAAACACAAAAATATTTAGGAGGTGCACATATAAACATTTTAGTGATGAAATTCACAAAATTGGAGAGAATGTGATAGTCAACTACTCTGTCTGCACCTAACTCATAAATCAGAATATAATATATACCAACACATAGTTGAGTTACATTTGATTCCCCTAAATCCGCGAGAACTAACAATGAGAGGTCCATAACTTCAGACCCAAATGGAGTAAAAGAACAAATCAGCACAATACCACAATTCCACTTACCTGCCACGAGAACGTGCAGCGATATAGCTTTTGAGATGTTTGATTACTTCAGCAGACTTGACAAATGATATGGCAATAAAATCAACACCTTCAGCAATCCCAAAATCAATATCCAACCAATCCTGGATTCATGAAATTTGCATTAGACAAGAAAAGAGGTCACTCTATCAGGGCAATTTGCTCCATAAGGTTGCACGAAAGGTTAGCCTCAGATATAAGGAGACTGATCCAGAAACAAATTAAATCATTTGGTTGCATAAAGAGTCTACATTATGATATACATATACTACTACTGACCCAATTAAACATGTCCTAAAATTTAAGGTGTAAATTATAATTCTCTCTACATGATCTTTCAACATAAATCTAGTTACTCTACCAAATGTAATGTAAATAGAAAACACTCAAGTTAGTCGTAATGCCAAAATCAGAAGTTTGAATATCTAAGCTAATAAAACATACTGCTAGATTCTGATCGGACAACAATCTTTCTAATTCTAGGTAAAATTTCTGACATTAAGACAATATAACATAAATAAAACAATCTAAAGCTTGCATTTTCTAAAACATTGTGATCTAAAATTAGGCATACACATTACACAGGTTCAAGAAAATATGGAAAGACAGGATGACTGAACTCTTGTCTTAGTCTGAAACTCTTTCTACGGTTGGTAATTGACAAAAACAATTACTAGTAACGGTTAAATCACTACTTAACCTAAAATCTTAAGCTAATAAATTATGGTAAATTTAATATTATATCAATATTTTAACACTCCACTTGCGAAGTTAGAAATTTGCCGTTTAACAAAAAAGCCAACAAGTGGGTTATCAATCTTAATTGGGAAGGAAATGACATTATAGAGATTTAAACACAGAACCTCCTACTCAAATAACATATTAAATTAACAATGAATCCAAAAGCTTTAAGTTGACAAGTTAGAGTAAATTTAATATTATATCAACACTTTAACAGGACCCTATTACAAATATATTCAATTTACCCGAGGAAATGTACCCGAGGAAATGACAGTTTAAGGAAAAGGGAGGCACCTACCTTAGAAGAAATTGTAGGGAGCATGGCATTCCGTTCTCGTACTAGATGTCCATCCCTCCAAAAAGTCAAATTAGCCCGTGGCAATAACAGTCCCGGGTCAGTACACAGGCACTTAACATCAGGACCAATTTTTTCGATTACCTCAAACCTCACCATTCCACCATCAACAAGGAGGTCATCACCCACTCTCACATCTACACAATACCAATTGTTATTTAAGATTAACAACAATATCATGGAACTTACTACATAAATGAACGCAGATACATCCAATCCACATATGCCATTTCCAAGGGCTGTATTAGATTGTGCATGCATTCAGTAAATGCCAGAGCGAAATTTTTATTTAGGATAGAATGAGTAACCTTCTGCAAACCCTTCATAGTTCACATTAATGGTGCGTTCTGGGAGTGTTGAATCAAAAGCTCTGACACTGAACGTCCAGATTTCACCATCCTACATAGAACAGATCAAGCAGTTAAACATGTCCCACCCAACTACTTCCCCAGCGCCCTATTTAAACCGAAGTCGGATATCAGTAACATAGCAGATATGTAGAGCCATCTTCCTGAATAATTACTTAGAATTAGAAAAACAAAGCTAATTGATAAGTGTCACTTCGAGAACACTTACAGGTGCACAATAAACTCATTTTCACTCATCCAAAGATAAAAGTTTATACATTGAGCTAAGATATCGTGACAAGTAGCTTATGATAACAATATATTTAAGAACCTTGACACGAGTTCACTACTTGTTAACTGATGAAAGGACCCATCTTAGTATTAAAACATAAAATGGGTAACATCTTTATGAAAACCAGGTTTCAAGGAAAGTGAAGCCTGACCCGATTTAAGAATATAGAAATTTGGTGGATTATGTTTCGGGCAGAAGAACTTAATCATGACCGCCTGTTGGGTAAGCCAGACAGAACCCAGTATTCGAATGCAAGTTAAAAAAAAAAAATTAACCTAGGGCAAAGATTAGCAAAAATTCGACTAACTACGAGACAATGAGATGAAAAACGATCAATGAACCAAAGAACTCACTTCCGCTTTAGCTGAAGAAGCTCCACCGAGATCGCCCATGTGAATTTCACTCCCTTCAGTATCCATCATGATAGCAACAGCATAACCCTTCTCGTCATTGAGCCTCCGCACGTATTCAATGACGGTCCGATGCCATTCTCGAGTCCCGTGACACATATTGATCCTCGCAACATTCATACCGCCAACAGCAAGCGCCTCGAGCTGTTCGAATCCACAACTAGCAGGGCCAATAGTGCACACGAGCTTAGTCCTCCTGGTGCTCCTGAAGCCATTCTCCTTTAACTCAGCCTCGGTGACAGCATCGACGTCAATCGAGGTGGAATCAGAGGCAAGAGACACAAACTCCTTCGTAGCAGAAGATGACACAACCCCAGTTCCGGAACTGGAGCCATTTTCAGAAACCAGGACTTGGGAAGTGGAAGAAGATGAGAGAGGATTGAGATCAGGAGAAGAAGAGGCTCTAATTGAAGATTTGGAGAAGGAGAAAGGAAAACGGAAAGCGGCGGAGGAAGAGGAGGGTTTTGAGAGGGAACGTCTGGGTAGAGAAATGCCCGGAGAGCGGGTGGAGGAGGTGAAAAGCTGCAGAGACTGTGTCATTGTAAGAGGAAATGGGGAATTTGGAGAAAGGGAATGGCGGAATTTCGGAAACGAAGAGGGTGATTAATGCAGGGAGAGTCAGAGAGACGGAGATGCCGAAGAAGAGAAAGGCTTGGGAATTGCCGCCGGAAGATCGACGGCCCAAAACGGCTCAAACCTTTAGGACTTAAAGGGATCGGATGAGGTTTATTTGGGTTTTAAACAATGACGTGGACGGTGATGGTTGGCTTCTCTAATTTGGTGGTTTGATGCATGAAAACAGTTAGGTAAAAAACTTACAAGTTTTACTTTCTACCCTAACGGCAAAATCCTCAATTCTCCATTCATGAAATTGTCCTATTGAAAAAAAATCACTTTTTTTCAATACGAATTTTAAGTATTTGTTAACCTCAACAAACATTCAGAATTTTAAATTACATTATTGCTCCCATCAATGAAGCAAAGTAAAGATATATTATAAACAAATATGCTCGGATTAGCTTTATCATACTAAAAGTATGTTTTTCTAACATTGTTATTTTATTCACTAGACTATATCTAAATTAGCTTACTTTCGAAGTCTTGACATTCTTCTAACCACATAACCTACTTATTTTGAAGATTTGCATGTGTTTGCCCTCATTTATATGCTTTTTAAGAAAATTCTCGAGAGATTATGAAGCCAAACACATTTTACTGAGAAGAACATACACTTTACTTTGGCTAGCATGTTCATGTATGACGCTTGGACACTCTGATAATTATTGGATATGTATCCAATACTTATTAATACAATAGATGTGTTAGACATTGTCCTACAATATCAAAGTCGGGCCAACATTTGATTGACATGGATCAAACACTTTTAAGTGTACTAAGAGCATGATTAGAAGTGATTTTAAAAAGATTAAAATCACTTTTGTAATTTTCAAAATTACTATGAAAAATGTTGTTAATCATTCAATACCAATATTGATGATATGAAAATTACATTTAAAAAAGTAAAATTAAATATTAAATTAATTTTGAATAATTAAATGTATGTTTTGGAATGATTTTGAATCAAAGAAAAGTAATTTTAAGAATTTTAAGATCACTCCAAAATACATGCTAAGAAGGCACATATATGACAAAAATAATAAATTATGAGAGCAAAATATATCAAACTAATCATTTTTAAGCATACATTTTAATTTCCTTCTTGTTTAAAATGATATATATTCTAAAAATTAGATATTTTAATCAATATATTATTGTCATGCCAATGTTCTAAATTTTAAAGAAATTGTGTATCATTAAGGCTCTTTATTAGGAATATATTGGGATAATTTAGTGGAATATTAGTAGGGAAGATAGAATGGGCATATGAGTAAGTAGATAGTAAGTTTGTTATAAATTTTAGTTATAGATAGGGGGAGAAGGGTTAGAGAAAGGTGTGAAGAATTTAGTAAGGAATTTTCTTATTGGGAATTAAGAGAGAAAGTAGCCCTCTCGAAAGGATAGAGTTTATCTTGTTACCTAGTTTATAATTTTGTAGCATATTTCATTACACTTTCCTAAATTTTTATAACTGAGTTGTTCTTGAGTTTATTCTGTATTCCTGAGTATCATTCTTGTTAGTAGGGATTCTAACAAATTGGTAGTAGAGCTATTCTTTCTTGGATACCATTTTATTGTTGGCAATGAAGGAAGAAGAACTATCGACATGGGAGTGTCTGCGTAAATGGACTGATGATCGTAAATGTGAGGCAACGAAGAGGGGAAAAACTCCATGGACATGGGAGCAAATGCAGAAATGGATAGCAAATTGCAAGCGTGAAAAAATTGAAAGAGAAATCCAGAAGAAGTTGCAAGAAACTCAAGGAGAAGAAAAGAAGAAGAAAAGAAAATGATTAAAAAAAACCAAGAAATAGTGGTTACTGCTGGAATGGAGATTTCTGACTTGAAAGCCTTGACGCAAGAAATGGCCGAGAAAATTGAGATGTTGTCAGGGGTAGTCAATAGGTATTGGTGCTCAAGTAGAACACTCAGGGGTGAGATCAAGGGCTCAACCTCGATGGTGGATGGACCTTCACAAACATGGAAATTCCATGAGAGGTTTGAAGAAGCCGAATAAGGAAGGGAAAAAGGAAACACACTGGCTGGAAGGCAGGGCAAAGAGCGAACAGAGTACTTATTGGAGGCCATCGGTGTCGAAGAGAAATAGAAAAAGATTGGAAAGTTAAACAACATGAGGGTAAGATTTTTGCAGACCACTACTAAAAAGATACAAGGGACGAAAATAGAAGCAAAGGAGAAAAAAATTTGAATCGAAGATGGAAGAATTGGAGGAAAATATTCATAAATATGATGGAAAGAAAAGGAGAAACCTGAATGTTTGTGTCCATCGTCGAGCGGCAAAGGGTGAGATGGTCGGAGACAAGGTATTGGTGGAAGTGGAAACACATATCAAAAGAGGCAGAAGCATCAGAGAGAAGAGGACAAACATTACCAATGAGAATGCGAGATGGCAATCAGAATAAGAAAAAGAGAAAGAAGAACCTACAAGAGAAGAAGAAATCGAGTCAGGAGAGGTCATTATCGATAGGGACAACATGGGTGGCCATATTTGAATATTCTGGAAAGGGGTTGTTGCAAGTTTAAGGAAAAGGGGATGGGCAAGTCAGAGATTGACGTCTATAAAGAAATCATCGAGAAAGGATATCAAGAATTTCTTGTGTGTCCGGAGATGAAGACTCAGGTGAAGAAGAGGTTGTCACTCAAAGAGGTAGAGAATGATTGTCCGCGAGGGAGAAATAAGGCATCAACGGTTCATGGGATGGAATGATGATGGACTCGACAAACTAAATTGTTGCTGACGACGCCAGGTGGAGTTGGTGGGAGGATGATGAGATGGGAAGAGGTAGACATGTCAGATGCAGGCGAGCTACAATGGTCGAAGGCTCTGGATATATTAGAAGAATCCGAGCTATGGTGGCTGGAGAAGGTGGTTTGGGGCAGGGGTGAATTGCGTGAACATGAGGGAAAACACGTTGCTGCCCACGTGAAGAATCAAAAAGTGGGGCCAGTTGTTGGGGAAAAAAAAAGCAGATTTAATTTTCATGGGGATGATAAGCCTAAATTGCATGAAGAAGCCCAATTGGTTTTGTGCAAGTCGACATATGATTTTTCAATAGACCAAAGTAGAGCAATAGACCAAACATGTGTACAAATCTGAGGAAGAAGGAAAGTGGAAAATGGGCTCATTATGTTATTTCTCTCATACATGAAAAATGGCTGCTAATTAAAAGTGAGCTGGTGGGTGATTTTGGATAGCAAATTGGTTATGGGCCTATCCCATTAGAGAAGAGAAACTTCAATTTTAAACACAAATGCAGATGGGAAATTTTATGTTCTTGGGCTATTTTGTGGGCTAAAGTCAAAAAAATGAATGAAAGCCCATTTTATTTCTAAAATTGAAATAAAAAACATGAGGGAATATAAGCTTCAAATGACTCAATCCAGCACAAATCATCAGCCAAGAAAATCGGGGCCAAGTGCTAGAAAAAATGGCAACAACACTTATGATTTAATTAATGGGCTAGATTTGCATTAAAATGCCCAATCAATTTCTAATGGACAGCCTAGTTAAAGGTGAGTTCTTAAGGGAAAATGAGTGGTGGGCCAGATGGTAGATGCTGAAAACATGGAAAGACAACCATTTGAAGATTCATGAAGAAGAAAAAAAGGAGCTTAGTGGGCTTGAATTTACTGAATTCAATAAGGCCCATTAATTAAAGTGGTAGAAAAGGAGCTTAATTATGGGTTGGAGTCGTTTTAAGCTCATTAGTAGAGAAGGTGTATGGGCTCAAGCAATCAATTGATTATGGGCCTAGCCCATTCGGGAAGATTTTCCAATTTAAACACCACTACCAAGGGGTGAAGATAGGCTTGTGGAAATATTGTGGAGTCTTTGATTCCTTGATGGGCGGAATCTAAGGGAATTACTTGAAACCCAAATGTTCTCCAAAGATAAAGAGGATGGGGCTGGGATCACATGCCCATTTATTTCCTTCTATTCAACAAGCACAATGGTCTCCGATAGGAGGGGCAGTGACATGTGAAAAGCTGGGAAGGAAAGATGGCAGACGATTAGGGTTGGATGGAGTTGAGCTAAGGATTGGACCAACCCAACAAGAAATGGCCCAATATATGATTTCTATAATAAATGAACAATGGATCTTGATTAAGAGGGAGCTAAAGATTGATTTTGGATAGCAAGTTAACTGTGGGCCTAAACCATTAGGAAAAGAATGGGGTTGATGGGAGAATGTGGGTTCATGGGTTGATTAATGGGCTAAATCCAAATGAAGCAATTGAAGCCCAAATTGAAGGCTGAGGAGAAGGCTAGTGCTCTGAATCCACTATTTGTTCAATTACTTTAAGAGAGAGGGAGAGAGAGAGAGAGGAGGGGGGAGATAGAGATCCAATTTTTGTGATCTATTTTGTAAGCAAACCTTGAGGATAATGTGTCTTTGAAGGGCGGAGTATTGTAAGCCTCCTTATTAGGATTATATTGGGATAATTTAGTAGAATATTAGTAGGGAGGATAAAAAGGGCATATAAGTAATTAGATAATAAGTTTGTTATGAATTTTAGTTATAAATAGAGGGGAAGGGTTAGAGAAAGCTATGAAAAATTTAGTAAGGAATTTCCTTATTAGGAATCAAGGGAGAGACTAGCCTTCTCGAAAGGCTAGGATTTATCTTGTTACCTGGTTTATGAGTGAAGGAACTCTTATCAAAAAGAATCCACGAGCGGAAGCACAATCGATCCAAATTCATTGTGACAAAATTACAAACATTCACAAACATACAAAATAGTTATGCATCTTAGAACAAATTACAATATGCTTTAGAAATTAAATACAAAAGGAGTGAAAGACTTACCTTTGAAGAACACTTCTTTCACAGGTCTCTCGCTCTCGTGAAGAACTTGGACAGCAACAACTCGCTCTCGTCTAGATTGTCTACACAAGTAACCTCTCGGATACCACCACTCAGTAACCTTGGTATTCTCGGAGTGAATCTAGGAGATGTGGGCTCTGTTATGAATTTGGTAGAGGGATGGAGGAAACAACGATCGCTCTATACGACCAAGCAAGTGGAAGAAGGATATTGTCTATCGTATAGACTATGGTGCTTGATCGTTTAGGAAAACAAGTTTGATTGTTTAGTGAAGTTCGCTTGCCATGCGATCGTTTATTAAAAAACTACACAATCGTTTAGAGAATGGTGCGTGTACACGATCGTTTAGACAAACACTTGAAGGTCGTCATGTAGTCTCTCGTGAGCTAAACGATTAGTAGTGTACTTAATGAAGCGATTTTTTTTTACAAAATTAAAACATTTTTCATTTTATCCTTCAATTATGAAAACTGAATATAACTTCCCACTTTCATGCACGGTTAAAAAGAAACCACCCACAATTACCTCATAATTATTTTAATTATAAATAAATATAATAACTAACTTATCATATTATTTTTATAACCTATAGTTTTAATATTACACCATATGTAACATTTAAACCATAGTCATTTTCTCCTTTACTTGATATAAATCATATTTATATCATATTCCTCCAATTAATGTATCTTATACATCATGTCAACTATATCAAATATAATTAAACCAGTTTAATTATATCATATATAATCAAACTACCTTCTGTCAATTTGAACACTTCAAACTGACCCAAAAACTGATTCTCAACTTGAATCCATTGAGCTACCAAGAGGATCTTATGGACATGTAACTTGAAGCTCCAACGGTATGTGAATAGCTGACTAAACTCTTTAGTCATCCGTTAACTATCGAACACTCCACTAAAGACCGACAGTTGCATTCTTCCCATTGCAGATATATTTATGTGTATCGGATATAACCAGTCAACAGTACGATAAGCCTTCATAGATGCTCGTAAGTATAGTTGGGCCAATTTATCGTTTTTCCCCTGTAGTTACATCTAACTCCTTAAGTACCACCGATCCCTTTAATGAACAATACATCATAGTCCTACTATGAGTGAACATCTCCCGAGCCTTGAGAAGGTGTGCGGCGCTATATCGTTCAAGCTTGGAAATCAGCCATTAAGGGAGCAATCTATCTACTTACCCCGAAGCCATATTGTGTAGCTGGGTTCCCAGCTCCACAATCAGACGAATCCCCAAAATGGTAGGTTTGAGTCGACAATTTAGCAACTTACACCCATTCAAATCAAAGGACCGCCCTCAAAGGCAGGAGTTCCCAACTCACTCAATATTAAGGTCATATTACCTATGGTCATCCTTGTGAAGTGAAGTCTCTGTCACCATCTGTAGCCCGTCACAACACTTGTAACTACAGACCATTTTGGTTATCGCTTAAGGCATGATCCACTTATATGTCTCCACATACATGCTTAAGTTACAACGACAACTAAAGATCTTAGTTTATTGATTTGTGATAAATGCAAATAAAACATCTCATGTTTCATAGACAACCGTGAAGAAAATATCTCATATTATTACATCACAAGCGTTTGTTCATACAGATGTTTACAAACTATAGGATCATACGAGAGTTTAGGGCATCAACCCCAACAATGAGTTTATTGCATATTTCATTATATTTTTCTATACTTCTATAACTGAATTGTTCTTGAGTTTGTTATGTATTCTTGAGTATTGTTCTTGTTAGGAGGGATCCTAACAACTTTTTGGGGGATGTTTGGAGTAAAAAGTGAAATAATGAAGAGTAAGGAGTTATACAATCTAGAGAATTGTAAATTCCAGGCACTAAGTGTAAGAAGTTAATGAGATATAAAATTGATGTTTTTAAATAGTGAAACTCACCAACTCCTTGGACCAAACAAGGAGTGGCTCCGACTTCCTAATTCCTTGGACCAAACACACTTTTAATGTTTAACTCTAGAGTTTGTATGATTGAATCACTTAAAAGAAAGATGACACCTAGTTAGGATTAGGGGTGACTATTCAAACCACAAAAAACGAACCATTTCTAAAAACCAAATCGAAAACTCAGTGAAAAACCGTAAAATGTGGTTCGATTCGATTTGAAGAAAATTTGAAACCGAATTAATTCAGTTCGGTTCGATTTCAATTTCGAAAACCGTACCAAACTTTTTTTAATTTATATATATGTATATTTATTTATTTATATAATTATATATTTAAAAAAAAGAAAGAGTAAAACCAAATTTAAAACCAAGAACAAAACTGAATTTAAAACCGAACCAAACCATCTTTAATTAAAAAAGAAATAAAACATAGATTTTTAAAAAATACCAAAATCGAACTGAATCGAACCGCATCATTTCACATATTAGAAAATTCGGTTCGATTTAACCACCAAACTGAACCGTTTTCATCCCTAGTTAGGACGGCATAATGATATGGATAGTAACTACAAACTCTTTCATGTCTTTATTAGTCACTTTTATATATCCTCAAGATCTCTCTCATTTAGATATGGACTCGATTTATTCATATACCCCTCTACTTGATCGTATTTACATTTGCATACGTCCAACTCTTGAAATGATTTTTCCCCTCAAATGAACACTTCAAACATATTTTACCTATTCCAATCAATATCAAAGCATCATCAATTCAACATATTACAATCTATTGGAAATTATAAAATTAACTAAAAAAAATTACTGTTTTCCTGTACAAACAGACATATTTTGTACAAAGATGTTCGTCATATATCTATAGACACTCAATCGTGTCGTATAAGAACACTGAAAAAACAAATCAGGTTTTCAAAGTTCTACTTTCATTTTCTTAAGTGTTTTTTGTATATCAATAATATTTCAAAAAAAAATGTGCAAAGTGAAATGGAATACCTTTATGGAAAGTGTTTTCAAATGAATACAACATTTGCTTTAGAAAAACTATTCACAAAGTACCTAAGTTGAAGAAACCTCTGCAAATAACAAATGGGAATGGGAGTTAAAATCTTCAAATTAATAGCCATGATCATCGCATCACATTCTCCCAATCTCTATGAATTCAAAGAGAAATCCAAACAATATCACAATATCCAGCATCTGCAACCTTTAGAATCTTGCGGCCCTTCAAACCATCGATCCCATAGAGGATTTATAGGGCCATGGGTTCTGCAACCAACCAAAAACAGAGACAGAGAAAGAAGAATTTTTAAGCTCTGTTGTTGAAGACAAAGCAATGAATTTAAAGAGAACAGAAGAAATCCTACAGTGGGAGAAGAGGGTCCGGTCTTGTCTCCACATTGCTCAGCATTCTGACAGGTGCAAAAAAAACAGCAATTTCACAAATGAATTGGAGAGTTTCGTAGTTATATTTTTATTTTTATTTGTATGGATACTCAAATTCAGCAGATCCCAAATAAATTTTATCATGCTTACTCTTTGCATTTTGTTGATGCCTTGTCCAATTTATCTAGCTGTTCCAGTTCTTCCTGCATTAGAATTCACAATGCTACAGAATTAAACCCCATAGAAATTGGAACTGATGCAATCTTGAATGTACTTTCACTCTGCCAACCCACACCACTTCATGAATCCATGCATATAGTCACAATCAAGACTACCGAACTTTGGGCTCTTAAAACTTTTGAATCTAGTGGTGATTCAAATAGGAGTTCTAAGTTTGAATGCTATTAGATAAGCCAAATTTAATCTTCTTAATCTACTCTCAAAACTCCCTTTGACTTGTGGGATCATACATCACAATTTGACCAAAGTCCATGTCCAGTGACTACTAATATGCAGTGATATGAACAGAACTCCTTTTTGAATTACCACTAGATTCAAAAGTTTAAGAGCCTGAACATTAATGGTGACTCTTGTGTAGGCAGGAGGGACCTTCAGGAGAGGAGTAGAATTACATATTTGGAATATCATGGACAAAATATAAGAACAGGAAAAACAAGGCACATCATTCTTAATTTTAATCTTTCAGATTGAAACAGAAGATTTCTCTTGAGCCAACACTTCTCATTTCACCATCATAATTTTCCAGCTGTGAGAACAAAGATAATCTGTTTGTCTTTAAATGTTATCTCTAAGCAAGTTTCCAGAGCACAAGTCAACCAAAATTTCCATTACAAGCAACAACTATGTAATGGGAATCAACATCCACAACAGTGGTACCAAACGAGGACTCCTATACCCCACAAATTTTGACAGTTTCCCTTTAGAACTATCAGAACAGAATCAAAGTAAACATGAACACTAGCACAAAACAAAACTTCAATACAGTTTTCCCACCCAGAAACATTAGAAAAAGAAGTACAGAGCTCAATCACATTACAGTTCAATCTCCAATCCAAATTTTCTCGAGTTCCCAAGTTCAGAAATAGACTTCTAAACATTTGGGAAGTGACAATTTAACAAAACACATTCAAAATCACAAACGATTAGAAACCTCAGACGAAAGAGAAAAGAAGAACAAAAAAGGAACTAACCTCCAGAAACCTTGCTTCTTGCTCGAGCCGCTTTACTTCAGCCTGAATCCTATGTTTTCCTCTGGTATCAATTGAAGAAGAAGAAGAAGAAGACTGAACCCGTTGGGTTATTGGGCTCGCCGATTCGGACATACCCGATTGGTGGTCCGATTACAAGAACAAAAAATTCAAACCCTAGAGCTGGATTCTACTAGTAAGTCAATAAAAATCAAACAGACGCCATTAAAGACGAAAATAAGGAAGACCCAGAAGCGATAATGGGAATTCCTTGAACCCCTTTTGGTGGAAGTTATGGATCTAAAGAGAAAAGAGAAGACAAGTTAGGAGGAGCCGCTGAGGGTCAGTTTCTTTTGGTGGGGTGTTTTATTCAGCGTTCTTTTGGGCCTTTTTCAGGCGAGTGGAGAAGAAAAAAAGGGAGTTTTTTCATTTTTTGTCATATTCTATAAAAGAAAAAAGAAAATTCCAACTTTTCTGTGTAGTTTTTTTTGTCTGCTTATGGCTTTTTCTCTTTGGCTCCATTTTTGTCAGCGTATTTAATTAAACAGAGCAAGTACGAAGAAGAACAGTGGACGAATGGGGAGGGTGAAGACTCTGAAATTTGAGAGGCTAAAATTAGGGTTCATCTAAGATTTTGAACAGGTTTCTGCAGGTGGGTTTTCTTTTTTTTTTTTTAAAAAAAAAAACAAAACTTTTTTCGGATGTATTTTTGGGGAATATCAAATCTTTACAACTGTTTGAATTATTGATATTTTTTTTTCGATTTATTGCTTATTCTCTCTTTTTCTTTTTCTTTTTTTTAAACTAAATAAAATAATGTTGAATTACAACAAATACATTTAAACTTTCATTTTTATTTAAAAAATATTTCTATACTTTCAAAAGTTTAAATACTATCTCTTAACTTTTGTAAACGTTTCAAAACTACTATTAGAATATAAATTCTTTAGAATTATTTGACGATAACTTGAAACGATGTAGTGATTCAATTTTCCGTTCTATGTCACCTACTATGTTTTATATCCATATTTTCGTTCAAATTTTAAAGAATTGATACTCTAAGGATATTTTTGAAAGTTCAAAAATAATGTTGCATTTTTTTAAAATATAAGGATATATTTTAAAAAAATAACAAATTTTAAGAGCATATTTTATAATTTAACTTAAAATAATTGAATGATTACTTTTTTGCATTCAATAGAAGTTCAATGGTTTGAGCTAAAAGAAATTGACTCAGTCTTCATGATAAGTATAAAAATTAAGTGCCATTTTATGGTACTTAAAAAAAAAATAAAAAATTTGTAAACTAGGAACTTTTGTCCCTTAATTTTGATTTAGATTGGTATTTAGTTATAAATTTTTAAATGTTTTAACTTTATTTTTTTTACAAAATACTCACTTATTATCTTTAATATTAATGTCGATTAATTAATTTAAAAGAATTATAATTAATTAAATTTCGTTTTTCTATCACTATTAAAATTAAAATTAAATTTTTTCTACATAATCATTTTAAACTAATTAATAGACGTTTATGTTAAAAACTAAAAGTGAACGATTAGTGAAAAATCGATGTTAACAATGTAAATTTTGATATTAAAGGGATTAAATTGAAACAAAACTTAAATGTTAATAGTAAAATTGAAGGACGGACTTGAAATCAAATTCAAAACTTTAAAACTAAATATATAACATTTTCAAACTAAGGAATCAAATAAAAACATGATCCACAACCTAGAGACCAAAAATGTTTTTTTTTCCAATTTTTATTAGTACAATAAAAATCAGAGATATTCAAATCACATATCTCGTAATTGGTTATTACCCTTCGAAATTTTAATTAATACAATAGATATTAGAATATGAGAGTAGAACTATCTTGTGCAAAATTTTTTGAAAAAAGTGATACATGACTTTTGTGAAGCTAGTTTGATTATGAGTTATAACTTGAATATCAAACAAAAGTCTATGCCAATATTTCAAATTTTGCAAAGGTGTCTTCTCGACAACCTCTTCCTCAATGATAGCCAAATGATTTTAATGAATGAATCAATCTGTTACAAGTAAGAATTCAATGGGTACATATACACAAAGTTTACAACAATAAAGGGAAGTTTAGCTTAAAATGAACCTAATATATCTTAACACTCAAAGATAACAAGTTCGCTTGAGTATCCTTTGGAGTGTCATTCACACTTACTACATAAGTACAAGACAAAAAATTGTTGAATTTAATGTCCTAAATCTCGTATATTTTATAATTTGTATTTTGAAAGAATAAATTATTTATTTAATAAAATAAGAGGTGTGCAATAAACTAAGTTATAACCTAAAAGGTCTGCGGTTGGATAAGGATGGTTATATGATCCAAGATTATATGATGTTACTTGAACAGTATGTGATAGACATACAAGTAGTTTATGTTCAAGTTATAACCTAAAAGGTTTGCAGTTGGATAAGGATGGGCGTTTTATCCGGGTAACACTATAGATACAACCCACTTTGTAATTGTTACATAAGTTGTAAATGTTACAAACAATATGAGTCACATTGTTCATGTGGAGACATATGAGTAGGGTTTTTTTTTTTTTTGTATAAAGAGTTTATACAATACCGAACACGAAATAATTGGTTTCTCTTTATAGCACCGTTACTTGAAGAATCCAATATTTCACTAGAATGACCATAGGTGACTTAGACCTTAATTTTGAATGAGTTGTGAACTTCTGTTATGAAGGCAATTAAACAATTAGTTAATTAACTCTTCTATTAACAAAACTAAAGAAAAAGAAAGAAAGAAAAAATAGATATTTAAATTAATTATCAATATTTTTTAAATAAAAATTGATAATATAAATGTACAATATAAAAAAAAAATGATGAGTGGGTAAATTTTATTAAATATTAATGGCTTAAAATTAATTTGATAACTTAATGTAATAAAAATTAATTATTGAAATTAATTTTGATTAATTTTATACTTTATAATTACATAAAAAAGTATAACAGATATCCTACTATCGTCCAATACGGTAATCTTTGATTACTAGACATTCTATTCTCAAACTCAGATATCTATAAAACCTTAAACCAAATGATCCTAAAAAATTTGTCACTTTAATAAATCAAGAAATAGATTAATGAAGTCAAAGACTTTGCTTTGTTTACCTTTTTTTCAAAGAGATTCAAATCATTCTGGTAATTGTTGAATTTATTTTGTTTACCTGTTGAAAATCTTGGTTTAATCATTCAGGTAATTGTTGAATTTATTTAATTTTTTTTCAAAATCAAACTTATATCAAAATATTACAAGCCTTCGTTAACTTAAATTTATGGATCTCTTACGGCCTATAATTGAGAATTGCAACATAAAGAAGAAAATGACCCAGAGAAGTGATTTTGTGTCCTTGTTCGTATTTATTGATTGAATTTTTGTAGATTGTTGTCATTGTCGACCAATATCTTTTTTCAACACCATGCAATTGATTAATGTTGCTTTCTCTATTCTAATATAGAATAAATTTAATGAGAAAAAAAAAACATGAGAATAAGTAAAGACATGAAATTCCCCAACCAATCCAATAAGCAAACTCAAACCAACATGAATATATATTATTTTTGTTATTTTACGTCACATAATTAGGTTATTGATCATGAATTGAATTTATTAGTGGATTGCTAAATAATTCAAAGTCAATATATATTTATAATTTTACGTCATATAATTTGATTCATGAATTGAATTTGTTAGTGGATTGATAAATGTTTTTAAGTTTTTTTTCTTTTTTCTTTTTTGATAATCATTGTTGCTTTCATCATTGGTTTTAAATTTATTCTCTGGTAGCTTTGAATGGGGCAAAGCAAACACAAATCTTTGCATTCCCATTTAAGTTAAATAATTTTCAAAGCATGGAAAAGGTCCCTTCTCCCTTGGGTAGCTAAAATTAAATATATATATATAATTGAATTTAAAAAAAATATCATTTTTAAATAAAGAAAAATAGGTCAACTTATTCATAAATATAACAAAATATCACTGATAAACCGTAATAAATATCTATCAATGTTAGTGATAGAAGTCTATCGCAGTCTATCACTGATAAACAATCACATTTTGCTATATTTGAAAAAATTTTGGTAGTTTTACCCAAGGGTGTACATGGATTGGGTTGAGTTAAATTGTAGGCATTTTTTTTTATCAACTAGAAATTTTAGGTTGGTCAAGTTGGCAACTCAAATGACCCAAACATATTATCCAACCCAGCCAAACCTTCAAAATTTGGGTTGGGTAGGATTGGATTGTCGAGTTATTTGTTTGTTTTCTTCTTAATTTAAAATACTTAAATTTTATCTACAACAAATTTCTAATAACTAAAATCTCATAAAGTTGAATTCAATCTAATAATTAAAATCTCATCAAACTCAATTCTTATATACCAAATATCTATAACATCTATTACAAAGTTTATAATAAAACAAACCATTTTAAAAGAAAAACATAAAGGATTCACAAATTCATCAATTCTAAAAGAAATGTATATATATACTATTAGTATATATGTAATTCGGGTTGGGTTGGGTCAACCCAAATTTTTTTTTATTCAACCCTAGACCCAACTCGATCCAATAAAAATAGAAAAAATTCAACTCAACCCAATCCAAAAACAAAACTAACCCAACCCGACCCTTATAATATGGGTTGGATAGTCCAAGTTGTTCTGGTTGGCGGGTCATTTGAACACCCTTAGTTTTACTATTTAAAACAATTATCCTAAAAATTTCAAATTATAAATTTATGGGTTGTAAACAAAATCTGATTTTTATTCTTATTATTTTAAGTTTATCTTCTTTGGTATGTCAATTAACAAACTATACCTGATATATTTTATGTTTGGTGTATCAAATAACTAATATACTTTATATTTGATATATCAGTCAATTGACATACTTTATATTGAGTAGATCATTCAGTTATAAGATTGATGTACCAAATTTACAAGTCATTATACCAAATTTATCAGCCAACAATTGCTCATGCATTTGCTATTATTCGTGAACTTAATTTGATCCTTATTCATTCGTTTTATAATATTATTTTTTTAGCACATCATCATCAACTAACAATTGTTTAATTCGTCATGTTGATAACCACTCTGAGTGTAGGTTAATAAATTATTGATACCCTAAGTTACATTTGAAATTAAATTTAAAACAAACGGTTTTAACTACTAACATATTGGAATAAATATATTTTAAAAAGTATCAATATACTAATGATATATCAATTCTATATTTGAAATTAATTTTTAATTGACGTTTGATAAACTACTAATACACTGATGTTATACTTGAAATCTAATTTAGAATGAATGTAGGTGATATACTATTAATACACTAATGTTATAGTTGGAATGGATTTAGATTGAGTACTAATATACCAATAAAACACCAATGATATATTTGAGATAGATTTTTAATGAACACTATTATACTATTGATACACCACTGTTAAATTTTTAAATGAATTTTGAAATAGTGTCGATAAACTACTAATAGATCAATGTAATACTTATTATTGTATTGTGAATATATTATTGATATACTAATAATATATTTAAAATGCATTTTGAATTAGTACTACTATAAAATTGAAATGCCAAAGTTTAACTTTAAATATATTATCTTTTTTAATGATATACTTTCGTATTTGATATATCAACAATATCGTTGACATATTTTTATTTCGCTCTGAAATTTTGGAATGTGGTTCCTCACACAAGATATAGATGTCACACAATATGTTTTGGGTATATGCCCTAGTTTATTGTACTGTACTTTATATTGTATCTTGTACTGTACACCCTACTCACTTTAGGACAAGTGGGAGATTGTTAAATTTAATGTCCTAAATCTCATAAATCTTGTAGTTTGTAATTTGTAAAAATAAATTATTTATTTAATAAAATAAGAAGTATTTTATTTGATATTTAAAAAGCAGTAACTCGATTCAATAAACCAAAATCCGAGATTGTTTAATGTAAGTTGAATGGTATATGGTAAACATACAAGTGGATCATGTTCAAGTAATAACTTAAAAGGTCTGCAGTATATGGATAAGGTCGGATACCTTATCTTGGTGATACTGCGAATACAACCCACTTTGTAACTGACATGATATTGGGTTGTATAACTTAAAACTCGTAGTTTGTAATGATAAACATATTCTATTATCAATAAAGATGTTATTGATATTTATTCAATAAAATTTGTTGTTGAATCTGTAAATTACACTTGTAATGACTAAATCCAATAAATTAAAACTCATGGCTATTACATGAATACTTTACAAGTGGAGGCGTCCTATGTAAAGAGTTTATATAAGACCAGGACAAAAAAATAAGTCACTCTTACTTTATAACGTTGTTTACTGTTTAAGATTGACTGTTTCAAATCGATGACCTAGGTAACTCGATCTTAATCCTGGGCTAACTATGAACTCCTGTTTATTCGGGATTATATTTAGATTTGCATAGATGAGGGTTGACTCAATAGTGTCGGCTCAATAAGCCTCCCATTTCAGGGGTAAGACCGGGTAAATAGCTGGGGACATAGGGTGCAAGACAGAATTCACTCCTACCCATCTCCAGGAATAGTAAAGAAGTTGTTCTCTTAAGTACTGATTTCAAGTCTTGAACAAGGGGCCCCACCCTCTCATTAGTCTAAGAAGAACTCGATTTAGTGATTAGATCACAAACTTATTGTTCATTAGAGGATCGGTGGGACTTAAGGAGCAGGATGTAATTTTAGGGGTAAAACAACGTTAAACCCAGCTGTTATTTCGAATAACCAATGAATGATCGACTTACTGATTATGGTTAAATCAAGTGGATAGAAATATATCTACAGTGAGGAGAGTGCAACTATCGAGCTATAATGGTATGACTCAGTGGTTAACGAATATTGATTGATTCGGATTAAAGAGTTTAACCGATTAATCTCAAAACATTGGAGCTTATGATCTGTAGATCCATAAGGTCCCTCTACTAGTTCGTAAAATATTAAACCTTGGATTAGAATATTAAGTGGATTTGAAGTGTTCAAATTCGAAATTAGGGTTTGCAATTTGAAATGTTCAAATTTCAATTTAGGGTTTGGATAATTATATTCGATATAATTACACGTTTAATTTTGTCGTAACTAAACGTAATTGGAGAGTTCAAAATATTTAAATAATTATCTAAATATTGTTTACATGAATAAGAATTCATGTGTAAATTAGGTGTTTTATTAATTTAATATTTGATATTAAATTATTATTTAATTAATTAAATTAAAATTAATTTCAAATTTTAAAAAGGAGATTCATTTTTTGAATGGCTGTTTTTAAATATAGAAAAATTAACCAAAATATTTACAAAATATAACAAAATTTTAGATCTATCAATGATAGATGCTGATAAACACCGATAGACTTCTATCAATGTCTATCAGTGATATTGATAGATACTGATAGAAGTCTATCTGTATCTATCAATGTATATCATTGATATTTCTAAAATTTTGCTATATCTTGTAAATATTTTCAACAGTTTTACCATTTGAAATAATTTCCCTTTTTTGAAATTGAATTTAAGTTATATTTAATTTATTTCTTAAATTAAATGTATTTAATTAATTTAAATTTGAAATTTTGACTTTTTTAGTGGATTTTTCTACGATACAACACATATCCCACTTCCTAAGTACTAATTGAAGTGTCAATCAGTTGAATTGGTGAGTCCTTGCATGTTTGAACTTGATAAAAGCTTCAATTTCTGAAATTGAAGTGAGAGGAAATATGAAATTTGGAGAAATTTCTGTAAAAATCAGTTTTGCTCTCAAACCTCTCCAATTCCACTCTCAATCTCTTTCAATTCAAAGTTCCACCACTCAAATCCAAGACTAAGAATAGTAGAAAAGATTCTCTTGGTGGCCTACTGAAGAAATTGAAGGTCAATTTCGTGGAACTTGCAAGGATTAAGTGGAATTCTACAAAGGTATTCATGTTGAAACCCTTTTCTGTTTGAAGTTTTTTTATTAGCATATTTTGTACTCAAATTAAGTATAATTAGAGTGCTTAATGATTTTATTAGCTTCCAGTTTATGCATGTTTATTCCATTACATGAGTTGTAAGTATTACAGACGATATGATCCATAATGTCCATGTGGAGACATGTGAGTATCATGTATAAAGAGTTCATATAAAACTGGACGACAAAATTATTGGTTTTTCTATATAACATCGTTGCTTGTAGAAACTGACATTTTACTAGGATAACCATAGGTGATTTGACCTTAATCTTGAGTGAGTTGTGAACTCCTATTTATGAGGACAATCCTTTGATTTGTATGGGTGAGAATGGTCAGTTTTGTCAATTCAACATGTGTACCATTTTGAGATTTGTCCGAGTAGGGAGCTGGGAACATAGTTACACAAGATTGAATTAACTCCTTCTTGTAGTTAAGGAAAGTAAATAAATTGCTCCTTTAATAGCTGATTTTAGGTCCTGAATAATGAGACTTCACCCTCTCATTAGCCTGAGAGGGGTTAGCTTATAGTTGGACTATAGATTGTTTGTTCATTAAAGTGATCGGTGGCATTTAAGGAGTTAGATGTAACTGTCGGGGTAAGACAGTAATTTGACCCAACTGTAGTTATGAGCAATTTGTGAAGGGTTAACTTACTGTTGATTTGTTAAATTTATGGACACAGAAATATATCTATAGTACGAAGAGTGCAACTATCGGTCTTTAGTGGAGTGACCGATAGTTAATGAATGTCGATTAATCTAATTAAAGAGTGTAATTGATCAATCTCATATCATTGGAGCTTCTAATTTGTATGTCCATAAGGTCCCCTTGTTGGCTCACTATAGATAAAAATAAAAGAATAATTGTTTTCGAAAAAAATTGAATTGTTTGAATTACTTAAGGGAATTTAGTTATTAATTATTTTGATATGATTAACATAAAGTATAATGTATATTGATACATTATAATATAAAATTAATTGTAAATATGATTTATAATTAAAACTATATAATATGTGAAAGATAAATATTTGAATTAGATTCAAATATGATTTATATAAATACTATAGGTTAAAATTTAATGTGAATATGATTCATATTAAAATTATATGTTATAAGAGACAGTTGCATTTTAATATGATTATAATGCATATTATATGGTTTTTAATCAGTCATATAATATAAATCTCATATTACTAATGTTTTGATAATATAATTATAACTTTTCATGACAGAGGAGTTACTCTACAGAACGTGAGAGGGAGTCCTCACTCTTATCCTTTATCTTCTTTTTGGAAAACACAAAAAAAGAGGAATACATTGTGAAAATTAAAATCTCTCTAAAAAATTTCAAGAATTCACTTATGTAAAACTTCCCCCTGCCAGAAGATTTTGGAGTCTACACATCTAATTCCTTGTTCTCAGAGAATAACAAGGTGATTGAGTGGTTGTGTTCTCAAGATTAGATTACTGCCTATTTTGTTCGAGTACAGAAGCATTGGGGTTCGTGATCTTGTGAGGAAATTTTCGTGAAGAGGTTTTCCGTCAAGGGTTAGTATTCTCTCCTCTAAACTCTCTTTAGATTGCATGCATAGGTCTATTAAATGTTTATCTTGTGACAACTTTAGTTTTGTTAACTTCTCTGCATTTCATTGTTTATCAAATTGAATTTTGAATTATATGACGTTCACACGCTTCCATGAGGAATCCGATTCCTTTAATGTGTCCTAGCAAAGACAGAGACAATATCAAAGCAACAAAGAGCAAATAAAGAATAGGCACACATGAATTGTTAACCCAGTTCGGTGATGAACCACCTATGTTTAGAGGACATGATGCCCGGGAAAGATAATCCATTGATATATAAAAGTTAAGCAATTACAACGTTCTATAAATAGTGAAGATTCTTTTAAATAAGGAAAGGGATATTCTATAAAAACGATACCTTGAAGAACAATCTCCAAGACAAGAACTCATCAAGAAAAAATCTAAGACAACTCTTAAATAACCTAATGAATTAATGGAATGCTTAAACAAATATATTTAGCCAACATCACATTCCTAACACTCTCCAACTTTGTTATATTTGTAAATTAATATATGTAATATGAAGTATATACATTATGCAATGACTATACCAAATTAAATATAACTTTCAGTTGGTGTTGATGCCCTAAATCTTGTGGTCTTATAATTTGTAAACTATATTTATACAAACATATTATTTATTTAATAAAATAAATGCTATTTTATTTGACATTTAGTTGCATTAACCTAAAACCAATGAACTAAGATCCAAGGTTATTAGATGAAGCTTAAAATGTATGTGGAGACATACAGGTGGATCATGTTTAAGTGAATACAGGTGGATCATGTTTAAGTGAATACAGGTGGATCATGTTTAAGTAATAACCTGAACAGTCTGTAGTAGATGGATAAGGTTAGATACCTTTGAAGGAACTCTTATTCAAGAGTACCTATGAGTGGAAGCAGATCTTTCCAAAAACATTATGATAGAATTACCATATTTACATTCACACATACAGATATGCATCAAATGACTAAATTACCAGCATGCTTAAAGGATAAATAAACAAGAGACTGAAAAAACATACCAGTTGAAGACTTTCTTCACAGTAAATCTCGCTTTCGCTAGAACGGCAGGCTATCGTCCAGCAACACCCAATCGTCTACCACGAACAGTCTCCACGTGAACAGATGAAGAAAACGGGATGATACCACCACTTGGAACCCTTAGTATTCTCAGAGTGAGAATCCAAAGAGTAGGCTCTGTTCGGATTTGGTAGAGGGGATGAGGAAAAAAGATCTTAGACAATGATCAGGTAAGTGGGAGAAAGACTAGTCTATCGTATAGACAAAATGCTCGATTGTTTAGGTGAAGTATACGATCGTGTAGAAAAAGCTAAGTGATCGTCTATACGATCGTTATTAAAGCTCGGGCACTAAATGATCATTTAGTAAAAGATAAGCGATCGTTCAGTAAGTAGCATGCGCGGGTGTAAGCGATCATTCAACACTATCGTATAGGCTTTGATTTACTAAGCGGTGACTCTATCGAATCACAATACACTGTGAGCTATTTAAGCGTCTCAAAACGATTCTTCCTCTCACTCATCAGTTACAAAAATAGAAGAGACGTCAGTCAATTATCCCATAACTGTCCAATTAATAAATAATAAATATAATCACATTATATCCATAACCTATGGTTTAATATGATATTAATCATAGTATTTTTCCTCCACTAGATATAAATCATATTTATATCCAATTTCCTCCAAATTAATATATCTCATACATAACGTCAATTATATCATATATAATTAACTAGTTCAATTATACCATATATAATCGAACTCCCTCTTGTCAATTTGAACATTTCAAACTGACCCAAAAACTAATTCTCAACTTGTATCTAAGCTACCAAGGGGACTTTATGGACCTATGGTTCGAAGCTCCAACAGTACGTGAATAGCTGACTAAACTCTTTAACCACGAGATCCACCATCCGTTAACTGCCAGACATTCTACTAAAGACCGAGAGCTGAACTCTTCTTGCCATAAATATATTTATATGTCCATCGGATATAACCAATAATCGGTACGATGACCCATAGATGCTCGTAAGTACCACTGGGCTAATTTACCATTTTGCCCCTGTAGTTACATCTTACTTCTTAAGTACCACTGATCCCTCTAATGAACAATGCAACATAGTCCTACTATGTGTGAACACCTCTCGAGCCATGAGAAGGTGTGTGGCGCCACATCGTTCAAGCCCCGATATCAACCCTTAAGGGAGTAATCTATCTACTTACCCTTGCTTTGGGGAAGAAGTGAACTTTATCTTGTGTAGCAGAGTTCCCAGCTCCCAAATCAAACGAATCCTCAAAGTGGTAAGTTTGAATTGGCGCTCTGGCCACTCGCACCCAAGCAAATCAAAGGACCGCCCTCAATGGCTGAAGTTTTCAACTCACTCAGAATTGAGGTCATGTACCTATGGTCATTCTAGTGAAGTGAAGTCTCTGTCATGAACGGGGTTATATGACGAGACGTTAACACTTCGTGGTCAAGTCTTATACAAACTCTTTGTATAGGACGCTCCCGCTCGCATGTCTCCTACACGAATGATCAGGATCAGACCATCTGTGACAAGTCACAACACTTGTAACTATTCCACAAAGCGAGCCGCATCCGTAGTGTTACCAGGATAAGGTTTCCCTCCTATATCCATATACTACAGACCATTTTGGTTATCATTTAAGATATGATCCACTTGTATGTCACCACATACATGCTTAAGTTACATAAAGACAACCAAAGATTTTAAGTTTATTGGTTTATGGTAAAGCAAATAAAACATCCAAATGTGCAAAGTCAAGAAGTGAAGTAAATATCATATATTATACATCACAAGCATTCGTACAAACTGTTTACAAACTATAGGACATGAGACTTTAGGGCATCAACCCCAACAACTTTATCTTTGTGACACTATTGATACGACCCGTTTTGTAATTATTACAATTGTTGTATAATGTTACAAATGATCTGATCCTGATCATTCGTGTGCAAATATGTGAGCGGGGGTATCATATACAAAGAGTTTGTATAAGACTGGATCACGAAATAAATAATCTCTCTTTATAACACCGTTGCTAAAAGAGACTTACATTTACCAGGATGACCATTGGTGACTCGACCTTAATCCTGAGTGAGTTGTGAATTCTTGCCTATGAGGGCGGTCATTTTATCTGCATGGGTGAGAGTAGCCAGGTACGCTGACTCAAAATGCCTACCACTTTAGGGATTTGTCTGATTGAGGAGTTGGGAACGCAACTACACAAGAAGAAATTCATTCATTCCCGTTGTTAGGGTAAGTTGATAAATTGCTCCTTTAAGGGTTGATTTCGAGTCTTAAACAATGTGACGTTATACACTCTCTTGGCCCGATAGAGGTTCAGTTATAATTGGACTATGACTAATTGTTCATTTGAGGGCTTAATGGTACTTAAGGAGTTAGATGTAACTACAGGGGTAAAATAGTAATTTTGACCTAGCTATACTTACAAGTAATTTGTCAAGGATCAACTCACTGTTGATTGGTTATGTCCAATGGATACAGAAATATATCTATGATGTGAAGAGAGTAGCCGTTGGTCTTTAGTGGAGTGACCGAAAATTAATGAAGGTTGATTACTTTAATTACGAGTTTAATTAATTAATCTTGTATCATTGGAACTTCAATTTATAGGTCTGTAAGGGCCCCTTGTTAGCTCAATAAGGATTAATCAAAATCAAATTAATTTTAGATAAGTTTAAACTATTCAAATTAATTGTATATGATACAATTAATATAATGTACGTGATACATTATAATATATAGTTTTAATGAGAGAAATAAATATTTGATATGATTCAAATATTAATTATATGAATGTGATTCATATAAAAACTATAGGTTAAAATTGATATGAATATGATTTATATTAATACTATAGATTATATGAGAGAATAATAAGCCATAGCTTATATTATATGTGATATAATATAAACTATAGGTTATATATTATATCATATAAAATTCAAATTTTTGAAATTTGAAAAATTAACTCCAAACGGAGTTAATTTTAATGCTCACCATTATGCTGCTCGCAGTGTTGCAATGCTCTGCACAACATTACAATACTGCGGTTGGAATGTTGCGATGCTGAGGCTTTTGCCTTATAGCGTTGGGCCAGCGTTGCAAAGCTGAAACCTGACGTTGTAAGACAGAATGCTTGCAGTTCGCCCGTTCATCCATAATTCTTGTTTCTTGCTTGTTTTCCACCAAATCGAAGTTGAAAAGTTGTCATAAACGACCTGGATTAGATACACAAACTCGATAGCAAACAAAAAATGCCTAAAACAATGGGCCTTTTACATATCGAATAAAAAAAATGGCAGAAAATCTAAAACCAATCCCGAAAATATCCAAATGAGCAAACCATAACAACATATTTCTATGCAAATCAAAATCCTACCATTACTCTATAGTTCATACGAAAACTAAAATTAGGCTGGAAACACTTGCTCTCATACCAATTGAAAGGATACGCGAGTACCCATTGCGGAAGCGATCACGTCTTAATTCTAATTTTACAGAACATACAGAAAATATAAAAGATGGAAACAAGATGTACATAATCTAACAAGCATGCATTTGTAAAGAAATGAAAGATGAACAAAAGATCAAAAGATCGTATACCCTTGAAGACTAGTCTCTTGACAATTCCTATTCGATTCTCGAACACAACGAACACTTGGATCATGGAATCGTAGCAATCAATCGAATACCACTACGCGGAAACCTCGTTATTCTTGGGGGTAGATAATCGATGAGAGATGTGGGCTTCAAGATTAATTTGGAGAAATTATTTGAAGAAATAATGTGAGAGAGTAGAACACAAAAAAGAACTTACTCCAACAACATAATGTGTCCTTATACAGGCAAGAGGAAGATGATCCATCTTCCATACCCTTTGCACTTCCAATTCCATAAATTTAATATGAGAAAATAGTGGGAGGAGTTATTCAACTCCCAAATAATTAAATTATATAATTAACTAAAACAAATTTCTTAATTTTAATTAATTAAAATAATGTATTATATATATGTAATACATTAAAACCATATGTTATATTTTAATATAACATATAACCTATAGTTTATATTATATCATATATAATATAACTTATAGTCTAATATTTTCTCATTTAATTTATATGAATCAAATTCTTATTAATATTTGAATCATATTCAAATACTTAATTATCTCTCAAATAAAACTTTATATTATAATATATTATAAACATTATATTATATCTTATATAATCAAATCCTTTTATTAATTTAAACAATTCAAATTAATCCAAATTAATTGATTATCATAAATTCTTATTGAGCTAACAAGGGGACTTTATCGACCTATATATTGAAGCTCCAATGGTATTGATTAATTAATCGAACTCTTTGATTAAATTAATCAACTTTAATTAACTGTCCGTCACTCGACTAAAGATCGATAGCTACACTATTCGTACTATAGATATATTTTAGTGTCCATTGAATTTAACCAATCAATAATGCATCGACTTTTCACAATTGCTCATAAGTACAACTATACCAAAATTATCGTTTTTCGTCTGTAGCTACATCTAACTCTTTAAGTATCACTGATTTCTTTAATGAACAATAAATTATAGTCCAACTAAAACCTAACCCCTCTCAGATCAAGAGAGGGTATGATGCCATATTGGTCAAACTTAGGAATCAACCCTTAAGGGAGCAATTTCTTTACATTCTCTAACTAATGAGAATGAGTGAATTTCTTTTTGTGTAATTGTGTTCCCAGCACCCTAATAAGACAAATCCCCAAGATATTAGGCATATGAGCCGGTGAAACTGGTCACTCTCACTCATGCAAATCAAAGAACTACCTTCAGAGGTAGAAGTTTACAACACACTTAGGATTTATGTCAAGTCACTTATGGTCATCCTGGTGAAATGTAAGTCTCTTTTAACAACGATGTTATATAGAGATACTATTTATTTCGTGGTATGGTCATATACAAACTCTTTGCATAAAATACCCTCGCTCACATGTCTTCACATGAATGATCAGGATTAGATCATTTGCAGCACTTTACAATAATTGTAACAGTTACAAAGCATGTCGTATTCATAGTGTAATCAGGATAAAGTACTTAACCTTATCCATCTACTACAGGCCGTCTAGATTATCACTTAAACATGATCCACCTGTATGTCTCTACGTACACGTTTAAGTTACAGAAGATAACCCTTAATCTTATTTTATTGGTTTTGTGGGCTAATGCTACTAGATGTTAAATAAAATACCTCTTTATTTTACTAGATAAATAAAGTGTTTATACTATACAATTACAAACCATGAGATTCACGAGATTTATAATATCTTCCCCAACAAAAGATCGAGTTCGTGTTGTGAACGGGGGAGGAAGCGAGAAGGCGATTCTTCAAGGGTTAGTATTATGTTTCCCTTTTTCCTCTCTATTTTCACAATAGAAAAGCATGCTTAGTTTTTTAGTTTATCCATGTTTCTATCATTCTGTGTATTCAAGTTTTCTAAAACGAAAATTAGAGACACATGACATTCGATTGCTTTCGCTTCGGGGAATTCCAATCCTTTCACTTTCATGTCGTCAAAAGCATATTAAAATTTTGAAAATAAGACAAATACAAATATTCTTTATATTTTGCAAATTAATTAGTTAATAATTAGTTAATTAATACCATTAATGCAATTAAGATATACAATCGAAATTTGAAAACATAAGAAAACTAACCCCAAAATTTAAATAAGGTCAACTGAATGAAAACAAGTACATGTAAAAAAAACAAAAACAAAAACAACTTCAACTATGACACAAATACAATTGTTCTATATCAGTTGCATAAATGATATATTTTATATAAATTGATACACAACAAACAAATCACATAAAGTATATAAGATATACCCACTAAAATACAAATAAGAATAAAATTAAAATAATAAAAACAATAAAATTCATATTTTATCGTGAAATTGAGGAACACAACGGGAACACGGATATGGAGAAAATATAATATAATAATATATTTATATATAATAATTAAAATAATTAAAAGCATAAAATAACTAAAATTATAAAATTGGATAATATGTAAATTGAAGTGGAATTCTTACCAATGTATATATCTCTACAAAAATTGCAAATGACCACTTATTTATAGAAAATTTTGGCAAGTAGGAAGTGGCACACTTGGACACTATGCATAGGTGGTTGAATGACACATAGCCAATACATGTGATAATGAGAAAATGACACTTGGCATTCGATACTAAGCATGACACTAATTGGGCATCTATGTTTATATAATATTTATAATACTCCCCCTTAGATGTTCATTATATATATATATATATATATATATATGTAATATGCCTCATTAAAACCTTACTAAGAAAAATCATATGGGAAAAAAATCCTAGTGAAGAAAAAAGAGTACATATTTCATATAATTGATACTTTCAAAAGAATCTATTAGCTTCCCCTCATGAAAACATCACTTAAGATCTCTGAGTCCGCATTCCAATGTTGTGTACCAATTTTTCAAAAGTTGCGATTGATATGCCTTTATAAATAAGTCTGTCAGATTATCCTTCAAACAAATTTGTTATACAGTGATGTTACCATTTTCTTCAAAATCACGAGTGTAGAAAAGCTTCAGTGAAATATGTTTTGTTATATCTCTTTTAATATATCCTCCTTTGATTTGGGCTATGCAAGCTGTGTTGTTTGCGTATAATCTTTTTGGAATGTTTTTATTAGAAGACAAGCCACACGTTTCACGAATGTATTGAGTCATTGACCTTAGCCATACACATTCTCAACTAGCTTTGTGAATTGCAAGAATTTCAACATGATTTAAGGAAGTGGTCGTTATAGTCTGTTTCACCGATCGTCATGATATAGTAGTTCCTCCACATGTGAAAACATAACCTGTTTAAGATCTAGCTTTGTGTGGATTAGATAAATATCCAGAATTTGCATAACCAACTAGATTAAAATTTGATTTATTTGAATAAAAAAAAAACCATATCGATTGTTCCTTGGAGATGACGGAGTATATGCTTAATTCCGTTCCAATGTCTTTTTGTAGGAGAAAAACTATATCTAGCTAACAAATTTACTGAAAATGCAATATTTGGTCTTGTATTATTAGCAAGATACATAAGTCACCAATTGCATTAAGATATAGTACTTCGGGACCAAGAAGTTCTTCATTATCTTCTCGAGGTCGAAATATATCTTTCTTTATATCCAATGAACGAACTTCCATTGGAGTATTTAGTGGATGTGCTTTGTCCATATAAAATCTTTTCAAAAGTTTTTCTGTATAAGTTGACTGATGAATAAATATTCCATTTGCTAAATGCTCAATTTGCAAACCAAGGAAAAATTTTATTTTTCCGAGATCTTTCATCTCAAATTCTTTCTTAAGATATTTTATTACCTTTGAAAGCTCTTCATGAGTTCTAATTATATTTAAGTCATCAATATATACAGTTATAATAACAAATCCTTATTGTAATTTCTTTATAAAAACATACGAACATATTGGATTATTTTGATATCCTTCTTTCAATAAATATCCACTCAGGAAATTATACCACATCTGTCAGATTGTTTCAATCTATATAGTGATCTTTGTAACTTTATTGAATACCATTTCTGGGAATTTGATGTATATGTTTCAGGTATCTTAAATGCTTTTGGAGTTCTCATATAAATATCATTGTCAAGGGATCCATATAAATATACTGTGATTACATCCATAAGATGCATATCCAGACTTTTATACATAGTCAAGCCAATTAAATATCTTAATATAATTGCATCCACCATTGGAGAATACGTCTCCTCAAAATCAATACCAAGTTTTTGTGAAAAACCTTGTGTAACTAGTCTTGCTTTATATCTTGTGACCTCATTATTTTCATTTATTTTCCTCGTAAATACCCATTTGTATCCCACAGGTTTAACACCTTCTGGTGTTTGGACTTCTGGTAAAAAAACCTGAAGTTTTACAAGTGAATTTAATTATTCCCTTATTTCCACTGAAGCCAATCTTTTCTATGTCGACATTCTTCAACAAATTTTGGTTCAAGATCCTCATTTTCAAATATAATATCAAGAGCAACATTATACGCAAAAATGTTGTCAATAATTACATTAGTTCGATTCCATCTTTTTCCTGTCATGACATAGTTTATTGAAATCTTATTATTATTTTAGGTATTTCACTTTCCTCACTAATCATGTCGAGGATTTCTATATGGGTATTTACATCCTCAACCAAGTCTTTTTTCCTATTAATTATTTTTCGTTTTCAAGGATTTTTATCTTAAAAACTCACTAGTCTACCACACTTCTAGCGTGTTCCTGACTCATTAGTGACAACTGGTTGTGTTGGGATATCAAATTTTTATGGAACATTTGCAGCTAGTATATGTGACTTAGTTACTTTCTTTGCATCTATAAATGCATCTGGTAATTGATTTGCAATATTTTGAAAATGAATTATTTTCTGAATTTCAAGTTCACATTGATCTGTACGAGGATCTAAATGAGACAATAACGATGCATTTCATGTAATTTCTTTTTCCAACTTCTTAATTTCTCCCCCTAATGTTGGAAAATTTGTCTCATTAAAATGACAATCAACAAATCATGCAGTAAATACATCACTCGTCAGGGGCTTAAGATATTTAATAATTGATGAGGAATCATATCCAATATATATTCCTAACCTCCTTTGAGGACCTTGTTGGGGATGATGCCCTAAACTCTCGTATCCTGTAGTTTGTAAACACAGTTTTGAATAAATGCTTGTGATGTATAATATATGGTATTTTCTTCACTTATTGTCTACAAACATTGGATGTTTTATTTGCTTTACCATAAACTAATAAACTAAAATCTCTAGTTGTCATTACATGTATGTGGAGACATACAAGTGAATCATGTCTTAAGTGATAACCAAAATGATCTATAATATATGGATATAGAAGGGAAACCTTATCATGGTAACGCTACGGATGTGGCCCGCTTTGTAGAATAGTTATAAGTGTTGTGACTTGTTACAGATGGTCTGATTCTGATCATTCATGTGGGGACATGAATCCAGCTCGTGACAAGATCATTTTGGTCATTGAATATCATATCTCTAAGACAGAGAAAAGGAATGCCTTCCTATGTTCCGAGAAAAAATCTATATTAAAAAAAAAAGCCAGACTCTCATTCTTGCTTGACTTTTCTCTCTTTTTAATCTTTTTCTCCATTCATTCACACATATCAACCAGAATTGTTTTCTAGAATAGAACGGATTTTAAGTAGAAAAGTGTCCAACTATAGGAGAGACTTTTTTCTTTCCAACCTATGAGCTTCGCTTGGACCTTTTTTCAAGGAGGGGCAGGCAATGAGAAGAGGTCATTCTGCTTTCAGTGGCACGTGTGGAAGGCAAAACTCTCCAAACATGTTGGAGTTTGACTTAGCTGGTCACTCAGGAGGGTTGGGGAACTTTTCCAGCCGGCCTATCTTTTCAGTTGGTTCAGCGATAGATGTAGAAAAGGATGGACAAACTATCTTGTGAACCTTGCTTATAGGAGTAGCTGGTCTGGGCTGCAGATGAATTACAGGCCTTGTCTGCGGTTAATCATATAAGAAATATGGCATAGAATGTGTCAATGTATTTACAGGATCTTTAACCCTTTCCTGTGCTGTGGGCTGAGCCAGAACTCAAAAGATCCAAATCATTCCTTTAGCATGCAAGGATGTTTGTCGGCTGAAAGCGGAAGGAAGGCTGGGGGGTCCGGAGGCTTTGGGATTGCAATCTTGCTGCGCTACTTTAGCATGGATGGAAAAAAGTTTCCAATAAACCTTGCTTATGGGTTAATTGAATCCGGGAACACTACACTACATTCGCGGGAACATCTTATGGGATGTACGTCCATCCTACCACACCTCCAACATTTGGAGATCATGCGAGCGGGGGCATTCTATATAAAGAGTTTGTATAAGACCTGACCACGAAGTGTTAACGTCTCGTTATATAACGACGTTCATGACAGAGACTTCACTTCACTAGGATGACCATATGTAACATAACCTCAATCCTAAGTGAGTTGAAAACTTCTACCTTTGAGGGTGGTCCTTTGATTTGCATGGGTGTGAGTGGCCTAATCGCTGACTCAAACCTACCGCTTTGGGGATTAGTCTAATTTGGGACCTGGGAACTCAGCTACATAAGATGAGATTCACTCCTTCCCTGAAGCAGAGGTAAGTAGATAGATTGCTTCCTTAAGAGCTGATCCCGGGGGATTGAACGATGTGGCGCCACACATCTTCTCATGGCCCGAGAGGTGTCCACACATAGTAGGACTATGTTGTATTGTTTACTAGAGGGATCAGTGGTACTTAAGGAGTTAGATGTAACTCTAGGGGCAAAACAGTAAATTGGTCCAGCTGTACTTACGAGCATCTGTGAAAGGTTATCGTACTGTTGATTGGTTATATCCGATGAACACAGAAATATGTCTGTGGTAAGAAGAGTTCAGCTGTGAGTCATTAGTAGAGTGTTTGGCAGTTAACGGATGGTGGATCTCGTGGGTAAAGAGTTTAGTCAGCTATTCACGTACCGTTAGAGCTTCGAACCATAGTTCCATAAGGTCCCCTTGGTAGCTCAATGGATTCAAGTTTAGAATCAGTTTTAGGTAAGTTTGAAGTGTTCAAATTGACAAGAGGAAGTTCGATTATATATGATATGTTTGAACTGGTTAATTATATATGATATGATTGACTTTATGTATGAGATACATTAATTTGGAGGAAAAATGATATAAATATGATTTATATCTAATGGAGGAGAAAACACTATGGTTTATATGTGATATTAAACCATAGGTTAATGAATATAATATATTTATTATTTTTTAATTGGAAAATTATAGGATAATTATGTCGGTGTTTTCTCCGTAACCGTGTAATAGTGGGAGGTTTCATTCAGTTTTTGTAACTGAAGAATAAAATGAAAATCGTTTTCATTTTGCAAGATATCGGTCATTCGCTCATGCATTGTGTATATAACCTATCGCATAACAAACTAAGAGACTACACGATAGCTCAAAGTTTCTAAACAATCGTATACACGCGTGTCTCTTTCTCAACGATCGCATAGGAATTGCTAAACAATCATCTAGCTCTTTCCTAAACGATCACGCGCTCAAGCGATTTAAATGATCTCTATATGATCGTAGCCTATTTACTACAAGATTGTGTACCTTCTTCTAAACGATCAAGCATCGTCTATATGATAGACATAAACCTTCTCACTTGTTTGGTCGTGGTATACAATTTTCCTCTCCTCTTTCCCTCTACCAAATCCAACAGAGCCCACACCTCCTAGATTCTCACACCGAGAATACCGAGGGTTCTAAGTGGTGGTGTCATTCCCATTGTTGCTATGTTCGTGTGGAGGCCATTCGTGAGTAGACGATCGGGTTTTGGTGAACGATTGCTTGGATGTTCCAGCGAGAGCAAGAGAAGCAATCCCTTGGAGAGAACGAGAATTTCTGTGGAGAAGTGTTCTTCAACTAGTACGTATCTCTTCTCTTTGTTGTTTAGTTCTAAAAGCATGCCGGTAATTTGTAGTATATTGCATATCTATTTTGTTAAAATGTAAATGTGGTAATGCTGTCACAATGAGTTTGGAATCATCCACTTCCACTTAGAGGTACTCTTGTATAAGAGTTCCTTCAGACCTATCTTAGTACGTTGTGGTGGAGCAATTGGAAAATATACTGCACATCCAAAAATTCTCAGATGAGAAATATTTGGCTCATGACCATAAGCTAATTGTAATGGTGAGTTCTTATGATAAGCTACTAGCCTAATGCGTACAAGTGACGTTGTATGCAAAATAACATGTCTCTATACAGATAAAGGAAGCTTAGCTCTCATAAGTAATGGTCTTGCAATTAATTGCAAACGTTTTATAAATGATTTTGCTAAACCATTTTATGTATGAACATGAGCTACAGAATGTTCAACACTTATCCCAATTGACATACAATAATTATCAAAAGCTTGGGATGTAAATTCACCAGCATTATCAAGACGAATGGTCTTAATTATATAATCAGGAAATTGTGCTCTTAACTTAATTATTTGAGCAAGTAATCTTGTAAATGCAAGATTTCGACTTGATAATAAGCACACGTGTGACCATTTGCTGGATGCATTTATTAATACCATAAAATATCTAAATAGTCCACTTGGTGGGTTAATGGGTCCACATATATCACCATGAATTCGTTCTAAAAATGCAGGTGATTTAGTCCCCACTTTTGCTGGTGATGGTTTAATTATCAATTTTTCCTTGAGAGCAAGCATCACATGATAATTCATTAAATTGAAGAATCTCCTGGTTCTTCAATGGGTGCCCATTTGAATTTTCGATAATTCTCCTTATCATTATAGATCCTGGATGACCCAATTGGTCATGCCAAATTGTAAATATGTCTGGATTCATGAACTTCAGGTTCATTGTTGCATATGTTTCAATTACTCGTATATGAGTATAATACAATCCAGAAGATAAAACATGCAACTCTTCCAATATACTTTTTTTTCATTTGAGACAGTGGATATGATATATAGATATTTTACATTACTCTTACTATCAGTCTCAATATGATAGCCATTGTAACGTATATCTTTAAAACTTAGAAGTTTTCTCCTTGATTGACTAGAGAACAATGCATTGTCAATTGTAAATTTTGTTCCTCTAGGTAAAATAATATTTTCTTTTCCAAAACCTTCAATCAAGTATGCAAAACCTGATATTGTATTTTACTTTTGCTTTCAGCATTGTCAAATTAGAAAACTATTTTTTATTTGTAAGTATTGTATGTGTAGTTGCACTGTCTGCCAGACATAAATCTTCTTTACTCATTTTCTAGTTATCCAACATATGAAAATGATCCATGTTTCTTCATTAAAAGAAAATAATTACAATAAGAAAAATAACACTTAGAATATACAAAGGTTACTAAAAAATATGAAGATAGATAAAAGAAAACAACAACATTAAGTTTAGATATTCTTAGGACCTGTTTGGGCCCAAGATTAGAGTGAGGTGGAGTAGGCTATAATAGCCCACTCCTTGTTTGGGGATCCAACTATTTTTAATTGAAGCTCTAATCATACTATCACATTTTAACCCTAGGGTAATTGTTCCCAACCTTAACAATTCACTGTTTGCATCTCCTCTGTTCTCCATCGCATTTCTGTCTCCTTTCTTGTCTGATCATTCTCCCTCAATTTTTCTCCTTTCTTGTCCAATCGAACGCTATGCTTAAGTTTCATTCTTCCTTCTCTTTATTTCTTCGACTTCAGATCTGGTTTTGTTCTTCCTTCTTTTTATTTCTCCGGCTTCAAATCTGGTTTTAGTGCCGTCTTCCGATCTGGTTTCACATTTCTTACATGTTTTTCTTCAGATCTGGTTTTTCATTTCACAGATATATAGATTGTGTCTCTTCCCTTTGCCGCTCCAAAACATTGATTCCCTTTTCTACTTTATTTGATATTCTCACTCTGTCGAAATAGGCCTTGGAGCTTGGTAGGGGAGGTCGAGATTTGGAGCTTGGAAAAGGGGGAGGTCGAAGGTAATCTTCTTTTTCCCTTTCCCAGTCGATGATGATGATTTTTTTTTTTCAAATTTAGCTCAAAATTTTGTAAATCAATGGACAAATTATTTCATGTTCCTTATTTTGCTTCCAAATTATGCTCTTCATTATACTGATTTTTTTTGCTTTGAATTACTACTGTCTCTGTCAAATATATGTTATGTTGAATTATGCTCTTCATTATACTGAATTATTTTCTTTGAATTACTACTATCTGTGCCAAATATATATTATGTTGAATTATGCTCTTCCTTATACTTAATTATTTTGTTTTCAATTACTATTGTCTTTGTCAAATATATGTTATGTTGAATTATGCTCTTCATTATATCGAAGAATAATGGATTTTGATTAGAATGAAGAAGACTAGATTTAAATTTTGATAAAGAAGAATGGATTTCGATTAGGTTATATGATTAGGTTCTATCAAAGATATGTTATGTTCTTCATTGCTATTACTGTCTCTGTAAAAAATTTGTTTATTTCAATTTCTGTTTGTCCATTGCTTGTCCAATTTGTAACTTTTGACCTCCGTTTGACCACTGTTTATTGTATATTGATTGACAACAGTTGTTAGGTATTGTTTACTGCATTCATCATTAGCATATCCCCTATTTTTAGGATGATTTATTGTATATTGACGGATAGTAGTTGTTAGGTACTGTTTATGGTATTCATCATTGCCATATCCCTTTTTTTGGATGGTCTATTCTATATTTACTGACAGTGTTTGTTAGTTACTGTTTATTGTATTCATACAACTATATATGTGTCTCACTTCACTTCAACTTAGGCCAAACTTATTCCATCTACTTGCTTAATGCAATTGGTATGTTATTTCTCTTGTCTCCAACATTTTCTTATTCAGTGTTATTTCTCTTCTTTGCATCTTTTTAGTTTCTATTGTTGGTTTACTGCATTCATCTTGTTGGTTTCTCATTTTGTTGGTACTATTTACTGCATTCATCTTGTTGGTTATCTGAAATTCAAGTTTCAGTGAATGAATTTCATAACTCTGAGGCTGGACCCTATTCCATTTTTTGTTTTTTTGTACTTTATAATTATGCTCTCACTTGCCTTCAAGTATAAGGACAAACAAATTCCATCTACCTCATAACGCAAATGATATATCTTCTCCCACTTTATCCAATATATTTTTTTTTATTGCAGTTGTTGCTTAGTGTACTAATGTTGTTTATTGTAATTTGTTTTAGGGTTGGTCTTATAGGGATCATCTGGATTAAACACTATTTACCAACTTTCTCTTACTAAGGTGTTTACATGCATTTAAATACTTTTATTAATTGTTTCTTATTTGTTTACATGCACTTAAACACTGTTTAGCTAATGTTGTTTATTGTAATTTGTTTTTTTGCTATATTTAGATGATTGACTGTAATAATATCACGACCTAATATTTGTTGCTAGATTTGGATGATTGAATATATGTTGTTAGATTTGGATGATTGAATATATGTTACTTTTGTTAATTGTTTCTTATCTATTTTTTATTTTTATTTATTTATTTATTTTTTTGTGTCCGTTCTTTTGCAACTTTAAATTAAAAGCAAATTTTCATGACAATTAGTTAAAAAATAAAAAATTTGGGAAATTTTTGCAATATTTATTTCTAAAGCTTCTTATAATTATATTAGTAAAAAAAAAATGAATTAATATTTTGATTCATGTTATTAATAAATTGGAAACTGGAACAAGAATTAAAATGCTTGATTTTGTCGTTTCTCAAATTTCTACATGGTATTTAAAACAATCTATTATTTTCTGAATTGGTATGTATTATTATTATGAAACAAGAAAAAGTAGCAAAAACAACCATTAGAATAAGGGAGCAAAGCAGAGAAGATGAGAAAGGTGAGAATAGATTATTTTCTCAATTGGTATGTATTTCAAGAGTTTCAAATAACTACAGTGTTTTTCAACAATTTTTATCAAAGTTATTTTCTTAATTTATAAAAATGAGTTTTATCAATGTGTTGCGAAGGAGTGAGACAAATACAAACAAACAATTTCGATGGAAATTTTTGTTATTTATTTTAACATCCACAAACAACAGCTAACATTCACTCCCTTTTTTCTTTTCATAGAAAAAAAGTTATAAATGGTAAAAAATCAAAGTATCTTTATATATAGCATGATGCTCATCCATCATTTACCTTTTATGGAATGTTGTTTTTTATGTCATTGGTTGTGTAAAGACATCTATGGTATTAGGAAATAAAAACTTTTTGGAATTTGACTAAGTTTATTTTTGGAATTTGACTAAGTTTACTTAACAAAATAATATATTTTTAAAAAAAGTAATAAAAAAGTGTTGTTTTTTAAGTAATATAAAAAAAAAATAATGTTAACATGATTAAGAAATATTTTTGGAATTTGACTCAGTTTATTTTTAGTTTTGTAATTATTTTATGATCTAATTTTTTTTTTCAGGACCAGTTCCAAATTTATTAGTACATAATTGACCCAACAGAATTAGTACGATACTAACAGCATTTACAGCTTCACAACGTCAGTTATTTTCAACACTAGAGTTATTACTGAATGGCCATAGGAGGATAGAAAACACATCACACGAGAGTAGACATCGTATTAGCCAATTAGCATACTTTCGACTCATTCATGAGCCCGATTTATGTTGTCTTCAAATTACAAGAATGAATAGAAGATGTTTTTCCATTTTATGTCATTTACTTAAGACCACTGGCGAATTAGTTGGAACTGAAGTTATAGATGTGGAGAAGATGGTTGCCATGTTCTTACATATTTTAGCCCATAACATTAAGAACCAGATGGTTCAAAGAGAGTTTGTATGGGGTGAGACTGTTTCTAGGCATTTCAACACTGTTTTATTAGCAGTGTTACGATTATACGACGTGTTGTTAAGAAAACCTTTGTCGATCACAAACTCATGTACAAATCTGCGATAGAAATGGTTTGAGGTACAGTTCAAATACACCAACATTAGTTCGACGTGATTTATTTCTTAGGAGAACGTATGTGCATGAATATTTCTTATTTTGTTCGAATGCAGAATTGTCTGTGTGCATTAAATGACACGTACATCAAGGTAAATGTCAGTGCAACTAATCGCCCAAGGTATAGGACGAGGAATGGTGAAATTGCAACAAATGTACTCGGTGTGTGTGATACAAATTGCGACTTTATGTTCGTCTTATTAGGGTGTGAAGGATCCACAACTAATTCTCGAGTTCTCAAAGATGCAATATCACGACCTAATGGACTGAAGGTTCCAAAGGGTAACTAGCTACACATACCATATCTCCCTACTCATTGTATTTGTAATATAAGAATTGAAATGATTGGATGTTCAACAAGGTATTATTATCTATGTGATGCCATATACCCAAATGCGGAGGGTTTTTTGGCTCCATATAGAGACGAAAGATATCATCTTTCGGAGTGGCGTGGAAGAGGTAATGCACCAATAACTCCACAAGAATTTTTTAACATAAAGCATTCTTATGCACGGAATGTCATCAAAAGAACGTTCGGGTTATTGAAGGGTAGATGGACAATCTTGCAAGGAAAATCATACTACCCAGTGCAAATCCAATGTCGAACCATCATGGCGTGTTGCCTTCCGCACAATCTTATCAATAGGGAGATGACTAATAATGAACTGACTGAGGATTTGGATGAGGTGGATTCAAGCTTTGCTACAACTGAGGGGGATGAGATAAATTATATTGAGAGTTTAAATGAATGGACCCAATAGAGGGATGAACTGGCGCAACATATGTTTACTGAATGGGAGTTGCGTAACGTGTAGTGTCTTTATACTTTTTGTTTATTGTTGTGAAATGATTTTATTTGGAACTCTCTCATTATGTTTACTATATTTTGTGCTTAACTTTACTCATGAACTCTCTCATTAGCTTTGCTACAACTACTTGTCATTTATTGTTTAATTATATTAAAATATGTACGTGTATATACTAGAATGTCAAGTTCCTCAAGAGCTCCGAAGCACATTTGGACTAAAAAGGAAGAAGCGAAGCTGGTTGAGGGCTTGGTGGCGTTGGTCGCATCTAGTGGATGGAGATCAGACAATGGGACATTTTGACCTGGCTACTTGGCACAACTACAACGTTTGATGGCTAAGAAGTTGCCCGACTATAATATCCAAGGATCACCAACTATAGATTGTCGAGTCAAATCCCTGGAAAAAAACTTACTAAGCGATCGCAGAAATGAGAGGACCAGCTTGTAGTGGATTTGGCCGGAATGAGGAATTCCAATGCATCACTGTAGAGCACGAGTTATTTGATGGATGGGTGAAGGTACATTTTTTTCTAAATTGATTTACAAATATTGGTAACAAAATCATAACATCCACTTCACCCTTCATGCAGAGTCATCCTGCATTAAAGGAGCTTCTACACAAGTTGTTCCCATACTATGATGATCTGGCCTATATCTTTGGCAAGGATCGGGCTATGGGAGGACGGTCAGAGACCTTTATGGATGTCGGGTCTAACGTGCCAAACCATATGAATGATGAAGTTTCTATTCATAAATCACAGGATCCAAACATCCCCACGATGTCTAGTCAGGGAATGGACATGTCATAGGATGACATGCATGGAACACATACCGGTCGAAGCACTGAAGGAGGAAATGCTTCGAGAGGAAGTAAGAGGAAGTGAAGTGGGAATCAATATGAAATGGCAAAGATTGTTAGGAATGTGATGGAGTTCGCAAAGGACCAATTGAAGGCGATTGCAGAATATCCAAAAGAGAAGCGTGCAACTAAAGTCAAACTACGTGCAGAAGTCATAAACCAACTTCAAGATATTCCCGAATTACATAACCGACAGAGGATGAAACTTATGCAAATCATATTCCGCAGTGTGCAAGATACTGAGAGCTTCTTATCCATTCCCACAACCCTGAAGTTGGACCATTGCAACCTCCTCCTTGAAGAGAATGTTTGATCAACCCGTGTTTTGGACTGTTTTTCAATAATGAACAATGATTAGTTTGTTTCAATTATGCATTTAAGTTTGTAGTAGATTTGGTACCTTAAAAAAAAGGTAATATTTTAACCATGCAATCATGAGTTAGTTATTTTGTCTTAGAGATGCTTGTACCTAAAAAAAAAAGTTTTATATATGAAATACATGAATTGCATCCGAAAGTAATGCATTTTTTTCTTTTTTAGCCATGTTAACCAAGGCATCTCTCAAAATGACAAAAAAGTCATGGTTAGCTTTTAATATAAATTACAATCAAATTAATTTTGTATAAATTAGTGGAACATATAGTCTTAATTATATTTTCAAAATATGATATTTCATATGCATAATTATTAGTATTATAAAATATGGTAGTAGAAAAAGTTACACATGGTGTAAAATAATCTACATTCAAATTATAGACTGTTATAATTCAGACTATAATAACCTGCACTCCAAACATAGATTCTTATAAGACAAAATATAATACTCTGCACCCCAAATACAGACTATTATAAACCAGACTATAATAGTCTGCATCCCAAACGTAGACTATAAAAACAAGCAGTGTTATAACCCAGAGACTATAATAATCTACTCTACGCTCCAAATGCCCCCTTAAAGTCAAAATAAACACTTGATGTACCACAAACTGTGCCAATCTTCTCTTCAGGAGATTCAAAGAAGTCTGTCACATCCAAATTTGTCATATGGGATAGGTCAAATATGTCATTATCTTGGTATACAAAATTTGCTTCCACGTTTTTCTCTTTTTCTTTCAGGGAGGCTTGATAGAAGTTAACTAAGTGTTTTGACGTACGACATGTACGTGATCAATGGCCGATCATTCCACATCGGAAGCATTTATTTTCAACATTATTTGAACTTTTATCTCGTGGAACTTTTCCTTTTTTATCATCATTTTGTGTGGTTCTTTTGAAATTTAAGTGATTAGAATGACCACTACGAAAATAATAATTATTTATTTCTCTACCACGGTCTCGACCTCGACTGCGACCACGACCTCAACCACGATCATTATTAAAATTCACAGCATTCACTTCAGGGAATTGTGTTGTTCTGGTTGGTCGAGATTCATGATTTTTCATCAATAACTCGTTATTTTGTTTAGCCACGAGAAGAAACCAAATTAATTCAGAATACTGTTTAAAACCCTTCTCTCGATATTGCTGCTGCAGGAGCATATTTGAGACATGAAATTTAGAAAATATTTTCTCTAACATATAAACATCAGTAATTTTCTATCCGCATAACAACAATTTTGAATTGATTTTAAATAATGCAGAGTTGTAATCACTTACTGATTTGAAATCTTGTAGCCTCAAGTGCATCCACTAATAACAAGCTTTAGAAAGAATAACTATTTTTTTATGATCATACATTTCTTTCAAAATTTTCCATAAGATACGGAGATTTTTTATTGTAAGATACTCAATTTTCAATCCCTCGTGGGTATGATGTCAAAAGAAAATCATAGTTTTTGCTTTGTCCAAACCGGATGTTCTACTTCATTCTTTAATAGTCTCCCCAAGATTCATGGCATCTAGGTGGATTTCGACATCAAGTACCCATGATAAATAATTATTGCCGTTAATATCAAGGGCGACAAATTCTAATTTTGTGCGATTTGTCATGGCAACACTATCATAAAATATTGTACTTACGTTAGAAATTTAATAAATATTGAATATTCAAAATAACATTAAATTTATTAATTATAACGAAGAGGGAAAGAATGACATAACTTTAGGACCTACCTTTAGCAGGAAAAATGACAGGAGCTCGTGCTGATAACATGTTGTGAAATGGAGGAGCACAATGGGAACACAGATATGAAGAAAATATAATATAATAATATATTTATATAATAATAATAAACAAACAAAATAACTAAAAACATAAAATAACTAAAATTATAAAATTGGATAATATGTAAATCGAAGTGGAATTCTCACAAATGTATATGTCTCTACAAAATCTACAAATGACCACTTATTTATAGGGGATTTTGGAAGTAGGAAGTGACACACTTGGACACTATGCATAGGTGGTTGAATGATATACCAACACATGTGATAATGAGAACATTACACTTGGCATTGGACACTAAGCATTAATGGACATCTATTATTTTTATATAATATTTATAATATATTAAAATTTGTTGCTATATTTGCAATTAAAAAAATTGTTAAATTTAAAAATATTCTTTATGTTTTTTCCATCCATAACAATTTTCCTTTTAAAAACAGTGGATAATCTTTTAAAAACTTTTTTACAAAAGAAAATTCATTTAGCTATTTTTCAAAACCATCCTTCAAATTTAGCTCTTGTTGTCCCTATAAAATATGTTTGGAAGGTTTAATACTCAAAGGTGGAAGAACAAATTATTCTATCATACATTTAATTCAAACGTCTATGCCCAACCTAAATATGTTTATTATTAATTCAAAAAATAATAAAAAATTATTCTATTGTACATTCTTATCTTTAAAAAATTATGTTTTCTAACTTTATATTGGTAGCCAAAAAGAAATTCTCACTTATTACGTTAATAATAGTTAGATATAGCTCCAAACATCTCCACACCTTTTTACTACCTCAAAATTTAGTTTTATCAACAAGTTTATGGCCTGAAGGTGGACCTATGCCCAACCTTGACTTGATCTTGATTGGGTCGATACGACCCAACTCATCTATTTGTTAGATTGAATATGAATCACTTTTTTTTAGGATAAGTCTGACTTGTTTGACCCATATTTAGATTGATATATTGAATAAACTCAATACACTTGTCATTGGGTCAACCTAAATATGCATGTATATATTTAATTTGTTATACACTATATTTTTATTTGTTTAAAAGTGATTTTTTAAAGAAAATATTATTTTCTTAAAACTTATTTTTATAAGTTAAATATCATATGTTTCAGTTAATTCAAATTTTAAAAAATGAGAATGTTAGGTTTAGAATTTGATTAAAAATTGAAATATTTAGTTAAACATTACGAAAATCATGGTGAAAGAATAAGAAGAAAATGAACACAATTTTTAAAAACTAAAATATAAAACAAAAGTGTACCATGAAAGCACCAAATTTGCATTTAATTAAAAGAAGTTACCGATAGTTTAATTGTAAAAACTAGAAAGGACGTTTAATTGTCATATTTTTAGTGATAACAAATTCACAAATATTATAGACTTTTTTTCCCTAACATGTGGAGTAGGTAAATCGAACCAACTTCAAGATTTGATGACACATATCCTATATTAATTCAACTTTCCTTATTTTGACTATAGATATTATAGATTATCTAAATAATATATGAAGAAACCAAACATAGGATAAAAAATGGCTAAGATAAAAAAACATCTACTAACCAAAATAAATACTATCATAAATTAAACAAAAAAATTCTCTCATTCATTAAGAAAAAGGTTGTAAGCTCATGAGACAATACCAAAATACCGACTCTTAAAACATTAACTTTCATTTGGTAATCATTTTATTTTTTGTTTTTATTTTTATTTTTGAAAATTAAGTCTATGGACACTATTCCTACCTTTAAATTTCTTCATGTATTATTTACTTTTCACCACTGATTTAAAAAATCAAGCCAAATTTTGAGAATTAAAAAAGTAGCTTTTAAAAAGTTGTTTTGATTTTTAAAATTTGACTAAAAATTTAATAATTATAATTAAGAAAAATGTAAATTATGATAAAAAATGTAAAAATAAAATAATTATTCAACCTGACGTAAATGATCCAGAGAGCAAAAAAAGCGAAAAATAACTTAGTAGTATTTTCTAATACAAGAATAATAATAAAACTCAAATAAGTAGGCAAAAACACAAAATAAGAAGAACCCTCAAGAATGACAGTACGCAACGTGTCACCGTCCAAAAAATGACCACTAAAGAAACATTTATTTGAAAGAAAGGTGACCGACGGGTAACGGCATCACATCCTTTCTTCCAATTCAAGAAACTCTCTTCCATTTCCCGAGGGACGAGGAGTGTACACTGGAGAAAAAAAATGGCGTCCACAAGATTAAATCATCACCTGAAATTGAATCATTGAGCTTATCCCATTTCCAATTTCATCACTGCAGTTCCGGTTTCAACGATGGCGTTCCGATTAGGAGCTTGTTCACGCGCCACCGTCGCCTCTCGTTTTCCCCAACTCAATCACAACAACTTTCTCATTCTCCCTCTCGAACGAGAAATTGAGATTCGGCGGGTGAGAGGCACGAGGAGACTGAGAATTAGGGTTTCGGATGGAGGCGAATCGTATCTCGGGATGTGGAAGAACGCGGTGGAGCGTCAGCGGAAAGCCATTGAGTTTCAGAAAGTTGTGGAAAATACTGTTGGAAATGACGATCGCAATGGCGGTGATCGAAGTGCTGGTCAGTTGGAGAAGAAGAGCGAGGAGTTCAGTAAGATTCTTCAGGTCCCGAACGAGGAGAGGGATCGGATTCAGCGGATGCAGGTCATTCATCGAGCTGCTGCCGCCATTGCCGCTGCTCGTGCACTTGTTGGTGAGACTGGAATGGTAGCTGTGGGAGACTCGAGTTCGCGTGATTCGAATATTTCTCCGAATTTGAATAGTAGTAATGACGGTGGACTGCTCGATCGTGAAGAAGGTATGATCAGCATTATTGAATCTTGAAGAATCGATTTTCTTTGTTGACTGGAAAAGCCTTAAAGTTTTATTAGTATGAGAAGTTATAAATTATTGGCTCTTTCTTTACTGTATTTGACTCTCTTTCAAGGTTGATCTTTGAATATTACTAGTAGTTAACATATTTCCGTTTGGCTTGCTACCTAATGAATGTAATTTCATTTTTGACTAGGCATATCTTCTCTGAGTTTCAAGTTCAAAAAATTGATTAATAAATATAGATATGTATCAATATCCTAATAATTTAAATCGCAGTGTTGACTAACATGATTAGAAAAGAATAAGAAAAGAATAAAGACCTAGTGTTAGTGTGGTTCAGTTTGACAGCCGATTTTTATGTAGTTTTTCTGGTTCTCTTACTAACTCTTTCTTTTTCTATATTTGTTAATTTCTTTATTGTTTATGATTCATCTAGAATTATCTGAATTTCAAACTGAGAACACCTTGCTACCTGAGTCTGAAACTTCACAAACTGGGACCCCTGGTCCAGATTTCTGGTCTTGGACACCCCCTCCAGATAATGATGGGAATGGTAATGCTTCCAATGAGCTGCGACAAATTGGGAAATCACAGGCATATCCAATGTTATCCAATTTTGTTGAGGAGAAAGAGCCACCGATTGGCTTTCTCTCAATTCCGTTTCAGAGTGAAATATCTGAAAACGTCAAATCTCTTCTACCACCCTTTCAGTCATTGGTGGGTATTGAAAAATTAGAATCATCAGAAACCAGAACAGAGACACATTCCTTGGAAGAAGATGAAAATGTTGGGATAGAGTTTTCGGTATTTGCAGCAGAAGCATCACAGGCCCTTAATAGTACAGATAAGGAATCAACAAAAGGAATAGATCCAGATGGGTCACGATGGTGGAAGGAGACGGGAGTTGAGCGGAGACCTGATGGTGTGATTTGCAAGTGGACAATAACGAGGGGAGTTAGTGCAGACCTAGCCACTGAGTGGCAGAACAAATATTGGGAAGCTGCTGATGAGTTTGGCTATAAGGAACTTGGTTCAGAGAAATCTGGTCGTGATGCCTACGGAAATGTTTGGCGTGAATATTGGAGAGAATCTATGCGGCAGGTCAGTTTGGATTGTGCTGATATGCTTGCTTCTATCACATTATCCTTGTAAAATATTTGCTTTATGCAAGCAGTTAAAGTCTCAATAGTTTGTTTTGCCATCTGCAAAAAGATCGATTTTGATTGCAATATCCTGTTAAAATTATTTGTTTTATGCACTCACTTAATGTTCTTAATGGACAGCTCACATCCATCTACTAAGTTGATACCTTTGAAATTCAAGTTATACTTATACCACCTATTGGAGATTGCGAGAAGATGGAAATGCCTCTGAGTGTGTAATGTACAATGTGTCAGTTGATATCTAACAGATTCTATTGTGTCGTACTCTCTGATATTTTTAAAGGATTTACTTATGTTTACATGTCTGGAAATGATGTGAGATCCATCTATATAGTGAATTCTGGAAATTACTTTATTTCTTCCTCTAATTCATTCTCTCAACTCCCCGCAGCTAACCCTTGGTTCCTAATATCAATCATTACAGCAAAAAATCTTTTTTATGACCTTAACTGAAGTTACTGAACTAACTGTCTTTCAGGAACAAGGTCTTGTTCATCTGGAAAAAACTGCAGACAAGTGGGGGATAAATGGAAGTGGCACGGAGTGGCAAGAGAAATGGTGGGAATACTATAATACCTCTGGCCAAGCTGAAAAGAATGCTCATAAATGGTGTAAAATTGATCCGAACACATACGTTGATCCCGGTCATGCTCATATCTGGCATGAAAGGTATCAATTTCTTTCAAATGTCAGAGATGTTAATCAACTATTATTCTTGTTGTTCTCTTGACTTGGTCTTATATGATGCATTCTCAATCCGCTGATTCCCTTTTTCAAGATTTTGTACATTTAATTTGATGACAAGTTTCTCAAGAAATTGTCCATTTCGATCTACTTTCCTCTTGCAGATGGGGTGAAAAGTATGATGGACAAGGTGGCAGCATTAAGTACACAGATAAATGGGCTGAACGATGTGAAGGTGATGGATGGACGAAGTGGGGCGACAAATGGGATGAAAACTTTGATCCGAATGGTCATGGTGTCAAACAGGGGGAAACTTGGTGGGAAGGTAAACATGGAGAACGGTGGAACCGTACATGGGGCGAGGGCCACAATGGTTCGGGCTGGGTTCACAAGTATGGAAAGAGCAGCAGTGGGGAGCATTGGGACACACATGCTCAGCAGGAAACCTGGTATGAGAGATTCCCACACTTTGGCTTTTATCACTGCTTCAACAATTCAGTCCAGCTCCGGGAAGTTCAGCCACCATCTGAGACGGCTTTGTAAGTCTTCTCTTTCTTACTGCCAAGTGATTATAAAAGCTTGTAGTGTAGGCCATTTTGAAGAAAATAGAATGCTTGATCAGGATTGATACCGTTTTCCTGGCATTGTACATGTAATAAAGAAAACTGCACAACATATTCCTAGTCCACGGTGATATTAGGAAACCTTTTAAGTCAATAAATTAGCTTGCTTTCTTTATTTTCTGAGATGATTTTAGATAGCTGCTAATATTGAAAAGATAAATATCCCAAACCCTGCATTACTTCCCTCCACCACCGCCAAAAGAAGCAAGAAAGAGACAACTGCACTTTCTTCTTCTGTCTTGGAACAATGCTATTAATGGCCGTGGGAGTCATCACAACTGCAGTTGGAACCTATAGTTATATTAAAATAAAAGTTTATTTAGACTAGACGCTCTGTATGACTTAGACTGTTCAGGTTGTGGTTGTGATTACTTGTGCTGGAGCATTGACTACTTGTTCAAATGTGAGCTCACATCAAAGCTCAACCTTGAAACTTTCTTCCCAAGTTTCCTGACCCTTATTTTCTGAATATTAGACTTTGGACCTGGTTAGTTTACCATTTTATGTCTAAATGGACCATTTCCCCCCTTCTGTTCCGAGTACTATGAAAGTACATTTTGGAAATATAAATTTGGTTAATCAAGAATGTGAAAGGTACAAACCCATGTGTGGATTTAGTGCTCTGTAAGGATCATAGGTATATAAAGGACTTAGAGAGAATGAGTTCAAGTCATGTTGGTCATCGACCCAAAATTCAAAATTTCATATACAACCAGTTTTCGTCAAACGGTTGTCTCTTTGTCTCTTGAAGATAGTCGAGACGTGCGAAGTTGGCCAAACAAAAACCGGCTTTAATTGAACTTCATTGATATGAATTACCGGCTTTAAGAAACAAACAGCAAATTGATTGGGGATCTTATAAGCAAGGGCAACAACGGGAGATGGATTTAAAGTCAAATATTACCATCTTAGGTACTTTACATTCCAAAAGGAAAGATCCATAGTGAAGCACCTACCAACCATTTTCTCTTTTGGGTTGTAGAATAGTGATTGCACGATAAGAATATACAAATCTCTTGTATAATTTTTATATCATTTTTGAACTCTAGTATATATGTTTTCTAGTAATAATTGATTTCAAAGTTCGATCGATTTTCATTGTCTCGATGTGTTCCAAACACATGGCATCTCCATGTTCTAATTCATTGAAATGCACATCCCCAACTTGAAAAATGGTATTATTTAACCCTTATGTTCCACCACAACATGAAAGACACTTGAAATTTTAATGTAAAAGGTCGAGACACCAACTCTCTAGCCCTTCATGCTCCACCAACAAAGCACACACAATTTTGGAAGGAATAATTTCTGGATTTGGGCTATCTAACTCAATCATCTCGATTATTGGACATCGGGTGGTTTTATAAGCTGTACCTAATTAAAAATTGTCAATTTAAAGAATATTTTTTCAAGTGTGAAGGAAGGGAGAGTATGAAACTTAGGCTACACCTAAGTATTGATTCATATTTGTCTTCTCTATTTTTTTTTCTTTGCTTGATAAAGAAAACAAAATAAAAACCAACCATCCACCCAAAATTTTGAATTCGACGTTAAAGTATGAATTAAATGAACTTTTATGAATTGAGGTTTTTTTTTTTCTTTAGTTGTTTGAACAAAAAAAAAAAGCAAAAAAATACAATCGGCCAAGATTGTCAAATCAAACATGTACGATGAGAAATTAGAACGTAGGAACCGCGTAGCAGTTAAGTACATTTTGTCTTGTCTACTATTTTCAAAAGTGTTGGCCCCATCAATTTTTATGTTATGATTTGTGTTTTCTTTTTGAAATAAAATTTCTATGTCATGATTATGACCTATGATTATCAAACTTTGATTGCCTTTGCGAACAAGTGTCTTATTTATTATTATTTTTTTAAAAATTCTCCAAACAAGGACGGTAATTCGAATAACAAACTTTTTTTTATCATCAACTCATATTACTTATTTGGACGTTCATTAGATTTTTATTCATGAATTTTGCATGACATTTTATCTCGAGTACTATTTTGGTCCATATACTTTAGATTTAATTCGATTTTAGTATATACACTTTCAAATATATTTTTAATAAATCTTAAATTTAATCATAAGAAGCTAATTTTATCAAAATTAATCACTATTAATAGTAATTTTCACGCAATAAAAGATTATATACGAATGAGATAACTAAAACAAAATGAATTTTAAAATACAACCCCTCAACTTTGTAACGTTTTACATATATGTATGTTGATTTTTCTAAAATATAAAAAAATTGTATGTGTATTTAATGTTATATTATTTTGTTTCATAAAAAAACCAATGGCTAGATTCGGGAAAATTGCACTTTTCCATTTTAATTTTGAACTTAATCTAATATACTAATAGTTATAATATGTATACCTACGTATAAATCAATTACATACCAAATAAAATTACATTTTACTTAAGTTTCTAATTTCTAATTTTTTTTAAAAAAATCTATAATATTTTAGTTTTCGTACGTTAGAAATAGGTAAGAAAATTTAATTCTTTTTTAATCTTCTCTCATATAAATAAAATGTAGATTTTTTTTTAATCTGTATAAAACTTTTTTTTATGAAAACTGACTAAATGATTTTTAAGCGAATAATTCTATAAAAAATTATAATAATTTTGCAATTAGTGTTACTTAATCTAGATATCATGTATCAATGCATATCATATATCGATGCATTTAAAATTACATTTATGTGAAGGTCTCTTGTTAAAAATTTAGCCTCTCAATTTTGAAAATTGTTACTAATAAATTCTTAAACTTTCAATTTTGATTCTAATTCCTAAGAATGTCTAATAAATCTATATATTATGATTTTATATCTAATAGATCTTATAAATAATTCTTTTTGAGCTCTTACAATTTTAATCAAGAAACTCACAAATTCTTTTTGAATTCTGTTGAAAATGATTGAGAAGAAAGACGCTAGAATCTCAAAGATGAAGATTTTTCATGGAACTCCACAAAAGTTAGAAGCTAATTAAAAATGATTTCTTTAAGTATATTCTTAATATCATGAAAGTATCAGCGTGGAATTTGGGGCATGAATCTTTCTTTTATTCTAAACTTTAACTTCTATGAAATTGCTCAAGCGTTGACCTAACTTAAATTCAATGGAATTGGGTATTACAATTTTTTTTTTTTTATAACTTCATTCTTAATATTCAAAATAAAATTTGTTTCAAAAGAGAAATTGCCACCATAATCCCCACAAATATGGGTACGAGTCTCATTTTCATTGAATATATGCTCAATAAAATATATTTTTTAATAAAAAAAGTCTATTCTATTAAGAACAACATATGCCTACATGAAACTCCTACTTACTTTCCAATGTAATACATTATTTCATTGGTTAAACAAATTTAATATGAAGTGTTTTTTTTTTTTTAATAATTTAATCCGATGTGAGTTTGAGATTTGAATATTTGATTTTTTTTTATGTGATGTAACGTCTTTAGTTAGTTGGACTAATATTAAATGGGTACAATCTACTTCTTTATTAAATTAGATAGAAATAACAGAAGAAAAAAGTAAGTAGGAATTTACATGTAATAATGTAAAGAATGAGTAATTATAAAAAATAACACAAAAAAGCTTTCATTCTTTTACAAATAATATCATTTTGACCTATTGTTTTAATGACTCGTCTCGGTGTGTCTCGACCAAGAGCAACCAAAATAAAAACTTCTTCTTTAATAGTATATTTGAATAGTCAAGCTTTTTGGAACCTCGACCTAGACGCTGATGGGATTGAATAAAATGGGGAGAAAAAAGAGGTAAAAGTTTTGGTCAATTGTTCTTGTATTCTCTATGTTCAAGTTATCTTGGAGAAGGGATGACTTACTCTCTTCTATTTTCTTTTTTCTCTAATTTGGTTTCTATTCATTTATGCTAGATTTTCTTATTTTAAATTTTGAAAAAAAGTTTACACATTTACCTTTTGGCCAAAAGGAAAAAAAAAGTCTCAATGACTTTCGAATTCACCGAGAAAATCAAAACAATAAACTCTTAAAAACTTCAACTCCACAAATTTGATCTTGGTCTTCATCCTGGTTGGTCATTGTCCTAATTAGAATTTTCACGAAGCATAAAATTGATGGTTCGATTGTGTCATATTTAAAAATTTTGTTTTAGTCTTGGTATCGATCCAGGGCCATATAATATCAAAATATACTATAAAAATAATTGACTAATCAGAATGCTATACGTGAAAGATGAAAACTTTTTGGTACTATTTCTGACTATCAACCCAAAAGAAGAATCCATCCTATTAAATTCCTCTCAAGTGAAAAGATTCTAATGACACTCACTTTGGTCGGTCACAAACCTTTACTTGACTCTTGGACATTATAACATTTTTATATTTAAGTCTTTGGAAAAATAGTTTTAATAACTTGGGGTCGAAGTTTCCCAAAAAAAAAAAAAAATAAAATAAAAAAAAATAAATAAAGGAGAGAGGCCTGTGGTTGTTGTGGCTTGGCTTCTATATATATGCTCACGGAGTCCCACAAAGACCTCTCCCCGCTCTCTCTCTCTCTCTCCTTCTCTCTCTCTCTAGCTCTCTGTTTTTTCTTTGAAGGTGTTGTGTTAGTTTCCATGGAGATGGGGGAAGGTCTGACTAAAGAACAAATGGATCAGCTTATAGAAGCTTTTCTTTTCTTTGACAAAAACAGAGATGGTGGGTCATTTTCTTTCCTTTTCTGGTTGAATTCTATTTGAAAAGTTCGATTTATGTCTTTATTTTTGGATTTGAATAAGCAGGTTGCATCACCCTTGATGAACTAAGAACCGAGATCAGAAACTTGGGTCAAAATCCAACAGAGGAAGAACTCAAGCAAATGATCAGTGAAGTAGATGCAGATGGGAATGGAAAAATTGATTTTTGGGAATTCCAAAAATTGATGTCCAAAATCATGGAGGTTTCTCATTTCATTTCATTTCTTTTCATCCCCCATGATTTTGAGTCTTTTTATTCTTCTAACATTTGAGATGCCATTTTCTGTCTGTCCTGATTTTAGGAAGAAACAGAGGAGAAACTCAAAGAGGCCTTCAAGGTGTTTGATAAAAACCAAGATGGATATATATCAGCAAATGAGGTATAAAAGTACAAAGATCTGATTCTTTAATAAACAAAGGCAAAAATCTTTTCAAATTTTTGAGCAAACCCATTAAAGAATGTCATCCTAACGAGCACAGATACAACACCACGTTAACATGGTGACATGTCATTTTTTTTAAAAGAAAATTTAGGACACAGACATACCAAAGACACGTTTATTAAAACATACATTTTTAAATGGAAGGAAATTCAAAGTTAATGAATTTATTTATTTCTACGCTTAAAAAATTAATTCGATATATTTCGCTCTCAAATTTTATTATTTTTGTCATATATATGTTGACTTAGTATAGGTAAGAAGTGTATGATGCATGTCTACCGAATGTTGTTCTTCTTTGGACTTAATACAACTAGTGTCTAACATATTTATTATACTAACAAGTGTCTGATACGTGTTCATTAAATGTCAGAGTGTCCAAGCGTCAGACATGGAAACATTAGCCAAACTAAAATGTTTGTGCTTCTTAGATGTCATCTATATCATGATTTATTTCTTGTTATTTTGCAGTTGAGCCATGTCTGTTTGATGCTTAATTTGGGGGAGAAGTTAACAGATGAGGAAGTTCTGCAGATGATCAGAGACGCTGATTTGGATGGAGATGGCCAGGTCGACTACCATGAGTTTGTGAATATGATGATGACTCAGGATGTGTCACAAATCCTACCAAAAAGAGGCTTTTTTTAATGATATGATTATACAACCAAAAAGAAACAAAACTAGATTGAGTGAATGACAAGAAAGATAACCCTTGTTTGATTTGTTCATATCTCCATTATTTTATTGTATTATCAGTGTTTGACTTCATGTCAAGTTGGAAGTCTAGAGGAAATTATGGTTTAAATACAAAGAAATGATATTGATGTATCCTATATTTTAATATGGTCTGGAAGCAAAGGAAAACAAAATAGCTTTAGTATGATGTGCAACAAGGACGATGTGAAATTTGAGATATTTTAAGAAATTTCTCTGATGTCAATGCAAATGTCGATGACGATGCCGATTTCAATGTGTATACCTTTTCAACTTGAGCTCAAAAGCCGCAGTCTGTGGTTGGTGTCTGATCATTCTTCCAAACAAAACAAGAAAGGTTGTCCGAATCTGTCAACTTCATTTCATTTTCTTGGTAGTTGGTAGTTACCAGTTTTCTTTGTAAAGACAAATACAAGTTTCATTTACAGACAAAGTTGCTTTCTTTCACATAAACTATCTTCATCCTGTTCAGAATATGATGCTAATTTCTGAACAATAGCAGTATTCCGCTTGAGTCTTGTTATGACGAGGCAATGTCGAAGTTCGATTTGATTCTTCGGTTTTTCCTTCTATATGAACATGAAAGCCAACGCCTAAAGATTTCTGCATTTCTGAGTTATATATACATACAACACTGAGTTCAATTACAGAATTTTTGGAGAGACCCGTTTTCCCTTATGAACCTGTTAATCCTGTTCACAAAAGAGAGTTCTACTCCACCAGAAAGAAAATTTCTGACTTTACCAAGCTAATGATTCACTTCATTAAGTAAAAATTATAGTCCCACAGTTATATTACATAAAAATGAAAATCCACTAACCAACTTCAAGAAAAGCATCACACATTTATATGTTACAACTTTTCCATATGCACACATGTTACAGGGGTAAGCCACTTCCTTAAATGACTTTATTCAGCTCAAGACACTTGACAGAATGTCAATTTTATATTACAAACAAGAGATAAAGTGTTTTGGTTGAAATCCATTTCTATGATGTATAAGATTTAAGCTGCTACAGCTTCAGGTTTGGGGATCCTCCCATTGTCTGCTGGAACCAAACTTTCGTAGTATTCGACCAATACGTTCCAGCCACCGGGACACATAAATCCATCTGGAGGGTTCTCCTTATTCCTTGCAAGATTTCGCATCTAACAAATAACAAGAAAAGACACCATCTCAGAATGTTTCAGTTTTTTCTTCAATGAAGGCTAGATTTCTAGTGAGGAGGAAAAAAATCTTTATTCTCCCTTTCTTTGTTTTATAGTTTTAGAGACAAAAGACAGTTATTTCCTGCTGGAAAAGATATGAAATGGCATCGATTCTCTCGAATTGCGGAGGTTGGTATGAGAAAGTACCTTGGTGCCTGATATGAAAAGAAAATCCTGAGGTCTTGAGGGATCAAAAAAGGCCATTTTACCTTGAGTTTTGTCATATGCAGCAACCTGCATTATAGTTGGAAGTTGGAACCAATAAGAAAGGAAAAGTAGAAATATGAAGTAATTGTGACAGAAAAGTTGGAAGTTCATATCAGTAACCTTGAAAGGAAGGATGTTTAAGCGCTCTAAACCAGGTGCCAGGCTCAATACTTTCTTCCCATGGTCAGCATCATATAGATCCCTTTTCTCAGTTGGATGGCCCATGCCTGCAGGATCTCGACCAACAATGTAAAAGTTAGCCCCTGCATTAATCCTTGCCTTTGCGTGCCACTGCACCTCGGTTGGACCGGCATAGTGCATCGGCGAAGGGAAAATGGAGATGACGGTTGTCTTGGGATCAAGAACGCCACCCTCAAGAACCTAATGAAGTGAATTTCAAGAGTTGAGTTAGTTGCATTGTGGTTAATATTTGAGGAAAATGGAAATATGATATAAAGTGGGTGGCTTAGCTAGGAACCTTTTGATGTTGTTTGATCCTCCAGTGAAGAGGAACATCATCAGCCTTGGTGTAGCCACCCAGTGGATTAAGCAAGAGGATGGGGTTGTTGTAGCCCATATTAAGAAGGCGACGACGAGTATCGGTCATGAGCAGAGCATGACCGTTATGCACTGGATTGCGTAGCTGGAAAGCAAACACTGCGTCGGCATTGCGGCTGGTGAACTCGTTGCGAAGTTGTGCAGGTGATAATCGAAAACGATCAAGGCCATCGTGGTACTTGATTGGTTCTATGACCTCTAGATCACCTCCTATCAGCCAGTTTCCAGCATTCTTAATAGCCTCATCAACATAAGGCAGCCCTGAAGCTGTTGTTCCCCATGTTCTTGCAATCCTTTCTTCCTTGGGGTGCTTGTAAATCTCAATACTGATTCAATCCAACAAAAACCATCAGACAAACTACTTCTCCTATGGATTTCTATTACAACATCTATGTAATTTAATTATAAGAACAAGGGTCGAAAGTTGGTTCGATTTTGTTTGTTTTGGGATCAATCAAGAATCAAATCAAACCAACCGATTTTATAAAGAAAAGATTCAAACCGATGTCTAATAAAGAACTTTTGAACATATTTCAATTGATTATGACGTTACTATAATCTAAACTAGGTGTTTTGAACTTACACCAATATATTGTATCCTTTTCAAAAAAAGGAAAAAAGGAATTCCACCAATATATGAGGTTGAAGTCAAGGGAAGAAAAAAGGCTGTAGTATACATATTATTACAATTCTACATACTTTTATGTTCGTACTTAATTTCTAATATACTTACATGATAATTATTAGATTTTTATACATTTTAAATTATAAATTTTATTCTGTTAATCATTAAAAAATAGGAGAAAAGATTAATGATACCTGTTTGAGAAACATTAATTAAAAAAACAACTTGAAATTAATTTTGAAATGGTGGGAGAAAAAGATGATAAATATGAGGGAAAGTAATATTCTATTCTCAAAGTTTTAACTATGGTTCTATTCTATTTCAAGATTTTACGATTTTACTCCTAAAGTTAGAGTTTAGTTTTCATTTGATCTCTGTATTTCAAAATGTTGCATTTCTATCATTGAGTATAGAATTTAATTCTCAATTGATCCCTAACTTTCTAGATTTTACACTTTAACTTTTGAATTTTTACTTATACTCTCTTTTGGTCATTGGTGTAACTTTTAATTAATTAGTCCAAAATAATTAGGGTTGTTTTTAAATATAGAAAAATTAACGGAAATATTTACAAAATATGACAAAATTTTAGAACTATTAATGATAGACACTGATCTATAAGTGATATTGATAGACACGGATAGAAGTCTATCAATGTCTATCAGCGTCTATCATTGATAATTAAACATTTTTACTATATCTTGTAAATATTTTCAATAGTTTTATCATTTGAAATAATTTTCCAAATAATTATGATGTGAATTTTTTAATAATTTTATTAGGGATGAAAAATTAATGAAAATTATTTATGTTATTTAAAAATAGTTAATAAAAAATTAACTCAAATGCTAATATTAGGTATTAATAAAAATTCAAGAGTAAAAGTGTAAAGTCTTGAAATTTATAGACCAAATAAAAACTAAATTCAAAATTCAAGGATAAAATGTTATATTTTGAAACTAAAAGTTTAAATAAAAATTAAACTCAAAATGATTTAAAACCTAACAACTAAATAAAAATCATACTCAAAATTTAGGGAACATAAATTTATTTTACTTTTTTCCTTTTTTGAGCATACCTAAATTCTTTCTTAAAGCTCATTTGTTTCATTGATATTGTCATGAGATTTTAGACTGACATTTAATATATGTGTTTGTATTATAGGATTTCATTTTTTAATATCCACGATATTATTATCCTGAGAATTTTAAAACCTATATTACAATGGGTTTTTAGTACCCTCCATACTTGTGGAATTTTTATACCTGAGAGATGAATAAAGTATGATTAATTAATAAATTAATATCAATTAATTATAAATATTAATTTTAATTAATTATTAAATATAAATATATTATTTAAACTTAATAAGTTTCAAATAGTACATTTATCATTTATCATTAATATTTTATGTATCTTAACTATTCAATATAAATTTTATCATTAATTATTTATATTCTACTTAATTAATATTTATTAATTAAATAAAATAATTTAAATAATATTTAATTAAAAAGATTAAGATGTTTTAAGTGATTAAATAATTAATCATATAACAATATATTAAATAATTAAATTTAATTATGACTATTTACATTTGATTAGATAATTATTTAGTTTTAGTTTCTATCTACAAAATTTACCATTCATTTAACTTACATACATTAATCATTGGAAAATTCTTATAAATGGAAAAGATATGAAACTATTTACACATAGCAATAGTTTATTATATATGTAAATAGTTTAGCTCATTTTCTAAATTCAAACACAGATATTAATTATCTTAGATATATAAATTTCAGATATTTATTCATGTCATGACACAATATCTGCAATCCGAACCGCCTCTATTTTTTTAATTTTTTTTTTATTAAAAGCTTTATATTGCCTTAGCTATGAAAGATGAACAAACAATACACGTGTCAGCTGCACTTCTATTCCTATGGCTATGGATCCATTTTATGAGAGTCACATCAGTTCATTCGAAATTTACCACCGATCAAGGTTTGAAATATCGATGTCGATAAAAATATTAAGATCATGCCTTTATGAAAATATCGATAAAAATTTTGAGAAACTTTATGGAAATTGATGAGAAAACTTTATAATTAGATAAGAAAACTTTAATTGTGATTGAATTAGATTATAACGGATCATTTTTAATCATCATTTCTATAAAGTATGCCAATACTTGGGTGTATATAGTAAAATAGTTGTGCAAATATCTCGCGTATATTGTAAAATACTCGTGCAAATGTCGATGCGAGAGTAGAAATTTTAAAAAGACATTGAAAAATAATTACAAAATAATATCAGATATTGAAAATTAATTACAAAATTAAACAACATATATAAAATAATTATAAATTGTTTGTTATAAAATGGGATACAAACAAAAAAAATCATAACAATAAACTAACATAACATAACATAGTAAGGATAGAAAAATCATAACATTAAACATAAGAGAGATGTAAAAAGCATAACAATAAACAAAACACAACGTAATGGAAAGAAATAAGAAAAAGAAAAGTGTAGATAGAGATTGAGAGAAAATGAGAAAAATATTAGAGAACTCACTTCAATTCAAGATTGAGGTGAAATGTATGAAAGTTAAATGAAAAAGATTTGAATGAAAATATGTAATTTCTTGAAAATAAAAAAAATTTATGATAAAAGAGAAAAAACTTTCACTGAACTAGCATAGTCAATTGTTAAAAAAAAATTTCGAAAAATTTCGATGAAAATATTGAAATATCGATAAAAATTTAGAAATTTCAAGAAACTAGGAGAAAATTGAAATTTCCTCGTACTGAAATTTCGAGTCTGTTAAAATTTCAATTTTCAGATTTCGATCGCAATTTTAAACTATACTCTAGACGAACATATATACAAATATAAGAAAATATACCACAGCCCTAAATTTATATATAATATAAAAAGATTTAAATATAATATAAAATAGGGTACAATACCTTTTTTTTGTCCATTGTTTTAGAGGAAGTTTTCATTTAGTTTTTAAGTTTTAAAATGTTACACTCTTATCCATGAGTTTTGAGTTTAATTTCTATTTTATCCCTAAATTTCAAAATGTTATATTTTTATTTATGGATTTTAAGTTTTGTTTCAATTTGGTTTTTGTGGCTTCAAGATTTATACTTCTAACCTTTTTTTTCCAATTAAATACTCATTTTAGTCCTTTGTGTTAATGTCTCATAGTTAATTTAGAAGAATTAAATTAAATTTCACCAATTTTTCACCACAAATAAAATTAATTTAAAAGTCCACATCATAATTATTTAAAATTAATTAACTAAAAGTTAACGTCAAATACCAAAGTGACCATTAATAACAACTTGAAGATAAAAGTGTGAAATACCGAAATCTAAAGACCAAATGAAAACTAAACTCAAAATTCAATGGTAAAAGTATAACATTTTGAAGCATATGAGCTAAATAAAAATTAAACTCAACACCCATGAAAAATTAAACACAACACATGAGTAAAAGTATGATATTTTGAAACTTATCCTTTGTTTGAATTCAAGAAAGTTTAAGAAATAATTTTAAATTATGAGATTTGAAATCCGAGAAATGAATTTAAATTGATTACTTTGTTTGGAACGAGAAAAGTTTAAAATGAATTATTAAAATTAAGGGTTTGGAGGGTAACTGAATGAGACAAGAAAGTTAAGAATTTACTAATTCAAGTTTTTAACTATGATATTTTAATTGAAAGTTAGAATCTGACATAGTTAATTAATACCTCGTTTAATAATCATTTGAATTTTTATTTTTGTTTTTGAAAATTAAGCTTATATACACTTCTTCTAACTTCAAATTTGTTCATCTACTTTTTACTAATGATTTAAAAAAAGTAGCTTTTAACTATATATATATATATTTTAGAAATTGGCTATGAACTCAACTATTGTATTTAACAAAAATACAAATTATTGTAAGAAATGAGGAAAAAATTTGCTTAATTTTCAAAAAGAGAAAAAAAATGAAATGATTACCAAATGAGGTATAAGTAATTTACTTTCCGTTCTTATAAAATCTTGTAAAATCATAGCATTCTAATAATGAATTTTTTTTAAAAAAAAGTAAAAACGAGATTTGAAATCATTTTGGATTTTAAAACCGTTATGTTTCCTACCCTAACAAACAACATAATTCATTTGCAATCCCTAAAATTCATGAGGAGATCCCAAACAAGTAAACCATCAAATGTGAAAATTAGATTTAAAATTTAAGGACTAAAACATCTAACTTTTTTTTCCAATAAAAATTGGAATTTCTTCCCTTAATGATTCTAGTTCTAACAACGGCCGACTAAAACATATATGATTAAAACTAAAAGTAGAGATTCGAATCCCTACCTACTCTGAAAATGACATAATAATTTGAAAGTTCTTTTTTCAAAACTTAAATTCAAAGTTAATATTCATTAAAAATAAAAAACCCAAAAAATTTAAAAATAAATATCAAAGGAAAAGAAAAGGAAAAACAGAGTTGAACAAAAAGCATAATCTTACTTTTTGAGAATTGCAACTGGGCGATCATCAGAGCCAAAGAGCGCAACCTTAGAGGAGGCGGCGATTCGATTCTTGAGGTCATCATCAATGGCCAAAACGATCGGCACCGACATGTTAACAACCAATCCATTCACACGGAGCGAATTGAAATGAAGCGTTTGGAGGAACTCGGATTCTCTCATGAATCCGGTGAGAGGGCTAGCCCAGCCCTCACTCAGAACGTGAACCCATTGCAGATCGATTCGCGAGAGCTTGATTCGAGGCAGACTCAGAGCCTCCCGATTCTTCGAAGCCCTCATGGATTCCTCCACAATAAGCTCCACAAGTTTTCCCCCGTCCGGGTCGATCAACCCGCCGGAGACCCGGATCCGATGGTGGCGGCTGGTTTTTATGAGAGGAATTGGGAGTTTAATCGGTGGGGTGAAGGTTTTGGTGAAGGTTATTGGAGATTGGGAGATGGGATTTGAAGGTTTGATGAAGGCGGCAGCCATAGACGCCATTGGAGGTGATGACCCGAGGTCAGGGCCGGGCTCTGTTTCGGTTCCGGTCTTCTGTGTTTCTTCTTCAGCAAAGGGGGTTTTAATAATTAATGGTACGGATAAATTGGTTTATTATGTGCCAAAACCAAAATGGGTATTTTTTTTTAATTATTATTTGGAATTATTAATTAAAAAAATATATGAAATTGGTTCTTAACTTGTTTGGTGATTGACATGTATTAAATCTTTCTATTATATATTTATTGTAATAATATATTTTTTTTAATTTTCCTTTATTATGCTTTACCTCCCTCCCACAAACTAATATTTGGAATTTATATATATATATATATATATATGTGAAGATCATATGTCTGTGTTTGGTTGTAGAGTTATTTGGTCTGAATTCATATGTTTGTGTTTTGGGTGTAGAGTTGAGTTTTTAATTCAGAAATTCTACCCATCTTTATTTGAATAAAATATAGATTGCAATTTTTTCTTTTAATTGTTGATTTTTTTTTCTTTCTTTTTTGGACAATGAACAACAATGAACTCATTACATATCTTGTAGAAATATGGTTAAATGAAATGAGAAACCAAAGAGAAATCAAAACTTTTGATTCCTAATTTTTCTAATTTCATTATCATCTTCTTATTTTTTTTCTTCTTCTTGATGTTGCACTATATCTTCTTTCTATTGTTGCTCTATATTTTTATATATGTAATGATTTTTTAATTAAATCTCTCCCCCAGCATCTTAGCAGCCAATAAAATGCCACCACATTTCTTCATGAATTTCACTTTCAATTCCTCTAAATTTGGAGGATCATCAGAGAATAAATCTCTATTTTTCACTAATTCTTGCTATAAGTTTTTTTTTTTATATGTTACATACTTTTCAACTATGTATTTACTTTTTCTCTAAATGTTCTTTAACACTCATTTGAAATGAAAATATATTTTTACAATTTTTACGTATAAATATTACACTTAATATAGACAGAATAATGTTTTTGTAGTCGGAGGTGGTTGTCGGAGCCTACGAAGGTGCTTGTTGGAGTTGGTCATCGGAGTTTGTTGTCGGAGCCTGAAATTGGTCATTGGAATTGGTTGTCAGAGGAATTGGTTGTCAGAGTTGGTTGCACGAAGGTTATCGAAGCTCGGAGTTGGTCGCACGAAGGTTATCGAAGCTCGGAGTTGGTCACTGGAGTTATCATCGGAGGTGGTTGTTGGAGCCCGAATTTCATCGTCGGAGTTGTCGTCAGAGGTGGTTGTTGGAGCCTGGAGTTGGTTATCGAAGTTATCATCAGAGGTGGTTGTTGGAGCCTAAAGTTAGTTTGCGGAGTGTGTCAGTGGCCGATGGGTGAAACCATTAAAAATATTGGAAGAAAGGAGAGTTGGGGTGAGTTGATAAAATATACCAACTCAACTTCACCAATAATGAGTTGATATATTATACCAACTCAACTCAACTAATGTCGGTGAGCCAAACATTCCCTTAAATTGTTAAATTTACTAAATGATGATTCAATATTTTGATTTTTTTTTTTGGGTCTTTAATTTGAAAGTCGTGTTTATTTGGTTTTTGAAGTTTCAAAAGTAATATGTTTATATTTTCTCATAACGGTTTTTATTTACAAATTTGTTTAGTTGTTATATATTAAAAATCTTTATATTAATGCAAATTATGATAAAGGATGACTATTAAATACTTTGAACTAATAATTTAAAAATATTTTCATTGATCAAAGGTGGCTATCGATGTTAGTTGTAAGAGTTGGCTAGTGGAAGGTAGTGATAATCGACGATAACTATGGTGGAGTTGAGGTAGAGGAGTAGTAAGGCTATTTTGATAATTTTATGTACTATATAAATTAGGAGAGATTAACCCTTAAACAATCAAAACCATTTTTCTAAAAATTAAAAGAAGTATAAATACTAAAAGATATGAATTGCAAAAATTCAAGCTCTTTTAGCTAAACTCGAAAGAAGTACAAATACTAAAATTTAATCATTATAATATTTATCGTGCAACTATTAACCAAGTTTTATATAGTCTCTCAAAACTCTAAATGCATGACACATCATCAATGGAAAGACAACTTAACATGGGCAAAAAGACTAAAATTGAAAACAATAAAATTATTTTCAAAATATTAAGACCACATTTGGTAACCATTTTGCTCTTTATTTTTGTTTTTGAAAATTAAGCATATGAACATTACTTCCATCTCTAAATTTATTTCTTTGTTATTTACTTTTTATCAATGGTTTAAAAAACAAACTAAATTTTGAGAACCAAAAAAAGTAAATTTCAAAAAGTTATTTTTATTTTTAGAATTTGGCTAAGAGTTCAACCATTGTACTTAAAAAAATGCAAATCATTGTAAAAAAATGTGGATGAAATAAGCTTAATTTTTAAAAAATAAAAATAAAAAACAAAATGATTACCAAATGAAGCCTAAATAAACCAGTTCATATCATTTAATCTCCTAGTTTTAAAATTGATTTCTAATTTTTTTTTTCTCTTGAAGTTTGAAATCATTGACTTATAATTAGTTCGAGGTAAAAAAAAAAAAGAAAAAAAGAAAAGAAAACGTAGTTTCAACTCAAGGACCGATGAAAAATCAAAATCTAACCTCAATATGTCACTTTTGAAATGATCAGGACAAAATATAAACTAAATTTAAATAGCAAGTATGAGATTGTTAGTTTTAGAAACCTAATAACCAAATAAGAAATAAGTTTAGATCTTAAGAACTAAAAATTGTAATTTACTAGTTAGAAGTTTAGGAATCAAAATAATATATACAAATAATGACTAAACGACTAAAATAGACCTTTCTAAAGGTCAAAGAACACAACATCCAAAATGGGACTTCTCATATTACTTTGTTTGATTTAAAAAATATAAGATATATATTTTTTAAAATTTAAAAATTACTTAACAAATATTGACATATATTTATTTTAGTAGGATAAATATGAATATGAGAGTTTGAATCTCTAATCTCAAGAGAAAGAATATACTCAAATTAAGAGTTATGCTTATTTTAGGGAAAAAAAAATCTAAGATGTATGTGTACTTTTTCTTTTCATATTTTGATGATCAAATATAGGTCGGATTTTCTAATTACTATAGTTTTCTTAAAGTAAATTTCCTCAAGTAATTCATAAATACTATCATAACATAATATTATTTTTTTAAAAACACAATAATACTTCGATTTCTATTATTTTCACCCTCGAATTTTTAATTTCTTCAAACCTATTTGATGATTTGAAGTTTATTTCATTTGTTAATAAAAACTTGTGATTTTTCTTTTTTGTGCGATTAAAAGCAAGATTTAGGTTTTAAACATACTATAACATAATTTCCACTAATAACATAGTTTTCAATATTTCAAAAAAAAAAAAAAAAAAAAAAACTTCTAAATGTAATGATGGAAATTTAATTATTTTTAATTAATGTGTGTTGGGTAAATGTGGCTATCCTACAAATCTTTAAAATCAATTTATAATCTTTTTTTAAAAGATTGTAAATTTGAAGTGGATTCTCAAAGTATGGAAAAATATTGTCAAAAAAGAAAATCAATAGGGAACTCAAGTTGAAAATATTAATTAATTGAATTTAGTGGAGTTTATTTATTTATTTTTTAAGAATAGTTTAGTGGGGTGTTTGATTAAGGCTAATGGATGTGGACTTTGTTACCATTTATTTTACATAGCTTTTTATCAATGCTAATCTTAACTTTTGGGCAGAGATAATAAGAGCAAAAATGTTCATAAAAGAATGCATTATTGCCTTTTGAAAGGACATTGCATTACACATCTCTTTAGCTTTTCAAAATTATATGTAATTTCTTTTTATTGATAAAATAATGAAGAAAACTTTATCTATCTAACCCTGATCTGATTAACTATAAACCTTTTTTTTATTTAATATATTTCTATTATTTTTTAAAAAAGTAATTTAAAAATAGTCCTATTTTGAAAATTAACGAAAATATAGCTCAACTAACGTATAGTATTATCAACTACGATATTGGTGATTTGAAACCTCCCGCCCCTTATTGTATTAAAAAAACAAAAGAACAATTACAATGAATTTTCTACTTTTTCAACTTTTATCTTTAGCTTTTGAGTTTTATCGATGAACATTAAACAATTTGAAAAAATATATAAATCTCATTCTATATTTTATAAATTTAATTAAAAATCGAACATATCAAAGTCATCAAATATTAATCCACTTCTCAACGCTCTCCTAATAGAATAATATTTATTAAATTTTAAGTTTTTTTTTTTTTTCTAATAAAGAATAATTGAAATTATTAGATTCAATTAAAAAATTCTAATTAATTAAAATATTTGTACTATACAATTCACAAAATAATATGAGTAATTGGGTAATTGTTTTAAATGGTAAAGCTGTTAAAAATATTTTTAAATATAACAAAATGTCACCATCTATCAGTGATAGACTGTGATAGATCACGATAGACATCTATCACTGACATTGATAAATGTTTATCGCGATCCCTGATAGATAATTACATTTTGTTATATTTATAAATAAGTTAGCTCAACATCGTCTATTTGAAAGCAGTTTGAAAATAGATTAAAAGCATTTTAAGTGTTAATAAAAAAAAGGTAATTAATGAGTAATTTCTCCATCATTTCTTTGGTTCATTTTCAAAGAAAAAGAAATTAAAAACCCTTAGGGAAAAAAGTCTAATCTCCAAGAAGATAATAAAATCTCATATTTCATGAGATATTTTCATCCAAAGATAATAGTTGTCTAAATTTTAAGAAGTAGACATTTGAAACAAACGTGAGTACTTTTTTTACATCTTAAAACCCTTGGAACAAACATGACCAACAAAAAGAATCGAAAACTTCACAGACTTATATTATGTTTTTTACTTTTGGCAATATTTCTGAAATAATGACAAAAAGATCAATATAAATGTAATAGATTTTTTAAAATGTTAATTATTTGTAGGAAAGTTGTCCGAAATAGCCCGAAATTATTTCATCATTTTACATTCAAGCACACTTTTTTAAAACTTGTTCAAATAGTTTTTTCGGTCCTTGTCAACCGAGATCAGCCTCGAGATTTAAGCGAAACGTTATATCATTTGAACACATAGGAAAGAACTAAAGATATTTTGCGACTTCCTTAGTTTTTGGTTTAGTTACAGATTGCATCTTTAAGTTTTTAACTTTCCTAGGGTTTAGAGTTTATATGAAAATTTGAAACCATCTGCTTGGGGTATTCTGGTTGTTTTCATTTTTTTGGATGTGTGGTTTGAACATGTGGGGGGTTTTCTGGTTTTGTTGGGAGGAAAGGTGTGGATTCAACCCGGAACAAGTCGAATCACACTCAAGACTTTCTGGATTTTGAGGGTTTTGGAATTTTGTATGTGATCTCGGTGACTATCTCGCCTGAGATAAGAACCGAGACCAAACACTTAATGCCTTAAACCCTCAAGCTCGAGGCATGCCTTGGTCCTAGAGGCACGAGATGGAAGCTTATTTCAAACATTGTTTTCAATCTTGGTCCCCGATCTCTCTCGGGATCTTCGTTAAGATCGAAAACAGTTTACTTGCTAATGGTCAAATTTTTGTGGTTTTGTTTGTTGGTTTGGTCTTAAATTTAGTTCTATTTTTGCTTTGTTTTATAGATGACACTAGTACCCAAAATCTTTACAACCCAATATTTTCCTACTAACTTAACTTCTTGTTCCCATCTTTGAAAAACAATTTCTATAATTAAGGATAAGTTAATACATGTTATTTTGAAGAGATTTTGAATACTTCGAAGTGAAAGCAATCAAATGCATTCGTATCTCTATTATCGTTTTACAGAACTTCAAGAATATAAAGTGATGGAAATTAAGGATAAACAAATTAAATCTAAGCATGCTATTCTACTTTTAATAGGAAGGTGAAGGGATCGAGAGAAACTCACCCTTGAAGAACATGTCTTCTCGCTTCCTCTCCATAGCACGAATATGAACACTGCTTCTCTCGATCTCCTGAACTTGGCACTATCACGAACACAGTAGCAATGAAGAAGATACCACCACAATGTCTTCCTCATTATTCTCAAGGATGAAAATAACACAGTGGACTTGCTTTAACTTTGGTGAAAAGGGAGAGGTATTTTCTTTGAGAACCCATTGAGAGAAAAAACAGCACGGAGAGAAGGAGAGGGATGAAGAAGATGATTCACTGTGAAGCTTTTCATGTTTTTTTTTTCTTTTTCTCTCTCTGTCCTACAAGTATATGTGTTACATGTATATGACAGATTGAGGGGTTGAGGGAGTTATCACAATAACTCCATCATCTTTTTTTAAAAATACAATATTCAAATAATTTGAACTATATATTAACTAACTTAATATAAAGAAATATTAAACTCTATGTTATATCATATATAACATATAACCTATAGTTTATGATATCACATATAATATAACCTATAGGTTTTAATAAATCACATTCATATAAATTAATATCTGAATCACTTTCAAATAACAACTTTTCTTATCAAACTATATAGTTTTAATATGGATCATATTCACATTATTTTAACATATAGTTTCCATATGAATCATATTCATATAATTAATATTTGAATCATATTCAAATTTTTATTTCTCTCATAAAACTATATATATAGATTTAATATGAATCATATTCACATTAATTTTTACATATAATTTCTATATGAATCTTAGTCATATAATAAATACTTGAATCATATTCCTGTCGAGAGTTAGGAACGAAGGCCAAGCTGGATGGGCCTAACTCCTGATGAATGAAATAATTTGTCAAGAGTTGTGTAGGAACTTTCGAAGATTACGATAGCATGTCAGGAGTTCTGATTTAAAAACCCCAAATCAAACCCCCAATTTCAGATATGTTTACTTCCTTTCTTCTAACCCTAGCACACAGAACAAAAACCCCAAAATCGAACTAGCTGGTTTCGACTGTCGTCCGTTTGTTCTTCCATCGTCTGTCGCCGTTCGTCCTTTAATCGTTCGTCGCCTAAATCGAACCAGTCGTTCATCCATCGTCCGTCGTCATTTGTCCATCGTTTTCCATTCGTCGTTCGTCATCAATCGTCTGTTCGTCCTTCAATCTTCAAGGCAGCTGGTCGTCGTTGGTTGAAAACTACTTTTGGTGAGTTAAAATTTGACTCTTAGAGTTGTTCGTTGCATATATTATATTTTATATCCTTGGTGTTATGTTCCATATCTATCATAATGGATGTTTAGTACCATAAATTTCACATAGTTAGAAAATTATTTTCAATTAACTTTTGATAATTCATTATGATTGTATGGACATAAGTGTTAAAACTTTGGTAATAAATGAATTGTTTCCTTTGTAAGAATAAAACGTAAGTAAACAAATAAATAAATTGATTTCTACATGAAGAGTTTTGTAAATTAATTTAGCATTAATCTCCTTTTGGCATTGATTTTGGTGAATAGGTTTGTAGGATGACAGGGTAATGAAAGGAAAGCATAAATGAGATTGGTCATACTTGTTGAGTTGGAGTTTTTTTCTTATAAAGTTGTAATATTACCTCAACCTTATAGTTGTGAATGATTACGGACCCTTGATCCATAGCAAAAAAAAAAAAAAAAAAAAAGGTATTTTGAGGGTAATATGATTCATTGAAAGATTTTGATTTACTAAAGAGATATATATACAAAGGCTTTTAAATGATCTTTATCTTTTGTGTAACGTGTTCTCTCTATCTCTATCTCTTGAAATTATGAATTTGGAAGTGTTATGATGTTCCTAGAAGATAGTTGTGCTTTTAACCCTCCTTCCAATTTCTTTTGCTATGTTATTGTCCTATAGCTTTGTTGATAAGGTGTTTGTGACTTCTATTGAGATTTGTTTTAATGTTAATTAATGAATTTTTTTTAGTTTGCTTGTTGAAATTTATTAGCCATGAATGAAAATGACATTTTCAGTTTAGATTGATATATATGTAGGTAGGAAGAATTATTAAAATCTAAGGAATGTAACTATTTATTTATTATTATTTTTTTATAAGACATAGCTTTGCTAAAAAAAAGTAAGACTTGACTAAATTTTACCTTAAATGAAAAGATGACGTGATGAGATTTTATTCCCCATGCTCATTATTCATGAACCACCATCTATTAAACTGTTTCATTTTGATCTTTGTACTATTCATTATCTAAATAATACAAGTTATAATTTGATTTGGATTAAGAGTTGGTCAGAAAAGGTTTATTTTTAAGGATGAATAAAAAATGGATCAAACTTAAGAATAAGTTATCATGGGAGTATAAAGAAGTTATCAGAGGAGTATAGAGAAGGAGTATCACAGTTTTTAGATGTGGCTAAGTTTCATGTTAATGATTCTAGACGAATAAGATGACCATGCAAGTTTTTAGATGTGGCAAAGTTTCCTTGTTTTGTAGGATTTGTAGGATTCACCTTATGGTTTTTATTTTTTGGTAGGATGCTATTTGGAGATGATGTTGGAAATGTTGTTGGAGATCATGTGTTGGAGATGCAGTACTGGAGACGTTGTTGAGAGTTCTTTCTTCTATGTATTTGTAAAGACTACTTTTTATGTAAAACATTTTGCCAACTTTTCTCTATTTTGTGTAATAAAGAATACTATTGACTTTGTATTTTTTTTTTTTTTTTTTTATTCTTATGTGAATATGAAATATTTTTGAGTTGTTTAATAATGTTATATATTTTAGGTTATTCAGATCAAATTTAAAAAAAAAGACTCTCCTAACGAAAAACGTCGCCAGCCGTCGGGAGTTCAAGTTTAGATTTTGAATTTATGAAATTAAACTCCCAATGACTTACCAGCCGTCAGGAGCTTGAAGATATCCCAACGATGTCTATACATGCGTCGGGAGTTCCAAACTCCCGACGGCTTGTGTTTCCGCATCGAGAGTTGTACTCCCGACGGACATATCCCGACCAAACTCTCGATGATAAGTTTGTCATCGGGAATGGAACTCCTGACGTATTTTTTTAACATTTTCCAATGATTTGAAGTGTCAGGAAAGAGGTGTTTTCTTGTACTGATTATATTAATTGTAACTTATACAATTAGTTCACTTTAATTAATTTGAACAATTCAAATTAAACCAAAATTAATTCAATTCTCATTAGTCCTTATTGAGCTAACTAAGGAGACCTTATGAACCTATAGATTGAAGCTTCAATAATACTTTATTACTTAATTAAACTTTTTAATTAAATTAATCAACCTTCATCAATTGCCGTCACTCCACTAAAGATCGACAGCTACACTCTTCGCACTATAGATATATTTTTGTATCTATTGAATATAACCAATCAATAGTGCGTTGACCCTTCACAAATTGCTCGTAAGTATAACAGAGGTCAAAATTACCTTTTTACCCTTGTAGTTACATCTAACTTCTAAATTACTATTGAATACTCTAATGAACAATTAGTTATAGTCCATCTATAATTGAATCCCTTTCGTTTCAGGAGAGGGTGAGGTGCCTCATTGTTCAAGCCCCAGAATTGCCCATAAGGGAGCAATTTATCTACTTACCTTAACAAAACACTATTGACACTAAATAACAATATTGATAAAAAAAAATGATAATCTAGTCAATCAATATCAACCAACAAGAGTAAACAATTAAAATTAAATGCAAAAATAATTAGGAAAAAGTTAGAGAAGAAGACACTGTGATTTTTATAGTGGTTCGGTCAAACACGGCTTACATCCACTTTTCCAAGTTCCTCTTGGGACTTCGATGTTTGATGCTGACAAACCGTAGAAAAAAAATAACTTGAAATGCATATAACCATAGCAACACATGTGATTAATAAGTAATTTCAAGATCAAGTATACATATCACCACAAATATCATGCTTGAAATTCATTTAAAAGAATTAAATTCTTCACTTTAATTAATTCTCCCCCTAAATAATACATTCAATAGAAATAATCATGACACATTTTTCTTATACTTCTCCCCCTTTGGAATCATAAAAAAAAAATGTAAACATACAAGTGTTCCCCCTAAAAATATGATATATACAAAGATTCCAATTCTCCCCCTTTCAGTATGCATTGTATAATAATATCAAGTAAGATAGGAAATCAATATGCATCACAACAAATAGTACCAAGTTCAAGCCTATTTTTACAAAAACTTTCTTCATTCAAAGGCTTTGTAAAAATATTTGCTAATTGATTATTAGAGCTTACAAATTCAAGAGTGAGATTACCATTTTGCACATGCTCTCTAATAAAATGATGCCTAATATCAATATGCTTAGTCCTAGAATGATGAATAGGATTCTTAGTCAAATTAATAGCACTAGTATTATCACAAAACATGGGCACACTATCAAATCTTAATCTAAAATCACAAAGAGTTTGTTTCATCCAAAGAATTTGTGCACAACAACTAGCAATTGCAATATATTCCGCTTCGGTAGTGGATAAAGCAACCATTTTTTTTTTTACTAAACCAAGATATTAAGGAACTACCAAGAAATTAGCAAGTCCCACTAGTACTCTTACGATCAAGTAAACTACTGGTAAAATCTGGATTGGAATATCCTACCAAATTAAATTCAACATTTCTAGGATACCACAAGCATATATCAATAGTTCCAAGCAAATATTTAGATATTCTTTTTGAAGAAAATTGGAAGCGAGATTTCCATGAGCAGCGGAAGAACGATAATTCCAAATTACAATCATGAATACACAATGCATTTACAGTCGACTTTAAAACAAACGGTTATGCAATTAACAGAGATTTAGCATGAACAATACAAATGCATAAAGCGATCAAACTCTACGCATAATAGCAGACGTGTCTCCACGCTCCGTTGCGCACGAACGTTCGAATAACAGCAGCCTCGAACACTCGATCTACACCACTGCAACGCCGCAACGAACATAGAATGAACACTTCACACTCGTCCTCAACGATCTCCTCGACACGAACTCTTCGCACTCGTCCTTAACGATCGCCTTGGCCACGAACTCTTCAGCGACACGAACGGCCTCCACAGCACCACGAACGACCTTCAGAAAACCTCGACGGTGTCGAGTTGAGTTTGACACCACCAAAAAGACAACCTTGGTATTCTCGGTGTGAGAATCCAGAGGGTGGGCTCTGTTCGGACTTGGTGTGAGGCAGACGAAGGAGGAAACACTGATCACGTATACGACTGGGCAAGTGGGAGATGGCGAAGACCTATCGTATAGGTTGATGCCTAATCGTTTAGATAAAGCTATGCGATCGTCTAGCAAAATCTATGCGATCGTTTAGTCTATTGTTTAGCTCGATCTGTCGCCTACAGACACTACACGATCGCTTATCTTGAGCCAATGATCGTCTAGCAAAACTATGTCGTTTAGTAAATATTGCACGATCATTTAGCTCTACTCTGCACGATCGCTTAGCTTGCCAAGCCGTCGTTTAGTAAATTCGAATTTACTTGACGACCTCGTGAGTTTTTTTTTGCACGGAGAGAAAACTCAAAACTTTTTCAATCTTTTGTAAAACCTTATTTTCAAAATACGAAAGCCAATTTTCCTTTTAAACTCACGGTTACCATGATTCAATAACCACCCATTACTTTGGTTATTTAAAAGAAAAAAATAATTATCCAATAATTAATATTATCATAAATATAAATGATAATCAACTTATCATACTATATTTATAACCTATAGTTTTAATATTTCATCTCATGAAACATATAAGCCATAGTTCTTTTTCTATTCCATGGTACTTAATGTAAATCTCATTTACATCAATCCTCCACTAGATGTATCTCATACATCATACCGATTATATCATATATAATCAAAATACCTATTGTCAATTTGAACATTTCAAATCAACACCAAGAACTGATCCTCAATTGAATCCATTGAGCTACCAAGGGGACCTTATGAACTTGTAGCTTGAAGCTCCAACGGTACGTGAATAACTGACTAAACTCTTTAGTCACGGGATCCACCATCCATTAAATGCCAGGCACTCCACTAAAGACCGATAGCTGAACTCTTCTTACCACAGATATATTATGTGTCCATCTTAACCAATCAGCAGTGAGACAACCCTTCACAAATCGCTTGTAAGTATAGTTGGGCCAATAACTGTTATGCCCTTGTAGTTACGTCTGTCTCCTTAAGTACCACTGATCCCTCTAATGAATATAAGTCATAGTACTACTGTGACTGAGTCTTCTCTTCAAAAGAAAAGGTGTGGCCACTATGTTCAAGCCCCAAAATTAGCCCTTAAGGGAGCAATCTCTCTACTTATACCTACTTCGAGAAAGGAATGAATTCCATCTTGTGGATTGAGTTCCCAGCTCCCAGATCAGACAAGTCCCCAAAAAGGTAGGCATGTTGATTTGGCAATCTGGCCACTCTCACCCATACTAATCAAAGGACCGCCATCAAAGGCAAGAGTTCCCAAAATACTCAAGATTGAGGTCGTGTCACCTATGGTCATTTAGGTGAGATGCAAGTCTCTAGTATCAACGACGTTATATACAGAGTCTAATCATCTCGTGATCCAGGTCTTATACAAACTCTTTATATAGGACACCTCCACTCCACGTCTCCACATGAATGGTTAGGATCAACCATCTGTAGTAGTTTACAACACTTGCAAACCTCTACAAAGCGAGCCATATCCGTAGTGTCACCAGAATCAGGTATCCCACCTTAATCCTTATACTACAGACCTATTTAGGTTATCACTTAAGGCATGATCCACTTATATATCACATATACATGCTTAAGTTCACATAAGATAACCAAGGAGTTTTGTTTATTGGATATGAGTAAATGCTAGAATCAAATAACACTTATTTTATTCATTGAACAATGTGTATCTTTACAAAACACTGAGACTCCAGGAGAATTAGGACACTAATCCCAACACTTTTAACAACATGCAAATGTGATTCATTAGGATAAGATTGAAATCTAGCACAGACATAAAATAAACATGATACCGGGTCTACTAGGGATCAAATAAAGTAAAGATCCGATCATACCTCGATAAGTCTTTATGTTCATACATTTATCCTTTTCATCTCTGTCAAGCTTAGTCTAATGCTCACAGAAGTTTTTGCAATTTTACCTTCATTGAATTTGAACCTCTTGAGCAAATCCTTTGTGTATTTTTCTTGACTTATGAAGATACCATCCTTGAGTTGTTTGATTTGGAGGCCAAGTAAGAAACTAAGTTCTCTCATCATACTCATCTCAAACTCACTATGTATACACTTAGAAAATTCTTCACACAAAGATGGAATAGTAGAACTAAATATAACATCATCCACATATATTTACACTGTAAGCATATCATCATCCTTAATCTTAATAAAGAGACTAGTATCAAATTTTCCCATTTTAAAGTCATTCTCAAGTAAAAAATTGCTAAATCTATCATAGCAAGCTCTTGAGGCTTGTTTTAAGTCATAAAGAGCTTTTTTCAACTTATAAACATAATTAGGCAAATCAAAACTTTCAAAACCCGGAGGTTGTTCTACATAAACTTCTTCCACAATATAACCATTTAAAAAGACACTCTTCACATCCATTTGGTACAAAATGAAATTCTTATAAGAGGCAAAATCAAGCAACATTCGAATAGCTTCTAATCTAGAAATCGGTGCAAAAGTTTCTTCATAATCTATACCTTCTTCTTAAGAATAATCTTGAGCTACAAGTCTAGCTTTATTTCTAATGATATTTCCATTTTCATCCATTTTATTTCTAAATACCCATTTACTTCCAATTATAGATGCATTAGAAGACCTAAGGACTAATTTCCAAACTTTGTTCCTTTTAAATTGATTTAATTCTTCTTGTGAAGCTAAAATCCAAAACTCATCACATTCGGTATCTTTAAAACTTTTAGGTTCAATTTGAGAAACAAGAAAAGAAAGAGTTTTCACACCTTGTTCGGGATCACCAAGAATCAAATCCTTGGGATGGGATGGAGCATATCTCTATTCTTTAGGCATGGATGAAAAATCATCTTTCTTCTTTTCATTGACACTCACTTCTTGCATACTTGAGATAATTTCTTTGCCTTTTTCACTAACAAGTGAATCTCCAAAACCTTTTTCTAAATCATCACTACAAATAGACTCATTAGAAACATTATTACATGATTCATCAAACACAACATGCATAGATTCCTCAATAACTAAAATTCTCTTATTGAAAACTCTATAAGCTTTGCTAGTAGAAGAATATCCTAGGAAAATACCAACATCCATCTTAGAATAAAAAAATTCAAGTTTTTCTTTGTTATTAAAAAAAACATTTGCAATAAAAAACTTTGAAATATCCAATATTTGGAAAATTTCCATGCTGAAGCTCATAAGGAGTTTTATCTAAAGATGGTCTAATTAAGACTATATTTTAAAACATAGCAAACGGTATTAATGACTTCCGCCAAAAAATATTTAGGTAGACCATACTCATTCAACATTGACCTAACAAATTCTTGCAAAGTACAATTTTTCCTTTCAACTACACCATTTTGTTGAAGAGTTTTTGGAGATGAAAAATAATGAGGAAAACCATTTTCTTCACAAAAACAAACTTTAAAAGCATCATTATCAAATTCTCCTCTATGACCACTCCTAATTTTAGAAATAAAAAATCATTTTTCATTTTAAACTCTTTTAATAAAACTAATAAAATTTTTCAAAGCATCATCCTTATGTTTTATCATCAAAACCCAAGTAAATCTAGAGAAATCATCAACTATCACAAATGCATAATAATTTCCTCCATAGTTAGCAATTTTAGAAAGGCCAAATAAGTCAATGTGTAATAGTTGTAAGGGTCTAGTAGTAGAGATCACATTTTTAGATTTGAAAGAAGACCTAGTTTGTTTACCCATTTGACAAACATCACAAACTTTATATTTTTCAAATTTAAATTTAGGAAGACCTCTAATCAAAGAATGTTTGGGAATATTTGAAATTAAGTACATGCTAACATGTTTTAGTCTTCTATGCCATAATCAAGAATCATCTTGTAACATGGAAGGGTATTTATCAATAATAGGACAATAATTTAAATCAAGGGTATACACATTTTCAACCCTATTTCCAACAAACATGACTTTTCTATCACAAGCATTTTCAATGATGCAATTCTTTTTATCAAACAAAATTCTAAATCTTTTATCACACAATTGATGAATACTAAGTAAATCATGCTTTAAACCATCAACTAAAAACACATTTTCAATCAAAATAAAAGATTCATTACCAACATTACCTTTGCCAATAATTTTATCTTTCTTGTTATCATAAAAAATTACTATGCCTCCATCCTTTTCGGAGAAAGAAATAAACTTGGATTGATCTTCGATCATGTGCCTTGATCAACCATTATCCAAGTACCACTTATTTTTCTTGGAGGCTTTCAAAAAAATCTACAAACAAAATATTCAAGTTTGATTATTTGGTACATACACTTATTTGGGTCCAATAGTGTTAGCATTTACAAACTTAGGAATCCATTTCAATTTTGCATTAACATTAAAAGTATTGGACCTAGACAAGTAACAAGAATAAGTTTTATGTCTATATTTTCCACAAAAAAAATAGACAACATTATGTAAGGATTTATCTCTAACAACAAATTTATGCACTTTACTCTTCTTGTTGAAATTCTTTCTTGGAGCATAGTAAAACTTTGCTCTTTGAGAAAAGTTTCTTCTTGAAGAAGTAGTGTAACCATACTTCAATTTAAAGCACTTAAGTCTAATATGACCTTCAACACCATAATTATGACATATAGGCACGAAACTAGATTTAGCATTATTAGACACAACATTAGGTATATTAGGCACAAGAAGATTCTTTAACAAATATAGTTTTAGAACATGAAGGATTAGAACATTCATCAATATAACCTAAACCTCTCTTACACCAAAAGGCTTGCCTACTTCAATTATTTTGTCCAATTTTTGAGCACCTATTGTCAACTTTTTAATAGATTCTTTACCTTTATCAAATTTTTGCAAGACACTTAATTCTTTTTCTTTAAGTGATTTAATCAAATGATCCTTTTCACAAGCATCATGCTCAAGAAACCTAATTTTATCAAACAATGCATTTTTCTCTTCACAATCCCAAACATGCTTATCATAAGAGGCATTTATTCCACCAATTTGCACAACATGCTCATTCTCTTTAAATCAAGCAATTTCATCAAGTAAAGACTTATTTTCACTAGTCAATTCTTGTTAAGCACAACATATTTTGAACTAAGTTTTTCTAAGTCATTTTGCATACTTGAAAGCTTTAAACAATTCATCAATAAGAAGGAGGTTCTAGAGTTACCTCATCATCAAGTTCATCATTTTTGCCACTATGAGCCATGAGACCAATGTGTGCCACTTCATCATCATCACTTTCATTTTCACTTTCACTACTATTATCCTAAGTAGTCTTCATTGCCTACTTCTTGGATTTTTTAGATGGTTTGAGGAGTGGACAATCCGTTCTTATATGATCTAGCCTTTTGCATTCATAACAAATAACCTCATCCTTTTCGCTCTTCTCACCTTTGATTCTCTTTGGGTTGATAGGTGTTTCTTGAATTGCTTCTTCCTCTTGATGAAATTTTTGTACTTACATGAGATATAGGCAACGTCATCTTCATCAAGGACATCCTCATCTTCAGAATCAACTTCCAAGGAAACGGTCTTTAATGCAATGCTCTTTTTCTTCTTAGACTCATCCTCCAAGTGTTCCTTCATAGTAATCTCATGGGTCATGAGTAAGCCAATGAGTTCCTCTAATGGAAGTTTAATGAGATTCTTTGCTTCTTGGATTTCCATCACCTTTACTTCCCGAGTTTTAGGTAGAGACCTAAGAAATTTCCTAATATTTTTTGATGTTGTATAGACTTTACCAAGTCCCTTCAAAGTATTGATAATGTTAGTAAATCTAGTAAACATATCCGTTATAGACTCATTAGCATCCATTTTAAATAATTCATATTTATGAACAAGCATGCTAATTTTAGACTCTTTAACCTGATTTGTTCTTTCATGAGTAATTTCAAAAGTATTCCAAATTTCTTGAGCGGAAGAACACATGGATATTCTATTAAATTCATCTTTGCTCAAAGTACAATACAAACAATTAATAGTCTTAACATTAAAAGAACATTTTTTTCTTTTCATTTTCATCATACTCTTCTTCTAATTTAGGCTTATTAACATTATCAACCTTTCTCATGAGTACGGACCTTTAGCAACAATTAACTACAAATTATAGTCAATAGATAGCAAATAAATTTTCATTCTAGTATTCCAATATGCATAATTTGAACCATCAAAATAAGGAGGTCTAGAAGTAGATTGCTCTTCAACAATTTCATTTGCTACTATGTTTGCCATAATGCTTTGACAATAAAGTTTATCAAGAAAATTAAATTTCAAGAGAGCAACCTTTCTTTAATACCAATTGTTGGACCGGTATGACAATCCTAGAGGGAAGAGGGGGTGAATAGGATTTAATTAAACTTCTTCTTAAACTATGCTCAATTTATAGATAATTTTGAAATTAAATTAACAAAATCCTGTTGATACTAAATAAAAATATCAACAAAAAAGTATGTGATAGTCTATTCAATCAATATCAACCAATAAGAGCAAACAATTGAAATTAAATGCAAAAATAATTAGGAAAGAGTTAGAGAAAAAGACATCGTGATTTTTATAGTGGTTCGATCAAACACGACCTACATCCACTTTTCCAAGTGCCTCTTGAGAATTTGATTAAAAAATCTTATTTGACTCTTTCTACAGATGAGAGTCGAACAACACCTTGCTCTTTTTATGGGTTCAAGAGCAAACCTGATCCTTACCATGGGTTAAGATCCAACAGTTACAATATTTTTTTGAAGCTTTAAATCACACAAGAAAACTCTCTAAAAAGAGTGGGTATACAAGTTTGAGCTCACACACTTTAATCCTCACAATATAGTACAAATTTCTCTCAAGAATAAGATGAAAAGAAAGAAAATTGGAAGCTTGTAGAGAGAGTAACAATGATGACTTTTTTTTTTTTTTTTTTGTTGCTAACTTTGAGGATTGTAAAATATGAAAAATTGAAATAATTTCGGAGAAAATGAAGTATAAAAAGAGAAGGAAGTATGGCAAAAAGTGTATTCTAATTTGGGTCAATTTAAACTCAATTAGCTGTTACAAAAAAAAAAAAAAAACTATATCTTTTAAAACCCAACAAAAAAAAATAAGAGCTCATTATTTGTCAAAAACTAGTAGTTAGATATAAACATAAAATAATATTACATTCATTTTTTTATTTAACAAAATCATTTTTTTTACAAAATCAATTTCTTTTAATTCTCTTTTCTTTCAATATAAACTAAAATCCACTAATTGAAAATTTAAAGCCCGATGTGTCACTCACCCTATAGTTCTAAGTGACACTCTCTAATTGGTTCAATTTGATGATTAATTCGCCATGTCTCCGTCTTGGGTATTTTTTCGTTACTTTTTTTTTGTTATATCTTTTTCATTCGAACTCCGATTTGGGTGATTCAAAAGGTGTCGGAATTGTTGTTTCGACCTCTACGCTATGGACTATTCAAAATAATAAAATTATTAGTAAATAAAATTAGGTTTGTTATCATAAAAAAATTAATTAATTAAAATTAATTAATTTGAGATTAAAGGCTACAAAGCCAACATATTGTTGTGTTCCCAGCTCTCCAATCAAACGAACCCCCAAAATGGTAGGCATATTGAGTCGACAAATCTAGTCACTTTCACCATCAAAGGATTGCCCTCATAGGCAGGAGTTCGCAACTCATTTAAGAATCAGGTTAAGTCATCTATGGTCATCCTGGTGAAATGCAAATTTCTTCTAGCAACATCGTTATAAAGAGAGATTCATCATTTCATGGTCCGATCTTATACAAACTCTTTGTGTAGGATACCCTCACTCACATGTCTCCACGTGAATGATTGGGATCAGATCATTTATAACATTTTACAACAATTGTAAGAATTACAAAGCGGGCCATATCAGTAGTGTTACCAAGGTAAAACACCCAACCTTATCCATATCTTTAATGGATCATATTTAAATGATAATCTAAACGGTCTGTAGTAGATGGATAAGGTTAAGTATCTTATCCTGGTGACAACTCATTCAGGATTAAGGTCAAGTAATTTATGGTCATCCTGGTGAAATGTAAATTTCTTCTAGCAACATCTTTATAAAGAGAGATTCATCATTTCATGGTTCAGTCTTATACAAACTCTTTGTATAGGATACCTCCACTCACATGTCTCCACTTGAATAATCGGGATCAGATCATTTGTAACACTTTACAACAATTGTAAGAATTACAAAGCAGGCCATATCAGTATTGTTACCAAGGTAAAACACCCAACCTTGTCCATATCTTTAATGGATCATGTTTAAATGATAACATAAACGGTCTGTAATAGATGGATAAGGTTGAATACCTTATTCTTGTGACACTATGGATACAACTCGCTTTGTAGATGTTACAAATGTTGTAAAGTGCTACAAATAATCTGATCCTGATCATTCATGTGGATATGTGTGAGTGGGGGTATCCTATACAAAGAGTTTGTATAATACCGAACCACGAAATGACTAGTCTCATTATATAACGCCATTAATAATAGAGAATTACATTTCACCAGGATGACCATAGGTGACATGGCCTGAATCCTGAGTAAGTTGTGAACTCTTACCTATGAAGGCGATCCTTTAAGAGTGGCCAAATCGCCTACTCAATATGCCTACCATTTTAAGGATTCGTCTAATTGGGGAGCAAGGAATACAGTTACACAAGACGGAATTCACTCCTTCCCTGATGTCGGGGTAAGTAGATAAATTGCTCCCTTAAGGGATGATTTCGGGGCTTGAAAAATGTAGCCACACCCTCTCTTGGCATGAGAGGGATTTGGTCATAGTTGAACTATGACTTATGGTTCATTAGAGGGATCAGTGGTACTTAAGAAGTTGGATGTAACTACAAGGACAAAACGATAATTTTGGCCCAACTGTACTTACGAGCAATTTGTAAAGAGTCATGGCACTGTTGACTGGTTATATCCAATGGACACAGAAATATATCTGTAGTGCGAAGAGTTCAGTTGTCGGTCTTTAGTGAAGTGCCCAACAATTAATGGATGTTGAATAATTTAATTAAAGAAGTTTAGTTAATTATTCAAGTACCATTGGAGCTTCAAGCTATAGGTTCATGAGGTCTTGTCTATAGCTCAATAGGGATTTAATGTGAATCAATTTTGGATTAATTTGAATTGTATAAATTAATTATATGTGATATAATTAATTTAATTTAATTATATATGATTAATTAATATAATGCATTTAATACATTATAACATAAAGTTTATTTGAGAGGAAATAAATATTTGAATGTGATTAAAATAATAATTATGTGAATTGGATTCATATAATTGAATTTAATATAAATGAAATATATATTAAATACCATTCATGAGAGAAATGAAATTATAGGTTATATTGTATCTGATACAATATTAAATCTATAGATTATATATTATATTTGATATAACATATAGTTTAATATATAGTATATGATAAGATGGTTATTATATATATATTAATTAATTAATTAAAATAATTTGTTTATTTATTTTATTAAATTAATTTTGAATTTTAAATTAATTTTTTAAAAATTAATTTATGTGAGGGAGTTGTAACTCCTTCCCCATTTTTCTCTTTGATGCTTTTTTTTAAGTTGTTGAAGACACATAAATTTTTTATGTAAAATTTCTCCCTCTCTCAATTCCTTTCAATCTCTCTCTTTCATCCAAAACATCTAAGAGCTCACAACTCCTTAGTATTTCTCATCCCATAAGAGAATACACAAGGTTCCAAATTGGTGGTGTCTACTTTGGAATTTCAATGACTGTTCATAATAGTTCGAGAGGAGGAATTTTTCGTGAAGAAGATTATTCTTCAAATGTAAGAGTTTCTTGAAACCCTAATTTCCTTTTCTATTTTTATGTTGTGGCGTGCTATAAATTTTCTTTTTCTGCATAATTTTGTGATAGTAATTTGCATTTTGTGTAAAACTAAAATTGGGACCGATCTCCACGTTTTCGGTCAGGGCCTTCATAGATTCCTTCAGGTTTTTGGTGGGCCTTTATGTCATCTTTTAAGGGAGGTGAACGAGAGTAAAGAAGACTCAATTGTCTTTAAATTATTAGGGAAGAAGATGTCTTTTGGCTAGGAACAATTTGTTTTAGAGACCGATTTAAGATATAGGTTTAGTCCTGTGGTTCTGGCTGATAAGTTGCGACCATATAGGCTTAAGTAGTTGTACTTAGTCGATAGAATTTACATGAATTGGTAGGAGTTGGATAAGTTGTTTCTAACCTATGAGTTGGCGAGTGACGAGGATGTGGTGAAGATGACCATATTTTACTTCATGGAGCTTGCCATGATGGGGAGGGAAAGGAAGTGACATATAAACTGGATGATATTGGGTTTCGTTTACTATCCAGAGGATTTCTGCCGATATGATTAGGGCAAAATGATTTTTGATAAGACATATAGTAATATGAAGAGTGCACTGAAAGGATATAAGGAGAAGCTTACAAATAATAAGACACCTGAATCGTGAGGCTCCACGTAATAAAAATATCATTTTAATACTCAAATGAATTTCTCGTAAGATTTGGAGCATTTTCTCTTTAATCTAAAATAAGAATGATAGTTAAAGAAAAATTAAAACTTACCCGTAAGATTTGGAACCAAATCTTTCCAGATCTTATTGTTTTCCTAAGTTGTAAGTTTTTTTCTTTTTAATAATAAAAAAAACCTTAAAACTTCTGTAAAAATACGTAAGATTTTAAATCAAATTCATAAGATTTTAAAAAAACTTACCAGGAAATTAGATTTCCTTTCAAGATCTTACCGGTAAATGAAAAAGTGAAGAGTTAAAGTTTTAACATTGAATTTTTGTATGAAAAATTGTGTTAGATAAAAATAAAATTGGAGTAGTTGAACGAGGGACAAAATTATATTTTCATCGTGTGAGATTTTTTTACTTAAAATTTGTGAAAAAAGAAGGAAGATGTTAGAATTTTTTTAAAAAGATGTTAGTTTTATCCCCTAAAAATTTTTTTAAATTAGAAATAACAAATTTCCAATATTCACTCATACGAAGTCTCTTCTTCTATTAAATTTTCATCTGCTTATTTTCGAACACAATATTTTTCTTTTACTTCTTTGTTTTAAAAAATAAATTAACTTGCAATTTATTGGTTACGTTTTTATATTTATTTAATATTCTTATAATTTTCTCTAAGATTTTATAATTTTTTTTTCTAATAGAAGTGAAGATTTAAACCTCGAAATTCTAGACTAGCTTGATATGTAAGTTACCATTTATTTTTTAAAATTTAAATTTTAAAGAATTGTCTTTTCATGGTAGAGTCCACATGTGATTAGCATCTGCAATGTAATCAAATAATAATAATGATTATATAAAGTATGAGAGAGGATTTTAATTTAATATGTCTAAAGTTAACATATGTTGAACTTGAATTGGAATAGGGTAAGGGGGGACTTGGAAAAAAACTTATTATTTTCTTTATTTATTTTTAAAGAATAAACCAGAGCTAAAAACTAATGTCTTGATCAATTTTTAATTTTATGCGTAGTCTCATGCACCCACCAATAATTCTTTTAAATATATAAATAATAAAGAAATCTAGAGCTAATTTTATTAGTGACAGGTATTTGAGATTTGGACTACTCAACTATGATTTCTTCTTCTTCTGTTTACTCTAGCAATTAATCATCAAATTTACTCTTATTTTTGTGTTCTATATAACTAAAATACAAAATTTAGTGCTTCTTAGATCTAATTTATTCTTAATTTTCAATTTTCTTCTTCTTCTATTAAACAATTATGAGATCTTCATGTGATGATAATTAGTGCTTCATAATTCATCCACTCACTACTACAAAATCGAATTTTAAAGTCGGTTTAAAACTGACATTATAGAGATATAATGTCACTTGAAAATCGACATAGAAGATCATGTTATAAAAGGTCTTTAATGTCGATTTTAAACCGACAGTATAGATGACCATGATTTGAAAGTCAGTTATCTTCAATGTCAGTTTTTAACCGACATTGAATACTGTTTTCAATATTGATTTTCAATTGACATTGAACATTATCTTCAATGTCGATTTTCACTTACTTTTTTCAGTAATTATCCGATGTTAAATGTTTGTCATCGTTTTGTCATTAAAAAGATAATATATATATATATATATATATTGCTTACACATGTAAATCAATAATATTTCTCTTTTACCTGTACATGCACAAAATAAAATCTTAATTTCTTTTGCAAATCTATAATAATAAGTCACAAAAGAGGAATTTGATGATAATTTAACTCTAAAACCAAGGTAATCAACAAATTACCAAAACTCATAAGGGTTATATAGCAAAATTAAAACTTTGTTAGATACAAACAACTTTTATTGGTGTATAATATAAAAAAAGAGTAAGAACTTATTTATAAATATACATTCCCCCCCAAATAATAATAATAATAATAAAAGTGCACGCACACACTTGTTGCCATTATATAGTGTTTTCCAAACATAGTCTTTCAGGTGTTCCTTCATTATGTTCTTTCCACCATCCACCACAGATTTCAAATCCAAAGCAAGAATTCCTACAAGCAGAGAGAAATGGGCAAACAACACATATAAGAATTCAACTACCCCACACAAGAGAATTTATGAAATTCGAGCTATGAGCGAAATTAATCAAGCGAGAAAAAAAGGCACCATATTATATTGATGTTTATCGAATGATCAAACATTTAAATCGGATATTAGAATGATGCTTATGAATCCTAATACGAAAATGTTACTAATGCAATAGAAATACTGATTCTGTTACAGAGCTACATACTAACAATTTAAATAAGATGTTAAAGAATGCTGGTAGAGAAAATTAATCATATATTCATACTTGTAATGATTTTTAGCTATATGTTATCATAGCGTTTTCACTTCTATTCTAGAATTTCTGGGACATTTTAAAAATTTATCTGAAATTTAAATATTCAACAAGAATTTGAGGAATATACACCAAGATAATATATAACAAATTGTATTGGTTGCCATGACAAAATTTTGCATTCTAACTTTATATAAATAATCTGTCAATATTATAATGAACACCGTTGTCTCCATTACTTCCTTTCTTGTTCTGCCAGTGACAACAAAAGGCATTAGTCATGTATGTTTAACTCTCCTAAAAGCTAATATTATAAATATAATCATCTCAGTACGTTAATTAGGTAGGTCCATACAACAATTTAAAAGCTTCCAACTCCTTACTTCACCCATTTCTGATTTTTTAAAGATAGATTATTGAGATTAGACAAGATCATACTACAAAATTGTAAATAAAGGTTATATTAAAGCATAAAAAAAAAGCTCTTAATACTATAAAACAAAAATTCCATAAGCGTACCTTGAATCCTTCCAGACATTATGGCATTCAAAATGGAGAATTACTAGAACAACATTTAAAAGCCCTGCCATAGCCACCACATTGCAGATCTGCCAAAGGAAGACAAAAGATTAACATACAAAGTTGCCAATTAAATAACTGAAATTGAAAACTTTGGTGTAAGAAATGAGAGGAAAAATAATAAGTTAGCAATATACGAACTGAAGTTATGGCCTATAAAATCAAATAGGATTTAGTAACTACCTTCGAATTCAAAGATGAGGGCTACTTACCTTCTTCATTGGATTGAAGTTATAACCTCGAATCAAAGGCACGTCACATATAAACAAAAGTAGGAAACAAATCAAAGGCACGTCACATATAAGTTGAATGCGAGGGATCAAAGAGGAGGGCTACTTACCTTATTCATTAGATTTTATGATTAAGCTTTCACATTTGTAAGAGAATTAAAAATAAGAGATCCAATGAAACTCTTCAAAATATATCACGCCCTAAATCCATACAAGTTGGAAAGTACATTTCATTAAGGGGCTCTAGATTTCTATGAAGTGGACATCTGGATTACCGTATTTACGGTCATCTGAAGATTCCGGGCATCCTAGGGTGCCCGACAAAAGACATCTTGGATACACTCCTGGAACATGGGTTTTCCAGATTTCTAAGTTGAGGGTATCCCCATTTTACTTTTTTGTCCTTCCTTTTTATTTTATTTTACATATATATATTATTCTTCACGTGCATTATATAATTAAAATAAATACGGTCAACAATGTATATCATATATTTTTATTTATATCATAATTCTTATTATTTTCTAATAATATATTCAAATTTAAATTTAAATTAATATTTATTTTATAAAAAATCTTAAATTATGATATATTATTTTGTTGAGAAAAATCAAATATAAAAATAATATAAATTGTATTAATTTTAAAAGAAATTCAAATTGATAAAAACAAATATGTTATATAAGTTCAAATTATATCAAATTAATTGTAAAGCAATAAATAGTCGTAAGTGCATTCTTGAAACTTTATGTAAATTTAAGACATTTCCAAGTAGAAATCCTACAAAACAAACACAGTTATCAAATTTTTTTTAGATATTTGTGAAAATATTCCTACAGAACAAATATGGTAATCTAAAGATACCGGACATCTATAATTTCTAATATATATAATTTTGGGCATTCCGATGATCTACATTTCCAAAAAACAAACGGGCCCTAAAGGAAAAAGAATGTCAGTATAAATTACATATGAGAATGTTGGTTACAAAGTTTAACCTTCAATGCTTCAAAAGCCAAGGTCACGAAGTGTGTGTGCAACCTATTAAAAAGCTTTTCTTATTAAATGCACATTCCCTAAGAAGATGAAGCTATAGCAAAAAGAATCAAGGCTAATATTGATCAATAATGAACTCCATCATTACTTCAGATCAATCCTTTCAAGGCAAAATTAAATTGATTTGAAGATTTATATATTCCCACGGAACCTCCTTTGGAAACCTACCAAATCAAGCACTTCATATAAAAATAAACCAAAAAAATACCATACTAAGTTGCAAGAAAGGATATAAACAGCAAAGAAAGTACTTCCAACAACGTTCAAACAACAATATGAATTAAAATCATAAGATCAATGATGTTAATAAAGAAAGTACCTGCTGCACATCATACTTCAAGACAAGAATAATTACGAGCTCTCTACTGGTATTGTCTTTCCTTTCGAGCTTTTTTCGAATCTTGTATTGACAATGTTAAAAATCAACATGCTTTCTATTTGACCAGCCCCCAACATAATTGCAACAACATGCTTTCTACTTGACCAATCGACATGTTTTCTATTTGAATATTCAATAGTTATGTTAAAGAAGCAAAATATGAAACATGTGCCACAACCTCAGTCTTCAACATTTATCATCAATAATTTGTAAACCTGCAGTATCCCAATGACATTAGTGCAATCTAGAGGAAAAATGTAGTATAAGCTAGAAATTTGATGCGACATTTTATTGGGATACTGCATTGGAGCAAGGTGTTTTTTCATATCACCTGCAAAAGAAGCAACACAAAATCACTAACATGGAAACTGTTGGGGTCTATGTCTTATGTAGTTTGTAATTGTATTGTACAAACATTTTATTTATTTAATAAAATCTGAGATATTTTATTTGATATTTAGTAGCATTAAACCCACAAACCAATAAATTAACATCTAAGGTTATTATCTGTAGCTTAAACATGTATGTAGAGACATACAGATGGATCATGTTTAAGTGATAACCTAAATGGTCTATAGTAAATGGATAAGGCTGGATACCTTATCCTGGTGACACTACAAAATACGACCCATTTTGTAGATGTTACAATTGTTGTAAAGTGCTACAAATGATGATCCTGATCATTCATGTGAAGACATGTGAGCGGAGTATTCAATACAAAGGTGTTTGTATAAGACTGAACCATGAAATAACTAGTCTTATTATATAACACCATTCATAATAGAGACTTACATTTCATCAGGATGACCATAGGTGATATGACCTGAATCCGGAATAAGTTGTGAAATCCTGTCTACGAAGGCGATCCTTTGATTTGTATGGGTGAGAGTGGCTAGATCGCCGACTAAACATATCTACCATTTTAGGGATTCATCTGATTGGAGAGTTGGGAACACAACTACACAAGACGAAATTCACTTATTCCTTGAGGTTGAGATAAGTAGATAAATTGCTCTCTTAAGGGTTGATTCCGGGGCTTGAATAACTACACCCTCTCTTGGCATGATAGGAGTTTGGTCATAGTTGGACTATGACTTATTGTTCATTAGAGAGATCGATGGTACTTAAGAAGATAGATGTAACTACATGGGCAAAACGATAATTATGGACTAACTGTACTTACGAGCAATTTATGAATGGTCATTGTACCGTTGATTGGTTTTATCCAATGGACATAGAAATATATTTGTAGTGCGAAGGGTACAGCTGTCGGTCTTTAGTGGAGTGTCCAGCAATTAATGGATGTTGAATAATTAATTCAAGTACTATTGAAGTTTCAAGCTACAAGTCCATGAGGTCCCCTTGTAGCTCAACATGGATTAAATGAGAATCAATTTTGGATTAATTCAAATTGTTCAAATTAATTGAGAAATTAATTATATGTGATATAATTAATTTAATTTAATTATATATGGTATAATTACTGATACATTATAATATAAAATCTATTTGATAGGAAATAAATATTTGAATGTGATTCAAATATTAATTATGTGAATTAGATTCATATAACTAAATTTAGTATAAATGTGATTTATATTAAAAATCGTGCATTAATGAGAGAATTAAACTATATATTATATTGTATTAGATACAATATAACATATAGTTTAATATATATTATCTAATATGTGAAAGTGGGGAGTTGGTGAAAGGGGTTGATACGATCATCTTCTTCCCTTAAACTTAGAAAGAAAAATTGGAACACTAAAATCTCTCTGAAAAACTTACTGTCCTTCCTCTCAAAATAATTGTTCTTTCCTCTCCAAAAAAACAGCCCACAAACTCCTTGATCCTCATCTCAGAGAATACAGAGGAAATCAAGTGGTACTAGCCATTTGAGTTTTGAGTTCATTGCAATTCTAGATAAAAGGAATTATAGAAGAAAAGTTCTTCAAAGGTAAAGTTTTTTTTTTTTTTAAAACCCTTTTTCTTGTCTTTTATTCAATTTATTATAAGCATGCTTTTGTTTTTTTATTTTAAATGCATAATGCTCTGTTTGATTCTGTAAAATTGTAAGTTCTGTAAAAATTGGGATTTGAGACCGATCTTGGTTGTGCTCAAGGACCTCTACTGATTTCTTCAGAAACTAGTCCAAACTCCATTACAAGTACACAAGTAAGCTTAAGCCATATACCGTAAATAGGAAGAGTTCATTTACCATTAATCAACATAATTAGAAGTACAAAACAACAATGTCAAACAAAACAAGTTAGCTCTCAAGTTTCCAATAACAATTCCAGAAAAATGAAAGAAGACGTTGAAGAAGTCAGCATTCATATACAAACATATAAGTTGAAGCCATAGCCCCCCAACTGAAGGAAGAAAGGCTAAATATCCATGTCAAATCAAACAAACCCACATCTAATCTTCCCTCTACAACAGGAAAAAAACGATAAATTTGGAAGAGTTTTCAAAAGTAGGAATTTGAAAGAGGGAGTTTCTCATCCACATTGTAACCTTCGATTTTTCCCAAAAGTTGAAGAGAAAGTAGAAAACAAATGCAATCACTTTATAAACCCAAGAAAGTGTAAACTTATCCATTTAAGAGAAGACTAATAGCAACCAAATTTATCTGGACAAATGCATAAATATAATTAAAAAAAACTTATAAACAACTAAACTTATAAAAAAAATATAAGCTTGGTTAGTTAAGGTACCATCATCTCAGTTTCGGTCAAATTCCCATAAATATTTGAAGACTCCAACTTTTAACCCCATTTTCACTTTTACCATGTGTATTTTTTCTTTGAAACTTGGTTTAGTTTTAATTAGTAAACAACAAACAAGCCGTAATCAATCACTATGTAAAATAATAAAAAAATCTTAATCGCTCACTTGTACTTTGATTTTCCTTCACCCACCATAGTCTTGAGAGTTAAGACAAATAATAGATCGTTTTTTAATACATAAAACCCATATGGCTCATCAATATCTCTTGACCTTAATGTTGGGATTGGTGTCCTAATTAATTCTCCTTAAGTCTCGTTGTTTGTAATGATACACATTATTTGATGAATAAAATAAATGTTATTTCATTCTGGCATTTACTTATATCCAATAAACAAAGCTCCATAGTTATCTTATGTGAACTTAAGCATGTATATGTGATATACAAGTGGATCATGCCTTAAGTGATAACCTAAATAGGTCTGTAGTATAAGGATTAAGGTTGGATACTTGATCCTTGTGACACTATGGATACGACCCACTTTGTAGAGGTTTGCAAGTATTGTAAACTACTATAAATGATAGATCCTGACCATTCATGTAAAGACGTGCGAGGGGGGTGTCCTATACAAAAAGTTTGTATAAGACCGGACCACGAGATGACTAGACTTTGTATATAACGTCATTGATACTAGAGACTTACATCTCATCTAAACGACCATAGGTGACACGACCTCAATCCTGAGTGTTTTGGGAACTCCTGCCTTTGAAGGCGGTCCTTTGATTAGTATGGGTGAGAGTGGCCACATTTCTAACTCAACATGCCTACCTTTTTTGGGGACTTATTTGATTTAGGAGCTGGAAACTCAATCCACAAAATGAAATTCACTCATTTCCCGAAGCAGGGATAAGTAGAGAGATTACTCCCTCAAGGGCTGATTTCGGGGCTTGAACATAGTGGCCACAACTTCTCTTTAGAAGAGAGGACTTAGTCATAGTAGGACTATGACTTATGTTCATTAGAGAGATCAGTGATACTTAAGGAGTTAGATGTAACTATTGGGGCATAACGGTTATTGGCCAGGCTGTATTTATGAGCGATCTGTGAAGGGTTGTCGCACTACTGATTGGTTAAGCACATAATATATCTGCGGTAAGGAGAGTTCAGCTGTCGATCTTTAGTGGAGTGTCTGGCAGTTAACAGATGGTGGATCCCGTGACTAAAAAGTTTAGTCAGTTATTCACGTACCATTGGAGCTTCGAGCTATAGGTCCATAAGGTCCCCTTGGTAGCTCAATGGATTCAGTTGAGGATCAGTTCTTGGTGTTGATTTGAAATTTTCAAATTGACAAGAGGTAATTCGATTATATATGATATGATCGGTATGATGTATGAGATACATCTAGTGGAGGATTAATGTAAATGAGATTTACATTAAGTATCATGGAATAGAAAAAGAGCTATGGTTTATATGTTTCATGAGATGAAATAATAAAACTATAGTTATAAATATAGTATGATAAGTTGGTTATCATTTATATTTATAATAATATTAATTATTGGATAATTAAATATTTTTCTCTAATAACCAATTGAGTGAGAGGTTATTGATGGTTTCATGGTAACTATGAGATAAAAGAAAAATTGTTTTCCTAATTTTAGTAAGGTTATGTTTTGTAAGCTTAAGATTTTTTCTCTCTCGGAATCTCAAGGAAGTTGTCAAGTAAATAGGATTTACTAAACGAAAACTTGGAGCGAGCTAAACGATCGTGTAGCGTTTGTAGGCGACAGACACGCAACTAAGCGATGAGATAAACGATCGCTTAGCTTTTGCTAGACTATCTCTTAGCTTTTGCTAAACGATTGGGCATCAACCTATACGATAAGTTCAGCCTTTTCCCACTTGCTCAATCGTTTACACGATTGTTGTTTCCTCCGTCTTCTGCCTCAAACCAAGTCCACACAGAGCCCACCCTTTGGATTCTCACACCGAGAATACCAAGGTAGCCTTCTTGGTAGTGTCATACTCAACTCGACACCGTCGAGGTTCTGTGGAGGCTGTTCGTGTTGTTGAGGTGTTCGTGATCGAGGTGATCTCTGAGTTTGAGGGCGTGGTGTTCGAGTAGTGTAGCGGTTGTGTTGGACGAGCGTTCGAGGTTGCTATGTTCGAGCATTCGTGATCAATGACCTTGGCGATGAGTCTACAAATGTATGTAGCATTTCTCCTTGATTATTTGTATTATCATGCTATAATTTTTGTAACGAATGCATAACCTTATGTTTTTGTTTATGACTGTAATTTGTAAAGTTCATATATGATTGTAATTTGGAATGATCTTTTTGCTGCTCATGGAAATCCTCGTGTTCGATTACCTTCAATTGGTATTAGAGCCAGGTTGTTCTGATATTCCAAATTACAAGTCTTTTTTTAACTTCATTTTACAGTATCGGTGGGTTTCTGCATTTGTATTTAATTGTTAAGTGCATTTGTGGATGGAGCTGATGTATGTTTCGGGTTTAATTGCCTTTACTTAAAACTTTCTTCAATTACAAAGTGTTAATTTGTAAGGGTCCCTGTGTTTTCTGGGCATAATTAACTTGCAATCAGTCTGTAATTCAAAGATTTTGAGTTTGTCGAGTCATTCATGATGAAATTTCGAAGCGTGGAGATGAGGTTCTCAACGAAGAAGAAGACCAAGCGTTGGTCATATCGTGTAGCCTAAAGTAAACAATCATTGAGATTTATCTAAATGATCGTGTAGATTTTTCTATATGATCGTGTAGTATTTACTAAACGATCGTTTAGCTAATGCTAAGCGATGGGGTAAATCGTTCCCTTTATCGCGTAGCGTTGGTTGCTCGATCGCGTAGGCGCTGGAGGTAGACGTTCATAGTTAGAGCATGTGATGCTCATCGTTTAGTAAAAGGGGCACGCTAGATGATCGTGTAGTTAGCAAGTCTCATCGCTTAGTTACTACATACACGATCGCGTGATATACGATACTAAGGCATTCGCTAAGAAATCGTTTAGGTGATGGTACTTTGCCACATCGTAGTCATTTAGACAATTGCAGAAGGCGTGCATTGTGTAGAGCGCACTAAGTAATCACGTACCTCAGGCTTCATCGCTTAGTAAAAGGTACACGATCGTGTAGTATTCGCTATACGATCGTTTAGCTCTGGGAGCGTTGGTAAGCGATAGAGTAAAGTGTTTGTTTTATCGTGTAGATGATCGCGGGGAGTTTAGTACATGATGGTTGGAGACGTGATGCTTCGTCCGAGCAGTTCAAGACCCGGTTCGCTTGTTTGAACTGGAAACTCCTTGTTTTTGTAATAGTTAGCTTTAATTTTGTGGTTTTAAGGCAATTTTACCCGGTTCATCAACATTTATTTTTTTATACATGTGATGTATGGTGCTTATATGCCAAATTGTTTAACATATAGTTTAAAGCCCACCTTAGGTTGTGCAATTATTCATGCATCATGTATTATAAATGTTATAATCGAGCATGAAGAAATTACTTAAAAGCATGCACATGCATCATGAAATATAAGAGTTATATTTTGCATGCAGTGAACATTATCGTGTATCATCCTTTTATTATCAGTGTTATAGTCTAAGAGTGAATGGAAGCATATTGTACTTGTTTCATTGCTGTTTTTTTTAAGTGTTATATCAAAGAAGTAGCAATGAATGGACAATGTATTGAGCATGACACTTAGGATGTTTATAATCGTTATGAATTTCTTGCATGTGTTAGCTTAGCATTGTGGTTATGGTTTTCGTTTATAAGTGTTATAAAGGAAATTAGACCTTAAATCAATAAGAAAGAGTTGCATGCGGACTTAGAGTGAACTCAAGGTTTTAAAATTGGATTGAGATAGACCTAAGTTCAAGTAATTCTAAAGAGCTTAGTAACCTAGATTAATCTTTTAAAATCAGTTTAATCGGATTAAATTGGTTGGCATAAAAGATTAAATTTATTTCAAATCTATCTATAAGGGACCTTTTGTCCAAGGCGGGTACTGGCAAGACTGGGGTTCTTAAGTTGACGGAAACGTAACACCCTTACCTAGGAACCTACCTGGAAAGGTGAATTAGATAGATTTTCAACAAGTATGCGACTATTTGGTCAAAGACTCCGTTAAAGAGTTTAATAGATGATGATCACAAAGTTATTTCACTATCCAAGGTACAAGTTACTCTTGGGCAAACCTAAAAGTCACTTAGTTAAAATCCTTAGCCGTGTTTTTCTAAGTAAGCTAAACCCTAGGTTATAAAATACTTAGTGGGAGGAAGAGATGTATCTGATATGTCTATGATTCCAATCATGTTTCTCCCTGAATGTTCACACCGTGAGATCCATGCTTGGCTTCGTGGTTCCCTGGGAGCATCACCCTTCGGATGGTGTTTGCATGAGTCAATATCAAGGTGAACGAAGAAAGTGTTTATAGTAAGTGGGTGAAGGGTGTGTGTCAACACGTTCTATGGTTTCTGTCATTGGTTCACACCGTGAGATCATTCTGTACTCCCTCATGGTGCCTTTGAGCGTCCCCCTTCGGATGAGATTTGTGCAGTTGGTCAAAATCAAGGTGAACTTCAGAAATGGATAGGGTCGCTTTAGGTTTTGCCCCAATTAGATTTTTTCCCTTCGGATTGGTTTTTTAGGGCAGATCTCTAGGGCCTAAAATGGTTGGTCACACTTACGGGAGATTGTTAAGTAAGTTAATGATCTCTTGGCCAAATCAATGATGACTAGTCGTTATAGGAGCAAGAGTTGTTCTGGTATTAATGACTAGTTGAGAACTTCTAATTCAGAGGAGGGATAATTGACCTCCCTTCGGTGACTTTTGTCCTAAACCTTTGAAGTGTCATTGCGAAACTAAATGTCACACGAGGTTCATATTAATTTTGCTAAAACCTTATTGGATGTTGTTTTGTTTTATAACGGGTATTTGCATAAAACCTAACGTAGGTCAATGTGTTTTCCATTTCAGCAACTCATTAGTATTTCCATTTAGTGCTTTTAATATGACCGATTACTTACAGTGGAAAGAATCATGTGAAACGTATTTTGAGGCATGATGACCAAACGACCTTTTACTGGAAAAAGTTACAGAGCCAAGGAAGCTTTGGAACTTGTACATTCAGACCTCTGTGGTCCCATGAATGTTAGAGCTCGGGGTGGGTATGAATATTTCATCTCTTTCATAGATGATTATTCAAGATTCGAGCATCTCTACTTAATGCAACGTAAGTCTAAAGCCCTTGACAAGTTCAAGGAGTATAAGGTGGAAGTTGAAAACTTGTTAGATAGGACGATAAAAACACTACGATCTAATCGTGGTGGAGAGTATATTCATCTTCAATTCTAGAACTATATGATAGAACATGGGATTGCATCTCAACTCTCGGTCCCTGATACACCTCAGCAGAATGGTGTATCAGAAAGAAGAAACAGAACCTTGTTGGACATGGTTCGGTCTATGATGAGTTATGCTCATCTTTCAGATTCATTTTGGGGTTTTGCAGTGGAGATTGCCTGTTATATCCTGAACAACGTTCCCTCAAAAAGTATTTCTGAAACACTTTTTGAGTTATGAAGAGGCCGTAAAAGTAGTTTACGCCACTTTAAGATTTGGAGCTGTTTGACACATGTGCTAGTAACTAACCCAAAGAAGTTTGAATCGGGTTTGAAGGTTTGCCTCTTTGTAGGCTACCTCAAGGAAACGAGAGGTAGATACTTCTATGATCCATGTGAGAACAAAGTGTTTGTTTCTACAAATGCTGTCTTCTTGGAAGAAGACATCATGTGGGATCATAAACCACGAAGTAAGCTTTTTTGCCTGAGATCTCTGGTGAGACTGAGACTACTGAGGGTCCATTAAGAGTTGTTGAACAGGCTGACAGATTAACAAGAGTTGTTGAGGTCGGAACATCTAGTCAACCAGCTCAAGAGTTGAGACTGCCTCGACGTAGTGGGAGGGTTATGAACCCACCGGATCGCTACATGGTTTTGACTGAAGCCCAAAATGTCATTTCGAATGATGGGGTCAAGGATCCATTGTCTTTTAAGAAAGCAATGAAGGATGTTGATAAAGATGAATGGGTTAAAGCCATGAACCAGAAAATGGAGTCTAAATTTAATAACGTCTGGGAGCTTGTTGATCCACCTGATGGGGTAAGACCTATTGGGTGTAAGTGTATCTATAAGCGAAAGAGAGATGTAGATAGAAAGGTGCAAACCTTTAAGCCTAGACTCGTGACAAAGGGTTATACTCAGGTTAAGGGAGTTGCTATGAGGAAACTTTCTCTGTTGTCATGCTTAATTCTATCAAGATTCTCTTATCTATAACCACATTTTATGATTATGAAATATGACAAATGGACGTCAAGACTGCCTTTCTTAATGGTATTCTTGAGGAGACCATATATATGACTCAACCGTTGATAGTTCCAGATCAAGAGCAAAAAGTTTGCAAGCTTAATAGGTCCATTTATGGGTTGAAACAAGCATTTAGATCTTGGAACATCAGATTTGACTTTGCTGTCAAGTCGTTTGGTTTTGACCAAAATGTTAATGAGCCTTGTGTTTATAAGAAGATCATCAACAGCTCAGTAACTTTTTTGGTACTGTATGTGGATGATATCCTACTCATTGGAAATGATGTTGGGTATTTGACTGATATTAAGAAATGTCTAGCTGCCCAGTTCCAAATGAAAGATTTGGGTGAGACACAGTTTGTTCTAGAGATCTAGATCATTTGGAATCGTAAGAACAAACGGTTACCCCTGTCTTAGGCATCGTACATTGATCAAATGTTGATCAGGTATCGGATGCAGGATTCCAAAAGGGGTTTGTTACCCTTCAGATATGGAATCGTTTTGTCTAAGTATCAATGTCCTAAGACACCTCAAGAAGTTGAGGAGATGAGACGGATTCCCTATGCTTCTACTGTAAGAAGCTTGATGTATGCAATGTTGTGTACCAAACCTGAAATTTGCTATGTAGTAGGGATTGTTAGTCGGTATCAGTCCAATCTAGTATTTGATCACTGGACAACGGTGAAGACGATCCTCAAGTATCTTCGAAGAACGAGGGACTACATGCACGTGTATGAAGATAATGATCTGATCCTTACAGGATACACGAACTCTAATTTTCAGATCGATCGAGATTCTTGAAATCGACATTGAGGTCAGTGTTCACTCTGAATGTTGGGGCTGTAGTGTGGTGAAGCATCAAACAAGGATGCATCGCAGACTCCATTATAGAAGCTGAATACGTAGCCGCTTGTGAATCAGCTAAGAAGACTGTTTGGCTGAGGAAATTCCTTTCATATTTGGAAGTTGTTCCAAATATGAACTTGCCCATCACACTTTATTGTGAGCTTTGGAGTCATCGTCGGGGTAAGGACATCGAACGGAAATACCACCTGATCAGGGACATTGTGCATCACGGTGATGTGATAGTCACGAAGATCGCATCGGAGCACAACGTTACTGATCTCTTTACAAAGGCCCTCATGGCTAAAGTGTTAGAGGGTCACCTGGAGAGTCTAGGTCTGCGGGACATGCGGCATCTTGTCTAAGGCAAATGGTAGATGATACTAGGGTATGCGCTAGTTTATTATATATTGTACATATTTTTATTGTATTGTACATTAATGTCTCGGGTCATTAGGATAAATGGGAGATTGTTGGGATTGATGTCCAAATTAATTCTCCCGGAGTCTCGTTGTTTGTAATGATACACATTGTTTGATGAATAAAATAAATGTTATTTCATTTTGGCATTTACCTATATCCAATAAATAAAGCTTTATGGTTATCTTATGTGAACTTGAGCATATATATGTGATATACAAGTTAATCATGCCTTAAGTGATAATTTAAATAGGTTTACAAGTAGCGGTCGTGTTGGACGAGTGTTCGAGGTTGCTGTGTCCGAGCGTTCGTGATCAAGGACCTTGGCGATAAGTCTACAAATGTGTGTAGCATTTCTCCTTGATTATTTATAGTATCATGCTGTAATTTTTGTAATGAATGCATAACCGTATGTTTCTGTTTATGACTGTAATTTGTAAAGTTCATATATGATTATAATTTGTAAATTTCATATATGATTGTAATTTGGAATGATCTTTCCGCTGCTCATGGAAGTTCTCGTGTTCGATTTCCTTCACTTAAACCATTGTGGAAATAAAAAAAATAATTATAGAGAATAAAGAATGAAATGTATATGATATATAGACTCCATGAACTTTCAAAACTTGTAATGTTTCAGGACAGAAAAGTTCCAACTACAACTATCAAGTCTACATCATCAGATTTAACCTGAGCCATTTGAAGATCTCCTCTTACTGCCTCTACTTCCAAAGCTGTCAGGCTACTGTCGTTGCCTGTGAATGGAAGAAGAAAGCTTTAAATCTTAAAACTACAATCCCATGAGCATACCAATTGCTACAAGCTGCCATGTCATTTTGCATTATTGTTTAATCAACCATATGCATCAAAAAATGAACTTTGAGAGTGAGAGGAAGATAGAGAAATATAGAAACAGACCTTCACAACTTGAAATATGAGGAAAGAAATCCAAACAACTAATGAAGGTCCTTTTCTACTTAAGATTAAAGCATATTAATTCTTGAAACAAAAAATTTGGTCAAAATAACAAAACATTATAACAATAAGCTCTTCCATTTGCATAAACAGTGAATCAATGAAATCAAAGAAATTATTAGTGTTTTGAGCTCCACTAATGTTGTTTACCGTTCTTTTGGAATCAATGGGTCATCCTCTACATCAATCAATACTGCAAGATGGTAGCCCCAAAATGGCATCAAAATGGAAGCCCAAATCTCATTTCATTGAAAATCATCATAAATTCCAAAACAACAGTAAACTACCATTTTCGCTACATACAAAGAAACAAACAGAGAAGTTCCATTTCATGAATGTATATGAACACAAACAATTTGAACAATAGTAAGGAGCCCAAGAAAAAAATGATTTCAAACAGTCATTAGTAATGTTCAGTACTGACCTTGAAAACGAAACCGAGGAGGAATCGGAGCTTGACAATGAATGGAACTAAGCAAACAACTCAAATAAATCGAAGCTTGACAATGAACGAAACTGAGCAAACAACTCAAATAAATCGGAGCTTGAATAGATCTGACTCGAAGTTTGATGATTGAAACAAATCTAAGCTAAGATCGAGGTTGAAGTACAGCGGATCAGACAAACAGACAACAGACCTAGCAAACAGAGCTGAATCACGACGTCAATGAGTGGATCCGACATATGATCGATGAATCTGACTGTGTGACTGGCTGTTCTGCATGGATATGAAGATCTCCATGACGTCGACGCTGATACGCTGAATATGTAAGATGCCAACGAGCAGATATGACTCACGACTGACGAATCTACACGTTGCCAACATTGATGCTGGCATTGGCGAATAGTACTACAAAACGCCGATGCGGATCTGAAGGATTGATAATAACGGTGAAAGATGGTGAAGGATGAAAGGTTTTTTGTTATAACAGTTTCCTATTTTTAGCTTTTATTTTCCACTTTGCTGAATTGTAGTAAGAGTGGGTTGCTATTTTTTCTCCTTTATTTTCGTGGATGTAGTTTAGCTACTATTTAAACTTAGCAGCATTATCAATAAAAGATAGTTTGTTTGTGCAATTCTTTTTGTTCTCAACATTCTGGTATCAGAGCCAAGGTGGTTTTGATTTTTCAAAGCAGCAGTCTTTGAAACTTTGCAGCAAAATAACTACGGAAGGAATAAGAATGAAGGAAGTTTTGTACAGGCGGAAATTCCACGTTTCGATGGTCATTATGATCATTGGAGCATGTTGAAGGAAAACTTCCTTCAATCCAAAGAATACTGGGAGTTGGTCGAACCTGGATATGTTGAACCAGCTAGTGAATTGTTGCAAACAGAAGCCCAGCGAAAGAAAAATGATGAGATGAAGCTGAAAGACTTGAAAGTAAAGAATTATCTCTTTCAAGCCATTGATCGTACAGTTTTAGAAACCATTCTCAAGAATAACACTTCTAAAGAAATATGGAATGCAATGAAGAAAAAGTTTGAAGGCAATACAAGGGTCAAGAGGTCTCATCTATAAGCTCTTCGTAGAGACTTTGAAATTCTTGAGATGAAGTCTGGTGAAGGAGTGACAGAATACTTCTCCAGAGTCATGACGGTGGCAAATAAGATGCGGATTTATGGAGAAGATATGCAAGATGTGAAAGTGGTCGAAAAAAATTCTACGCTCTTTAACAGAAAAGTTTAACTATATCGTTTGTTCTATTGAAGAGTCAAAGGATATCGATACTTTCACTATTGATGAGTTGCAAAGTTCTTTGATAGTACATGAACAAAAGTTTCAGCGACGAAGCGGAGAGGAGCAAGCCTTGAAGGTGACGAATGATGAAGGAAGAGGTTGAGGTCGAGGCAGCTACAGAGGAAGAGGAAGAGGAAGGGGTCGAGCAAATTTCAACAAAACAAATGTGCAGTGTTACCGATGCTAAAAACTTGGGCATTACCAATATGGGTGTCCTGAAAATAAAGAAGCAAACTATGCTGAAATCGATGAAGAAGAAGAAATGCTTCTAATGTCCTATGAGGAATTGCATGGAGTCAAAAGAGAAGATACATGGTTTCTTGATTCCGGGTGTTCTAATCGTATGTGTGGTGATCGATCCATGTTTAGTGAGCTCAATGAAGATTTCCGACATTCAGTGAAGTTGGGAAACAACACTAAAATGGATGTGATGGGCAAAGGAAATGTGAAGTTGTCTCTGAATAGAGTTAATCATGTTGTTACTGAGGTATACTACATTCCAGAATTGAGTAACAATCTCTTGAGCATAGGACAATTGCAAGAAAAAAGTTTGACTATTTTGATCAAGTGAGGGGAATGCAAAATATTTCATCCAAAGAAAGGCTTAATTATTCAAACAACAATGAGCAACAACAAGATGTTTATTTTGCTAACCCAAACTTCTTCTCAAACACAAATTGATCAGTGCCTTTAAACAAAAGCTGAAGCTGAAAATTTATCTCATCTTTGGCATCGACGATATGGACATTTGAGTTACAAAGGTTTGAGAACTCTACAGTGCAAAAACATGGTATATGTGCTTCCTCAATTTAGTGCCTCAAATGCTACATGCACTGATTGTATCAAAGGGAAACAACATCGAGATCCCTTTCCAAAGAGGAGCACTTGGAGAGCAACACAAAAGCTAGAACTTATTCATGCAGATATTTGTGGCCCAATCACCCCTACATCTAATAGCAACAAAAGGTACATTCTGTTGTTTATTGATGATTATAGCAGGAAAGCATGGGTATATTTTTTGGTAGAAAAGTCAGAATCTTTTAACTCTTTCAAATACTTTAAGTCCTTGGTTGAGAAAGAAGCTGAGTTGCCTATTAAGTGTTTACGCATCGATGGAGGAGGAGAATTTAATTCAGTTGAGTTCAATGATTTTTGCAAACAAAATGGGATCAAAAGGCAATTAACGACCATCTATACTCCGCAACAGAATGGTGTAACGGAAAGGAAAAACAAAACGATAATGAACATGGTTCATTCAATGCTATCGGATAAAAATATACCTAAAACCTTTTGGCCGAAAGCAGTAAATTAGACCATCTATGTCTTAAATAGATGTTCTACCTTGGTGGTCAAAGATATCACACCAGAGGAGGCTTGGAGTGGGATAAAACCCTCAGTAGATCATTTTCGGGTTTTTGGATGTGTAGCACATGCACATGTTTCAGATGCAAAAAGAACCAAATTAGACAATTAAAGCATTTCTTGTGTGTTATTAGGAGTTAGTGAGGAGTCAAAAGGTTACAGACTATATGATCCGGTCGGTGGAAAGGTTTTTGTGAGTAGAGATGTAATTTTTGAGGAAGAAAAACAATGGGATTGGGATACAAAACAAATAGTAGCAGTACACTTAGATTTGGGTGATGGTGATGATGCAGATGAGGAAGAAAATGTGAGTGAAAATGAACTTGATAGTGATAGAGAAGATGGAGTTAGGGAGAAGGATCACATTTTTGGTGATGGTGGGCAAAATGTGAGGAATTTAAGGGAATCTCGTGAGAGGCGTCTTCCTACATGGATGGATGATTATATTAGTGGAGAAGGTCTTTCAGAGGATGAAGCTCATATGGCACTATGGATATCAACTGATCCATTGTATTTTGAAGATGCTATACAAGATGGAAATTGAAGGCTGGCCATAGACAATGAAATCAGATCCATTGAGAAGAACAAAATGTGGACACTTGTTGAACTACCAATTGGAGCTAAAAGGATTGGAGTAAAGTGGGTTTACAAAACCAAATACAATGAGCACGAAAAAATTGATAAGTACAAGGCCCGATTGGTTGCTAAAGGCTACTCTCAACAACATGGAGTAGACTACACAGAAGTTTTTGCACCAGTGGCAAGGATGGGTATAGTAAGAATGATTATTGCTCTAGCTGCACAAAAGGATTGGAATATTTTTTAGCTTAATGTTAAGTCAGCTTTTCTCCATGGTGAGTTAACTGAAGATGTTTATGTAGAGCAACCAAAATGGTATCAAAAGAAGGGTAATGAGCACTTAGTTTACAAATTGCACAAAGCTTTATATGGATTAAAACAAGCTCCACGTGCGTGGTTTAGTCGAATTGAAACACATTTCATCAATGAAGGATTTCAAGGGTGCGATAGCGAACAAACATTATTCACCAAGAGAAGTTTGGAAGGAAAAATTATCATTGTAATTGTGTATGTTGATGATTTAATTTTTACTGGTGATGATGAAACTATGATGATTGATTTTAAAAATTCCATGTTGCGTGAATTTGATATGACCAATTTGGGAAAAATGCGATTCTTTCTTGGGATTGAGGTGTTACAATAGTCTTCTGGATTTTTTATATGTCAAAGAAAATATGCATTGGAGGTTTTGAAAAGGTTTGGCATGCTAGAAAGTAACTCTGTGAACAACCCAATTGTTCCTGGTTCCAAATTGAGTAAAGTTGGAAATGGGGTCCTTGTTGATGATACATATTACAAACAATTGGTGGGAAGTTTAATGTATCTTACTGCCACAAGACCCGATATAATGTTTTCTACTTGCCTTATAAGTAGGTACATGGCAAAACCAATGGAAGATCATCTTTAAGTAGCTAAAAGAATACTTCGGTACTTAAAAGGGACTGTGAACTATGGAATTCATTACATAAAAGGAGGAAATGCTAGATTGTTGGCATATACAGATAGTGACTATGCTGGAAATTTGGAAGATCGAAAAAGTACATCTGGGTATGTATTTTTAATGAGTTCAGGTGTTGTTTCGTGGTGTTAAAAAAAACAACCTATTGTGACCTTATCGACTACAGAAGCTGAGTTTGTAGCTGCTGCAATTTGTACTTGTCAAGGAGTTTGGGTGAGGAAAATTTTGAAGAAGTTGGGCCATCCAGATGAAAGTTGCATTACCATATTGTGTGACAATAGTTCAACCATCAAGCTGTCAAAAAATCCAGTTTTGCACGGTCGAAGCAAGCATATTGATGTGAGGTTTCATTTTCTAAGAAATCTTACAAAAGATGGTGTAGTTGAATTGATTCATTGTGGAAGCCAAGATCAAGTGGCAGACATTATGACCAAACCCTTAAAGTTAGAAGTTTTTCAGAAGCTTCGAAGGTTGCTGGGAGTATGTGAATTTTCAGAGGAAAACTAATTGCTTCTGAGCATTTAGTTTAAGGGAGGGAATGAAAGGTTTTTTGTTATAATAGTTTCCTATTTTTAGCTTTCTGTTTCCACTTTGCTGAATTGTAGTAAGAGTGGGTCGCTATTTTTTCTTCTTTATTTTCGTGGATGTAGTTTAGCTACTATTTAAGCTTAGCAGCATTATCAATAAAAGACAGTTTGTTGTGCAATTCTTTTTGTTCTCAACAAAGGAAAGGGGCCGCAAGCTCGAGAGGGTTTTGGGGGAGAGAGGAGATTTTGGTAGAAAGAGAGAGAAGAAAGGTAGAAAAATGACGAGAGAAATTTTTATTAAAGTGAGAAAACAATAAATCGGTAGCTACAATGTTGGTTCTAAACCGACATTGTAGCTTCGTTTTTAATGTCGATTTAAAACCGACATTAAAGAACCACATTTTTTAAAAAAAAAAATTGATATTATACCTCTGTTTTTTTATTTTTTCAACCAACATCAAAGTCCAGATTTCTTGTAGTGACTAAACTTATGCTTGGATTAGTGCTTATAAATCAAAATTGGGCAGTTGAATTATTTTGCAAATTATAGCAAAAAAAAAAATATATATATTTTTGATAATTCATAATTTAATGAAAAAATTAATTAATTTTAAATAAATTAAATTAACTTTACAATGATTTTTCTTTCAAAAGGTGTGATTCTCCATCTACCTATCATAAATAATATATAATTAAAGACTATTGCAAATGCTCAGCGTTGGGTCATGTTTATATAAATTAGTTATTCATATAAAGAAATTTAAAAAGTTTTTTAAAAAAATACGAAAAAGGACGATGACAAGTGACACCGACAGCTACGTATCTATATTAAAACTACAAAAAGTTGTCACCTTTTTATAATTTAAACTTATATTGTCTAATTAATAATGTTCCAGTATCATAGTAGAGGATAGGCACGGTAATCTTTTGGTATTTGATTAAAGACTAAAGTACCTTTTGTATATTACTAAAAAAAAACCACTTTTTTTAATTAAAAATTATAATTAAAGAGAAAATATCTCGTAAATGCACTTCATTTCGTGACGTTTAGTACTTGGATTTGTTATTGTTCATGTATCTTTCATTAAATTTAATCATATTTTGATTTATGAGGAGTTGTTTAATAATCACACTTTTAATTCTATGGGCTGATTTTTATGTGGCCAATCCTTATATTAGGTATATTTTTTTAGTATGTATTAATTACATCATTCATTTGGCGTGAATTGACAATAATGTTCCATAGCGAGCACCGCTCATTAACATATAAATGTGTTTAATGACCAAAAGGTTTCTGATTCGAATCTCTCTAATCTTATTATACTGAAAAAACATCATTAGATAATGTACTATTTGATTCATAATCATATTTTAACTGAACTTGATTGAAGTAATTAAGGTATTTATCCAAAATGTTAAAGCTTTGAATGAAATCATGATTGTATTTCAAATTTTAAGTTGTCTTGATTTGTAAATTTATCTAATAATTGACATGAAAATGTCCTATATTAAAAAAAATTACATCGTATACAGTTTTTAAAGTCAACCAAGCATATTAAAGTCCAAGTTAATTTAGAATCAAATATCAAATAAAGCATAACTCAACCATAAGTAGCATGATTTTTTTAAAAATAAAAAAATAGATCAAGTGGCATGTAATTCTCATACTCAGCTAAAGATAAAATTAAATTTGTAAACAAACTTCTGTTTATATCTTAACTAAATTTTGACAAATTAAGCCACAATTTAATAATCAATAGTTTTTTTTTAGAAAAAAATAAATTAAAAACAAAGTTATAAATACAACTCTCACCTTTTAGGTTTCTTTATATTCCTAATTATTCCTGATCACTTGTTTTTTAAAAACAAAGTCAAGTTTTAAACATTGGAAAAAGTTTTTAACAACTTGTTTTTCTTTTTTTTAAATTGGACTAAAAATTCAAATGTTAAATCATCACAATAAATTTGAAAGAAAACCAACATAAATATCAAAAACATAAAACCAAAAATAAAATTATTGTCGTAGGACATAAATAGAATAGTTATTTAGGGATGATTTTAAGTATTGAAATGAGATATGATGTCTAAAGTTGTTGAATCTTTTGGGGGTGTTAAGTTGAATTCATATGTCAGGAGTATCTAGTGCATTTTTTTCTAACACAAATAATTTGTTTTTATGAAAACTTTTTTATTCAATAATTCTATATATTTTTTTCTAATATACTATGGGTTACACTTTGTTTTATTTTTTAAGTACATATATTGTTGAGAGTTTTAGGAAATGGAGTTTACTGCATCATGTATTTCATTTTTTTAAATTTAAACAATAATTTTACAAATTTGTGCATGTAACATTTCTAGTTAAGTTGGACAAAATGATATTAAATTCATTGGAACAAAACAAATTTAGATTTATATTGTAAGTGAAATATCCTCAAGATGTAATTGTACTATAATGGTCCTATTAATGTCATGTTACATGGTTGGCACAAAAAATATGTATCAAAAGCCATATTCTCCGGTCCAATTATATGAAACCAAAAAAAATATTATATATGATATGTGCCAATAAATGACCCAATTCTCGGACACAAAGAAAATTACATAAACATTCATTTAAGTCACGTTGGAAATAGCAGGGCCCTCAGAACGACGAACTGTAAGTCGTCAAGGCACGACGATCAAGCGAAGAGCAAAAACTGCAAAACAAAAATTCGTTATAGGCTGAGTCACGGAGCTCGCTCTCTTTAAGACATTTTGCGGCTCTGCCCAAGTGTGCAAGCAGGTCTGAAAATTGCCACGTCATCCCCAAGATAAAACAGCCAAATGAAAACCGATCGAAAATACACCGTTACCAATTGGAACGTACACTCTTTCTAAACTCACTGCTCGGAAAGCTAAAATGAAGGAGGAGAGGAAAATGAAGTGGGAATTTAGAAAATGAATTCTGTGTGTCATGAACTGTTGAATGTCTCACCTTTTATATACTTTCAGCATCGAAACGAATCGTTTTAAAATTAATCAATGGACCGTTTTAAAAATAATCAATGGATCGTTTTTTTTAAAATAATAATAATAAATAAAATAGTATTTTGTTTTTATTAAAAATACCCTCCAAAACATGGGTACCTCTTGGGTCCAAACCCAAAACACAAGGTTGAAGTACATAAAGGAGAGTTCCAATGTGGGATTCTCCAACCAACAAAGTGGTTCCCTCTTTGTTTTGAAAGTTAAATTTTCATCCAACAAGTCCTCTATCTGATAGATGTATTTGACAACTTCCTTTTACCTCTCAAACTCTAGTTTATAATCTTTTTACCATGATACAAGCTTATGTTTAGATTAATTTGGAAAAGAGTATTTTTCAAAAAGTTATTTTAGTTCAAAATAAGTTTTTATAAAAAATGTTTAAAATAAAAACACTTATGGGTTTGACAACTCTTTCTCAAAAATATTTTTATATATAATTTTGTTTAGTTTGTCATATGCTAAAAGTATTTTTATTAATGTCAAATTACTATAAAGAACAACTATGAACTAATAATTTAAAATAATGATCGTTGGAGTTGGTGGAGGTTGCTACCGTCAGGTTGTTGATGGTGGTCGTCGTATGTGGCCGGAGTGGTCATAGGCGAAATTCATCGAAGTTAGCCACCAAAGATGGTGGTTGGAGCCGCAATAGGGACATTGATAGTGATGAGGACTGAGTGCACTCTTAATGGACATGATATAAAATATCTATGACATACCAAATTAGCCTCCTAAACATTGAGTTGAGTTTATATCTCGACTCATATCATCTCAAGTCATCACTCCAATCACCTCCTCATGTTTCTCAACTTTGGGTAAGGATCCAATATATATTATAGAAAACAAAAATCAAAATCATTACTCAATGTAAAAATCTCGATAATTTGTTGAAGCCATGAAATTGAGGTGATTAGAAAAAAAATTGTTTTTTCAAAAACCTCATTTTTATTTATTTATTTTTATATAAAAACTTATTAAAATACATTTGAAAAACTATTTTAAGTGGTTGCAAAGTACTCAATTTTTTTTAAAAATGACTTATTTTTTAAATTTAATACTTAAAAATATATTCCAAACACATCTTAACTTAGGCAATAGATTTACAAGCAACTAAAATAGATTGCATTATTAAATATTTATTTATTTTTAAAAAAGTTTGATTCTATTTTAAAAAAGAGGAAAAAAAAAAAAAGGAAAAGAGAGGAAAGAGGTGAAGATGGTCCCCTGGCCCTAATGCATTGTCAAAGGGTAATGGAAAGAAGGATTATAAGGTCATCTTTGAAAAATTCTACCACTTGACCCCTTAACTAAAGACATACCTTAATTAATTCAGCAATGCATTCTTTAATTTAAAGCTTAAAGAGGTAGATTATTTTAATATGCCAATAAATTTGAAAACTAAGACTAAAATTTATCGAATAAAAAGTAAACTTGACATGAAAATTTAATGTCTCATTTGATAACAATTTTATTTTGAAAATTAAGCCTATAGACACCATTCCCACCTCCAAATTTCTCCATTTGTTATCTACTTTTTATCAATGCTTTAAAAAAGTAAGTCAAACTTTAAAAATTATTTAAAAAAATAACTTTTAAAAATTTGTTTTTGTTTTTAGAATTTAGTTAAGAATTCAATCATTATACTTAAGAAAAATGAAAATTATTGTAAGAAATGGAGAGGAAATATACTTAATTATATCGGGCTCTTCAAGAATGTATCACGTTGGGAATTCCTTATTAATCGATGAATATAGGACTCTATGTTTCGTCAGAAAAATTAATTGCATTGGAACGTTTCCGCGGTCGAATCTATTTTACAATCTTGTATTTTTTTATCTTGTAAACTTTCGGAATAATTTTGGAACGACGGAAGTTTTGAGAATTCAAGAGAAAGTCACGACGAGATGGATAGCTGACCCTCTTCTTTTTAGGAAATTTTTAAGTATGCGAGCTCCTAATTCATATATATGAAAAACTGTCTAATCAATTTTATTTTAGTTCAAGAATTAATTAAGTTTGACATTATTTTGACTTTAAGAGGCCATAAGATTGATGAATTCTGTTTGAATGTTCTAATTAGCATGTAATTCAAAACATGAATTGCAAAGGTGTTAAAATAAAGCTTTTGGATAAATATCAAAAGGAAAAAGCTAATCGGCCAAAATAGAAAACACTAATTGGATTTTATTATTAGTATTGCTATTTTTTCAAACTTATTATTGATATATAGTACGTTTAAAAATTATTGAAATATGGTTATTTGAGTTGATCCTGTCTCTTAAAAAGATGAGAAAATAGAAAATATATTTTTAAAAAAATACCATGGTGCATCCTCGTCCCTTAAAAAGAAGAGAATGCCTTAAAATATATTTTTTTAAAAAGAAACCGGCAGATCCTTCTTGTTTTATTTTATTTTATTTCTTTACTTTGCAATAAATATATTTACCTATTATTTTGATTTTTTTTGGGGGAAAAAGACCTATTATTTTGATTTTCAATTCTTTTTAGAATTTTTAATTTTTAATTTAAAATTCTGCAATATGGATTATTATTTTTTATTTCTTAATTTTACAATAGGTATATTTATATATAATTTTATGTTGAGTTCTAAATTTTGCAGTAGGCACACTTACGTATTATTTAATGTTGTAATATTATTTTATATATTATTTAATTTTATAATTTAAAATTTAAATTTGACGATATATATACTTGTATATTATTTTGATATTGAAAATTGGATTTCCTTATATGTATAGGTATACATTTTCTTAATATTAAAGGTTGAATTTTGTAATATATATTTATATATTATTTTAAATTTTTAATACACTTGAAACCAAATAAAATTTTGCACTATATAATTTTTTTTCTTACTAAAACATGTATTTTGCCTCACTTTAATATTTTCAGTTATGATATTTATAGAGTAATATAATTGAATTGGATTTGTTTTATCATTTAAAGTAAATGATCCGAATGAAAAATTAATACTAATTTGCGCAATATTTGGAGGGCATACACAATTTTTTTTTTTTTTCTAATTATTATTTGTATCAAAACTAATTTGTATTGGATAAGGTAAACTTTTAATAAATTTTTTATACGTCTTAAAGCACGTTATGTTTTTTTATATTATATTATAAATCTAACTTTTATTTAAACTATAAAACAAGAGGAAAAAACAAAAAAACAAAAACACAAGAAATAAGAAATAATCATGAATCACAATTAAATTTTTTTTTTTTTTTTTTTTTTGAAGAAACAGAAAAGTTATAAACTACAGTATTGTTTCTAATTCTTGAAAACAAGAAAGATGATGGAGATAACGAAAATATTATCAAATGAGAATTATATACTCTAAAATGTTTAATTGATTCCTAAACTTTCAATTTTGTATGTAATTAATTTGTGACATATTTGATGCTTTTATAAATTAACAAATCTATTTGATATAAATTTTATGTCTAAACAAATCTTAAACTTTTCATTTATTATTACAATGGATATACAAAATTTAAAAATGTGAAGTAGGTAAAAAAAATAGCTATTATACACAATATTCAAAATTTAAAGACTGATTAAAAATTTTTGAAGTTCAAAGGTTTAAGAAAAAAAACTGAGATTGGGTGAAGTGTATGGTCATCAAAGGTAAGAATCATTGAATTATCAACAAGAAAGAAGAAAGATTCCAATATAGACATAACTCAACTGACGTAAATATTTGTACAATCAAATTTGAAATTTGAGATTTGATTTCCTCATCCAATATATAGTTAAAAGAAAGAAAGAAAAAAGACTGAGGAATGTTGATAAAGAACAAAGAAATTCAGTATGTTTGCCAAAAAGATGATGGGTGGGCTAGCATACAAACCAATAGATCCAGTCGAGTTAAATCCCAATCAAATCCTTTCAAGATTTTTTAAGAGTGTATTTAGATTACATTTTTAAGTTTTTAATTCAAGAAATAAGTTATTTTTGAAGAAATTGAAATATTCGGTAACCATTCCGAAATAACATTTCAACTGTATTTTAATAAGTTTTTATCGAAAGTGTTTAAATAAAAACGAATATTTTGAAAATCAATTTTTTTTCTCAAGTCAATCCAAACAAATCTTAGTTTGGTCCAAAACTTTCATATATTCCACTGTTTGGTAGTGGTTTTTAAGTACCCAAAATCACTTTTTTCCTTACCAAATCAATTTTATATAAAAACATGATGTTTGGAAATTTAAAATTGATTTAAAAAAAATCTAATATCACTAAAATTTGAATTTTGAGTATCAATTGGTTGGTGATTGTGTAGGATGTGATTAACCAGTAATCACCAACAAAATTCACTCTTATTTTATGTAACTTCTAAAAATGCCTAAAATATCCCTATATTTAACAATGGAACGGAATTCTAAAATCATTTCTTTCTCTCTAGTCTCTCTCAACGAGCTCCTCCATCTTCCTCATTCCCTTTTTAAAAGGTTGTTTTGGTCTTTGTTATATTAACTTTCATATAATTTTTATTTATCTAGCCTATTTAACTTAATAAAATATATAGGGACATAGTGCTTGTACTATCAATCTTGAAGTCAGAGGTTCAATTCCCAAATATCACACGTGTTAGAAAAAAAAACCTTGAAATTATATGCTCATGTTAACATATATACTCATTTTTAAAGCCAAAATGATCCTTCTTTATAAAATTTAGAAATTGAAGCATACATTTTTAAAGTTCAAAAACCAATCAATAAAACAAATAAACGAGTTCTAAGACAAAAATCAATATTTTAAAAGTTTTAAATTTAAAATGAAACTAAATCTAACGATTATGAATAAGAAAGTAGGATTCAGCCTATCAATACATTTTTTTTCATTTATAAAGATACAAAAAAGATCAGTAGATGCACCAGAGAATCCTAACTAGGATGACATTCTCATCACATCCCAACTTCATTGATATATATAAAAAAAAATGAAGTAGATAGGAAGCAGTCCAAAAGAACAATCAATCAAACAAAGAGGAGAAAGGCTAGAGAAAAACCACAGTAAAGTGGAAGAGATTACATAAAAGCACTCGAATTCAGTGATACAATGGAAGGATTATAGCTCGAGAAGAGCTTAGAACTGTGACTCCAATTGCCCACTAAAGAGCATATATATTCTCCCATAGTTTTGTTGCTATTCAGTTTCAACAAAACACTATTGAATAATGGTTTTGATTGGAATATATATATATATATATATTTGTAATTTTAAATAACACTAGGGATGAAATTTATAGAGAAAAATTAAAAGATTAAAATGGTACAAAATTCATCTTAAAAGTTTAATTTTAGTTAAAATATTATTTGGTCTATATACTTTAGAGCTAATTCAATTTTAGTTTGTATATTTTCAAATCTTCAATTTTAGTTTATGTAATATTGGTTTTTTTAATTTATATCCTTTCACTATAAATTTTGATACAAATTCACATAGTGTACTTTTTTTTTTTCTATAAAAATTATTATTATTATTAATCTTTTCTAAAAAAATTAAATTCAAACAACTAAATTTAAGATGGTAAATAAAAATACTAAAATTATATCCCTTAAACTAAATTGAAGAATTCATTGTTTGGCCCATATCTAAGAAGTTCGTAATTTCATTAACTTGTTACAATGTAGTCCTAACTATTAAATAATCCTTCAAACTAAAACTTCATTCCTTACTCCAAACATCTTAACTGGATATATTAAAATGATATATTGAAATAGAAGTTATTAGGACAAGTGAAACTAACGACTAAACATAATTTTCCAACAAAAAGGAAGAAAAAGAATTATTTTATTTTATTTTTTTTTTAATGTCGGTATGAAAGATAAAAGTTGAAACTTGTCAATGAAAACAGTCAAAAAATGGAGTTTGAAAGTCCCCAAGGTTAAAAAAAAGAAGAGGGTTTTTTTAGGCACAGAGAGAAACCGACTATTCTGCGAGTTGAGAAAGAGACTTGAAAAATAAATAAATAAAGGGTTCATTTTCCAAGAACTTTGATGGTAACTTGGTAGGGATAGCATTACATATCACTGCCCATTATTAATAGCTCTTATTTTTGTCTTACTCACTCTGTGTTTGTGTGTGTCATGTCCTTTAATTTGTTACAATCAAATTAATAAGCTAGAAAAAAAAAACCCTCAAATAATAATAATGAAGACGACACTGAAGCAGTTGTTTTTTTTTTTTTTAAAAAAAAAAAAGAGGTGGAAGAATTAATAGGTACATTCGGATATATTGATACATCTTTAGCACTCTCATTATGCATCGATCCAAAAGTAATGCATTAATGATGATCAAATACAAAGAAAGAACTAGAGAGAAGCTCAACGTACTATTGATTCTTTAAAGGGTGCATCAATTATCAAATAAAATGATTCTTCAACTAACTTATACTTCATCATACTCGCTTGATTTGTATCTATTATTCTATGTTCTTTTACAAATTTATCTATATTTTACTTTCTATATACTTTAAATAGATTTGGGGTCACATGAAGACTTCTCAAATGATCACCCTACTCTCGTCCAAAAATACTTAACTACAAAATTTTGATGGAATCCGATGCATTCATATTGGTATGATCACGGCCATTATTACCTAGTTTAGTCAATTTTATGGAACTTTTGGCTCGAGACAAACAACCGCATTTTTAAAGACAAATTCATGGAACCTCTTACTGATGTTTTGGAGAATATGATCACCATTTTTGCAGTAAATTGGTGATCTCAAGCTGCTTTCTTTTGTAATTATTATGATACTTCCTTTGCTACCTTAGATTGAGAGCTTTTTTCTAACATCCCTTTAATTTTGTACAGTTTTCTTAAAAGAAAAAAAAAAACTAATAGTTTAGTCTTAAAAAATTAGAACTAGTTTTAGTCTTAAAACAGTGTCTAAATAGGTTCTCAAACATTAAAATTTTTTCAACTTTTAATTTTGTATTAGAATAAGTTTTGACTTATTAGACAATAAAAAAATCAATCGTTTACAAAATTCTATTTTATTGTCTAATCAATTTTTCAACTTTTAAGTTGTGTTTAATAGGATTCTTTTATTGTTCATATTTTTTTCTTTTGAACAAGATACTAGAGGAAGGGATCAACAGATACACCAAGACATCTCAACTAGATTAACACCTCTTATTATTTCATATTTAATCTTTTTAATAAGAGAAACTCATTAAACAAAAGATTAAATTGAGTGGTTAAAGTATACATATGTTCATATATGAAGAGATCAAGATTTGAGTGAACTAAAAGGAAAGACATAAAATGGAAAGTTAGGTGAATTACTGAAAATATACAAAATATGAAACTATTTTAATCTAGAAACAAAATAGACATCAAAACTTCAAAAGCTTAGAACTAAATAAACTTGTAATTTAATTTACATGGAAGTCCAATTAATTAAGCCCTTGTATTTATACATATAATTTGAAAGAAAAGTCTTATGGGTTACTAAGGAAGATCTGATATTAGCATTCCTGGATGGAATTGGTTTGTCTCTCTCAAGGAAAAACAAAAATTTACAAGAAATAAACTAATAATAACTCACAATAAGCAAGCAAAGAAAGCCTTAATATTCAACTAGGGTTACCTAAACCATTACAACTTTTTTGATGGAGATGATAATATCATTTTTAAAAATACTCTAAAACATATGTACAAGTTATTTTAACAATTTCAAAATCACTCTCACACGTACGGTTAATCTTAAACAACAAAATGGATCCTTTGGATGAATGGGGTTTTGTAGTTCCTAAAAAATCCGAGGGCAGAGTCAATTTTATATTCTATCTTTTCATATCTAAAACTAAGTAAAAGAGACAATTTTTTTGCCTTATCCTTGAACCTTTTTGTTCTGTCACTCGACACACATACCAAGATCTGCCATTGCAAGCGACCTCCAAATTTTTTAAAACAACAACAATAAAAATGGGGTGCAACATTTAAAGCAGAAGAAACAAAGTAACAATTGAATGAGAAGCAAAAGAAAAAGGGTCTGAAAATGGTGAAAAAATTGTTGTGAAAAATCGTTATCGTATTCACTTCTCTGAATCATTTCCCCTTAGATAAGACACACTGCTAATCCAGAAAACACCAACAGTGAACAAGTACGAAGAAACACAGATCACATGTCTTACAAATTTTCTATTCTTTCAATTTTTCTTTCTCTCTCCTCCAATATTTAACCAAAATTACTTTCTTTCATTCTCGAACGCACGAATCTATTTGCAGCCTACCGATTTATCCAACTACGGTTTGTCATTCTTTCTTCCTTTTCTTAAATATTTTTTAATTTTTTCATCTTTTTACAGCGCGTGATGCATATTTCTCTCGAAAAATCCCGAAAACAAAAAACTGTGACACCACAGAAATTATAAAGGATCAGATATGTTTGTTCCTTGCCTGCTTCATAATAAGACCTAGGGTTTTTTTTTTAAGAAACTTCAAAATCCTTCTTGATGGAAACAAATTAAAAGATTTTAGCAAAACCCTATCAAAGAAACCATCTTTGAGGAGTCCTTGAAATTATCAAATTAAAAAAAAAAAAACATAAAAATCTCAACTTTTTCAAACCCTAAAAAAGTCTAGAAATTTTGATCAATGCGAAAGAATATAATCACACAAAACACACAAAAAGAAAACAACCCATAAGAAAATCTAAGAAACCCAGATAAGGAATAAAGACGAAGAACATAAATTTCGTACCTTTTTAAGGGATTGTGGATCGAAAACGGCTCATAGGGTCTGAAAATCAAGAAGTTAATTAGGATTTCGTTGTGGGATTTTGAAATTAGGGTTAAATTCTTCGTGCAGCCAACAACAGGTGAAACTGCCATATGATCTGATCTTTAACCTCAAAGATATATAAAATTAAAATTAGGAGAGATTAAGGTTAGATCATGCTGGCAGCTTGAACTGATATAAGCGCACGACAAAAATTAGGGCAAAAAGAGAGCCAAAGTTTGCATTTTTTTTTTTTTTTTTTTTTATGAAGATGAAGGATATAGAAGGAATGAAGATGAAGGGATGAGGGAATATATATATATACACACTAAAAATAAAAAGAAAAAGAAAAAGAAAATCTTGGATAATTTTTTTTTTTTAAAAAAAAACTTTCTTTTCTTTTTAGGGTTTTTATTATCAAAGACAATTATTTTAAATGGTAAGTATTTTTAAATATAGAAAAATGTTTATGTCTAGTCATGATAGATCGCGATAAAATAGGATAGACATCTATCAGTGGCCGATAGACTAGGGTAAACATCTATCGGTAGACGATAGACTGCGATAGACAATCAAATATTTATAGTGATTTTTTATATTTGTTATATTATTTAAAAACAATCCTATAATGTTAGGGTTAAATGATGTAAAATGAATAAAAACAAAAGTAAAAACAAAATCGATAAGAGAGAGTGAAATTGAAGTGGTCCAAAAAAGGTAATGCAAATTGAATATTGTCACGCCAGGACTATAACCCCTAATGCAGTTTGCAGATAGGTTAAGAAAGCCCTTCTTATATACAAATAACCCAAAAGATATTAACATAACTTTTTGGGTTTTATATAATTATTAAAACATTCCCCCATTTTAAGAACATGGCCCTTATCATTTTTTTTTTTTTTTTACTTTTTATATGCTTTTCATCTCCAATAAACAAGTCAATCTATAGTTTAGGGTTAGTTGGAATTGTGATAGCTTTTGATATAATTATTGTTAATTTTGTACATTTTTAGAAAAATAAATGGTGAAATAAAGTAAAAGATAGTGTTTGATAAATTTCAATTTTAAATTAAAAAAATAGTTTTGGTGTTTGGTAAATAAATTAACTTGGTGTGATTTAATTTATAATTTATTATTGTATAATCTTTTAAAAATTTATATGATTTAAATTACAATTAATTTTGTTTAATCTAAACTGGTTTATAAAAGTTTAATAACAATAATTGTTATAAAAAATTGAACCCACCAAAATTTTTTGATTTAAATGTGAATAAAAGTATATTAATATGGAAGGATAAATTTGATATTTGTAAATTATGGTTAGGATTGTGAAATTTTTTTAAGAAAGCTAAGCCTAAGAGCTAGTATGTTAGAATACATTAAAAAAGTGATAATTGTGGATAGATTAATAATGGAATGTTTACAAGTCATTTTAAAATAATTAAAATCACTTTTGTCATGTTTAACGAAAACACACTTTTATAATTATTTAAAATCCATTACATGTTTAATTTTACATTTTTAAATGCAGTTTTGATGCTATTAAAATTGATTTGGAATAATTAAAAAGATTTAATGAGTGATTTTGATAATAATAAAAGTGATTTTAACTATTTTAGAATCACTTCCAAACATGTCATAAATATTTTTGTTTACTATACAACAACATTCTCATCTAATTTGCTTTTTCCAAATAGAGTAAAAGATCGATGGTTCAATCTCCTAATCTTGTTGAATAAATAAATAAATCAAGAGATAACAATAAAGAATATTGTTTTCAAATATAGAAAAATGAACTAAAATATTTACATAGCAAAATATCATAGTTTATCTATGATAGACCACGATAGACAACGATAGACTACTATCGCTGTCTATCGTAATCTATCATAGATAAACTATAATATTTTACAATTATGTGTAAATATTTTTAGCAGTTTTGTCATTTAAAATAATCATATACAAATTTTAAAGATAAAAAATACGTTTTTTTTTTTTTTCTTTTGTAAATCCAAGAAAATTTAGGGGAAATCTATCTTGATGAATCTAGGTATGAAGCTTTAGGTTAAGTAAAGTATGTTTTGTTAAGAATAGATTAGATTCCATGTTTCTGAATGGGGAATTTGAATGGAGATTATGAAATGCAAAATAAATAAATAAATAAATAATAAGCATCTTTTCTTATATAAGGAAGGGGAAAAGGGTTTTTCTTTACAGCTTTGCTATTTTGCCACATACTTGCCATGGCTTTCAGACTACTGCCAGCTGCATTAATACAACTTATTGGGGACTCTGATATAGACAATCAGAAAACGACTTAGGGTTGTTAAATATTATAACCTTTAAATTCTATAGTTGTTGTAATCATTTAATTCAATCTTCCCTACTTAGATTATGCTTCCTTAGTGCTAATAATTCTCTTTTAACTTAGCTTCCTACCTATTTTCTTTTTTCAAAAATATATCAAATAGTGAAAAAAGAATAGAGATTTTCTTGATCAAACGGTGGGATTGTAATTTGAACGATGGATCAATATATTTATGTGATATTTACGGTTGAATTATGCTCATGTTTACAAAATAATAGATGGTTGATTCTTTTAGAGTGGATTTACCTATATGTGACATCTTACTACCTTATGGTTGCGTCTCTGGCATATTGTTCTTCACAAACGTCCAAATTAAGATTCTTTTTCTCAAAGAATATATGACATTGCGAAATATGAGTGTGTGAATTTGGAATCTAGCACTTTAGGAGAGAGAGCTATGTCCAAGTTGACAACTTAAGTATCAAAAGATGAATGACATTTGCGAATTTGCCAACCTAAACATAGTTGACTACAAGAGAAGTATTTTTCCAATGCCAAAAGAAGTCACCGAGAAATAATCAAAAACACGTTGAAAGATCATCTCCCAATGCCGTTCATGTTGTCAGGAGAATGGTCTGGAAATACCCGTCAGGAGACTTACTCCTGACTCCTCAAGAAACACCGTCGAGAGTAACTCTCCCTCGATGCAATATACCATGCCAGGCATTAGCCTATTCGCCAACGGGCTAGAGCACCGTGGTGAGTTTTTTATGTGTGAAGCCTAACCTGAATTTGCCTGAATGATTTCCCGACAATAGATTGAACAGTCGGGAGTTATACTACCTTTCGACGACATCAGGAGATGATTATTTTCTTCTATTATTACTTTTAGTTATTTTTAATTTTGGTCTTCATAACCTAAAATGTAGAACCCAAATCAATAATTGAGTAAATGAAAAGTTTCCACATACATTTAAATCAACCAAAATCGTCGATAATATTCTTTTGTTACATAAAAGAGAGAGAAAGGTGTACTGGATAATAATGTTTATATATATTACGGAAAGAAATTGCACAGAAAGACGAAGAGGTAGAGAGAAATTGTTTGCAAAGACGGGCGGAGAAACAAAGAGACGAAAAGACACGGACACGATGCTGGAAGAGAGGAGACATAAGAGAATCAATTTCAGATCTGAAGTTTTTAACCTCATCTCCCAACGGTCTATCGAACCCATGAAGAGTCAGTATAAACTCCCGATACATAAAAATATGGCGTCAATAGGTTTATACAGCGTCAGGAGTTTATACTAACCTCTACTGTGTGCGTTCCAATGTGGGGAGTTGGTAAAATAATTGTCGGGGAGAGTCCCTTTTTCTTCTTATAGCGGTTTATAATCCAGCTACCTTCTCACTAAACAATTGCAAGGTATTCATATCTCACCTCATTTTTGTGACGTAGTATTCTAAAACAAATATAAAATGATACAATAATACATCAAACCAACAATGGATAAGATGGCTTGAATTAGATGTTATCGTGGCAGATCTAGAATTTTTTATTCGAGGGAGGACTAAGTTTAAAGCTTCAAAATAAAATTTTGACTCTAGCTCTTACATAAATGCTGATAGTTATTAATCATAGCTTTGAATAAAGGCATAATGATTCCAGTAGGGGTTGTTCCAAGAGCAAAATTTAGAAGAGGGAAAACCATATATTAAAGGATGTTTCCTAGAAAAAGCAAAAGGAAGTTGCTGGGACCAAAAATTCCACAGGTGGTCCTATATTATTTACCCATGTTAAATTAATTAAAGCATACTCTGAAGTTTTATACATATAAATATATAATATAATTTGAAAGGTTCAAGGGTATATCTGTCATTAATGCTCTTTGTAACCAATAAGGGTAATTAGAAGAACCCTTTTCAGCTGTGTATATACACACAAAAACTAGTCTTTTTTTTTCTTTTCCTTTTCTTTTAAGGATATTGAGAAAGATAGAAAAAGATAGCATTTTTAAGTTAAAAATGGTTTTTTTCCCCTAAGAACCCTAAAAGGGATTTTCTTACTATTTAAAACTTTTGGGTCCATTAGAACCAAGAATAACTGTTTTGGGGACTCCAAGTGGGGGTTCAGGGTGGTCCATATTATTATTCATTATGCTGCCATTGGCTTTATTTTTTTTTTTTATTTAATTTTTTTTTTTTTTTTTTGTGGGGGGGGGGGGGGGGGGGGGGGGGGGGGCGTGTGACTCCACTTTATGAAGTGATGAAGTGTGATTAGCAATGAAATTGTGGAGTTTTTGGGAAAGGAAAAGTAGTGGGTGGAAATTTTGTTGACTGAGTTAAGGGAGTGTGAAATGGGAAATCATGAAGTTGATTGGAGAAGTGCTATAATATCAATGTTGATCATCTTTTTTCACGTACCCCAAAGTTCATCTTTTTATCTTTCTAATTAGGATGTTGTTGTTAAATCAGTTTACTCCAAGTGGGTAACATGATTGGACATTAAAATACTCATTTCGATATCGAAATTTCAATTTTACGGATATATAAGTAGCTACGTGTATTGATAAAATCAATATTAATATTATCTGATATTTCTGTAAATTAAAAAGAACTAAAGTTGTTTCAATCATTGGTTAGGACTTTTTAATTTCTAAATAAGTTCAAGATTTCTTTTGAAGAAATAAACGACACTAACCTACTACAAAATTAAATCATGAGATATAAGTCTAAGAAAACACTCCAGGTAAGGAATATATGAAAAAGAGAAGAAATTTGCTCTTCCAATACGTTTGATGCAAGACAGTGCATCAAAGCATTATGACAACGCCGCACATGACTAAACGAGACATCTTTCAACTCATGTGTTAAAGACTTTGCCTCGTCAATGGAAAAAGGAGATTTCAATGAGAACCACATAAACGTCTTTAGCATATTAAGCAATTGAGTATGTAATACATGCATGTGTCGTTCGTGGTTGATGTTGCTGCTAAGAATGTTGGAATTTGGAGGAAATTTGCTGTAGAAATTGAGCTTCTGGACTGTAGCATCACGACGCTATAGCCCTAGTGTTGCGACGTTGTGATGCAAGACGGAAGGCACAAAAGTTTTGTATATTGCAACGCTGCATCCTAGCGTCGTGATATTATGTCTGTTTGAGGTCAGGCACGAGCACGTGGAGGTTCCCGGTTCGAGGCCAGCAACTGTCATTTTTTTCTCTATTTCTTATGTAATTTTATTTGTTTATAATTAAATTAATATAATTCAATTATATTCATTTAATTAATTTAATTAGGGTGCCAAATATCGGCCTATTAATGCCTTTTATATATGATGTTTAAATTATATGATTTATATATTGCATATTGTATGTCATATAGTTTTAAAATTTCACCCTAGGTTAAGTATGATCATGCATCATATTTAAATATAAATGTTATATTTAAAGTTTAGGTTATTCCTAAAGTATGCACATGCATGATGTATATCTTATATTATGCATGTATATAATGTAATTGTTATATTATTTCTTTTAATGTATGATTAAAAGCATGATTACTATATAGTTCATTAATAATATAAGTGTTATATTATGATTGTTAATGAAAAAGGAGATGCATACAACATGACATTACTTAGATAATATAATCATTATATTCTTTTAATGTCATTAGTATGCATGTTATAGGTTTTATAATTCAATTTATAAGAGTTATATAGTTAATGAATTATAAATTAAAATCTATAATTCAGAGGTGCACGCAAACATAAGTTAAATTAATTTTAAACGGTTTAAAATTAATTTCACATAGATCAACGTTAGATTTTTCTAATGAGATTAGAAATAGGTCCATCTTTTTTTTTCTTTCAATAGGATTAATTTGACTGATAAAAGATTAATTTTATAAAATAACTGTCTATAATGGACCTTTGTCTAAGGATGGTTCTGTTTAGGCTGGGATTTTTAAGCGGACGGAAAGGGAACACCCTACCTGAAAATTGACCTAGAAGGTGAATTAGGCCAATATGTTGTAAGAATGCAATAAATAATTTGATTTATTAAAACGTTTAATAAATCAAATCATATATTATCCTACTATTCACTATAAATTTTATATTGAGCAAATTAATTATGACTTAGTTAAATTAATTAGCCGAGTTTATCTAAGTTAATAAACCCTAGGTTCTAAAACACTTAATGGGAGGAAAAGAGCTATATATGATATGTCAATTTTTTCACCCACTTTCTTCCTAAAAGTTTACATCATGAGATCCACGCTTGGCCTTGTTGTGCCCTGGGCGCACCTTCCCTTAGAAAGGTATTTGCATGGATCAATATCAAGGTGAATGGAGAGAGTATTTATAGTAAGTGGGAGAAGGACGTGTGTAAACACATCCTACGGACTCCTCATTAGCGTGGCACCCTGGGAGCATCCCCCTTAAAAAGGTATTTGCATAGAAAGGGATAGAGCAAACTCCAAAAATGGATAAGATGGCTACATTTAATTTCACTAATTATATTCTTCCTTAAGGCAGACTAATGGGGCAGAGCTATAGGACTAAAAATGAAAGGTTACACTTATAAGAAAACATTTAAGGGGTTAATGATTTCTTGACCAAATCAATGGTAATTAAATATTATAGGAACAAGAGTTATTCTGGTTAATATTTAATTGAGAATGTCTCAATCCAACGAAAGAATAATTGTACACTCTGATGTGTCATTTAATATAAACCACTGAAGTGTCATTGCAAAATTAAATTATTTTAAGTTTCATTTAGAATTTTGCTAAATTAATTGGATTAAATGAGTTTTTGCTTCCATATCTAATATAGATAATTTGTTTTGAATCAGCATCGTCTAAGTCATGACTAGCATTGTTATTTCTTTGCTTGGAACTGATAAATTAATTGGGGAAAACTATGCAACCTGGAAAAATATGATTAACACCATTTTGGTCATCGACAACCTCAAGTTCGTTCTATCGGAGGGATATCCTCTAGTTTCTGGACCTACAGCTTCACGAAACGTTCGTAAAGCCTATGACAGATGAACTAGGCCAACGATAACGCCAGGGTCTATATTTTGGCAAGCTTGACTGAAGTCTTGACCAAAAAGCATGAGCCCATGGTCATTGTACACGAGATCATGAAGTCATTGCATGGGATGTTCGTCCAATTGGCCACACATCTCAAGCATGATGCTCATAATTACATCTTTAATGCTCGAATGAACGAGGGGTCGTCTGTTAGGGAGCATGTCCTTAATATGATGACCCACTTCAATGTGGCTGAGATGAATAGGGTTGTCATAGATGAGTCCAGCTAGGCAAGCTTTATTCTAGAAACTCTTCCGAAAAGTTACCTTCAGTTCCGTAGCAATGCTGTCATGAACAAGATAGAATACAATTTTACCACCATTTTCAATGAGCTGCAGACTTACGAATCCTTGATGAAAGTCAAAGGACAACACAGGGAGGTAAATGTTACCAATTCCTAATAAAACTTCCACAAGGGTTCTACCTCTAGGAATAAGTCCACGCTTTCTTCCTCTAGCTCTAAGAAATGGAAGAAGAAGAAAGGTGGTAAGGGGAAGAATAAAGCTACCCCACCTACTACTACCCAAAAGGGCAAAAAGGTCAAGGGTGCAAAGGGAACCTATTTTCATTGCAACCAGGATGGGCATTGAAACTGTAACTACCTAAAGTACTTGGCCGAAAAGAAAAAGGAAAAATAAGGTAAATACAATTTACTTATTTTAGAAACCTACTTAGTGTAACATGATAACCCCATCTAGATACTTGATTCAAAAGCTACTAATCACGTTTGCACTTCTTTACATGCAACTAGTTCCTGGCAGTAGTTAGAGGCTAGAAACTTGACTCTATGGGTTAGAACGGGGTTGGTCGTCTTAGTGGTTGCATTCGGGGGCTTAAAGTTTTTTTTGGACTCTGAAGTTATATTATTAGATAATGTTTATTTTGTTCCTCATTTTAAGAGGAATTTAATTTCAATCTCTTGTTTATTGGAACATTTTTATAACATATCTTTTATTTACGATAAAACGTTCATCTCAAAGAATGATATTAACATTTGTTTAGCAATAAACAAAAAAAACCTATATGTGTTAAGACCGTTTGTATCTGCTCCATAACGTTGAAATATTCAACATTGTAACCACACAAAACAAAAGACTTAAAGTTTCTCGAAAAGAAAATGTCTATCTTTAGCCTCTGAGACTGGGTCACATAAATCTCAATAGAATTGAGAGATTAGTCAAGAATGGAATTCTAAAAGAGTTAAAAGAAAATTCTTCACCTGTATTTGAATCTTGTCTAGAAGGTAAAATGGCAAAACGACTTTGTACTAGAAAATATTATAGAGCCAAAGAACTCTTGGAACTTGTACATTCAGACTTTTGTGGTTCGATGAATGTTAAGACAAAATGAGTGTTTGAATACTAGATGATTATTCAAGATATGGGTACGTTTACCTAAAATAATACAAGTCTGATACACTTGAAAAGTTCAAAAAATACAAAGCTGAAGTTGAGAATTTATTAGGTAAAAAGACCAAAACACTTCCATCTGATCGAGATGGAGAATATATGGATATGGGATTCTAAAACTATTTGATAGAACATGGAATCACATGCCAACTTTCAGCACTAGGTACGCCTCAACAGAATGGTATATCTGAAAGGAGAAACAGAACTTTGTTAGACACGGTTCGGTCAATGATGAGTTATGCCTCTCTACCTAACTCGTTCTAGGGTTATGAAGTGTAAACTGCAACCTATCTATTGAATTAGGTTCCATCAAAGAGCTATGAAGAGGTCATAAAAGTAGTTCATGACATCGGGGTGTCCAACACATGTGCTAGTGATAAAGAAGCTAGAACCATGTTCAAAGTTGTGCCTTTTTGTAGGCTACTCAAAAGAATCGAGAGGTGGTCTCTTTTATGGTTCGAAAGAGAATAAAGTATTTGTATCGAAAAATGCTACTTTCCTGGAGGAAGACCACATTAGGGAGCATAAACCAAGAAGTAAAACTATACTAAATGAATTTTCCAAAGAATCTACTGAATCTTCATCAAGGGTTGCTGAAGAACCAAGCACTTTTACAAGATTTATTGATATTCCTTCATCTAGTCACACACATCCTTCTCAAGGGTTGAAGGAGCCTCGACGTAGTGGGCCAGTTATAACCCAACCTACTTGTTATTTAGGTTTAACAAAAACTCAAAACATCATACTAGATGATGACGTCGATAATCCATTAACCTATAAGCAAGCAATGATTGATACAAACAAAGATGAATGGATTAATTCCGTCTGGTCACTTGTAGATCAACTTAAATGGGTAAAACCCATAGGTTATGAATGGATCTACAAGAGAAAGAAATGTGTAGATGGTAAGGTACAGATCTTTAAAGCTAGATTAGTGACAAATGGTTATACCCAGGTTGAAGGAGTGGACTATAAAGAAAATTTCTCACCTGTTGCCATGCTTAAATCTATCTGGATTCTCTTGTCCATCGCCATATATTATGACTATGAAATATGGCAGATGGACATCAAGACTGCCAATTTGAATGTTAATCTTGATGAAACCATTTACATGAATCAACCAAAAGGATTCACCAACAAGGTCAAGAGAAAAATGTTTGTAAGCTTAATCGATCCATTAATGGGTTGAAACAAGTATCTCGATCTTGGAATATAAGGTTTACACTGCGATCAAATCTTATGACTTTGATCAGAATGTTGATGAACCTTGTGTTTACAAGAAGATCATTAACAATTCAGTAGCTTTCTTAGTGTTGTATGTGGATAATATCCTACTCATTGGGAATGATGTAGGTTTACTAACTGATATTAAGAAGTGACTAGATGCTCAGATCCAAATGAAAGATTTGAGTGAAGCACAGGTTGTTCTAGGAATCCAAATTATTAGGGATTGTAAAAACAAAATACTAGCCTTGTCTCAAGCATCATACATTGATAAAATACTTGTCAGGTATTCGATGCAAAATTCCAAAAAAGGTTTATTACCTTTCAGGCATGGAATTATCTTGTTTAAGAAACAATGTCCTAAGACACCTCAAAAAGTTCAAAAGATGAGACAAATTCCATACGTATCTGCAGTAGGTAGCCTAATGTATGTCATGTTGTGTATTAGGCCAAATATTTGCATTGAAGTTAGAATTGCCAGTAAATATCAATCCAATTCAAGATTTGATCATTGGACGGCAGTTAAAACTATTCTCAAGTATCTTAAGAGAATGAGAAACTATATGCTTGTGTATCGTACTAAGGATTTGATCCTTACAAAATACACTAACTCTGATTTTCAGATTGATAAGGATTCCACGAAATTCACATCAAGATCAGTGTTCACTCTTAACGGAGGGGTTATATGTTAGAGTTGATGCCCTAAATCTCGTAGGGCCCTATAGTTGTAAACATTGTATGAACAAACTCTTTATATGATTAATAGAATATATGATATTTTATTCACTTTGACCATAAAATATGTGATATTTTAGTTGCATTAACCATAAACCAATAAACTAACATCCAAGGTTATCTTTGTAACTTAAAAATGTATGTGAAGACATACAGGTGGATCATGTTTAAGTGATAACCTAAATGGTCTGTAGTATATGCATAAGGCTGGGTATCTTATCCTGGTGACACAACTAGTATGACCCGCTTTGTAGGTGTTACAATTGTTGTAAAGTGCTACAAATGATCTGATCCTGATCATTCATTTATTAAAGATGTGAGCAGGAATATTCTATACAAAGGAATTTATATAAGACCAGACCACGAAATGTTTAGTCTTATTATATAACGCCATTCATAACGGAGACTTACATTTCACGAGGATGATCATAGGTAACATGACCTAAATCCTGAGTGAGTTGTGAACTCTTGCCTATGAGGGTGGACCTTTGATGTCACTTAGGGTATACTAGACTATTTTGCTAAAACTTGATTGGTTTTCTTAAAAGTGGTTTAATGCAAGTAGACTAAAATAAGTTGGTTCTTTTTCAGCAAATTTAATATGGCTACCGCGACTCTTAGTTTACTTGCCACCGATAAATTAACTTGTGAGAACTACGCTAGTTGGAAAAATACGATCAACACGATTTTAATCATTGATGACCTGCGTTTTTTCTTGATGGAGGAGTGTCTTCTTATTGCTCCTTGAAATGTTCGGGAAGCATACAAGCACTGAAAATGGGCAAACAAAAAAGCCCGAGCGTACATCTTGGCAAGTCTTAACGAAGTCTTAGCCAAGAAGCATGAGCCCATGCTCATTGCCCGTGAGATCATGGAGTCCTTAAGGGGAATGTTCGGATAACCATCTACACAGTTCAAGCACGACACTCTTAAGTACATCTTCAATGCCTGTATGAAAGAGGGGGCATCTATTCGAGAACACGTTCTCAACATGATGATCCACTTCAACGTGGCGTGAATGAGTCAAGCATCTATGAGGTCAGCCAAGTTAGCATTATACTGGAATCTTTACCTAAAAGTTTCCTGTACTTCTATAGCAATGTTGTTTTGAACAGGATTGACTACAACTTGACTACCCTGCTCAACGAGCTGTAGACATTCCAATCCTTGTTGAAAAGAAAGGAGAAGAAGGGTGAAGCAAATGTTGCTTCATCTTCCAAAAAATTCCACAAAGGTTTGACATCTGAAACAAAGTCTGTACCTTCTTCCTTTGGCACCAAAAAGTGGAAGAAGAAGAATGGTGGAAAGGGGACGGTTATTGCTAACCCAGGAGTTGTTGCACCAAGGGGTAGACAACCCATCACGGTTGACAAGGAAAAATGTTTCCGTTGCAACCAGGATGGGCACTTGAAGAGGAATTGCCCCAGATATTTGATAGAAAAGAAGAAGGCCAAATAAGGTAAATGTGATTTGCTTGTCTTGGAAACTTGTTTAGTGGAGAATGATGATTTTGCCTGGATTATATATTGACTCTAGGCCATTAACCATGTTTGTTCTTGATTGAAGGGAATTAGTTCCTGGCGGTAACTTGATGCTGGTGAGATGATGATACGAGTTAGAATTGAGCACGTCGTCTCAGTTGTGGCAATGAGGGGTCTCCGTTGACTTTACAGAACAAATTTCTCGTTTTGAATTATGTATATGTTGTTCCTGATTTAAAAAGGAACTTAGTTTCTGTAAAGTGCTTAATAGAACAATGTTATCAATTCAACTTTCCTTATAATAAAATGTTTATTACAAAGAATGGTGTTGATATATGTTTTGCTAAACTAGAAAACAATTTGTATGTGCTAAGGCTGTTAGCAACAAATGTCCTCCATAACATATAGATGTTTAAAACTATTGTAACTCAACATAAAAGACTTAGAATTTCTCCTAAGGAAAGTGCCCAACTTTGGCACCTAAGACTAGGACACATTAATCTCAATAGGATTGAGAGGTTGATGAAGAATGGACTTCTAAGCGAGTTAGAAGAAAATTCTTTACTTGTGTGTGAGTCATGCCTCGAAGGCAAGATGACTAAAAGGCCTTGTACTGAAAAAGGTCATAGGGCTAAAGAACCTCTAGAGCTAGTACATTCAGACCTTTGTGGTCTGATGAATGTAAAAACTAGGGAGGTTATGAATATTTCATCAATTTTACTGATGATTAATCAAGATATGGATACATTTATTTAATGCAAAATAAGTCTGAATCTTTTGAAAAAGTTCAAAGAATTCAATGCTAAAGTTGAAAATTCATTAAATAGAATGATTAAAATATTTCGATTTGATCAAGGTGGAGAGTTTATGGATTTAACATTCCAGAACTATATGATAGAACATGGAATTGTATCCCAACTTTCAGCACTTGGTACACCTCAGCAAAATGGTGTATCAGAAAGGAGAAATTGAACCCTGTTGGACATGGTTTGGTCTATGATAAGTTACACTTCCTTACCTGACTCGTTTTGGGTTATGCAGTGGAGACTACAACGTACATCCTGAACTGCATTCCCTCTAAGAGTGTTGCCAGAACAGCTTTGGAGTTATAGAATAGTCGTAAAGCTAGTTTACGTCATTTTAGAATATGGGGTTGCCCATCACATGTGCTTGAGGCTAATCCTAAGAAATTGGAACCACGTTCAAGGTTATGCCTATTTGTAGGCTACCTCAAGGGAACAAAAGGTGGTTATTTCTTTGATCCTAAAGAAAAAAAAGTATTTGTATCGAAAAATGCTACTTTTAAGACCACATAAAGAAGCACAGACCCAGAAGTAAAATTGTGTTGAATGAGATTTCCAAAGAAACTACTGAATCTTCAAAGGTTGTTGAAAAGACTAGTACCACAACAAGAGTTGTTGAAGTAGGTTCATCTACTAGGTCAAATCCACCTCAAGTGTTGAGGGAACCTTGACGTAGTGGGAGGTTGCGAACCCACCTATTCGCTATATGGGTTTAACTGAAATCCTAACTATGGTAGCTGATGGCGAGGTTGAGGATCCATTGTCTTACAATAAAGCAATAGAGGATGTTGAAAGAGATGAATGGATCAAAGCCATGGATCTCAAAATGGAATCTATGTACTTTAATTCAGTATGGGATCTTGTAGATCAACCTGATAGGGTTAACCCTATAGGTTATAAATGGATCTACAAGAGGAAACAGAGTGCTGATGGGAAGGTGCAAACCTTCAAGGCTAGACTGGTGGAAAAGGGTTATACCTAGGTAGAGGGAGCCAACTATGAGGAGACTTTCTTGCCTGTTGTCATGCTAAAGCCTATTAGGATCCTCCTATCTATTGCCTCATATTATAACTATGAGATATGGCAAATGGATATGAAGACTGCTTTTTTAAATGGCAATTTTGAGGAGACCATTTATATGGACTGAAACAGGCATCTTGATCTTGGAACATAAAGTTTGATACTACGATTAAATATTATGGCTTTGATCAAAACATTGACGAGCCTTATGTTTACAAAAAGATCATCAACAATTCGGTAGTTTTTCTAGTGTTGTATGTAGATGATATCTTACTCACTAGAAATGATGTAGGTTTGCTGACTACAGTTAAGAATTGGCTAGCGACCCAATTCCAAATGAAAGATTTAAAAGAGGCTCAGTTTGTTCTGGGTATTTAGATATTTCGAGATCGAAAGTACAAAATATTAGCACTGTCTCAGGCATCGTATATTGATAAGATGATTGTCAAATATTCGATGTCGAACTCTAATATGGGATTATTGTCTTTTAGGCATGGAGTTACATTGTCTAAGGAACAATGTCCTAAGACACCTCAAGAGGTTAAGAAGATGAGACGGATCCTTTATGCATCTGTGTGGGTAGTTTAATGTATGCAATGATATGTACTAGACCTGACATCTGCTATACAGTGGGGATAGTCAGTAGATATCAATCTAATCCAAGATTAGATCATTAGATTGAAGGAACTCTTAAAAAAGAGAACCATTGAGTGGAAGTAGATCGTTCCAAACCCATTGTGAAAGAACAAAGCATTTACAAACAAACAACAGTTTTGCATCATCGAGTATATTACAACATGCTTTTAAGTTAAATACACAAGGAATCAAGTGATATACCTTTGAAGAACTCTTCTTTGAGTATTTCCTCGATCAATACCAGTCAAGCGTTCAAGCAAACTCGATCAAGTGCACGAACGCAACGAACAACCAGTGAAAATCAAGAATTGTCAGATCCTCAAACACAATCGAGTAATACTCGATCCTCGACCCTCGAACAACAACTAGACACTACCAAGAGCCTACCTTGGTATTCTAGATGTGAGAATCTAGGAGTTGTGGGCTCTGTGTGGATTTGGTAGAGGGAAGGAGAAACTAAACGATTGAGTAAGTGGAAGAATGAGAAACGTCTATCATATAGAGTTAGATACTCGATCGTATAGCAAACGAGGAGCTATTGTCAAGTAACGAGGAGCTGGATCATTTACTCTCTTAAAGGCTATCGTATAGCTTCTCTTTTTCTTTTTCTTTTTCTTTTTTTTTTAATTGAATGTGATGTGATTGTGAAAAATGAAAAAAAAAATTCATTTTTATCCTTCAGTTATTAAAATTGATAATAACTTCCCACTTGATCGGTCAATAGAGAAAAATATCACATCATATGTAATATATAAACCATAGTTCTTTTTCTCTTTTATTGCATTTAATATAAATCATATTTATATTAATTCCTCCAATTAATGTATCTAATACATCAAATCAATTATATCACGTATAACTGAATCAATTTAATTATATCATATATAATCAAATTCCCTCTTGTTAATTTGAACACTTCAAACTAACCTAAAAATCGATTCTCAACTTGAATCCACTAAACTACCAAGGGGACCTTATGAACCTGTAGCTTGGATCTCCAACGGTACAAGAATAACTGACTTTCTTTAATCACGATATCCACCATCCATTAACTGTCGGGCAATTCACTAAAAACCGACAGCTGCACTCTTCGCACTACAGATATATTTCTGTGTCCATCGGATATAACCAATCAACAGTACGATGATCTTTCACAAATCGTTTGTAAGTACAGCTGGGCCAATTTACCGTTTTTCCCCTGTAGTTACATCTAACTTCTTAAGTATCACTGATTCCTCTAATGAAAAAAACATCATAGTCCGATTATGAGTGAACACTTCTTGGGCTATGAGAAGGTGTGGCCACATTGTTCAAGCCCCGGAATCAGCCTTTAAGGGAGAAATTTATCTACTTACCCTTGTTTCAGGGAATGAGTGAATTCCATCTTGTGTAGCTGAGTTCCCATCTCCCCAATTAGACGAATCCCTAAAGTGGTAGATTTAAGTCGACGATCTGACCACTCACACCCATGCAAATTAAAGAACTGCCTTCATAGGTAGGAGTTCCCAACTCACTCAAGATTAAGGTCATGTTACCTATGGTCATCCTAGTGAAATGAAAGTCTCTGTCATGAATGGCGTTATATAACAAGACTAAACATTTTGTGGTCTGGTCTTATACAAACTCCTCTGTATAGGATACCCCTGCTTGCATGTCTTCACATGAATGACCAGGATCAAATCATTTGTAGCACTTTACAACACTTATAACATCTACAAAGCAGGCTGTATCCGTAGTGTCACTAGGATAAGGTTTCCATTCTTTATCCATATACTGCAGACCATCTAGGTTATTTTATCTGTATAGGTGAGAGTGGCCAGATCGCCGACTTAAAAAGCCTACCATTTTGGGGATTCGTCTGATTGGGGAGTTAAGAATACTGCTACACAAGATGGAATTCACTCCTTCCCTGAAGCAGAGGTAAGTAGATAAATTATTCCCTTAAGGGCTGATTTCGGGTCTTGAATAATGTGGTGCCACACCCACTCCTGGGTCGAGAGGGGTTTAGTCATAGTAGGACTATGATCTATTATTCATTGGGGGAATCAGTGGTACTTAAGGAGTTAGATGTAACTATAGGGGCAAAAATGGTAATTTAGCTTAGCTGTTCTTACGAGCAATTTGTGAAAGGTCATCGTACTGTTGATTGGTTATATCCAATGGACATATAAATATATCTATAGTGCGAAGAATGCAGCAGTCGGTCTTTAATGGAGTGCCCAATAGTTAACGGATGTGGATAGTATAATTAAAGAGTTTAATTAATTATTCATGTACCGTTGGAACTTCAAGTTACAGGACCATGAGGTCTCCTTGGTAGCTCAAAAAAATTTAGTTGACAATCAATTTTTGGATTAATTTGAATTGTTCAAATTAATAGAGGGATTTAATTATATATGATATAATTAAATTATTTCAATTATATGTTATATAATTGTCATAATGTATGATACATTATAGCTTAATGGGAGGAAATAAATATTTAAATGAGATTCAACTATATTTTCTATGAATTGGATTCATAGTTGTTAATTTTAATATAAATATGATTTATATTAAATGCCATAAAATAGAGAAAAGAAACTATAGTTTATATTGTATGTGATACAATATTAAAACTATAAGTTATATGTTATATTTGATATAACATATAATTTAATATAAATATAATATGATATGTTAGTTATCATATTTATTTATATTATTTTCCATCTTTTCTCTTCAACTGTGATACAATATTAAAACTATAGGTTATATGTTGTATTTGATATAACATATAATTTAATATAAATGTAATATGATATGTTACTTATCATATTTATTTATATTATTTTCCATCTTTTCTCTCCAACCACTTTAGTGAATGGTTATGGTTTTTATGGAAAAAAGGAGAATAAAAGAAAAATAGTTTTTCTTCTTCTTCTACGTTGATTTTGTTGAACTATTGAGAGTCTTTGCAGAAATGTTCTGTGTTTTTGTGTTCTTGAGAGAATTCTCAATCTACCTCCTCCACCAAACTTTTCCTCAAACCAAAATAGTCACCAGTGCATAATGATTATGAAATATGGCATAATGACAAGATCGTACAGTTGAGAGCCCACCACTCATGGATTCTTACCCCGAGCATACCAAGGACTCTTTTGTAGTTGTGTCCGATTTTTGGTTCGAGAAAATTCAAGAAGTTGTTGATTCCGTTCAAGGGAGAATTCGTGAAGAAAAAGGTCTTCAAAGGTAATTTATCTTGAACCTTTTTCTTGTAAAAGCATGTTGTAATTTATTTTGAATGCATATCTACTGTAAACTTAGTATTTGATAATCAATAGAATTTGGACGATCCGTTTCCACTCAAGGTTCTTCTCACATGAGTTTCTTCACTATAATATGGCGTAGCATCAAGCAAGATTGTATTGCAGACTCAACCATGGAGAGTATGTAACTGCTTGTGAAGCTGCTAAAGAAGTTGTATGACTTAGGAAGTTTTTCATAGATATGGAAGCTTTTCCAAACTTGCCAATGCTCATCACCCTATATTATGATAATAGTGGTGTTGTGGCAAACTCCAAGGAGCCTTGAAGCCGCAAATGAGGAAAACACATCGAGCGCAAGTATTATCCCATTAAAGAGATTGTGCAACGAGGAGATGTTATCATCATAAAGATCGCTTCAGAGCACAACATTGTTGATCCTTTTACAAAGGTTGTCATGGCTAAGGTTTTATATGGTCACCTGGAGAGTCTAGTCTAAGGGATATGCATCATCTTGTCTAGGGCAAGTGAGAGATTTTGGGGTATAGAGGATGCCTTAGTTTATCATATTGTACTTTATATTGTATACTATACTCCCCACTCGCTTTAGGACAAGTGAGAGATTGTTGGATCTAGTGTCCTAAATCTCATTCATCTTGTAGTTTGTAATTTTGTAAATATAAATTATTTATTTAATAAAATAAGCAGTATTTTATTTGAACTTTAGATAGCATTAACTCAATCCAATGAACTAAGATCCAAGGTCATTTAATGAAACTTGAACAGTATGTGGCAGACATACAGGTGAATCGTGTTCAAGTAATAACTTAAAAGGTCTACAGTATATGGTTAAGGTTGGGTGCCTTATCCTATTGACACTGTGAATACGGCTCACTTTATAATTGTTACATGAGTTATAATTGTTACAAATAATATGATTCATATTGTTCATGTGAAGACATATGAGTGAGGACGTCCTATATAAATAGTTTATATAAGATTGGACCACGAAATGATTAGTTTCTCAGTATAACACCATTGATTGAAGAAACTAACTTTTTCACTAGGATGACCATATATGACTTGACCCTAATTCTGAGTGAGTTGTAAACTCCTATCAATGATGGCAAACCTTTGATTTGTATAAGTGAGAGTGGCCTTTTTGCCAACTCAATATGCCTACTATTTTGGGGTTTTGTCTGAGTAAAGAGCTGGGAACACAACTACACAAGATGTAATTTACTCTTTCCCATAAAAAGAAAAAGTAGATAAATTGTTCCCTTAATAGTTGATTCCGGGTCTTGAATAGTGAGGCCTCACTCTCCCATTGGCCCAAGAGGGGTTAATTTATAGTTGGACTATAAATTGTTTGTTCATTAGAGGAATCAGTGGCATTTAAGAAGTTAGATGTAACTGCATGGGTAAAACGATAATTTTTTACCCAATTGTAGTTATGAACAATTTGTGAAATGTCAGCTTACTGTTGATTGGTTATATCCAATGGACACAAAAATATATCTACAATACAAAGAGTGTAATTGTCAATCTTTAGTAGAGTGACAACCTGTTAATGAATTGATTATTCCAATTAAAGAGTTCAGTTGGTTAATCTCGAATCATTGGAGCTTCTAATCTGTAGGTCTAATAGATCCCCTTATTAGCTCACTAAGGATAGAAAAAAAGATTAATTGTTTTTTGGAATAATTTGAATTGTTTAAATTATTTGGGAATTTGAGTATTTAATTATATTAATATGATTAATATAATGTATGAGGTATATAGATGCATTATGATATATAGTTAATTATAAATATGATTAATAATTAAAACTATATAATATATGAGCGATAAATATTTGAATGCGATTTAAATATTTTAAATGGATTTTATATTATGAATCTGATTCATATTAAAATTATAGGTTAAAAGAGGAGGTTGCATTATAATGTGATTATAAATGCATATAATATGGTTATTGATTGTTAATTAACTATATTATAAACATTATGGTAATATTATTTGATTTTATTTATCTAATATTAAATTAATATTAAATTAAAAAATCAAATAACTCCCCATCAGGGGAATTATTTCAATAGACGTGGAGGAGAGAGGGAGTTATCGTAACCACCACCTCCTCCCATTCTTATTCCTCTTCTCAACATAAAAATTCATGTGGTTGAAGGAAAATAAAAGGACATAGATCTCTCTGCACTTCAATCCTTGTGTTTTAAGATAACAAGAACTCTATATTGGTGGTATTCTTATTTGGTAGAACAATTTTTGGGTTTTCATAGAAGGTTTGTTCATGACATTAGAAGGGGAATTTTGTGAAGATTTGGATTTTCTACAAAGGTGTTATTTCCTTCATCTCTAATTTTTTTTTATTTGAAAAATCTCTATGCTTAGCTTAAATTAGATCTCTGTAAATTTCGATTTTTTCCAATCCCAATTCAAAGACAGAACGATTATTCGATTCCACATTGGGAATCAATTCCTTCATAATGGCCACCATCTTACTCAACTCCTCAGGAGAAGCATGCCCAAGAATCCCTTATCAGTGATCCAGGTTTCTCCACCTTCTCATTGAAATAACCATGAAGTTTGAATGCGAAAGAAGGATCGTTCCCAATTTCAATCTTCAAAAAATAAAATTTACAGAACAACAAAATTATGCATATACAAATAATTTACAGTATGCTAAGGAGGGAAAGGGAGAAGGGTTAGAATTCAACTTATCCTTGAAGAACAAGATCTTCACGAAATTCCTCCTCGATCTGTCACGAAAAACTCGATCACGAATATCCAATGAGGACACCACCAAGCGGAGCCTTCTGTATTCTCTTTTGGATAGAGAATTGGCAGGAGGTATGGGCTCTACTTCTTTTGGAATAGGAAGAGAAGAAATTGAGAGGAAAAATTCCAGGAAATATTTTCTGTAAAACTTACAGAAGGTTCTGTTCACTCTTGGGAAGAAGAAGAAAACATCAAAACCCCCAACTCCCCTTTTCCATGATCGATTGAGGAGAGAATTAAGGGGAGGGAAGTTATTTCTCTCCCTTTAATTTTAAAACTTAAAATTAAATTAAAATTAATTTTATTTAAATAACAACTATTATATATATACATATAATAACTAACTTATTATATGTATATACAACTATATTTTATATCATATATAACACATAACCTATAGTTTTTATATTGTATTAGATACAATTTAATTTTCTCATTAATGTATGGTATTTAATATAAATCACATTTATACTAAACATAACTATATGAATCTCATCCATGTAATTATAATTTGAATCACATTCAAATATTTAATTCTTTTCTTAATAAACTTTATTTATAATGTATCAAATACATTATATTAAATATATCACATATAATTAATTTAAATTAAATATATCACATATAATTAATTTAAATTAATTATATCATATATAATTAATTCCCTCCATTAATTTGAACAATTCAAATTAATCCAAAATTAATTCTCAATAATTACAGTTGAGCTACAGAGGGGACCTTATGGACTTGTAGATTGAAGCTCCAATGGTATTTGAATAATTAATTGAACTCCTTTAATTAAATTATCTAACATACATTAACTAGGTCACTCCACTAAAAACCGACAGGTGCACTATTCGCACTACAGATATATTTCTGTGTCCATTGGATATAACCAGCAACAGGGCGATGACTCTTCACAAATTGCTTGTAAGTACAGCTAGGTCAAAATTACTATTTTGCCCCTGTTGTTACATCTAACTCCATAAGTACCACTGATCCCTTTAATGAATAATACGTTATAGTCCAACTATGACCAAACCTTTCTCGGGTCAAGGGATCACATTGTTCAAGCCCCAGAATCAGCCTTAAGGAAGCAATTTATCTACTTACCCCGACATTAGGGAATGAGTGAATTCCTTCTTGTGTAGTTGTGTTCCCAGCTCCCTAATCAAACGAATCCCCAAAATGATACACTTATTGAGTCGGCGATTTAGTCACTCTCGCCCATACAAATCAAAGGACCGTCTTCATAGGCAAAAGTTCACAACTCACTTAGGACTCAAGTCATGTCATCTATAGGTTGTGAGGATACTTTAGGATCTGCCAACTTTGCTTAGTCACCAAATTTGGTTAAAAATATAGAGATCTCGAAATCTGAGGCTACCATCACTTTCTAAGGCACATATGCTTCGAACTACGCTAGTGAATTTTGTTATTATCTTCAGAACAAACCCACTAAAAAATTACATTAATTTGGCTAATCTCGTCACATTAGCAGTTCGACAATTAGAAATAACTCATAGCGTAAGTGGATTACTTGTGTCACCCTCTTAATTAACACTTCTTTGCCTCCTATGTTGAACAACTTTTCCTTCTACCCCTGAAAGACATTCCATACTCTATCTTTAAGAGGCCCAAAGATCAAGCACTTACTTTTTGAGATTTGTGAAGAAAGGTCCAAATACTATCCCAGTGAAGGAGTAGTGAATGACTCCTAAATTTTATTATAATAAGTTCAAGAACTTATTTTAATTAGTATTTGTATGAGTATTTAATATGAAGATCGATTTAAAATAGAAAAAAAAATGCTGGAAATCCTTCTTCTTTTTTTATATATTTCTTTATACAATATACAGAGGCACGGTACAATGGTTTAAATACACACATTCCCTTTAAGGTTTAGACAATCAGAGGAATAACAAAAGAATGATGGCCTCTAACCAACAATGGACAGATGTCACTATTTTATATGCTGATACAAATAATTAAACAGAAAATTAACAACCTACTTTTCCTTTTTCTTGTATATCCACTATGGCTTTGCTTTCTGATTTGGCAAGGTTGGTCTGAGGTGGCAAGGTTTTGCTCCTTGACTGATCCTCATTGGCTCCTTCTCTAACATCCCTCCTCAAACTTGTGCAGAGATCAACAACACCGAATTTGTTTCGAAGCAGAAATTACTGGGACTGTGTTAACGGCTTTGTCAAGCAATTAGCTATCTGGTCAGACGACGGAATGTACCTGACTTCAAGTTTTCCATTGATGACTTGATCATGAAAAAAGTTTACATCCAACTCAATATGCTTTGTTCGAGCTTGAAAGACAAGATTTGAGGCTAGAGCTCCAGCACTAATGTTGTCACACCATAGGTTAGGTTTGTAAGTAGGTCGAATTTGCAGTTCACTCATTAGTTGTTGTTGCCAAATAATCTCAACCGTGGCATGAGCTATAGCCTTATACTCAGACTCGGTGCTAGAACAAGCAACAGCCATTTGTTTCTTGGAAGACCAAGACACTAGGTTGTTTCCCACATACATGCAATAGGCTGCAATGAATTTCCTGTCATCTATGTTGGAAGCCAAATCTATATAAGAGAAGGTTGTGATTTGTAAATCATTGCTAGGCTGAAAGAGAAGACCATGATGTCTAGTGCCATTGATGTACTGGAGTACCTTCTTTGTTGCTTACCAATGAACATTTGTAGGTGCCTTCAACAGTTAACTCAAAGGATTGACAATGTATGTTATATTTGGTCTTGTATGAGTTGAGTATTGGAGAGCCCCTATGGTGCTTCTATACACATAAGGATCAGACAGAAGTTTCCCATCTGTCAATGAGAGATGTTTACCTATTGTGCTTTGTACCTGTCTATTAAGCCATCCAGATGTTTTTTTAACCTGGAAATCCACTTGTTGCCTAAAACATTATATGATGATGAAGGAGGTACAAAATTCCATGTATTTCTTTTTAGAGCTTTGTATTCATTGTCCATGGCTTCTTTCCACTGAAGTGTGAGAAGAGCCTCTTTAACTCTAGTAAGTTCTGTGGTAGTCCAATCTTTTTTAGCTGTTGTGACCAAGATTTTGGGTTTGAAAACGGCCTTTGCTCTAGTAATCAAAGGATGGGTTGGTTGAAGGGAGACTAGGGGTCGTGGTTGAATAGTGGAAGAGTTTGATTGCTAATTAGGTGTAAGGGAAGGTGGATGGTTTGTGGGAAATGAGCCTTCAGAATTTGGTGAAGATGAGACTGGTGTAAGAATGGAGATGGACATAAAAGGAATAGATGAGGGGCTATAGGGCTGAATAACAGGGGAAGTTTGAGTAGATGTATTTGGAGATGGCATGTCTTGTACGGCAAGCAATGGGCCAAAAGGCTGGCTTGGTAAGGTAGAACTGGGAGGATGAGAGATAAGTCTTTGTGTATGGCCTTGGTGAAGATTTGATGTTGATGTAGTTTGATGACTTGGTAATGGCTCGGGAAAGGCATCAACTAGAGTGGCAGTCACAGATAAAGGCAGTGGTGAAGTGGCTGGGAATGAGTTGCCATTTGTGACCTGAAATTCAACAGAGAAAGGAAACTCAGTTTCATTAAAGACAACATTCTTGGATACATAAACTTTACCAGATTTGGTCAGGCATCGATGCCCCTTGTGCAGAACACTAGAACCCAAGTACACACATTTTTCAAAATGATACTAAAACTTGTGATGCTGATATGGGCTAATGCAAGGAAAGCACGCACATCCGAATATTTTGAGTTTAATTATGTCAAGAGACTTGTTGAACATTAGCTGAGTAGGGGATTTTCCATTGAGTATAGGGGTAGGTAATCCATTTATGAGAAGATTGGCATTGATAAATGCATCCCACTAGTACTATAGTGGCATTGAAGCTTTTGCTAAAAGAGTGAGTCCCATTTCAACCAAGTGCCTATGTTTTCTTTCAACCCTACCCTTTTGAGCAGAGTTGTAAAGACAAGAATGCCTACTCAACATTCCCATATAAAAGCATAACTAATGAATCTTTGTTTACTCTTCTCCATTATCTGATTGAAACACTTTAATAGTTGCATCAAACTGATTTTTAATCATTTGAGTGAAATGTTGGAACGCCACAAGTGTATCAGATTTCTGATTAAGAGGATATGTCCATAAAAATTGGCTATGGTCATCCAAAAATGAGATATAGTATCTAAAGCCTGTTGTAGACAATACTGGGGCTGGTCCCCATACATCAGAATGAATCAAGTCAAACTTAGCTTTGGCCCTTGATAGAGAGTGTGAAAATCGTAGAGAGTGAGATTTACCCAACTGACATAAGTCACAGAACATAGCTTTTTCATTAACTTTAATTGATTGTTTACACTGATCTATAATTGACTTCAAAACTTTGAGGGAGGGATGGCCTAGCCATCTATGCCACAGAACTGTAGACTCAAGAAAATTTACACTGACATTTGATAGTAAAAATGTTTTTAAGTCATTATTTTTGTCCATAGGTCTGGGGAAATTGGTACTTCTATTGGTTGAAACATCACATGGTCGTACGATTGCTTCTCCAAGTTGATAAAGACCATCTTTATGTGTGCCTTTCACCAGAGTGTTGTCTGAATGGTTGTCCTTTATCATATAATAATTTCCATGAAATTCCACAAATATACCATTATCTTTGGTTAGTTTAGAGATGCTCACTAAGTTCTTTGCAATAGAGAGAATATAAAACACATCTTCCAAACTAAGCACACACTTATCAGATTTTAGACTTGAGTTTCCTACAACAGAAATATACAATTGATCACCATTACCAACAGTCACAAGGGCAGTACTTGAATACTTAGTTGGATTCACCATATGGTTTAAGTCAACTGTGACATGATTGGTAGCACCACTATCAGCATACCAATTGACATCTGCTGAATTTTCTAGAGTGGCTGTGAAGGGATTATTGGAGAAGGATGTCATGAAGGCAGATGGGGTTGTGTTGGATGAGTTCTGATGGTCAGACCCCTTTCCCTGATTTGTATTGGACACATATTCCCTGTTCTACCTTTGTTAGCAAACATCAGCCCCATGACCATACTTGGAGCATACTTGACATGTTGGGTGATTGCCCCTGCCTCTATTTCCTCCTCTATTGGATAGATAGAAGTTTTTGGGATTATTATTTTGGAACTTAGAGTTAGTTAGAGTTGGTAGGTTTGGCACCACCATTGTTCTTGTTGAAGACCACATTCACTGAAGGGTTACCTACAAACACAATAGAGGTTTTGGCTGAGTTTTGATGTAACCGTCGTTTCTCAAAGGAAAGAAGTTCGGATTGCATATCCACCCAAGATATATCTTATTTGCTTTGGATCACAACAACTACAGGGTTATATTCTTCATCTAAACCATGTAAAACTTGATAAATTAAGTTTCGAGGAGATACCGGACTTCCAGACTGGGCTAAGTTGTCTGAGTGAAGCTTCGTGAGTTTTAGATATTCAGACATGGTGGAGTTTCCTTTTTGTTTTTGTTGAAAGACCTTACGGAGATAGTCCTCCTCAGCCCTTAATTTGAAGGAAATCGAAGATGAGGATTTCCATGAGCAGCAGAATGATCGTTCCAATTTTTAATTATATTTGAACAACAATAATTACAGTCAAGAAACGGAAACATACAGGCTATGCAGAAACGAAATTACCGCATGCTTTTCTACAGATCAAGGGAAAGAATTAACATACCTTTGAAGACTCATCTTCAACACCCTTGATCATGAACACTCGAATCGACTCCAAGACTGCAACAAACGAACGCTCGTCCACCACGACTGCAACACAACACGATCAACAAAGAACTCGAACATCACGATCTCAAAGATCATAAACACAGTGAACGACCTCCACAGAACCTTGACTATGTTGAGTTGAGTATGACACCACCACAATGGCTACCTTGGTATTCTCGGTGTGAGAAGCCAGAAGTGTGGGCTCTGTGTGGACTTGGTTAGAGGACGAGACCAGAGGAACAAAAATCGTGGAAAGGATTTAGCAAGTGGGAGATGTCAAAGTCTATCGTATAGACGACGCCCAATCGTTTAACACACACTATGTGATCGTTTAGCAGAAGCTGCACGATCGTTTAGCTAATCAACCAGCTGAGTGTTCTTTCGTATAGAAACACTCCACGATCGTTTAGTCTCTCCAAGCTGTCGTTTAGTAAATCTAATTCGTTTGACAGCCACCATGAGTAATTTTCTGAGAATAGAAACTCTCAATACAACAACTACCAAATTTAGGAAAACATTTTTCCTTTTATCTCAACACGGTACGTGAATAACTAACTAAACCCTTTAGTCACGGGATCCACCATTCGATAACTGCCAGGCACTCCACTAAAGACCGGCAGTTGAACTCTTCTTACTACAAATATATTATATGTCCATCTTAACCAATCAACAATGTGATAACCCTTAACAGATCGCTCATAAGTATAGTTGGGCCAATAACCTTTATGCCCCTATAGTTACATCTAACTTCTTAAGTACCACTGATGTCTCTAATGAACATAAGCCATAGTTCTACTATGACTGAGTCCTCTCTACCGAAGAGAAGTTGTGGCCATTATGTTCAAGCTTCAGAATCAGCCCTTAAGGGAGCAATCTATCTACTTACCCTTACTTTGGGGAAGGAGTGAATTCCATCTTGTGTAACTCAGTTTCTAGCTCCCAAATCAGATAAGTTCCCAAAAAGATAGGCATGTTGAGTTGGCGATCTGGCCACTCTCACCCATACTAATCAAAAGACCGCCCTCAAAGGCAGAAGTTCCCAAAACACTCAGGATTGAGGTCATGTCACCTATGGTTGTTTAAGTGAGACGTAAGTCTCCAGTATTAACAACGTTATATACAGAGATGAATCATCTCGTGGTCTAGGTCTTATACAAACTCTTTGTATAGGACACCCCGCTCGTATGTCTCCATATGAATGGTCAAGATCTACCATCTGTAGTAGTTTACAACACTTGCAAACCTCTACAAAGCGGTTCGTATCCGTAGTATCACCAAGATCAGGTATCCCACCTTAATCCTTAAACTACATACCTATTTCAGTTATCACTTAAGGCATGATCCACTTGTATATCTCATATACATGCTCAAGTTTACATACGATAACCATAGAGCTTTGTTTATTAGAAATGAGTAAATGCCAAAATGAAATAACTCTTATTTTATTCATAACAATGTGTATAATTACAAACTACGAGACTCTGGGAGAATTAGGACACCAATCCTAACAATCTTTCACATGTCCTAATGCCTCGAGAGACAAATGTACAATACAAGATACAGACATGTACAATATACAATAAATAAAGCATCCCTAATATCATCTTCCACTTGCCCTAGACAAGATGTCGCATGTCCCGCAAACTCAGACTCTCTAGGTGAGCCTCAAATACTTTAGCCGTGAGAGCCTTTGTAAAGGGATCAGCAACGTTGTGCTCCGACGCACTCTTCGTGACTATTACATCACCGCGATGCACAATCTCTCTGATCAAGTGGTATTTCCACTCTATATGTTTGCCTCGACGATGAATCCAAGGCTCCTTTGAATTTGCCACAGCCTCGTTGTTATCACAATAGAGAGTGATAGGCAAATCCATATTTGGAACAACTTCCAAATCTGTAAGGAATTTCCTCGGCCAATTAGCCTTTTTAGCTACTTCACAAGTGGCTACATATTCGGCTTCCATAGTGGAATCTGCGATGCATCCTTACTTGATGCTTCGCCACACTACAGCCCTTCCATTCAGAGTGAACACTGACCCCGAAGTCGATTTACGAGAATCTCTATCAGTCTGAAAGTCAGAGTCTGTGTATCCTGTAAGGATCATATTCTTATCTCCATACATGAGCATGTAGTCCCTCTTTCTCTGAAGATACTTGAGGATCGTCTTGACCGCCGTCCAGTGATCAAATCCTGGATTGGACTGATACTGACTGACAATCCCTACTATATAGCAAATGTCGGGTCTAATACACAACATTGCATACATTAAGCTTCCAACAGCTTAAGCATAGGGAATCTGTCTCATCTCCTCAACTTCTTGAGGTGTCTTAGGACATTGATCCTTAGACAATACGATTCCATGCTTGAAGGGTAACAAACCCCTCTTGGAATCCTGCATCCTATACCAGATCAACATTTGATCGATGTACGATGCCTGAGACAAGGCTAACCTCTTGTTCTTATGATCCCGAATGATCTGGATCCCCAGAACATACTATGCCTCACTCAAATCTTTCATTTGAAACTGGGCAGCTCGCCATTTTTTAATGTCAGTCAGATACTCTACATCATTCCCAATGAGTAAGATATCATCCACATACAGTACCAGGAAAGCTACTGAGTTGTTGATGATCTTCTTATAGACACAAGGCTCATCAACGTCCTTATTAAAGCCAAAAGACTTGACCGCAGTGTCAAATCTAATGTTCTATGATCGAGATGCTTGTTTCAGCCCATAAATGGACTTATTAAGCTTGCAAACTCTTTGCGCTTGATCTGGAACTACAAACCCCTATGGTTGAGTCATGTAGATGGTCTCCTCAAGATTACCATTAAGAAAGGAAGTCTTGACGTCCATTTGCCATATCTCATAATCATAATATGTGGCTATGGACAGGAATATCCTCATAGACTTAAGCATGACAACAGGTGAGAAAGTTTCCTCATAGTCAATTCCCTCAACCTGGGTATAACCCTTTACCACGAGTCTAGCCTTAAAGGTTTATACCTTTCCATCTACACCTCTCTTTCGATTATAGATTCACTTACACCCAATAGGTCTTACCCTATCAGGCGGATCCATAAGCTCTCAGACGTTATTTAAGTACATAGACTCCATCTCCTGGTTCATGGCTTTAATCCATTCGTCCTTGTCAACATCCTCCATTGTTTTCCTAAAAGACAATGGATCCTCGACCCCGTCATGAGAAATGACGTTTTTATCGTCTTACCTAACAAGTTTTCAACTTCAGCTTTATACTCCTTGAACTTGTCAAGGGCTTCAGACTTACGTTGCATTAGTAAAAGATACTCAAATCTTGAATAATCATCTATGAAAGAGATGAAATATTCATACCCACCTTGACATCGAACCACAGAGGTCTGAATATACAAGCTTCAAAGCTTCCTTGGCTCTGTAACCTTTTCCCGTAAAAGGTCGTTTGATCATCTTGCCTTCGAGACATGATTCACATACCGGCAAAGAGTTTTCTTCTAAACTCTTTAGAAGTCCACTTTTCACCAACTTCTCAATCCTATTAAGGTTGATGTGACCTAACCTTAGATGCTAAAGATGGGCGTTTTCCTTTGGAGAAACCTTTGTTCTTTTAGTTGTTGTTGTCGTACTGAACATTTCAGTGTTATACAAGGCTTTTATGACTAACGGCCTTAGTACATATAAGTTATTTTCCATTGAACCATAACTAATCTCCATTCCATTTTTGAAAATAAACACTTTATTCTCAGAAAAGGAGACGGTATAGCTTTGTTCAATGAGACAAGAAACCGAGATTAAGTTCCTCTTAATATGAGGAACTACAAAAACATCATCCAGTAATAGATAACGTTTCTTGTCAATAAATAACTTCAACCTGCCTATAGTAACAACTGAAACAACATCACCATTACCGAATCGAAGAGTCATCTTTCCCAGTGGCAATGTTTGCTAGGAACTAAATCCTTGGTAAGAGGAACTGACATGATTGGTAGCACCTAAATCAAGAATCCAGGCAGAATCATCATTCTCTACCAGACATGTCTCCAAGACTAATGAATCGTATTTACTGTTTTATCTCCTCTTTTGGAGAGTAGTGGGATGGAGGTCGTTTGCCAGAAATTCGTTTCACACGATTCTTTCCACTGTAATAAATCGGTCATTTTTAAAAGCTTTAAAAGAAAATACTAACGAGTTGCTGAAAAGAAAAACACATTAACCTAGTTAGGTTTTGAGCAAATACCCGTTGTAAAACAAAACAACATCCAATAAGGTTTTAGCAAAACTAACATGAACCCCGTGTGACATCTAGTTTCGCAATGATGCTTCAAAGGTTTAGGACAAAAGCCGCCGAAGGGAGGTCAGTTATCCCTCCTCTGAATTGAGAAGTTCTCAACCAGTCATTAATACCAGAACAACTCTTGCTTCTATAACGACTAGCCATCATTGATTTGGCCAAGAGATCATTAACTTACTTAACAATCTTCCGTAAGTGTGACCCGCCATTTTAAGCCCTAGAGGTCCATCCCAAAAGGCCAATCCGAGAAAAATATCTGATTGGGGAAAAACCTAAAGCGACCCTATCCATTTCTGGAGTTCACCTTGATATTGACCAACTGCACAAAACCCATCCGAAGGGGGCCGCTCCGAAGGCGACACGAGGGCGTATAGAATGATCTCACGGTGTGAACCAATGACAGAGACCATAGGACATGTTGGCACACACCCTTCACCCACTTACTATAAATACCCTCTCCGTCCACCTTGATATTGACTCATGCAAACACCATCCGAAGGGGAACGCATCCTAGGGCATCTCGTAGCCGAGCATAAATCTCACGGTGTGAACATACAGGGAGAAACGTAAGTGGAATCATAGACATATCTGATATGCCTCCTTCTTCTACTGAGTATTTTATAACCTAGGGTTTAGCTTACTTAGAAGAAACACGGCTAAGGATTTTAACCAAGTGACTTTTAGGTTTTCCCAAAAGTAACTTTTACCTTGGATAGTTGAACAAATTTTGATATCATCCATTAAACTCTTTAATGGATTCTTTGACCAAATCATCGCATGCTTGTTGAAAATCTACCTAATTCACCTTTCCAGGTAGATTCCCAGGTAGGGGTGTTACGTTTCCGTCAACTTAAGAACCCCATCCTAGCCAGAACTCGCCTCAGACAAAAGATCCCTTATAGATAGGTCTACAACAAATTTAATATTTTATTCCAACCAATTTAATCCTATTAAACCGATTTTAAAGGATTAATCTAGGTTACTAAACTCTTTAGAACCATTTGAACTTAGGTCTATCTCAAACCAATTTTAAAACCCTTTTAAAAACTTGAGTTCACCCTAAGTCCGCATGCAACTTTGAATTATTGATTTTAGGTCTAATTTCCTTTATAACACTTATAAACGGAAACAACCACAATGTTAAGCTAACACATGCAAGGCAATCATAACAATTATAAACGGCCAAAGTGTCATGCTCAATGTATTATCCATGCATTGTTACTTCTTTTATATATCACTTATATAAAACAACAATGAAACAAGCAAAACATGCTTCCATTCACCCTTAGATTATAACAATTATAATAAAAGGATGATGCATGATAATGCTTAATGCATGCAAAATATAACTCTTATATTTCATGATGCATGCGCATGCTTTCAAGTAATTTCTTCATGCAAGATTATAACATTTATAATACATGATGCATGAATAATTGCACAACCTAAGATGGGTTTTTAACTATATGACAAACACTTTGACATATAAGCACCATACATCACATGTATAAGCAATAAAAATTGATGAACTGCGTAAAATTACCTTAAAATACAAAAGAAAAGCTAACTATTACAAAGACAAGAAGTCTCCAGTTCAAACAGACGAACTGGGTCTTCAATCGCTCGACAAAGCATCGCTTCTCCAACCATCATGTAACAAGCACCCCGCGATCGTCTACACGATAAAACAAACTCTTTGCTCTATCGCTTACCAGTGCTTCCAGAGTTAAACAATCGTTTAGCATCTACTATACGATCGTCTAGAAAAATCTGAACGATCGTTTAGATATTACTACATGATCGTGTACCTTTATTAAGCAATGAAGCCTGAAGTATACTATCGCTTAGTGCGCTCCACCCAGCGCCCGCATTCCGCGATCGTCTAAGCGACTACGATGCCGCAAAGTACCATCGCTTAAGTGATCACTTAGCTAGTGTCTCTGTATCGTATACGTGCGATCACATAGGTAGTAACTAAGCGATGAAGCTTGCTAACTATGTGATCGTCTAGCGTGCGCCTTCTACTAAACGACGAGCATCGCATGCTCCCACAACGATCGTCTACCCCCAGCGCCTACACGATCACGCAACCAAACCCACGTGATATGATAAACAATTTACCTCATCGCTTAGCATTAGCTAAAGGATCAATTAGAAAATACTACATGATCGTCTAAAAAAAATCTAAACGATCGCTTAGTAAAATCTCTACGATCGTTTACCTGAGGCTACACGATCCGATAACCACTTGATCTTCTTCTTCGCTGAGAACTGCATCGCCATGCGCCGAAGCTTCATTACGGACGACTCGACGAACTTGAACTTTTCGAATTACAGACTCGATTGCAAAGTTAATATCGCCCAAAAACACAAGGGCCCTTACAATTAACACTTTGTAATACTGAAAGCTTTAACAAAAAGGCAATTTAAACCCGAAACGCTCATCACAATCATCCATCCACAAATACAGAAAACGGTTAACCACAAATGCAGAAACCCACCACGACTGTAAAAAGCGTTTGATTTAGATCTATAATTTGGAATATCAGAGAACCTAGCTCTGATACCAATTGAAAGAAATCGGAAACGAGATTTCCATAAGTAGCGGAAGCAAGACTATTCCAAATTACAATCATGAATCAACAATACATTTACAGTCATCTTCAAAACAAACGGTTATAGAATTATACAGAGAAATTACAGCATGAACAATATAAAAGAACAGAGATCAAACTCTACGCACATATAAGAATGCGTCTCCATGCTCCGTTGCACGACTCTGATCGAACAATAGCAACCGCGAGCGCTTGATCTACACGACAACAACACCGCATGAACACTTCGTGCTCGTCCTCAATGATCTGCTCTGTACGAACTCCTCCGCAACATGAACAGCATCCACAGCACCATGAATGGCCTTCAGAAGACCTTGATGATGTCGAGTTGAGTCTGACACCACCAACAAGGCGACCTTGGTATTCTCGGTGTGAGAATCCAGAGGGTGGGCTCTGTTCGGACTTGGTGTGAGGTAAATGAACAGAGGAAACAATGATCGCATACACGACTGGGCAAGTGGGAGAAAACAGAGACCTATCGTATAGGTCGATGCCCAATCGTTTAGATAAAACTATGTGATCGTTTAGCTCTATTGTCTAGCTCGGTCTGTCGCGTACAGACTCTACACGATCGTTTACCTTGGGCCAGTGATCGTCTAGCAAAGCTATGCGATCGTCTAGTAAATATTGCACAATCATTTAGCTGGCCCAGCCATCGTTTAGTAAATCTGTATTTACTTGACGACTTACATGAGTTTCTTTTTGCTGGAGAGAAAACACAAAAAAAATTTCAAACTTTTGTAAAACTTCTTTTTCAAAATAAGAAACCAATTTTCTTTTAAACTCATGGTTACCATGATCCAATAACCACCCACTAATTTGATTATTTAAAAGAAAAAGTATTAATTATCCAATAATTAATATTATTATAAATATAAATGATAACCAACTTATCATACTATATTTATAACCTATAGTTTTAATATTTCATTTCATGAAACATATAAACCATAGTTCTTTTTATATTCCATGGTACTTAATGTAAATCTTATTTACATCAATCCTCGACTCGATGTATCTGATAAATCCCCAAAAAGGTAGGCATGTTGAGTTGGCAATCTGGCCACTCTCACCCATACTAATCAAAGGACCGTCCTCAAAGACAGGAGTTCACAAAATACTCAGGATTGAGGTCGTGTCACCTATGGTCGTTTAGATAAGATGCAAGTCTCTAGTATCAACAGCATGATATACAGAGTTCAGTCATCTCGTGGTTCAGGTCTTATACAAACTCTTTGTATAGGACACCCCCGCTCCACGTCTCCACATGAATGGTCAGGATCAACCATCTCTAGTAGTTTACAACACTTGCAAACCTCTACAAAGCGGGTCGTATCCGTAGTGTCACCAAGATCAGGTATCCCACCTTAATCCTTATACTACAGACTGACTTAGGTTATCACTTAAGACATGATCCACTTGTATATCACATATACATGCTTAAGCTCACATAAGATAACCAAGGAGCTTTGTTTATTGAATATGAGTAAATGCCAGAATTAAATAACACTTATTTTATTCATTGAACAATGTGTATCTTTACAAAACAATGAGATTCCGGGAGAATTAGGACACCAATGCCAACAATTGACTCATACAAATACCATCTGAAGGGGGATGCTCCCAGGGCACCACGAGGCCAAGCATGAATCTCACGACGTGAACATTCAGGGAGAAATGTGAGTGGAATCATTGGCATATCAAATATATCTCTTCCTCCCACTAAGCATTTTATAACTTAGGGTTTAATCTGCTTAGAAAGAACACGGCTAAGAATTTTAACTAAGTCACTTTTTAGGTTTGCCCAAGAGTAACATTTACCTTGGATAGTTGAAACAACTTTTGATCATCATCCATTAAACTCTTTAACGGAGTCTTTGACCAACTGTCGCATGCTTGTAGAAAATCTATCTAATTCACCTTTCCAGGTAGGTTCCCAGGTAGGGGTGTTCCATTTCTGTCAGCTTAAGTACCTCAGCCTAGACAGAACCCACCTAAGACAAAAGGTCCCTGATAGATAGATTTAATACAATTTTAATCTTTTATGCCAATCAATTTAATCCTATTAAACCGATTTAAAAAGATTAAACTAGGTTACTAATCCCATTAGAATCTTTGAACTTAGGTCTATCTCATTCCAGTTTTAAAACCATGAGTTCACCCTAAGTCCACATGCAACTCTTTCTTATCGATTTTAGTTCTAATTTCCTTTATCACTTATAACGGAAACAACCAAAATCACAATGCAAAGCTAACACATACAAGGCATTCATAATGCTTATAAACAACCTAAGTATCATGCTCTATGCATTGTTCATTCATTGCTACCTTTTATATAACACTTATATAAAACAGCAACGAACCAAGCAAAAAACATGCTTTCATTCACCCTTATACTATAACGCTTATAATATAAAGATAATGCATGAATATGCTTACTGCATGCACTAAATATAACTCTCATATTCATGATGCATGCGCATGCTCTCATGTAATTTATTCATACCATATTATAACACTTATAATACATGATGTATGAATAATTGCACAACCTAAGGTGGGTTTCAAATCTATATGTCAAACACTTTGCCATATAAACCATAAACATCACATGTATAATATGTTGGGGTTGATGCCCTAAAATCTCGTATCCTGTAGTTTGTAAACAGTTTGTACGAACGCTTGTGAAGTGGGAGGAGTGATGTATAATTGTAAAGGCCCCTGCGTTTTTGGGCATAATTAATTGCTATCAAATCTGTAATTTAAAAGTTAGTTTGAGTTTTGAGTCGTTCATGAAGAAGTTTGGAGCAAGGGTTGCTGTTCTTCGAGGAAGAAGACGATCAAGATTTGGTTGGGTCGTGTAGACGATGAGGTAGAAGATTGCTAAGTATCGGATGCTCGGGTATCATTTAATGCACGTACACTAGACGATCGTATAGCTCAGCAAGCCTCATCGCTTAGTTACTGACTATACGATCGTGAAGGAATCGCACGGTAAATTGTTTACCTCTTTGCGTGTTAAGCGATCATTTAGACGATCAGGCTTCATGACCTCATTGTCGTCTAAGCGATCGTTTAGCTTTTCATGTTGTCATCTAGTGTATGCGCGATCGTTTACCTGGAGGGATTTACTAAACGATGGAGCTTCGCTCGACGGTTCAATGACAAAAATGTAATAGATAGATTTTTTCATTCCGGTTTTGTGTAGGTTCATCCCGATCCATTAATCTTTGGTGTAATTAATGAGATGTATGTTTATTTATATGTCATATGGTATGCACATATAGAAAAATCCCACCTTAGGTTATGCATTGGTCATGCATCATCTCTTTATTATAAATGTTATAATTTAGAGAAGCATGATTTCAATTAAGTAAGAGCATGCTCATGCATCATATATTATAAGAGTTATATTTATGCATGCATAAAAAGCATTGACATGCATCATCTTTATATTATAATTTTTATAGTATAAGGGTGTATGAAAAGCATGTTTGATTGATTTTTACATGTATATAAAAGTTATGTATAGTAATGACCGGACATTGCATGGAGCATGACACATAGGTTTCTTTATAAGCGTTATAAATACCTTGTTATATGGCAATGTATTTTAGTTGTTTCTTTTTAAAGGTTAAAGAGAAATTGGAACTAAAAGCAATAAGAAAGACATGCATGCTCACTTAGGTTTAATTCATGGTTTGAAAATGTTTAAAACTTGGATGACATAGACCTAAGATCACGGTTCTAATATGATTAGCAACCCTTAGGCTTTAATATTTTAATCATTTTAATATGATTAAATTGACTAATCAAAGGTTAAAGTGTAGCAAATCTATCTATAAGGGACCTTTTGTCTAAGGCGAGTTCTTTCTAGGCTAGGGTATTTAAGTTAACGGAAACGTAACACCCCTACCTAGGAACCTACCTAGAAAGGTGAATTAGATAGATTTGATGCATGCATGCAAGTTAAGGACAGTCCATTAAAGTGTTTAAATATGACTACTTAAACTTATATTTCATAGACAAAAGTAGTTTATAAGCGGACTTAAAAAGATGACTTAAGACTAAAATCAGTAGCGGATTATCTAGGTTAATCAACCCCTAGGTAGAACATTCAGTGGGAGGTAATTGAGGCATATGATGCTTCATTTAAACCTTTCACATTTCTCCCATATAGTCCACACCGTGAGATCTAACCTCGGCCTCATGGCACCTTAGGAGTTTCCCCCTAAAAAATGGTGTTTGGGTAGGTCAATATCAAGGTGGATGGAGAGAATGTTCATAGTAAGTGGGAGCGGGAAGTACGACAATATATCCCACGGTCTCCCTCGTTGGATTGAATAAAGTTTCTACGCATCACCTCGAGGCACCCTAGGAGTGTCCCTCTATAGGATGGCAATTTTGCGCATTTCTTTATTTGATCTCCTGTAAGAGGATAAGGTTACTTAGTCTTGTGTCCTAATCTGCTTCTTCCCTAAGGTGGGCTCATTAGGGCGGGACTCTGGTGCCAAAAGTGAGGGGTCATACTTACGCGGAGCTGTTAAGGATTAACAGTTCTAGACCAAATAAATGGTGGCTGTTAGGTTTAGTTCCAAGAGTTGGTTCTGCCTAATGGTTGAGAATGTCTCATCTCAGTGAAGGGGCATCTGATCACCCCACCGGTGACGTTTGTCCTAACTCGCTGGGGCATCTAATGACAGGCAGAAATGCATGACATCTTAGGCCTTTTACTTAGAATTATGAGAACTGTTAAGCAGAATATGCGGCATATGTTAGGAATTCATAAGAAAATGAGATTGCGTCATTCAGCATGATGAATCTCGGCTAACCCATTATTATGCATTATTTTGCGTTCAATTGTCTATTTTTGTAGCTAACGCAGGACGTGAACGCAAACGCAGAAACCGGACTACCGCATAGATGACCGCATTCGGAGAAAGTGTTCGATCAACGTATGGGTGTTGCAGTAATCAGCCGCAGGCGTCAATCGCATGAGAGTTGTGTTCGTCAAGCGATTGCGGCCATCGTGTAAAAGTTGCAGTATTAAGCGAATGCAGTCACTACACGACTGCAGCTACACGATAACGCTTAATAGAGGGATCAACGCAAGGTTGGTGGAATGAACGCATCTACCTTGGGAAAATCAAAAGATGATGTTGATATCTCACCTACCACGCCATTAGTAGTAGAGATTCCTAAAGGACTAAACGCGTCACGAATGTCAGATCAGAGTAGTCCATTAATGTTGTCGGCAATCCAAGCTCTATATAAAGAAGCCGATGAGCATAATTTCAAGGGGGTCCGGGGATTACCCCTGCAACCCAGGGTTTTCTTTACAATCCAAACAAATGCGTGAGAAGAAGCTTGAGAGTTCTTCACCTCCTTCCTCCATTCCGAGTGACGACTGGAGGCTTTGACCGGAGCTAGATCCAACTCTTCTGCCCATCCATGACACCACCGGTAGCCTTGACGCACATCCGCTAGAAGCAAGTCATTTCTTCCAGCCGGTCATTTCACTTTCTCTTCTTTTCTTATATTGTATTGTATACATTTTGTGATTAAGGAATTAATGCATTTTGTGTTCAATACATTTCTATATTTCCTTCGATTCCATCTCCATCTTCTTTACTTAGCTTCTCTACTTTCATTGCATCACTTAGTGGGATTGTAAGTGTATCACACACTTAGTCATGTGGATTAGGGATATGAAGCATGTAGCAAATCACCGAGAGGTGTGCGTTGCATTTTACAGTCCGTCCCCATTAATCGCTCAGGCATCGACCCGGGAAGAATCAATTCCAAGCTTATTAATAATCCATGATCAACTTCCTTTCGTAGTACCCTACCCCCAGGGGAAGTCGAATCCCCGCTGGCTCCTTGAAAGAGAGATGTCTTGAACCACTAGACGATGGGGGCATACTTGCCCAATTGCCATCATACTATGATCATAGTATGAATAGTTTTTTGAAATTGTCAATATAAGTATAATGAACTAATATGATGCAATTCGAAGGATTTTTCTGTCTTTCATTATTCCATCGAATTTTTTTTATTTGTGATTTCTATTTATGAATCGTTCATTCTATCGTTCATTCTAATCACCATTCCCCATATAATTCTATATAGAAATTCTTTTATTTAAAATTGAATTGCATTTTTTTTTATTTATTTAAATAATATACATAAATTTGAAATTTTGAATATATAGTTATATTACTTACATTATAGAATATCAAATGAAAATAGGGATTAGTAGTGATTAGAAGAAACGTCTAAAAAATCAAAAATATTCGAAGAGAAAAAATATATTATTTTTTATTTAAATAATACGAAGTCTAGTACCCTTCGGGAAGTGATTGGTCTGCCATATGCTATAAATGGGATTAAACTCCATTTTTCATACTTTCACTCATCGATTCACTTATTGTTCAGATTAGGTTAGGTAGGTATATTTCGATCTCACACTAAGCCAAGAAATTCAAAAACGAGAAATTTGGAAATCTGGGGATAGGGATCAACAAATTATTGAAAATTGTTTTTCTCGCCAAGCCGAATTGCTTTATCAATGATTCGGTGAATGCATCTATGTTCAATTTGTGGGTGTACATGTATCAATCAAATGAATTTAGTGTGTGAGTAAACCTTATTTGCTTAGTGTGAAGCTGTAGAAACGTCTGTCTATGGGCGGACGCAACGCTTGTCTATGAGTAAAGTCAGCATGCCCGAAAGGTAAGTGGTTGGTCGCATTAAGCAATGTATGCATTGTTCACTACAAATAGGAATAATCTTATATTAGCAAAGTTCATGCAGTTACCTTGTCTTATGACCGCATCATTCATCATTTAGGCTTACTTGAGAGAGTAGTCTAAAACCCAAATATAAGACTCGAGAGATCGGATTGGAACGCATAGGCAAGAATGGGGAACTTAGAGATAAGCTCCATTTTCTTTCACACAGCGTATGCACCCTATGGATAGGATATTGCATGCGTCCAGGAAGTAGGATATGGTGGATGTATGCGGTTATCTCGACACTTATGCATACCCACCGCATACGTCCTAGATTTAGGCTTTTAGTGTGTGTAGTATGATCGCATGGCTTGCGTTGACTGAGGTTGACCTTGCGGTCACTCTTAAGGGTTGCAATGAAAACATCTCCGCATTTTATCTATTTTTCCATTCATTTACTTCATATCAATAGTTGTCGTGTCTCTACCTATTATGCATATTCCCATTGCATTGTCTGTTAGCTAAGAGTAGAAGTAGTGTTAGTATAGAAACATCCCATCCATTCTTTTATTCAACCGCTGCATGCACATTACCGCATTCACGCAGCTACAAGTCCCTAAGTTCGACCTTGGATCACTCGAGAAACTTGCGTTCGGGTTATTCTTGGCGTGAGTGCAAAAAAACTTGTGGCAGGACGCATGGTCATCACATACATTTATTAACGCATAGTCATTCCAACGCATGACCATCGACACATGACAATCAACGCATACCTTAAGAACGTGCATCGCATATTGCGTCCACGGAATTTTAGTTGTTGAGTAATTTGATATCTAATTTTCCATCATCAGCATAATTGCAAAATAGAAGTCTTAAAACTTAGGGTACTTGGAAACTGTTTTACTAAAATTAATTGGTTAAAACGTGGTTTAGCAAAATCTTATAAAAGTTTGTTCGTTTTTCAGCAACAAGTTTTAAAAATGGCTACAACCACTTTAGCTTTGCTTAGCGCCAAGAAACTTACTGGCGACAAATTTTCAACATGGAAACATATGATCATGACTATTCTAATCATCGAGGATCTCATGTTTGCCCTTCTTTGTCCTCCTATTCCAGCTCCCAACGCCGCTCGAAATGTTCGAGAGGCGTACGAATGATGGACATGGGCGAATGAGAAGGCCCAAGCAGATCTTGACCAGTTATAATGACGTGTTGGCCAAGAAGCATGAGCCCATGGTCTCAGCGCGTGAGATCATGGAGTCCCTACAAGGGATGTTTGGACAACTGTCTGAACAGCTCAAGCACGAGGCTCTTAAATACATATTCAACTCTAAAATGGAGGAAGGCACCTCTGTTCGTGAACATGTTCTTAACATGATGGTCCACTTCAATGTGGCAGAGTTGAATGGGTCTACTATCGATGAGGGTAGTCAGGTTACCATAATCTTGCATTCTTTGTCGTAGAGGTTCCTGCACTTTGTTAGCAATGTGATTCTTAACAAAGTGAAATACACCCTTACAACTTTCCTCAACGAGTTGCAAACATACCATTCTTTACTGAAAAGTAAGGAGAGAAAAAAGGTTGGACGTTCCATCGAGGTTCGACCTCAGGAACGGAGTTTGCACCTTCTACTTCTATCTCTGCAAAGGGGAAGAAGAAGAAGGGTGGTAAGGGCAAAGGGAAAGCGCTTGATAACCCGCCACCTATCGCCCTAAGAAGGCGTTCGTCGCCGATTGAAAAGGGAAAATGATTCCACCACAATCAGGACGGATATTGGAAGAGGGATTATCCAAGCTAGCTGAAGGGAAGGAAGGCCGCCAAGGCTAAGGCCAAGACAGATAAAGGTAAATATGATTTGTACAAGAAATATGTTTAGTGAAGAATGATGATTCAACCTGGATAATTGATTCGGGCACCACTAATCACGTTTTTTTTTTTTCAGGGGATTAGATCCTGGCGACAGCTGGATGCTGGTGAAATGATGATGCAAGTAGGCATCGGGCACGTCATCTCAGCTGTGGTGGGAGGCATCTAGTTATCTTTATAGAATAGGTTTCTAGATTTAAATGATGTATATGTTGTTCCTGAACTTAAGAAGAACCTTATTTCTGTAAAGTGTATGTTACAATGTAAATATACGCTTTCTTTTAATGTGGATAAAGTGTTTATTCATAAAGATGGTGTTGGAATTTGTATAGCTTATCTGGAAAGTAACTTGTATGTGCTAAGACTGTTAGCCTTAAGTTCCCTCCATAACACAGAGTTGTTTATAACTATCGTAACTCAATCTAAACGTCAACAATTTTCTCCAAAAGAAAATGCCCAACTTTAGCACCTTCGATTAGGGCACATCAATCTCAATAGGATTGAGAGATTGGTGAAGAATGGCCTTCTAAATGAGTTAGAAGAAAATACTTTACCGGTGTGTGAATCTTGCCTTAAGGGTAAGATGACTAAAAGACCTTTTACTAGAAAAGGTTATCGAGCCAAAGAGCCTCTTGAATTAGTAAATTATGACCTTTATGGTCTCATGAATGTACGAGCCTGAGGTGGCTATGAGTATTTTATCAGTTTTACTGATGATTACTTTAGGTATGGGTATGTTTATCTAATGCAACAGAAGTCTGAATCCTTTAAAAAGTTCAAAGAGTTCAAGGCTGAAGCTGAAAACACATTGGATAGACAAATTAAAACACTTCGATCGGATCGAGGTGAAGAGTTTTTGGACTCGACATTCCAGGACAATTTGATAGAACATGGAATTGTTTTCCAACTCTCAGCGCTGAGTACACCTCAGCTGAATGGTATAGCGGAGTAGAACCTTGTTGGACATCATTTGTTTGATGATGAGTTATGCTTTCTTACCGGACTCGTTTTGGGGTTTCGCAGTGAAGACTGCAATATACATACTCAAATGTGTTTCTTCCAAGAGTGTTACGAGAACACCTCTGGAATTGTGGAACGGGCGTAAAGCTAATTTACGTCACTTCCACATTTAGAGTTTCCCGACACATGTGCTTGAGGCGAATTTTTATGATCCGACGAGATCGAGGTTATGCCTCTTTGTAGGCTACCTAAATAAAATTTACGTCACAAGAAATTGGAACCAAGGTCGAGGTTATGCCTCTTTGTAGGCTACCTAAAGGTACACGAGGGCGTAATTTTTATGATACGACGGAAAATAGGGTGTTTGTTTCCACGAACGCTACTTTCCTAGAGGAGGATCATATAAGTGAGCACAGTTCATGTAGTAAAGTCGTGTTGCGTGAGCTTTCTAATGAAACTACTGAAACTTCAACAAAAGTTATTGAAGAACCTGCTTCATCAGCAAGAGTTTTTTATGATAGTTCATCTACTAGGTTGGTTCCACCTCAAGAGTTGAGGGAACCTCGACGTAGTTGGAGGGTTACGAACCCGCCCGTTCGCTATCTGGGTTTCACGAAAATACTTGCTATGGTAGCAGATGGCGACGTTGAGGAACCGTTGTCTTATCAGAAGGCAATGGAGGACGTTGATCGGGATGAATGGGTCAAAGCCATGGATCTCGAGATGGAGTCAATGTACTTTAACTCTGTATGGGATCTTGTAGATCAGCCTGATGAGGTAAGACCTATAGGTTGTAAATGGATCTACAAGCACAAACGGGGTGCTGATAGGAAGGTGCAAACCTTTAAGGCTCGACTTGTGGCAAAGGGTTATACCCAGGTAGAGGGAGTCGACTATGAGGAGAATTTCTCGCCTGTTTCCATGTTAAAGTCGATCTGCATCCTCTATCCATTGCAGCTTATTAAAGTTATGAGATCGGGCAAATGGACGTCAAGACGGCCTTTCTAAATGGCAATCATGAGGAGACCATTTACATAGTGAAACCCGAGAGATTCATAGCCCAAGGTCAAAAGCAAACAGTTTGCAAACTGAATCGATGCATTTATGGGCTGAAACAAGCGTCTAAATCTTAGAACATTCGGTTTGATACTGCAATCAAACCATATGGCTTTGAACAGAACGTTGATGAACCTTGTGTCTACAAGAAGATCGTCAACGTTTCAGTAGTTTTCTTAATGTTGTATGTAGACGATATACTACTCATTGGGAATGATGTATGTCTACTAACTGCAGTTAAGAACTGGCTAGCGACCCAATTCCAAATGAGAGATTTAGGAGAGGCTTAGTTTGTTCTGGGTCAAGATCGTAAGAACAAAGTCCTAGCACTGTCTTAGGTATCGTACATTAACAAGATGTTGTTCAAGTACTCGATGCAGGACTTGCTGCTCAGGCATGGAGTCACTTTGTCTAAGGACATGTGTCCTAAGACGCCTCAAGAGGTTGAAGAAATGAGATAGGTCCCATATGTATCTATCGTTGGCAGTCAGATGTATGCGATGCTCTGTACTAAATCAGACATCTACTACGCTATGGGCATAGCCAGTAAGTGTCGGTCTAACTAAGGTCAGGGTCACTGGATTGCAATGAAGAACATTCTCAAGTATCTTCGGAGAACGAGGGACTACATGCTCGTGTATGGATCTAGGGATTTGATCACTACTGAATACACGGATTCTGACTTTCAGACGAATAGGGACTCTCGCAAGTCCACGTCAAAATCAGTCTTTACTCTTAACGGAGGAGCTGTAGTATGGCAAAGCACTAAGTAGGGGTGCATCGCTAACTCCATTATAGAGGCAAAGTACATAGCGGTTTGTGAAGTTGCTAAGAAGGTCATCTGGCCTAAGAAGTTCTTGACAGAATTGCAACAAGCGTAAAGCTAGTTTACGTCACTTTCGCATTTGGGGTTTCCCTGCAGATGTGCTTGAGGCTAATCCCAAGAAGTTGGAACCACGGTCGAGGTTATGCCTCTTTGTAGGCTACCCCAAAAGTACACGAGGGGGTTATTTTTATGATCCGACGGAAAATAGGGTGTTTGTTTCAACAAATGCTACTTTCCTGGAGGAGGATCATATAAGGGAGCACATTCCACGAAGCAAAGTCGTGTTTCGTGAGCTCTCCAATGAAACTACTAAAACTTCAACAAGAGTTGTTGAAAAGCCTGTTATATCGGCAAGAGTTGTTGATAGGAGTTCATCCAGTAGGTCAGTTCCACCTCAAGAGTTGAGAGAACCTCGACATAATTGGAGGGTTGCGAACCCGCCCGTTCGCTATCTGGGTTTCACAGAAATCCTTGATATGGTAGCATATGGCGACGTTGAGGATCCGTTGTCTTATAGGAAGGCAATAGAATATGTTGACCAAGACGAATGGATCAAGGCCATGGATTTAGAGATGGAGTCTATGTACTTCAACTCAGTATGGATCTTGTAGATCAGCCTGATGGGGTTCGCCCTATAGGTTGTAAATGGATCTACAAGCGCAAACGGGGTGCTGATGGAAAGGTACAGACCTCAAAGCTCGACTTGTGGCAAAGGATTATACCCAGGTAGAAGGAGACGACTATGAGGAGACTTTCTCGCCTATTGCCATGTTAAAGTCAATCCGCATCCTCCTATCTTTTGAAGCTTATTATAATTATGAGATCTAACAAATGGACGTCAAGACGGCCTTTCTGAATGGCAATCTTGAGGAGACCATTTACAGGGTGCAACCCGAGGGATTCATAGCCCAAGGTCAAGAGCAAAAGGTTTGCAAACTAAATCGGTCCATTTATGGACTGAAACAGGCGTCTCGATCTTGGAACATACGGTTTGATACTACGATCAAGTCATATGGCTTTGACCAAAACGTTGATGAACCTTGTTCTACAAAAAGATCATCAACGCTTCAGTAGTCTTCTTAGTGTTGTACGTAGACGATATCCTACTCATTGGGAATGATGTAGGTCTACTGATTTCAGTTAAGAACTGGCTAGCGACCCAATTCCAAATCAAAGATTTGGGAGAGGCTCAGTTTGTTCTAGGTATACAGATCTTTCGGAATCAAGAACAAAGTGCTAGCACTGTCTCAAGCATCGTACATTGACAAAATTTTGCTCAAGTACTCAATTCAGGACTCCAAGAGTGGCCTACTACCATTCAAGCATGGAGTTACTTTGTCTAAGGACGTGTGTCCTAAGACGTCTCAAGTGGTTGAGGAGATGAGACGGATCAGTTTAACCCAGGCCATTTTAATGTTACTGACCCGTTTACGAAGGCTCTCACGGCTACAGTGTTATAGGGTCACCTACGGAGCATGGGTCTACAGGATCGCCCACGGCTAGACTAAGGCAAGTGGGAGATTTTCTTGTACTGGGCTTTTATGCCCTAGTTTATTGTACACCCCACTTCGCTTTAGGACAAGTGGGAGATTGTTGGGGTTAATGCCCTAAAGTCTCGTGTCCTGTAGTTTGTAAACAGATTGTACGAGCACTTGTGTTGTATAATATATGATATTTACTTCACATCTTGTATTTTGCTCAATTGCTTGTTTTATTTACTTTAACACAAACCAATAAACATAAAATCCGTGGTTATCTGTATGTGACTCAAGCATGTATGTGGTGACATACAAGTGGATCATGTCTTGAATGATAACCAGAATGGTCTGTAGTATATAGATATAGGAGGGAAACCTTATCCTGGTAACGCTATGGATGCTGCCTGCTTTATGGAATGGTCACAAGTGTTTTAACTTGTCACAGATAGTCTGATCCTGATCATTTGTGTTGGGGACATGCGAGCGGGGGCGTCCTATACAAAGAGTTTGTATAAGACCTTACCACGAAGTGTTAACGTCTCGTTATATAACACCGTTCATGACAGAGACTTTACTTCACTAGGATGACCATAGGTAACATGACCTCAATCCTGAGTGAGTTGAGAACTCCTGCCATTGAGGGCGGTCCTTTGATTTGTATGGGTGCAAGTGGCCAAGTCGTCGATTCAAACCTACCATTTTGAGGATTTGTCTGATTTGGGAGCTGGGAACTCAACTACACAAGATGAAATTCACTCCTTCCCTGAGGCAGGGGTAAATATGTAGATAGCTCCCTTAAGGGCTGATTCCAAGGCTTGAACGATGTGGCGCCACACACCTTCTCTTGGCTCGAGAGGTGTTCACACATAGTTGGACTATGTTGTATTGTTCGTTAGAGGAATCAGTGGTACTTAAGAAGTGAGATGTAACTACAGGGGAAAAATGGTAATTTGGCTCAGCTGTACTTACGAGCATCTATGAAGGGTCATCGTACTTATGATTGGTTATATTCACACAAAAATATATTTGTGGTAAAAAGAGTTCAACTGTTGGTCTTTAGTGGAATGTCTGACAGTTAACAGATGGTGGATCTCATGGTTAAAGAGTTTAGTCAGCTATTCACAAACCGTTGGAGTTTCAAGCCACAAGTCCATTAGGTCCCCTAGGTAGCCTCGATAAAGTCTAGAACCAATGTTTGGGTTAATTTAAAATGTTCAAATTGACAAGAGGAAGTTTGATTATATATGATATAATTGGACTACTTAATTATATATGATATAATTGGCTAAATGTATGAGATACATATTTTGGAGGAAATTAGATATAAATATGATTTATATCAAGTAGAGGAGAAAATACTATAGTAGATATGTGATATCAAACTATAGGGTAAAAATATAATATGATTATATTTATTATTAATTAATTGGTTAATTATATGATAATTAAACCAATTTTTTGCTCGGGCGTGCGTTAGTGGGAATGCGTCGGTTATTGTAACTGATGAACAAAAATGAAATTGGTTTCATTTTTGAAAAGATCATCGAAAGTCGTTCGAAAAGAAATTGAAGAACGTGTTGGTGAAAATAAATTGAGAGCCTATACGATAGTTGCTCTGCGTCTAAACGATCGTCTACCTCGCTCCTAAACGATCGCACGCTAGTTTCTACACGATCAGATAACTTCCGTAAATGATCATATAGTGTGCTGAGTTTGTTAAACAATCGGATCCTTTTTCCTAATCGATCGTTCAGTAAAATCTACACGATCATGTAGTTTCTCCTAAACGATCAGCATCTTGCTATACGATAGCGTCTTTTTCCCTCCTTCTTGCTTATCGCCTACACGATCCGTGCTCCCTCCTTCCTCTACCAAATTCACCAAAGACCACGCATAGGTTTCTCACTCCGGGAATACCCGGGGCTCTTTTTTGGTGGTGTAGTCCCCTCTACGTTCGTGTTTTTGCAGTTGTTCTTGCTGCTGCAGTCGACGCATCTGCTGGGTGTTGGACGATCGGGTGGAGGTTTCCGCTGCGTTGAGTTCCGAAGTTTGAAGTCTGTCTTCAACTGGTATGGAAACTCTCTCCCTCGTTTATTTTTGTTCAAAGCATGCCTTTAATTGACTATTCGTTTGCATAACTATGCGTTTGAATGTATATTGTGTATTTCGGTCACGGTGAGATCGGAGCGATCCGAACGTGCTCATAGAACTCTTCGGTAAGAGATCCTTCAGTGACCATCACGAAGATCGCTTCGGAGCACAATGTTGCTGACCCGTTTACAAAGGCTCTCACGGCTACAGTGTTTGAGGGCCACCTTCAGAGCATGAGTCTACAGGACCGCCCGCGGCTGGACCAGGGCAAGTGGGAGATTTTCCTATACTGGGCTTTTATGCCCTAGTTTATTGTTTTATACTTGTTTATGTACACCCCACTTTGCTTTAGGACAAGTGGGAGATTGTTGGGGTTGATGCCCTAAAGTCTTGTGTCCTGTAGTTTGTAAATAGTTTGTACGAACGCTTGATGTATAATATATGATATTTACTTTACTTCTTGATTTTACTCATCTGAATTTTTTATTTACTTTACCACAAACCAATAAACTAAAATCCCTAGTTTTCGTTATGTAACTTAAGCATGTATGTGGTGACATACAAGTGGATCATGTCTTAAGTGATAACCAAAATGGTCTGTAGTATATGGATATAGGAGGGAAACCTTATCCTGGTAACATTACGGATGCGGCCCGCTTTGTGAAATAGTTACAAGTGTTGTGACTTGTCACAGATGGTTTGATCCTGATCATTCGTGTAGGGGACATGCGAGCGGGGGCGCCCTATACAAAGAGTTTATATAAGACCTGACCACGAAATGTTAACGTCTCGTTATATAACACCATTCATGACAGAGACTTCACTTCACTAGGATGACCATAGGTAACATGACCTCAATCCTGAGTGAGTTGGGAGCTCCTGCCATTGAGGGCGATCCTTTTATTTCATGGGTGCGAGTGGCCAGGCCACCGACTCAAACCTACCACTTTGGGGATTCGTCTGATTTGGGAGCTGGGAATTCAGCTACATAAGATGGAATTCACTCCTTCCCCGAAGCAGGGGTAAGTAGATAGATAGCTCCCTTAAGGGTTGATTCTAGGGCTTGAACGATGGGGCGCCACATACCTTCTCATGGCCCGAGAGGTGTTCACACATAGTTGGACTATGTTGTATTGTTCATTAGAGGGATCAGTGGTACTTAAGGAGTGAGATATAACTACAAGGGCAAAACGGAAAATTGGCCCAGTTGTACTTACAAGTATCTGTGAAGAGTTATCGTACTCATGATTGGTTATATCCAATGGACACAGAAATATATCTGTGATAAGAAGAGTTCAGCTATCGGTCTTTAGTGGAATGTCTAACAGTTAACGGATGGTGGATCTCGTGGCTAAAGAGTTTAGTCAGTTATTCATGTACCGTTAGAGCTTCGAGCCATATGTCCATAAAGTCCCCTTGGTGGCTTGGATACAAGTTATCAGTTTTTAGGTCAGTTTGAAATGTTCAAATTGACAAGAGGGATTTCGATTATATATGATATAATTGAATTGGTTAATTATATATGATATGATTGACTAGATGTATGAGATACATTATTTTGGAAAAAATTTGATATAAATATGATTTATATCAAGCAGAGGAGAGAACACTTAGTTGATATATGATATCAAACTATAGGTTAAGAATATAATATGATTATATTCCTTATTTTATTAATTGGGCGGTTATGAGATAATTGGCCGAAGTTTTCTCCGAATTCGTGCGAAAGTGGGAAGTTGAATTCAGTTCTAGTAACTAAAGAATAAAATAAAAATTGTTTTCATTTTGCAAAAGGCACGAAAAATCGCTCACAGTGTGAAAGCCTTGTATTGCTTAGTGTTGAGTGCCTATACGATAGTGCCTGTCTAACTAAACGATTGCACACCCGCGTGTCCTAAACAATCGGCCGCGATTTCTTAAATGATCGTTTACCTTTACTAAACGATCGCTTAGCACGCCGAGCGTAACTAAAGGATCACTTACCTTTTGATAGATGATCGCTTAACATTTACTACACGATCATGTACCCTGACCTAAACGACCAAGCACCCGACTATACGATAGTCTTCCCTATCTTCCACTTGCTTGTTCGTAGTACACGATTGCTTTTCCTCCTCCCCTCTACCAATTCCATCAAAGTCCACCCTTTGGATTCTCACTCCGAGAATACTGAGGGCTTCGAGTGGTGGTGTCATCCCCGTTCACTTGTTGTTCGTGCGCGCTATTCGTGTAGACGACCATGGTGGTGCTAGGCGATTGTTTGCTAGACGAGAAGGAACGTGAGGAGTTAGTTCACGGTGAGACCGAGTTCTTGTGAAGAAAGTCTTCAACTGGTACGTTCTCTCGGTCTTTTGGTTTTATCTTTTATAGCATGCCAATAATTAGTTTTTTTAATGCATATCTGTATGTTAGAATGTATGTGTGGAAATTCTGTCACATTGAAATCGAAAAGATCCGCTTCCGCTCATAGGTACCCTTGTGTAAGAGTTCCTTCATAATAAACAAAATGTTGATGAACCGGGAAAAATTTCCTTAAATCCTCAAAACTAAAGCTAACTATTACAAATACAAAGAGTCTTTGGTTCAAATAGATGAACCAGGTCTTGTGGGTGAAGCAACGCATCTCCACTGATCGTGCACCAAACACCTCACGATTGTCTACATGAAAGAATAAACGTTTTACTCAATCGTTTACCAACGCTCCCAAAGCTAAACGATCGTTTAGCAACGATTATGTACCTTTTACTATGTGATAAAGCACGAGGTACGCGATCGTGCAGCGCGCTCCACAATGCAAGCCTTATACAATCGTCTAAACGAAAACGATGAGATGAAGCACTATCGTCTAAACGATCACTGAGCAAGCGCCTTTGTATCATATACCGTGTGATCGTGTAGTCAGTGACTATGCGATGAGCATGCTAATTACACGATCGTTTAACGCATGCCTTTTTCTAAACGATGAGTATGATATGCTCCCACTACTATCATCTACCTTCAGCATCTCTACGATCGGGCAACTAACGTTACGCAATAGAGTAGCTAAACGATCATTTAGCCATTTAGTAAATACTACACGATCGTATAGAAAAATCTACACGATCATTTAGTTAAATCCCAACGATCGTTTACCTGAGGCTACACGACACGACCAACCTTTGGTCTTCTTCTTCGCTGAGAACCGCATCTCCATGCTTCGAAACTTCATCACGAATGACTCGACTAATTCAAACACTTTGAATTAAAGACTCGATAGCATGTTAATTATGCCCAAAAAAACATAGGGGCCCATACAAATTAACACTTTGTAATTTAAAGAAAACTTGAAACGGAGGCAATTAAACTCGTAAACATCCATCAACACCATCCACAAACGCATTTAACAATTAAACGCAATACAGAAACCCCACCACGACTGTAAAATAAGTTCAAAACAGAAGTGAAATTTGGAATATCAGAACAACCTGGCCCTGATACCAATTGAAGGAAATCGGACATGAGGATTTTCATGAGCAGTGGAATGATCGTTCCAAACATAAATTGTATTTGAACAACAACAATTACAGTCAAGAAACAGAAACATACAGGCTATGCACAAATGAAATTACCACATGCTTTTCTACAGATCAAGGGAAAGAATTAACATACCTTTGAAGACTCATCTTCAACACCCTTGATCACGAACGCTCGAACAGACTCCAAGACTTCAACACACAAATTCTCATCCACCACGACCGCAACACAGCACGATCAACAAAGAACTCGAACACCGCGATCTCCAAGATCACGAACACAGCGAACGGCCTCCACAGAATCTTGACCATGTCGAGTTGAGTATGACACCATCACAATGGCTACCTTGGTATTCTCGGTGTGAGAATCCAAAAGTGTGGGCTCTGTGTGGACTTGGTTAGAGGACGAGACCAGAGAAAGAACAATTGTGTAAAGGATTTAGCAAGTGGAAGATGTCAAAGTCTATCGTATAGACAACACCTAATCGTTTAACAAACGCTATATGATCGTTTAGCAGAAGCTGCACGATCGTTTAATTAATCGGCCAGCTGAGTGTTCTATCGTATAGAAACACTACACGATCGTTTAATCTCTCCAAGTTGTCATTTAGTAAATCTAATTCACTTGACAGCCACCATGAGTAATTTTTCAATAATAGAAACTCTCAATATAACAACTACCAAATTTAGGAAAACATTTTTCTTTTTATCTCACGGTTATCATGAAATCACCAATAACCTCCCACTCAATTAGTTATTAGAGAAAAAAAGATAATTATCCAATAATTAATATTATTATTATTATTATTATTATATATATATATATATGTATGATAACCAACTTACCATACTATATTTATAACCTATAGTTTTAATATTTTATCTCATGAAACATATAAACCATAGCTCTTTTTATATTCCATGGCACATAATGTAAATCTCATTTACATTAATCCTCCACTTGATTTATCCCATACATCATACCGATCATATCATATATAATCGAATTACCTCTTGTCAATTTGAACATTTCAAATCAACACCAAGAACTGATCCTCAACTTGAATCCATTGAGCTACCAAGGGGACCTTATGGACTTGTAGCTCGAAGTTCTAACAGTACGTGAACTCTTTAGTCACGGGATCCACCATCCGTTAACTTCCAGGCACTCCATTAAAGATCGACAGCTTAACTCTTCTTACTACATATATATATTATGTGTCCATCTTAACCAATCAATAGTGCGATAACCTTTCATAGATCGCTCGTAAGTACAGTTGGGCCAATAACTGTTATGCCCCTATAGTTATCTAACTTCTTAAGTACCACTGATCCCTCTAATGAACATCAGTCATAGTTCTACTATGACTGAGTCCTCTCTTCCAAAGAGAAGTTATGGCCACTATGTTCAAGCCCCAGAATCAACCCTTAAGGGAGCAATCTATCTACTTATCCCTGTTTTGGGGAAGGAGTGAATTCCATCTTGTGTAACTGAGTTCCCAGCTCCCAAATCAGAAAAATCCCCAAAAAGGTAGGCATGTTGAGTTGAAAATCTGGCCACTCTCACCCACACTAACCAAAGGACCGCCCTCAAAGGCAGGAGTTCCCAAAACACTCAGGATTGAGGTCATGTCACCTATGGTCGTTTAGGTGAGATGTAAGTCTCCAATATCAACGGCATTATATATAGAGACGAATCATCTCGTGGTCCAGTCTTATACAAACTTTTTGTAAAGGACATCTCCGCTCGCATGTTTCCACATGAATGGTCAGGATCTACCATCTGTAGTAGTTTACAATACTTGCAAACATCTACAAAGCAGGTCGTATCCGTAGTATCACGAGGATCAGGTATCTTATTTTAATCCTTATACTACAGACCTATTTAAGTTATCACTTAAGGCATGATTCACTTGTATATCTCATATACATACTTAAGTTTACATACGATAATCATGGAGCTTTGTTTATTGGAAATGAGTAAATGGCAGAATGAAATAACTCTTATTTTATTCTTAACAATGTATATAATTACAAACTACGAGACTCCGGGAGAATTAAGACACTAATCCCAACATGATTGAACTCCAAAGAGTGTGTGGATAGCATCCAGAGGCCCTTGGCATTTTCGAATCCCATTAACTGCACAGAAACTTCTGGTGCCATTGAGTTATATAACCATCCTAACAGTAGTTGATCAGCTATGACCCCGACCTCATAAAGAGGATTCAATAGTTGCTCACCTGTGGAGCTCGATGCGCCTCCGAAGAGGTCAGAAGTGACTGTCCCTACCTCATGTATTGACAAACCTTCAATAGGGGGGAGATAAACATGGAAAGGCAGATTTTTTGTCCTGAGAGATGTCCTTCTAGCCGATAGCCTCGAAGAATCGGAAGGGCTAAAGTCTTCCATAGCATGAAATTACCTTGTTCCAACTTGGTACTGGTAATCTGATTGAGAAGCTGGTTTAATTGAGGAGTGCTAAACTTCGTGGTCTCAGATGTTGCTGTCGAGGTTTCGGAAGACTAGGCGTTAGCCATTGTAGCTCTGATGCCAAGTTAAAACAGAGAGAAAATGTTGGAAATCCTTCTTCTTCTTTTATATATTTCTTTGTACAATATACAGAGGCACGGTACAATGGTTTAAATACACACATTCCCTTTAGGGTTTAGACAATCAGAGGAATAACAAAAGAATGATGGCCTCTAACTAACAATGGACAGATGTCACTATTTTATATGTTGATACAAATAATTAAACGATAGAAAATTAACAGCCTACTTTTCCTTTTTCTTGTATATCCACTCTGGCTTTGCTTTCTGGTTTGGCAAGGTTAGTCTGAGGTGGCAAGGTCTTGCTCCTTGACTGATCCTGGCTCCTTCTCTAACAGATTGGAGGGTACATGAATAAATCAAGACCACTTAAATTATAGATATATGATGATATGAAAGTACATATGGTAAAGAAAGATTTAAAAGAGTTGGTAATTTCTTTCTTAAATGATACTTACAACCTATATATGCTTCAAGAAGGTGTATCTTTCTTCTTTGTAACTCAATCGATAAGAACTCCAAGGTAATGCTTGGCTTGACACAATCTATATGAGGGATCAAGCCTACTAAAATTACTTGTGTTGAGATTTATAAAAAACAATCAAGTGTGTTTGGCTTAAAGTATTACATTTAAACTGAGTATTCAAAGATATTAATTGATCTTTAAAAATGATATCAAACATTTTATGTTCTCACAAACTTTTATCCTTTGGCATAAATGAGAATATTATTTTTAGCAATAAATTAAAATTAATGCGTGCTTACCAACGTGAGCATAATTTAAATGACATAAAAACACACATTCTTGATCAGGAAATCAAAGATTTCAACCCACTCACCCCAAATTGTTGTACTAAAACAGAAGTTTTAAACCTAAATTAATACAATATCTCAATTACGGTACACTAATATTTTGTTTACATGTCAATATTTCTATCGATATTTTCACATATTTAACATCGATAAAATAAATAAACCGACATTTTCAGTAAAAAGAAACATGAGACAAACAAAATAAACAACTTAATTTCAATAATGTGAATATAATATAAACAATAAATATTTTAACTTGTTTAAAAAGTGCAAATTGTTTCCTTATTCATCTAGATATTTCTTTTTAAAAAGATTACAATTTTTTTCATAAATTTCTATTAAAATCGATTTATCATCAAATTTTTCATAAATTTGAGAACCTCAACATTTTCGTGAGTAACAACATTTTAAACTTTGATCTTAGCCAATGTGACATAAAAGCCACGATGTTCTGTCATGAAAAAGATGGGATGAAAAATGGCAAAAATGAAGATAAAATACAATAACACATATAGGGTTTCATCCATAACATTCTTACAGGAATAAACCGAGTCCAGGAGAACAATTCACTATAATACATTTTATTATGATTATTTTTATTATTATTATTATTATTATTATTATTTTGAGAAAATGCTATGATGCAAAATTTAATACAAAGTTTGTAATTATTATTTTGTATAATACCAATCCTTATGCATCTAGATTCTTGACTCCTTTGCTGACACTACAAACTTCAATTTTTTTTTCTTTTATTACAAAGCACTCTGCTGTTCTCAAGCTGGGCCATAAAAAGTATTCAAGTTCATCATGTTTAAAGATTAACTTATGATGTTTGAAATTTTAAAGTGAACGTAGTTCTACATGGTAATTTAGTATGTGCCTACCATTTTAAGATATGTCTCAAAATTAATATAATTGAACCATGCCCAGATTAATTATATTGAAAACTTAGTTATTAAATGTAATAATAATGAAAGTGGCGTAAGTGCTGAAAACTTAGTGTTATTTTAATGAAGTCTTTCAATGTGAAATAAAATTTATAAGCTTAGGTTAGTATACGCCATTTCTCCATGATTGGTGAATGTCTATTTTAGAAGGTATTTTGCCAAGAAAGCTGTTTCCTTGCTTCTTTTTTTTTTTTCATTTGGAATAAAATCAATATATACAATCTAATGATGGACTAAAATCAAATACATCATAAAAAAATCTTAAATGGAAAATAATTACAAAACATATATGAAAATATATCTACAAATCATATATAGAAATATATTTTTCCAATGAATCAATTGTCCTTTGTTCAAGCAAATTGTTTAAAATGTGAACGATAAAATCTCTAAAGTCAAGAGTGCGATCACATCATTACAAATAAGTGACTAATTGATGATCCTTTTATATTTGTTTTTAGATAAAAATGTGCAACTAAAATTATATAGACTTAATGTCTCCGTTTATTAAATAAAATTATAAATTATTTACAATGGTGAAACAATAAACTTAGTTTTACTTTCTATCCAAAGTTATGGGTTCGAATCTGCTCTTCCTTTCTAGACTTTGACCGTTCTCCTCCATATTAACTATATAAATTTCAAACTATTTATTTGACTATTGAGTAACATTGACACATTTCCACCAATTAACATTAGATCGTTTCTGCGTTTTCACTCGACGGGAAGTTCGCACACAAAAATTGGATTTCGGGCTACTCCATGGGGCCCGATAGCCATTTGGGACACCAAATGAGCTCTGTTCGCAAAACCGTCTAACGCACGACTTTTTTTCATCGTTCTTAACCCCTGGATTCGTTATATATTAGTCTAGGACTTTATATTATAATGGTTTGGCATGAATTATGTGGAAGAATAGACTTTACAACCCTTAAAGATAAGATGGGTTTAATGTCTTTAGCAGTTTTAAGCCTTCGTATTCACACCCCACAATTTACTTTCATGGCATATTCCTTGTAATAAAACAAGAAAACTCGGCACCAATTATAAACAAAGGTTGAAATAGGGTCATCATTGAGTTTGTTGGGTGTAGATATATAATAACCAAAAAAAAACTTTCAAAACTCCCCCCTTTCATTGTCCACAGAAAATTGTGGTATCTGCTAAGCATAAGCTCCATTCTGATTACTTCAAAATGGAAGGAAAAACCCAAAAATGATTCAAACCCCCAGATTAAAACTGGGTAACCAAGGATTAGAGGTAAGCTTGATCACTTTCTAAGAAATGGGAAGAACTTGGAGGGGGGGAAAAACATGGTTTGATATATAGTGAAAAACTTTAACTTTGCAGGTTTCAAGGTTGGGTTTTGGTGTGCAGGACTTTCAGGATCCTCTCAGCACTCCCTTATCTCATAAGGAAGGATGTCAAATAATCAAACAAGCTTTCGTCAGAGGCATAGCTTTTTTTTTATTATTCTTCTGATCTTTATGGAGATGATCATGACAATGAAATAATGATTGGAAAGGTGGGTGTACTATTTTGAATTATTAATTAACAACAAAGACTTGAAAAGTTATGGAGTTTAAGTTCAATGCCTTACTAATTGACTGAAGTTAATGTTGTTTAAATTTGCAGGCCTTGAAACAGAGCTCCCTCGAGAGAAGATTCAGTTAGCTACAAAGTTTGGGATTGTACCATTAGGAGGCTTTGAATTTGCAGTTAATGGGAAACCTGAATATGTTAGGAACTGCTGTGAAGCGAGTCTTGAGCGCCTTCAAGTTGATTATATCGACCTCTACTATCAGCATCATATCGATATATCTGTGCCAATCGAAGAAACTGTAAGTCATCTTTCAGAAAGGGAGTCAAAAAGTATCATAAAGTCACAAAACTTGACATTTTTAGGCAACAAAGTGAATTACTCCCCTCTTTCCTTTTTTGTTTTGCTCCTGCCACCCTAAGCGTTCCGTTCTTCCATTGATGACTATATCGAGTTTTTTTTTTTAAATCTTTGATGAGTTGATGTGAAGATGCGGGAGCTAAAGAAGCTGGTGGAAGAGGGGAAGATAAAGTGCATTGGTTTGTCTGAAGCAAGTGCAAGATTAGGAGAGCTCATGCAGTTCATCCAATCACTGTCATTCAAATGGAGTATTCGTTGTGGAGTCGTGACATCGAAGATGATATAATTCCACTTTGTAGGTAAGAGGACTAAGAAAGCAAATAGATAATAGATCTTTAAACATTCAATTTCATGTTTAGTAAGTCCCTAATAACAAATCTTGAAAGTGTAAAGTGTTCAAAACCAAACTTCTAACAAATCAACCTACAAAGTAATATCTTGAAAGACTTTCTAAGTATATGAAGACATGGTGTTTTGTAGGAAGCTGGGAATTGGGATAGTGGCTTACAGTCCTCTGGGTCGAGGGTTCTTTGGGGGAAAGGCAATTGCAGAGAGTTTACCAAGTGAGAGCTCATTGGTAGGTTTGTAAAAGAATTGTACCGAGCAAGTTCTGCCATGGAATCTCTATTATTCTATTGAATAACAAACTGATGGGATGCGTTTTACAGGCTTATCGGTTGGCTTTAGCCTGGCTGCTCCATCAGGGTATTGATATTGTTCCCATCCCAGGTATGTGTTTATGTCCTTCCTCTTGATCTTGTCCTGGATAAAAACAATACAGATCTGTTGCCCTTGTGATGCAGCGGGAAAAGGTATTAGGCCAAGTCTATGGCCAAACAAGGGGAGTCCAATCCTTAAGATGAGAGAACTCTCTCTAAGAACAATATTGTATATTGAAATGATAATCAAAACCTTCCTATTGCAACTCTAAAGTAGCTAGTTATAGTCTTAAAAAAAATAAGTCAATTAACTAATTAATTCTAAGATACTAATTAAATACTAGTTAATCTATATAAACAACTAAACTAGTATTAACTATATATACAAATAATCTAATTTATTCTCCTCACCACTTTGTAAGCAAGAAAATAACTCATGGGTGAAGAATAATATATTTTGATGAAAGAAAAATTGGTATAATGATCATGGTAGCAGCCAAAATACTATATAAAGAAGGCTATGATCCATAAGCTACCAACATTAATCACCAAATGTAGTTGGGATAGAGATCCATAAGCTACCAACATAAATCACCAAATGCGGTTGGGACAGAGAATCAAGTGATACATTGATATGGGTATATTTGATTGGAGACAGCATTCAAATACAGAAACTTTTCATCTTAAAATCTTGAATGGTAATATATCAGACTGGAGAAAGACTATAATTAACATAATCCATTTGAGTGAGATTTCAAGGTTTAATAGTAATAAAGTCAAACTGATACAATGTGATTTCTCCTCCATAGTTTATGTATTGAGGCTCATGAATCAAACTGACCTCCAAATAGGTGAGAATATTGAATTTACTCCAACCCACAATGGCCTCTGGTATTTTGGTTCTGTAAATGAAGCATTCCAACTCTTTGCTTTTCGTTTCTCCTGCAACAGGAACAACCAAACTTGGGAACCTTGACAGCAACATTGAATCCTTGGATGTGAAGCTAACAGAGGAAGATTTCAAAGAACTTGGTGATGCTGTGCCAGTTGATGAAGTTAGAGGCCAACGAGAATATGATGTTCTTACCAAATATATGTGGAAGTTTACAGATACCCCATTAAGGACCTGAAAGCCAATGTGAGACTTCTCACCATTTTGAAACTTTTCGCCCTTAGTGGAAACTAACGTCATGATCCATGAAAAGCCTGAAAGGTCCATTTTTGTTTGAAAAGATGATGGTGAAAGTTGCTAACTTGCTACAGATGTCAGTGTACCTCAGTTGAGAATCCAAGAATACACATTTTGCAATCCAAGTTATTTGTCATGGTTGTAATATGGAGTTTTTCAAAATCATATTGAATAAAACTTTGTTCTTTGAAGAGTGCTCTCACAACTTTAGAGATGACTTGCCTTGTTTGGCCATGGCCTAAGGCTAATACCAATCAGCTGCATCATTAATGGTCCATTGTCCATTGAGAAATGGTTGTGATTTGGGATTAATATAGACCACCAATGTCCCAATTGTCCCTCATTCATAGGGGAAAATGTAACTGAAGTTCCACAGATGGATAGGTTATTCAAGATGAGACATAATGCAACCAAGGTTGTACAAGTAAATGACTATCTAAAGATGGGTTTAATTATCTCTATTTGAAGAAAAACATAAGTAGCCTTGTCCTCAATATGGCTGAAGATGGGGGAAATTACTTAATTATTAATCAAATAGAATATTAATTAAACAAATATTTAAGAGTTAACCAAGGTAAATTAACCTTACAGGTTGGATTGGAGTGGTTGGGATTCATACATAAATTTTGCAACAAGGACGGGAGAAAAGACTGATAAACCTTTAAAATAAGGCCCTATGTGTTCTCGATTGTTAAGATATTGCATTTACCCACAACCGCAAAATCTTTTAATGTAAGATTCCTTACAATTAAAGCAAAAAAAACTCAGCCCTGCGAATAAACAAAAAAAAATGTTGGAAAGGAGGTCCGTCGAAGGCAATCAGTGGGGACAAGTAAAAGGATCATCATTCAGTGTTTAAGAATAGAGAACTCAACAGCCTCAAAATTCCTCTTTAATTTTCTAGGGTTTCAAATCTGCAAATTGAGCTTTTGGATCAGAGTAAAATGGAGGAAAAGCCTCAAAATATGAGCCAAATCCCGAGAGTGAAGCTGGGTAGCCAAGGACTGGAGGTAAGCTTAATCACATTTGAGAAATAGGAACTAGGAAAAACAAACAATAAAAGTTGGGAGAATCCAAATTTTTTGGTTTGATTGGGATTTACAAGCAGAAGTTCGATCTTGATTTGATGAGATTTGAATGTTATTCTTGTGATATCGTTGTGCAGGTTTCAAGGTTGGGTTTCGGATGTGCAGGACTCTCAGGACTTTACAATGCTCCCCTAACTCATGAAGATGGATGCCGCATGATTAAACAAGTTTTCACTAGAGGCATAACCTTTTTCGATACTTCCGATCTTTATGGAGCCGATCACGACAATGAAATCATGGTTGGAAAGGTGTGTTTTCTGATAACAGAAACTTTGAAAAGTTGTGGAGTTTGAAACCTTTCCAATTAGCTGAGATGTTCATATGCCAGGCTCTGAAACAGCTTCCTCGAGAAAAGATCCAGTTAGCTACAAAATTTGGCATTGTGCCATTAGGAAGCTTTCAATTTGCAGTAAACGGGACACCTGAATATGTAAGGAAGTGTTGTGAAGCGAGTCTCAAGCGGCTTCAAGTTGATCACATTGACCTCTATTATCAGCATCGCGTCGACCTATCTGTGCCAATTGAGGAAACTGTAAGCCCTTTCTTCCATTGAGGACTATATTGAGCTTTCTTTTTTCCACCGTTTGGAAAAAACAATCACCTTAAATTTTGATGAATGGCTGTGAAGATGGGAGAGCTGAAGAAGCTGGTGGAGGAGGGGAAGATAAAGTACATTGGTCTGTCTGAAGCGAGTGTAGACATGATCCGGAGAGCCCATGCAGTTCATCCAATCACTGCCTTACAGATGGAGTATTCCCTGTGGAGCCGTGAAACTGAAGATGAGATAATCCCACTTTGCAGGTGAGGAAAGGCAACTAGATAATACAAAGTTATATCTTGACAGACTCAGTGGATGAAGGGATAGTGTTTTGTAGAGAGCTTGGAATTGGGGTGGTGGCTTACAGTCCTTTAGGTCGAGGTTTCTTTGGTGGAAAGGCGGTTGTAGAGTGCTTGCCCAGTGAGAGCTTGCTGGTAAGTTTGTAAGAGGAAAATTCAGAGCAAGTCAATCTTCTTATCATAACTCGTGGAAATGTTGTGTTGGCAGGTTAAACACCCAAGGTTCAGCAAGGAGAATTTAGAAGTTAATGAAACTATGTACAAACGGCTTGTTGATCTGGCTGCCAAGCATTCCTGCACGACTGCTCAGTTGGCTTTAGCATGGCTGCTCCATCAGGGTATTGATATAGTTCCCATCCCGGGTATGCTAAATATCTTCCTCTTCCTGTCCAAAATGGAGTTGTAAGAATGTTAATTGTTGAAGAATGCCATAGAAAAGAGAGAGAAACTTTCATCATAACATCTTGAATGATAACATTTTCAAGATGAAAATAAGATTAAAGTTAATCTAATGGTGCATAGTAGGCATAGAATAGCAAAATAGAAGATCTAGAAATCAAATATTTGCAATGTCATTGTCTCTCCATGGTGACTTACAGTCTATACATCAAGTGATCTAGTAAGTAAAATTAATATAATATAGGATGTTGAGAAAAGATTGAATTGTGTCCGATAGTTTGGTTCTGCAAATGAAGGGTATGGTTTGTTGTGTTGACAGTTCAAACCCATTGTTTCGTTTCCCATTCTGCAACAGGGACAACAAAAGTTGGAAACCTTGACAGCAACATTGGGTCACTAGGTGTGAAGCTAACAGAGGAGGATTTGAAAGAAATTAGTGATGCTGTGCCAATTGATGAAGTTAGAGGTGAGCGAGAATATGATGCTTTCTCCAGATATATGTGGAACTATGCAGATTCCTCATCAAAAGGCTGAAAGCTACGTTAGACCTCTCGTTCTTTGAAACTTGTTACAACTGCAGACATGAGTAAACATTTCATTTCCCAGCTCTGTCATACAACCGGACATTTTATGAAATTCTCTCTTCAAATTGTCTTCTAGAAAAGAAGATTTCAATCAAACCACCATAAAATCATATAAGTGGCCTTATCACTAAATCTCATACAAAAACTACAATATATTTTTTTTTAAATGCAAATAAAAGAGTTAGATAGTTAAATACGTCAGAAACCACAACTTCAAAGGGTTTATTCATAATATTTCCACGAGCTCCCATGAACTCAGTAGGAATGAGAAACTGGTACCAACTAAGGCCTTATTTGATACCATTTGGTTTTTAGTTCTTGAAAATTGATCTTATAAATATTACTTCCCCAATTGATTTCTTTGTTTTGTTATCTACTTTCTAGGAGTGTTTTAAAAACCAAGCCAAATTTTGAAAACTAAAAAAGATAGTTTGTAAAAACTTGTTTTTGTTTTTAAAATTTAACTAAGAATTCAAATGTTTAGTAAGGTTAGATGAAAACCACGGCAAAGATGTTGTAAGAAAATAAACACAAATTTCAGAAACTAAAACTCAAAAATCAAATAGTAATCAAACAATGCCTAAGTTATTTGAACCTAAACTACACAAATATTTGTTATGGAAAGCGATTCAGATAACTTTGTAACTACATTCGGCCCCCATTTCAGAGGTTCATTTATCATTTCCATATTTTGTTTGGAACATGCAAGTAGGACTCGGGAGGTGGGTCACATATTCATCATCTTAACACTAAAAACTATAATTCACGCCCCCCACGGCCCCGCTGCCATAAAATCTAACTGCAGCAACAGAAAGCTGCTGGCTGACAAAATTATACCTGAAAATGGAATCAAACTCAGCTTTAATCGAGGTCATAACATTTAAGGGGTACCATGTGGCCTTAAACATGTTATCCCATGTGTTACAAATTTATACATGATTAGTGTCTTAATAGCCACATCCTACTTGTCAATTCTTCTTTAAATAGTGTTCATTTATGCATTTTGTAGTATGGTGAAGATTGGTGAGAAGTCAAACTTTTGGAGAAAAATTTGGTGAAAATTTCATGATTTCATGATTTTCTTATTTTCTTTATTTCTTTATTTTATTTAAGTTATTTATTTTATTTATTTTATTTATTGTATATCTATATACATTTATATTCTTTTATATTCTTTTGTTATTTTTTTATATTATGTATACGTGTTGTGAAATTGGGGAGCACAACAGAATATTGATATAAAGATATTATATAATATAAATAAATAACAAAATAATATAAAATAATATAGATATATATAGATATAAAATAAATAACTTAAAGAAAATAAAGAAAATAAGAAAATCATGAAATTTTCACTAAATTTTTCTCCAAAAATTTTGGATTTCTCACCAATCTTCACCATACTATAAAATACATAAATGACCACTATTTATAGGAGAATTGGCAAGTAAGATGTGGTTATTAGGACACTAACCATGTATAAATTTGTGATACATGGAGTAACATGTTTAAGGACACATGGTTCTTTTTGGGATGGGCATATATGACCAAGTAAAGTTTGTAAGGCAGGCATATCGGATTCGGAACCAGTATAAGCGTAATATATGGCAATACAAGTGCACCAAGAAATTAATTAATAGCACATTTTAGAACATTTATCAGAAGCCTGGCAAGAATGGATAGAAAGACCATGTAATTAACATCAATGTTACAAATTCAGAAGATGCTTACAAGAGAGTTGGCTCGTGGATATAAATTTTCCTATCTTTCCGGTGATAAACGAGCCTCTGATCTCCTCGAGGCACGTAACTTTCTTGTCAGCAAGAAAACCAAAAAGTAGGAAAAACACCATAGGCAGCCCTCAATAGTCAACACTCTAGAGAAGAATATAATTGACATGTCATAAAAAAAACAGTAATCTTAAGAAAATGATTGAACTATTTATCTGACACATGAACTCAATAATTCTTGAAGCATTATGGAACAGGCTTTCGTCTAAAAAGGTACAACGGGCTGGTAGTAGTAATGAACGCAAAAATGAGGTTCTGCAGAACAATAAAAATAAATATAATTTAAGCATAACAAAAAATGAAAATGATTTGTCTTTTAGCATACAAGAATCTTATAGTCGATATTCGATCTTAATTCTGCAAAGAGGAAAATTTCTATCTTTAAAACATAAAATCGAATGGGGCCAGATTTTACCAATGTGGTTCAAGTTACAATTTATTTGAAAAGATCAATTCATAAATATAAAGTTCAGACATTTATTTAAACCAAGTTTCAACAGCAGCTGCCATATTTATACAGTAGTTAATCTTAGCCATACCCAGCAATACACAACCTGAGCTAAACCCCATAGATTTGTATTAAATAACATAGTACAGAAGAATACACAAATCTTTAATGAGCCTTGACTGCCACTCCAGCTTTCTCAGTGAAGGACTTGAGGTACTCTTTCCTTGCTGGGTGCTGCTCTTGTGGTCGGTTAAATGGGGTCCAAATTGGCTCTCCTTTGAACAGCCTCATTAACTGAAAATAATACAATGATATCCATAATACAATGAATTGATAACTAATATCTTAAAATGAAAATCTTCGAAGTTAATGGTATTTAATCCTACCTTGGTATAATTATTGGTGTCCAGAGTAAAACGATGGTAGATGCCGGCCGGCAAGATGATAAGATCGCCGGGCTTAATCCAGATTCGAATCCAACGGTCGCTCTTGTCCCGGACATCGAAGTAGCCACTTCCATCCAAACAGTAACGAATTTCCTCGTCGGCATGAATGTGTTCTGTGTAGAAATCCTTCAATTTCCCTTCGTAATTGGGAAGTTTCTCTGGAGATATATCAAGTAAATCCTACCACATCTCAAGAAAAACAAAACTATCAAAAAAACAGGAATTAACCGAAAAACAGTAACGGAAAAGGCTGATGGATTACTGAATATTCACAGACCACGTAGTTGTATCCCCTGTCGTCTCTTATTTTCTTCAATTTCTCATCGTTTTCATATACCTTAGGGTTCAACTTCCAGTACAAAACGCCTAATTCTGCAAATAATTCATTCAATTCAATTCAATTATAGGGCTAAAAGTCTCTTCAGAAGTTTTGGTGAAGAGGACGGGAGTGCACCTGCCAATTGATTCATGGAGACGAACTCTTTGGGGTTTCGGTGATGAGGAAGCCTCTGGTCTTCATTGCTATCGTCCATAAACCAAGCCTGCACAAAGACTAGTTTCATCCATCGATCTTTTGAGTCAATGTCGATATCTCATAAAAAGCAGTTCGGTTCAGTGAACTCACCTTGATCGCCATTGTTCAACCTACTCTCTGAACTCGTTAACTGAGTTGAATCGTCGAGAATATGCTCCGATTAACCACGGAGCTCCAAATTTAAAGGCAATGGCCGGCGGAAGGAACAGGAACTCTCTCATCGGATGAGTGTTGATGGTTGAATATTGAAGATTCGAGTCAAAAGATTTTTTTTCCTTTTTTTTTTTTTTTACTTAATTCGTTTAATTAATGTCATTTGAGCTGCCACGTGTACGGATGGAGTTCTTTGCATTCTTGTGGCGCGTGGATGACATGGAATTTTCGAAATTTTTACAACCAATAACAAAATTCTGGATTTGGATTTTGTGCCTAATAACGTAATTTAGAAACACAAGTTGAATTGAAAATTAGTTTTGAAACATTTGTCAAAATACTATTTTTGGTCTATATACTTTTGAGTTTGTTCAATTTTAATTTATATATTTTCAAATGTCCAATTTTAATTTATATACTTTCAATCAATTTTAAATTTAGTTCCTCAAAATTAATTGTTATTGAAATTAGTTAAATAAATTATAAAAATCACTTTTAAAGTATGTGGTAATTGCAATTATACCTCAAACTTTTATAAAACTCAAGTGTAAAATTGGACTTTCAAACTAACATGAATATAAGAATTGTAACAATTGTATAAGTTTGATGTTCAATTTTTTTTATTTGGCGGTCTAATTTCTACAACTATTTTTAATTTGATGGTCCATTTTTAATACTTGTAGAAGAGCCCAATTTTTACAATTGAAGTTTTGAGTGTGTAATTGGGACCTTTAATATTAATATTGTTGTTTTCAAAACTTATTAGAGAAATATTGTTGTTTTGAAACTTATTAGAGAAATATTGTTGTTTTGGGAGTTCGAGGCTAGAAGTCGAGAGTTGAGGATTCGACTAATATAGAAGTCGAACGTTGAGAACTCGACAAACAAAGAAAAACTTGGAAACAAGGGTTGTCGAGGGTTGAAGTTTCGACATACATAAGTCGAAACTTCAACCCTCGAGAAGGAAAAGGAAATCTCACTAGTTTTACATAAGTCGAAACTTCAACCCTCGACAAAGAACATAAGTGGGTGAAGCAGATGGTAAGAGAGAGCGAGATTGTGAGATTGAAATCGAGATTGTAGGAAAGAGCGAGATTGCAAGCGAGATTATAGGAGAGAGCGAGATTGTAAGATGGGACAATCTCCAACGTCTATGGAATGTGTGCGTCTCGCTCTCTCCTACAATCTCGCTCTCTCTCACAATCTCGCTCTCTCAATCTCGCTCTCTCTGAACATCTCGCTCTCTCAATCTCGCTCTCAATCTCGCTCTCTCTTACAATTCAAAATTTTGTTATTGTTGTTATTTTTTCATTAATGATTACTAGCTTTTTTTTCTCATTGGTCATGTGTATATATATATATATATATTTCTATGGAAAGTAAATAAATTTATTGTATATTCAATTTTTTTATTATAAAGTTGTACATTATTCTTTTAATTAAGTTGTACATTATTCTTTTAATTAAGTTGTACATTATTCTTCTAATTAACTTGTACATTTGTACATTATTCTTCTAATTAAGTTGTACATTATTCTTCTAATTGAGAAATAAATATTTTTTTAATTGAGAAATAAATATTTTTTTTTTCAAATCATGGCTTTAAACCCAGGACCTGTTGATCCGGATGTTTTGTACGACCAGTCCATTCATCGATAAATATCTTGCAGGCGTCGAGAGGCAGTTCTCCACCGCACTATCCCACTCCACCCTCGAATACTACCGCTACTGCGCACATCTGGATTCTATGGGGTTGCCATATTAGGATTTATTCGGTTGGACTGGCATCTGATCACAGCCTTGGTCGAGAGATTGAAGCCCGAAACGCATACATTCCATATGTCTGTTGGAGAGTGCACTATCACTCTACAAGATATAGAAGTGTTGTTGGGGTTACCTGTTGACGGTGAGCCGGTCACCGGAGTGATGTATGATGACTGGTTAGAAGTTTGTCAACTGTACCTAGGTGCGACCCCACCTGCCGACAAGATTAAAGGATCGAGGTTAAGTTTAATATGGTTAGGAACACAATTTCATGAGCTCACAAATGGTGGAAGTCTGTTTTCAGATAAATCAAGTCCTTTTGTTCACTTTATGTTCTTGCCACTGTTAGCTAACCTCCATGATGCGGGGCAGTATTCGTGGGGTGGAGTATGCTTGACATGGTTGTATAGACAACTATGCAAAGCAATAAGACCTGAGGTTCGAGAGATAGCTGGGCCTCTCATACTTTTGCAACTATGGGCTTGGGAGCGATTTCCAACAATGGCTCCACAACTACAACATGTTAATGACGCTCAGTTGGTTGGACGAGCCTACGGTTCTCGGTATGTTGTTTTAATTCAATTTAATTTTGGGGGAAACCTAAGGGCGAAAGGTGCCATTAGATCTAGTTAATTTAAATTATAAATTATCAATTTAAAAATTTAGGTGGAGAGTCAAATTTTGTGTGACTAGGATAGCCACACACGTAGTTAGCTAGTATAGATACATGTTTGATCTGCTTCAACCTGAACAGGTACATTACACTAAACCTACTTGATTATTTTATACACATTTTTATTGTATTTGTCTTTAATATTCTTTAATATAATATTTTTTGTTTCAGATTATTTGGGAGCCGTACAAAATTATTATGCATACTTTGCCTAATTTTTGTACGAATGGTCAAAACATATGGCAGACGATGAGTCCTCTCATATGTTTTCACATTGGTGAGTGGCATCTTCCTGACAGGGTGATGAGACAATTCAATTTTCAGCAGAATGTCCCATCGCCTTGTAATACCGAACCCGTACTGCATGATATTGACCTTGGTCCGAAAAAGTTGCACATTTGGTAGTGCAATGACACTATCATGCAAGGTTTATTGCAATTGGGGTTTCTCTTGAACAATTTGACATAGATGTCACTCCAGAATATATTCATTGGTATAATAATATCACAAGGCGCTACGTCACTCGTCCGGGAGTAGCTGTGGGTCATCTGGTAAATGAATATTATCTAATTATTTTTAATTTAAATTTATTTTAAATATTGTCTAATTGTTTTATAATTCACAGAGATCGAACAACTGTAGACTCCGTGAGGTTGCGAATGATCCGAACCAGGTTCTTACTATATGTAGTGACAACTAAAGCTATATGAGGAAATTCATTATATGTATGATATACCTATTGTTCCTCCACCAACTCCTAGATGTAGAGGACCTGTTCGGGAAGAGGATGAGTTTGATGAGGTTGCACATAATGTGGAAGAGTTGCCCCTATGATGCAGACGTAGAGTCAAACTGATTAGTCCGATGATGATGATGCCAGCATTTGGTTCAGGACATTATGACTCAAAGGCTGGTCCTTCATCTTCATACGTGCATGGACATGTCGGGATCGTGGAGAGCATAATGAATATTTATATTATGAAGCGCCTGCAGAGGTACCAAAGCAACATCAAGAAGAACCCGAGCAACCTCAAGTTCGAAGTCGACGACGACAACCAACTCGAAATCGACGACGTCCGCCTTATGGGATACATGGATTTTTGTAATTATTTTTATATAAATGAGATATTTAATTTACATTTTTTTATTTTTATGAGATATTATTTTTTTAATTTATTATTTTTATATATTATGAATAGTAATTATTTTGATATAAAAGCTTTTAAATGTCACTGACATAAATAATAATATTAGATAGTCTAAATCTAAAAAGTTAGGTAAAAAAAACTTCAATATTCAAATTTACATATTTTAGATAATAATTTGGGGACATAATAAATCAAATAAACACTCAAAACCTTCACATGCAAGTCTATAAATAAGACTGTATTATTGATATAAAGAACATAAATTTTAATCACAATAATGAGATCAATAGTTTAAAAGATTTTACAATAATGATCTTGGATTCCTTTTGTACATTTGGTACCAAGATTTTGATGGAGTTTTTTTTCTTTTTTTAAAAAAAAAAAATTATAAATAATAATAAAAAAAATTTAGAAATTTTTTTATAAAATGGAAAATTAAAAAAAAAAAAAAAAAGAAAAAAAAAAGAAGAGAGAAAGAAGAAGGTGAGATGTGTAATAATTAAAAAAAAAAAGGAAAAATTGTACGGATATCTCGCTCTCGCTCAAGATCTCGATCTCGCTCTCTCAAACTCTCGCGCTCTCTCAAAATCTCGCTCTCTCTCTTACTCTTCCATCTTTCGTTCTCTCCCAATACAAAATTATTTTTAACACATCAAATAATTATGAGTGTTATGAGGAAGGTCTCCGGAAGGTCTTTCGTTCTCTCCACATCAAATAATTATGAGGAAGGTCTCCGGAATGATAATTAAACAGACTCAAAATAATGTTATGGCAAGGTCGAGGGTTCAAAGTTTGACGTGCAAATGTAAAGGGAAAGGGGAAGGTCGAGGGTTCAAAATTCGACTCATCTAGGTCGAATTTTCAACCCTCGACTTATTTAAAAAAAAAAACAATATTTTTACAAATAGTTTGAAAACAACACTATTTTCCTAAATAGTTTCTAAAAGGACAATATCCTTTTAATTTTTTCGTGTAATTGCAACTACCACTAATCTTTAAGGGTGATTTTTGCAATTTTTCTTAATACTAATTTTTATGCAATAAAAAATACGGTATGTGAATCTGTTTCCAAAATTATAATGAAAATCCTAATACTTGATTTTTTTTAGAAAATTAATAATAAACTATAATATGGAACTAAATTCAAAATTTATAAAAGTCACCGACTAAAATTTGACTTGAATTGAATAACTAATTCTTAGGAGATGCTTGGGGCATTGAATTGATTATTATAGTGTGTAAATTATATTAACCTGTATTTGGAGTGCATCTTATTTTAGTTGGCACTCAAATATTAAAATTGATTATTATAGCGGGTAGATTATATTAAATTATATTTGGAGTGCATATTGCAGGAAATAGTAAACACTATAACTAACCAAGATTTCAAATAATATCATTGTAGTCAATTAGATTTCAAATAACATCATTGTAGTTAATTGTAGTTTGTAAATACCAGCATTATATTTGGGCCTCCAAAGGGCCAAGTTGGGGGGCCAAACAATCAAATCAATATTTTAACCTAAATTTAGATATTTTAATATTCAACTTTATAATTAGTTGTGTAACTAATTAATAACTATTTTATTTTAGAAAAATTTATATAAATAAAAAAATCCCAAAAATATTTAAACAACTTTTAAAACTTTTTCCAATAAAGTTTAAATATTTTTAAATATTTTTTTATATTTAAAAAAGCCCCTTTATTATATAATTTCAATAAACTATGTTTATATTCCTATTTACTCCTTTTTATAACATTAAAATGCAGCTCGGCTCAATTCTTTGCTTAATGGGTTACAAGATTTGTAACTATAAAACGTTGTCCTAACTCCTACCTCTCATTGACACCTCAATTTAAGTTCTTTCATCTCTTCCCATCTCAAAAGGTTCCCTATACCTTACTCAATATCTTCTCTTCCATCTGAGAGAAAAAGGCTTTACAATAGTTAAATCTAGAGTTCTAAGTTACAAAATTAGGTAGTTACGAGATGCTCAAATGTGACCGTAACGAACACGACGACGGAGAGTTAAGAGGGCTGTGAATGACTGAATAGAAGCATTGGTTATGTCATGTGAGGTTGGATGCTCAGCACTTGCAAATATGAATCTGGTATACACAGAAAGAGAGAGGGTCTTGGGACAGAAAAGATAGCATACATTTTTTTATACATGATGCATGAGAACTGGACGTCTCCAACATTGCATCATCATCATCTCAACCCAATAAGCCTTGACAGCAGAAACATGAACAAGTTCCTAATCATCCTAGCATCGGTTGCGACACCGTGTTCGAGTTACAAAATTGATCAGCTTGAGTGAGATACTCATACCATTTGGATATAGACACCTCTCCCACGCAAGATCTCCAAAATATGACTGCTTCATGAAGGCCTACATAACCGCTCCTTCACGCAGCCAAATCATGCAACGGATAACCATTTATCGACTTTGCTCCTCTTCTCCCTCAAGTTCTTGTCAATCACAAGGATGATTTATGAAGTAGCATGCCATCAACGACGTTGAACTCAGCACTCCTGGATATCTGCAGAACAGTCCCAAACTGAGATATCAAAACAGCTTTATACCACATATTTGACTAACTATTGATCTGTTAAACCATAAGACAATCTTTAACAGTATTTATAACCAGATCCTATAATACATCAGCTAAGTGAGACACCTAAAATTGATGTCAAGTTCCTCGGTCATATTGAGAAAACCTTTATGGAGCTAGAAACTAACACCCAAAGCATAATAGATAGATCACCCGAAACATATTGCTCCTATCAATGCATTACTTCAAAAATTAATCAAAGGTGGGGAGAGGTCAAAGCAAAGAAAACTGCGTAAATCCATAAAAAAATCAAATGACTACAGAAAATGCTGGTAAAATTGTAGACATCTTAGTTCGAAAAGTGATTTTTAATTGCCAGTTTTAATGAGTAATGAAATGCTAATATAAAAGCTCTATAGCTCTACCTTTGACATTAAGGTCGACAGGAAAACATCCAAGTTTTGGCTGATTGTCAGCTGTTCCAACGAAGGCTTTTGCTACTCCAGTTGGGGATAAAGAACTTGTCACAATCTGACCTAAATTCTTATTGGATACGTGCGTCCTCATTTGATGGTTCATATACCCCTCCAGGCTAGAAGAAGACAATCCTGTATTTTTCTTGTTCTTTAACCTTCCCCTTACAGAAATATAACCACAAAGATGGGAGGGAAATGAACGAAATGAGATTGGAGACCACAAAGCTTATGTACCATGCAAGATGTCATCATTATAGACTTATAACTGAAAAACAAACTTAGTCAAAGGTACCTGTCTTTTCGCTTTTCAAGATATCTCTGTAATGAAACTTTCCGACTCGCCTGACCCTCAACATCTAATATGAAAATCCACAATTTTTGTGAAAAACTATTGATTAGATCACCTGTTTCTATGGGTAGCTGTGAGTTTTTTATTTACATGGACAAGGGGGGAAAGAAACGTCATGGAGACTCGTCAAGTAAATGGGAACTCGCAGAGGGGAGATAACAATTTAGCAGGGCACATGGTAGCAGCAAATAACGGGAACTTTTACAGCAGGGAGTCATAAGCTGTAACTTACGATTGACAAGACTTTTAAAACTATTACATTATAAATTCATAATGATGAAACTCTCAAGACCAGATATCAGGGTTTGAATTTGCTTTATCAAGGAAAATGGATAGTTGAATTGTGAACATAAAGGTCGTAGTTGAACATTTATCAAATTATCACAACAAATTTTTGGACAACGTATAGAATTCTTTAAAATTCTAACAAACATGAGAAATGCAGAGATTTTATTTTCACAATACAATTAACAAAACTGCAAGCAAACAGAATGCTTACCAGAATCTCGCGTACTGGTTCCCTTTGCATGCTGCTGCTGCTGCTGAGGGTGCTCAACCATCTTCTCTGTCAACTCAGAATACAATCTGTCACTTAAATAGCTACAACCAATTTGGCTTGCGGAGTGTGTGCTACTCTGGGAACTTTGGGAAGAGAAGAATAACAGTGTTTAGAGGGTTGGAAAGGGACCCTGGTGATGTTTGGTCCCATGTTAGATTTTATGTTTCCCTCTAGGTTTCGAACTCGAAGACTTTTTGTAACTATTCTATAGGTTCTATTTTGTATAGTTAGAGGCTTAGATCCCATTCCTTTAATTGGGTTCTTTTCCTGTGGGCTTTAGTTTTTAGTATCCCCCGTATTCTTTCTTTTTTTTTTCTTTTTTTAAAAACCAAAACAAAAGTTTCCACCTTTACCCTATTACTTAGTTCAATAATTGTGAGGTTGGACGATCGAATGATCAACCTTTGAAATAGTGATCGGTATCTTTTCCCACTAACGTACATTTGGATTGGCAATAGTTAACACCATTACTAAACTTCATTTTTCTAGGAGATATGAGTACAAAATCAAGAGACTTCTAAACTCTAAGATGCAGTTTACAGTGGAAAAAATGGGTAGCTTAATGGAGAAAGTGAAAACAGCCAAAATCAAGAACCACTATTACCAACAAAATGTAGATTTCAGAACCCGTAGATGGAAAATTATCCACCAGAAGTATGGTCCAATAAAAGGTGCCAAGTAGAGTTGAGGCTACGGATAAGTTTTCAGAGCACAAAAAGTCATTTTGCAACAAAATTGCTATAACCCACATACTAACCTGTGTGCACATTTCGATGGAAGGTAGCACTAGGAGGGAAAAAGTCATCTCTGTCACTGGAAGCCTGCAAAAGACATGGTGGAGACTGACATGGAGCAGTTCCACTTAAGGGATGATTCTGAGGGAAATGAATTGGACTAGCTGCAAGATGCATGATTGCCCATGCCTGCAAATCCTTAGATGACTACAACACGTTAAAAGGGAGAGAAAAAAAAAGACCACGTTCATGATAAATATTCTTCAGGAATCCAAAAAAGAGATAACGTTTAGACCTTATCTGGTGGAACTCCATCATACACATTCACCTTGCCACAATAGAATATCGTCATTTGGCCATCCACTCCATTTGTATCGTATTGATCTCTGCCAACCATTAAAACATTTGTTCCCATCTCTTTTAAGTTGGTATAAATTTGATTAAAGAAAGAAAAAAGGAAAATCATTTAAAAAGATTAAAAATCCTTTAAAAGGTGCCTGTATAGCCTTTAACAAAGCATAATTCCATGATTTTTTTTCATAGATGTCAAAATCTGAGTCATCGAGATTTGAGTGACTGATCAAGTATCAGCCAGTTTTTAAAATATAAACAAAAGAAAAATCCCCGGAAAATTATTGTCATTTCCATGATATATATAAAGTCACAGACAAGAATCAACAAATACGCCATCAAGTACTGCTATAGCATAAATACATCAAGTGATGCCAATGGGGTTAACCATGTAGGACTGTGACTTTAAGAAAGGAAGCAAGAAGTGCCCACAACCTTATGCACATGTTTGCATTTTAAAATATCAGACCAAACCTATAGCTTCACAAGATAACAACAAACTTCACATGATAGTTCAAGATACTTCTTTCCAGCAAGACTCTTAATTTGACCAGCAGATAACAGATCATTTCTTCATAGCTTCACTCCTTTATCTTATGCTCACATTTTAAACCCTAAAATTTCTTTCATGCCTAGTAATAAGGGGATCAATGCCAAAACAAGGATCCATAGTTCATTCACGACTTTTCAAAAGCACACATTCTCAATAACTCATCTATTTGAGAGTTTAAGTCATCCGTGGTCGGCCTAGAAAAAGAACAGCAAAGCTGCACACACTTGCAAGGTTAGAAGATGAAACACAGCGTAATATACATCAATTTCCAAACACAGGAATTGCTAGGCATATATGATCCACAAATGAACATCAAAAACGGAAGAAGTAGCAGAAAGTCAAAGATATTGAAGGATAAACCTGGGACTGGTGACATTGTTGTCTGGTTCAACCGGTGGATCCTCAGGAGTAGATTTTGCAGTCTCCACATTGCTATAAGCAGATTCATCAACTGACATGGTAACCTGAGCATCATCACTCGGTTCTTTAGGTGAATCGCCTTGATTTGAATTCACCTACACATACATCATTCAATAACATCATCACTAATGAATTTGACAAACATTCACAACTATGCCCAAAAAGAAGGGGGTGGGGGGCAAAAAAAAAAAGTTGATCAAAGAAAACCCTCCATTTACTAAGTGAAAAAAAACAGGACTTTGAGTAAACATTTTCAAAGGAGTTTTTTTTTTTATTATTATTATTATTATTATTTCTTTCTCAACAACCTAACAGAGGGTTGAGTGAGAAAAGTCCCATAAGCAAAATTATTAAACCAAAACTCACCCGAGGCGAAACGACGACCTTTCTGAGAGCACCGGCGCCGGAATCATCACAAGGTTCAAGTAATGCTTTGAGAGAAATAACCTGCTGGATCGCCTGAGATTTGTTCCATGAGGGCCGCCGCATTCCTGACCCGACACGTGTGAGCACACAAGCAAAAAATTAAAAATAAAACAAAAAATAAAATCGTAATCATTCTTCCATACCCGCTAAAGAGGAAAGGGAGGGAGAAAAAAAGAAGACGAAAGAGAATGGAAGCTTCCGTGATTTGGGGGCGCCGGAAAAAATGGAGGGAAGAAAGGGACAAAAATGGAAATTACAGAAACGAAGAAGAGGGGAAAAAAACCTTTTTCTTTTAGGTATTTGCGACAATCCTCTCGAGTGAGCTGTGAAATGTCATCCTCCGTCAACTGGTTGAGGGGTTTGTCGAGTATAGACCGGAAGGTCGCCGTGCCGGCACTCATTGCCGCAGATTCCCAAAAAAGGGACGAACCGGCCGGCGCTCCACCCTAAAACCTGCAATCAAGGCCGGAAAGAGACGGAATACAGGGCGGCGACGGTCATCGGAGAGCGGCCGGCGGGATTTCGTAGGCGGAAGAAGGGAAATTGAAGAGGGGGTGGTTGTGAACTTGATTAAAGGGGCGTCTCTCCAATACGGAAGGGAGAAATGGTTTTTTCTTTTCTTTTTTTTTTTCGTTTTTTCTTTTATTATTATTATTATTATTATTATTATTAATTTTAAGTAACTGCGCTTCTCCCTAGACTGCCACGTAAGTGACTTCCGTGTATTATTGACCTCATTTAATATATTGTTATTGTCAGTATCACCCCTCCCTTAATCTTATTAATTTCACTAATTTGTCACTATAGAGTCTCCAAAGTCCGAACTCACTATTGTCCCAGAAAAAGAAGAAAAAAGAAAAAAGAAAAAAAGAAAAAAACGAACGAACTTACTAATTATCTTTTTTTTTTTTTTTTCTTTTGCTTTTTCTTTAAGTTCACCACCATCACCATCATCATCATTTTAAACAGGTTTGCCATTATCTTATTTTAATTTATTTGTAGATTCAAATAACGATGGTCGCGAGAGAATTTGATTTTTTATAAGTTCCATTGTTTTCAATTTTTCTATATTTTATCTGAATATTTATAGCAAAAGTTATAATAGCCTATGAATTTTTAAGTATTATACTTTTAAACATTATAGGTTTTTAAACAATATTTTTAGCAAAACTTGTTTTTAATACATTTTTAAGTCCTTGACTTAATTTTTATTTTTATTAAATATTTTAAATTTTTTGGTTTCCTTTAGAATCATTTGTGGTTTGTTTTTTAAAATTAAGTTCATTTCCTCTTAATTTTTACTATGATTTGTATTTTTTTTCAAGTGCAATAAGTTGAACTCTTAACCAGATTAATAATAAAAATAAAATTTTAAAATAGACCTTTTTAAATATAAAATAACACTTTAAAATTTTTTTGCTATAAAGTGAATAATTTTTGGATTTTTCTATTTATAAGAATTTTTCTTTTTAAAAATTACTTTTTTTGTTTTCAAAATTTATTGAAAACATCAACAACAAATAGAAAATAGGAAATAATATTTAGGTGGAACGAATATTTATAGATTAATTTTTTAAATTTTAAAATTAAAAATTAAATGATTTCCACACGAAAATTTAGATTTTATTTCATCTTTAAGATTTTAAAATTGACATGTTTGCTCTTCAAAGTCTTAATTTAACTTTTAAATGGTCTACAAAGTTTCAAATTGGGCTAATAGATGGTCTCAAACATTGGCCACTCATTGTTGTTGATGTTGTAGGCTCTACCAAATTGGGAGGGAGGTATGAAAAAAAATTCTAGCTCATTTAAGAGATGTATATTAGAAAAGTCTTTATTGGACAAGACAATTCAATCGTGAATCAATTAGAAGTTAATTTTAATTTAAAAGATTAAATTTCAACCTTCGAGGATCCAACATTTCATTTGTGAAATCTCGATGACCAAATAAAATTTAAATTCAAATCTCAGTAATGAAAATATGTATTTTTGAAAATCAAGAGACCAAATAAAAGCTAGTTCAAATCTTCGCGGCCAAAACTGCTTTTTATTTAATTTTATATTAGAACCTAGGTTTTATCATCAATTTCATTGGTTTATTTTGACATCACCAACTATTTGAAACTTGCTAAAAATTAACTAGTGATGCACTCCTTAAACATAATACCACCAACATGCAATATGTCATGATCATGTTTATCCAGGACATGTTGCCTGCGAACGTAATATGCCCATAAGAATACTCATTCTTCATGTTTTCACTATACGTATTTCATTTTGCATACTTGTTCAGATTCCTTGCATTTCTATAAATGAGTGACGTATTGTCATTGTATATGTTTACTCTTAACAAAAAGAGTTTACCTCAAAATATATGAAACTATTTGTTACAGTACAGTATATCCACAAAAATGATTTTGTGTAGTTATGAAGAAGTGTGATTGTGACTCATTGTGATCATTTAGTTAAACATCAAATGACTTACTAGAAGTTTTTTAAAGTGCAAGTATTAAATAATTGTAAATTTTAAAATACAAGGACTAAATAAGCACAATTTTAAATGTCCAAATATTAATTTATAATTTAACTTAAATGAGTATAACTCAACGGTTAATTAAGATCCTACTTTCTTCTCTTAAAGTCTAATATTGAAATTTTCACCTTACTTTTGTTTGAACTATGAAAACAGTTAAAATATTATTGTGGTTCCTATAAGTTAGAGTTCGATCTATTTTGGTCAGTGTACTTTCAAATATTCAATTTTAGTCCATGCACTTTCAATAAATTTTGAATTTAGTCGGTCAAAGTTATTCTTTTTTATTATAATTGGTTAAATTTCAATAGTAATTTTCATGAAATATTATATGTAAATATATTTTTAAAATTTATACCGAAAATGTTAATAAACAATAAAAGTTTTGAAAAAAATTAATAATACTAATGGATGAGATTAAATTTAAGATTTATTAAAAATATATGGATTAAAATAAAAAAAAATTGTAAATTGCGAAAACTAAAATTGAACCCATTTTAAAGGGTAAGAATTAAAAGTGATTATTTAAAAAATTGTTAATAAACAATAAAAGTTTCGAAAAAAATTAATAATTACTAATGGATGAGATTAAATTTAAGATTTATTAAAAATATATGGATTAAAATAAAATAAAAAATTGTAAATTGCGAAAATTAAAATTGAACCCATTTTAAAGGGTAAGAATTAAAAGTGATTATTTAAGTAAAAAAAATGATTTTTAGGATAGAAAAGGGATATTTCCAAATTCCATGATATAATATAAGAAATAATGGTGTATTGATAATCTAGAATTTAAAGGGGTCAAAAAAGAAAGTGAAAATTGTTTGAGGGGCATTAAAGTGGACAGGAGTGTGGGGCACTCCCTTGACTCTCCTTTTTCTGACATCTGAGAGCTGAGACTGCATTAATGAAATTTAAAATAAAATAAAAACGGAGAAATACTTTTACGGTCCCTAACTTCTCACTAAGGTTATTATTTTAATCTATTTTTATATTTTTATTTATGGATTTTGAGTATAGTTTTTTTTTTTTTTTTTTAATTTTTATTTGGTGTCTAGATTTCAATTTTTCATTGTTACTCTTAAAATTTCACTAATATTCACATTTTATCATGGGTGTTACTTGTTAGCTTTTAGTTAATTAAGTTTGTTGATGGCAAAATCTAGACAAAGAAATTCAACGATTTTTATGTGCCTTCTACCGTGGGTTTACAATTTTCGGGGAAGAAAGATGACTTGTAAGGCCAGAAAAGAAAACACGGGTGTGCTGCCTGCCACAGAACATCTGATACTTAAGTCAGTATTAGGAAATGGTCAGAGTTAGCTAGAGATGGGGAGTAGAACTTACTTCTGGGTGTGCCTATAGCACTCTGTTTATAATGTGGTGAATTTTGATCCCAAACCTAAAAAGGATTAGGAAAAGTAGAGGGGATTAGGAAAAGTCGATTTGGGTCAGTTACAGGGGCAAAGATTACGACCCACAGGAAATGAGCCCTCAAGGGCTGAAGGATGCTCTATTGGGATGTATGCCTGAAAGCCATGTAGTTAACATGTTATTTGAAATAATAGTTGATTATTTTATATGTGCAATTATCCATCAAAGAAAGATCCAAGGTTATTTTATGGATCTTGAACAGTATGTGGTAGACATATACGTAGATCATGTTCAAGTAATAATCTAAATGGTCTGTAGTATATGGATAAGGTTGGGTGTCTTATCCTGTTGACACTACGGATACGACCTACTTTGTAATTGTTAGAAAAGTTGTAAAGTGTTACAAATGATTTGATCCTAATCGTTCATGTGGAGACATTTGAGTGGAGGTATCCTATACAAAAAGTTTGTATAAGACTGACCATGAAATGATCAACCTCTCTTTATGACGCCATTGACTAAAGAGAATAACCTTTTATCAGATGACCATAGGTGACTCGACCTTAATCCTAAGTGAGTTATGAACTATTGTTTATGAGGGCGGTGCTTTGATATGTATGGTGTGAGTGGCCAGATTCAGCTACTTAATATGCCTACAATTTTAGAGATTGTCTGAGTAGGAAGTCAGAAACATAACTATGCAAGATGAAATTCATTGATTTTCATCTTTAGGGTAAGTAGATGAATTACTCCTTTAAATGCTAACTTTAGGTCTTGAACAATGGGATCTCTCCCTCTCACTAGCCTAAGAGGGTTTTTTTTTTTTTTTTTTTATTTTATTTTTTATGATATGACCACAAACATGTTGTCCATTAGAGGATCGGTGGAACTTAAGGAGTTAGATATAATTACAGGGGTAAAACGATAATTTGACCCACTTGTAATTACGAATGATTCGTGAAAGGTCGACTTACTGTTGATTGGTTATATCTTGAACATAAAAATATATCTACGGTCCGAAGAGTGCAATGATAAATCTTTAGTTGAGGGACCTGTAGTTAATGAATGTTAGTTAATTTAATTAATTAATCTCGCATCATTGGAGCTTCTAATTTGTAAGTCCATTAGGTCTCTTTGCTAGCTCACTGAGGGTAAAACGAGAATCATTTAATTTTGGATTAATTTGGATTGTTCAAATTAAATAAGAAAATTAACTATATGAGATATGATAAATATAATGTATATTAGATACATTATGATATAAAATTAATCAATTATACTTTGTTTTATGAGATAGATAAATATTTGAATCTTTTATATGAATGAGATTCATATAAAATTATATGTTAAATTTAATATGAATGAGATTATTGTTAAAATTATAGGTTATATGAGAAAAATAAATATTTAAATAAAATTCTAATATTGAAGAGATTCATATAAAACTACAGGTTAAAACTAATGTGAATGAGATTCATATTAAAACTATAGATTATATGAAATAAGTAAATATTTTGAATAGGATTCAAATATTATTTATATGAATGAGATTCATATTAAAACTATAGGTTATGTGAAAGGACATTATTTTGAATATGATTCAAATAAAATTAATCACATGACATTTAATTTAGAGTTGTTTTCAAATATAGGAAAATGAACTAAAATATTTAAAAATAATAGCAAAATATCACTGTCTATATGTGATAGACCGCGATAGACAGCGATAAACTACTATTTATGTCTATCATGACACAGATAGTAGTCTATCGTTGTCTATCACAGATAGACTTGTGATATTTTATTATTAGTTGTAAATATTTTTAGCAGTTTTGTCATTTAAAATATATATTTTTAATTTATTTATTAATTATTGGTTAATTAATTAATATTTATTTAATTACATATATATATGAGAGAGTTATTCTCCATAACGGTGAAGGGGAGTTGTAAATCCTCCTCCGACCAATTCTTTCACACTCTCGCATTAAGAAAATTCTATCTTCTTCCACAAGTTCTCTCTCACAAATTTCTCCCTTCTAAATAAGAATGTCACCATCCTTTTACTTGTCCGAAAAATAGCAAGGGAACCAAGTGGTAGTGTCTCAAACGATGTTCGTGAAAATTGGAAGAAGTCCTGAGTTCCTATCTGTTTATGAGTTCGACAGAAAGAGAAGGATTTTGTTGAAGACGACCTTCAAGAGACATTATTTGAAGACGACCTTCAAGAGACATTATTCTCATTCCCTAAAAACATATTGTATTCTTATATGTCTATCTTATGTAGTTTATTTCTCTATTTTTCCTATAAATTTCTAAAACGATTTTCAAAGGCACATGCATTCACGTTATTCTACTGAGGAATTTGATTCCTTCATACTTGCTTCGACCTCAGCCTTGGTTTTGAGGCCGTGGTTGGCGAGTTGATTCATTCGGCCCAACCTCTTTATGCCTCTCGGTCTTTTTCTCCCTTGACCTATTGGCTCGTGTCATGTACTTCTCTGATCCTCATGTAACAATCGTTTTTCCTAAATTCAAAATTTTTTATCCGGAACGACTCATAACAAAGTTTAAAATATTTATGATTTGGAATTTTTAATTAATTTTAATAGTGTGAAAAAAAAATCGTTCAGGACCAATTTGATTATAATTGATTTGATTATTTTAAAATAACTAATTGAAAATTAACACAAATAAGCAAACGTGAGTAATAAATAACAAAACAACGTCCACAAAAGAAATAATATGATAAGAAAACAAAAAAGTCATACATAAACATCTTGTTTATAAGCTTAATTTAAAGAAAATAAAAAATAAATATAATCATTATCTAACTAGGGGATAAGTTATTTGTACTCTGAACTCCACTCTTTTTCTTCTAGAATATTCATCCTAAAATAGAGGTGGAGATTCAAAATCAACATTTAAAGAAGTAAAAATGTTTTAACTACAAATGAGTTAAAAGTCTATTATTAGTTAATGAAAAAAAAGGTAGGAATTGTTTGGTCGGTGGACTTTTTCATATTATGTGGGTTGTTGGCCAAGAAATTTTCATATTATAACCAAATGATCGCAAGTATAGGCTTATCAAATTCAACAGTGATTAAATCTGGACCATGATCAATAAATTTGGTTAGTGTCCCGATTGGACCTTAAATTGTAAATTGGATCGAGGTGAGTAATTAAAGCCACTTGGATATAAAGTCCAACCCAGTTTGAGCTCATTGTGGAAATTTGGACCAAATAAAAAATTGAGTCCAAACCCAAGCCTATATAAAGCCCATGGAAACCCTCATAATAGAGGTCTTACCTTTCATTTTTTGGGGGTTGGAAGAACAGAAGGTTGAAACTCTAAAATTCTGAAGAACTGAAGTCTCAAATATTGAAACTCTAACGGTCTGAAGAATATACCTCTTATCAAGCTCTGAATACTAAAACTTTAAAGCTCTCAATTTCTGAAGACTGAATCTCTAAAGCTGTCAAATTTTGAAGATTGAAGCTATGAAGCTCTCAAGTTCTGAAGACCGAAGCTCTCGAGATCTCAAGACCTAAGCTATGAAATTCTCAAGCTCCAAAGATCATCTTTTTTATCTTTCGAAGATCTAAGGACGAAAGATCAAAAGACTTTTTCAAGCTTTTAAAGTCATAAATTCCTGAGACAATCCAGAGTAGAAGTAAAAAAACTCTAGAGAAAATTATAAAGAGAATTCATAAAGCAAAACATTCCCTAAACTCTTGAGAATAAGCTACAAAGCCTTGAAACAAATCAACATTCGATAACAAGGTGCAAAGCCTTCGAGACAAATCAACCTTTAGAACTGAAGGAATTGTGAAGTTTCGTAACGAAAGCGGGGATCGACCCAATTTTTGAATTTTCACAGAACAAAACAATTATGCATTATTCAGAAAAATTACAACATGATTTAAATTTAGAGGAAAAAGAATGCTTACCCTTGAAGCCAAAGATCTTCATGAAACCCTCGAACGCGAACAATTCGTGAAAACGAACACCCAACGATGACACCACCAATCAAAACCTTCTGTATTCTCTTTTGGGTAGAGAGTTCTTAGGAGGTAGGCTCTGAGTTTTGGGAGAGGGATGAAGAATTTGAGAGTGAATTTTTTTTAAGGAAGAACACTGACTAAAAAAAAACTTTTTTGCATCCTGTGTTTTTAGTTAGGGAGAAGAAAACCCCAAACCACTTCCCATCCCACGTTCAAAATTTGAGAAATAACTCCCCCTTCTAATTAAATTTTAAAACTAAATTTAAATTTAATTAAAATAATATAAATTATATAATAACTCATTTACCATATAACATATAATATACTATGTTATATCGAATATAACATATAATTCATAGTTTATATTATATCAAATAAAACACAACGTATGGTTTGAAATTCTCTTATTAAACCTATAATATTTAATATGAATCAAATTCAAATTAAATTTAACCTATAGTATTTATATGTTTCCAAGTCATACAATTAATATTTGAATCATATTCAAATATTTATTTCCTCTCAAATAAACTTTATATTATAATGTATCAAATACATTATTCTAATTATATCACATATAATTAATTTAAATTAATTATATCATATATAATTAATTCCTTCAATTAATTTGAACAATTCAAATTAATTCAAAATTATTTTCAATAACCCTTGTTGAGCTACAGATGAGACTTTATGGATATGTAGATTGAAGCTCCAATGGTATTTGAATAATTAATTAAACTCTTTTAATTAAATCATTCAACATCCATTAACTGTCAGTCACTCTACTAAAGAATGATAGCTACATTCTTCGCATTACAGATATATTTCTGTGTCCATTGGATATAACCAATTAACGATACGATGACCCTTCACAAATTACTCGTAAGTACAGTTGAACCAAAATTACTGTTTTGCCTTTATAGTTACATCTAACTCCTTAAGTACCATTGATCCCTCTAATGAAAAATAAGTCATAGTCCAACTATGACCAAACCCCTCTCAGGCCAAGAGAGGGTGTGACGCCACATTGTTGAAGCCCCAAAATCAACCATTTAGAGAATAATTTACCTACTTACCCAAACGTTAGGAAAGGAGTGAATTTCATCTTGGGAGCTGGTATAGCTGTGTTCCCAGCTCCCCAGTCCGACGAATCCCCAAAATGATAGACTTATTGAATCAGCGATCTAGACATTCTCATCTATATAAATCAAAAGACCACCTTCATAAGTAGAAGTTCATAACTCAATCAAGATTCAGGTCATGTCACTTATGGTCATCCTGATGAAATGTAAATCTTTATTATGAATCTTGGATGTTAATTTATTGGTTTGCGGGTTATTGCTACAAAATGTCAAATAAAGTATCTCATATTTTATTAAATAAATAAAACTGTTTGTACATTACAATTACAAACTATAGAACCCACGAGATTTAGGCCATCAACCCCAACAAGAACAAGCTATGAAGCCCTCAAGACAAGTTTACTTTTCGAGAGAAAGAATTAAAGGATACTTAAATTAACATAAATATAAATTCATTTTTAACGAAACAAATTTCTCCAAAAATCTCATCGAACATGCGTTAACATATATATGTTTGACATACAATTTGGATTATGTTTTTTAAAATTATTTTGAACTATATGAACTAAATAATGCAAATCCTGAGATACAACATTTTTATATTTTTAATATATTCATATTTTAAATTTTAAATTTTAAAATGAATAATTATATTAATGTATGTAAACCCCTAAACCTATTTTACTAGTCAATCATGTTTAAATCTCCCTAATCATGCTTTTAATTCTTGTAAGCATGTAACTATAATATTAGAAATAATTGAAATGATATGGAAGATATAATGATTATGTGTAGGTAGAAATGAGGAAAAATCTCTCAAGTGTTAAAGGGAGTGCTCTCAGGTATAAAGGGTAGCCAACACTAGAAAAAATTGGGAAGGCAAAGCCAGGTATGCATGAAGCCAAGCTAAAGGGAAGTAGGAATTTTCCTAAGTGTTAGTAGTTGTGCTCTCGGGTGAGATAAGGGAATTAAAACTTAGATGGGAATAAAAAAACTTAGATGGGAAGAACGCATGACTTCCTATAGACTCAAGGGTCCAAGGGAGGAAATTGGCTAAGTCTAATAGGAGGCATGCGTCAACGGCCATTTAGAGGCTTGTAAAGGCATAAGATGGAGAGTAGGCAGACAACTGAATCTACCTAGCTAGGTAAATGCACGATAGGCATGGAGTGATGACTAAGGAGAATTAGTAGGTTCGAGGAAAGGACTAGGAAGCCATGAGGTATGGATGGCCAGAGGGCTTAAAGGCCTAAGTGTGTGGCTACCAAAGGGATATGTGATGGCAAGGAGTGATGAGGCATAGTAGATGTTAAGAAGGGTATTGATGAGCGGCAAGCCTAAGCACGTGTCTAAGATAAAACCAGCGTATGCAGTGGCTAGCGATGCGATGAGCAAAGGTGTGCGGCGCTAGCTGAGGTATACGTTGGCCGAGGAAGAAGACTAGCTTTGTAACGACCTGACTCCTTAGGACTCAAGCTAGGCCGTTACTATAAGCATGCATGCATGAAATTTAAAACGATACCTTTTTCATAGCTTAATAAAAATCTAATAAATGACGTAAATGAAATAATTTCTTTAAAACTAAATGATTAAAATCCAAGTCAATGGGTATCCAAAACAAAATCGTAAAACCAAACTAGAAAACTTCCTTAAAACTAAAAAATGCAAACAACAAACTGTGAGTTTTAAATGTCAAGACAAGAAACTAAAATATAGGAGAAATCATGAAAACATGAGCAGAAACATATGACTGGTCCCAGTAGCTCGTTCACAGATTCTGCTTGTCATCTGCCAGCGCGTCCTTACTGTTGGGGTTGATGCTCTAAACTCTCGTGTCCTGAAGTTTGTAAACACAGTTTTGTACGAACGCTTGTGATGTATAATATATGATATTTTCTTCATTATTTGTCTTTGAACATTGGATATTTTATTTGCTTTACCACAAACCAATAAATTAAAATCCCTAGTTGTCATTCTGTAACTTAAGTATGTATGTAGAGACATACAAGTGGATCATGTCTTAAGTGATAACCAAAATGGTCTGTAGTATATGGATATAGGAGGGAAACCTTATCCTGGTAACGCTACAAATGCAACTTGCTTTGTAAAATAGTTACAACTGTTGTGACTTGCTACAAATAGTCTGATCCTGATCATTCATGTGGGGACATGCGAGCGGGGGCGTCCTATACAAAGAGTTTGTATAAGACCTGATCACGAAGTGTTAACGTCTCGTTATATTAACACTGTTCATGACAGAGACTTCACTTCACTAGGATGACCATAGGTAATATGACCTCAATCCTGAGTGAGTTGGGAACTCCTGCCTTTGAGGGCGGTCCTATGATTTGCATGGTGCGAGTGACCTGATCGCCGACTCAAACCTACCACTTTTGGGGATTCGTCTGATTTAGGAGTCAGGAACTCAGCTACACAAGATGGAATTCGCTCATTCCCTAAAGTAGGGGTAAGTAGATAGATTGCTCCCTTAAGGGCTGATCCCGGGGTTTGAACGATGTGGCGCCACACACCTTCTCATGGCCCGAGAGGTGTCCACAGATAGTAGGACTATGTTGTATTGTTCATTAGAGGGATTGGTGGGACTTAAGGAGTTAGATGTAACTACAGGGGCAAAACGACAAATTGGTCCAATTGTATTTACGAGCATCTGTGAAGGATTATCGTATTGTTGATTGATTATATCCAATAGACACAAAAATATATCTGTGATAAGAAGAGTTCAGCTATCAGTCTTTAGTGGAATGCCTGATAGTTAATGGATGGTGGATCTCGTGGTTAAAGAGTTTAGTAAGCTATTCACATATCGTTGGAGCGTCGAGCCATAGGTCTATAAGGTCCCCTTGGTAGCTCAATAGATTCAAGTTGAGAATCAGCTTTTGGGTCAGTTTGAAATGTTCAAATTAACAAGAGGGAGTTCGATTGTATATGATATGATTGAACTGGTTAATTATATATAATATGATTGACTTAATGTATGAGATACATTAATTGGAGAAAAATGGATATAAATATGATTTATATCTAGTCGTGGATGTTTGATTTTATGTTCTAAAACTCGTAGTTTGTAAACAATAAAACTTATTATAAAAATTCAATAAGTTGTTATTGAATAAATGTTTTGTTTATTAGAAATCCAATAAACCTTAAAAGTCCCTTGACTATTACACGAGTACTTGAACTTTATGTGGAGACATAAAAGTGGATCAGATTCGAGGAAATAGTCAAAATGATCTATAGTATATGAATAAGGTTGGGTGCCTTATTCTAGTAATACTATTGGATGCGGCCTACTCTGTAGTTGTTACAAAGAGTTGTAAAGTGCTACAAACGAAGTGATCCTAATTCGTACACGTTATGACATGAGGAGTGGGGGCATCCCGTGTAAAAGGGTTTGTACTAGACCAGACCATGAAATTGTCACTCTTACTTTATAACGCCGTTTACTGTTTAAGATTGACTATTTCAAAGCGATGACCTAGGTAACTTGACCTTAATCCTGAGCTAACTATGAACTTTTGTTTATTTGGGATTATCCTTAGATTTGCATAGGTGAGGGTTGGCTCAACAGCGCCGACTCAATAAACTCCCATTTTAGGGGTAAAACCGGGTAGATAAATGGGGACATAGGGTACAAGAAGGAATTCACTCCTGCCCGCTGTTAGGGATAGTAGAGAGGTTGTTCCCTTAAGTGCTGATTTTGGGTTTTGAACAAGGGGCACACCCTCTCGCTGGCTCGAGAGGGACTCAGTTTTTTGATTGGATCACAAATCAATTGTTCATTAGAGGATCAGTGGAACTTAAGGAATAAAAGGTAATCTTAGGGGTAAAATAGAGATTTAACCCAACCATTATTACGAACAACCTGTGAAGGGTTAACTTACTAATCACTATTATATCGACTGGACATAATATATCTATAGTGAGGGGAGTTCAACTATGGGCTTTAGTGGAGTGACCCATTAGTTAATGAATAAGGGTTAATTCAGTGTAATGAGTTTAGCCAATTAATCTCGGATCGTTGGAGCTCATGACTCGTAGGTTTGCGAGGTCCCCCTACTAGCTCGTAAATGGATTAGCTTTGGAGTAGCGTGATAAGTTACTTTGAAATGTTCAAACTAGAATTAAAGGAATTAGTAATTATATGAGATATAATTACACGTTTAATTTTTAAGAATTAAATGGAATTGGAGAATTAATATTTAAATATGATTTAAATATATGAAGGTGAATTTTTGTAAAATTAATTTAATATTTGATATTAAATTAATTAGAATTATTTAAATTGTTTAAATAATTATTTATTAATTTTATTAGAAAAATTAATTTATGAAATTAATTTTGTAAAAATAATAATATTTTCAATTTTAGAAAACAAATTGATTTATGAAATCAATTGAAAAATTGAAAAAGATAAACGAAACACAAAAAATGGATTTTTGGTTTTTTCCATTATCATCTTCATAGTTGCTCACACAAAACCCACAAACTTTGGCTTCCATAACTCCAAGCATGAGTTGCATCCTATGCAGCTATCTTCTTTGCATGATAGTCTGCAATATATTGAGATGATTGAAGTGAAATTGAGGCAATTCAATCAATAGAATTTTTGCTGAAAAATTAGTGTGAAGAAGGTGTTCTTCAAGTGGGTTGCTGCTGTGAGCTCTTCTCCAAATTTCCTTCATTTAAGCTTATTTTGAGTCCCACAACTCAATCTAGAGCACCAAGAGAACAGTGGGGAAGATCTTGGGTGGTCTACAACGAGATTTGGAGAAATTTGCAGATAGAAATTGAGCTTTGAAGAAGTTTTACAAATGTATGACTTGAAAGCCATTTGTTTCTGCAAGAGCATGCTATAGTTTTTGCCAAAATTAATGAATTAGAATGCTTATTGATCCTTGTTGCTTCTGCTGCTTGCTGATACAATTCAACAATTGGTATCAGAGCATCATATGAGTATTCAATTTGGTTTAATTTTGGTGTGGTGTATATGAAACTGATGCACTGATATGATTTTCTGAGTTTTGGCATTTTATTTCTCTCTGATTTCTCGATTAAATTTGTAACTGGCTCTTGTTTGATGAGCTTATATGCGTTCTCAAGAGTCTGTAACTTATTTGGAGTCATTAGAGTTGAAATTAAGATGTAATTGAAGAAACAAGTGAAGAAGGTCGAGTTGCAGATTCCAGTTTTTCAGCCTCTACTCAAATATCATCATTGAGGTTTAAATGTTAGACGATCGTTTAGTTATGGACGCTAAACGATGTGAAGAAAAGCTAGACGATTGTGTACTTGCGGGAGCTAAATGTGCATTGAAGTGCTATATGATGCACTACACGATCATGTAACTTTGCATGGGAGCTAAACGATGCGTTATGGTGCTATGCGATAGCACTACCCCACCGTGTAGTTTTATGCGCGCGTTAAACGATCAAGAAGAGGCGCTATGCGATGACGCTAAGCTATCGTGTAGTTGTGTCCGACGCTAGACAATGGCGCTGCATGATAATGTTAGACACTAAGCGATCATGTAGCATTGTCCGACGCTAAACGATGGCACTATAGGATAGATGGAAGACAGTACACGATCGTGTAGCTTGGTTAGACGAAATGGGAAAGGTGCACTCTTGGAAAGAGCTTCGCGGTCGGGTGAAACATATAATGCATATACGGAAACGAAGTGTCCCTCAAGACCGAGAGCTGAAGGCGACACTTCACACTTTTTCCGATCTTTCCATTAAACTTGTAAGACTCGGGTTACAAACTCAACCGGTATATAATCTTGTCAAAGGCTGGGGGTATTTAAGTTGATTGTCTACGGAACACCTCCTACCTGGGGATTATGGCCAAATTATTGAGCGTTGATAATCGATTTTATGAGCATACATGAGCAATGTGAGGTAATAAAACGGTTTATCACCTAGACATCGTAGGTTTAAATCCATTTATAAGTTTTATATTTGGATAAACCACTTAGACTTGGGGTTATTTTTATTAGCTGAAAAGAACCTAACTATAAATTTACCTTTTTAATAGAACACTTAGTGGGAGTTCAATAACTTCTATATGATACAGTTATTAGCAAACTTCAATGAGAGATTAATAACATATATGATACGTTATTTTTAACTCTCACATCCCTAAGAGTTCATAATTTAGATTTAAACAGTACTTCGTGTCACCCTGGAAGTGACCTCCATAGTATTTTTTAGCATAAATCTAGATTTCGGTGAATAAAGGGAAGTTGTTCAAACAAAAATCAATTATATGGTATATAAATTTCAACTGTCACGTCTCCATATAGTTCACACCGTGAGATTCATATGATGCTTCGTGTCACCATGGAAGTGACCTCCATTCGGAAAGTAGATGTATGAGTCAATAACAAAGTGAATGAAGGAAGTAGTTTATAGTAAGTGGGTGAAAGATATGTGTCAACATATCCTACGGTCTCTTTCGTTAGTTTGGATCGTGAGATTCCTATGTTGTGCCTGCTGGTGTGTTTTAAGTAGCCCTTTGCTAGTCGTTTAGTGACGGTTATCCCCTCAGAGCGTTGTAACATAGGATTCGAAACAACTCAAGCTTCAGAAATAGACAGGATTTTTTAGGTCCATTCCCAACCTTGACTTTCCACTTTGGCAACATTGTTGGGGCCGACCTCCGACGTCTAAAAGCGGAGGGTTACACTTACAAAATTATTAAGTGTTAGTAATTTCTGACCAAAAGTGGTAGCTAAATGACTATCGAAATATGAGTTATTCTGAAGATAGTATTTAGTCAACAATGTCTTGCTGTAGTATCGTTGCAAAAGAATAAATCTTGAGTATATTATTACTTTGCTAAAACTTGATTGGATTTAAAAGCAATTCACTTATAGAATTTATTTATAATTTCAGAATGACAAGTTCTCTAGTACAATTGTTGATGTCTGATAAACTGATCGGGGATAATTATGCAACCTGGAAATCAAATTTGAATATTGAACTTGTGATAGCCGATTTATGGTTCGTCTTAATAGAAGATTGTCCTCCCATTTCTAGCTCTAACACAAACTGAACTATTCGGGATGCGTATGATAGATGGATCAAGGTAAACGATAAAGCCCGTGCTTATATCCTCGCCAGATATATGATGTTTTAGCGTAGAAACATGAGGATATGGGTACTGCCAAAGAGATTATAGAATCTCTACGAGGGATGTTCGGGCAATTGTCCTTCACCTAAAGCATGATGCAATCAAGTACGTTTACAACTACCACATGAAAGAAGGGGCCTCTGTTTGTGAACATGTCCTGGACATGATGGTCCACTTCAATGTGGCAGAAGTAAACGACGCTGTAGTTGACAAGAGAATTCAAGTGGTTTTATTCTAGAATCTCTTCTGAAGAGTTTTCTGCAATTCTGCACGAATGCACTTATGAATAAAATTGAATACAGTTTGACTACTTTGTTGAATGAATACAGGCTTTCCAGATTATGTTGAGAACTAAGGGTCTGGAATAAGAAGTGAACGTTAGTACCGCTGAAAAGAGAGGAACGTCCTCCAAGCCTGATGTTGCTTCCTCTTCACAGAGTAAGAGTATTCCTGCGAAGAAGAACAAAGGGAAAAGGAAGAAGAAACCTACTGGAAAGAAAGGTAAGAAAAACGCTGCAGACAAAGGAAAGTGTTTCCACTACAACGAACAAGGGCACTGGAAGAGAAACTGCCCTCAGTACCTTGCTAAGAAGAGAGCAGAGAAAGCTAAACAGGCAAACTAGTTCCTAAGGACCGCTTGCTCAACTTAACTAGTGGGAGATGTTGCTACTTGATGATAACCTTACCTGCTTTTTGTTATCTTGTAAAGAACAAAATGTATATATTTTGTTGTAAATGAAATGTTCATTTTCATAAATTATGTTTGTTCTATCTCATAGCAACTCCAGTTAAGAATCAAAAGTCATTTGCAAATGTTCAGATATTTAAAAATGGCTAGAAATCAATTAGATCAAAGTATAGAAAGTTTGAAGATTTCTAGATCTATTTAATAAAGAGTTATTAAATTAATGCTATTAACAAAAGTTGTTAAGACAAGTTAGATGCGTTTTACTCAAAGAGTTGAGAGTACCTCAATATAGTGGGAGGAAAGTATGACTTCCTGGTCATTATTGAGAATAAGATGCATTTCTCATATAGTTTAATTAATAAGTCTATTGTATACTAATATGTTTACAAAGATTCTCGTGGTTAAAGTGTTTGAGAATCACCTAGTAAAACTAGGAATACCAGATTAATAACCCAGGGCAAGTGAGAGAAATATTGGGTATGGGATACCGAATGGTAAACCATGGGTATGGGATGCACTAGTTTATTGTATTTCTCTATAAAACTCAGAAACTCAGTTTTATATATTGGATATATAAATTACCACTAAAGTTTTAGTCCAAGTGGGCGTTTGTTGGGTTTTATGTCCTAAAACTCGTGGTTTGTAAACAATAAAACTTATTCTGAAAATTCAACAAATTGTTATTGAATAAATGTTTTGCTTATTAGAAATTCAATAAACCTTAAAAGTCCATTGACTATTACATGAGTACTTGAACTTTATGTGGAGACATAAAAGTGGATCAGGTTCGAGTAAATAATCAAAATGATCTATAGTATATGAATAAGATTGGGTGCCTTATTCTAGTAACACTATTGGATGCGGCCTACTCTGTAGTTGTTACAAAGAGTTGTAAAGTGCTACAAACAAAGTGATCCTAATTCATACAAGTTATGACATGAAAAGTGGGGGCATCCTGTGCAAAAGGGTTTGTACTAGATCGGACCATGGAATCAGTCACTCTTACTTTATAATGTTATTTACTGTTTAAGATTGACTATTTCAAAGAAATGACCTAGGTAACTTGACCTTAATCCTGAGCTAACTATGAACTCTTGTTTATTCGAGATTATCCTTAGATTTTCATAGGTGAAGGTTGACTCAACAACGTCGGCTCAATAAACTCTCATTTTATCGGTAAGACCGGATAGATAGCTGGGGACATAGGGTGCAAGAAGGAATTCACTCCTACCTGCTGTTAGGGATAGTAGAGAGGTTGTTCCCTTAAGTGCTAATTTTGGGTCTTGAACAAGGGACCCCACCCTCTCGCTGGCCCAAGAGGGACTTAGTTTGTTGATTGGATCAAAAATCAATTGTTCGTTAGAGGATCAATGAGACTTAAGGAACAAGAAGTAATCTCGAGGGTAAAACAGAGATTTGACCCAACCATTATTACGAATAACCTATGAAGGGTTAACTTGCTAATCATGGTTATATCGAGTGGACATAATTATCTACAGTGAGGGGAGTTCAACTAGAGAATGAGGGTTAATTTGGTGTAATGAGTTTAGCCAATTAATCTCAAATCGTTCGAGCCCATGATCTGTAGGTCTACGAGGTCCCCCTACTAGTTCGTAAATGGATTAGCTTTATAGTAGCGTGATAAGTTAATTTGAAACATTCAAATTAGAATTAAAGGAATTAGTAATTATATGAGATATAATTACACGTATAATTTTAAAAATTAACCGGAATTGGAGAATTAATATTTAAATATGATTTAAATATATGAAGGTGGATTTGTGTAAAATTAATTTAATATTTAATATTAAATTAATTAGAATTATTTAAATTGTTTAAATAATTATTTATTGATTTTATTAGAAAAATTAATTTTGTAAAATTGATAATATTTTCAATTTTAGAAAACAAATTGATTTATAAAATCAATTGAAAAATTGAAAAAGATAAATAAAACACAAAAAATGGATTTTCGGTTTTTTCCATTATCATCTTTATAGTTGCTCACATAAAACCCACATACTTTGGCTTTAATAACTCCAAGCATGAGCTACATCTTATGCAACTATCTTCTTTGCATGAGAGTCTGCAATATATTGAGAAGATTGGAGTGAAATTGAGACAATGCAATTGATAGAATTTTTGCTGAAAAATTTGTGTGAAGAAGGTGTTCTTCAAGTGGGTTGCTGCTGTGATCTCTTCTCTAAATTTCCTTCATTCAAGCTTATTTTGAGTCCCACAACTCAATCTAGAGCACGGAGAGAATAGTGGAGAAGGTCTTGGGGTGTTCTACAATGAGTTTTTGAAAAATTTGTAGTTGGAAATCGAGCTTTGAATAAGTTCTACAAGACTTGAAACCTACTAGTTTATGTAAGAGCGTACTATAGTTTTTGCCAAAATTAATGAATTAGAATGCTTATTGACCCTTGTTGCTTCCGTTGCTTGCTGATACAATCCAACAGAGGAGAAAACACTATGGTTTATATGTGATATTAAACTATAAGTTAATGAATATAATATGATTATATTTATTATTATTAATTGGACAATTATAGGATAATTGGGCCCGCTGTTTTCTCCGTAACCATGTGATAGTGGGAGTTTCATTCCGTTTTCGTAACTGAAGATAAAATGAAAATTGTTTTCATTCTGTAAAAGATCACATAATTCGCTCAAGCAAAGTGTATATTGCCCATCGCTTAGCTAATCGAGAGACTATACGATAGGTTTAAGTTTCTTCACGATCGTATACACGCGCACGACTTCTTCTAAACGATCGCCTATGTTTTACTAAACGATCGTCTAGCGCTCGAGTGATTACTAAACGATCGTCTAGACGATCGCTGCCTATTTCTTACACAATCGTGTACTTCTTCTAAACGATCAAGCACAGTCTATACGATAGACCTTGCCCTTCTTCCATTTGCTTGGTTATTGTATACAATCTTCATATCCTCCTCCCCTCTACCAAATTCCAATAGAGCCCACTCTTTGGATTCTCACACCGAGAATACCGAGGGTTCTAAGTGGTGGTGTCATCCCCATTTGTTTTTCTATTTGTGTGGAGGTTGTTCGTGAGTAGACGACCAAAGGCTTGGTGAACGATTATTTGGACGTTCCAGCGAGAGCGAGAGCATCAGTTCGCTTGGAGATAACGAGACTTTCTTTGAAGAAAAGTTCTTCAACTGGTACGTATTTCTTGTTCTCTTGTATTTTAGTTTGAAAGCATGCTAGTAATTTATAGTATAATGCATATCTTGTCTGTTAAAATGTAAATGTGGTAATTTTGTCACAATGTATTTGGAACGATCCGCTTCTGCTCAGAGGTACTCTTGTATAAGAGTTCCTTCACTTACCCTTACCTGAAAAAATAAACATGTAAAGGATAAGTATGAAATACTCAGTAAATAACCCCACTACCAGGATGAGGCTAAGCATTTATGTCCAATAAATGATACATGAATTGAAACTCTATACTAGTTGGACCTGAAGATTTCTATTAACTGGCTCATCTTTTACCTTTCCCTTAGACATGCGTCACTTTCACACATATCAGCTTTGATGTATATCTCTTTCATATACATTGAACCTTCTGGGAATGCATCACTTTCATACATCCCAGGTCTTCTTTATGAATGTAGGGATGTGCATCTCTTTCGTACACATGGTTATATATACACCTCTTTCATATACACATAACCCATTGAGCCTACACCTCTTTCATACACCTCAGCCCCCTCTAGGTATGTATCACTTTCATACATACAGGCCCTAGTACATCTCTTTCACGCACTCGTGCCGCATCACTTTCATGCACTCAAATAAATCAAATGTTGGAAAGGAAAAAAGATCACATCCAAGATCATATTACATGTAACATTTACCTTATCATGAGTCCTATAAAATCTTGTAAATAATATCATGCAGATCAGTCTAGACAAGCATGTGTAATCTCGTAAAAATGAATCGACCCTAGTATATCTCTTTCATGCACTAAACTTCTTAAAACACACATAATGGATCATTCATAATTTCATGGTAAATCACACGACTTAAATTCATAGATCCAAAAATAAATTTCATAAAAACATGTAAATCAACATATATCTAATTTTCGTCTAGTGCTATGGAATTTCAGTATTAGTGTCACTTATCTCATAATTTAGGTCTAAGCTCAATCGTTCTCTTAATATACCTCGTAGAAATTTTAAACCATGCTCATACATATAACATACTTAAAACATATTATCACATGCTCATATATTCTTTCTAAATATTTATTCAATCTCAAAACCAACAAAATTATCCTTAATCTTATCGCCCGACCCAAATTCGGTTCCAGTAGTAAGATTACTTTTTGTCTTTGAAATTTAGCTTAAAATAAAAAAATGTTTGTTATAAAATATGAAAATCATAACAAAAATGTCATAAGAAGATAAGTAAAATTTTCAAAAACAAAAAACCAAATGGTTATATTACTGTGCTACACAAATTCAAGATTGTGCTTTCTTTTCTCAATTAAGAAGAGATACTAGATCATCACATCATCAACTTAAACAGAAGCATCATTCCCATAAACAACTTTCTTTTTCTAGTTCAACACTGATTGAGGGATTCAAACCTCAAACCTTTTAAGGTTGATGGTATACATGTTATGTCAATCGAGTTATGCTAATATTGACATTGTCATATACGACTTATGAGATTTTTGCATGGGTGAACTTTTCACAGTCCTTTATGATTGATGACCCGCCTCTCACAAATGTATGAAATATAACATTTTGAATATGTCATATCGCACTATCTTTTTATAACATATCGCATTAGAGAAGACCATTTCTATCGTAATGCTATTGTGATAGCCATCTTCATCGCGATTCATTTTTTTTTATCATAATTATTAGAATTTTCCCATAAATATAGGGTAAGATATTAATGGAAAACACGATCTTTATAATCTATAGCACTAGGGATGATCATTTCTATCTTAACTCTAACGTGATGATCATCTTTATTGGGATTCATTTTATCATAGTTTGTTACTATTTTCGATGAATATAGGGTGTGGAAAATGCAATCAATATCGCATCGCGATCACGTTAAGGTTACAATAGAAATGGTCATCCCTAACGCAATAGGTTATAAAGATACGGTAGTGCAGTATGACGTAATCAAAAGGTTATATTTTATACATTTATGAGGGGCGGGTTGAAGGAAACTTGAATACCCACAGTGGAAACAATTGAATGTATCATTCTCAAATTTTTGTTTTATAAAACAATAGAAATTCAGAGGCGATGGAAACATAAGATAAACAAAACCTAAACATGCATCTAATGTACAATTAGAAAGGAGAAATGATTAAGAGATACATATCCTTGAAGATCTATATCTTCATGTTTCCTCTCCACAACACAAACATCTCCAGAACCTGCAACCACGAACACCATGTACAAAATGAAGAGAACACCACCACGAGGTTGTGGACTTGCACTTAATTTTGGTAGAAAGGGAGACAAGAATCATTTGAGAGAAATTCCTTCAGGGAATCATAAGAGAACCACGAGAGGGAGCAAGATAAATGAGGAGGAAGATCAAAGATTCAACCCTTCCCACTTTCATATGTTAGTTAATGAGAGAATAATGGAGAAAGGGGAAAGTTACCAAATAACTCCCTTTAATTAAACAAAATTAATTTTCTTTTATACATACATACATACATACATACATACATACATACATATACACACACACGAAAGAACCATATGTTAATCTCATATAATACATAATCTATAGTTTATATTATATCACATGTAACATAACCTATAATTTAATATTCTCTCATTTAATAAGAGTCAAAATCATATTAATTTTAATATCTGAATAATATTTAAATATTCATTTTCTCTCAAATAAAACTTTATATTATTATATCTCATATAAATAATTTCATATTAATTATATCTTATATAATTAATTTCCTTTATTAATTTGACCAAATCAAATTAATCCGAATTAATTCGATTCTCATTAATCTCAATTGAGATAAGGAGAGGACCTTATGGACCTATAGATTAAAGCTCTAATGATACTTGATTAATTAATTAAACTCTTTAATTAAATTAATCAACTTCCATTAACTGTCGGTCACTCCATTAAAGACCGACAACTGCACTATTCACATTATAGATAAATTTCTATGTCTATTGGATATAACCCATCAATAGTGTGTTGACCCTTTATAAATTGCTCGTAAGTACAACTAGGTCAAAAATTACCATTTTGCCCCTATAGTTACATCCAACTCTTTAAGTACCACTGATCCCTCTAATGAACAATTAGTCATAGTCCAACTATGGCTAGACTTCTCTCGGGCCAGGAGAGGGTGAAGTGCCTCCTTGTTCAAACTTCGTAATGAATCCATTAAAGAAGCAATGCATCATCTTATCCTAACATTAGAAAATAAGTGAATTCTTTCTTGTGTAGGTGTGTTCCCAACTGCCAATCAAATGAATCCCCAAAATGGTAGGTATATTGAGTCGGTGAATCTGGCTACTTTCACCCATGCAAATCAAATGATCGTCCTCATAGGCTCATAATTTCACAACTCACTTAGGATTAAGGTCAAGTTACCTATGGTCATCTTGGTGAAATGTAAGTCTCTTCTAGCAACGACGTTATAAAGAGAGACTCAACATTTCATAGTCTGGTCTTATACAAACTCTTTGTATAGGATACCTTGCTCACATGTCTCCACATGAATGATCAGGATCAGTTCATTTGTAACACTTTTGTTCGGTGTAAAGTAGGTGTCGTTAATTCTACCTAGTCTGAAACAAACAATATTTATATGAAGGAAATCTAAATAGATAACCAGTGAGCGGAAGCAGATCGTTCCAAACTCCATTGAGAAAGAACACAAACAATTTCAGTCTAGAAGAACAAATTATACATAATGAGTAAACTACAACATGCTTCTTTTAAGAACAAATAAGGGATAGAGTATGCCATACCTTTGAAGAACCCTTTCTTCAAGTATCACTTGATCGTTTAGCAACACGTCCAACAACACGAACTCGAACGCAATGATCAGAACTCAATCTCAACGAGTAACTAGATGAACCTCAACCCTCGAACAGAACTGAACATCACCACAAAGGTCACCTTGGTATTCTCGGTGTGAGAATCCAGGAGTTGTGGGCTCTGTGTGACTTTGGATAGATGAATGGAGGAGGTAAATGATTGAATAGACGATCGAGTAACTGGAAGAAGGAAGAAGTCTATCGTATAGACTTGATACTCGATTGTATAGTAAGAAGAAGCCTATCGTATAGACTTGTTACTCGATCGTGTAAGTGTAGCAATGAGTAACTATAGTATAGAATACTCGATATTTGACCGTTTAGGCTGTGAGATACTATCGTTTAGTAAAACTCTTTTTACTCAATATTTTTTCTTTTATGAGACGATACAAAATGAACCATCGTCTGATTTGGAAAACTATTTTTCTTTTTATCTCACAGTTACCATAAATCACAAATAACCTCACACTCAAGTTGGTTATTAAGAAAAAGAATAATTAATTATCACATAATTAATATATTATAAATAAATATAATAACAAACTTATTATATTATATTTATAACCTATAGTTTTAATATTGTATCATATGCAACATATAAACTATAGTTATTTTTCTATTTTATGATATTTAATATAAATCATATTTATATTAATTCCTCCAATCAAATAATGTACCAAATACATCATATTAATTATCACATATAATTGAATTATATCATATATAATCAAGTTTTCTCTTGTTAATTTGAACACTTCAAATTAATCCAAAATCTGATTCTCAACTTAAACTCATTGAGCTACGAAGGGGACCTTATAGACCTATAGCTTGAAGCTCTAGCAGTACGTGAATAACTGACTAAACTCTTTAATCACGATATCCACCATCCGTTAACTGTCGGTCACTCCACTAAAGACTGGCAGTTGCACCCTTCGCACTACAGATATATTTCTATGTCCATATAACCAATCAACAGTATGATGACCCTTCACAAATCGCTCGTAAGAACAGTTGGACCAATTTACCATTTTGCCCCTGTAGTTACATCTAACTCCTTAAGTACCACTGATTCCTCTAGTGAACAATAAGTCATAGTCCCACTATGACTGAGTCCTCTCTTCCCAAGAGAGGGTGTGGTTGAAGGAACTTTTAAGAAGAGCATCCATGAGCGCGTTCGGATCTTTCCGATTTTATTGTGATTGGAAAAACAACACATGCATTCCAATAGATAGTTATGCAAAATAACACTAACTAACGGCATGTTTCGAACAATAAAACGCAAGGGAAAGAGTTCTCATACCAGTTGAAGACTATCTTCAAATGTTGAACTCAGAAGTAGCAGAAGAACCTTTACGCGGACTCTATCACCTAGCAAACCAGTTGGCTGCAGCAGCATGTTCGTCTACACGAATGACAACAACTCGAACAAGCACGAACAAGTAAACAATGGGGATGACACCACCAATTGGAGCCCTTGGTATTCTTGGAGTGAGAATCCAAAGTGTAGTCTTTGGTGAATTTGGTAGAGGTAGGAGGAAAGACAGATCGTGTAGACAATAAGCAAGTGGGAGAGAAAGAGCTATCGTATAGCAAGGGTGCTTATCGTTTAAATAAAGCTACATGATCATGTAGTTTTACTAAGCAGTCGTTTAATAAAATGTAGACGATCGTTTAGAAAATGCAGAACGCTATGCAATCGTTTAGGAAAGCTATGCAATCATTTAGGCGGTGGTGTGTGATCGTTTAAACGATGAGCAACTATTATATAGGCTCTTAAACTAGGCGATCGTTACGTTTTCACATAGATTGCGAATTTTCAAACTTTTGCAAAATGAAACAAATTTTCATTTTATTCTTCGGTTACAATAACCAACTTCGGATTCTCCCACTAATGCACGACCGATGAGAGGTTTTCGGTCAATTATCATATAATTAACTAATTTAATAATTAATGAATATAATCATATTATATTCTTACCCTATAGTTTGATATCACATATCTACTATAGTAATTTCTCCTCCACTTGATATAAATCATATTTATATCTAATTTGTTCCAAAATAATGTATCCCATACATTTAGTCAATTATATCATATATAATTAACTAGTCCAATTATATCTTATATAATCAAACTCCCTCTTGTCAATTTGAACATTTCAAACTGACCTAAACACTGATTCTCGACTTTATCCAAGCTACTCAGGGGACCTAATGGAACTGTGGCTCGAAGCTCCAACGATACATGAATAGCTGACTAAACTCTTTAGCCACGAGATCCACCATCCATTAACTGCCAGGCATTCCATTAAAGACCAATAGCTGAACTCTTCTTACCATAGATATATTTCTGTGTCTATCAGATATAACCAATCATGAGTACGATGACCCTTCACAGATGATCGTAAGTACAGCTGGGCCAATTGCCCTTGTAGTTACATCTCACTTCTTAAGTATCACTGATTTCTCTTTCTTTTTTAGCACATAGCAGTGCAGAAGCTCAAACCAAACAACGACATGGTCACCCTGAACAATACAACATAATCCAACTATGTGTGAACATCTCTCGGGCCAAGAGAAGGTATGTGGCGCCACATCGATCAAGCCCTATAATCAACCATTAAGGGAGCAATCTATCTACTTGCTCCTGCTTCGGGGAAAGAGTGAATTCCATCTTGTGTAGTTGAGTTCCCAGCTCCCAAATTAGATGAATCCCCAAAATGGTAGGTTTGAATCGGTGATCTGGCTCTTCCATGTACTCGACACGGATTCCCAAGCTTTGGGAGGAGAAGGAGGATCTTACAACTACATCATTATTTATTACAACATCTTACAACACAACATATAAATCAAAGGACCACCCTCAATGGCAGGAGTTCCCACCTTATTCAGGATTGAGGTCATGTTACCTATGGTCATCTTAGTGAAGTGAAGTATCTATCATGAACAGTGTTATATAACGAGACGTTAACACTTCTTGGTTAGGTCTTATACAAACTCTTTGTACAGGATGCCCCCGCTCGCATGTCCCCTACACGAATGATCAGGATCAAACCATCTGTGACAAGTCACAACACTTGTGACGATTCCACAAAGCGGACCGCATCCGTAGCGTTACCAGGATAAGGTTTCCCTCCTATATCCATATACTACAGACCATTTTGGTTATCACTCAAGACATGATCCACTTGTATGTCACCACATACATGCTTAAGTTACATACAGATAACCAGAGATTTTATGTTTATTGGTTTGTGGTAAAGCAAATAAAACATACAACTAGGCAAAAAAAATAAGATGTGAAGTAAATATCATATATTATACAACATAAGTGTTCATACAAAAAGTTTACAAACTACAGGACACGAGACTTTAGGGATCAACCCCAACAGTGGCTACTATGTTCAAGACCCGAAATCAACCCTTAAGGGAGCAATTTATCTACTTACCCCTGTTTCGGGGAAGGAGTGAATTTGATCTTGTGTAGCTGAATTCTCAGCTCCCCAATCATACGAATCCTTGAAATGGTAGGCTTATTGAGTTGGCAATCTGGCCACTCTCACCCATACAAATCAAAGGACCGCCCTCATAAGTAGGAGTTTCCAACTCACTCAGGATTAAGGTTATGTCACCTATGGTCATTCTAGTGAATTATAATTCTCAATTATCAACGCTGTTATATAAAAAGACTAATCATTTCATGGTCCGATCTTATACAAACTCTTTATATAGGATATTCTCGCTCGCATGTCTCCACATGAATGGTCAGGATCATACCATTTGTAGAACTTTACAACACTTGTAACATCTACAAAGCAGCCCATATCTGTAGTGTCACCAGGATAAGGTATCCCTCATTTATCCATTTACTACAGACCATTTAGGTTATTACTTAAGGCATGATTCACTTGTAGTCTCCACATACATGCTTAAGTTACATAAAATAACCACGGATCTTAGTTGATTTAATTGAGTAAATGCTTATAAAATAACACAATAACACTTATCTTATTAATAACAATATGTTTACAAAATGTTTACAAACTACGAGATTACCAGGAGATTTAGGATACCAATCCCAACATTATAAAGCTCATACATAAACTAAAACTAGTTCATAGTTAAAGTGGAAGTAAGAGGTCAATCCTCAGGGAAGGATTTAATTCTAATCCTTTCTTAACTAAACTTGACTATTAAAGCAATAAAACAGGGGCATGATGAAATTGGAAAAATACTAAAAATTAAAAGATAAAAGATGAATGTAAACAAGTGAGGAAGAATCACACTTTTAGTTCAAGTTAGACGTTCAAAACAATTCCTCTCATCGAATTCTAAAAGTTTATTGACAATCAGATTATGCTCGCAACTACTCACTCAACTCGATCAAGCTAGCCTCTACAAAGGCTGACAACTAGCAATAACCTAGTCGAGAGAGCGTCTTAAACATTGATTAAGGTTGGATAGGCCAAACCCTAAATAACCTACATGCTTCTACTTCTATTGGGTTCAATAGTGACCATATAGAATTGAAAACATGCGCATATAGGATTCAATTACGTTGATTAATTTTTAAGATAACTTACTCAATTAACCAAGTTTTCTTCAAATCTAGTAATTAATGCATCCTAGGATAGCCATCAAATACACAATTACTATTGTCTCTTGTAGATCTTGGCTAGACATTCCATCGAACACATTGAAAGTAACATATTTAACAATGATTGTGACAAAACCAAACATCTAGGCTATACATGTTCAAGATAAATGTCACACCCCGCCCCCGGACCACCATCTAAGCCTGGGAGAGGGATACGACTGTAGTAGTTATCAACTCTTGAGCTGACACTTACTGTCTAATGATTCTTGCGAAAAACTCTAATACCATACTATAACTTATACACAGCGGAATGATTAAGTCAAGGAGATAAACTATAATGGATTAAGTAGGCCCATCTTTTATTACGATAGTGAAATAACGTTTATACAACTTAAGGACTTATCAACAAAGATTACAACGACAACTGTAAAAACTCTCCGGAAGTGTAATTGGGGCATGTGGTAGACCTTGACCTTAGCAGCACCCTGGAACTCCTCATCTTCCGCTACCTAGGAAGAGATTAAGAAAACATTTTGAAGAGTGAGAGCTACTAAGCCGAGTGAGTGGTTCTTTTTAAGATAAAAATCATTTTGAAAATCATTATTTTGGGAAACTAATCACATGTTGGTATTCACTCTGAACTCAAGTGCAATCAATGGCATAATCACGCATCTACTAATTTGTATTCCAACATCAACACATAGCAAGCATATCCTATCATCAAATAATAAAATCATTTATGGAAACCTTCCTATGACCCAAATTCTTTCCAATGTGCACATCGACCATTTTATTTATCCCGCTAGTCATGCTTAGGTACTTGACCATATTTTCCGTAGGTCGTCACCGACTATTATTTCCTGCCGACCGAAGCCGACCATATTTTCCCCACCAAGCACCTTTTGTTAAGCATGCTAACTATATCCGGGGCATAATCTCAGTTTCCACAGTCACACATAAACAATATCATGGCAATCATCCTATCACCAAAAATATGTATTTTGTATCTACAGATGCATATATTCCAATATCAGAGTATAAAGCTAAGTGAATACTCATAATATGCATTTACTATCAACACTGTATAAACACACAATATTCTTTATTTATCAAAGCAACATAACACTCATGATATATCGGAACTATAACGCTATAACACTCACACTATGTGTTAATGATCAAAGCTATAACACTCATACTATGTGTTAACTATTAAAACTATAATACTCATAGCATATGTTAACTATCTAAACTATAACACTCATAACATATGTTAACTATCAAAACTATAACACTCACAACATATGTTAACTATCAAAACTATAACACTCACCTTAATTGCTTAGGAGCCTTTCTAATAGTTCCTTTTTCTACCTCGGGCTCCCTTTTTACCCCTAGAATCTAGATCCAACTTACAGCTTAGATTATTCATAGTTATAAACCTTATTTTGAGATACTTCCTTCTACAAAACTATTCTAAAATGTCTCAAGAAGCTTACCATAAAATATTAGCTCATAACTCTTCATGGTTTATCCGAAATCATCAAAACATCAAGACTGGCTCAGTTTACCCGATAGCTCGACCCCTCTGTCTTTTTCTCATTCTCCAGCCAAATTCCTTAGAGCTTCTTCTTCGGCAGCCTCACCATGAACACTAGATTCTCTTATCTTTAATATGAATTTGGAATTATATCAAACGCTCGAGTAGATTGGGAGATCTCCTCGTCTCAAGTTGTTGTATTCTCCTTCACCCTCACTGTCTAATGCACTCTATTCTCCCCCTCTTTTTATGAATGCTATGATTTGTGATTTGAAAATGAAATCCCAACGGCTCTATTTATAGGCATCTAAACATCCTATGGTGTTGACACGACCTACTTGATTGCATGGCCAAATTTTTAATCATCCATTTATCAACGTAAGCTGACTTCACCTTGATTCATTGTGTTCTTCCCAAACGCATCCAACACAATTTCTTAGGGTTTAAGAATTTCTCTTGATCGGACACCTAACTTTTAATTGACGCCCCTTACGTCTTTGTTTGTATTCATTTTAGGGTTTTCAATGCATAATCTATAAGATCGTGGCCAAATTCAACGCATAATGCTCGACCATTCGATGCACAGGCGGTTTCCTTTGATCGTGTGGGCGTGACGTTCGAATGAGGTGTTCAGGATGCTCTCGCTCTCTCCTACTTTCTCGCTCACAATCTCGCTCTCTCCACTCTCGTTCTCTCCAACTTTCTCGCTCAAACTCTCGCGTTTTCCACTCTCGCTCTCTCCAACTTTCTCACTCAAACTCTCGCTCTTCTCCCATCTCACTCTCTCTCCCATTCTCTCGCTCAAATCAATCTCGCTCTCTCCCATTCTCTCGCTGCCTCTACTCTCATTCTTTCCAATCTCGTTAACTACTGTGAATATGGTTTATCTCTGTGCAACTTCTACATGAATTTTCCCAAATAATTTTCTATATTTTCCTCAGTTCTTTAATCCTTTCTTCACTATTCAGGATTTAAGTCTTCAAGGTTTTCTCTTCTTTTTATCCTTTTAGGGTCCTCTCTACTCGTACTCCAGGATCAAATATGATTATTTAACTATAATACCTAACCATTATAGTTTACATTCACTCTTACTAATTGTTGATCCACAGAAGGTGACAATTATTACAGTTATTATGACAATTGTAAAATTATTAGATTATTTACATAACATAGGATTTAACTTTCTCCTAATTAACCCCTCAATCACTAACTTAAGTAGGAAAATGGAGATCCGAGTTTCACAATTACTTCCCCCTTAAGAAAATTTCGTCCTCGAAATTTACTCGAACTAACTTCGGTGTAAGGTTCATAACAACCACTGTTGTAACCTCCTATACCCTCGTCTATTACCACACTTCCATTGTGCTACTCTAATATTAACTTTCTCAGTTTGTCCAACAATACCTCACCTAGCCATCTCTAAGCTAGATGTTGAACCAAATTATTTACATCATAAACATTTCTATCTCAATTACTAAATAAGAATAAATTAATTTCATACTTACCTACCTCGGTAGGTCTTCAGGTAGCGTTGTGAGTTCCAGCTTCGATTGCCTGCTAGGTCATGCCACATCTACCATTTCTCTTAGTCCCACTTCGACTAATTTTTAGGTTTCTCTTTTCACACTTCCTTCTGGTTTTACTAAACTCAACCCTCATGTTTTTTTTTAAGACCATATACTTTGATACCAAACTAGTATCAACTCACCTTTAACTTTCCCAGAAACTTATACTCTAGTACTAAACTTAGCTCAAACCTTCCCCAAGTTTACGTATACCAATGTTCTGATACCACTCTGGTATCAGCTAACTCTTTAATCTTTCCTTATACTGGATACTAAATTGGTATAAACTAATTCCTCAATTGTCCTAAAAACTTATGCTCTGATACCACTCTGTCACACCCCGCCCCCAGACCACCCTCTTAGCCTGGGAGAGGGATGCGACTGCAACAGTTATCAACTCTTGAGCTGACACTTACTGCCTAATGATTCTTGCGAAAAACTCTAATACCATACTATAACTTATACACAGCGGAATGATTAAGTCAAGGAGATAAACTATAACGGATTAAGTAGGCCCATCTTTTATTACGATAGTGAAATAACGTTTATACAACTTAAGGGCTTAACAACAAAGTTTACAACGACAACTGTAAAAACTCTCCGAAAGTATAATTGGGGCACATGGCAGACTTTGACCTTAGCAGCACCCTGGAACTCCTCATTTTCCGCTACCTGGGGGGGGGGGGATTAAGAAAACATTTTGAAGAGTGTGAGCTACTAAGCCCAGTGAGTGGTTCTTTTTAAGATGAAAATCATTTTGAAAATCATCATTTTGGGAAACCAATCACATGTTGGCACTCACACGGAACTCAAGTGCAATCAATGGTATAATCACGCAGTTACTAATTTGTATTCCAACATCAACACATAGCAAGCATATCCTATCATCAAACAATACAATCATCTATGGAAACCTTCCTATGACCCCAATTCCCGCCAATGTGCACATCGACAATTTTATTTATCCCGCTAGTCATGCTTAGGTACTTGACAATATTTCCCGCCGGTCGTCACTGACTATTATTTCTCGCCGACCAAAGCCGACCATATTTTCCCCGCCAAGCACCTTTTGTTAAGCATGCTAACTATATCTGTAACATCCACACCTTATTTATTTATTTATTAATAATGTAAAACATTTTCTTTTTCAGTAATTTTCCTTAGTTGAAAGGACATGTTTGGAATTTTGAATTTAAAGTATAAGTGCGAGGATTTATGTGTTGTCATGGAAATTATTAAAAAATTATTCAATTTGAAAAGTTATGGCAGGAATTAATTATTTTTGGAAAAAGGAAAGGAATTAAATAGTATAATGTGGGTTAAGGAAAGGATTTAATTAGAGTTATACTATTTTCCTTTTATTATTATTATTATTTTATTATTTTTATTATATTATCATTATCATTATTATTAGTATTAGCTTTTTTTTTTTTTTTTTAAAATAAAAAGGGCCCCCTCACGCCTTCTCCCTCACGCGAGCCCCCCTCTGGTTTTCTGCTTCCACGCCGCCTCAATGCACCTCCCTCTCAGCCATCCAATCGCCACCGTTCGTGGGTTCCGGCTGGCCAGATCCCACCGGTCAGACATGCCGCCAGTCACCCAGCTCTCCAGCCACGCCTTCCTTGCCATCTTCATGCCGACGGTTGCGCCTCTCGCCGTCGGTCGCACCACTGTTCAGCCCCAGCGTGCTGTTTTTGCCCAGGTCCAAGCCTAGCCATCGGATTTGTGTGTCTTCCGCCCTGCTGTCGCCCCCTGTTTGCCGTCTGCCACCGCCGTCATCTTTGGGTTTCGCCAGATCTGGCAGTTTTAGGCAGGTCTTTTTGTGAAGTTTTGGGTAGAAGTTTGGGCCCATTAAGTTTGGAATGAAGGTTGACTTATTCGAATTATTTTTGGCTTTAGATTTGAATCTAGAAAACTGTTGAAGTGGCTGTCCAGCGGGTTCGAGATCGTTCGACAAGAGTTTTGATAAGAATTATGGTCCTTATTGTTGGTTTGTGGGCACGTTTTGATTACTGAATTAAGTTGACTTAACCCTTGTACCTTTAAGGTTCCAAGCTGTCCTCCATTAGGAGTTAAAATCTGTTGGAAGGAGATTTTGGAGTGGTTGTCAATCAAGTTAATTGGGTAAGCTTTTGGGGTGTTGTGTTTTCGAATCTGAGGTGTTGCAATTATTATTGGACTGAAATTTTATGGTTGTAATCGTATGGTAGGGTCGTTTCTTCAAATCGCGGTCATCGTTTGGTTGTCGAAGTTTATCTTTGGTATTTCGATTAAGGTAAGTAATCTTACAATTGGAACTGCCCACGGGCCAAGTTTTATTTGTATCTCGTGTGATAAGTGTATGTTATGGTAAATATTAGCATGTTGACTGATAGTATGACCTGAATCAAGTATGTTCTGGTACGGGTTCTGTTTTGTTTAAAGATACACCTAGGCACTTGATCGTTAGTATGTGATGGTATGTGTTTTCATATATTAATATCTGATCTGCTAGTGTTGAGGCATACTTGCATGCTGTGGAATTATGATGTAAGGTATACATGAATGTAGTATGATATGTTGTTAATAATCATGTGTATGTGATGGAGCCATGGTATCAAGGATTTTCATATATGTTCTAGAATTGTACATTGTTGATTCTTAGAACGTTGAGACTGTGTGCATATCCTCATTGATTAGTTAGATGCTCTCCAATTTGTGTTTCCTTCGGGATTCACCAGTTTTGTGTTTCCTTCGGGATTCACCAGTTTTTGTTTCCTTCGGGATTTACCAGTTTGTGTTTCCTTCGGGATTCACCAATTTTGTGTTCCCTTCGGGGTTCACAAGTTTTGTGGACATACTTAACTACAATAGGATAGGACTCAGTCTCTTGTTTGTTCCATATGTTTATGTGCCATAGGTGCGTATCTAGAGGACATAGATGCCTAGCCTGACCCCAGTGGTGGGGTTACTTACTGAGTATTTCATACTCATTCTTTCTTATGTTGATGTTTCAGGTAACGGTAGAGATGCACCAGAGATGGCGTAGTGGAATTCGTGATCGTGCCACTGGGACTAGTTTTTTTTTTTTTTCGCTTCCGCATCATGACATTTAGAGTCCTTATTTTTCCCTTAATGTTTAGTTTTACTATTTTAAACTTATTTTTAAAGATTATTTCTTTTATAAACTTTTAATAGTCTTTACGAATTATGGGTATTAACAATTGCATTTAATAAATGTCTTTTAAACTTCTCTTATTTAATTAACATTTATTTCAACATAACTGAGTGTCGTTTTAAATTCTATGCATGCATTTATTTTAGTGACGACCTAACCTAAGTCCTAAGGGGGTTGGGTCATTACAATATCCCAGGCATAATCTTAGTTTCCACAGTCACACACAAACAATATCATGGCAATCATCCTATCACCAAAAGCATGTATTTTGTATCTACAGATGCATATATTCCAATATCAGAGTATAAAGCTGAGTGAATACTCATAACATGCATTTACTATCAACACTGTATAAACACAAAATATTCTTTATTTATCAAAGCAACATAACACTCACGATATATTTGAATTATAACGCTATAACACTCACACTATGTGTTAACTATCAAAACTATAACACTCACAACATATGTTAACTATCAAAACTATAACTCTCATGACATATGTTAACTATCAAAACTATAACACTCACCTTAATTGCTTAGAAGCCTTTCTAATAGTTCCCTTTTCTACCTCGGGCTCCTTTTTTACCCCTAGAATATAGATCCAACTTACAGTTTAGATTACTCATAGTTCTAGACTTTATTTTAAGATACTTCTAAAATGTCTTAAGAATCTTACCATAAAATATTAGCTCATAACTCTTCATGCTTTAGCCGGAATCATCCAAACATCAAGACTGGCTCAGCTTACCCGATAGCTCGACCCCTCTGTCTTTTTCTCATTCTCCAGCCAAATTCCTTAGAGCTTCTTCTCCGGCAGCCTCACCATGAACATTAGACTCTCTTATCTTTAAGATGGCTTTGGAATTACATCAAACGCTTAAGTAAATTGGGAGATCTCCTCGTCTCAATTTGATGCATTCTCCTCCACCCTCACTGTCCAATGCACTCTATTCTCCCCCTCTTTTTACGAATTTTATGATTTGTGATTTGAAAATGAAATCCCCACGGCTCTATTTATAGGCGTCCAAACCTCCTATGGTGTTGACACCACTTACTTGGCTGCATGGCCAAATGTTTAATCCTCCCTTTATCAACGTAAGCTGACTTCACCTTAGTTCAATGTGTTCTTCCCAAACGCATTCAACACAATTTCTTAGGGTTTTAAGAATTTCTCTTGATCGGACTCCTAAATTTTAATTGACGTTTGCCCTTACATCTTCAATCTTTGTTTGTATTTAATTTAGGGTTTTCAATGCATAATCTATAAGATCGTGGCCAAATTCAACGCATAAATGCCCGGCCGTTCGATGCACAGGTAGTTTCCTTTGATCGCGTGGGCGTGATGTTCGAATGAGGCGTTCAAGCTGCTCTCGCTCTCTCCCACTTTCTCGCTGGTCTCGCTCTCTCCCACTTTCTTGCTCACAATCTTGCTCTTTCCAACTTTCTCGCTCAAACTCTTGCTTTCTCCACTCTCGCTCTCTCCAACTTCCTCGCTCAAACTCTTGCTTTCTCCAATCTCGCTTTCTCTCCCATTCTTTCGCTCAAATCAATCTCTCTCTCCCCCATTCTCTCGCTGACTTCACTCTCATTCTTTCCAATCTCGTTAGCTACTATGAATATCATTTATCTCCGTGCAACTTCCACACGAATTTTCTCAAATAATTTTCTATATTTTCCTCAGTTCTTCAATCCTTTCTTCACTATTCAGGATTTAAGTCTTCAAGGTTTTCTCTTCTTTTTATCCTTTTAGGGTCCTCTTTACTCGTACTCCAGGATCAAATATGCTTATCGTAACTATAATACCTAACCATTATAGTTTACATTCACTCTTACTAATTGTTGATCCACAGAAGGTGACAATTATTACAGTTATTATGACAATTGTAAAATTATTAGATTATTTACATAACATAGGATTTAACTTTCTCCTAATTAACCCCTTAATCACTTACTTAAGTAGGAAGATGGAGATCCAGGTTTCACAATAAAGATCCTTCAACATGCATCAAGAATTAAGCATAGATTCAAGAAAGCACAAATTAAGATTGCAATTGATAAGGAAAAAGAGAAAACTCAAAAGAATTGCAAGAACCCTTGAAGTCTGAAATCAAGATTCAATCAAACCTTCACAAATTCATAGACAAATTTTATGAAGAATTACAAAAGTATTGTTTACAATTCAACAAAAATATAAAATCTAACCTAAAATGGAACAAAAATTACCAAAGAGATGAAAGAACTCGTAGAGAGATCCCAACCTCTATGGAATTTATTTCTCCCTTTTGCAAAAATGAAAGAAAAACTATTTATAGTTCGCGGGGTAGCGTCGCGATGTTGGAGTAGCATTGCAAAGCTAAATCGATGAAAAGCCAATGGGTTGGTGTTGCAATGCAACCCTCAACGCTTGGCAATGCAAGGCACGTGTGTGCAGGATGAATCACGTCAAAATCCGGAGCGTTGCAATGTTGTGGGGAACGTTACAACACTACCCTAGAATTGAGCGTTTTGTCTTCAAGTGTCGCTCGACGCTTCTCCTAGGGTTGTGATGCTGAAACTCAATGGTGAAACTCGATACTCAATGGCATTTCGGCAATTTTTTATTCTCTTCAATTTATTGATTTTGGTTGTCATTTTTTTTAATCTTTTTGGCTTAATTTTCTCTTAATGACTTCTAAACGCCTCATAGACCGTTTTACCTACAAAATTAGCATTTAAACCAAATAATCAACACTATTTTGAGAAAATTAACATAGAAAATATACATCCTTTAAAAACCTAATAAAATACCCCTAATTTAGCTCTTGGTCGTCCTGAGCAAGTCTAAACTAGAAATATGCATACATTCAAGCAAAAAACATGAATATCAATTGTGCATTCATTTAGAAAACTCATTAAAAAATATTTAATATGTTCATGTGGTTTACTAAAAAATTTGATTCATCTCTCTTTTCAACAATCAAGCAAATGAATGACACAAATGGGCATTTAAACCTTTAAAATTTTTCTAACAAAGAATTGAAGCCTATTTTCGAAAAGAAAACGTCTTTTTCTTGTAAAGCCATAAAAGAAAAGATTACTCAGTTTTAGGTTATTTAAAGGCTAAAACTAATGGAAAGGCTATATCCAACTCTCAATTACTCTTCGCCCTACACTGGCTCGGTTATCGATCTATGATATACCTAACTTGCATTGGATAAAGGCAATTCTAATACAAGGGTGCCTTTTTATAAACTCACACACACCAAACTTAATTGGTATTTCTTTTACTTAGAAGGATAACTTTCACACTCACATCGTCGGGAACCTATCATTCTTTTCTTGTGGGCCCTAACAGAAACATGATGAAGGTAGCTCTTTTCATCTCTACCCATGCACACACACACGTTAGTGAAGGTTATGTTATTGTGTTATGTCAATTCGCAAGCTTGCTTCTCTCTCTCTCTCTCTCTTTTACACTAGGCCCTTTTTATTCCTCTATGTCTAGACTTGCCTCTAAAATAAGATGGTTGTTCCTAGACCAAAAATTTTTCTATCGAGGTGACAAAGAAAATTGAGTAGATATGAAATTTCTAAGAGTTTGAGATTCTAAATAAATTAAAAGACTAAGTATTCAGTTTTTTTATTAAGATAAAGGGAAAAGAAAGTTTCTATTGAAAAATGAGTTTCAAATTTTGTAAGAAAAGATTTCAAGCAGTTTAAAATTGATTTGTACAATTTCTTGAGAGAATGTGTCGATTAAATTCATTGATAAGAATCAAAAGATTGAGAAAACAAATGATCATGACAAACAAAGTGAATTTTATTCTTGAATGAATGAACATAATTAGATGAATCATGCATCGAAAGCAAAAATGAGTCATATAAAAAGGAAAAATGATGGCAAGATAATGATATTGTGTTTCTTAAGAGAATAAAAAAAATGCCATAGGAATGTAATAGAGCCTAATTGAGATATATTTCATCAAGATCATAAAATCCACATAACCCGAGCTCAAGTGCTCAAGGGTTCCAGACATGCAAAGATAATAGAGATAAAAATTTTGTAAGGCTCATTTTTAACAAAAAAAAAAAAAAAAAAAAAAATTTAAGAACATGCAATGTTCCCCACCCCCAACTTAAAAACTAAACATTGTATTCAATATTTATAAAACTAAAATATGAGCGAACAGACAAAAATAAAAGGGAACAGAGAACTCCCCTGATTTCGCGTAGTGGGTGGTGGTAGAAATTTTTCCTGAATTGTTTTTGTTTTTCTTTCATTTTTGTTTACTCCTACAAAAGAGAAAAGAAAAAGAAAAAGAAAAAGAAAGGAAAAGAAAAGCTACAAGAAAATGAAGAAAATTAGTCTAAAAATTCTAATTCTAGAAAGCAAATAAAGGAAAACAAATAGGAATGAAAATGAAAATGAAAGATAAAAGATAGGGCAAAAATTGAAGATACGGGAAAAATATATGTGTTGCCAAAGTCAGTCCGAATCAGGTGAGTCAGATTCTCGCTGAAGATCATACTGAAAACCTATGATGGCATAGTAAAGACGGTCTCTTTCGCACATGATATTGACAGTTCTCTCCATACGCCTAACTTGGCAAGCAGTTTCACAATTCACCCTTAAGGCCTCAGTGGTGGTTCTAAGTGCTTGTGCACCCAAGGTTTCACCACTAGTAGGTTGTTCATGGGGATGATTGGGAAGTTCTACCCTAAGTGGTTCTTCTCTTAAATGTTCATCTTCCTCATCTAGCTCTTCTTCTTCTTATTCGTGGAGTTCCACAACTCCACGGCCTCGGAAGGCTGAGATGGACGTCTTAGAAATTGGGACTTTACGCCCCATACGTTCCTCATTTCTAAGTATTTCTTCCCCGGACCTTTGACACGACAAAGTTATTAAGTAGGGTGTCCAAGGCTACCTATTGTAGAACACTGTCCACTTCGTCGTATGGAAGCATGGATAACTTTCTCAATGTTTTTGGACATACCCTGAATGAGACAGTAGAGAAGTTTGGCTCTATCTCGGGTCACATCGGTTAGTTTAAGTACATGATGTTACTCTTATTTTTTCTTATTCCTACAACTTGATACTTACATATGTCTTTGGACTCAGTCCTTGCACCACATTATCTCATAAAGTGGATGGACTAAGTTATATCTGAAACAACTTTCAAATATATAAGGACATACTTGACTTATGCAGATTTTGTTGCACAAGCAAAGTATTGTTGCACAAGCAAAGTATTGCTTTATCATTCAATATGCACCAACTTGGATAAAACATGAATTTCTTTAAATCCAATATGAAATGGTATATTCCATAAAAAATCAAATCTAAAACTATATACACCAATATCTCATTATTCGTAAGTTTTAATTTTTGTTTAAAACTCAATGGTCATACCATTGATTTCACTGATTTAACTACCCAATTGTATATTAAATGTTAATGAAGTCTTATGAAAGATTTACATCCCCTCAACATTTGAGATGCCATAGGAAAATTTTGCCCTTAGATATATCAACTTTATTATAGAATGGTATATTATCATTCCATTTAAAGTGATTGCATCGAACAGTAAACAACTACTTTGTAAACATAAGATGCTTGAGATAAATTTAACATCATGTCCTAAACATCTATATGTGGACTTCTAATATACAAAAATACTTCAAATCAACTATTTGAAATTGATTAATCAATCAAACTTTCATATTGAATTTGACTTCATTCATAATGAATCATTATCAATATAAAACAGATAAATATCCACATTTCATTTTCTTGTCTGTACAAGAATATCGTCATCGTTCAAATTCATTGGTTATGATATTACATTAAATCCGTATTCTCAAAGATCCTAATTGTGAAATACATTTCTCAAACGAATATCACAATTTTGCAATTCAATCTTTGAAAATTTTCTTTAAATTGTGTAGATGCATTGAACTCTTTTTCATAAAAGAAGTTATTCATTCTTTACACATCCCATATGCAACAATGAATCAAAAAATGCATAAAAATTCTGTTATAGAAACTAATTAGAAAATTCACTCTAGTCCATTTTCACTTAACAGTTCTAGCACTAGATTTAACCTGACGACAAGAATCTTACTTTGATGATCTTTATTTTCAAGTACTACACTTTCAAGTCTCCCTTTTGTAGATCCATTCATATCCTTTGAGGTTGCCCTCATTAATATTAATGTAAAAAAAAAAAAAAAATACTAAGATTAAGTACACTACCTTGTCTCAAATTTATGACTTTAACAAAATTTATCTTTGCCAACATCCTTTAATTCTTGTCATCTAGCATGACAACTTTGACTTCAAATAAGTCATAACTAAGGTAGAGTCATTGCATATCTCTCCCACTACTAAAAGGTTTATAAGTTTTCATTTCGTCATCTTATATGACAATGAAGACTTCAAGTAAGCCTTTGAAAAGGTTGAGTTATCTTATAACTCTCTCACTACGATGAAGACTTATCTGTTTGAAAACTAGAAATTAACATTCAAATGAAAATAAATGGTTAACAACATTTGTTAACTATCATGTGATTTTACTTGAAACTAATTCATCAACATAACTCAATCCTTTTACAAGCACTACTACAAAAACTACTACAAAATCTACATTACTTGACAATTGTAGTTTTTAATTACTTGACATTTCTTTGAAAAAACATCAAATAATGTAATTTTGGACAATAAAATGTCAAGTAAAAGGGTTAAAAAAGCGAAGATTGACAGAATGGTTCGAATATTTTCACGCGAACCTTTACTTGACACGTATTTCGTGTCAAGTAATATAAGGTCTTACTTGTCACGTGTCAAGTATAAGAAGCTCTTACTTGATATTTTTTTTCATGTCAAGTAAAATAAAAAAAAATGACTTAATAATATTTTTTCGAATAAAAATCTGATTTTTCAAACCCTAGCCACTCGTGTCTTCTCATCACGTCGCTTCTCCCTCTCATCCCCTAGCCACTCGAATCTTGATCGCGCCGTCGTTTTCTCCCTCTCGTCCCTAGCTACTTGTTTCTTCGATCACGTTGTCATTTCTCCCTCTTGGTTTTTCGATTTTTCAATCTTCCTCTTAGTTTTCCAGTGACTGAAGTGAGAAAATGACACCTAAATAGAGCGTCCGAAGCGGAGCTGCCATGCTGTTCTATGGCTATTCTGTCCCAAGCAGAGCGTCCCAAGAGTTTTGTGGCTGTTCTCCACCTCGGATTCTTTCGCCTCCTCTTTTTCGTTGTCGTGCTCCGCTTTATTTGTGGCAGTCGGCACCATTGCTCCTTTGCTTGCTTTTGTCCCAACATTTTCCTTTTTATCTTGAAATCAAACATCTAAATCTTCACTCCACCGCTCGTATCCATCCTTTTGACCTCTGGTTTTCTCCTCCGTCTAGTATGCCTTATTTCATTTTGATTGCATCTGCAACTTATTTTCATGTGTCCTATTTCAAGTTTGTTTGTTCATTTTTGTAATTATTACCGTTCTTTGATTACAAATTAGACATTATGAATTAGAGTCTTCATTCAGAAATACTTAAATGAAAAGACAAATTGAAAAATTTTCTTATCAACAAGAGTAGAAGAATTCAAATACACGCATCCAAAAAGTATCTTATTGTCTTCTCACATGTTTGGTTGTTGTATTGAAAATAATGTATAAAGAAAAGTGTCCTTCAACCATAAATTAGCACATCATTTAGAATTTAAAAGCATTTTATCCCATTTGAAATCATCGGTCTCTACTTTAGCATAATTCAAAAGTGGTTGTAGTTGCTCTTTACACCATTTAATTTTTTAGATTTTGAATTTAGTAAACCATCTATTCATTACAATATTAGCACATATTTGAAGTTTTTGAGAGTTCAAGTTCTTAAGTTCTCTACAAATATCAATTCAATACAAATTTTATAAGTTGTATGAGTTATCTAATTTGAAATATTGTAATATTCTTTTGTAATTCCAAGAATAACTTATTATAAGTATGGATAAATCATGGATGACAAAGAGTAGATTATCTAAAGAGTTTGAGTTGGGAGTGGAAAACTTCATCAAATTTGGATGAAGTCTGCAACTTTTAACTTTCCAAATAAATCAGTATTTGTCATACAAATACATCATATTACTTTGGAATGTTCAAAAGACCATTTATAAACTCCTCATGGACTACTTACAACTAGGCATATTTTTTAATATTTATTTCACAAAGGGTTTATTTTGACACAAATGTCTCAACTTACCCAAAAACTGAAATGTCATAAACTAGTTTTACAACATTTCCATAATCCAACAATGTTTCAAAAATATTTTAGAGAAAATAACGTTCAAACAATGTCATCTCTATTACATTTCTTTAATGGAGTCAGACATCAATGTAATGCTAAAATATTAGGACTTTGTTTAACAATGTACTTAAAAGTACAAAGTTCAACAATGCCCAATTTCGCCTACTACAACACAATTTCATCCAAATTGTACCTAAGGTTCGAAACTGAGATCTCATCTCATCTCTATCACTTAGGCTTAGTACAAATAAAAAAAAAACTTGTACTAATCATTATAATTGGATCATAATGTCACAATACAATTGCCTAAATAACTAAACGTTAGTCTATTTACTTTTGAACATTTCAAAGAAAATAAGATTGAAGTTGCATTAGAATAAGATACATTTATATATAAATACTCATCAATCACATTAATGGCTTATTTATGAAGTCAAACTTATACTTTGGTCACAAAACCACCTGGGTCAAAGATAGTCCAATATTGGCTAGGTAACCTTATCTAATAAGGTTTTAATGACATACTTGCATGAAACACAAGACTTTTGACGAGTAATTATAATTTAACTCTAACGGTTACAGAATTACCTGTAATTATCATTAAAAGCCAAACACATGTATCTTATTTAGGATAATAAAATCTTTCTTTCTTTCTTTCCAGATTCATTAATCCTTATACTCTCTCATTTAGTACATGAATGAGTTAACCCTTAACACACATCAACGTGTTTATTTAAAGTCGAATACATTTTCAAAACAACTTTTGAAAACATGTCTAATTACCAAACTATTCATACACTATGAAATATTTAGTAATCAATTTTGAAGAAATTGAATTTCTCTTATGGTGATAAAAGCACCATACTCTGCATAAATAAATAACATTGTAATGTCTCCCACTACTTTAACTAAGATGAACTCCTTGTTGCCAACTAGTAAAACTATTCTACCGAATAAGTTTTGCCAAAATTTACAATCTATTTGTAGTGAAGAAAAATGTTGATAGTGAATCATTATTCAACAATCAAGGTGCGAATCTGTATTCTTCATCAAGAATCTATTAAATTAGATTTACTTATTCTTATTTTTCTTCTTTTTGAGGTTAAAATTCCCAACAACTAATATCTCAAACTAATGAGGGAACATTTTCCTTATTAGCTCTAGACATAATATTTTCTTGGACCACAGGAAAGGAAGCTTAAAGGTATAAAATATAAGTCTGATGGTAATGACAAAGGTGAAAATGGCAAGAAGAGTAGGTTACTAATTCCAATTTGAATGGAATGATATCAGCGAAAGCTGTATGTTAGCCTCGTCGGATGCCATGAATATATCATGTGAAGGAATGTAATTCCTTTGCGGAAACGTGTGAATGCCATGCATTTGTAGATCAATTTTGAGAACACAAAAGCACATAGAAGTTTGTATACAGAACAAACATGAAATTACAAGATAAACATTAAATTAACTCTGTAAGCATGTTGATCTATTGAGAGGAAAAGAAGAAGAAACGCTTACCCTTGAAGAATTCCTCTTCACAAATACTCCTCCACTGAAATCATGAACAACAACTTTCTCCCTCGAACAGGATAGCATGAACATTGATCTTCCTTTGACACCACCACTCAGAGCCTTTATTATTCTCTGGCAAAGAATAGGAAGTGTGGTCTCCTTTGGTGTGTTGGGAGAAGGGTAAAGGCTAGTTTTTTTTTTTTTTTTTTTAAAAAAAAAAAGGAAGAGAGATTTCTTCTTCTGAGAGTCTTTTTGTGTGTTCTACACGTTTTGTGTGTCTTCTATCTGTTCACACAACAGACTAAGGTAAGAGGAGGGAGGGGGAGTTACCATAACTCCCTCCCGTAGGTGCACATATATAACTCCCTTGTAACGGGGAGTTATGATATATTATTAATATAATATTAACAATATATATATATATATATATATATATATATATATATATATTGTTAATTGATTAACCATTAATTAATGAACCATATATTATGCATCTTAATCACATTAAAGTGCAACTCTCACTTAGAACCTATAGTTTTAATATGAATCTTATTCCCATTATTTTAACCTATAATATTTATATAAATCTTATTCACATAAATAATATTCGAATCTTATTCAAATATTTATCTCTCACATATTATATAATTTTAATTATAAATAATATTTATAATTAACTATATACTATAATGTATCAATATACAATATACTTTATATTAATCATATTAATATAATCAATATCTTTAATTCTCTAGATAATTTGAACAATTAAAATTATTCCTTGTTTTATCCTCTGTGAACTAGCAAGGGGACCTTATGGACCTACAGATTAGAAGCTCCAATGATACGAGATTAAATAATTAAACTGTTTAATTAAATTAATCAATATTCATTAACTGTCGGTCACTTCACTAAAGACCGACAACTGCACTCTTCGCACTGTAGATATATTTCTAAATCCATGGATATAACCAAGGAACAGTAAGTTGACCCTTCACGAATTGCTTGTAACTACAGTTGAGTCAAATTATCATTTTACCCCTGTAGTTACATCTAACTCCTTAAGTATCATTGATCATTCTAATGAATAATTAGTTATAGTCCAACTATAGACTAGACCCCTCTCTGGCCAATAAAAGGGTGAGGAGCCCCATTGTTCAAGACCCAAAATTAGCCCTTAAGGTGTTAGATTTTATGTCCTAAAACTTGTGGTTTGTAAACAATAAACTTATTTTATTATCAATAAAGATGTTATTGAGGTTTATTCAATAAAGTTGTTATTGAATGTATGAATTGCTTATTTCATTTTAGAAAGAATCTAAATCCAATAAACTAAGATCCATGGCTATTACATGAGTACTTGGACTTTATGTGGAGACATATAAGTGGATCAAGTTTGAGTAGATAACCAAAATTGTCTATAGTATATGGATAAGGTTGGGTATCTTATCCTGGGAACACTATTGGATGCGACCCACTTTGTATTTAGTACAAATAATGTGATTTGAATCATTTATGTGGAGACATGCGAGTAGAGGCGTCCTATGCAAAGAGTTTGTATAAGATCGGACCAAGAAATAAGTCACTCTTACTGTGAAGACTTTGTATAAAAGAGTTTGTAAAACAGTTTTTATCCTAGCCGTTATTACAAACAACCTGTGAATGGTTGACTTACTGGTTATGGTTATATCGAGTGGACAAAAATATATCTACAGTGAGGGGAGTACAACTACTAGGATTTAGTGGAGTGAATAAGTAGTTAATGAATATTGGTTAATTGGGTTACAGTTTAGCCGATTAATCTCGGATCGTTGGAGTCCATGATCTATAAGTCCATTAGGTTCCCTACTAGCTCCTAAATGGACTAACCATAGAACAGTGCAATGGGAAAATTTGAAATGTTCAAATTTTTTTTAAGGAAAATATTAATTATATACGATATAATTAAATGTTTAATTATCGAATTAAACGAATTGGAGAAATAGAAATATTTAAATATGATTTAAATATTAATTACATGAATGAGGATTCATGTTTGAAATAGGTGTTTTAATAATTTAGTATTAGATATTGAATTAGTTTAATTAATTATTAGAATTAATTATATTTAAAATTAATGTATTTCATTTAATATTAATTTTTGAATTAATATTTTTTGAAATTAAAAAATATATATTTTGATATTTAAATTTAAGAAATTCAAATTTAATTGAATTTTTAAATTTAATTGAATTTTGGTAAAAAATTCAATTAAATAAAATGAGTAGAGTGAGTGGGTTTTTCATACTTCACCTACTCACTTAAACACCTCCAATTTCCACTAAGTTAATGGTTTGATTGGTGTCCATCTATGGTGAGATAATTTTGCATTTTATCTTTTATATATATATATAGAAGGTTTTAATTTATGAAAAAGGTTCATGCAAAATCAAAATTTATGAGAAGAAATTGGATCATTTTCTTATCTCATAAAACTTCTCTCCAATCTCTTTCTCCCTTCAATAGCTTATTATTTTGGATCCCACAATCCAATCTAAGGCCAAATGATAGTAGGAAAGACTCTTGTAGTGGTCTACAAGCCATTGAAGAGGAGATTCAAGCTGAAGATTGGAACATTTCGTGGATTCTACAAAGGTTGTATTTTCCGAAACCCTATTTCTATTTTATTGAACATGCATGCTTTTAATATAAAATTGATGTAGTTAGAATGCTTAATATCCTAATTGCTTCTGCATGTTCAATGTCAACACCATCGATTGGCATGAGAGCATGATTTAAGCGCTCAATTTTATGTTAATTTAAGCATGGTGGGTGTTGTTCATAGGTTATATAAAATAGGTGATGATATGGATATCTATTACAGTTTTGGCATTAGATTTCTCTTAAATTATGTTGTAATTGTTGTAATTGGCTCTTTGTTTATGGGCCTTAATGTGTGACTAAAAGTCTGTAAATTTGTTAGAGTTAATAGAGTTGAATCTAGGTCATAATTGAAGAAATTTGAAAGCAAACATAGCAGCAGAAAACTAAAACTAAAGCTTTAGCCTCGTAGCATCGCAACGTTGTTCATTAAGCAGCCCAAAAATGCACGTGCTAGGTTGTTCGGTTCGGGTGGCTTTGGTTTGATCGGTTCGACTTCATTTGGTTCGATTTAGCTCAATTTTGGACCGATTGACTATTTCAAGCCTTGGAGGTTCAGGTCGGGAGGTTTGGGGCCGATTCAGGTGGTCTAGAGGTGGTTCAAGGCTTATATTTTGTTTATTCTTGTAATAATTAGTTTGTTTGGTTGCTTAGGATACCAAAACTAGTCCATATAAGTGTATGTTTAATTATTTATGCATTTTGGATGTATATTATAATTAAATTAAATATTGTATGTGCATAACATATGTCATGTAGATTTATTTGATTTTTAAGTTCATATATGTTTAATATAATTTGTTATATTAAATTATGAAATGTTTGACAAATGTTATGGATTGATTAGCATATCCATATTATGTTATAAAAATGGATTAGACATTTAAAATCTATAACAAAGATAAGGCGCATGCTCATTTAGGGTTAACAAATAAGAACTTGTTTTAATTAGTTAAAATAGGTCGTTATCTTGTAAAACTTTGGTTACAAACTCACCTGACCTAAAATCTTATATAAGGCTAGGATACTTAAGTTGACAGTTTACGGAACACCTGCTACTTAGGGATTTTAGCCAGTTCTTGAGCGTTGTTGACCTAGTTTTATGAGCATGCATGAGCGATGTGAGGTAATAAATTGGTTTATCACTTAGACATCGTAGGTTAAATCCAAATATAAAAGTTATACTTGGATAAACACCTAGACTTAGGTTGTATTTATTAGCCAGAATATCCTAAGTAAAGATTTACCCAAAACAAATAGAACACTTCAGTGGGAGATTAATAATATATACGATATATTGTTTTTAGCTCTCACGTTCCTAAGAGTTCACACTGTGAGATTCATGCTCTGCTTTGAGTCACCATAAGAGTGACCTCCATTCGGAAAGTGTTTGCATGGGTTAATAGCAAGGTGAATAGAGGAAGTTATTCATAATAAGTAGGAGAAGAAAGTGTGTCAACACATCCTACGGTCTCCTCCATTAGGTTGGATCGTGAGATTCCTATGTTGCATCTGCTTGTCGCTTTTAAGTGACATTAGCTAGTCATCTTTTCAGCGACTATCCCTTCGGAGGGTTGTAACATGGGATTTAGAACAACTCAAATTTTAGAAATGGGTAGGGTCTCTTAGGTCGATTTCCAATTTTGACTCTCGATTCAGTAGCATTGTTGGGACTGACCTCTGGGGTCTGAAAATGGCGGGTCACACTTATGAGAATTACAAGTGTTAGTATATTCTAGACCAAAGAAACGATAGCTAAAAGATCTATTAGAGTATGAGTTACTCTAGTAATAGTGAACAAGATAGAATATAACTTGACTACTCTTCTTAATGAGCTTTAGACTTATTAGTCCCTCTTGAAATCTAAGGGACAGGAAGCGGAGGTAAATGTTGTCACCACGAATAAAGTCAATAGAGGATCGTCCTCTAGGAAAAAGTTTGGCCCCTCTTCTTCTAAGAAAAATAGTGTTTCGATGTAAAAAGGTAAGAGGAACAAAAAAACTCTTACTGACTATAAAGGTAAGGCAAAGTTGCAGGTAAAGGAAAATGTTTCTATTGCAATGAGAATGGGCACTAGAAAAGAAACTGCCCAAAGTACCTTGCAGAGAAGAAAGCCGAAAAAGAAAAACAAGGAAACTATTTTCAGAAGAATACTTGTGGAAGGCGAGATAAGTCTCAGGGTTGTGAATAAGAGAGGTTATCCCAGAAAAAGCAGTGGGAGTTTTTGAAGTTGTTATCCGGAGATAGATCTATTATATTAGATAATGTACTTTTTCTTTTGAATTTTTTAAAAAAATTATATCTATCTCTTGTTAGAACAATTGTGCAAGGTATCTTTTGACATAAATGAAGTGGTCATTAGCAAAAAAGGTATTCTTATTTGTTCTTAAAACAAGAAAACAAGTTATATGTTAAAAACCAACCAAAATAAAGGCAATTTTAAATATCAAGATGTTTAAAACAGTTGAGACAGGAAAAATAAATAAAAGGCAAAAATTTCTTCAAGTATGTATCTTTGGTACCTAAGACTTGGTCACATTGATCTCAATGGGATTGGGAGATTGGTTAAAGAGTGATCATCTAAGTTAGTTAGAAGAAAACTCTTTACCTCCATGTGAGTCTTGTCATGAAGGTAAGTTAACCAAACAACCTTTTATTAGAAAAGGTCTAAGGGCCAAAGAACACTTAGAACTCGTGCATTAAATGTCAAAGCACGAGAAGGATGTGAATGTTTCATCAGATGACAATTCAAAATGCAGTTATGTTTACCTAATACATCATAAGTCCAGACTCCTTGAAAAGTTCATAAGGCAGAGGTTGAAAACTAGTTAAGTAAAATGTTTTAAGAAACTTCAATTAGATTGAGGTAAAGAGTACATAGACCTGAGATTCTTGGACTATTTAATAGAAGATGGAATTCAGTCACAACTCTCTACACCTGGCACCTCAGCAGAACGGTGTATCGAGAAGAAGAAACATAACCCTATTAGACATGGTTCGGTTGATAAATGAGCTATGCTCAGTTGCCTAATTTGTTTTGAGGATACGCAGTAGAGGCTGCTATATACTTTTGAACATAGTTCCCATTGAGAGTGTTTTTGAAACTCCATATGAGTTATGGAGAGGTCGTAAAAGTTGTTTACAACATGTAAAGGCTATTTATGTTATTTTAGAATTTGGAGAAGACCAACTCATATGTTGGTGGAGAACCCTAAGGAATTGGAATGTTAAAAGTATGCCTATTCATAGGCTACCCAAAAGTTGAATACTTCTTTAATCTAGAAGAAAATAAAATATTTGCATCAGCAATACTACTTTTCTCAAAGAAGACCCCGTGAGAGATCATTGATCTTGTCATAAGCTAGCATTGTGTCACGTTTGCATAGAAGTTACAGAAAATCAACAAAAAAATGTTGATTAAGCTGGTCCTATAACAAGAGTTGTTAGTGTTGAGAATGTCCTAAATTCGCAGTTCATAAATATTGTTAACATATTCTATATATCAATAAATGTGTCATTGAGTATCTTATTCAAATTGTTATTGATATTGCATTCTATTATAAATCTAATAAACAAATCCATAGCTATAATATGAATATTTTAACTTTATGTGGTGATAAAAAAGAGGATCTAGTTTAGTATATAGCCAAAAAGGCCTATAAGTATATGGATGCAGCCCATTTTGTATACTAATACAGATGATGTGATCCTAAAATAATTCAAATAGAGACATGTGAGTGGAGGCATCCTATGCAATGGGTTTTCATAAGATTGGACCACGAAGTAGTCACTTTTCTTTATAATGATCGTTTATTGTTAAAACTGACTATTTCAAATTTCAATGACCTAGGGTAACTCGATCTTAATCCTTAGCTAACTATAAACTCCTGTTTATTCGGGATTATCTTCTGATCTACATAGGCGAGAGTAGTCCAACAACACTACTCAATAAGCCTCCCATTTAGGGGATAAGACAGGATAGATAGTTGGGTCATAGTTTTGCAAGATGGAATTTGCTCCTACCCGACTTAGGGTTAGCAGATAGGTCGTTCTCTTAAGCGTTGAATCCTGGTCTTGAACAAAGGGACTCCACCCTCTCTTGATCAAGAGGGTCATGGTTTATGAGTCGGACTATAAACCAATTGTTCAATGGAGGATCAGTGGGAGCTTAAGGAGCAAGATTAATTTATAGGGGTAAAACAGTAATTTTGACCTAGCTGTAAATGCGAACGACCTATGAAGGATCGACTTACCGATTATGGTTAAAATGGACAGAAATATATCTACAGTGAGGAGAGTGAAACTATCGAGCTATAGCGGTGTGTCTTGGTTGTTAACGAATGATGATTAATTCAGTTTAAAAAGTTCAACCGATTAATTGCAAATCGTTGGAGCTCATGATATGTAGGTCCATAAGGTCCATCTACTAGCTCGTAAAATTATCTTGGATTAGTGAATTGAGTGAATTTGAAATGATGAGATTCGAAATTAGCGTTTTGAATTTGAATTGTTCAAATTTAACTAGGGTTTCTATTAATTGTATTTGATACAATTGAAACGTTTAAAATTGGAGAATTCAAAGTATTTAAATAATGATTTAAATATTTGATGACGTAAAATATAATATTTGATATTTGATATTAAATTAAATTAATTAAAATTAGTTTAATTAATTATTCAATTTTATTTAATTTTAAAATTCATTCAAAATTGATAATTTGATTAATTAGAATTTTGGATTTTGAAAATTCAAAATTATAAAATTAAATTAAAATTTATTTTTTGAAAAATCAGATTTAATTTGATTTGATTGATCAAAATTAATTGAATTTGAAATTGAAAGTGGGAAAATCCAATCTTAGATTTTTCCACTCAATTTAACACCTCATACTGCTTCAATGTCAATGGAAATTGAAGTGGCATCAGCCATGCTAACTAATTTGCATGGTCTTCATCTATAAATTGAAGTTTTGAAGTTGTTAGAGAATAATAGAGAAGGTCTCTGTGGTGGTCTATTAAAGGATTGAAACATAAATTTGTGGATCTTAGCTAGAATTGAAGTGTTTTCATCCAAGGTATTGTGTTCTCTTCAAAAATTATGTTTCAATGCATGTTTTTAAACTCAAATTAAGTGTAATTAGAGTGCTTATTGGTTCTAATTTTTTCTACTGCATGTTAGTTCATTCTATCAGTTAGAACTGGCCAGCTGTATCTTTCTCAAAACTTGAGAGTGCCTCGACGTAGTATGAGGGTTATGTGACAACCTATCCGCAATATGGGTTTAGTAGAAACTCATGCCATCGAGAATCCTTTGACCTACAATTAGGCAATGAGTGATCAAAGGAATGGTGTCCTAACATACCTCGAGGAATAGAGGATATAAGATGTATTCCCCATATGTTAATAGTTAGAAGTCTACTGTATGCTTGCAAAGGTCCTCACGACTAAAGTGTTTGAGGATCACCTAGTGAGTCTAGGACTACGGGTTGTATAATCTAGGGTAAGTGGGAGAAAAACGCATGGGTATATGATGCCTAGTGAAGACAAACCATAAGTAAAACAAACACTCGGCTTTCGCCTAGAGCCCAAGGCCTAACTTAAAAAACCCATGGGTATATGATGCCTAGTGAAGACAAACCATGGGTATGCAATGCTCTAGTTTATTGTATTTCTCTCTAAAACTCAACAACCTAACATTACGTGTATATATGTGTTTCCACTAGAGTTTTAGTCCAAGTGGGGGTTTGTTGGGTTTTATGTCCTAAAACTTGTGGTTTATAAACAAAAACTTATTCTGTTATCAATAAAGATGTTATTGAAGTTTATTAAATAAAGTTGTTATTGAATGTATGAATTATTTATTCATTTTAGAAAGAACCTAAATCCAATAAACTAAGATCCATGACTATTATATGAGTACTTGGACTTTATGTGGAGACAAAAGAGTGGATCAAGTTTGAGTAGATAGCCAAAACGGTTTATAGTATACAAATAAGGTTGGGTATCTTATCCTAGGGACACTATTGGATGCGACCCACTTTATATTTAGTATAAACGATATGATCCTGAATCGTTCATGTGGAGACATGCGAGTGGAGGCATCTTGTGCAAAGAGTTTGTATAAGATCGGACCAAGAAATAAGTCAAATGTTGTTTATTGTTTAAGACTGACTATTTCAAAGCGATAACATAGGTTATTTGACCTTAATCCTGAGCTAAGTTTGAACTCCTATTTATTCGGGATTATCTTTAGATTTTCATGGGTGAAGATTGGCTCAATGTTGGCTAAATAAGCCCCTCATTTTAGGGTTAAGACCGGGTAGATAGTTGGAGACATAAGATGTAAGATAGAATCGACTCTTACCCGATTTTAGGGATAATAGAGAGGTTGTTCCCTTAAGTGCTGACTCTGGTCTTTAACAAGAGGCCCCACCCTTTCATTGGGTCGAGAGGGACTCTGTTTGATGATTGGATCACAAACTAATTGTTCATTAGAGAATCAATGAGACTTAAAGAGCAAAATTAAATCTTGAGAGAAAAATAGTTTTTGACCCAGTCGTTATTACCAACAACCTGTAAAGGGTTAACTTCCTGAATTGTTATATCGAGTGGGCATAAATATATCTACAGTGAGGGGAGTGCAACTATTGCGTTTTAGTGGACTGACCCTGTAGTTAAAGAATGTTGGTTAATTGGATTAAAGAATTTAGTCGGTTAATCTCGGATCATTAGAGCCTACGATCTATAGGTCTATGAGGTCCCCCTACTAGCTCATAAATAGACTAAATCTTAGAATAGTGTGATGAGAGAATTTGAAACGTTCAAATTTGTTTTAAGGCAATTTTTAATTATATACGATATAATTAAATATTTAATTAGCGAATTAAACAAATTGGAGAAGTGGAGATATTTAAATATGATTTAAATATTAATTACATGTATGGGGATTCATGTTTGGAATAGGTGTTTTATTAATTTAATATTAGATATTAATTTAGTTTAATTAATTAAATTTTTTGAATTTATGAATTTTCTCAATTTTCTTTCTCCATATTTACAAGGGAGTGTATCCCTCATATATATAATAATAATTGCCAAACATGATAAAGACACTTAACGGTAAAAAGAATGAAAATAAGAAAAGAATAAATACTAATTGCAAGAAATAACATTCCAAATGAGTAAGGGGAAGGAGAATGCTTTCCATATTTAACACTCCCCCTCAAGCTGGATTGTATATGTTGATTAAGTCTAGCTTGGTTTTCAACACTTCAAACACGTTCTTGAATAGAACTTTTGTAAGAATGTCAGCAATTTGCCTCTTGGTAGGTATGTAGTTGAGTGAGATACTTTTATTTTCAATTTTCTCCTTAATAAAGTGTCGATCAATATCCACATATTTTACGCGATCGTGATGGACTGGGTCTTTGGCAATGCTTATAGTAGCTCGATTATCACAGTGTACCTCCATCGGTTCTTCTTATTTGATTTTTAAGTTCATATATGATGTTTTTGAGCCACCTTCTTTCACATATTCCTTAAGCTATCGTTCTTAGTTTAGCTTCGACACTACTCCTGGATACTACTGATTGTTTCTTGCTTCGCCAAGTGATCAAGTTTCCTTAAACAAAGGTACATCCGGTAGTTGATCTTCTATCTATTTTTTAGCTTGCCCAACGACATCTGTGCAGATTTCAATGTTTTTTTCCCTAGATTTCTTGAAGTACAATTCTTCTCATAGTGTTTCTTTCAAGTACTTGAGTATTCTGTAAATAGCTTGCATATTGTCTTTTGTTGGGTTGTTCATAAATTGATTTACAAAGCTAACTGCAAGACAGATATAAGGTCTAGTGTGTGTTAGGTAAATCAATTTTCCAACTAGCTTTTGATATTGATCTTTGTTAACCATTGTGTTTTCTTTGATTATGTGATGATTTGTGTAAATGGGAGTATTAGCAAGCTTACATCCAAGCACATTTGTTTCTTTTAAAAGGTCAAGGACATATTTGTTGGGAATGCCCTAAAACTCGCAGTTCGTAATCATAGAAGCATATTCTATTTATCAATAAAAGTATTGTTGAAGCACTTATTCGATAAAAGTGTTATTGAAATTGCATTATGTAATAAAAATCCAGTAAATGAATCCATGGCTATAGCATGAATACTGTAACTTTATGTAGAGACATAAAAGAGGATCAAGTTATAGTATATAACCAAAAAGGTCTATAAGTATATGGATAAGATTGAGTACCTTGTCCTGGGGACACTATGGATGCGGCCTACTTTGTATACTAATACAAACGACATGATCCCAAAATCTTTCATGTGAATACATGTGAATAGGGGCATCCCTTTGAAGGATCCTTGAGCGGAAACGATGGATCTTCCCAATCTTCCCAGTTTTATAGAATATAAAAATTTACAGAGACATACAGAATCATGCATTTAATTCAGAAACACAACATGCTTAATAAAATAGAAGAGAAAAAGGGGAATATGAGGCTTACCCTTGAAGACTCCAAATTTCACATCTCCTCTTCCTAGTGAAAATCATGAACATAATTGAAATGGCCAATTGGACACCACCAATTAGAAACCTCAGTATTATCAGGCAGAGAACACAGGAGGTGTGGTCTTTGGCTATTTTGGATTGAGAGAGAGAGTAGTAATTGAGAGAAGAGAGGATGAAATTTCTCAGAGAAACATATAGAACTTTCTGTGTCTTTTTCAGGAAAAAGAAGAAGACCTAATCAACGTACCTACTCCTACACATTATGGAGAGAAAGAAGAAGGGAGGGAATTGTAACTCTCTCCCCATAAATTAATTCAAAAAATTAATTAAATTAATTAAATAAAACTAATTAATTAATTTGATAAATAATTTAATATATATTAATATGATAATTACATAAAAAAGTTCATGTAAAATCAAAATTTTTGTGAAGAAATTGGATCATTTCTCTTATCTCACCAAACCACTCTCCAAGCTCTTTCTCCCTTCAATAGCTTCTCATTTTGAATCTCACAATCCAATCTAAGGCTCGAAGATAGTAGAGAAGACTCTTGTGTTGGTTTAAAAGCCATTGGAGAGGAGATTCAAGTTGAAGATTGGAGCATTTTGTGGATTCTACAAAGGTTATATTTTTAGAAACCCTATTTCTATTTTATTGAAGATGCATGCTTTTAATATAAAATTAATGTAGTTAGAATACTTAAGATCCTGATTGCTTCCACATGTCGATTGTCAACACCATTATAATGGAGAAATTCACCTACTTACTCTCAAGATGGGAATGAGTTCCCAGTTTCCCACTCAGAAAAATCCTCAAGATGGAAGACTTATTGAGTCAACGAAACTGGCCACTCTTAAAGGATCCTAATGAAGGGTCCTTGAGCGGAAGCAATCGATCGTCCCAAATCCCATTTTACAGAATTCAATTTTATAGAAAAAAAATAATTATGCATTTAATTCAAATAATACAACATGCATATGATATGAAATTGCAGAAAAATAAATTTGGATTTCAAAAACCCTTACCTAAGAACACAAACACTAAAAGGGCACCACTAATTGGAGACCACGGTATTCTTAGGTAGAGAACCCACGAGTTGTGGGCTTTGGTTATTTTGGTGAGGATAAGGAGAAGTGAGAGGAAGAGAGAAGCATGCAATTTTCTTTTCTTTTGTTTTTTCACTCATAGAACTATTCTGCGTTTTTCTTTTGCAGGATGGAGAATAAGCAGATATATAATTTTTTTTTCCACTTACATGAAGTGGAGAGAAAAGTGGGGGGAGGGAGTTAACTCCCTCCCATTAATTAATTTTAAAAAATTATATATATATATATATTATATATAATTTATTTACTTATTTAATAAATAATTTAATATATATTCATATGATAACCATCTTATCATATAATATATATTAAACTGTATGTTATATCATATATAACATATAAATTATAGTTTTAATATTATATTATATACAATATAACCTAAAGTTTTTTTTCTCTCACTAATGACATTTAATATAATCACATTTATATTAAATTTAACAATATGAATCCAATTCATAAAAATTAATTTTGAATCATATTCAAATATTTATTTTCTCTCATAAATAATTAATATTATAATATATCAAATACATTATAGTAATTCACATACAATTAAAATTTATTAATTATACACATATATTTAATTTCCTCAATTAATTTGAACAATTCAAATTAATCCAAAAACTGATTCTAATTAAATCTCTTTGAGCTAATGAGGAGACCTCTTGGACCTGTAGCTTGAAGTTCCAATGGTATGCAAATAATTAATTAAACTCTTTAATTAAATTATTCACCATCCGTTAACTGTTGGACACTTCACTAAAGACCAACAACTACACTCTTCACACTATAAATATATTTTTGTATCCATTGGATATAACAATTAACATTATGATGACCCTTCCAAATTGCTCATAAGTTTAACTAGGTCAAAATTACCATTTTGCCCCTCTAGTTACATCTAACTTATTAAGTACCACTGATCCCTCTAATAAATAATAAATCATAGTCCAACTATGACTAAACACATCTCAGGCCAAGAGAGGGTGTGACGCCACATTATTCAATCCTCGAAATCAGCCTTTAAGGGAGAAATTTATCTACTTACCTCAACCTTAAGGAATGAGTGAATTCTTTCTTGTGTAGCTGTGTTCCCAGCTCATCAATCGGACGAATTCCCAAAATGGTAGGCTTATTGAGTCGAAAATCTGACCACTCTCACCCATACAAATCAAAGGACCGCCCTTACAGGCAGAAGTTTACAACTCACTCAAGATTCAGGTCATGTTACCTATGGTTATCTTGGTGAAATGTAAGTCTCTATTATGAACGACGTTATATAATGAGACTAAACTTTTCGTGGTCTGATCTTATACAAACTCATTTGTATAGAATATTCCTGCTCACATGTCTCTACATGAATGATCAGGATCAAATCATTTGTAGCACTTTACAACAATTGTAACATCTACAAAGTGGGCCATACTCGTAGTGTCACTAGGATAAAGTATCTAGCCTTATCCATCTACTACAGACTATTTAGGTTATCACTTAAACATGATTCACCTGTATGTCTCTATATACATTTTAAGCTACAAGATGTTGGATGTCAGTTTATTGGTTTGTGGTTAATGCAACTAATGTTGAAATGAAAGATGGGATCCTACGAGATTTAGGACATCAACCCCAACAACTCTCACCCATACAGATGAAAGGATTTCTCTCATAAGTAAGAATTTTATAACTCACTCAGGATTAAGGTCAAGTTACCTATGGTCATCCTAGTGAAATGTAGTCCTCTTCAATTAACTGCGTTATAAAGAAAGACTAATCATTTTGCAGTCTGGTCTTATACAAACTCTTTGGATAGGATATCTCTACTCATATATCTCCCCATGAATGATCAAGAATAGATCATTGTAACACTTTACAACTATTGTAATAATTACAAAGTAGGTCATATCTGTAGTGTCACCAGGATAAGATACCTAATCTTATCCATATACTATAGACTATTTAGGTTATTACTAAAACATGATCCATTTGTATGTCAACCACATACATGTTTAAGTTACATTAAATAGCCTTGGATCTTAGTTTACTGAATTGAGTTAATGCAAACTAAATGTAAAATCAAACAACATCTTATTTTATTAAATAAATAATTTCTGTACAAAGAATTTAAAAACTATGAAACACACGAGATTTAGGGCAACATTCTGTTGGAACGTTTGAGGTTTGAGGAATTCCTAAACGCCTCAAGCCCTTCGACACGTGGTCAAAGAGGTAAATCCCCAAATTGTGATATGATTTGAGACGATGTGTGGAAACGAGATAAATGAGAAACATAAAAGGTTATTGAGTTTTGACTGTTGTTTTACCGTCCTTTGTAAAGAAAAGAGTCGTAAGTTGAATATACTCTAGGGCCAGAATTCCAAGATCTTGATATCGTCTTTTTCCTTAGGCCATATTGATGCTACCATAAATGATGAGAAAGGTTTCCGGAGATTCATTGGAGTTATCGAAGTGTGAGTAAAGATAAATCAGTGAATACATGGGAATTGATCGTGAGGCTAAATGAGGTTTTAATCTTCCTTGGATTCTTGAGGGTGATTTTAATGAAATTTTGGAGGCTGATGAAAAAAGGGATGGTGCTACTATAAGCCAAAGCCAGATGAACCGGTTCAGAGAAACTATCAATTCCTGCAAGTTGTGCGATCCAGGATGGAGTAGGAAAACTCTCAACGGAAGCTTCATTTAAGAGATGCTTGACTGGTCCCTAATCAATAACGATTTGGCAGCTAGATTCTCATATATCCATGTTAGTCACTTGAACTTTCATAATTCTGATCATAGACTATTATTGCAAATCTTCATGTTTCAAGTGCTTCATGTCCTGGGCGAAGGGTAGCAAAGCCTATCAGGTTTAAAGAGTGTTGGGTACAATTTCATGAGTGCAGGGAAATTATCCTTAACTGCTGAAGTAAAAGCTGAAGAGAGCGGGATGAGTGGCATCCTTCCCTGATAAACTAAAATGATTTCTTAATAGTCTTACAGATTGGAACAAAGACAAGCTGAAACCTTTATTATGTTGATTCCCCATGTCCCTAGACCGAAGCACATGGTTGAGTTTCGTCCCAATCATGTTTTATGAGGTTGTAAGTTTTCAAAAGGTGTTTGGCTTTCTTTCCTCCCATCATAAAGCAAGCTTTTGGGTTTTTTCAAGGAACCTGGAGCCCGGCGGACTGTTCGGATCAGAAGGTTGCAACCATCCTTTTGTGGGATGTGTGAAATTATAAGAATCTGGTGAATTCCAGTGGCTCCACCCTGGAAACACCCTAGTACATAGGATCTCTCTACATGTTAAGGATATTTGTTACGTGTCATGTTAAGGAGCCTCCCTTGCTTAGAGAAATGAGTAAGTCGAGTTATGGTTCGTGCTCTCCTTCTGATTTTGGCCTCTGAAAAATCAACATTAAAGCGCATTGGTCGATGGGGATGGTGCCGATGGAATCAACTGGGTTGTTCGTGACTTCGTTGGGTCTTTTGTTCTTGTTGGGTGTAAGCAGGTGAAAGTGAATTGGGCCATCAAAAACCTAGAAGCCCTTGCAATTATCCATGGTTTACCTAACTTTCTTTCTAGGTTTGATGATGGTCCCTCCACTCCCTTGATTGTGGAATTTAATTGTATCGATCTCATTAGTGTTGTTACCTACAAGGGGCTTGATCCTTTTTAACTATGTTGTTTTGTTAAGGATATTGATGATTTAGCTAGGATCACCGAAGCTGCCTCTTTCGTCTGCTGTTTGCTTTCGGCTAATGGGGTTGCTTATTGCCTTGCTCGTGACATAGTTCTTAGTGGTAGTCATAGGGTTTATTTTGTTAATCCCTTTTCTTCCTTCTCTGAAGATGTTGTTTGAGTTTTTTTTATGGTTCCTGGTTGATTTGCCTATGCTTGTGAGGAGGTTTGGTGTTCAGACGTTTCCTTGTTTCAATGCATTATTTTTTTCAAAAAAAAAAAAAAAAAAAAACCTCAAAACTCCCTAAATAGTAAATACTACATCTTTACCTCTGGTTGAACTTGACTTTGGAAGGTAGCACATTGGGAACAATTTTTATTGGGTGGCTTTAGCCCCTCATTTGTATAAAGATCTCTCAAATAATCAAAATTCACTCCTAGTTCTTAATTCAACACTTTACATCTACTAATTTTTACTTTTTATTTAATATATACATATACACACACATACTATTCTAATTACTTTTTTCAAAAAGTTTCCCAAACCCATGTGTCATGTGGGATCACCCAATCCTAAAATAGGACCGTAGTATCTTCCATGTAAATTATTGGCTAAATTACTAGATTTAATCTATCAGATTTCAATTAGGGTTCCACTAGATGTATTTTTTAAACTCAAGCGCGTATTAAATATAACATTAAAAGTTCGTATACTTATTAGGTACTTACTAAATACCTTTTAGGAGCTATTTATTTTTTGAGAATTTAGATAACTTGAATCTTCAGATAGCTACTAGCTTTATGTGTTATTTTGTACAATAAAATACATACATACATACATACATGTATATGTATATGTATATGTATGTATTAATTCAATTTTAACTCTCTTGTTTTTTACCAAAAGTAACCATTAATATAATTGAAGGTTTTAGTTAGTATATACATACCTTTATTTATTTTTAATAAAAAATACAAAATGTGAAATAAAGATGATCTATTTGTATGTCAGCCAGATACATGTTTAAGTTATATTAAATAACTTTGGATTTTAGTATATTGGATTGGGTTAATGCAAACTAAATGTCAAATAAAATATCATCTTATCTTATTAAATAAATAATTTATGTACAAAGAATTTACAAACTACGAAACTCACGAGATTTAGGAATCAAACTCCAATATTGTGTTGGAACTTTTGAGGTTTGAGGAATCTTTCACAGGTTTCTGTGATGTTAAAGAAAGTAAAAACGAATTCATATTCAAATACAAAATACACACCTCTTCGGGCCTATTGATCAAACTTCCCAAAGAACTTCTTCTGCTCCTCCTCCGAATAGGGAAAGATACCCTATAAATCATCGTTGGTCCTTTTACACACAGTAGATTCTCACAATCCTGGTGGCAGCTTACCAGTTGTGATAAACAATGATACCATTAGACCTAAACTCAGAACATTCTGCTCGATTCCACTAGCATTCATAGTTATCTCAGTAAAAGGATACTGATGTTCAAAGGCAGAGAGTACCAATGGCGAAACATTGTTAGGTGTACCTAATGAAAAATCCCGAAAGTACGGGGTATGTATAAGATCATAAGGTTTCATGGTGAACATTGGGTGATCAATTGGTAGTTGATTCACTAAGCCTCGTATAAAGCTATACCAGACAGCACAACCAAGACCTAAAATTGACGCAACAAAGATACGAAAAAAATATCCATTATATTATAATGGCTTATTACATCAATAACTTGACTTTGATCAAGGTGATTAAAAACATCTGACACAGAAGTTCCAAAGAATATAATTGATTGATAATCCGTGATGGCAAGTAGTTCTTTACTTAAAGAATCTAACCTAGCCAAGTCTAAAAGAGATAAATCAAAACTGTGAGTCAAATAAGGACCCGGATCTGGTAATCGATAATGAAATTCCAGGCCTTTCATATACTCATGGTATGACTCGGCTCCCTGGACCGTAGCAACCAATACTTCCCACTGGGTTTTCCTATTTCGGGACTATATGCAAGATGCAAATGCATGCAATGCTTAGGTGTAGTGAGGTGGTGTGTGCTTATTGAAAATAGGTGAACCCTAAGTTTCTACATATCTAGCTACTGACTATGGTACACAACTTTCATTGTTCACACATCACATGTGGATTGGTGGATTTCTCATAGTTGGTGCTGCTGCGCATGCAGCCATTTTTATGGTAAGAGACTATGATCCAACTACTCGCTACAACGATCTATTAGATCGTGTACTTAGGCATCGCGATGCAATCATATCACATCTCAACTGGGTGTGTATATTTTTAGGCTTTCACTGTTTTGGTTTGTATATTCATAATGATACCATGAGTGCTTTAGGGAGTCCCCAAGATATGTTTTCAGATACCGTTATACAATTACAACCCGTCTTTGCTCAATGGATACAAAACACCAATGCTTTAGCACCTAGTATAACGGCCCCCGGTGCAAGAACAGGCACCAGTTTGACTTGGAGGGTGGTGATTTAGTGGCAGTGGGCGGCAAAGTGGCTTTTTTACCTATTCTGTTAGGAACCGCTGATTTTTTGGTACATCATATTCATGCATTTACGATTCATGTAACGATATTGATACTCCTAAAAAGTGTTCTATTTTCTCGTAGCTCGCGTTTGATACCGGATAAAGCAAATCTTGGTTTTCGTTTCCCTTGTGATGGACCCGGAAGAGGGGGTACATGTCAAGTATCCGCTTGGGATCATGTCTTCTTAGGGCTGCTATTTTGGATGTACAATTCCATTTCGATAGTAATATTCCATTTCAGTTGGAAAATGCAGTCAGATGTTTTGGGGTAGTGTAAGTGATCAAGGGGTAGTAACTCATATTACGGGAGGAAACTTTGCGCGGAGTTCCATTACTATTAATGGGTGGCTTCGCGATTTCTTATGGGCACAGGCATCCTAGGTAATTCAGTCTTATGGTTCTTCATTATCTGCATATGGCCTGTTTTTCCTAGGTGCTCATTTTGTATGGGCTTTTAGTTTCATGTTTCTATTCAGCGGGCGTGGTTATTGGCAAGAACTTATTGAATCCATCGTTTGGGCTCATAAGAAATACAAAGTTGCTCTTGCTACTCAGCCGTTAGCCCTAAGCATTGTCCAAGGACGTGCTGTAGAAGTAACCCATTACCTTCTGGGTGGAATTGCCACAACATGGGCGTTCTTCTTAGCAAGAATTATTACAGTCGGATAATGGCTAGGAGGATTTGAAAGGCATTATGGCACTAAGATTTCCAAGGTTTAGCCAAGGCTTAGCTCAGGACCCCACTACTCATCGTATTTGGTTTGGTATTGCTACCACGCATGACTTCGAAAGTCATGATGATATTACTGAAGAACGTCTTTCTCAGAATATTTTTGCTTCTCATTTCGGGCAATTAGTAATAATTTTTCTGTGGACTTTCGAAAATCTGTTTCATGTAGCTTGGCAAGGCAATTTTGAAGCATGGGTACAGGACCCTTTACATGTAAGACCTATTGCTCATGCAATTTGGGATCTGGTCAACCGGCCGTCGAAGCTTTTACTCGAGGGGGTGCTCTTGGCCCAGTGAATATCGCTTATTCTGGTGTTTATCAGTGGTGGTATACAATCGGTTTACGTACTAATGGGGATCTTTATACTGGAGCTCTTTTTCTATTATTTCTTTCTGCCATATCTTTAATAGCGGGTTGGTTACACCTACAACCGAAATGGAAACCGAGCGTTTCGTGGTTTAAAAATGCCGAATCTCGTCTTATGTCAGGACTATTCGGAGTAAGTTCCTTGGCTTGGACAGGACATTTAGTCCATGTCTCTATTCCTGCATCCAGGGGAGAATATGCTCGATGGAATAATTTCTTAGATGTATTGCCACATCCCCAAGGATTAGGACCACTTTTTACAGGTAAGTGGAATCTTTATGCTCAAAACCCTGATTCAAATAATCTAATCATTTATTTGGTACTTCCGAAGGAGCAGGAACCGCCATTCTAACCCTTCTCGGGGGATTCCATCCGCAAACGCAAAGTTTATGGCTAACTGATATGGCTCATCATCATTTAGCTATTGTATTTATTTTTCTTGTTGCTGGTCATATGCATAGAACTAACTTCGGGATTGGACACAGTATAAAAGATCTTTTAGAAGCACATATTCCGCCGGGGGGACGATTGGGGCATGGACATAAAGGTCTTTATGACACAATCAATAATTCGCTTCATTTTCAATTAGGCCTTGCTTTAGCCTCTTTAGGGGTTATTACTTCCTTGGTAGCTCAACACATGTACTCTTTACCTGCTTATGCGTTCATAGCACAGGACTTTACTACTCAAGCTGCGTTATATACCCATCACTAATACATAGCTGGATTCATTATGACAGGAGTGCTCATGGAGCTATATTTTTTATTAGAGATTACAGATGGGGAAAAGCAGAAGAAGAAGAACCTTGAAGAATGGTCCCCCTACTCAAAACTAAGAGGGGATGAGATTAAAATCTCCGAAGCGATAGGACAAGTCATGGTGATCAATGGGAAAGACGCATTGCCCTCGAGCTCGGTTAATAATGAAACACCTGAAGAACCACGAAAGAAGGAACATACTTCAGAATACGTTGAGTAGAGGGAAATGATGTCAAGCGGATCGGAAGAAGCCCGAAGAATCAAACAAAGAATTCATTCATGCAATGAAGCAAGCCAAGATCAATGGAGGGGCATCCAGTCAAGTACCCACATTCCGATTCCCAATCATGGATGAGCCTCCTCTATGGATGCAAAGAACTCCTGCACCTTATTTCATGAATGGGCAATCCGAGAGGCCTCGAAAGCGATTCTCTTATGAATCTCCTAAGGAATTACATAGCTTTAGTGAAAGAGAAATTCTTAAATAAAGTAGTATGGCTCCGCTTCATTCATCAACTACTAGGATTTAGCTACTTTGCTATGGTGACAGATTAATTCATGTAGGAATAGAAAGTACTATGTCTTAGAAGTAGACGTAATCAAGCAAATCGACTACTTCCTCGTCGGCGAATCTACAACATATGCCATACTTCTAGACCTGGGACCTTTTAGGAGATTGGTTTTGCTCAACTAGCCATTGTATTAGTAGCTGTTCTGAAAGAACCTCGCTAGGTAGTAGCTCTTTAACTACATGAGTCTTTGTTATGCCATTGGCCTTACCCTTACAGGTTGTTCATGAATGGGAGTAGTAGAACCCTTTTGGAAGAGCTATTGGGTATGTCACACAGGTTACTTACCTATAAGTCCTTCTTTTCTAGCTAGGAAGCATATGAGAATGCTGAAACCAGTTGCTATTACGACTAATGCGAGTTGCTCGTCTCTTTGGTTAGTCCCGCGAAGTAGAGAAGTAGGGAGTAGGTCAGATGGATAAAGCATGGGCAACTCAGCTCGCTTTGTTCATCTTTTAGGGGTTTCCCCTCTCAGTCAAAGTCGTTTCGGTTGGTGAGCCTATGTTCTTTATTAGGGGAAGTTGACTTGTTCAATCTAAGCTAAGGCCCGTGAGCCTAATCAGTCAAGTCAACCATACCTAAGGATCGGTGAAAGACCCTCAATAGGGTTAACTTCAAGTTAAGATTTAGCTGTTGATGTCACATATCCGCTGTCACTGTACTTGATTAGCGCACATCCGATGTCAAATTAGCAATCTATCGTACAGAAGGTCTTGGGGAATTCTTTACTGAACTTCAAGGCGCATATCCGTTGTTGCTGTGAACTATCAGGCAGCATTGTAAGGCAAAGAAGCAGGAAAGCAGGCAATACAGTATGAGTTGGCACTGACGTAGAGATTCCTTACGAGTTCTTCTTCTTATTCTTCAAGCCAGCCATCTTCTCACGCAGGAGTTGAATAAAAAGCCAAAAAAAAGAAGTTCTGATCCCAGGGAAGGTGAATATGCAGTGTGTCAAGAGTAGGTCAATCTTCCATTAGGGAATCATGGAGGAAGAGAAGCGAAGACAGACTCAAAACAATAATGATAAGACTCAAAGCTCTCTCTTGACCAACCAGCTCTTTCATTAAGGAGAGGCAAGACTTGAACCAAGGGCTTACCCATTTAGTGGATCATGCCTCCGTCTCCGTAGTTTTTGGTATTGAAGCCTTCCATTTTTGCTTCGGCTGCCTTTCTTCAATCTGATTCACAGCAGAGGAGATTATCACTGCTAGCATGCAAGAACTCGACGAGGATGTCCTTCCATTGATCGGTTGAGTCGACAAGAGCTTTCCCAGAGATTCTCATAGATGGGATGATTCTATTCTTCCTCAGTTGGGGAATCTTCCTGCGACTAAGCGGCCAGGCCGGGAAGAGTCACATCTGAGAATTAGCTTCTTAGAGTAGCAAAGAGGGACAACGCGGTAATCACTCTTTTTCCATGGTCTTTAGGTCAGGGCCTTGAAGTGGAAGAAGCCGTTGCTGACTAAGCAAATGAAGAGAGAAGAATCGGTCTGCGTACTTCGTGAAGAAAACGGACATGACACAGCAAGTTGGTAGTATAACTTGCTCACACAGGGGTCTGAAAACTTTAAAGAACATCTTAGAGTTCTACGCCAACCAGGTCAAAACCAAAGTAAAGTGCAGCACAGAAAGAAGCAAGTAATCCCTTACCTAGTCAACTGGTCAATCTGTCTACGATTTTCGGATCGTGTTCGTGAACCTATAAAGAACTTTTCTAATTACTCCTCGAAAATGACTGAAAGACTGGCCTACGACCCTTCACAGAAAAAGGGTCTCTGCTTCAAGGAATTTCAGATAAGTCTTTGGTTTGACGAGGGAATGGCAGTTGTTAGAGCGGTAAAGACAAGGGACGTGGGATAATGGTAGGAATCGCTCCTAGGAAAGAAGCAGTCGGGGCACCGGGAGATAGGGATTTAATTATCTACCAACCAACCGGCCAAATTTCAAGAAAGCCATTCTCTTTCTATTATCCCCTCGAGTAAACAATTTATATGCCTTTTCTCGCAGATGAGTCTCTGGAGCCCTTGAACTCTTTATCAGTATTCCATCGCCCTGGCAGGTGGGAGAGCGGAAATGAAAGCGTCGGGTACTTTGGAAAAAGATATAATAACGCTTTCCAAGCGGACTGAAGAAGACCTGCCTATTGTATTGGTTGAGTAGGAGACACTTTCACTAAGTAAGGCGGCTAGCTAATCCATGGAAAGTAGGGAGGGAGTAGAGGCGTAGCGATCATCAATCTGTACCAGAACCAAAACAAGGTCTTTCTGTGAAAGCTTGCCTAACCTAGGTTGAAAGGGGCGCGCTATAGAGTAAGGTTGCTGGGCAGGCGGAAGCTGCGCGAGGTAGCGAATGCTTAGCTTGAGCCTGAAGTTTGAGTAGTGTGGGAAGCTCCTTTCCGTATTCCGTCTTCCTGCCAGCTAGCAAGACTGAAAAATAGGTATAAGCTTTTTTTTGGCATCTTGTTGCTTCGGAAGGGGAGTCAAAATCTCGTTCTTTCCTTCCCGCTCTCCCTATCGGTCGAGCTCTACTCAATTACATCGAGCCTCCATCGATAGCGGCCGTGAGCGCAAGGCATTTGGATGTCCAGTTTTCGAAACAGAGAGAGAGGCTTGATGTTAATTAAGTAAGGTAAGCGACTTTATGAGCTATGGGTCAGTCACCTGTGGAAAGACAGAGTCAGATCGTGATCGATACCTAACTGTTCCTACTTACCTTTTTTCACCCACCACCTTTCGTATACTCCACTCGTTCCCTTCGCCTTCGTAAGTAAGCTATTTTTTATTCGTAGATTGATTGTGAGTGAGCTTAATGCAGAAGGCTTATCGTGAGACCTTGTTTGTAGGTATGCTTACCAGAGGACTGGCAAGAAAGTCCCAGGTTCACCTTCTGACTTCTAACTCACCTCCGACTCCCAGGTCGATAACGAATTGACGGTGATCGTCCGCGCTCCATACACCGCCGCTTTCCTACTAGGCTTAGGCCATTCTCATCGCCTCTGCACCTGAAACCGCTACCCAAGCGCGTCACTGTTCGGGGTTTGGCTGATGATTATGCCATTACCCGCACCTCTGACCTCAAATCAAACAAAATAGATAGAACGATTCTTTTTGTGTTTCTAATAATAATTCAACTGAGACTTAGGGGACTTGTTCGACAAATAGCGATTCTCTTCTTTCGACTGCTAAGTGAGCCGGGGTATTCAACACATTCAACACGAGGAACAGGCTCGTCGTAGCTAACCGCCCTGATCGGTAGAACAATGACTCTTCTTTTCTTTATATCTTTCCCAGTCCAATAAGAAATAAGATCAATCAGGCGTGCGGGAAAGGTTGGGATTGCTTTCATGAGCTCACAAGCAAGGAAGAAGGTAGGCAATCGAAGAAGAACTCGCAAAGAAGTCGCTCGAGTGCAAAGTCAGTATATGTGTCTTGGGATTGAATCAGGCGCATCTTGCTCCTTCCGGGCGGGATGTGATTCACCATCAGTGATCCTTGCTTTATATCCGACATGAGTTCTTTCTCCCTACCGGTCTTTCTGAGAGGTATATATGAAGAGTTCCATTTCAATCTCAACAAACGAGGAAGAGATGCTGGTGATTCAACTGCCCGAGGCTGTTCCATACCCCGAAAAAAAAATGAGTGGTACTGATAATAGGAGAGGTTCTGAGTTCCCAACCATCATACCTGGCCGGTAGTCAATTCCTAGAGAGAGAAGCAGATTGTACAACTTCCATATTCAAGCAAAAGGAATGAGATTAACATCCCTACTTCTTTGGTTCCAAGTCTCTTCTCGGAAAGTCGGGCGAAGGAAAACCTTTGGACTGAAGAAGTATGACATCAGTTGGTATGAATGACTCCGGCCCTTTGGTTAGCGAATCCTACTTCCATTCTTTTTGAGGGAAAGAACCGACCCCAACCAACCAAGGGGGCTAGCTGCTCTGCTGCTGTCTCTGACCGACTGCATTAGCACTTGTTGAATTGGTCTTCGGCAATAACTTCGGAGTCGTTCAAATAGAAGTAATAAACTGATTTAACTTATCCAGGGAAACTCAGCCCTTTAACATTCTCTTTCTCTCTTTCGGCTTAGCCTACCAGGGAAATGTTCTTCTTGATAGCACAGGTGAGAACACCCCTAATGGGCTCGCTTCACCGATCTCTATATAGATCGCCTCGTCATCCCATTAGACTTATTTAGTAAAGAGAATAGCTTTTTTCTATCTATTGGCAAGCCTGAAAGCATGTTAACCAAACAGACTGAAAGAAAGCTTAACGATAGCTCTACTGATAGATGTTGAGAGAGTCCCCCGTAGTGCTTTTCGATCTTAGGGTTGGTTTTGTCTGTACGCGAGAATGAGATCAGAATGGATGTTTATTTGGTTTATATAGAAATGCATTGGCCAACTTTACTGCAATGCATTAAGGCAGGATGGAATCTCTTTACCTTTTGAAAAGATGCCTTTCGGGTATCTCTTCCAGTCAACAGAGGAAGATTCAAGGCAAGCTAATACCCTCCAGTATTAGAAACCTCTTCCGTAAGAATCTCTATCTCTACGAGTTCTCTTTCTTTGACGACGAGGATATGATATCTTCTAAAAAGATCCTGCAAACAAGCCATTCTTTCCTATCGGGAAGTCGAGCCAATGTACCTGTGCTGGCTTGGTGAGTCTTCGATCTCAGACCGGCCTCTCATTTTGCGGTATTCGAATATATCAACTCTCCTCTCCGAGCCCATTATTTGCCCTGAAAAAGCTGTAGCAAAAGGCGATCGGGATCTCAGTTTTTCAAATTATCCTGAATGAGCAGAGCACCATTGAGAGAAAAAGATGTCAAGCGGGGAATGAGAAAGAGAGATGTGAATGATGAAGGAGGAGTTGGGGCCGGGCTTGGATTCACTTTCACTTACCGAAGTTGAGTGGCTTCATGTCACAACTATATAGCTTGTCACAACTCAACACTTATTCAATCGGAACTTATCCCCTTACACTGGAGAGAGAGAAGGTTTGATCCACCCACCCCTATTGCAAGGATTCGGCACCTCTACTTGATGCTTCACGCCCGCGCTTCGGTAATGCAGATTGCAGTTACCAAAAGTTTCTTTAACCATGTCCGAAAATCGATCAAACCCGGGAATCGAATCCGCTCCTGGCACTGGAAATGTTATCGCCTTTGTCCCGGAAAAAAAGAGAAAAAGGCCATTAGCCTATTCACCTTTGTCCCCGGGAAGAGATTCTGAATCCAATAGCTAACCGGAATTCCCTTTTGCAGTTAAGTTAAGGCTTACCCAAACTCAAGCAAGGGTAGCACCGATTACTAAGTTTCCTTTACTTTATCGGGATTGATATAAGAATTTCCCGGTAGAGCTTTAGTTACTCGCAGGTCATAAGCTGGTAAACAAGAACGGAAGGCTGACGAACCCCTAAAGAGGCTAAAGCACTAGCAAAAAAAACGAAAGTGATTCTCAAGTTCTTCCCACAGCGAAGAGCATTTCTTAACCTAACTCTATTATTCAAAAAAGGAATTTCTCGACCCGGTTTAATAAAATAAGTCAATTACCACTGGTCAAAGAAGAGACAAGATGAGGAACTGAGTTCTTCTATTTAGTTTAGCTTGGGCAATCAATGCAGGACTTCTTAGTTTCGTGTAGGGTCAGCTTGACTCACGATTGAAAACGCTCCGAGTCGACCGTAGAATGAGATCGGAACTCTCATCCTTTTGAAAAAAGGGGATTTGATGAAAATCGATTTTACATTAGGAAACGTGCCACAACACTTTTGTTTTGATTCGACCAATTACCCTCAAGCCCTCAAACCTCCTTCTTATTATATCCCTTGTGCTTGGTTTGACCCTTCTTTCTTTCATCTGAAGCCCCGTCTGCTGCTCTAATCTCAAACAACAGAACTACTTGCATCTGGGGTGAAATGACCTGCTGGAACCAAACACAGGTTGAGGCACTTTCTTCGACTGCCCCTTTCTATTCAAATTAGAAGTTGCAAAGATCCAGTTCTTCCTCGGCTTCACAGGCTCAGCCATTCAATTCCCAGAATCAAACGAGACCAGATCTCAAAACAAATCGACTCAAAAGGCTGCATTTGGCGACGACTCTTCCACCCTTTGGACGCCAACTCCACCTTTCGGTGACTCCTCCCCCTTTTTTCTACGTGGGGGCAACTTCGCGCATGAGAGACAGCTTTTTCAGAATAATTTGTTCAATCAGCTCGGTTGAATCAAATATCCCACTCCAGGGAAGATCGAATCTTCTTTAACCCTCTTCTTTTATCATACAGATCTTACGTGAAGCCCTTAGCTCGCCAGTCGAAGTGGGACAGCAACACTTGAGATGTCGGGCCTATTGATCAGATCATACGAGATCTCACCCCACATCTCTATCCATTAAACAGAAGACAGGACGCCAAAGCAGACTCCAAAGTGGGAAGCACGGGCAAGGTCAACTACTTATTGTATTACAGTATTACACAAAGGAGCTCACTTAGGAAAAGCCACTTATTGGGCTGGAAGAACGGGCAAAGGGATGGGGCTTGGGTTCGATTTCAGTAAAATAACCTCGTACCCTAACCTTTAGTAAGAGAGATCCAGGGGGTGACCCTTTATCTCACCTATCAGTACAGGAAGGTGGGCAGAGATGGTATGGAAATCCTAACAAATCGAAGACGCCTTTGGGATGCAGCAGAACCAAGCTCTTAGGATTTAAAACCTTCTAGGAAATCAAATAGGGAAGGCAGGACGAGAAAACTCACTTGTCGAACTAGGAGAAGCTAGAAGGTACGAGCTCTTTTATTAACCAGGCACAAATGGGCAGACTCAGGAAAAGGCGCTTACAGACTTCAGATTGACGATCGATGAACTCACTACGGGAAGCCCGAACCTCGACTTTCTCACTAGGATTTAGACCTTCCTCTGTGGTTTGAACTAGTGGAATTCAATTCTTAGAACCACCTTTTCAAAGTTGGTTTTCCCTCACCAGATTCAACTAATGAGCGATGCCCGCAGTTTGATAATCATTCTTGGGGTTCAGCTTAGTCAGGATTGAACGCTCGGCGAAACGTCAAGCAAAAGAACAATTCTGCTTCAAAGCTCATGCTTTTGGCTTAACAAGCTTGTCGAAGAGGGGATCAAAATAATCAAAGTGGAGGAAAGTCGGTGTTTTTCGCTTCAATCGAAAGTGGAGAAGAAAGCTAGCCTTTTTGGCTTCAATTTACGAAATGGGAGATCAAAAGTAGAATCGGGCAGAGGCAGGAAAGCTCTTTTGCCCTAAAGAGAGAAGGCAATGGGGTGAGCTCGTTCAAAATGAGAAGACGTTTCGTGTTTTGCGCTTAAAAAGGGGCGATTTAAGCAATGACGAAGGCTTGGGACCTTGAATGGTGTCGGGGTTAATGAACTTTGACTTCTCTTCTTTGACTTTTATCTGACCCGAGGGAAAGACTGAATCTTCTCACATTGGGACCGTTCATCCGGATCTACCCAATGGTGTACTCTAAAATTCCCCATCTTGGGGTTCGGACTGGAAATCCAATCAATCAGATCATTTAAGGAAGGCAAGACTCACTTCTTCGATGTCAAATTCCTTCTTTGGAAATGCACCTTCACCTGCCCCTTTTCGACGTGGGCAAAGAGCAAGACATGAACAAGATCTTTTGGATAACAAAGTCATATCAAGGGTTTAGCAACCAGCTTTGAACCATCATAAGTTGTTGACTACATAGATGGAGGATTGCACCTAGATACCCGACTTCGTATCCCACCATCTCCTCTGATCTACGCCCTCCTTCAGCTAGACATAAGCCGGATACAAGCTTACCCTTGAAGTGAGGACTGCCATCTCTTTGAATCACCCTTCTAGTTGACAACCCAGAAAGCTTAGCGAACTCGTTACTCGTTATTAATCTTACTCGGACGGTGGTAGAGCCAGCCCTGAAACATCTTCCTCGGACGCTGGTCGAGCTTAAATATAATCTCATCTACCGGTGCGGTGGGAAAGAAAAGATGTTATGTTGCTATCTCAATTGGTCAAGAACCCCTCTCCTGAGCTTGAAAGAGAGACCTAGGTGTTGCACTCCAACTTGCTTAATATAACAAAAAGGAATCTAGTGCGTGACTTCCATTTAGATTCGTAGGGGTGAGTTCACTCGGGTCTGGCACTTTCGGGTGGGATAAAAAAGAGCCTAAAGGAAGCGAAATAGGAAGAAAGGTTACGTGAAACTTAAGCCTTTGGAGGGAGCTTATGGCTAATCAAATTCTTGTTCATAAGCACTTACTTACCAAGGACGTTAATATATCTTCAAAACCACATCAGTTATAAACGATGGAGCGGGAATATGACTGAAAGATGGTATAGGTCCACAATGGAAAGACTAAATCCAAGTAAGCTTTGTTAGGGAAGTTCCCCGTGGAAGTACTATTTTCTTTGCTGAAAGGATAGCAGTCAAGCCACAAGAGAAGAGATCTTTAACATCGACGCTTCCAAGATACAACCTAAAAGAGTAGGGAGTTCGGTCAGAGACTATAAAAGTACGAAATACTCCTGACTTTCCAGTCTTTTTCTGAAGTTCCTGATAGATTACTGTCAAATAGCTTCTTCTGCCGCTTCATTGTAAGATCGGTATACGAAGGTGTCAGCACTAAGAAAGCAAATCTTACAATAACAATAGATCAGTACTAAGTTAGAAGCAAACTAAGCATCAGGCCCTAAGCCAACAAAATGGGATAGTACCGTAAGTGTCATCACTAAATTGGGTACATCTGGCTTGGTGGAAACTAGGTCCGCGTGTCAAAGAAGATCTCCGTTATTGAGTCCCCTCTAAGCAGGCTCAGGATATGGGCAGCGCATATGACAGGCGATCATTTGCTTCTTAATAGAGTACCAGACTTATCACACGACTATATAACCAAAGATCAGGTCTCCGACCCTTAGCTACTTTGAAACAAGAATTTCACACTGAAAAGAAAAGCGCTTAACGATGTCATAGTCTATACACACCTGACTTATCCCTTATTCAGGATTCGTTATTTTATCATACCAAACAAACTTAGTTTCTCTAATTCCAACCGGAGCGATGTTGGGAATGGAATCGGACGCTACGAATACGATGAATGGGGGGCGTTAGACAAATAAATAGGGCACTACTAGTGTATATACTCCAGATATATTCTATAGAAAGTCTAAAAGTAGTCTCTAGTTTGATATTGTAGTCGTAGTCTCTAGTTTCTAGTAGTAGTCTAGTGTTCAAACAAATAGTCTTTGCCTCGTATACATTTTTGTATACACTGAAGTATACAGAAGAAGAGGAAGCAAGGGTCAAGAGAAGTCAGCTCGGTTTATGAGCCCCTTTCCGATTCCCTCACCCAATCTCATGAGAAGCAAGCCCAGAGGGCCCTACCTTAACCTGTCCCCAGACAGCAAGCCCTCACCAGGCTGCTGGCATTGCTAAATGCTCCGCCATGAAGCAAGCTCTTCTGAATACGACAGATTCGGAAGTGGCTAAAGAAGTCAAAGGAAGAAAGAGTAGTTGGGCAACTGTATGCGCAAGGGTACATTATTAGATTAGTCTTTTGGGAATTGGCAACATTGACAGGAAGAGGTAGGAATAAACTTTTTTAGGTCTAGCTTCAAATCGGCCTAACCTTCGGTTCCCATAACCAAGTTTTTCTTTATCACTCCTTACTTTCTTTCACAAGTCCCCCCCTTTATGTACTTTTTCTTCAGTGTGGGGCAAAGGGCGCCCTCTACTTCTACTTCTAACTAAAGGCGAACAGCCGGCATTGCAAGCAAATAGAGTTTAGTAATGAGCATAACGGCCTGTTCCGATGGAGAGAAGAACTCATCTTTTCGACTGGGAAATTTCCAAATTTCTGAAACTGCAACGAAATCTTTCAATTTCTTATTTGACCAGGCCTAGAAAGAAGAGAAGGATGAGTAAGAAAATCAGAATTTGTCTCGAGCACGACATGTGTTCTCCTGTCGTCAATCTTATTAGTCGGTGTCTCCACTAGCTGTAGGGCGAAGCAAGGCATTCAGCTAAGAGCTGCCAGCAGCAACTAGAGCATCCCGTCTGAAGGCCGAAGGCAGGAAAGCAAGCCCTAAAGTAAGAAAAGGTAGTCCGAAAGGGCGGGATAAGACAAGGCGGCTAGGCTGAAGGCAAGGAAGTCCCGTCCGGCAACTGTTGGCTGGCTGTCGACGAGGAAGAGTCAACTAGCGATGCCAGCTTCTGAAAGATTATGATTTGAATAAAGATTTCCTTCCAAGGCCAGTTCTTCAAGTTCTTGAGTTCCATTGCATTAATGAATCCGGCTGGAAAGACCTACACCTACTACCCTTTATCAAACCTTCCCCTTTGAATAATAATAAGGTCCATGTGGTCAAAAGAGGTAAATTCCTAAACTGTGTTCTTATCTGAGAAGATGTGTGGAAATGAGATAAATGAGAAACTTAAAAGGTTATTATGTTTTGACTGTTGTTTTACCATCCCTGGCAGAGTTAAGAGCGGCAGGCTGATTATGCTCTGGTTCCAGAATTCCAAAATCTTGATATCGTCTTTTCCTTAGGCCATACTGATGCTACCATAAATAATGAGAAAGGTTTCTGGAGATTCATCAGGGTTTATGGGAATCCGAGTAGAGATAAACCGGTGGATACGTGGGAATTGATCGCAGGTTGAATGGGTTTCTAATCTTCCTTCGATTCTCGGGGGTGATTTTAATGAAATTTCAGAGGCTGATGAAAAGAGAGATCGTGCTGTAGAAGCCAAAGTCAGATAAACTAGTTCAGAGAAACTATCGATGCCAGTAAACTATGCGATCTAGGGCGGAATTGTAATAAGTTTACTTGGAAAAGAAAAAATCTCAATGGAAGTTTCATTTAAGAGAGACTTTAGTACATACTCAATAATGATTTGGTGGCTAGATTCTCCTCTATCCAGGTTAGTCACTTGAACTTTCATAATGCTGACCATAGACCTATTATTGAAAATCTTCATGTTTCAGGTGCCTCTTGTCCTGGGCGAAGGGTTGCAAAACCTATTAGGTTTGAAGAGTGTTGGGTGCAATTTCATGAGTGCAGAGAGATTATCCTTGACTGTTGAAGTAAAAGCTAGGAGGGGGGAGGGGTGGCATTCTTCCCTGATAAATTAAAATAATGTCTGAATAGTCTCGCAAATTGGAACAAAGACAGGTTGAAAGGCTCCTTTAGAAGTGCAATTAGAGAAAAAAAAAAAAAAAAAAAAAAAATTAGTGCTCTTATGGGTCCCTCCGTTAGACTGGGGTCAAGAGCTTCTTAACGCGCAGAAGAAGCTTGAGTAGTTGCTGGATAAGGAAGAAAAATATTGGAGAGGCAGATTTAGAAATGAGTGGCTCAAATGGAGGGACATAAATACTAAATTGTTCGATGCTAAAGGCTCCCACTGGAAGAAGAAAAACTCGATTGATGGTATTATCGATGATTATGGGAATTGGGTTTCTGGGAACGAAATTGTGACAAATTATTTTTGCAACCTCTTCCAGTCAACGCTCTGGAGAGAGGGGCTGCAACTCTTAATACCATCGGCTGCTGACTGACCAGAATAAGAGAAATTTAAATAAACAGATTATGAAAGAGGAGATTGAGGGAACTATAAAGAGTATGTGTCATGGAAAAGCCCTTGGTCCTGATGGGGTGCATGCCAGGTTTTATCAGAAGTTCTAGGACATTGTGGGCACTGATACGATTAGTATGTGTTTGAGGGTGCTTAATAATGGCGACGATTTTGGGCTTCTTAACAAATCCTTAATTACGTTGATTCCCCATGTCCCTAGATCAAAGCACATGGTTGAGTTTCGTCCCATGAGCCTTTGCAATGTAAGCTACAAAATTATCGTAAAGGCTCTGGTCAATAGAATGAAAAAGGTTTTAGATGTGATTATCTCCCAAGCTTAGTCTGCCTTTGTTTTTAAGAGGCTTATTTCAACTAATGCTATCCTGGGCTTTGAGGGTATTCATGCCATAAACTACTGGAGGAAAGGGAAGGAAGGGTGGGTGACCTTCAAGCTGGATATGAGTAAGGCCTGCGACATAGTCAAATGCCCTTTCCTCCGCACTATGCTTTTCTCCATGGATTTCAGCCTGCCCTAGGTCCGGACCATTATGATTTGCGTAGAATCTGTCAAATTTTTGTGCTTATCAATGGCACTCCCCTAACATGAGTTTGCTTCTTGACCTAAATCGGTCGGACCGGTTCAGTTGGACTGCTGGTTTGGGTCTCACACGTGTAGTCTGGGCTAGGGTGAGCAACATTGCAATGCTCTTACCCCAACGTTGCGACACTGCGGGAGATCTTCAGAACTCTGGGCTATTATGAAGAACAGCATTGCAACGCTTGATGAACAGGGTTGCAACACTGTTGGACAGAAAATCATTTCAAGGTTGCAGCAGCTCGACCTACTTCACTTCTTTCTTCAATTACATTCTAATTTCAACTCTAATGACTCCAATCGAATTATAGACACTTAATTACACATTAAGACCCATCGATCAAGAGCCAATTACAAGAATTACAACATAATTGAAGAGAATTTAATGCCAAAACTTGGAAAACCCATATCAGTTTACCATTTTCATACAACTTATGAAAAACACCTATCAAGCCAAAATTAAACCAAATTGAATGCTTAAATGATACTCTGATACCAATTGATAAACTTAGGAAACATGTAACGGAAGAAAACAAGATCATTAAGCATTCTAGTTCATTAATTTTGGCTTTAAAATCAACATGCTCATGAATTAAAAAGAGGGTTTCATCACTAACCTTTGAAGATACACTTGAATCACGAATTTCAGTTGCAATTATCCCTTCTTTTGGATGTGAACCACCACAAGATCTTCCCTACTATCCTCTTGGTATCTTAGATTGAGTTGTGGGACTCAGGATAAGCTTGAATTGGGGAAATGGAGGAGAAAGGTTTTCTGATTTCACTATGAAGAATAGTTTTCTTCAACCTTTAATTTCTCAAAATTCAGCAACAATTACATGCTCATTCCACTCAATATTCCTGCTTTGTATTGCATGACTTTCATGCAACTAACAACCATGCATGAATCACAGCAACTGCTTTGCATTTGAGCTAGAAATTGAAGTGCTTTGGTGAGTAAGCTACTTCAAAGAAAGTGGGAAAATCCCAAATTTTGGATTTTCTACTTTCTCTTCTTTTTTTTTTTTATTTAAATTTTGTTTTCCAAAATAAAAAATTCATTTCAATTTTTTAATTCTTCAATTTAAACATGAAATTTTATTAATTTTAATTAATTAATTCAATAATTAATTTTCTAATAAAATTAATAAATTAATCAAACAATTTAATTAATTCTATTAATTTAATATCAAATATTAAATTATTTTGTCACCAAATGAATCCCTATTCATGAATTTAGTATTTAAATCATATTTAAATATTAATCAATTCTTCAATTTCGTTTAATTTTAAAATTAAACATGTAATTATATCACATATAATTACTAATTCCCTTAATTTGAACGTTTCAAATCAACTTATCATGCTACTCTAAGGTTAATTCGTTTGTGAGTTAGTAGGGGGACCTAATGGACCTACAGATCATGAGCTCCAATGATTCGAGATTAATTGGCTAAATTTTTTACATTGAATTAACCCCATTCATTAACTACTGGGTCACTCCACTGAAGGCCAGAGTTGCGCTCCCCTCATTGTAGATATATTATGTTCACTCGATATAACCATGGTTAGTAAGTTAACCCTTCACAGATTTTTCATAATAATGACTGGGTCAAATGACTGTTTTACCCCCGAGATTACCTCTTGTTCCTTAAGTCCCACTGATCCTCTAATGAACAATTGGTTTGTGATCCGATCATCAAAACTGAGTCCCACTCGGGCCAATGAGAGGGTGGGGCCTCTTGGTCTAAGTCAGCATTTTAAGGGAACAACCTCTCTACTATCTCTGAAAGTGGGTAGGATTAAATTCCATCTTGCACCCTATGTCCCCAGCTATCTACCCAGTCTTACCCCTGAAATGGGAGGCTTATTGAGCCGGCGCTGTTGAACCAACCCTCACCCATGCAAATCTAAGGATAATCCCGAATAAACAGGAGTTCATAGTTAGCTCAGGATTCAGGTTAAGTTACCTAGGTCATTGTTGTGAAATAGTCAATCTTAAATAGTAAACAACTGTATAAAGTAAGAGTGACTTATTTCGTGGTCCGATCTTGCACAAACTCATTGCACAGGACGCTCCCACTCTTCATGTCATTATATGTACGAATTAGGATCACTTCATCTGTAGCACTTTACAACTCTTTGTAACAACTATAGAGTGAATCGCATCCTATAGTGTTATTTGAATAAGGTACCCAACCTTATTCATATATCATAGACCATTTTGATTATTTACTCAAACCTGATCCACTTTTATGTCTCCACTTAAAGTTCAAGTACTCATGTAATAGTCATAGATCTTTTAGTTTATTGGATTTATTTATAAAATGAAATAAGCAATTCATATATTTAATACATCTTTATTGAATTAAACTTCAATAACAACTTTATTGATTTACAGAATGTGTTTATTGTTTACAACCACGAGTTTTAGGATATAAAATCCAACAAACTTCTACTTACACTAAAACTCCAGTGGTAACATACGTATGAATATATAATGCTGAGTTTTTGAGTTTTACGGAAAAGTACAATAAATTAAGGCATCACATACCCATGGTTTACCTTTAGGTATCACATACCCATGGGTTTTTCTCCCGTTTGTCCTACGTTATATACCTCATAGTCCTAGTTTTACTAGGAGATTCTCAAAAACTTTAGCCAAAAAAATCATTGTAAACACGTTAGTATACAATGGACTTCTTATTAAACTATATAAAGAATGCATCTAATTTTCACAACTCTTTGTTTTTCGATGTCGTCACCAAGATTTGATGACTTGAGTTTTTAATAAACTCACAATATGGCTAGGCTGTCATACATCCCCCCATTACATCGAGGTACCCTCAACTCTTTGAGTAAGATGCATCTAACCTGACCAAACATTTTTTGTTACGGTGTCAGCTTTAATCAATAACTCTTATTGACATGTACCATACACTAACTTTTATGGAAACTAAATAATACATGGTGATCTTGTATATTTTTTCAAAAAATTTAGTATTTGTCAATACAAATAGTTAATTTCTTTCTACTTTGAAAAATATACTACTTTTGGATTGCCTACAGACAGGCATGTCTTTTAAATAATATTCCAACACTCAAGGGTTCGACACTAACATATGTGTCAATCTTTTCAGATTTCTGAACCTTGTAAACATCTTGTACGTATCATAAATAACTTTTATGAGTTCTCCATATCTCATATAAAGCTTTAGAAAATACCTTAAATTGGAATGATATTCAAAACAATTAAGGCAATTACATGTAGAGAGTTTTCACTGGATTTCATGTTCTCACAATAGCCCTAGAAATATAAAACTCTATATATTCTTTATCTTGATCTAATCGAAGTGTTCTGATTATTTTACCTAACAAGTTTTATACACCTTGAACTTTTCAAGTGTTCTAAACTTATTACTTAGGTTAAATAACTATTTGCCTTTAGCCTTTTTAAATATCTAAATATTTGCAAATGGCTTTTAATTGGTTGGTTTTAACAGAAGTAGAACAAATATAACTTTTGCTAATGAACATTTCATTTATAACAAAAGTTTTATACATAATATTTTTTTTGACAAAAGATAAAAGAATTTTCATTACAATAATAAAAGTAAACAAGTTTATCTTCTGTCAAAACTACATCTTCCACTGGTTGATCTGAGAAATTCTCCCCTGTTCAAAACTTGGAGTTTACAGGGAACTAGTTTTCTTGTTTTGCTTTCTCTGCTCTTTCCTCTCCAAGGTATTGTGGGCAGTTTCTCTTCCAGTGTCCTTCTTCGCCACAGTGAAAACAATTTCTTTTATCTGTAGCTTTTGCCTTGCCTTTTCTGCCAGTAAGTTTCTTCTTCCTTTTCCCTTTATTCTTCTTTACTGGAATACTCTTACTCTTTGAAGAATAAGCAATATCATGCTTCTTAAAGGACGATCCTCTTTTCTCAGCAGTGGTAACATTTACTTCTGAGTTCAGTCGTCTAGCTCTCATCATGGTCTGGTAAGCCTGTAGCTCATCAAGTTATACTCTATGTTCTTCGTCCGTACAGAATTGCAAGAAACTCTTCAGAAGAGATTCAAGAATAAAACCAACTAGACTCTTCTCATCAACGACAGCACCGTTTACTTCTGCCACGTTGATGGACCATCATGTCCAGGACATGTTCTTTAACAGAGGCCCTTTCTTTCATTCGGCAATTGTAAACATATTTGATTGCATCATGCCTCAGGGAGAAGAACAGTTGTCTAAACATCCCACATAGAGATTCCATAACCTCCCTAGTAGTACTCATGCTCTCATGTTTCTTGGCCAATACATCAAATATGCTGGTAAGAATATAGGCATGAGCTTTCTCGTTTGCCTTAATCCACCTGTCGTAGGAATCCCATACATTTCCATTTGCATTTGAGCTAGGAACGGGAGGACACTCCTCTATTAAAGAGAACCTCAAGTCATCCATCACGAGTATTGTATTTAAGTTTGACTTCCATGTAGCATAGTTATCCCTGGTAAGTTTATCAGAAGCCAATAGTTGTACTAAAGAACTCGTCATTCTGAAATTATAAACAAATTTACTCAATGAATAACTTTTAAACCCAATCATGTTTTAGCAAAGTAATAATGTACCAAAAATTCATTATTTTTGCATGGATACTATAGTGAATCAGAATAAGTGCTATAGAGGGGCAGTCAATTACTCATTCACTAAAGCAAGACATTATTGACTAAATACTATCTTCAGAAAACTCTTATTCTTATAATCATTTAGCTACCATTTTCGGTCAGAACTTACTAATACCTTAGTAATTCTGTAAGTGTAACCCTCTATTTTCAGACCTTAAAGGTTGGCTCTAATGATGCTACCGAACTGGAAAGTCAAGGTTGGAAAATGACCTAAGAAATCCTATCCATTTCTAGAGTTTGAGTTGTTTCAAATCCTATGTTATAATCCTCCGAGGGGATGGCTGTCGTTTAAACGACTAGCACTGGCCGCTTAAAGCTAACCAGCAGGCACAACATAGGATTCTCACGATCCAAACCAATGGAAGAGACCGTAGGACATGTTGATACATATCCTTCACCCACTTACTATGAACTACTTCCCCATTCACCTTGATCTTGACTCATACAAACACTTTCAGAAGAGGTCACTCCCAGGGTGACACGAAGCGTCATATGAATCTCACGATGTGAACTTTCTAGGGACGTGAGAGTTGAAAGCAATATATCATATATTTTATTTTTCATTGAATAACTTCCCCTCATTCACAATGATATTGATTCACGCAAACATTTTCCTAATGGAGGTCACTCCCAGGGTGACACAAAGTGTCACATGAACCTCACGACGTGAACATCTAAGGACGTGAGAATTAAAATCAAAACATCACATTGGATTTTACGGTGAATAACTTCTCCTATTCACAAATGGAGGTCACTCCCAGGGTGACACGAAGTGAAGCATGAATCTCGATTGTGAACTCTTAGGGACACTAGAGCTAAAAATAATATATCATATACATTATTAATCTCCCACTGAAGTGTTCTAACATATCATATATGTTATTTTTATTCGCACTGAAGTGTTCTCATAGCATATCATATGTTATTAAACTCTCACTAAAATGTTCTAATGTTTATGTGGGAATACTTTTTCTCAGGCTTGTTATGGCTAATTAAACAATCTAAGTCTAGGTGTTTATCCAAGTATAACGTTTATATTTGGATTTAACCTACGATGTTTAGGTGATAAACCAATTTTAAAACCTTATACCGCTCACTTATTGCTCATAAAATTGGTTAACAATGCTTAATTATTCGGCCATAATCCTTAAGTAGGAGGTGTTACGTAAACCGTCAACTTAAATACGCCCAAACTTAGACAGGATTATATATCGTTGAGTTTGTAACCCTAGTTTTACAAGATAACAACCTATTTTAACTATTAAAATAAGTGGTTAATCTACGTGAGCATGCAACTTATCTTTATTATGGATTTTAAATGTCTAACCCAATTTTATAACAACTTACAAAATTTTAGACATGCTAAGCATCCATAACATACATCAAAGGCATTCAATATTTAATATAACACTTATATTAAATAATAGAAACCCTAAACATGCATACTATATATTATAACACTTTATAACATATTTTTAATGTATGTAACATACTTCCTATAGTGGGATTTTAAATCTACATGGCATACTTTATGTACATACAAGATTTATTTAATTAACATACATCACATGCATAAATAATTAAACACAGACTGACATGGTTTTAATTTTGGCATTTTCAAGCAAACAAAGGCCTAACTATTACAAAATTTAGCAAAATTTGGCTCCAAAACACTTCTGGACTGCTCGAATCACCTCGAACCAAACCCGAACCACTCGAATTAGACCTCCAAACCTTCAAAAGTGGCTGAACCAGGCTGAATCAAGTCAGCCCGGACCTTCTTGACCCAAACTGATCGGACCAGTTTAGCTGGACCTTCGGTTGGGTTTCATGCGTGCATGCTGGGCTAGGGTGAGCAGCATTGCAACGCTCTCATCCTAGCATTGCAATGCTGCGGGCGATCTTTAGGATTCTGGGCCGCTACGAAGAATAGCGTTGCAACACTGTTAGGCAGAAACTCATTTCTAGGTTGCAGCAGCTTGACCTTCTTCACTTTTTTCTTCAATTACATCTTAATTTCAACTCTAATGATTCCAATCTAATTATAGACACTTAATCACACATTAAGGCCCATCAATCAAGAGCCAATTACAAGAATTACAACATAATTGAAGAGAATTTAATGCCAAAACTCAGAAAAATTATATCACTTCACCATTTTCATACAACTTATGAAAAAACACCCACCAAACCAAAATTAAATCAAATTGAATGCTTAAATGATGCTCTGATACCAATTGATAGATTAGAAAACATGCAACGGAAGAAAAAATGATCATTAAGCATTCTAATTCAGAATTCCAGCTTTAAAATCAATATGCTCATGAATTAAAAAGAGGGTTTCATCACTAACCTTTGAGGATACACTTGAATCACAAATTCCAACTGCAATTCTCCCTTCCTTTAGATGTAAACCACCACAAGGTCTTCCCTACTATCCTCTTGGTGCCTTAGATTGAGTTGTGAGACTCAAAATAAGCTTGAATTGGGGAAATGGAGGAGAAAGGTTTTCTGGTTTCACTATGAAGAACAATTTTCTTCAACCTTTAATTTTTCAGAATTTAGTAACAATTGCATGCCCATTCTACTCAAAATTCCAACTTTATATTGCATGACTTTCATGCAACTAACAACCATGCATTAATCACAGCAGCTGCTTTGAATTTGAGCTGCAAATTGAAATGCTTTGGTCAAGAAAATGAGAAAATCCCAAAATTTGGGATTTTCCACTCTCTTGTTTTTTTTTTTCCTTTAAATTTTGATTTCCAAAATAAAAAATTCATTTCAAATTTTTAGTTCTTTAATTTAAAAATGAAATTTTATTAATTTTACAAAATTAACTCAATAATTATATTTATAATAAAATTAATAAATTAATTAAACAATTTTATTAATTTTATTAATTTAATATCAAATATTAAATTAATTTGTCACCAATTTCATTACCATGAATCATGAATTTAGTATTTAAATCATATTTAAATATTAATCAATTCTTCAGTTCCATTTAATTCCAATATTAAACGTGTAATTATATCACATATAATTACTAATTCCCTTAGTTCTAATTTGAACGTTTCAAATCAACTTATCACGCTACTCTAAGGCTAACTCTTTGTGAGCTTGTAGGGAGACCTAGTGGACCTACAAATCATAGGCTCCAACGATCCGAAATTAATCGGCTAAACTTTTTACATCGAATTAACCTCATTCGTTAACTACTAGGTCACTCCACTAAATCCCAGAATTGCACTCCCCTCACTATAGATATATTGTGTCCACTCGATATAACCATGATTAGTAAGTTAACCCTTCACAGGTTGTTCATAATAACAACTGGGTCAAATGGTTTTTTTAACCCTGAGATTAACTCTTGTTCCTTAAGTCCCACTGATCCTCTAATGAACAATTGGTTTGTGGTCTGATCATCAAACTGAGACCCTCTCGAGCCAATGAGAAGGTGGGGTTCTTTTTTCAAGACCCAGAGTCAGCAATTTAAGGGAATGATCTCTCTACTATCCCTGAAAGCGAGTAGAAGTAAATTCCATCTTACACCCTATGTCCTCAGCTATCTACCCGATCTTACCCCTAAAATGGGAGGCTTATTGAGTCGGTGCTATTGAGCCAACCCTCACCCATGCAAATCTAAGGATAATCCCGAATAAACAGGAGTTCATAGTTAGCTCAAGATTCAGGTTAAGTTACCTAGGTCATCGTTGTGAAATAGTCTGTCTTAAATAATAAACAACGTTATAAAGTAAGAATGACTTATTTCATGGTTCGATCTTGCGCAAACTCATTGTATAGGACGCCTCCACTTCTCATGTTATTACATGTACGAATCAGGATCACTTCGTCTGTAGCACTCTACAACTCCTTGTAACAACTATAGAGTGGGTCACATCCTATAGTGTTACCAGAATAAGGCACCCAATCTTATTCATATACTATAGATCATTTTGACTATTTACTCAAACATGATCCACTTTTATGTCTCCACATAAAGTTCAAGTACTCATGTAATAGCCATTGATCTTTTAGTTTGTTGGATTTATTTCTAAAACGAAATAAGAAATTCATATATTCAATATAACTTTATTGAATCAAACTTCAATAACAACTTTATTGATTTACAGAATGAGTTTATTGTTTACAAACCACGAGTTTTAGGACATAAAACCCAACAAACTGTCTCCAGGAACTAGTTTCCTGAGAGAAAGTACAGATATGATTAGTGGACTTGAACCTATTATCCAGGTCTTTTTATCATTTTCCACTAAGCATGTTTCGATGACAAGTAAATCATATTTACTTTGTCGTTCTACTAATGCATTCTCATCTATAATCTTCAAAACTTTTATAGATGAGTTGGGAGATAGAGAACATTCCTTTGTTAAAACAAATTTTGAATAATCATTTACTAGTACTTTTGATTTGCATGTTGATATATTATTACCGTTAATTAAAGCGGAAGCGAGTATATCTAAAGAATTCGACGTGCTGAAATTTTAAACAAATTCTTATTAGTAAATTGCAACTAAACCCAATACAATTTTTAGCAAAAGTAATAATGTACGAAAAACCATTATTTATTTGCAACGATACTATAGTGAGTCAGAATAAGTGTTATCGAGGGGTAGTCAAATACTCTTTCGCTAAAGTAAGACATTCTTGACTAAATACTATCTCTAAAATAACTCCTACTCCTATTCTCATTTAGTTACTGTTTTCGATTAGAAATTACTAACACTTAGTAATTCTGTAAGTGTAACGCTTCATTTTCAGACTTTAGAGGTTGGCCCTAACGATGCTATCAAATTAGAGAGTCAAGGTTGAGAATGGACCTAAGAAATCCTATCCATTTCTGGAATTTGAGTTGTTCTGAATCCTATGTTACAACCCTCTAAGGGGATCATTGTGGTTAACGACTAGCTAGTGTCGCCTAAAAGGACAACAGGTACAACATAGGAATCTCACAGTCCAAACTAACAGAAGAGACCGTAGAACACGTTAACACGTATCCTTCACCCACTTACTATGAACTAATTCCCCCATTCACCTTGATCTTGACTCATGCAAACACTTTCCGAATGAAGCAATCGAGGTATAATCAACATGAAGCGTTGAACGGGTCTCACGGTGTGAACTTTCTTGGGATGTGAGAGTTGAAATTAATATATCGTATATTTGATTTACTATGAACAACTTCCCCTTATTCACCTTGATCTTGACCTTTGCAAACAGTTTCTGAATGGAGCAGTCGAGGTATAATCGACACGAAGCGTTGCACGGATCTCATGGTGTGAATTTTTAGGGACGTGAAAGCTAAAATCAATCTTTCGTATACTTGATTTTACTGTGAACAACTTTTCCTATTTACCTTGATCTCGACTCATGCGAACACTTTTCGAATGGAGGTCACTCCTAGGATGACACGAAGCGAAGCATGAATCTCAATGTGAACTCTTAGGGATGCGAGAGCTAAAAACAACATATCGTATATGTTATTAATCTCCCACTGAAGTGTTCTAACAACATATCATATATATTATTAAACTCCCACTGAAGTGTTCTAACAATATATCATATATGTCATCAAACTCCCACCAAAGTGTTCTACTATTTGTTTGGGCAATAGTTTACCCAAGTATAACGTTTATAAATAGATTTAACCTACGATGTCTTTGTGATAAACTGTTTTATTACCTTACACCGCCCACGCACACTTATAAAACCTATTAATAACACTCAATTATTCGACCATAATCCCCAGGTAGGAGGTGTTCTGTAAACCATCAACTTAAAAACCTCCTGCCTTAGATAGGATTATACACCAGTTGAGTTTATAAACCGTGTTTTATAAGATAACGACCTATTTTAACTATTAAAAAAAATGTTTAACCTACGTGAGTATGCAACTTATCTTTGTTATGAATTTTAATGTGTGATCCAATTTTATAACAACTTATAAAATAAAAGACATGCTTTGCATCCATAACAATCAACAAAAGCATTCATAATTTAATATAACACTTACATTAAACATTAGAAATCCTGAACATGCATACTATATATTATAACTCTTTTATAACATATATCCAATGCATGTAACATGCTTCCTATGGTGGGATTTTAATTCTACATGACATACAATATGCACATACATGTTTTAATTTAAATAACATATATCACATGCATAAATATTAAACAACACTGATATGGTTCAACTTTAGAATCTTAAGCAAGCAATAATAACTAAATTATTACAAAACATGTCAAAAATAGCATACATTTAAAGAATCCTCCAAATCTAAGTTGGTTTTCACGAAATCTCAGCTTCAAATCCTTAGTGAACCACCAAGAGATCTTCTCTACTATTCTCAACCTTGAATTTAAGTGGTGGAACTTAAGATTGAAGTGAATTGTGAAGGGTTTAGAGAGGGTTTTTGCAGAAAACTAATATTACAGCAGTTTAGGAGATAATCAGCTTTATCATCCACTTCAATCTGAAATTGAAGTATTTTTATCTCAATTTTTCATGCAAGCACTGAAGGATCAACTAATGCCCACCTTAATTAGATTAAGGAAGTGGGCTAGGTGTAAGTGTATGGTCAAAACACATCCATTTTTCCAAGAAGTGGAAAAATCCACTATCAACCTCAAATTCCATTTTCCATTTCTAAATTTAATTAATTCAAAATGAACTAATTTTTTTTTAAAAAAAACAATTCAATTTCTGAAAATGAAAATAAAAATTAATTTGATTTTAATTAATTAATTAAATAATAATTTAATATCAAATATTAAATTAATCAAGCATCTAATTTTGAACAAGAATCCTATTCAAGTAATTAATTTTTAAATCAATGTTTATATATTATAAACTCTCCAATTTCATTTAATTTCGATAAATTAAATGTTTAATTATATCGAGTACAATTATTCAAACCATAATTGCAATTTGAAGACTTCAAATTGAAAACCCTAAATTCAATTTGAACATTTCAAATTGAGAATTTTAATTTCAATTTGAACATTTCAAATTGAGAATTTTAATTTCAATTTGAAAATCACTCAATTTACTAATCCAAGGTGTTCATGTTTTACGAGCTAGTAGAGGGACCTTATGGACTTACAAATCATGAGCTCCAACGATTTGAGATTAATTGACTAAAACTCTTTAGACCAAATTAATCAATATTTCTTAACTACCGAGTCACACCACTATAGCTCGATAGTTGCACTCTCCTCACTGTAGATATATTTGTATCCACTTGATTTAACCATAATTAGTAAGTCGACCCTTCACAGGTTGTTCGTAATAATGGTTGGGTTAAATGTTGTTTTACCCTCGAAATTACATCTTGCTCTTTAAATTCCATTGATCCTCTAATGAATAACTAGTTTGTGATCCAATCACTAAACTGAATCCCTTTTAGGCCAATGAGAGGGTGAGGCCCTTGTTCAAGACTTGGAATCAATACTTAAGAGAACAACCTTTCTCCTATCCCTAAATTGGGTAGGCATGAATTCCATCTTACACTCTATGTCTCCCAACTATTTACCCAGTCTTACCCCTGAAATGGGAGACTTATTGAGCTGGCGCTGTTAAGCCAACACTCATCTATGAAAATCTAAGGATAATCCCGAATAAACAGGAGTTCATAGTTGGCTTAGGATTAAGATCGAGTTACCTAAGTCATTTATGTGAAATGGTCAGTCTTAAACAATAAACAACATTATAAAGTAAGAATGACTTATTTCTTGGTCTGATCTTATGCAAACTCATTACATAGGACGCCCCCACTCCTCATGTCTCAATACATGAACGAATCAAGATCACTTTGTTTGTAGCACCTTACAACAAATTGTAACAATTACAGAGGGGGCCGCATCCGATAATGTTACCAGAATAAGGTACCCAACCTTATTCATATACTATAGACTGTTTTGGTTATTTACTCGAACTTGATCCATCTTTATTTCTCTATATAAAGTTCAAGTATTCATATAATGACCATGGATCTTAGTTTATTGGATTTAGTCTTTACAAGTGCAATTTACATATTCAACAACAACTTTATTGAATAAATATCAAATAACATCTTTATTGATAATAGAATATGTTTAACTTTACAAGCTGCAAGTTTTAAAACATACAACCCAACAGAGGATTACGTGGGAATGGTGCTAGAATCTATGTTCACAAGGATCTCTGGCTCGAGGGCATATCCTCTAAAGTTCCGTTATGTTTGAATAGAAACATGGAGTTAAAACGTGTGTGATCTCCTAGATCCTGACAAGAATTGGAATTATGCTTTAATCAGTGACTATTTCCTCTCGGATGATGCTAATTCCATCCTTAACATGCCCACAACAAGTCGAAGTGGAGCTGATGAGATTGTTTGGGGTTTGGACCTTGAAGGTTGTTTTTTAGTCAAGAGTGCCTACAATCTACCTATTTGTGGTGAAGTTATGGTCCATGCCTCTAGGTCAAAATTTTTTAGGCATAAGCCTTTTTAGAAGTCAGTTTGGGGGTTTAAGGTACTGCCTAGAGTGAAGCTCTCTGTGTGAAAAGCAGTTAATGATATTCATCCAACTTTTGGCAATATCACTAACAGAGGGATCTCTACTAATCCTCTTTGTTTGTTTTGTAGGAAGTTTGTTGGGACTTCAAATCATGTGTTATAGGGGTGCATGTTCTCAAAAGGTGTGCTTTCTTTCTTCCCATCCTTCTATAAGCTTTTTGGTTTTTTTAGGGAATCCTGGAGCTCGGCGAACTGCTGAGATGAGGTCGTGAGGGAGCTATCTGGTTTAGGATTGGGAGGTTGTGGCCATCCTTATATGGGATGTGTGGAATTATCAGAATCTAGTGAATTCCAGTGGCTCCACCCCTAATGGAAATGTGCGGTGGAGGATCTCTTTGCATGCTTAGGAGTTTTTTATGTGTGTTGTCAGGGTGTCACCTTGCTTAGAGAAGTGAGTCAGCCAAGTCATGGTTCATGGTCTTCTCTTAATTTTGGCCTCTCGAAAATCAACATTGACACATCGTGGGTCAATGATGATGTAGCGGGTGAAATGAACTGGGCTGTTTGTGACTCCGTTAGGTCTCTTGTTCTTGATGGGTGTGAGGAGGTGAAGGTGAATTGGGCCATTAATATCCTAAAAGCCCTTTCTGTTATCTAGGGTTTATCTGACTTTCTTTCTAGGTTTTGATGATGGTCCCTGAAGAATCTCTTATTTAACGCATTCATAAATATACAGAATAGTTATGCAACTTATACAACATTACAACAAGCTTAAGCAATCAAATACAAAAAGGAATGAGAGACATACCTTTGAAGAACACTTCTTCTGTAAATCTCTCGCTCTCCTAAACAATTGGATAGAAATCTCGCTCTCGTGAGCAATTGAATAGTAACCTCTCGTTGTCATCACAATCGTCTAGCCAATCTCTCGTCATCGTTCAGATCACGAATAGTCTACTCCTCGGACAAGAACCCTTCGACATTACCACTTGGCAACCTGGGTATTCTTGGATTGAGAATCCAGGAGGTGTGGGCTCTGTGTGAAATCGAACTACATGATCAAGTAAGTGGGAGAAAGAATTTGTCTATCACATAGACAGCGAGTGCTTGATTTTTTTGAAAATCTCGCTCTCTTGAGAATCGCCTAGCTAATCGCTTAGCAAATCTCGCTCTACATGATCGTTTAATCTCTCACTATACATGATCGTTTAGTAAATCTCGCTAGCACACGATCATTTAGTAAATCTCGTTTTACACGATCGTTTAGTAAATCTCGCTCTACACGATCATTTAGTCTCTTGCTTGAAGGCTGTTGTGTAGTCTCTCGGGAGCAAACCGATTAGTAATTTACTAAATGAAACGATCACTTTGTAAAATGAAAACACTTTTCATTTTATTTTTCAGTTATAAAAAAACTGAACATAACCTCCCACTTCATGCATGGTTAAAGGAGAAACCAAATAACAATCACAATTATCATATAATTGTTTTATTATTATAAATAAATATAATAACCAACTTATCATATTATATTTATAACATGTAGTTTTAATATCACATCATATGTAACATTTAAAACATAGTTCTTTTCTCCTTTATTTAATATAAATCATATTTATATCAAATTCCTCCAATTAATGTATCTCATACATAAAATGAATTATATCACATATAATTGAACTAATTTAATTATATCATATATAATCAAATTCCCTCTTGTTAATTTGAACACTTGAAACTAACCCAAAAACTTATTCTCAACTTGAATCCATTGAGCTACTAGGGGGACTTTATGGACCTGTAGCTTGAAGCTCCAATGGTACGTGAATAACTGACTAAACTCTTTAATCACGAAATCTACCATCTGTTAATTTTCAAACACTCCACTAAAGACCGACAGCTGCACTCTTCTCATTACAGATATATTTCTGTGTCCATTGGATATAACCAATCAACAGTACGATAACCCTTCACAGATCGCTCGTAAGTACAACTGAGCCAATTTACTGTTTTGCCTCTGTAGTTACATCTAACTCCTTAAGTATCACTGATTCCTCTAATGAACAATACATCATAGTCCTACTATAAGTGAACACTTCTCGGGTCATGAGAAAGTATGTGGTGCCACATCGTTCAAGCCCTGAAATCAACCCTTAAGGAAGCAATCTATCTACTTACTTCTGCTTCAGGGAAGGAGTGAATTCCATCTTGTGTAGTTGAGTTCCTAGCTTCCCAATCAGACCAATCTCCAAAGTGGTAGGTTTGAGTCAGAAATCTGGCCACTCACACCCATGCAAATCAAAAGACCGCCCTCATAGGCAGAAGTTCCCAACTCACTCAAGATTAAGGTCAAGTTACCTATGGTCATCCTAGTGAAATGAAAGTCTCTGTCATGAACGATGTTATATAACGAGACTAAACATTTCGTGGTCTGGTCTTACACAAACTCCTTTGTATAGGGCATCCTCGCTCGCATGTTTCCACATGAATGATCAGGATCAGACCATTTTTAGCATTTTACAACACTTGTAACATCTACAAAGCGGGTCGTATCAATAGTGTCATAAGGATAAAGTTTACCTTCTTTATCCATATACTACAGACCATTTAGGTTATCACTTAAGGCATGATCCACTTGTATGTCTCCACATACATGCTTAAGTTACAACGATAACCAGAGATCTTAGTTTATTGGTTTTTGGTTAATGCAACTGAAATATCTCATGTTTCATAGACAACAGTGAAGAAAATATCTCATATTATTGCATCACAAGCGTTTGTTCATATAGGTGTTTACAAACTACAAGACCTTACATGATTTAAGGCATCAATCCCAAAAATCTCCCACTTCTCTTAAAGCGAGTGGGTGTACAAGATAAAAACAAGTACAAAACAATAAACTAGGGAACTAAGGCCCAATACAAAATCTCCCACTTGCCTAGTCTAGTCGCAGACGGCCCCGTGGACCCATGCTCTATAGGTGACCCTAAAAAACTGTAGCCGTGAGAGCCTTCATAAACGGGTCAGCAACGTTGTGCTTCGAAGCAATCTTCGTAACTATCACATCCTCTCGATGCACAATCTCGCGGATGATATCATACTTCCGCTCTATATGTTTGTCGCGCTTGTGACTCCTAGGCTCTCTAGAGTTTACCACATCACCACAATTATCACAATAAAGGGTGATGGGCCTAGACATGTCTAGAACAACCTCCAAATCAGTTAGGACCTTCCTGAGCCAAACAACTTCCTTAGCAGCTTTACAAGCCGCTTTATACTCGGCCTCCATCGTGGAGTCAGCGATGCACCCCTACTTAGTGCTTCACCATACTATAGCCCCTCCGTTAAAAGTGAACACTGATCTTGAAGTGGATTTCCAAGAATCCTTATCAGTCTGAGAATCAGAGTCCGTGTATCCAGTAAGGATTAAATCCTTAGATCCATACACGAGCATGTAGTCCCTCGTTTTCTAAAGATACTTGAGGATGTACTTGATGGCAGTCCAGTGACCCTGTCTTGGATTAGACTGATATCTATTGACTAAACCTACTAGCAGATGTCAGGTTTAATACATAACATCGCATATATCAAACTGCCAACGGCAGATGCATAGGGGACCTGTCTCATTTCCTCAACCTCTTGAGGTGTCTTAGGATACTGTTCCTTACACAATGTAACTCTATGCCGAAAAGGTAGTAGGCCCTTTTTGGAGTTCTGCATCGAGTACTTGATCAATATCTTGTCAATGTACAATGTTTGAGACAGCGCTAGCACTTTGTTCTTTCGATCCCGAAAGATCTGAATATCGAGAACAAACTGAGCCTCTCCCAAATCTTTCATTTGGAATTGGGTCGCTAGCCAATTCTTAACTAAAGTTAGTAAACCTAATCATTCCCAATGAGTAGGATATCGTTTACATACAACACTAGGAAAAGTACTGAACTGTTGATGATTTTCTTGTAGACACAAGGCTCATCAATGTTTTGGTCAAAGCCATAAGATTTGATTGCAATATAAAACCTAATGTTCCAATATCGAGACACCTGTTTTAGCCCATATATGGACTGATTCAGTTTGCAAACCTTTTTCTCTTGAACTTGGGCTATGAATCCCTTGGGCTGCACCATATAAACGGTCTTCTTAAGATTACCATTCAGAAAGGTAGTCTTGACATCTATTTTCCATATCTCATAGTCATAATATGAGGCAATGGATAGAAGGATGTGGATAGACTTCAACATGACAACAAGTGAGAAAGACTCCTCATAGTCAACTCCCTCTACCTGGGTATAACCCTTTGCCACAAGTCTAGTCTTGAAGGTTTGCACCTTTCCATCAGCACCCTGTTTCCTCTTATAGATCTATTTACAACCTATAGGTTTAACCCCATCAGGCTGATCTACAAGATCCCATACTGAGTTGAAGTACATATACTCCATCTTTAGATCCATGGCTTTGACCCATTTATCTCGTTAACATCCTCCATTTCCTTCTGAAAATACAACGGATCCTCAACTTCGCCATCGGCTACCATAGCAAGAATTTCAGTGAAACCCATGTAGCAAACAGGTGGGTTCGCAACCCTCCCACTATGTCGAGGTTCCCTTAACTCTTAAGGTGGATTTGACATACCAGATGAACTTCCATCAACAACTCTTGTTGATGGAGCAAGCTCTTCAACAACTCTTGTTGAAGCTTCAGTAGTTTGGTTAGAAAGTTCACGCAACACGATTTTACTACGTGGACTATGCTCCCCCATATGATCCTCCTTCAGAAGGGTAGCATTTTTCGACACAAACACTTTATTTTCCTTAAGATCATAAAAGTAACCTTCCCGCGTACCTTTGGAATAGCCTACAAATAGGCACAGCCTCGAACATGGTTCCAATTTCTTAGGATTAGCCTCAAGTACATGTGTTGGGCAACCCTGAATGAGAAAGAGATGCAAACTAGCTTTACGCCCATTCCACAACTCCAAAGATTTTCTGGTAACACACTTAGAAGGAATACAATTGAGGATATAAGCTGCAGTCTCCAATATAAAACCCAAAACGAGCCCGGTAAGGAAGCGTAACTCATCATCGACCGAATCATGTCCAACTGGGTTATTTTTCTCCTCTTCGATACACTATTCTACTGAGGAGTACCAGACACTGAAAGTTGGGAAATGATTCTATGTTCTATCATATAGTTCTAGAATTCAGAATCCAAAAACTCTCCACCCTGATCTGATTAAGCGTTTTAATCCATTTATCCAATGCATTTTCAACTTCAGCCTTAAACTCTTGAACTTTTCAAAGGATTCTGACTTTCGTTGCATCAAATAAACATACCCATACTGTGAGTAATCAACAGTAAAAATGATGAAATACTCGTAGCCTCCCTTGGCTTAAACATTCATTGGATCATTGAGGTCTGAATGCACTAACTCTAGAGGTTCTTTGGCTCAATAACCATTTCCAGTAAAAGGTCTTTTAATCATCTTACCTTTAAGGCATGACTTGCATACAGGTAAAGAATTTTCCTCTAACTCACTTAGAAGTCCATTCTTCACCAACCTCTCAATCCTATTGAGATTTATGTGCCCTAATCGAAGGTTCCTAAGTTGAGTATTTTCTTTAGGAGAAATATTAAGTCGTTTATTTTGAGTTACGACAGTTTTAAATATCTCTATGTTATAGAGGGAATTTTTTGTTAACAGTCTTAGCACATACAAATTATTTTCCAATTTTGCTGAACAAATCTCAACACCATATTTTAGAATAAACATTTTATTCACCGAAAAGTTGAGAGTATATTTACATTCAATCAGACACTTTACAGAAATTAAGTTTCGCTTTAACTCAAGAACAATATACACATCATTCAAAATGATAAATTTATTATGTAAAGTCAACTGAAGTCCTCCCACTGCCACAACTGAGACAACGTGCCCGGTGCCTACTCGCATCATCATCTCACCAGCCTCAAGTTGCCGCCAAGATCTAATCCCTGAAAAGAATAACAACATGATTAATAGCGCCGGAGTCAATAATCCAGGCAGAATTATCATTCTCCACTAAACAAGTTTCCAAAACTAGTAAATCATATTTACCTTGTTTTGCCTTGGCCTTAGCCTTTTTCTTCTCCTTCAACCAGCGAGGACAGTTTCGCTTCCAATGCCCGTCCTGGTTGCAATGGAAACATTTTCTTTTTTCAATCAGCACTAGTCGTCTACCCTACTGTGCGGCATGTTGTGGGTTAGCAGGTGTCTTCCCCTTACCACCCTTCTTCTTCTTCCACTTAGAAGTGTTAGAAGTAGAGGGTGCAGACTTATTTTTTGAGGTCGAACCCCGATGGAACTTCTTAGATAATGAAACAACATTTGTCTCACCAACCTTCTTCTTCTTACTTTTCAGTAAGGATTGGAATGTCTACAACTCGTTGAGGAGAGTTGCAAGGGTATAGTCAACTTTGTTCAGCACAGCATTGCTGACAAAATGCAGGAAGCTTTCTGGAAACGAGCACAGAATTATTCTAACCTGATTGCCCTCATCGATGCGTGACCCATTCATCTCCGCCACATTAAAGTGGACCATCATGTTCAGAACATGTTCTTGAACAGATATACCCTTCTCCATTTTAGAGTTGAAGATGCATTTCAGAGCTTCATGTTTGAGTTGTTCAGACGATTGTCTGAACATCCCCCGCAAGGATTCCATGATCTCACGCGCAGAGACCATAGACTCATGCTTCTTGGCCAATACATCGTTCAGATTGGCCAAGATATAAGCTCGGGCTTTCTCGTTCACCCGTGTCCATTTCTCATATGCCTCTCGAACATTTCGAGCAGCAGTTTGAGTTGGAATAGGAGGATATTCCTCCGTAAGGATGAACCTTAAGTCATCGATGATCAATATGGTATTTATCGTATTTTTTCAACTAGCGTAGTTTTCGCCAGTCAATTTATTGGCACTTAATAGAGCTAATGTGGCTGTAGCCATTTTAAAGTTACTGAAAAACATGAACAAACTTAGTGAGTCTATGCATTATCACTTTTAACACCAGTTATAGTTTTAGCAAAATAGTTTCTATGTACCCTAAGTGAAAAAACATTTATTTTGCAATGGTGTCCCAGCGAGGCAGGACAAAAGTCACCGTTAGGGTGATCAAGTGCCCCTTCACTGGGATAAAACATTTTCAACAATTAGACAGAAGCAACTCTTGTAACTGACTCTAACAGTCACCATTTTTTGGTCCAGAACTGTTAACCTTTAACAATTCCACGTAAGTGTAACCCCTCATTTTAGACTCTAGAGTCCCACTCTAATGCGCCCATCGTAGGGAAAAAGTAGATTAGGACAAAAGACTAAAGTTGACCTTATCCTATACAAAAGATCAGATAAAGAGTCGTGCAAAACTGCCATCCTTTAGGGGGACATTCCCAGGGTACCTCGAGGCGATGCACAAAACGTTATCCAACCTAATGAGAGAGACTGTGGGATATGTTGTCACACGTCCCGCTCTCACTTACTATGAACTTTCTCTCCATTCACCTTGGTATTGACATACCCAAACACCATCCTTTACGGGGACACTCCTAGGGTGCCTTGAGGCTGAGGATAGATCTCACACTGTGAAAATTAGGGAGAAACTTGAAGAGGTTTAAGTGAAGTATCATATATCCCAAGTACCTCCCATTGAATGTTCTACCTAGGGGTTCATTAACTTATACAATCTAGCTACTGATTTTATCTAAGTGTGTGTTTAATTTTCTAAAAAAAAAACTCTTTCTTTTGATAATTAAACAAGTTCGAATCAAGTTCTATTAAACACTTTAATGGACTATCATCGAATTTGCATGCACGCATCAAATCTATCTAATTCATCTTTCCATGTAGGTTCCCAGGTAGGGGTGTTCTGTTTCCGTCAGTTTAAGTACCTTAGCCCATACAGAACCTGCCTTAGACAAAAGGTCCTTTATAGATAGATTTGGTACATATTTAATCTTTTATTAGTCAATTTAATCCTATTAAATTTATTAGAAGTTTAAACCTTAGGTTTATAACCTCATTAGAACCGTGATCTTAGGCCTATCTCCATCAAATTTTAAAACTCTTTTAAAATATGATTCAAGCCTAAGTTTGCATGCATGTTTTTCTTATTGATTTTAGTTCTAATTTCCATTATACCACTTATAAAAGAAAACAACCAAAATCATTCACATTGCTAAGCTAAACTAGGTATTTATAACTCTTATAAATTTAACCTATGTGTCATGCTTCATGCAACGTCCATTCATTACTATATATAACTCTTATATAAAGAAGTAATGAGCTAAGCATACATGCTTCCATACACCCTTATACTCTAACATTTATAATATAAAGATGATGCATGAATATGCTTAATGCATGCATAAATATAACTCTTATATTATATAATGCATGAGCATACTCTTGAAGTAATTTAATCATGCAAACTACTATATCATAACTCTTACAATATAGAGATGATGCATGATAAATGAATAACCTATGGTGGGATTTAAAACTATATGACATATAATAAAAACATACATCTCATGTACATTCACTAAAATTAATGGACCGGGATGATTAGCCTAAAAAATCGAAAATAAGTCTATCTATTACATTAAACCATCGAGCAAATTGGTTCAACAAGAGAACCGGGTCTTGAACCGCCCGGGCAAAGCCTTCTTTGTGATCGTCTAGCAAAATTGGTCAAGTAACCACGATCGTGTAGCAATGATCGAGTACCTTTGACTATGCAATGAAGCATGAAGGCCACTTGATCGTGCAGTGCACCAAGTTTAAACACAAGCCTAAACGATCGTGAAGACGACTACTATGCTATGAAGCATGATCGTCTAGACGATCAAAGAGAAAGCACTAAGTAACACTTACCGAGCGATCGTGTAGCCAGTGACTATGTGATAAAGCATGTTGGCCTACACAATCGTTTAGTGCGCGCGCATCTACCTTTCAATGAGTATCCCATACTCAACGATCATTTACCCCATCGTTTACACGACCTGACCAACTCTTGGTGTTCTTCTTCCTCGAAGTAATGCGCATCTCCATGCCTTGAAGCTTCATCAAGAGCGACTTGAAAAGACTCATACTCTTTGAATTACAGACTCGATAGCAAGTTAATATATCCAAAAACACAGGGGCCCTTACAATTAACTTTGAAATGTAAAGGAATTCATTAACCAGAGGCAATCATCTCAAAAAATCCATTAACCCACATCCACAGATACATTTATCACTTAAACATGATGTAGACATGCTTAAACACCCACCAAGAATGAAAATGCAATTCTATACAACAATGGATTTGGAATATCAGAACCTGGCTCTGATACCAATAGAAGGATCTTTTACTCAAGAGAACCCGTGAGAGAAAGCAAGATCTTTCCAAGCCCAATGTGAAAGAATTAAACGAATTCACAAACATACAAAACAGTTATGCAACTTATACAACATTACAACATGCTTAAGCAATCGAATACAAAAAGGAATGAGAGACATACCTTTGAAGAACACTTCTTCTGTAAATCTTTCACTCTCGTGAACAACTGGACAACAATCTCGTTCTCGTGAGCAATTGAATAGCAACCTTTTGCTGTCGTCACAACCGTTTAGCCAATCTCTCATTGTCGTTCAGATCACGAACATTCTGCTCCTCGAACAAGAACACTTCAACACTACCACTCAACAACCTTGGTATTCTCGGAGTGAGAATTCAGGAGGTGTGGGCTCTGTGTGAATTTGGTAAAAACGATCAAGTAATTGGGAGAAAGGATTTGTCTATCGCATGGACAGAGAGTACTTGATTGTTTAGAAAATCTCGCTCTCGTGAGAATCGCCTAGCCAATCGCTTAGCCAATCACTTAGCAAATCTCGCTCTACACGATCATTTAGTCTCTCGTTGTACACGATCGTTTAGTCTCTCGTTATACATGATCATTTAGTAAATCTCGCTAGCACACGATCGTTTAGTAAATCTCGCTTTACACGATCTTTAGTAAATTTCGCTTTACACGATCTTTAGTAAATCTCTCTCTACACGATCGTTTAGTCTCTCGCTTGAAGGCTATCGTGTAGTCTCTCATGAGCAAAACGATTAGTAATTTACTAAATGAAGCGATCACTTTGTAAAATGAAAACATGTTTCATTTTATTCTTCGGTTATAAAAAACTGAACATAGCCTCCCACTTCATGCACGGTTAAAGGAGAAACCAAATAACAACCCACAATTATCATATAATTGTTTTTTTATTATAATAAATATAATAACCAACTTATCATATTATATTTATAACCTATAGTTTTAATATCACATCATATGTAATATTTAAACCATAGTTCTTTTCTCCTTTATTTAATATAAATCATATTTATATCAAATTCCTCTAATTAATGTATCTCATACATCAAATCAATTATATCACATATAATTGAACTAATTTAATTATATCATATATAATCAAATTCCCTCTTGTTAATTTGAACACTTGAAACTAACCCAAAAACTTATTCTCAACTTGAATCCATTAAGCTACCAAGGGGATCTTATGGACCTGTAGCTTGAAGCTCCAACGGTATGTGAATAACTGACTAAATTCTTTAATCACGAAATCTACCATCCGTTAACTGTCGGGCACTCCACTAAAGACCGATAGCTGCACTTTTCTCACTACAGATATATTTCTGTGTCCATTGGATATAACCAATCAACAGTACGATAACCCTTCACAGATTGCTTGTAATTATAGTTGGGCCAATTTACCGTTTTGCCCCCTGTAGTTACATCTAACTCTTTAAGTACCACTGAATCTTTTAATGAACAATACATCATAGTCCTACTATAAGTGAACACTTCTCGGGCCATGAGAAAGTGTATGGCACCACAAGCCTCAGAATCAACCCTTAAGGGAGTAATCTATCTACTTACCCCTACTTTAGGGAATGAGTGAATTCCATCTTGTATAGCTGAGTTCCCAGCTCTCTAATCAGACGAATCCCCAAAGTGATAGGTTTGATTCGGCAATCTGGCCACTCGCACCCATGTAAATCAAAGAACCGCCCTCATAGACAAGAGTTCCCAATTCACTCAAGATTAAGGTCATGTTACTTATGGTCATCCTAGTGAACTGAAAGTCTCTATCATGAACGACGTTATATAACAAGACTAGACATTTCGTGGTTCGGTCTTATACGAACTCTTTTGTATAGGGCATCTCCGTTTGCATGTCTCTACATGAATGATCAGGATCAGACTATCTGTAGCACTTTACAACACTTATAACATCTACAAAGCGGGTCGTATCCGTAGTGTCACCAGGATAAGGTTTCCCTCCTTTATCTATATACTATAGACCATTTAGGTTATCACTTAAGGCATGATCCACTTGTATGTTTCCACATATATGCTTAAGTTACAACTATAACCAGGGATCTTAGTTTATTGGTTTGTGGTTAATGAAACTAAAATATCTCATATTCCATAGATAACAGCGAAGAAAATATCTCATATTATTACATCACAAGCATTTGTTCATATAGGTGTTTACAAACTACAAGACCTTACGAGATTTAGGGCATCAACTCCAATAGTCCCTCCACTCCCTTGATTTTGGAATCTAATTGTGTCGATCTCATTAGTGTTGTTACCCGTAAAGGGCTTGATCTTTTCAAACTCTGTTGTTTGGGTTGGCAACATTTCCTGCAAGATCGGGTCTCCGCGGGGCCCTGTCCCGAATGGGGCAGGGAATCATCGATTTGACCGGTGATGGGGTCAAATTGGGGACGGGGTGGGGATGGAGAGGGTATCCCCACCTCGTCCCCACCCCCGACCCCTCCCCGATTAGGTGTATATATATATATATATATATATATATATATATATTAGGTATTCAACTTTTTACATTTAACTTAGTTTTTAATTTAGTTCAATCTAAGCCCAACTAAAGTGTCCAAGCCAAACCAAATAGAAATTTAGGGGGAAAATAGTCCCCACAAAAAAACAATAGGAAAAACAGGGAATGGGTCCCCGCGGGTCCCATTTCCCCAATGGAGATGAAGGTAAAATCCCTTAACAAGGATGGGGATAAGGAACCCTCCCCCACCCTGCCCCGACCCCTTGTTTTGTTAAGGATATTGATGATTTAGCTAGGACCGCCATAGTTACCTCTTTCGTCTGGTGTCCATGCTCGGCTAATGAGGCTGCCCACCGCTATGCTCATGGCACAGTTTGTGGTGGTAGTCATAGGGTTTGTTTTGTTAATCTTTTTTCTCCTTTCTCTAAAGATGTTGGTTAGAATTCTTTTGTGGTTCCTGGTTGGTTTTCCTCTACTTGTGAAAAGGCTTGGTGTTTGGACCTTTCCTTGTTTCAATGTATTATTCTTTAAAAAAAGAAAAATGAAAACTCTCTAAATAGTAAATACTACATCTTTACCTCTTGAACTTACTTTGGAAGTTTGCACATTGGGAATAATTATTATTGGTTGGCTTTATAGTCCCTCATTTTCACAAAGATCTCTCAAATAATCAAAATTCAATCACAATTCTCAACACTTTAAATCTAATAATTTTTACTTTTTATTATATATATATATACACTCACACACACACATACATACACTATTATAATTATTTTTTTCAAAAAGTTTCTCAAACCCATGTGTCACGTGGGATCACCCAATTTTAAATAGGACCGTAGTATCCTCCATGTAAATTATTGGCTAAATTACTAGGTTTAATCTATCGACTTTCAATTTGAGATCCACTAGATGTATTTTTTAATTCAAATGTGTATTAAATATAAAATTTAAAATTCATATACTTTTTAGGTACTTACTAAATAACTTTTAAGAGCGAAAATTTAAAAAGCTTGAATCTTCAAATATCTCAAATATAGATTTCTAAAATGCATGGAATATTTAGACAACTATGCATTTATTGATATCATATATGGGAATGACTTATGTTTATGTGTTATAACAATAATTTTCTTACTAAAAGTTTTACTTATTAGTCTAATATAATTTAAATTCATAGCACGTGCATTTTAGTCTTGATTAATTTAGAGTCATATTTGTATATCAATTTTAGTTTATACTAGCTTTATGTGTTATTTTGTACAATTAATTAATTTATATATATTAATTCAATTTTAACTCTTTTTTTTTTTTCCAAATGTGACCACTAGTATAATTGAAGGTATTTTAGGTAGTATATGTATATATTAATTTATTTTTAATAAAAAAAATACAAAATGTGAAATAAAGTGAATTAACAAAAAATAAATAAATAAAAGATAAATGAAAGATAAAAATATCATTAGAGGATATCATCCACTTTAAAATCTTAGAAATCCGTGATTCAAAAGGACATCCAATATTGGTTAGATCTCCCTCGTGGCAATACAAATGTCCTAAATCATTGAAAATCTTATATTACCGTGAAACAAATGTCCTCTAAAATTTAAGAACTAAAATTGTAATTGAAGTTAAATTATTTGAATATGACAATATTAAATTTAAGAAAAATTTTCACAAATAAAAAAAATATCAAAATATTTACAGAAATAGCAAAGTGATAGACTTCTTGATAGAAACCTTTATCAAAGAATATTAAAATTTTGTTATTTTAGGTAAATAATTTTCCTTAGTTTTTTATTTTTTAAAATGTGCTTAAATTTAATCGTGTGATATTTTGAGTATAACAAAGATGAGATATATAAATTTGAGTTTGAAGTTTTATTGAGCTATAATTAGATTGACATAAAATTTAATATAGAAGTTAAAAAAAGAGTTTTAAATTTATCTGTTGTCGCAGCATTTAGAGAAAGGATGAATGATTGAATAATGGTGTGGGGGGTTGAGGAGAGTGGGGTCATTTGGATTCAGATGTTTGTCTCCCGCCTTCTCCTCTCCCCTATTCCTACACAGTCTTTTGCAAAATACTCTTCTTCATTATCCCCAAACTACCCTCCCAATTTTTCAATTTTTCTCTTTTTGCCACTGCCCTTGTTCTATCCTCATACTGTCAAAATAGTCCTCTTCAGTTTCAATCTTTCTTTTACCCCCATACCCCTTCTTTTCGCTTTATTTACATTTTCCACCCTCCCTGATTCCCTCACAATCATTTCCCGGGATCGGACAATTGCCCCATTCCAATCCCAATCCTATTCCTACTTACATTTTGAAATTGTGTTTTCTATGCAAATATATATATGTATAGTTTTTAAATAGGGAGTTTTGTATCCATTTATATGCTAAACTTTTTAAATTACAAATTTAATTTTGTGCTTTTTTTAAAAAAAAAAAAAAAAAAAAAAAAAAAAAACTTATGAATCTACTGGACATAAATTAAATTAAATTTACTTTCACCTATTAGCTTAAGTTTTTTAGATCAATTGATGATTTAAGATGATATCATAACAGATTGGTTCAAGATGTTATGTTATGTGTTCAAACCTCTATGATGTTATTTCCTTCCCAATTAATATTCATAGCTCATAAGTGAGGAGGAATGTTAGTGATATAAAATTAAATTTATTTCACCCACCAGCTTAAATTTTTGGATCAATAGGTGATTTAAGATTTTATTTGGTAATCATTCGGTTTTGTTTTCTTAATTGTGTTTGTTTTCTATCAATTTCCTGTCACGAGTTTCATTTTTCTTAAGTAAAAGAGTTGAAATCTTAACCAAATTTAAAAACATGCTTTTCAATTTGTTTTGTTTGTTTTAGTTTTCACAACTTGGTTTGGTTTTTTTTGAAAAAATATACATTTTTTACGATATATAAGTTGAGATAATCGAATATTTTACTTCGAGGTTGATAGTACAAGCACAATACTAGCATAGTTATGCTCATTTTGACATTTTTTTTAAAAATATCGATAGGAAGTAGATAATAAAATACATAAACTTAAAAGTTGAAGTGAGTTAGTAGGGGTGTTCAGATGACTCCATAGGCCATACTCGGAACAACCCGAACTACCCAATCCAAATTGTAAGAATTGGGTTGGGTTGAATTTTTTATGTTTTTTTTTCTGGATTGGTTGAATCTGAGTTACACTTTTAAAATTTGAGTTAACCCAACCCAATCCGAATTTCTATATATACATATATAAACTCATATATTTTCATGATGCTTGTAATAAATATCTTAGATTTTGATATTTAACATTTTATTATTATGAAATTTTAGTTATATAAATAAATAAGTAACTTAACAACCCAACCAATCCAGGATTGAGTTGGGTTTCAGGTAATTTGGATAGCCAACTCAACCAATCCAAAATTTTGGGTTGGTCAAAAAAATCTTCTCAACCCAAGTCATATACATCTCTAAGTAATAGACTTAAAATCTAAAATCAAATGATTCCAAAATCTATTAGGCATAAAATTCAAACTTAAAATCTAATAGAAGAATTATTATTATTTTTTTTTTTAAAAAAAAAACGTACTGTAGACTATTTCTGAAATTTTAAAAACTAAATTAAACTTGTAATTTAATAATTTTTAATTTAACTATATATAACTAATAAGAACTCGCATTTTCATCAAGGATATGTACTTAAATCAATTTCGCCTACGCCAACAGAGAAAAGTTATTTTTAGTAGAAATAGAGTAATAAAAGTATTGGAACGATTGTGTAGGGCAGTTCTATGTGCCTCCCCTCACATTAACAAATCCAAAATTCCAAAACAAAATCCCCACTCTCTAAAAATCTTTCTGTGTTTATTTCTTGAGGCCCTTTGACTCAAAAACCACAAAAAGAAAAAGAAAAAAAATATTATATATGGATTGAGATATGACAGCTCTCTGTTTTTTCTCGTTTTCTGTTTCGATTTTATGACCTTACTCCACTTCACTTCCTCCTCCATTTCTGGCCGGCGATGGCCGTAGTCCTCCTCTACCACCACCACAACCGCCACCGTCGCCACCGCAGCCGTCTAACCCTTTTTCTTCTCGCCGCGGTTCTCCTCTTCCTCACTACCGCCATTGCCGCCCGCCCTATCCCCATCGGTAAGTTCCATTTTCCTTTTCTTTTTCTTTTTTTTTTAAATCCCAATTCTTTCGGCTCAAACCCATTTCTCAATTCTTCTAATTATTAACCCATTTGTTAAAAAACAGAGTTTCCAGCAGGAACAGAGGAGCGAGTTGTGACACGGCGGAGACTCAGCGGGCCAGGGTCGTCACCGCCGACTTGTAGATCGAAGTGCGGCAGTTGCAAGCCGTGTACGGCGGTGCACGTGCCAATTCAACCGGGACTGAGTTTGCCGTTGGAATATTACCCTGAAGCTTGGCGATGCAAATGCGGCAACTCCCTCTATATGCCATGAAATTTTAGCAACGCTCTGTGACATTAAACACTCTGTTTTTTTTTTCCCCCTTCTTCATCTTTGTCAAATATATTCTGCTCGATTGTTTTTGCCACTCGTAGTCACTTCAATGGAGATTTTTTCCTCCCTTTTTTTGCCCTTTTTTAAAATTGTCTATATAATATAGTGTCATCGGAACTCGAAATCCCCCATTGTTGTTTGTTTTGCTGCGTTGGGAAAGAAAGTTTAGGACTTTGGAAATACAATAGTTTTCTTTTTCTTTTCTTTTTTTTTTTTTATTAGGCCATCATTTAAGAAAAAAAAAAAATCCCTTTCATTTTATACCATTACATATTTTCTCATACCATTTTCTAATTTAAAATTTTCACAATAATTAGACTCATCGATGAAGAAGAGCTCATTATTCTTATTTTTTTTTAATGTGGTCAATGTACGTGGGTGTATTTATATTAGGTTTCATAAATAAGTAAGAATATTTTTCATGGTTATTAAAGGGGAGGTAAGTTTTTTGCTTAATTAAAAAAGATTGTGACAAAGGGATGTTTTGAGAGTGGGCAATTAGATGTGAAGGGGAAGAATAATAATAGGTTAGCACATTCCTATAATTAGGGTAGCAAGAGTTAGTTGGACAAAAGGAGTGGAAGAAGGAAAGCAAAGCAAATTAGAGTAATGAATGAGTGACATGTTATGTATAAAAGAAAGTACATGAAAGGGGAAAATGGGACATTTGGGCCTTTTTTTTTTTAGTTCAATAAGAGGGAGCGATGAATTCAAATGTATGACCCCTTTGTCAACCACGTATACTAAACTAGGAAAACATTTCTATGCTGCTGCAGTTTGAATATTACTCTAATTCGTTTGTCATTCTAATTTGTTGTAAGCCACGTCAACATCATTTAAAAATCATATATTAAAACCTTAATTAGTCGAACTATGTGCAAGTTAATATGGTTTGTGTCGAGTCTTTCATAAAATTCAATCTCTTTCCTGCTCTCCTTGAGTAAAAATTTGGCTTTTTCTCCCTTTACTACACACTTCTTTATTTATTCAAAGACTTTGGGTTCGTAAATCCTCAACATGAATTTGTGCGTAAAAAAAGGTATTTCTAAGTTAGAAAATTTCAATCCAAAATGCCTTTGATAAAGATGGGCGATTTTATTCAAGATTCTATGATAGTTTTTCCTGTTATAATTCTCGAAAACCACAACAGAATATAGAACATTGAAATCACTATTTACAAATTTATGATTTTAAAAAGGATAACTCCATAAAATTCAAATATCTTTTCACTCGTTCTATTTTTCCTTAAATGTAATTAATTACGAAATAGTTTTCAAACATGTTAACGACGAATAGAATAAATAAAGGAAAAAATCACACACGAAAGAAAGTTGACATAGACGTCAACTTAAGTTAAAATCTATTAGATTTTTTTCACATACGCGACAATTTAAATTTACAAAGTCGAGCCAATTAGAGAAGATTAATTTAATTATCCTTTAATGAAGACCTTTTTTTTTTTATGAACTTGAAATGGTGTTTATTGAGGAGAGTAAGGTTTGAAGGAAGATTATTTTGGTGCCGCATAAAAGAGAAGTAAAATTTAACCAAAAAAAGAAAAACGTGTAAACAGTGGTATACAAATTATAACGTATGGCAAGATGCTAAAAGTGGAGACTGTACATAAATAAATAAATAAATAATGTTCATTATTTTTGTGAGAATATTCCAGAAATGCCCTTCTTGAAATGATTAAATTACTTTGATTTTGAAAATTATATATTTATTTAATAAATAAAGGATCCAAGTTTTGCCCCCCTCGTGCATGTGCCAGAATTTCTCAGCTCCCACGTGGGGCCGTTCTCACTGCTGTCAACCTGTTTTATATACAATGTATTTTACTAACCAATTTTTTCCCACAAAATTATAAATATATAAAATTGGTGTCCGGAGAATTTTGAATGGTCTATTCTATCTTAATTAAGCTTATTTCATAGAGTAAAAAAAAACCAAATTAGAAACGACTGTTCCAAAATTAAGAATTCGAATTAATGTAGATTAGGGATTTTTTTAATCCCAAATTACATGTTTATTAATCATGCATAATATACTAATGTTACGATATTATGATATTGTCAACAAGAAATTTAAACTTCGGAGGATTTTAAACCGATAATAAGAATGTCCCCACATTTATTAACATTTTATCCACATCCTAACTTTCTAATTAGGAACCATACCAACCCAATTTTTTGGAATATATTTTTAGGAGAATTTTCAAAAATAGAAAAATAAGATAAACGGATAGAAGTCTATAGTGATGGAAATTACTAAAAGTCTACCACAGATAGACCTGGATAGAAGTCTATTAGTATTTGTCAGTATTTTTTTACCCAACTTATAGGTCGAGGGTATACACTATTATGCCTAAATCAATATAATCATGGAGATCTATTCATAGACCATGGGCAATGATTTTATATTATAACTGTGGAAATAACACTGTTATCCCAAACTTTCATTGAAATAGCATTTTAGTTCCTAAACCATCTTGTAACGATTTTGTCAACATACTTGAGAGTTTGTAACAATGTAGTCCTTAAATTTTATCATATAACAATTTAATCTATATACTTTCAACTATGTAACAATTTATTTCATTTATTTTGAAATTATTCAAAATCAAGTATCGATGCAGCAACTAAATCTTTATGGTCTGTAAGCAAATTTAATCCTTAATCAATATATCAATCTACATCTACATGTATAAAAAAAATATTATTAAATCTTGATAATATTATTCACAACACGAACAAAATTTTATAACCTACAAAGTTCAAGAACCAAATTATCATTTCTATTAAAGTTCAAACACCAAATGATTTTCAACTCAAATTAATTATAATTTCATTTGACTTTTAGTATACGATAATTGTAATCGATAATACTTTTAGAGTTAATAATTAAGTATATACCAACATTTTTTTAAAAAGAAATGCAAATATAACAAAATTTACTGGTGATAGACTCCTATCAAAGATAAATTGATAGATTCCGAAAGCTTGATCTAAAATTTATTATATTTGCAAATTCTTTGAGCCTAATTGCTATATTTGCAAATGTCCATTTAATATAAGAATTTATAAATATACACAATAAAATGAAAAAAAAAATTCTTGAGCATTTCATTTTCGAAAAGTACAATATGATTTAGTTATCAACAATAATTTGCATTTTTCACACAGGGAAAAGATAATTTTCACAGAATACACTAGATCTTACTTTTTAAAAAAGGATTGAATATTAATATTCATATACTCTAGTTCTACATTCTTTTAGTTATAGGTCCACCTCAACATTTTTGTTAGAGTGATGGGGTCCACCATGGGTGATGATAAAGGTTTAGGGAAAAGGTGAAAAGAAAAGTATATAAGGCTTGAGGAGAGGGATGGTGGGGAATGCTTGTTTAATAAGAGCAAACAAGATGAGATTTGGATTGGTTTTAGAGTCTTTAGACTTGGAGATTAAAGAAACTAAGGCATTGGAAAAGGGGGAAAAATAGGAAGAAGAAGACATTCAAAGAAAGGACCCACTAGTTTTTTAGGGATAAAAAAAGGGGAAATTGAACAGTGAAATGAATTGAATTTACAAAATTATATATATGAAAAAAAGATTGTGTATGTGTTATGTGGGTGGGGAGAGAAAGGTTTGACAAGGAAGATGTGAAAGGTGTGGGCCATTGCTCCATTCCCTTCACCATCTCCTTTTGGTTTTAGTTCTCAGATGGGTCAAGAAATAGGAAAAAATAATTAAATTTAGAGAAAAAAAGGGGGGTTTATTTTGGTGAAGTGATGGCTGATTTGATGGAGAGGTTTGGAAAGAAGGTGGGTGTTGCAGACTTTTGATGCTGCAGTCAAGACCAAAGACCATGACCCTCCATTCCCATGTCTATGAATTTTCATCCATTCATTTTAACTCTCCCCCCCTCCTCCTCAACAATTATCCACTGCCAAGGACAATTTTCAGACACTTTCATGGGTTGTTCTGATTTCTTTTAAGGAAATTCTTCAAATGTCTAAGAGATAATCTCATATTTATTTGCATTTAATGAATCTTTAAACTATAGAACAAATTCTATCCAAGTAAGTAAGGTGGTTCATGTCTCATAATTATTTAAGCATATGAAGTTGAAAATTAAGAAATACGGATATGAATACAAGACATAGATATAAAATAATACGGACATGGAGACATGACAAAGACAATGTTTAATCAAAAAAGATATTTAAACATATACCATTCCCAAACAAGAAGGGAATTCAAAGTCAATGAGTTTATTTATTTATATGCTTAAAAAAATTAGTTTGATGAATCACTCTCAAATTTTATTATTTTTGTCATATGTGCCTATTCAATAGACACAACGAGTGTTCAATGCATGATTAACAAATGCGGGTCCTATTTTGTCTTTGTACAACAATGTCTAACACATTAGTGCCATAACAAGTGTTCTATACGTATCTAACAAGTGTAGAACACATGTCGAACATGGACATACTAATCAAACTAAAGTGTTCCTGCTTCTTAGGTTAAGAGTGACATCATGTCAAGATGTTATACTGGCTTCCAATTTGGTTACTTACAAGAAACAAAAGTCATTATAGTATAATCTCAAAGCAGCTCAAGGATGAAACCTAGAAATGTGATTTAATCAAAATTTGCATATCATTATCTGCAGAAAAGGGAAGAAAAAGAAAAGAATAATAAAGTATAGAGGGCCTGACCTGATGCATAAGGTAGTATCTAAGTATGATATGACGCTAAAATTATGAGAGCATGTATTGTTAATGTCAGTAATTCAGTGTCGAGAGCATGTGCTGCCTCTGCTGTTTGCTTTGAGGAGATGGGAATAACCTAGGGAAACGAAAATCTCGGCTTCTTCTTCCATGTACAGAGTATTAGGGTTTATTTAACAAACAAAAGAATAGTGATAAAAAGAAACACAACTATTTTCATTGTTTAGCACTCAAAAGCTTTCTTTGACTTTGATTTCTCACAGTCTATTTATGGGAACTGTCCCTCTCAGTTTCATCTTTCACCTGAAACCCATGTCTGCACATTATGAATAGTTTGAGTTACAGGCAGCTCATTTAATCTTACATCTACCAACAATCACTTAATTCTCGAACTGGGTTCAAGTCTTTTCCATGGGTTCGTCATTGACATCCCCAGCTACTTCTTGTTCCTCCATGGTTTCGGCCTCTTTACCTTCCTTTGGAGCTACTTCGGATGTTGGTTCATTTTGAGGTGTAGGGAACACCTGTTCCACCATCGTCACAAGCTCTTGCATTCTTCCTCCATCAACTCCATCATCTCCCATTCGAGCTTCACAGCTCTCTATAATCTAGAAACAAAAGGAATAGACCCCCCATCAATCTACATTTCAATTTAACCACTCATCCAAATTAATGTATTCATTTTCTTCGTCCATCAGATTCTTATATGAACTCGTAAACAAAGCATCCCAAGTTTCCAACATAGAAAGAGGACCATGGTAAAAGCACCGACAACAATTCGAATGGGAACTATTTTGGAAAACAACATTGCCTCCCAAGAATGGCCCAGTATTAGTTGACATGAGTTCTGGAATGTTGGGAGATATAAAGTCTTAAGTTCAAGGTTCAAGTAGAAAATTATAGAACTAAAAAAATGTGTTTGAGATTTAGTAAGATTGTCAGAAATAAGTAAAATATAAGAGTGCTATAGGTACCTTTGAGGTATGACGGAAAGAACTTTTTACTTTCATCTACAGAACTATTTTCAAGAATAATTTTTGGGCAGCTTGCAAAGGTTAAGTTATATTTTGCAGTATACACGGGGGTCCATCGTTTTGGAAGGAAAAAGAAAACACTTCACTATACTATTTCTGAAGCAACTTAACCCACGAGTAGAACTTTTGTCCAGAAAGCCGAATGCTATTCAGGAATCCTTCCGACCACCCCCAAGTCAGTCTTTACAGAACTACAGATTAACTGATGAAGATGACTATAGTTGAATTTTAACTACAATTCCTGACACCTACTCCACAACGTTCTTAATAACTAGACAAATGTGCTTCATAGCCAGAGAATCTAAAGCTTTTGTATTGTCAACAGAAAAAAGAAAGGCTACAAAGACTACGTAATTCTCTTCCAACACATTAAAAGGTATCATTTTAAAATAGCTGAAATATTATGGATCTCCTCCGTCCACCAAACATTCTAAGGCATTCACAGTTCCTTGACCTCCTAACACAAAGACTATTCAGAAAGAAAATTAAGACACCAATGAAAAGAAATGGCCTCATTCACATATGGGAAAATGTAAGATGAATTTAAAACAGAGAATACATACCAAAACATAGCATAATATTCATATAAAAATTTACAAACATACGGGAAGAACTACTGTCATGAAAGGGGGAAATTACCGGAAATAACTCAACCGGGGCAATCGGCCGACAATTAATGATATTGAGAATTTCAGCTTTCGCGAGATCATACTCTTTGGACCTCTCGACAAACTCAAGAATAGCTTCTCTCGATTGATTACAAGCAGGAGTTTGATTCAAATAATCATAAACCTAAAATAAAGAAAAAAAATGATTCGATTAAAACCTGCAACATCAACTCGTCCAGCACAAAAGAAGAGGAGAAACATATATAACCTTGTATTCAGATGGTGCTACTTTCGCAAGAACCCTAGTGGGATCTTTCGCTGCCCCCTTTGATCTTAAAAAGTCGAGAACCTCAAAATTCGTAAGAGGGCCTGCATTGGCTTCTAATCTGCAAACAATACTTCCGACTAGATTGTTAGCGACAGTAATTTGACGTCGATATTAAACAGAAATCATGGAATCAAATAGTTCGAACAGTTTTGAAACAAATAACAGGAAGAATAAGGATTAAGAACTTACATTTTCATGGAGAAGAAGCTTCAAGATTTGGCCGGAATCAAAAACCACTCGACGACGGCGACTAAAACCCTCGTCGATCCGAAATCGTCCATTACCAAAAATTTGTCAAGAAAGTGTTTACTTGGGCTTCGGAAAATGACTGACTATTGGGCTTTTAAATGAAAATTTTGGCCCTTTTGGAGGTTTATGTGCCGGGCCAATATGAGTGGTGTAATTTTGCTCCGTGTTAAATTTAGATTAATGGAATAATATGAGAGGTAATATTGAAAATTATTTGTAACTAAATTGAACTGTGGTAATCATTTTTTTTAATATATATATATATACACACATCATTTCCATTTATTAATTATTTAAATTTAAGAAATTTTATATAGGAGGAAAAAGCTATTAGTAAAAGCACACACACCAACAATGTTTTTAAATTCCATCTGATAATTTTTTTGAAATAAAATGCATTTATTTAATTTTTGTAATTTCAAATGAAAATCGTCATCGTGTCATGGAAGATTTACAAACTTGAAAACAAAAATCGGCATGATCAAAATAGTATATGATAAATGAAAACTGGAAATCAATATCAAATCCAGAGAAAACCCTTATGTATACGAAGAAGAAGAAAAGGGGAAATTTGATAAGAGAGAAAATAGGGTGATTTTTTTTTTTTTTTAATGAATTCCAAAAGTTCAGAAGATTGCTCCTGCTTTATTTTTTTCCATCTACTATGGAAATTTATATGGATGACCCATTTTTTGTGTCTAAAATGTCAAATGACCCATTTTTTAAAAATAATGTCAATTGATCCTCTGCTGACATCATCATCATACCAAATTACATAAATTGTCCTCACAAGTGCCTCACGTTATAAGTCTCGCTCTCGTCTAGTTAAACACTCTCGCTTTCACTTGAAATTCCTTTGGTTTGATGTGATTGCTCGTCAGTGTACGAATGATTTGACAATTTTCACGACTGAAGCCTCAAATCAATAATACCTAAACACAATACAATGGTGAATTCTTTAAACTCTAAACTCCATTTCAACGGTGATTACTTCTCTGGTTTTCGACGATGTTTTGTTGAATGGAGACTTTTCGAACGAGGATTTCCAAGAAAAGGCTTTTTCATAATGGAACAGGTTTTTCAGAATGATGTTTCATTATTTTAAGTTTGTTTCATTATTTTTGTTGTGTTATTTCTGGAAAGGTAGCATTACGAAATTTTGTATTGGGAGAGAGAGAGCGAGAGATAGAACGAGAGTGAGAGAGAGAAAGAGTAAGAGAGAGAGCGAGATTAAAATAGAGAGCGAGATTAAGAGAGAGCGAGAGTATACTTCAATTGCTTGTACAACTTAATGATAAATGTTCTCTTGCTTTGTAGGATGACAGAAAAGTGTCTATTGATTTGATATGAAGGTGATTAGGATGAGAATGAAAGTTCGTATATTGGGGGAGAGTTGACAGGATTCATTGTGCCTGTTACATTGAAGTATGAAGAACTTAAATCTCACAGGGTTACAAATGTCAGTTCTTCAGAGTTTGATCTTATAATGAGAGTTAAATATAAGCTTGAATATGAAGCGCTTCTACAATACATAAGGAATAATGATGATGTTCGCTTCCTTCTTTTCCGAGATGAGCTTAGTAGACTTCAGTTATCTATAACACTAAAATCAAATCAGGACGAAAATATTAGAATGGGGTTTGGAAATGTGAGTTATGATGATATGACTGTGGACAGACAATACGAGGAATCATATCAGTTTCATCGAAAAGAGGATGATATTCCATTGTCTACCAACACTATACCATTAACATTCTTACTAGACAATGACCGCACTAATCCAGGAAGATTGAATTCAGAATTGGGCGTGTTGGGGTTGATGCCCTAAAGTCTTGTATTCTATAGTTTGTAAACAGTTTGTAGAAACGTTTGTGATGTATAATATATGATATTTTACTTCGCATCTTGATTTTGCTCAGTTGTTTGTTTTTTTTGCTTTACCACAAACCAATAAACATAAAATCCTTGGTTATTTGTATGTAACTTAAGCATGTATATGGTGATATACAAGTGGATCATATCTTAAGTGATAACCAAAATGGTCTGTAATATATGGATATAGGAGGGAAACCTTATCTTGGTAACACTATGGATGCGGCCTTCTTTATGGAATGGTCACAAGTGTTGTGACTTATCATGGATGGTCAGATCCTGATCATTCATGTAAGGGATATGCGAGTGGGGGCGTCCTATACAAAGAGTTTGTATAAGACTTGACCACGAAGTGTTAACGTCTCGTTATATAACACCGTTCATGACAGAGACTTCACTTCACTAGGATGACCATAGGTAACATGACCTCGATCCTGAATGAGTTGGGAACTCCTGCCATTGAGGGTTGTCCTTTGATTTGTTTGGGTGCAAGTGGCCAGGTCGCCGATTCAAACCTATCATTTTGGGGATTCGTCTAATTTAGGAGCTGGGAACTCAGCTACACAAGATGGAATTCACTCCTTCCCTGAGGCAGGGGTAAGTAGATAAATAGCTCCCTTAAGGGCTGATTCCAGGGCTTGAACGATATGGCACCACACACCTTTTCTTCGCCCGAGAGGTGTTCACACATAGTTGGACTATGTTGTATTGTTCATTAGAGGAATTTGTGGTGCTTAAGAAGTGAGATGTAACTACAGAGGCAAAATGGTAAATTGACCCGACTGTACTTACGAGCATCTGTGAAGGGTCATCGTACTCATGATTGGTTATATCCAATGGACATAGAAATATATATGTGGTAAGAAGAGTTCAGTTGTTGGTCTTTAGTGGAATGCCTGGCAGATAACGGATGATGGATCTTGTGGTTAAAGAGTTTAGCCAACTATTCATGTACCGTTGAAGCTTCGAGCCATAGGTCCATAAGGTCCTTTAGGTAGCTTGGATAAAGTTGAGAATCAGTTTTTTGGTCAGTTTGAAATGTTCAAATTGACAAGAGGGAGTTTGATTATATATGATATAATTGAACTGGTTAATTATATATGTTATAATTGACTAAATGTATGAGATACATTATTTTGGAGAAAATTAGATATAAATATGATTTATATCAAGAGGAGGAGAAATTACTATAGTAGATATATGATATCAAACTATAGGTTAAGAATATAATATGATTATATTAATTTATTAATTAATTGATTGGTTATGTGATAATTGGCCAAAACTTTCTCCTCAGTCGTGCGTTAGTGGGAAAATAAAATTCGGTTATTGTAACTGAAGAATAAAATGAAAATTGGTTTCATTTTACAAAGAGTTCAAAAAAATCACTCAAGGTGTGAAAACGTAACGATCGTTTAGCTGAGAGCCTATACGATAGCGCCCTATCGCCTAAATGATCGGAAACCTCACGTACTAAACGATCGCACGCGTTGTCTAAACGATGACTCAGTTTTCTTAAATGATCGTTGATAACTTGTAGAAATACAAGTTATTTATACCATCTTATTTAGAATATGCGGCAAAAAGAAGGAAAAAGTTGCGTCGAACATATAGAAATTGGCTTAGAAACGCAAAAGTTGTAAAGTGTCAGAAACACACCCGCTAACCCCATTGCGATGGCAAAAAGGGATGTCCAAGTCTTTGTTTTGTAGGAAACAGGTCACCGCATGCGACGATCGCTTGAGGACAAAAAGAGCAACGCATTCGCACCGAATGCGATGATCGATCGTGCATGAAAAGAGCAACGCATTTGCATCGCATGTGACGATAGATAAAAAGAGCAACGCATTTGCGCCGCATGCAACGATCGATCGTAGATGAAAAGAGCTACGCATTCGCGGGGATTTTTTAAATTGTACAGATTTTCTATTGTACGATCTGAAAAATTAAATGTGGAGCAGAGCGAACGTTTTCACTAAATCATGGCAGAAAAAACAGCTTTTCAGAGCGGGACCACTAATGAAGGAGGTGCCAAGGTCTATAAATTGCTACATTAATTCCAAAGAAAAGAGGTTGGTCTGAAGAGACATTGATAGAGAATTCGCGGTAGGCTGGTCTGAAGAGACACTGATAGAGAATTCATGGTAAGCTAGTCTGAAGGGACAGTTAGAGAAAATCCGGGAGAACGATGAGAAAGTTCGAAAGGAAAGTCTCGGGAGCCAGAAATTCTTTCACAATTCCGAAGAGAAGCTCTGTGCAAAGATCAACTTTATTTGGGAAACTAACCTGAGAAGGAAGTCTTCCATCACACTCCTCCCACACGCCGGCAAGCAAATCGTCTCCGATCGGGATCTGTGTCAAGACATTGACATGCTTTTCTTATTTGTTCTCACTTTCTATTCATCAACTGAGTTCATTTCTAATCTTTCATTCATCCATTTGTAACAAACGCTTATCTTTATCTTTTAATATCATTATCATATTTATCATCATCTCTCTGTTCTCATCCATACATTCATTGTCTATTTCTTTCACTATGTGTAACTAATCCCCTAGGGTAAGGGGGAAGGATTAAGCGAGTAAGTTAATCCTTATTGAAGAAATCAGCTAAGTTTAGCTAACGCATGCTCAATGGCATCTTCACCTGTGAGAGCAGAAGTGAAGATAATAATCCACCTCTCGAAAGAAGGTTGGAAGAATGCGTCAACTAAAGCGAGAAGTATTTCTAAAGATGGAAACAACCTTGCATTCGCAACGTTCATCCCCGATTCACCATAGAAATATGGGAATGCGGCTGATCACTGAGAGATGTACGCCAAGGGAAAGTGGAACCTTAGTTGCATTCTCAATATGATTGAAAAACTTGCGATGTCCTTTCCCCCAACCCATTCTTTTTCTGACACATTTCACAAGACTTTCCATCACATTCCATCAGATATTTGCACATCTTCATAGTTGTTTGTTTGTTTATTTATTTAATTGTCACCGCATTTTATTTGTCATTGTATTTTACTTTTTCAATACAATTCATTATTATTTTGTTTTCAGTCGCATGTATCACATTAATATCGCATTGATCATCGCAATCCCCGTGTTCGACCTTAGATCACTCTGAGAAACTTACGGTGGAATTATACTTGGTTCCAGCGCAAGAAAACTTGTAACATGCACGTACTACATGAACGCATACTACGAGTGCATCTAAGCAGCATCGCATACATTACTTTAAAACGTAGTATCACATTTATTATTGAGAAATGTGATTCATCACCGCATACACATCAACCACACGTCATCACTATCAATCCATTTCACCATCTTTGTGGCAGCATTACATTGCATTACGTTACGTTCCGTCCGCCTAAATTTCTTTTCAAAATTCATTCGAACAATTGCTTAGCGCGCCGAGTTTTCTAAACGATCACTTATTCTTTACTAAATGATCGCTTAGTAAAACCTACACGATCATGTAGCTTTCTCTAAACGATAAGCATCCGCTATACGATAACCTTCTCTCACTTGCTTGTCGTTCTATACGATCACCCCTTTTCTCTTTCCTCTACCAATTCCATCAAAGACCACTATTTTGATTCTCACTCCAAGAATACCAAGGGCTCTAAGTGGTGGTGTCGTCCCCGGTCCTGCTTGTTCGTGTAGACGATCGTGCTATTGGTAGCCGATTGTTTGCTAGGCGATAAAGAACGTAGAAGGTTGCTTTCGTTGGATTGAGTTTGAAGTGAAGACAGTCTTCAACTGGTACGTATACTCAATCTTTTCTTATTTATTTGTGAAAGAATGCCTATAATTAGAGTTAAATTGCATACCTATTTGTTAGAATGTGTGTGTGGTAATTCGATCAAAATGAAATAGGAAAGATCCGAACGCGCTCATGGATGCTCTTGTTTAAGAGTTCCTTCAGGGCAGATCCGAATGCGCTCATGGATGCTCTTGTTTAAGAGTTCCTTCAGGGCAGTACTTCAGTTAATGGTAATAAGAGATCATCTAGACTTAATTATATGGATTGTGGTCATCCAGAGAACCGTTGTGGTCCTTTAGTGGATGTTAATGAGCAACCAACAAGATTGAATGAAATGGATCGTGATCATAGAGATGTGCGTTGTTCTATAGCAATTTTAGTGGTTCCACCATCTATGTCTTTAAGTCATAGGGGAGAGTTGATTATGTCTGATACCTCTTCATTTGGGACAGAGGACATTGAAGTTAGTCAATTATTTTTTAGTAAAAATGACTTGAAAATGGGATTATCTATTTTGTCTATCAACAAAAATTTTGAATTGAGGTCAGAAAGTCAATCAAATCTTTATTCACTGTGAAATGTATTGGGGAGACTTGTAAGTGGAGCCTTCATGCAGTGAAAATGGAAGGGTCTAATATATTCAAGATCACAAAGTACTGCAGTTCGTATATTCCATCGGAATTCTGAATCACGACCATAGACAAGCAACTGCTACAGTTGTTGGTCAGTTGATTAAAGATGAGTTTATAGGAATATGACATATTTATAAACCTTGTCATATCATTGAGAATATGAAGAGAGATTATGGCGTGAACATAAGTTATGATAAAGCGTGGCGTGTAAGGGAAGCCGTATATGAACTCACTAGAGGTACTCCATAATACTCATACTCCATACTACATGCTTATGAGGAAGCTTTAAAAATAGAGAATCCAGGTACAGTGTTTGAGATCAAACTTAAGAGATGAGACGCATTTCAAGTATATGTTTATGGCATTAGGGCCTTGCATTAGAGGTTTCGTGAGCTGTCAGCTTGTGATAATTGTTGATGGGTCGCACTTGAAAGGAATGTACAAAAGGACCATGTTGGTTGCGGTTTCTATAGATGCCGGACGGGAACAATTAATTATACCCACTAGCATATGCAATAGTGGACAATGAAACCGATCGATCATGGAAATGGTTTATGTTGAACTTGAAATGCAATATCAAAGAACCCGATAATCTGTTGTTTGTGCCTGATCGGATGGTATCTATCAACAATGCTATTCGTGCATTTTTCCCACGACATTTCATGGATTGTGCACGTGGCATATATAAGATAATCTTATTACAAACTTTAAGGATAGTATGATTGTTGGGATATTTAGAGATGCAGCAAGGGCATTTCGCATGAAAGAGTTCCAGACAAAATGAGACAAACTCCGTAGTTTTTGAGACGGTGTTGTCACGAAATATCTAGAAGACATCGGTCTTCAAAGGTGGGCACGGGTTTACCAAATAGAACAAAGATATGACAATATGACGTCCAACAGTGCAAAGTGTTTCAATTCCTTAACTAAAGAGTATCGGCTATTACCTATAGTATCTTGATTGAACATGTTAGAGGAATGCTCCAATCGTGGTTCTATGAACGGAGGAATTATTGGGCATGTCGAACGACATTACACTCTGACTACTGTGAAACCCGATTGGCAAGTAAGGCCGATAAGGGCAAATGTTATCGGGTTGAGCCTATTGATTGTTATCAGGTCCACGTGCGAGACAATCGATTGGACAGTATTGTGAATCTTCACACGAAGGAATGCACATGTAAGGAATTCGATTCACTTGGTATCCCATGTTTGCATGCAATTGTTGCCACCAAGGAACGAAACATACCCATTCAGAGTCTTTACAATCGATTTTATATAGTGGACTCTCTAATGACTGCGTATGCGGAGCCTATAAATCCACTTGGGCACATATCTGAATGGAAGAGAGCTCCTGGATATGTAGAAAAGACTATCATTCCTCCAAAGTTTGTGGCACAAGTCAGACAACGGAGAGTGAGAAGAATACTATCTAGAGGAGAATTTTGCAGATAAATGAAAGGTGGTCGGTGTGGGGATTATGGGCATAACCGCCAAAATTGTAGCGAACTGCTCACAACCGTACGACGTACTAAAAATACCAGAAACTGTGACACAAATACCTTTCATCTAGTTTAGTTTATAACTAACTTTATCTTATACGGTCTGTTGGTATGTGTTATAAATACCATTGATCAGGCCCTAAAGAAGAGTTTTTCATACTTTCTATTTTTCTGTAAACAAAAACATGCTGTAAGCAATCTTCATTTTTCTGTAAACAAAAAACAATAACAAGCTAAAGTATGAGTATTTTTTCTGTAAAAGAAAGTGAATCTTTTTACAAATCACGAAAACACAATATTGTTATCAAATCATATCGAAATTTCGCTCTCTCTCAAAGTCTCGCTCCCCCATTTCGCTCTCTCTCAAAGTCTCGCTCTCCCAATTCGCTCTCTCTCAAAGTCTTGCTTTCTCAATCTCGCCCTCTCTCAAAATCTCGCTCTTTCAATGTTTGAACTTTGATATAATGTTTTATATATAATGAAAAGAGTAATAGCTCAATTATACATGTTTTGATAAAATGTATAATATTGAACTTTGAACTTTGAACTTTGATAAAATTGTTTTACACATGTTTTACATACATAAAACATACATGTTTTTACATTCATAAAAAAATACATGTTTTATACACATAAAAAATACGGAGTGTTCGCCCACAATTGACACGCTAACTGAATTCTATATTCACTCATTTTCTCTTGAGTGATTACGGACAAATCAGCATCAATCACCAAATGTTCTAGTAATTTTATTGCAAAGATGCCATAATCAAGCGATCTGTGCTGTATGTCAGCGTTCATAGGTCGCGAGATTTTCCAACAAGATGTGGATAGGTCCGACTTTGAACGATCCATGTCACAGTAGTGAAGTAGGGATGGTACTATGATAGTCAATGGCTCTAGCCAAGTCCCCAGCTTCGTCATTGGTGTGTATGAAGGAAGTGAATCAAACACGAATATATGGCCTCTGTTAATGTCCATTGCAAGGACCATCCAGTGCTCACTGATATTCATTGTTGTATACATGAAATCCACATCTACCCATTTGACATCGAATTTACCAGTGACGTAGTCCTTGTACGTGTCTTCATCCTCCCATACTAGGGCAGCCTCCAGTCTCGTCTTATTCTTTATTCGTTTAAATACCCCACCACGAGCATTAAAGTGACTTTGCCAAATAAAATGAGAAATTAAGTAAAGAAATATACCATAATAAAATGACTTTGCACAACAAAATATATCAAAATTTACCGTTACACCAATTGACAAGATGGTGAATTTGTGCATGCACATGTCAGGTCGGGTATACAATTTTTCTTTCAAAAAATGAAATAAAGTATTTATGGTCTGCATAAAAAATTACTATGTCAGTCAAAATACAAGATATCCAACTATAAAGAAGGCAAGACTAGGAAACTTACATTGCACTCGACCCACGAACTCAGTTCAATCAATTCCTTGAAAAATTGCTTGGCAAGTGGTTTAAAGGAATTCTTTCGAACCTCGTTATCGGTATTCTCATCTGAGATCTAGCCCATCATTTCTGTAAAGATATTAAGTGGAACATCATGTGCTACGTTGTACCCAACAATCACTCTGGATAGTGATGTAGGCACACCCGGGAGAGGATACTTAACCACACTTTTCTTCTTTACTTAAGCTGGAGGTCTATATTTATTAACAACTTTCCTCTTACGAGTAGTTCTTCAAGATTCCTATATAAACAAATAACAAAAAATTACTCATCAAGAAATATAAAAATATAAACAAAGATTACTAATCAATAAATTATTCACCAATGTAACTTCTTCTGTGATCGTAACAATACCAGAAGTGTCGGCCTCTGGGATGTTAGACATGTTGGCCTCTGTATGTGGCATGGTGAGTAAGTCAGATATGTCGGTCTCTGTATGTGGGACGTCGGGCACTATAGGTTGGATGTTAGTGGGTGATATTGTGGCATCGAGCTCTAGAGGGGGGGATGGAAGTAGGTGAAGTGGTGGTATTTTGAGGCTTTATAGGGGGGATGGGAGTATCAGTGGTATCGGGATCTTGAGATGGGATGAGCGACATTGTGGCATCGTCACCTAGTATGTAGGATGGGTGAACTTTTCGTCTCCTCATTCACTGTGGAATCCTTCAATTAGTAAAGTAAAATGATGAGTTCACGAACACGTAAAAACTAAACACGTAAAGACATAAAATGATAGTAAATGTAAACCTTGCACATAGACTACAACAGTGATAAGATGGCCGACAATTGTCCTTTCATGCCTTTCATATTTTTCTCGATATTGGATACACGACTATCTAAACTCGATATACGACCATCAACATCGATAGTGAGCTATCAATGGTCCGCAGGTATGAATAAATAGAATCGTTGGGATTGGCTCCCTCCCTGCAAGCAGTACACTCAGGACACTCTTCATCCATAGATTGCTCTCTATGAGAGTCCGTAAGATGGACATCAGGTGGGTTCAACTCATCCTCATCGCGTACATCCCCCACCACATCATGGAACATATCATCACTAGATGTGTATGTCCCTCCTTCCACCCTTCCACATTCAGCATCCTCGTGCTCAGAATGCTCGTGTTCATCCCCTCCCTCCACCCTTCCACATTCATCGTTGTTACCTCTACGATGATCATCACCATCGCTTTCAAAACTACCCCCATTACTCGACCTACTTCCACTTTCAGCACTATCATCATTGGCACCTAGATCAAATATAGGTCGTTTTTCCACTGGTGTATCCTGAAACTCCCTCTTAGCATCTGTCATGATAAGACCCTCTTTAACCTTTATCTGCATTAACAACCCAGTAAACTAGTTAGCGTCAATTTAACAACCAAATAAACATATTATGCATAGAGTAAACATACATTTTTAGACTCGAATATGTCTCTCTCGAGTACTTTGAAGGACACTGAGTGGAAGCATGACCATCGTAATATGTGAGGCAAAGTCACCTTGCTCCTTTGCTCCGCAATGTTCCCAACTATCGATGCTGCTAGGATCTCGTACGTCCATATCTAAATAAAATTTAACATATATTAAGAACAATAGTAATGTTAAATCAAACAATACAATTATTAAGTTAAGCAAATTTACCTGGAACGCTTATGAAAATCCACGCAAAGAGTACTTCACGACGTAATTTTTATTTCCTTTCACCTTCGTCTTGTATAGACTACTCTTATCATTCAATGCATTCTTTAGGGCATCAAGTATCCTCTCCCAAATAATGGTACCTCAGTCTAGACTGTTGTAGTACTATATGTTTTGAACGTTCTTAAAACATTTAAGGTCCACTGCATTTTTCTGTTTATTCTTTCCCATCATTTCAACCTTTGTATAGTAGATTAATGTGATCTTCACAACATCCTTGTCATTTTTAAACTACAACTACTTATATTTTTCTTCCAGTAGATGGACATGTAAGGTGTCCTTTGTTGGGATTGGTGTCCTAATTCTCCCAGAGTCTCATTATTTGTAATTATACACATTGTTTATGAATAAAATAAGAGTTATTTCATTTTGGTATTTACTCATATCCAATAACCAAAGCTTCATGGTTATTGTATGTAAACTTAAGCATGTATATAAGATATACAAGTGAATCATACCTTAAGTGATAACCTGAATAGGTCTGTAGTATAAGGATTAAGGAGGGATTCCTGATTCTGGTGCTACTACGAATACAACCCATTTTGTAGAGGTTTACAATTGTTATAAACTACTATAGATGGTAGATCCTGACCATTCATGTGGAGACATGCGAGCAAGGGTGTTCAATACAAAGAGTTTGTATAAGACCAGATCACGAGATGATTCGTCTCTGTATATAACGCCATTGATATTGGAGACTTGCATCTCACCTAAATGACCATAGGTGACATGACCTCAATCCTGAGTGTTTTTGGAACTCTTACCTTTGAGGCCAGTCCTTTGATTAGTATGGGTGAGAGTGGCCAGATTGCCAACTCAACATGCCTACCTTTTTAGGGACTTGTCTGATTTGGGAGCTAGGAACTCAGTTACACAAGATGAAATTCACTCCTTCCCTAAAGTAGGGGTAAGTAGATAGATTGTTCCCTTAAGGACTGATTCTGGGGCTTGAACATAGTGGCCACAACTTCTCTTTAGAAGAGATGACTCAGTCATAGTAGGACTATGACTTATGTTCATTGGAGAGATCATGGTACTTAAGGAGTTAGATGTAGCTACAGGGGCATAACGGTTATTGGTCGAGCTATAGTAAGGAAAGTTCAGCTATCGATCTTTAGTGGAGTGCCTGACAGTTAACGGATGGTGAATCCCGTGACTAAAGAGTTTAGTCAGTTATTCACGTACCGTTGGAGCTTCGAGCTACAGATCTATAAGGTCCCCTTGGTAGCTCAATAGATTCAAGTTGAGGATCAGTTCTTAGTATTGATTTGAAATGTTCGAATTAACAAGAGGTATTTCAATTATATATGATATGATCGGTATGGTGTATGAGATACATCTAGTGAAGGATTAATGTAAATGAGATTTACCTTAAGTGCCATGAAATAGAAAAGGAGCTATGGTTTGTATGTTTCATGAGATGAAATATTAAAACAATAGGTTATAAATATAGTATGATAAGTTGGTTATCATATATATTTATAATAATATTAATTATTGGATAATTATCTTTCTTTTTCTAATAACCAATTGAGTGAGAGGTTATTGGTGGTTTCATGTAACCTTGAGATAAAAGAAAAAATGTTTTCCTAAATTTGAAAAGTTGTTGATTTGAGAATTCCATTCTCGGAAAGTTCTCACGAAAGGTTATCAAGTAAATAAGATTTACTAAACGACAGCTTGGAGAGACTAGACGACCGCAGAGTGTTTCTACTGTTGGACTGGTAGCAGCACGCAGCGGAAGCGACCATAATTGATAAACACTCTAATTGATTAATTTTGGCAGAAATGAAAACATGCTTAAACAAAATTTAATGGGTTTCAAGGCATACCTTTGAAGAACCTTTGAAATCTTGATTCCAGCTGCTAATTCCTCCAAATCTTTGTGCGGACTACCACAAGATCTTCCCTACTATTCTCTTGGTGCTCTAGATTGAGTTGTGGAACTCAAAATAAGCTGGAATCAAAGGGAATTTGGAGAATGCTTACAACAGCAACCCAAAGGAAGAACATCTTCTTCTACTCGAATTTTCAGCTAAAATTCTATCGGTTGCATTCATTTCAACTTCATTCCAATCTCTTCAATATATTGCAGACTATCATGCAAAGAGATTTGCTACATGGGATGCAGCTCATGCTTGGAGTTAATGAAGCTTGAAGATAATGGGTTCTTTGTGAGCTAGTTGAAGATGAAGTTGAAAAATCCAATTTTTCATTTTTGTATTTTTCTATTTCTAAAATCTATATTTTGGTTTTAAAATCATATTTGATTTCTAAAATCAAAATTTATTAATTTTACAAATTAATTTTCTAATAAAATTAATAAATAATTATTTAAAAATTTTAAATAATTCTAATTAATTTAATATCTAATATTAAATTAATTTTATACAAATCAATCTTCATATATTTAAATATATATTCTCCAATTCCGTTTGATTCTAATTTGAACGTTTCAAATTAACTTATCACACTACTCTAGAGCTAATTCAATTTCGAGCTAGTAGGGGGACCTCGTTGACCTATAGATCATGGGCTCTAACGATCCGAGATTAATAGGCTAAACTCATTAGACCGATCTAATCTCTATTCGTTAACTAATGGGCACTCCACTAAAACCCATAATTGAACTCCCCTTACTGTAGATATATTATGTTTACTTGATATAACCATGATTAGTAAGTCAACCTTTCACAGGTTGTTCGTAATAACGGCTGGGTCGAATCTCTGTTTTACCCCTGAAATTACCTCTTGTTCCTTAAGTCCCCACTGATCCCCTAATGGACAATTGTTTTGTGATCCAATCAACAAAACCGAGTCTCTCTCGGGCCAATGAGATGGAGGGGTCCCTTGTTCAAGATCCAGAATCAGCACTTAAGGGAACAACCTCTCTACTATCTCTAAAAGTGGGTAGGAGTGAATTCCGTCTTGCACCCAATGTCCCCAGCTATCTATCTGGTCTTACCCTTGAAATGAGAGGTTTATTGAGCTGGCGCTGTTGAGCCAACCATTGTCTATGAAAATCTAAGGATAATTTCAAATAAACAGGAGTTCATAGTTAGCTCAGGATTAAGGTCAAGTTACTTAGGTCATTACTTTGAAATAGTCAGTCTTAAACAGTAAACAGCGTTATAAAGTAAGAGTGACTGATTTCATGGTCTGATCTTGTACAAACCCTTTTGCACAAGGACACCCCCACTTCTTATGTCCCAACATGAACGAATTAAGATCACTTTGTTTGTAGCATTTTACAACTCCTTGTAATAACTACAGAATATGCCGCATCCAATAGTGTTACTAGAATAAGGTACCCATCCTTATTCATATACTATAGATCATTTTGACTATTTACTCGAACTTGATCCACTTTTATGTCTCCACATAAAGTTCAAGTACTCATCCAATAGTCAAGGGACTTTTAGGTTTATTGGATTTCTATCAAGCAAAACATTTATTCAATAACACCTTATTGAATTTTCAGAATAAGTTCCATTGTTTACAAACCACGAGTTTTAAGACATAAAACTCAACAAACTCCCACTTGGATTAAAACTCTAGAGGTAATTTATATATCCGATATATAAGACTGAGTTTCTGAGTTTTATAGAGAAATACAATAAACTAAGGCATCCCATACTCATCTTTTACCATTCGGTATCCCATACCCGATATCTATACGATAGACACTCAGCTGGCTGATGAGCTAAATGATCACATAACTTTTGTTAAACGATTGGGCATCGTCCTACACGATAGGCTTTGACATCTCCCACTTGCTCAATCATTTACACTATTGTCCGCCTTCGGTCTCTGCCTCTAACTAAGTCCACACATAGCCCACACTCTGTATTCTCACACCGAGAATAACAAGGTAACCTTTGTGTTGGTGTCATACTTAACTCGACACTAGTCGAGGTTTTGTGGAGTCTGTTCGTGGTGTTTGGAGTGTTCGTGACCTTGGTGATCGCTTTATTTGAGTTCGTTGTGATCGTGCAGTGTAACAGTCGTGCTACGAGTGTTCGAGTGTTGCAGTATTGCTGATTGTTCGAGCGTTCATGATCAAGGGTCTTGAAAATGGGTCTTCAAAGGTTTGGTAGTTTTATCCCTTGATCTTTAGAAAAGCATGCTGTAATTTCTGTTTTGCGCGTTGCCTGTTGTTTTTGTTTGTGATTGTAATTGTGTATGTTCATATACGATTGAAATTTGGAACGATCCTTCCGTTGCTCATGGAAATTCTCGTGCACGATTTCCTTCATCCTTTGTCATTCGATTACCAAAATACTTGATTACAAGTTCATATGAGGACTGTTCATTCTGATCAACTCACGTAAGGGATCGCCACAAACCAATCATCAATAAAAAATCATCCTTAAAAAAAGTGACGACCTTTCCACCAACAGAGAATGAGATTGAGTCAGATCTCGTCCTCTTCACTTCTCTCAACAACATATGATGGATAATTGGGCTATTGAACACCATGTCAACGTCTACAAATAACTCAACAACTTTTCTCTTGAACATCTCTTATTGCCTTGGGTAAACTTCTCCTTCATAATCTTGTTCGCATTAGCAATGTGGGCCAAACTCGTTACTTGATTGGGAAATCGGTCGACTACAGGTATTCTGAAATGTGTTGACATCTTAAATCACTCCTGCATGAAATAAAGATTCAATCAGTAAACTTCTTCAGAAAAAAAAATTGTAAAAAACATTATGTTTAAGTCTCGCTGGTATCGCTCTCTTTAGTATCACTCTCTCTGGTATTACTCTCTCTAATGTCGCTTTCTCTAGTAACTCTCACTTATCTCGCTCACATTCTCTCTTTTTTCTCGTCTTCAATCACAGAACACATCGAAAACAAACAAAAAACCATAGGTTCACAATATTTCTAAACCCAAAATGACCCACAAAATCCCATTACTGATAAGTTTAAAACATTTTCAGGCATAGATTGAAAATTTTTTCGATAAGATTTGATTTGTTGGCGGTAGTGGAATCGTTTGCAAGCCCAAATGATGGATTTTAAAACGCAGCGAAACTGTCCGGAGCTTATGAGCGATACGAAGCCATTACGCTTGGGAAATTTGAAGAGTTTTTAGTTTTGGTTGGTTTTCAGTAAAAGGGTAAGAAGACAAAGATGTGAGGGCAATTTACGTAATTTGATATGGCGATGATGTGGATCAATTGACATTATTTTTTAAAAATGGGTCATTTGACATTTTGGACCCAAAAGATGGGTCATCCATACAAATTTTCCCATCTACTAAATTAAAAACTCTCTCTCTTTTTCCCTTTCATTTTTTCCCTATTTTTCTTAGTTTCTGTTTTTTCTTCATTTATTTAATTTTTCTTCATTTCTCATTTTTTTTAAAATTTTGATTTTATTTGTTTGTTTTTAATTAAGATGGTGAATACGTTTTAGTGATTTAAATGAAAAATAAGATATTGAACCCTTAAGTTTGGTGAAGTAATTTATTTTTAATATAATTTTTAACTATAACAATATCAACTATTTTTACAAATAGAAAAATCTCAAAAATATTTACAAGGCAAAAATAGATTTAGAAAAATTTCTAAGAAAGTACCCGATTTTTTATTAGGGCAATCCAAAAACATATAAATATGTGAGACTTAAATAGTATTTTACACCTTTGAGAGTTGGAAATCAATCCAAAGTTTCTGTCGAAATAACTCCAAAATTAATTTGGAGATGTTTCCAAATCAAATCTCGAATTTATAGAATACTATATATATGTATACCATAAAATAATAAGTAATTATACAAAATAATTAACAAATTTATATTACATGATACAATTAATATAAAGTGATAGCCTAAATCCGAAATCATCAACTCGAAATCCAAAATATTTTAGTGATGAATCAAGATTTTAGATTCTGTGTAACTCATGAGTTTTTTTCTTTTGTAATTTACTTTAAATTTATATTTTATAATTAACCTATATTTGAGTCATTAAGAACCCTATAATTAGAGAATTTTTAAATTCTAAATTTTGTGAAAAGTAGATTAATTTTATAAACTTTAAGTTTTAAATTTTGTGCAAAATAAAATAATTCTATAAACTTAATAATTCAAAAGAAATTACTTTTCTAAACTTAAGTATTCAATCTCTCGTTTTTTTTAAAAAAAATTAAAACTCTAAAAAATATTCACCATCTTAAATTAAAACAAAAAAAAAGGAGAAAACAGAATTTTACAATAAAAAAGAGGAAAAAAAAATAAAATTAAGAAAAAAAATGTAAAAAAGAAGAAAAAAAGGATTCAACGTAATTCCTAAATATATGAAATAACTTTTATAAAAAAAATTGGTCAAATGCTGCCAACGTGAAATTTTTATCTTTTTGGAAGTTTCAATTTTTTTAAATGCAACCTTCTATTTAAAAAAAATGGTGAAATCCACATTTTAAAGATGCAACATTCAATAAGAAAAAAAAAATTCTACTTTTGCAAATAGTTTTAAGACAATTCTATTTTTGCAAATATTTTTCCAAACAACCCTATTTTTGCGTTTCAGTTGGTTGTGTCTTCCTTCGGTTAATAAATATCCATAAATTTGTGGTGTATCACTAAATTTTGCTGATATATATTGACGTACAATCATGATTAGTCGTTGAAATTATTTTGAGTGATTATGATTTTTGACTTTTTCCCAATTTGATTCATCATTGAAAAGAAATCGTGGGTTGTAAATTGTGTCTTGACATACATCCAACATAATTAACTTAAAAGGTGTGTTTGTTTAATTTAAGAAAAGATAGGTTGATTTGGAAAGTCCAAAATTGGATTGTTGTTTTCAAATATATTTTAATCAGATTTTATTAAAAGTATTTAAATAAAAATAATTTTTAAAAAATAATTTTTTCTTAAATCAATCCAAACGAATCTTTAATTATCTTCACATTCTGTTCAATTATTGTACAAGAAGTATAAATGAATTGATATCAAAGTTCAAATTGAGAGGAGACAAACCTAGCAAATTTAGTGAGGCAAGTGTTTTGTGACTTTAAAATATAACATTTTTTAGTATGCATATTAGTGCAATGATATACTTATATTGTGTATATTAGTCAATTGATAGACTTATATATCAATAGTATATCACATATAAAACATGATTGTACTAGGTATCAATCAATAATTTGAAGCAAGACATGAGTGTATCATCACTATATCTAACTGTATGATCGGTATGACAATCCTAAAGGGGATGAATTTAAAACTGTTCCCATGAGATTTCAAGAGATTTATTTTGTGGAACTTGAACTTTGTATTTGCATTAATCTTGTGGAAAGTGAGTACAATTTCTAATACATACTATTTTAATGCTTTCAAAATAAATTATAATCTTTGAGTAGTTGATCTCCTTGGATGACCGGCCTTTGGGCTTGTTGATCTTCTTGGACGATCGGCCTTTGGGCTTATTGATCTTCTTGGGTGATCGGCCTTTGGGCTTGTTGATCTTCTTGGATGATCGACTTTTGGGCTTGATGATCTTCTTGGACGATCGGCCTTGGGCTTGTTGATCTTCTTAGAGGATTAGCCTTTGGGCTTGTTGATCTTCTTGTATGATCGGCCTTCGAGCTTGTTGATTTTCTTGGAGGATTAGTGTTCGCACGAGGCTTCCGGAGAAACTTGTTTCGTGGAGTTGAACTTAAGTTGGTGTTGATGTTGACGTTGATTTGATGCGATATGGTTCGATCTCTACTACTTGATCCTCTGATTCTCTCTCGGTTGGGTGGATGTGCTTGACTTGAAGAAGAAAAGTACCTAATGTTCTTGAAGTAGAAGTCTTGGAAGAGTGTTTGTATCTTCAAGGGTCTTCCGTCTTCTAGGAGTGCAGCTTCATGAGTCTTGGGAGTCTTCTGCTTATTGATGAATTCTCTTTGGGCTGTCTGAATGTAGAATTGTTTATATTTTCAAAGGACTTCAGTCTTCAGAATACTTGTATCTTCGAAGGGCTTCAGTCTTTAGGCATGGTCAGCTTTAGGAATTAAGCAGTCTTCTGATTGTAGAGAATTCCTTATAAGCTCTCTGGATAATAGAATTGCTTACCTCTCTAAATGAGGAGAGTTTCTCTATTTATAGAGTTCACAGGTGGGTTTGGGCTTGGCCCTTGAGTTTGAGGAGATTGAATCTTTAGCTTGTAGGTTGTGAAGATACGGTCAGTTTGTTGAAATCTTCTAATCTTCAAAGCTTCAAATAGTTTAGATCTTCAATTCTTCAGAATTTGTGAACTTCAGTCTTCGAAGCTTGAGAAGCTTCGGTCTTCAGCACTTGAGAGCCCGAGTCTTGGATCTTGGGAGTTTAAATCTTTAGAGCTTTAATATGTCTTGTGATCTTCAGAGCTTTAGTATCTTCTGATCTTCAAAATTTTGATATGTCTTCTGATCTTCAGAGCTTTAGTGTCTTCTAATCATCAGAGCTTTGATATGTCTTCTGATTTTCAGTGCTTTAGTGACTTCTGATCTTCAAAGCTTTGGAGGAGTTATATTCTTCAGATCCTTAGAGCTTCAGACTTCAGATCTTCAGAGAGCTTTTGCCTTCAATTCTTCCAATGTTTTCTTCCTTTTTTTTAATCTTTTCTTTCTTTCTTCTTTTTTTCTTTTCTTTCTCTCTCTCTGTCTCTCTCTCTCTCTCTCTTTTTTTCCGTAGGTTTACTAACTTGTCCCCCTTACTCTTTTGTAGGAGTTAAAGTGCAACTCAAGGGAGTAAAACCGCTTTTTTTGTTAGCCCACCCATCAATAATCTCGAAGGGTGGGTTTCTCCTCTCATAAGCTTGGTTTTGTAATAACAATTCTTTTTTTTTTTTTTCTATTTTGTTTGTTGCAGAAATGTCCGGCCGCGTGACCGAATTTTTAGCGCACATAAGGATGACCTTGGTATGGTCTATCTACTGCATGCCTGTTCGTGCTTCTTGATCGTCATGGGGGACCCACAAAGGCTTATGACCCCCTCATTCGATCATCGACTATGTGTCGTTCATGCATCCTAATTGTCATGGGAAGGGCTCTGCAAGGCTTACAACTCTCCCATGTTTTCACCCTAGGGAGGATCCGATAAGGTCAACCTTGTAGCACCGTTCACATATCCTGATCTTCATGGGAGGGGCTCTGCAAGGCTTACAACTCTCTCATGCTTTCACCCTAGGGAGGATCTCGATAAGGTCTACCTTGTAGCACCGTTCGCATATCCTGATCGTCATGGGAGGGGCCCTGCAAGGCTTACAACTCTCTCATGCTTTCACCCTAGGGAGGATCCCGATAAGGTCTACCTTATAGCACCATTCGCATATCCTGATCATCATGGGAGGGGCCCTACAAGGCTTACAACTCTTCCATGTTTTCACCCTAGGGACGATCCCGATAAGGTCTACCTTGTAGCACAGTTCGCATATCCTGATCGTCATGGGAGGGGCTTCACAAGACTTACAGCTCTCCCATGCTTTCACCCTAGGGAGGATCTCGATAAGGTCTACCTTGTAGCACAGTTCGCATATCCTGATCGGCATAGGAGGGGCCCTGCAAGACTTACAACTCTCCCGTTCTTTCACCCTAGGGAGGATCTCGATAAGGTCTACCTTGTAGCACAGTTCGCATATCCTGATCGTCATGGGAAGGGCCCTGCAAGGCTTACAACTCTCCCATGCTTTCACCCTATGGAGGATCCCGATAAGGTCTACCTTGTAGCACCGTTCCTATATCCTGATCGTCATGGGAGAGGCCCTGCAAAGCTTACAACTCTCCCATGCTTTCACCCTAGGGAGGATCCTGATAAGGTCTACCTTGTAGTACTGTTCGCATATCCTGATCTTCATGGAAGGGGCCCTGCAAGGCTTACAACTCTCCCATGCTTTCACTCTAGGGAGGATCCTGATAAGGTCTACCTTGTAGCACCATTTGAATATCTTGATTGTCATGGGAGGGGCCCTGCAAGGCTTACAACTCTTCCATGCTTTCACCCTAGGGAGGATCCCAATAAGGTCTACCTATAGCACCGTTCGCATATCCTGATCGTCATGGGAGGGGCCCTGTAAGGCTTACAACTCTCCCATGCTTTCACCCTAGGGAGGATCCTGATAAGGTCTACCTTATTATGTTACTCCTTGATCAAAATTTGAAGATAAGGGAAATATGCCATCGAGTATTGAAGATGAGGCGGATATACCATCAAACTTTGAAGATGAGAAGAATATGCCATCAAGCTTTTGAGTGGAGTCAGGTTGACTAAAGTCGATCTTGCATATAGGACGGAGCCGGATAGACCAGAGTTGTCCTCGCATATGAGGTAGAGCTAGACAAACCAAACTTGATCTCACATATGAGGTGGAACCACACCCACATTTTTGGAGAGGAAGCGAAGCTACACCACCATTTTAGAGAAGGGGTGAAGTTATACCAACATTTTAGAGAGGAAACGAAACCGCACCAAGACTTTGGAGATGGAGTGAAGCCGCGTCATCAATTTGGAGATGAAGTAAAACCGCGCCATCAGTTTGGAGACGAAACAAAGCCACACCATGACTTTGGAGATGAAGCGAAGCCGCGCCAACATTTTGGAGAGGAAACGAAACCGCACCATGACTTTGGAGATGAAGCGAAGTCGTGCCATTAGTTTGGAGATGAAGGGAAGCCATGCCACAACTTTGGAGATGAAGCAAAGCTACATTATGATTTTGTAGATCGAGTCATTGAAGATGGAGCCGAGCCATGCACACCGGCCTTTGAGCTTGAAGATAGAGCGGAGCCATGCACACCGACCTTGAACTTGAAGATGGAGGTGTGGCCATGTATACGAATCTTGAACTTGAAGATGAAACAACATTGATGGAGCCTCTGAACTTTAAGATGGAGAAGCATCGACGAGATCCTTGCATTTGAGTTTGACAAAGCATCGAAAAATCCTCCGTATTTGAGTTTGACGAAGCATCGGCGAATCCTCTACACTTGAGCTTGAAGAATCAGTGAATCCTCCGTATTTGAGCTTGAAGCATTGACAAATCCTTCGCACTTGAGTTTGATGAAGCATCGATGAATCTTTACATTGAGCTCGACTTCGCAACTTTGAGCATGAAGATGAAGCATCATGAAGCCTCTAAACTTGAAGATGGAGGAGCATCGATAAGCCTCTGAACCTAAAGATTGAAAAGCATTGACGAAGCCTTTAAACTTGAAGATGGAGGAGTATCTAAGTTTGATTTTAAAGAGGAAGTGAAGCGCATTCCAAGTGTGTGCCTTTTATTTACTGTGCTGACTCCTTACAAGGGATGAACATCTTCCATCCATTATGTTGCCCCCAATAGGGATGAACATATTTAATCTGGAGTGTCATTCTTTAACGGGGATGATTAACATCAATCTTGTAGTATCATACTTAGGTGGTTGTGGTACCTTTTCTGATGGACTAAACTTAAATTTCTTAAAGTTTCCTTCGTACCTTTAAAAAAGGGATCAAATCATGACGTGGTTCAAGTTTTTTTTTTTAAATGGACTGAACTTGAAGTTTCTTTCAAGCTGCCTTCATACCCTTTATAATGATAGGGATCAAGTCATAATGTAGTTCAAAAAGATTTTTTTTTTTTATGTGCGACTGAACTTAAATTTCTTAAAATTGCCTACATACCCTTTATAATGATAGGGATCAAATTGTAACATAGTTCGTACAAAGATTTTTTTTTGGGGGGCCGTTCACATTTTAAGCTCATGCAGGCCAGAAGCATCATGCATTTAGGCTTTTGCGATGAGGAGTTTCTTCATTTAAACTTCAGAAGCTCTTATTTCATCATGGTTTTGATCATCCTCTTCATTTATAGGATTCGTCAATATGATGAGTTTTGGCTTCACTATCAAGGAACCTTCTGTACTTATGTCAACAGAAAATTTCCTCTTCATGCGTGAAGGGACACGACTGTGAATATTTTTGTCGATGTTTTCTTCATGGAATGACGTTGGCTTCAAGATTTTCATCCTTCCTTTACGTTAATCACTTGTTGTCTTGAGACGATCAAAAGCAGATGTTGAAGGTTGATCTTTCTTTGATGTGGATATACTTAGCCTTTTGAAGGCTGAAGTTCGAGCAGAAGTAGTCGTTGGACATTGGTCTTCTTCTCTTACCGTGGCCATACTCAATCTTTGAAAGACTGAAGATCGAGCACTTAAAAACTTAATACGATCGAAGACAGAAGTTCTTTACTTCATTTCTTCTGAGTCGTTGACTTCTTCAATAGTCACATGATTGTTGTCGACTTCCACTATGCCGATAGTGTGACATGCAATAACTTCTGATACTTTCTCTGGATGATTATTGAGAAAGCTTCTTGGGAGAAATTCTGCCGAAGTTGCCGGCTGTCGGAATTGAGGGAAATCCTTGTCTTCTTTCTTAGTAGGCTTAGGCTTCCATATCATCTTTTTTCCTTTCTTTTTATGAGTCTTCTTTCTTCTTCTATAGCTTCGATAGGAACACGACTTTTTTTGGGTGGAGTTTTACTGTCTTATTTTTCAACGAGTCACAACTATCCACCCTTCGTTGTCATCTTCAACGAGCTAATCTTTCTTTTTGGAATTTGTGTTTGAATCTCTTGCTGGAACCAAACAACTATAGGCTCGAAGGCTCCGAACTGGATCAGGCTTTGTCTTTGAGCATGAGACTCAGACAGTGTTGGAACACTTGAAGTTGCCATTACTGTAGCATGATTTGTTTGAGCTACTTCATCCAAATCTAACTCAATCTTCTTTTCACGAGCCAAATTCAGAATTCTTTCCTTCAGCATGAAGCACCTTTCAACTGGGTGACTAATGACCCGATGATAGTTGCAGTAGTTAGGATCATCTATATTTCCTTCTTGTTCCGGTCGCTTGCATTCCCGCAGCTGGATAAGTTGCTCTTTAGTAGTTGCTCCAACATATCTGCCACATCAGAGTCAGGGAATAGATAAACCTTCTCTTGTCTTTCTTTAAGTGTTGGTCGACGCTTCTCGCTCTCGTTGTGCCTTCTTTCAAATTTTGTTTGATTTCCTTTGGAGGAAAATTTCAGTGAGGTCACATGAACGACCATAGATTCTTTTGTGGAATTATTCATGATCTTTCAGTGCCCTTGGCTTCATTTTTATTTTTTATCCCTTCAGGGACTAGGAAATCTTTAATTCCCCTATTGGCAATGCTCAGCTCCATATCATGAGCGCGTGTTACCAGCTCCTCAAATGTACGAGGTTTTATCCCTTGTAGGATGTAGAGAAGCTCCCAGTGCATGCTTTGAGTGCACATCTCCACTGCAGATAATTCAGTGAGTCTATCTTTGCAATCCAGACTTAAAGCTCTCCATTGGTTGATGTAATCGATGACTGTCTCTCCCTTCTACTGTTTAGTGTTCATCAGCTCCATCATGCTAACAGTGCGCCTTGTACTGTAGAAGCGGTTCAGAAACTCTTTTTCTAGCTATTCCCAACTATCAATCACTTCTGGCTCCAAATCAGTATACCAATCGAAAGCATTTCCTTTCAAGGTATAGACGAACTGCTTGACTAGCTGGTCTCCTCTGGTTCCTGCATTTTCGCAGGTTTCAATGAAGTGTGCAACATGTTGTTTTGGATTGCCCTTTCCATCGAACTGCTGGAACTTTGGAGGTTGATACCCAGCTGGCATTCTCAGGTTGTCGATTCTCTTGGTGTATGGCTTAGAGTACATAAAGGAAGTTTGCAACGATCCTCTGTACTGAGCTTTTATGGAGTTTGTGATCATATCCTGGAGTTGTTGAACTGACAGGGAGGCAACAGAGGTGGATTGTGGTGGCTGACTTTCCTGCAAGACAATCTTTCCTTTGTCATTGGATTTTGTACCTGGAGATTGACTTGATTCAGCAGTATCTCGAGCCTGTATCTGATCTCTTAAAACAACGATTTCATGATCTCGCTCCTCTATAGCCTTCATTAGGAGATTTATCTTTACCTCCATCTTTGCCATGATCGACTCAGTCGTTACGTCAGTCATCATGATAAACACTACATCAAAATGTGATTCTTTCTCTAATAGAATAGTAGCAGAAGCATAGTTTTCAAACAAAAGATTTTCTCTGATGACGATCCCGCCTTTAGGAAATTCCATCAGCTGGTCCCAAATTTCCTCCGTGATGACAGAACTTATATAAGTGTTGCTTGCGATGGTAGCTTTGGATGCAATTTTCTTTAGTACCATTTGTAGATTTGTTGACTCGGATGACGAGAGAGAGATAAAAGGTAGAGAGGTCCCACGGGGTGTGCCAATTTGTTCATAGGAGATTTCAAGAGAAATTTATTTCATGGAACTTGAACTTTGTATTTGCATTAATCTTGTGGAAAGTGAGTACAATCTCTAATACATAGTATTTTGATGCTTTCAAAATAAATTATAATATTTAAGTGGTTGATCTTCTTGAACAATCGGCCTTTGGGCTTGTTGATCTTCTTGAACAATCGTCCTTTGGGCTTGTTGATCTCCTTGGGTGATCGGCATTTGGGCTTGTTGATCTCCTTGGGTGATCGACCTTTGGGCTTGTTGATCTCCTTGGATGATCAGCTTTTGGGCTTGTTGATCTTCTTGGAGGATTAGTATTCACATGAGGCTTATGGAGAAACTTGTTTCGTGGAGTCAAACTTACATTGGTGTTGATGTTGATGTTGATTTGATGCGATATGGTTCGATCTCTAGTGCTTGATCCTCTGATTTTCTCTCGGTTGAATGCGTATGCTTGATGTATAGAAGTAGGGCATGTGGGTGTTCTTGAGCTTCAAGTCTTAGAAGAATGTTTGTATCTTCAAAAGACTTCAGTTTTCAAGCGTGTTCAGAATGCTTGTATCTTTTTCAGCCTTTAGAATGCTTGTGTCTTCAAAGGACTTCAGTTTCAAGCGTGGTCAGCTTCAGGAGTCAAGGAGTCTTCTAATTGTAGAGAATTCCCTCTATGCTCTTTGGAGTGTAGAATTGCTGACCTCTCCAAATGAGGGGAGCTTCTCTATTTATAGAGTTCACAGTTGGGCTTGGGCTTGGTTGATCCATAGGCCTAGCCTTTAGGCCTAATTAGTTGGACTTGTTTGGTTGGTCCATGTGTCTGGCCTTTGGGCCCAATTAATTGAATTTAGGCACATTTGGGTCAAATTCAACCTATTTTTGGACTTAGTTGGACTTTGACCCAAATAATAATATCAAATTGGGCCAAATTAATCTTATTGATTCAACGATCATGATAAAACCACGTGGCGTCATCGAAATTTGTCTTCAATTTGGGACATATGTCAACTCCTAATTGAACCCAAATTTAATGATTTGGAATTTTATCATTAATTTCGTAAATGACGTGGCAACTTGTGATTGGTCCAAAATTTCTCATTCAACAAAAAATATCGATTCTAAAGGTTTATTTAAAATTAATGATTTTTTTTCTAATGTGGGCTAATTAAATAAATTAACAAACTTTTTTTTAACAAATAATTTAAATAATAAATTTAATCCAAAATTAACAAAAAATTAATAATAATATTTTAAAGTACCCTATTTGATTTTTTATTACAAGATTGATAATAAATATATAAAGTTAAAGCTACCAATCAAAATAAATAAAAATAAACAATTAACTTCAAGAAAGAAAATTTCAATTAATTTCAAGTAATAAAATCTAATAGCAAATTAACTTCAAGATTAAAGTTAGTATAGGGATAGAAATGTTGGCTTCCCTTAATCTCAAATTAATTAATTTTAATTAATTAATTAATATTTGATTATAACAAACCTGAATTTATTAACTAACAATTTTAGTATTTTGAATAGTCTATAACTAGAGTTCAGAATGGAGATTTCAACGCAATTTGAATCACTCAAATCAGAGCTCAAATAAATAAGATATAGCTTAAACAAGATTAATGGAAAAATCTTGAGTTGATGATGTGATTGCTTTTTTTTTTTTCCAAAAAAAATCAAAATGGGGCCGTTGAAAGGTGCCAGTTGGAGCATACAAGAAATGACACATGGTGGATTTTTTATTTTTGGAGTGGTTTTAAAAAAATCAATTTAAAAGGAAATAGATTTAATATTATTTTATGTTTGTGTCTAACTATTAGTTTTGGACACCTAATGAGTTTTTACTTTTTGTTGGGTTTTTAAAAAAGAAATGAATTTGAAAAGAAAAATAATTTAATACTATTTTGTTTGTGTCTAACGGGGACTTGATTCAAAAAGTAAAAATTCCCACCATTGATTTTTCTTTTTCTAGATCTAAAGGCCCAAAATGAATTTGATTTTTACTTTTTCCCTCTCTTTTTAAACTTTTCATCTTCTCCAAAATTAAAACAACTTTTATTAATTTTCAATCCTCCATAACTCTTCAAGCCATCATTGTTGCTCTCTCTTCAAGCTTCAATTTTCTTCCTTTCATCTTATTCTTGAGAGAGGTCTATGTATTGTGAGGATTAATTTGTTGTGAGTTCAAAACTTGTAAATCCATTCTATTGAGAGAGTTATAAGTGTGCTCTTTAATTTTTCCAAACTTTTGTAACGGTTGTTCTTGATCCCAGAAAAAAAGTTGTTGTAACGGTTTGATCCTCAACCGTGGAAAGGATAAGTTTTTTCTTTCTCCCGGAAAAAGAACTTGTAGCGATTCAACTCTAAACCGTGGAAAGAGTCAAATAATTCTAATGAAGTACCCAAGAGGAGCTTGAAAAATGGATGTAGGCCGGTTTTGTCGAATCACAATAAAATTATCGGCGTCAATTTCTCTATCTCTCCTATTTTAATTTTGCAATTAATTTGTTAATATATTTCATTGCATAAAATTAGTTGCTACAATTTGTTCTTGAATTTGTTTTTAGGTCAATCTCTTGATTATTTTGGGTTGATATTATATGCTTAAAATTAAATTATTTTCTAACAAAAAGTTTGTTAATATGTTTGACTGGGCCCACACTAGAGAAATTTTTTTAACTAGTTTTATTAAACTCTATTCACTCCCCTCTAGGCTTGCCAATCCACAATTGATTTCAAAGTGAGGCCGCTCTTGTTTTTTTTAATCAAATTTTTTTTATCCAAAGTTATTTCATGGGGCAATTGCAACTTTAATTAAAAAAAATTGAAAATTGGGTGCATGTCCCTAAATTTTGCATTTTTGCAAACATGTAAAAAAAACTTCCGCTTGAAATTTGATTTCTATCTGATTTCTATGCGATTGTTTTGTGATTGCTATCTGATTTCTATGTGATTGTTATATGATTGCTATGTAATTGCCACACCTGCAATGGCAATCACATAAAAGTTAAAGTCATGGTTTTGGTTTTTTAAAATATATTTGTCATACAATGCAATTTCTCTATTTGATACTTATGGGTGGAATTATTTACTCCAACAATTAGTATTAAAGAGGCTGCGTTTTTAATAAAATTATTTTTCAAATAGTATTTTGGTACTTGAGTAACTTATTTTTTTGAAAAATTATTTGACAAGCTTAATTGTTAGAGCTATGACAACTTTAGATCATTGTGTTGATAGACCTCCATTCTTGAATGGCAATAAAATTATAATGTTTGGCAAAATAGAATGAAAACTTTTTTGCTTGCTATAGATTTTAATATTGTATATGTTTGTGAGCATGATTTGTCAAAATTGCAATTGGATTGTGAGTTACTTCTAATGTCAAAGCTACAAACATCATATATTGTGCATTAGATAGACAAATATGTGATAAAATCTTACATTTTGAATATACATATGATATTTGGAACTTTCTTGATAATATGTATTATGTAGAAAATTCTCCTTGTAGTACTAATGATTTATTTTATGTGAATGAGAATTATAATTTTGATAATCAAGAAAAGTTTCATGAAGTGAAAAACGAAAAATGTGATAAGTCCTCCTTGTGCTTGATGACCCATTTGAAGAATGACTTCGGTGATGAGACCAATAAAGATGAGGTAATTAAGTCACAATCCCTTTCTTATGATTGAGCTACATGATGCATGTGAAAGTATGCAACGTGATTTAGAAAAAAATTAGCTCTAAATATCTAAAACTATTAAAGAAGTTTAAGACATTATCTAATGAAAATAAATCTTGATAAATGAAAATGATTGTTTGAAAAAGAGAGTACTAATGATATTTTGCATGATAATAAATTTTGTGATGATGAGAAATGTGTTTTGATAGATAAGATTAAATTTCTTGAAGTTGAAAATGAAGAATTTAGATCCTTGTCAAGTAAAATAAAAATTGATTTGAATGATTTGGGGAATGCAAATGAGAAAATTAGATATTGTTCTTTGGAATTAAATGATGAAATTGCTAGTTTGAATAATAAAATTATTGATTTGAAAACTAGCAATATAGAATTAGAAAAAGAGAAAACTTCTTTAATGGATAAAATTAAATTTCTTGAATGTGATATTCATGAGAAAAATGATATTTTACATGTTCTTAGAGAAAAATAATTATTCGCTAATAAAGAGCTTGAAATTGCAAAAGATTCTATAAAGAAATTGACTATAGGTGCACAAAAATTGGACAAAATTATTGACTTGGGTAATCTTGTAATGATAGAAAGAAACTAGATGATGTGAATGAAAATTGTTCTTCTAGTTCCAAGTTACTTTTATTAAGGCCACCTCTTCTATATCTAAAACTGTTTTACCTACTTAATTTTATTGAAACTAAATTTGTGTCAAAGCACGAAAAATTAGATATACTCATGAAATTCAAAATTTGTACCTGAACAATTTCATGCTAGATCAAAATGTGTCCATAATGCGAATTTTGTGAATGAGCATGAAAAAACTAGGCCTATGATTGAAAAATAAAAGTTTGTATCTAAACATTCCCATGCCAATACTATGTGCATGAATAGTGCTAAGTTGGTGCCTAAGACATGAAAATGCTCGAGATTTGCATGTAAAATCAAATTTTGTATCTACATGTCATTATTGTGGAGTTAAAGGACATATTAGACCAAATTGTTTTAAATTGAAAAATGCTCCCAACAAGAATTTCTTGAATAAAAATAAGGTGCAAAATAACTTTGTGCAAAAGAAATTCTTGCCTAATGTTGTATGTTATTCTTGTGGCAAAGTTGGTCATAAATATCAAACTTGTTATTTGCCAAAAGTGAACGTTAGTAATATTAGAACTAATTTGAAATGGATTTCAAAATCCTTGCTCACTAATGAAGGACCAAAGAAATGAATACGAAAATATTTTGGTTGAACTTTCTTTGTAAATACGATTCAAGAAGCAATTATTGCTTGGACTTCAAATAAAGAATTGATCAAATTTGAACACCTTGGCTTGCTTGAATCTAAGAAAATAAATGTAGCATAGATGGTAACCTTTAATTATTGAATTATTGAGATAATTCTTGGAAAATTCTTATAAATAGAAAAATCTTAAAAATATCTTTGTATATTTAAAAAGACCCATTATTCTTTTGGTTGATTGGTTAGAATTTGAGATCTTGAGATATTGTTCATTGGATTTAATGCCATGAAAAATGATTGTATATCTATCTATTTGGCTCTTTATTGCTTAATATTTGACTCTTTGGTCATTTAAATGACTACTCTATCCTTGTGTTTTCCTTAGAAATTATTGAGAAAAAGGATATTGAGTTTTGCAAAAGATTGTAATTGTGATTAAGATATATGTTGTGTTATGCTCTAGGTTGAAATAGGTTAAAATTTTATTAAAATGCATTTTGAGCATGAGCTATACATTTTCTATGGCTTATATTGTTGAATGAAAATCATTTTGATGCATAGTGTTTGTCTTATGTTTAAAAGTATGCTTTATAATGTTGCATGGAAGAGTTGTTAAATTTCTTTTTTATAGGGGGAGTATGTATAGAATTGATATTTTATTGAATCCCCATTTGTGATTTGCTAAAAATTGGTACAATCCTTTCATTTCTAATGCTACAAATGATATATTTGTTTTAATGTTCTCTTTGTGGCATAGTAGGTGATAATGTTGATTTTATTAATATATTATCTAGTGTAGATATCCATAACCTACATAGGTTGTCAAATATTATAAACCTCCAATTGAATTCTATGTTGTAACATATACCATTCCATGTCTTACAAATAGTGGTATATGGTGCTTTTGTAAGACACACCACAATTAAGTTCAACATTAGCTCTTTACTTCTTCTCTTCTATTTTTCTCTCGTCTTACTTTCATTGTTATTTTGTTGTTTATATTGTTCTTGTTTCATCACACATTATCAGCTCGAGTTTCTACCACTGAGATGTTTGTAGAGGTTAGAGTTGGTTCACTAGAACACCAAGAACGTTAAAGACCCACTTGAATTATCTACATATATTCAAGGTATTTAAAACTAAAGTTCAAAGAATGTGAGTATTCTACCTTATCATATATGTAATTTATGTGTTTGAAAATTGATTGTTAAAATATATTTAATATTAGTTTTTACATTTGATCTAATCAAATTGTAAAACTCAAACAAAGTTTTATGTGAGCATTAAAACTAAAATCTTCAGTAGTGGCTTGAAGCATTTGTGAGTTTTTTTAAGCCTTATTTGCAATTTGGGTTTACATCCTTTGTTGGCTTATTTGGGACTTTGCATTCTTTGTTGGCTTAGTATGAAATTGAAGAAAAATCTTTTACAACTATTAATTACTCTGTATTTAAGTGAATTAGATTATTGTTTGTCTCCACGTTTCTCAAGCATATTGAATTTTTCCAGACATATATTTGTTGGACTCCAAACTCCACTCTCTAAAAATTCAGACTTTTTAATCATATTCACACACTGTATATGTGCATAGGTCTTCATCACAATTTTTTTGCGCTGATGATGAGTATTTCATGAGTTATGAGTAAAAGTTAAATTGTTGAGTAATAAAATTTAGGTTAGAGAAACTCAAATACCTTATTTTGAGTCATCCAAAATAGAAAGGATATTGAAAACAAGAAATACAAAATATTTATTGACTTAAACTTTTAGCTAAATTTTTTATGGATATGTCAAATGTGCTATATAGTTTTATGTGTATATTTAAAATTGTTGTATAAAATATATCATTTAGATTAAAATTTATCATAGACAACAAATCATACATCTTATTTTTAAGTATAATTCTTATTTTTGAATGATTTAGTTGAGATGTTTTCTAAATCAATTCATATTTCTATATCTTTGAATATAATTATTATAAATGAAAAATTAAATTAGGATATTTATTTTCTTAATTGGATTGCATACTTCTAGATAAAATTTGAGTGTCTTTTAAATAATGGTAAAATTCTCTCATAATAATTTTATCTTTTATTCGTTAAAATTCTCTTCTAAAGTTATTATTTTATCTTTCAAATATGAGAATAATATTCAAAATTATCTTTAGTTTTATTTGCAGAGATTCAAGATATTAAAGATTATTTCTTAAAGTGAATTTATTTTAATAAGGTCAACAATGCACTTAGTTTTATTAATCTATTAATTAACTCTTAACTAAAAGATTAATGAATCAAAAACTCTGTCTAAGGATTGTTTTAGCTAGACTGACGTATTTAAGTTGATCATAAGGAAACACCTCTACCTGAGAATTATCATAGAGTTGAATTAGTCAATTTTGTTTGCTATGCTAGAATTGAAATTTATTTGATTGTGAATATTTAAATTATTCTTGTACGAATAAATTTGTGAGCTTTTGAAATTTATACATACATACATACATACATGCATGCATACATGTATACATACATACATATGTACATACATGTATACATACATACATATGTGCATACATGTATATATATGTGTATGTATGTATATATATATATATATATGCATATGTATTTGATTGAATTCCTTTATGGCAAAGTTTGAAAGTTATGCATAATAACTAATTACTCTTCCTAAAGCTAATTTTGATTTAATACACAAGCTGCATAAATCAATTAGTGTTCATTGTTTTTGCCATGCACATGTAATTGCATATATTTTAAATTAATAAATGCTTACAAACTAATGAGCATATATCAAACATGTTATGCTCTTGTATTAGCAGTTTGAGAAAGAAAGTTTGAAACATTGTGATGAATATTTATCTAATATCTCTTGAGGTTGAATAAAACATACAAGCAGATGTTTCTATGAAAAATAATGAATTTTGACCAATAATATAATATCACTCCTTGAAGTGAATGTTCCAATATTTAATCATTGAGGTCGAAGTCATGTTAATAAAGGAAGAAGTAATTATTCTATTAAAACTACACGCAAATATAATGGCTTGAAGGAAAATTTCATTTATCAAATGTGATGCAAAAGAGACAATAATCTTGTATCTGCCGTAGAATAAGAATTAAAATCCTTATTAATGAAAAAGAAACGATGTGTGGAAGCAAACTTTGAGAATTTATTTGAATCTCTTGAAGAGATCATAACTTAACCCCTAAATATGATATTATGTTACAAGTTTTTTAGAATCTACTGAAGAGATTATCATTGTTTTTGAAAATTTGTATATGAGATATTTTGATTTCATTTAAATCTCTTGAAGAGACTAAGAAGAAATAATATTTATGTTTTGCATATAGTATATTTATGCATATTACACTTAAAAGTAGACGATATGTTTTCAAAAATTCAAATGCTTGAAGCAAAAAATCAAATATGATAAAAAGTCTTGTAGACTTGATTAAAGATTTTGAAAAAGAAAAAAATATTTTGCCAAATGATTAAAATTGACTTTATTCTCTTGTAAATCAAATATGATATACTTTATTCTCTTGTAAATCAAAGAGAAGTTTAGTAAATTTGGAAGGTATACGATGTAATAGATATGATTTAGAAAGATTGATAATAAGAATAATATATAATATTTATATACTATATCTATTATCTTCTATGAGAAGTACATATAGAAAAGTTATATTTTTCCTTTTTATTGTAACTACACATATTTGTGTAGTTGAAATATATGCAACAATGAACCTGAAGTTCATTGATCTCAATATATTTTCCTTTGACATGATGACTCATTTTGGGTCGATAGTGAAAATAATTGTTGAAAATATACATTGGCATCCATTGAAGAACTAGAAGATTCTTCCATCTAATAAATTGTCATGATGTCGTGTTCTCAAGAGATTAATTATCAAACTCTCACTAACTAAAATTGAAATTGAACCTTTTCTACTTTTGGAACAGATTCATGGTTTTATGATTTTTGTTTGCGCATCCAGTTGATGGCCACATATATAATTACTGTTTTGTTTTGATAATGCTAGTGAGTTCGCATCCCAAAAATTTGATAATTGATTGGGATAAATGTTGAACGTCCTGTAGCTTAGGTTAAAATAGCAAACCTTCAGATCTGTATGAGATCATGTTATTATATATGCTCGACCAATGACTAATGAGTATATGGTCAGAAGCCAAATATAATTCATATGCAAGACATGCAGTAAATGTTTGAATTGTTCCACAACAACAATTAAGATGATGGAGTAATTAAAATCTATGTTGAAATTGATTTTACATCAATTAATTACTTTGAACCCCTGGTGGATGGATTGTTTACTACACAAGTTAATTGTTATTAATTAGACAAAATTTTCAACATTAGGGGGAGAAGTTAAGGAAAAGTTGAAAAAATAAATTAATAAAATATATAAGTATTGTCTCATTTTGATCATCATACAAATCACTTTGAACCAGAAGTTCAAAACATAATTCATATGTAAAATATTGCAAATTAATGCAAAATGCATTACAGAACATTTACAATTGTAAGAAAGTGACCAAGTTATATCCCAATACAACAAGTTGTCAATACTAATGAGTCTGTAATACGTTTGAAGCATGATAGACAAATGGGTTCCAAAGATAAAGATCCTCGAAAAAGAAGTCAGTTGAGAATATGAATATCTCAAAGAAATGCTAAATATAAGCACTCATAAAAATCTTAAAGTAAATAAGGATAATAAAGAGATCTCGATAAATTATGTGTCAGAACACGAAAAAGATGGAACTATACTTAAATAAGTTGACAACATTTTTACATACAATATTACTCATGCTATTATTTATGAAAATGTGTATTATAGACTCAGATATATTGAAAAATGTTGCAACATAGAAATGATTGACTTGTGTGAAAAGAATCAATCCAATAAAAATGTCAAATATATGGGATACAAGTGAGTATTTGTAAGACAAACAAATAGAACGGGGTCGCAATATATAAAGCGAGACAAGTTCCACAATAATTCTCACAAAGAATTGGTTTTGATTGTGAGGAGACATATTATCCTATGGTGGATACAATGCCATGGGATATTTAATTTATCTAATTGTGCATGAAAAGCTTAACGTGCATCTTATGGATGTAGTTATTGTACATTTATATGAATCTTTTAATAATATATCACTGAAAGATTATAGGTACCAAAATTGTATAAGTAAAATATTAGAGAATGATATATATATCAAAGAGATTTTTATAAAACATTCCTGATGAATGTACAGTTAACCATCTTATTAAATATTTGATGATATGAGGTTATAAAAATAACCCTATTTGTCCATATGCTTTTATAAAGAAATCACAACATGAGATTTACTATACATTATTTATATATATATGTTGATAATTTAAGCATAAACTCCTGAAGAGATTCAAAGGCAAATAGAATTTCTTAAGACAATAAATTGAGATGATAAGTTTTGCCTTAGCTTGCAAATAAAGTATAAAATAGAGAGAATTGCATCAATATATACATATAAGATCTTATATGAACTAGTTCCACCATTGAACATTCCTATGATGGTTCATTCACTTGGTGTGGAAAGTTTATATCATCTGATGTCAGAAAGGTAATGAAGAATTTTGAGTCTCAAAGAACCATAATTTTTGGGAAATAAGTGTACTTATATCTTTACTAGTTTATACGCTACCTATCATAGCATAAATATAATATTTCTCCAAAGAAAGATATTGGAATTGAGTTTAAAATATATTATATTTTTATTTGAGAATTAGTTTACATGGATTTATTTTATTCTCATAAATTTAATTGTGATCTAGTTGATTGTGAAGAAGATTACTTATCTAACCCATAAGAACTAGATCTTATACAGATTACCTAGTACATAGAGAAGAATTTTTGTATTATGGCAATTTATGAAGCAATCATAACAACTACTTTAATCATGTTAAAATCTTGATGATGTATGAGGCTAGCCAATAGTGTTATTATATGAAGATGATAAAGCATAAAGTACTGACATCACTGTACAACGAATTTTTTCAAAAGACAACTTGGGAGACTTATTGACGAAGGTGTTGCCTGTAACAACATTTGAGAAGTTAACACATAACATTTGTATGTGACAACCAAGAGTATCAAGTGATGTTTTCATGAGGGGAGTAAATGTGCTACACTCTTTTTCTCTTAACAATGATTTTATCCCACTGGATTTTCCTAGCAAGGTTTTTAATGAGGCAGTCAGTGAAGTATATAAAATAATGTACTCTTTTTCCTTCACTAGGATTATTTCCCTTTGGATTTTTTTCCTAGTAAGGTTTTAACAAGACATTTATTTTATATAATATGGATATCTAAGGGGAAGTATTATAAATGTAATCTATATATTATATAAATATTATTTAGTGTAGATATCCATAACCTACATAGGTTATCAAATATCATAAACCTTCCATTGGATTTCATGTTGTATCGTGCACTTTTCATTGAATTCTATGTTGTAACTGTAGGGATGACATCTCAAATTATAGTAGAAAACACAGAACCAAACTCATATTTAATTTGGATTTTTTGAAATACCCTATACTGGCAAATTCCAGAAGATTATATAGAGACTAATTTAAACTTCAGAATAACCTACTGTAAAAAGAATTTAGGTTAAGCATGAATTGAAATTAATATTACAGAGAAAAGGGATAGAAATTTCTTTACCTTTGTAGAACCCAACTAATAATAAAACTCCAATTTTATTTTACCAAATCTACATAACCACAAGTGCAACCTTCCTATTCTCTGAGAAATCTTTGAGGGTTTTGATTTGTGGGAAGCAAAATTCAATTGGGAAAGGAGATGGAGAAATTTAGGAGTAAAAATCACATAACCTTTCTGTGTGTATTTTTTTTCCAGATTCATCAATCACAAATCCTGCATACGATTTACTAGTGCATTATCAAAGGAGAGAGAGAAACGTGGGATATCTCCCTCGTTTCTGTTAACTCCCTATATGGGAGTTAATTTTAAAATAAAATAAAATAAAATAAAATAATTTAATAAATAATATTTAATTATTGATTTCATTTAAATCATATTTAAATGAAATATCTCTCATATAACCTATAGTTTTAATTCAAGTAATTTAATTAAATCAAAATCAATAATTATTTAACTCTCTAATTAAATAATTACTAAATTAAATATCAAATATTTAATTTATCCTCAATTTGAACCATATTTAATTGTATTTCTCTCATAACCTATGGTTTTAATGTGTATTAAATACACATTAATTTTAATCTATAGTTATTCATATTGAATTAATATTTGAACTCCTTCAAATATTCTCATAAATTAATTTTCAATTATATCCAAAGTTAAATTTATATTAAAAAGTTTAATTATAATATAGACTTTATATCATAATCTATCATTATACATTATATTATTTCCCTAAGTCAATTTGAACATTTCAAACTTAAATCAAGAAATACCTCAATTCTCTTTATGAGCTAGGAATGGGACCTCATAGACCTATAGATCAGAAACTCCAATGATATAAGATTAATTGGCTAAACTTATTAGCCAAATTAATCAATATTCATTAACTATGGATACACTCCACTAAAGACCCACAACCGCATTCTTCTCACTGCAGATATATTTCTGTGTCCATGGATATAGACCAATAACAACAAGTTAGTCTTTCATGAGTGTTCGTAACACCAACTGGGTCAAACTACCACCCCTGGGTTACCTCTGTATTCTTAAGTACTAATATTCCTTTAATGGACATCCTGTTTATGGTCCAACCATTAAGTAGAAATCATTCTCAAGAAAGTGAGAGGGTAGGGCCCTTTGTTCAAGTTCTGGAGACACCATTTAAGGGAATACTTATCCACTTACCCTAAAGTCGAGAAGGAGTGAAAGTCATCTTGTATTATTTTGTTCCCAGCTTTCCACTCGGTCTTGTCCCCAAAATGGTAGGCTTATTAAGCTGGTAAATTGGTCACTCTCACCCATACAAATCAAAGGACAATCCCTCGTGAGTAGAAGTTCATAATACACTCAAGATTAAGATTAAGTTGCCTAGGTCATTCTATTGAAATAGAAACTTAACTAGTCAACGGTGTTACATCTAGTGGTCACTATTTTGCGGTCTGGTCTTATGCAAACTCATTATATAGGATACCCCCACTCGTATGTCACCTACAAGAATGTGTTGGATCATTGTATTTGTATCAAATACAAAGTGGTTCGTATCCATAGTGTCATCAGGATATGATACCCAGTTCAAGACTCATTAGACAGCCTAAGATGTTCGTTTATTGGATTTAAGATTATTAAGATAAAATAGAGTACAACACAATCAATAACATTTATTGAAATAACATCATAACTCTTTATTGATGACGGTCAATTATTTACATTTACATCTACGAGTTTTAGAGCATAAAACCCAGCAAAATCCCTTTTGAACTAAAACTTTAGTTAGTGGGATATACATAATATCAAAATCCAAAATTGCGGGAGTTGTAAATAACTACAATAAACTAGGGCATCCATATACCCATTACACATCTCCCACTTGTCTTAGATTACACAATGTACATGTCTCGCATACCTAGATTCTCTAGATGACTCGCGAACACTTTAGCTGAGAGAATCTTTGTAAATGGATCAACAATGTTGTATTCCGAAGCGATCTTTGTGACGATCACATCTCTTCGTTGCACAATCTTCCGTATCAGGTGATACTTCCTCTTAATATGTTTTCCTCATTTGTAGTTGTGAGGCTCTTTAGAGTTGGCTATTGTACACCTCACTAGCTTTAGGACAAGTGGGAGATTGTTAAGGTTGATGCTCTAAATCTCGTAGGGTACTGTAGTTGGTAAACACCTGTATGAACAACCATTTGTGATGTAATAATATGAGATATTTTATTCACTACTGTCTATAAAATATGAAATATTTTAGTTGCATTAACCACAAACCAATAAACTAAGATCCCTGATTTTCATTGTAACTTAAGCATGTATGTGGAGACATACAAGTGAATCGTGCTTTAAGTGATAACCTAAATGGTCTGTAGTATATGGATAAAGGAGGGAAACCTTATCTTGGTGATGCTACGAGTATGGCCCACTTTGTAGATGTTACAAATGTTATAAAGTGCTACAAATGGTATGATCCTGACCATTCATGTATTAGACATGCGAGCGAGGATGCTCTATACAAAGAAGTTTGTATAAGACTGAACCACGAAATGTTTAGTCTCGTTATATAACGTCGTTCATGATAGAGACTTTCATTTCACTAGGATGACCATAGGTAACATGACCTTAATCCTGAGTGAGTTGGGAACTCCTACCTATGAGGACGGTCCTTTGATTTGCATGGGTGCGAGTGGCCAGATCGCCAACTCAAACCTACCACTTTAGGGATTCGTCTGATTGGGGAGCTGGGAACTTAGCTACACAAGTCAGAATTCACTCCTTCCCTAAAGTAGGGATAAGTAGATAAATTGCTCCCTTAAGGACTGATTCTGGGGCTTGAACAATGAGGCACCACATGTTCTCTTGGCCTGAGAAGGTTTATTCATAGTGGGACTATGACGTATTGTTCATTAGAGGAATCAATGGTACTTAAGAAGTTAGATGTAACTATAAAGGGAAAACGTTAAATTGGCCCAACTGTACTTACGAGCGATTTGTGAAGGGTCATCATACTAGCGATTGGTTATATCTGATGGACACAAAAATATATCCGAATGGTGGATATCGTGATTAAAGAGTTTAGTTAGTTATTCACGTACCGTTGGAGCTTCAAGCTACAGGTCCATAAGGTCCCCTTGGTAGCTCAATGGATTCATGTTGAGAATCAGTTTTTGGATTAGTTTGAAGTGTTCAAATTAACAAGAGAGAATTTGATTATATATGATATAATTCACTTAATTCAATTATATGTGATATAATTGATTTGATATATTAGATACATTAATTGGAGGAATTAATATAAATGTGATTTATATGTCATAAAGGAGAAAAAGAAATATGGTTTAAATATACATATGATGTGATATTAAAACCATAGGTTATAAATATAATATGATAAATTGGTTATTATATATATTTATAACAAAACAATTATGAGATAATTGTTGTTTGTTATTTTTTCTCTAATAACCGAAAGAGTGGGAGGTCTTATTCAGTTTTGATAACTGATGAATAAAATGAAAATCGTTTTTATTTTTTCAGGAGGCCAACACATTCCAATTGTAAAAAGATAAAAAGTTATACGATAGATTTGAGAGAATACACGATCAAGGATCTAGTTTTTTAGACGATAGCTCATCGATATTAAACGATCGAGTTCCCAGTCTATACGATAGACTTAGCCCTTCTCCCACTTACTCGATTGTTCAATTCCTCCTTCCCTCTACCAAATCCATACAGAGCCCACACTTCCTAGATTCTCACACTGAGAATACCAAGGTAACCAAGTGGTAGTGTCGAGTTTCTTGTTCGAGGGTCAAGGAACGACTTTTACTCGATTGTGTTTGCGTATATACCAGTTTGAGTTTGATGGGTTTGTTCGTTGCGTTCGTGCACTTGATCGAGTTTGCTTGGACGTTTTGTTGATTGATTGAGGGTATACAAGAAGAAAAAGTTCTTCAAAAGGTATGTTTCCTCGATCCCTTTTTGTTTATTCCTCGAAGCATGCTGTAATTTACTCGTTGATGCATAACTGTTGTTGTTTGATTGTAAATGTCTTGTTATTTCACCATGGGGTTTGGAATGATTTGCTTCCACTCAATGGTTCTCTTGTTTAAGAGTTCCTTTATTTAGGGTTTTATTATACTTAGTTAAATTCCAACTAATGAATCTATCTAAGTCTATGCCTATTATAACTCTTATAATAAGGTCTTTACTCTAATGTTCTAGGTAAATTAAACTATTTAATTAACCTAGTGACATTGCATGCTAACAAGATTAAGGTTAATTCAACTCAAATTCTAGGTTAGTTTCCAGGTAGGAGGTATTCTGTAAACCGTCATCTTAAGACCCCTCAACCTAGACAGAACTTCACTGGTAGAGTCCCCTTATAACCTAAAGTCCTATTTGTCCTATTAATCAAATTTTAAATCTATTAAAAAATAAATAGGACGTAATTCTAATCTTATTAGAATTAATTTGATCTATGGTTTAGATTAATTTAAAAAAATTTAAAATTAAATTCAATTCCCTAAGATCCTAAGTTTGCATGCAACTCTTTATTATAGGTTGACAGTTACTAATTATCAATTTTATAACTGTTACAAAATTAATTATTAGCCCTATAAACATGCTTTCTATGGTTTACTTGAGTAATAATCAAATTCTAATTAATAAGAAAACCATATTACATGCATTTCATGACTTTAATATAACAATTATATTAAACTATAGGTGTGTCATGCTCAATGCAAATTAATTTTCAACTTTATTAATATAACATTTATATTAAACCACCCTTGAAAATCTACCAAATATATACAAGACATTAATAAATATAACTCTTTATATTTGCCCAAGTAATGTCATGCATCATGCTTTTCCAATGTCGTATATTTAACATATCTTAATACATTAAATAACTCATGAAATCATTTCCACATCATGCATTAAAACCATACACTATAACACTCATAACATATTAAAATGCATGATCATGCTTAACCTATGGTGGGATTTATCTAAATGAAATCCATAAAGCATTTAAATAGCAAATGAACTGGTAATTTTGGCCCCTCGAATAAAATAAAGCAATAAATTATAATAATTATGCTAATTTATCCTAAAATAAGCTTTTACTACTCCATAACCTGACTAGACCAACTCAAGCCGACCCGAATCGTTTCAAACTGAACCCTAAAACCACGAATTGAGCCAACCTAGTGCTAAACCAAACCGGTTAAACTGGATTGAACCACCATGGACCACTACTGAACTGCGTGCAACACAACCCTAGCGTTGCATTGTTGTAGCATTGCAACACCGTGAGCAGCATTGCAACGCTACAACTCTAAGTTGGTTTCTAGACAGAAATTGCAACTGTTCTTCGTTTTTGGCCAAAATTGGTCTTGAACTTCATCGAACACAACCCTAATTCTAGATGCAGACTTACAGAATACAACATATTTCATGGTAAATGCCCAAAATGTAGGGGCCTTTACAATTTTTTATCAAATCAAAATATAAAATTACTGTAAGCATTCATTTGTAAAAAATTAACATTCATAATACAATTTAATCCCACCAAAAACCCAATGCAAATTTCAGAAACCTAAATAATATAACGGGATGCCTCCGATACTAATTGTAGGGATGAAAGCCCTAATTATAGTGGAAAAAATAGAACCAAACTCATTTTTTAATTTGAGTTTTCTGAAATACTCATACACTGGGCAACTCCAGAAGATTATACAAAGACCAAATTAAACTCAAAAATAGCCTATTGTAAAATGAATTTAGGTTAAGCATGAATTGAAATTAATATTATAGAGAAAATGGATAGGGATTTCTTTACCTTTGTAGAACCCAACAAAGAATAAAACTCCAATTTGAATTCACCAAATCTACACAACCAAAATTGCAACCTCTCTATTCTCTGGAAAATCTCTAAGGGCTTTGGTTTGTGGGAACCAAAATTCAATTGGAAAGGAGATGGAGAACTTTTAGAGTAAAAATCACAGAACCTTTCTATGTGTATTTTATATTTTAGATTCATCAATCACCTATCTAACAAACGATTTACAGGTGCATTACAAAGGAGAGAGAGAAACATGGAAGACATCCCACATTTCTGGTGGGAGTTAACTTTAAATTGAAATTAAAATTAATTTAATTTAAATGAAATAAATAAATAAATTTAATAATTAATATTTAATTAATGATTTCATTTAAATCATATTTAAATGAAACATCTCTCACATAACCTATAGTTTTAATTCAATTAATTTAGTTAAATCACACTAGAAGAATTTTGGGCTTCAATGTCGGTTTTAAATCGACATTAAAGGGCTTTAATGTCAGTTGACAACCGACATTAAAGATAGTGTTATTAAAGCCCTTTAATGTTGGTTGTCTTTAATGTCGATTGCAACCAACATTAAAGAGCTTTAATACCACAGTCTTTAATGTCGATTGCAACCGACATTAAAGCCCTTTAATGAAATTTGCAACTGACATTAAAGCCCTTTAATGCCGATTGCAACTGAAGACCAAGAATCAAATGAAGCCCTTTAAACCGACATTGAAGCCCAGAATTTTTCCGTTTTATCAATTATTGTCCCTTTTTTTTAAATTCCGTGCCGAATCCATTTTTCGGTCAAAAAGTTAAAAATGACATTAAATGTCTCGTGTTGGGTATTCGTCATTGTTTTTTTATTAAAAAGTATAAAAAAATTTGCATGACAAGCCATCAATATTTGTCTTCCACCAATGAATTTATCCACAAACAAGAGACAATATTTTCAATCCATTACATATACTCATCAAATATGAAATAAACACACTAATCACCAACATTTGCATAACAATAATAGACTTTCATAGAATACTTACACCAAGCCATCATTTCTCTCATTCACAAATATCAATTAGTACTAATTCCATGAATACTTAACACCAAATATCCCATAAACACAAAAATATTATACATAAATCTTTCAATAAATAGATCATGATTAGATAAATTTGCATTTATATTCTAAGCTAGCATTTATATTCTATTGAGACAAAAAACAAGAATTACATCCTTACATATATCGGCCAACAAAACTTGCCCATTGGGTTCAAATTACGTCAATCTCACCTTGGGTATATGCATTTTTTGTATTGAACTACAAAGAAGAAAAAAAAAAGATAAATTCAACATAAGTTTACATCCATTTATTAAATTAAAGCTAGTATATAAAAAATAAATAATTTACATACGAGGCTAGTAATGGGAGTAGTAGGATTATGCACTATTTCGTGTATATACTTTTGCACATATTACTCGCATCCTACATAATCTAATTGATGGAGGCACTTGCATATAAAGAAGTTGAAAACAATTATTCTTATGTTCAAATGAACATAAATTGTTACAAAATGAATGCAAATTTACCTTTACAGGTTTCCATTTTGGAGAAAAGCGATGGTGTTGGAGATCGTGCTTGGCTTGCCATGTTTTCAATCCACTAAATAGTTCGAAAACATTAGTTAAACATAAATACTTCAATTAAGAGCTAAGAAAGTTCAATTACACTTACATATTTATAACTCCATGGAAATCCTCTTGAACCTTACTTCGAAGAGAGTCCAAAACATAAACACAATTTTCTTATAGATTGATTACAATCAAATCCAATGATAACTATAATAAGCAACAATTTTGAAATATTAGTACGTGTATAATGCAAATTAAAAATAACTTTAGAACTTGTATTTACTTACCCTGTGTTATATGGAATAAGGACTAATTGGTCTAAATTAGTCAGTTCTAGTTGATTGGCTAAATTTCTGGATGGAATATCTTGAGACTTCACGTGTGGCGATATTCTTGTGATCAATATAAAAAATTTATTCGTAATATCACGACCACATTCATCCCAAAGATACCTAAACAAAGTAAAAGTTATTATTTAAACATGAAACAAAGTGTACATGAATGAATCTAGATGAATAATACTTACGCAATGTATGTCAAAATACACATGTAGCCTATTTCAACTATATTGCAATATTGGATCAGATCATCGCGACGTAAATAAATAATTTTATCTCTTCCAAATATATGCTCATCCAAAGTGATATAGATCATGTCTACATTGTTCATGTTATGCATAGCATGTCCGTTCAAGAGTTTGATGGTACTATTGACGTCAGTATATTTGGAGGATTGGCCGAAGCTCTTAATTGTTGTATGGTCCTACCATAACCAAAGTTACAAAAATTCAAAGTAGGAAAAATAATAAATAACCAAACTCATATACTGAAAAAGAGGCATACTTTTTCGTCAACCATAACTACAAGTTTACGAGGCCATGTTACAAAGTTGCCCATTGCTTGATTTAAGGACTCTATTTTACCCTTCACAGGAATTGGTATATGCAAATCTTCTCCCATGACAATGTCAATCAGAACTTTAACAGTTAAACATGACACATCATCATCAAATGTTGTGGCTACTGCAACAATGTTATCTACAGTTCTTATAGCAAAGTGACATGGTGTCCCCTTAACAAATTTAAAAAAACTTATGTCATGCATGGTTAAGCACATACAATATGATTAAAATTTAAAAGTCATAACAAATAAATTATCTCCAAATCTTCTTTAGGTATATTTTCAGTATCTTCTTCTTCAGATGCACTTAGTTTAACACTTCCAACAGATGATTTGGACTGATAAGATTGTCTGCTGTGAGTTCTTTCTCTTGACACTTTACCATGTCAAACATTTTTTTTTTTCACTAAAGTCTCCTTCAATTTCTTAGCTCATTGAGGACTTTGGTTTTACTAATTTGAAATATTGAGAATGGGAAACAAAATCACACATTCCTCTAACACGTCCCCAATGTTCCTCTGTACCCAATGTTTCCTTATTCTCCAAATTATGTAAAAGCCCAACGAATAAGTATTAGTTATCGATTAATATTATTCTTCTTGTTTACGCCACTTCCTATACCATTGCCATTTCTTTCTATAAACCAAATGAATCCCCTTTCAAATATTCAAAACAAAGTAAAAGGGCACAACTTCATCTTCTTCTCAAGTTCTTATTTTATTTATTTGTCTCTTTGATGATCCTATAAATATTATTAACAAGCTCTCCACTACACAACACCATTGTATTCGATTTTCTTCACCACCTTTTCTCTCAAACATAACCAAAAACATTTCAAATAACTCCTAAATAACACTTGAACCACACCAATCAATAATCAACAAATTTCAAGACTACCAACCAAGTATATATTCTTCAACTAATTTAATTCCAACATTTCAAATTTTCAATAAGCTTAATCATTAAAATAAAAATAAAATGAATTAAATAACTTTAAATTACTAAATTGAAAATTCATATGAAAATAAAATTATACATTTCCAAGTAAACAACTTAAACAACCCACAAACTTGAAGAGAGCCGAACCGGAGCTCGAAGATTGGAACATCGTCGAGCACCGGACCTTTGCGAACAGAGTTGAGACGGCAGATCTGACAAACGGCGAGCTGACCATGACGCCGGTGAACCACCTCTATGACCAGAACCACTGAAAGCCCACGCGTCGACGATAAACCACACAAAAGCAACCGGAAAACCCAGCCCACGTGTTGACGACAAACCACACTAAAGCAACCGGACAAACCACACGAAACCAACCGAAAGCCCACCGATCGAAACCCCACGAAAGCAATCGGACAAACCCCATGAACCCCACCGGACAACCCACGAAAGCAACGGGACAACACTCGAACAACCGGAAAAACCACGTGAACAAACCCCACGCGAACGACTGAACAACCCACGTGAACAACCGGATAACCCACGTGCTGACAAAGAACACTCCGAGAAAGCCCACGCGCCGATGGAAACCAATCGAAAATGACCGGAGAACACCCACGACGATGACCCACCACCGGAAGAAACTCATGATGACGGAGATCTAAGGAAAACCGGTGACAACAACCCACGGGAACACCCATACGCCAGCGAAAACCAACTGAAAACCCACGAATACTGGTGGCGACAACCCACGAACTGATGTGCACGACCAACCTGAGAGCAGCGGTGACAACCTAAACTGAAAGCAACTGGCCAGCTGAGAGAGGAGAGAGTTATGTTTGGGTAGAGTGAAGAGAACACACGCCTTCTCGAGGGTTATGTTTTGGTAAAGTTAGGTGAGGATCGAGTTGAGAGAAGATAGAAATGAATTTTAGTAAAATTGAAAAAAAATAATGGGAGGCCTTTAATGTCATTTTTAAACTGACATTAAATATCCTTTTTTTTAACCGACACTATACATGGGAGACTATTATTTTCAACCGACATTGAAGCCCAAAAGTGTTGTAGTGTCAAATCAAATCAAATCAAATCAAATTAAGTTAAATAATTATTTAATTCTTCAATTAAATATCAAATATGTAATTTAACCTCCATTTGAATCATATTCAATTATATTTCTCTCATAACCTATAGTTTTAATGTACATCAAATACACATTAATTATAATCTATAGTTTTAATATGAATCCAATTCATATTAAATTAATATTTGAACTCCTTCAAATATTTAATTCTCACATAAATTAATGTTGAATCATATCCAAAATTAAATTTATATTATAAAGTTTAATTAAAATATAAACTTTATATTATAGTGTATCATTATACATTATATTATTTCCCTAAGTGAATTTGAACATTTCAAACTCAATTCAATATATAGTTACATCAAATCCCTTTATGGGCTAGGAAGGAGACCTCGTGGGCCTACAGATCAGAAGCTCCAACGATATAAGATTAATTGGCTAAACTCATTAACCAAATTAATCAGTATTCATTAATTATGGATACACTCCACTAAAGACCCACAATTGCACTCTTCTCACTGCAGATATATTTTCATGTCCATGAATATAGACCATTAACGAAAATTTAGTCATTCACGAGTATTTGTAACACCATTTGGGTCAAATTATCATATTAGCCCTGGGTTACCTCTGTATCCTTAAGTACTATTGTTCCTCTAATGAACAACCTGTTTATGGTCCAACCATTAAACAGAAACCCCCCTGGGACAAGTGAGAGGATAGGGCCCTTTGTTCAAGTCCTGGAGACACCACTTAAGGAAACACTCATCTACTTACCTTAAAAGTCAGGAAGGAGTGAAATCCATCTTATATTATTACGTTCCTAGCTCCCTGCTCGGTCTTGTTCCCAAAATGATAGGTTGGTAATATTCAATATTGACTCGACCTGTGCTCAACCAGGGGTCAGAGAAAGAAATTTGTTCATCCACCTATTTCTATTAAAGGTTTCGCAGCACCAAACATTAAGATTTTGCCTCCCTGCGCCTCCTCATTCTATGAGATCGTCACGTTTTCCGTGGTGGATGACATAAGCCCCTCCAATTTACTCTTCATATTGGAGGATTTAATGATCTATGGATTGCAATTTGGCTCTTACGCGGATTTCTTATCGACGTATTTAATGGAATGTATGTATTTTACATAGTTCGAGAGGAAAGGGAGGACGGGTTGGTTCAAGGACCCGTTGGTCAGAGAAACGAGTGAAACAAGGACTATGTGAAGTAAAGTCGCCGACTGCTACTAAGAACCTAACAGAACCAATGCATAAAAGGACCTCTAGACAATGTAGTTATGAATTGAAGGTAGTATAGCGATGAGGCAGCTGTCTAAGTGATGAGACGGTGGTTTTGAGGTATTGTTGGTATCTTTTCTACTTTCACAATTTCTCTAGGTTTGATGGTATTCTATTACTTAAGCATCTAACATGTCATCTTAAGAATTACAAACTCAAACCTCTGGTTAGGAGGAAATCGAGTTCTTCCCGAAGCAAGTCAAACGTCGTTCTTTCCACTGCCGCCTTAGTTTCATGTTTGATTCCAGCGACAATGAGCTCTGGTAAAGTGTGATCTGACGTCTGAAAGAAGAACCTCCACTTGAAGGCGACAACCATCGACAAACTAACCACTCTCACTCATACAAATCAAAGGAAAATCCCTCGTGAGCAGGAGTTCATAATACACTCAGGATTAAGACTAAGTTGCATAGGTCATCTTATTGAAATAGAGACCTAACTATTCAATAGCGTTACATCTAATGTTACTATTTGGTCCGTTCTTATGCAAACTTATTACATAGGATACCCCCACACGCATGTCACCTACATGAACGTGTTGGATCATTGCATTTATATCAAATACAAAGTGGACCGTATCCATAGTGTCACCAAGATAAGGTACCCAGCCCTATCCCTATACTACAAACCCTTTAGGTTGTATCTTGAACATTGATCTCTATATGTCTCCACATACAGTTCAAGACTCATAAGACAACCTAGAATGTTAGTTTATTGTATATAGTATTAAGACAAAATAGAATACAACACAATCCATAACATTTATTGAAATAACATTGATAACTCTTTATTGATGATGGTCAATTATTTACATTTACTATCTACGAGTTTTAGGGCATAATGTTTTTTTATCCTAGGATGTTGGCTTTTTGGCCCTAGGATGTTTTGACCCTAGGATGTTGGCTTTATAGTCTTATCCCTATACTATAGACCCTATGATATTGGATTTTTGGCCTTTAATCTCAAATTAATTAATTTTAAACTATAGTTTTTAAATGAATCACATTCATATAAATAATAAGTGAATCATATTCAAATTATAATACATCTCAATATTATAGGTCTTATAAAGAGCTATCTTATTAGTATCAATTCCCTCAATTATGTTTCAATTCTTTGCTTAAAATGTCTATTTTATAAGTAAATTCCAATCCCGACACAAACGGAGTTATTTCAAAGAATTTGGAGCTAACTCGAGCCAAGAGACACCAAAGAATCATTTTAGAAGAAATGCACTTCAACGATACTCAGAGCGTCACAATGCTCCTCACAAAACTAAGCTCAACGCTAGCTCGACATTAAGGACAAAATGCACCCTTTTGTTGCAAACTAGTGCATCGTCACAACGTTTCACCTAGAGTCACAATGCTCCAGAGATTGACAGAATCGTTCGAGTGTGCTTGCGCGCTTTGCGTAACCAGCATCGACTTAGCATCAAGACCCTCATCCAATGCTTCTTGGCTTTTTTTACGATTTGGCGATGTAACGCTAGCCTTAGCGTCACGATGCTATACCTACAAATATAAAAACTGTTATTTCATTTTAGTAGAAGAGGGAGGATGAGAAATATTTACATTTGTTGATAAAGAGTCTTAGACCAAAATTAGAGAAATTCCACAAATTTGTTCTTGTATTGAGAGATTTCTTACATTTTCACAAGTCTTCTTTGTGAAATTATTCATGGATTGCATCAATTGTTCAAGGATTTCTTTCAAAATCTCTCAACTCAATGGCTAGGTAATTGTATTTCTTGGGAAATCTTAATTCTAGGTTTAAATTTTTGAGTTCTTTTGTATATTTCTTGAACTTTCTATATTCTTGAATGTTCTTGGACTGAATTTGAATGAAAATTAATGGAGGATAATTGACGCTTTGATTCCATTAAATTCTTGAATGTAATTCTTGCTTGACACTATTGCATAATGGTGAGATAGGTTAAAAAATTAAATTTTTTTGTGTTAATTAGGACTTTTTCCAAATTTAACTCTTGAATTTCTTAATTTAGAGCATTCATTAACCATTCTTGAAATTTACTCTAATGTGTTTCTTGAATGTCATAATCATGATAACTCTTGTCTTTAAAGCAATCTAAGAAAAAAAAACATGATAAAAGCTACATGTAAGTGTTTTTGACTTGGATTAGGGCTAATTAATGTGATTCATGTTAATTGGCTATATGGGTCTTTAAGGGTCTTTTCTTATTGGATTATGGGATGCTGAGTTTTCAAGTAATTGTTTAAAAAGAATGATAGGATCAAAGCTAGTAACAAGATTTCCCAAAAAACTTTTTCTATCAATTTTCTTCTAAGAAAGAAACACCCCCCCCCCCCCCCTATATTCATATTAATTTTAACATATAGTTCTCATATAAATTATATTCATATAATTAATATTTGAATCATGTTCAAATATTTATTTCTCTCATAAAATTATATAATGTATCAGCATACATTATATTATATATTGTATCAACATACAATATATTATATATTGTATCAATATGTATGATTTAATTGTATCCTATACAATTAATTCCCTTTAATTAATTTGACCAATTCAAATTAAACTAAAAGTAATTAATTAATGTTTTGAAGATAACAAATCCAAATTTATTGAGTAACAATTTTAGTGTTTTCAATAGTCTATTGCATAGAACTCGAAATAAATATTTCAACGCAATTTGAATCACTCAAACCGGAGCTCAAATAAAGAAGATATAGCCAAAACAAGATTAACAAAAAAAAAAATCTTGAGCTGATGACGTGACAATTTTTTTTTTTAAAACAATCAAAGTGAAGGAGTTGAAAGATACTACTTGGAGCATAAAGGAAGGGCACATGGTGTGCTTTTGATTTTTGGAGTAGTTTTAAAAAAAATAAATTTAAAAGGAAATGAATTTAATATTATTTTATGTTTGTATCTAACTATTAGTTTTGGATACATGGTGGGTTTTTGCTTTTTGTTGGATTTTTAAAAAAAAAATGAATTAAAAAAAAAAAAGAATTTAATACTATTTCTGTTTGTGTCTAACGGATGCTTGATTCAAAAAGAAAAAATCTCCATCATTGAATTTACTTTTTCTAGATCTAAAGACCCAAAATGAATTTGGTTTTTACCTTTTCCTTCTCTTTTTAAACTCTTCATCTTCTCCAAAATTAAAACAACTTTTATTAATTTTCAATCCTCCATAACTCATCAAGCCACCGATATTGCTTTCTCTTTTTCAATTTTCTTTCTTTCATCTTATTCTTGAGAGTGGTCTAAGTATCATGAGGTTTGATTTGTTGTGAGGTCAAAACTTGTAAATCCATTCTATTGAGAGAGTTGTAAGTGTACTCTTTAATTTTTCTAAACTTTTGTAAGGATTGATTTAATCCCAGAAAAAGGGTTGTTGTAACGGTTTGATTTTCAACTGTGGAAATGATCGGATTTGTTCTTGCTCCCTAACAAAGAACTTGTAGCAGTTCAACTCTAAACCGTGGAAAGAGTCAAAGACTTCTAGTGAAGTACCAAAGAGGAGCTTGGAAAGTAGATGTAGGCTGGTTGTGTCGAACAACTATATAATTACCAGTCAATTTCTTTATCTCTCCTATTTTAATTTTACAATTAATTTGTTAATATACACAATTTGTTCTTGAATTTGTTTATATCAATCTCTTGATTAATTTGGGTTGATATTATATGCTTAAAATTCTTGTTTAAATTATTTTCTAGCAAAAAGTTTGTTAATTTGTTTGATTGGGCACACACTAGAGAACAAATTTTAATTAGTTTTATTAAATCCTATTCACCGCACTCTAGGGTTGCCATACTGATCCTACGAGAGAAATTGACACTACAGATTTGATAGTGATTTGACACAACCGACCAACATCTACTTCTCAAGCTCCTCTTGGATACTTCACTAGAAGTCTTTTGACTCTTTTCACGACTTAGAGTTAAACTACTACAAGGTTTTTTTTCAGGTGCAAGAACAAATTTGATCTTTTCGACGATTGAAAACCAAACTGTTATAACTCTTTTTCTGGGATCAAGAGCCAAACTTTAAAAAGTTTGGAAAAATAAAGAGCACACTTGACAAACTCTCTAATAGAGTGGATTTACAAAGTTTCTCTCACAATAAATTAATCATCACAATACAATATATTTCTCTCAAGAATAAGGTGAAAAGAAGAAAAATGAAGCTTGGAGAGAGGCATAATGGAGACTTTAAAAATAGAGTTTAAAAATGTGAAATTGTTGTTAAAATGTGAAGAAGATGAAGAGTTTAAAAATAGAGAAAAGTAGGTGAAACCTACATTTTATTTGGACCATTAGATCTAGAAAAAAAACAATGGTGTAAATTTTTCTCTTTTTTGAAGAACTAGTCGTTAGATATAAACAAAAATAATAAAATATTATATATCTTTCTTAAAATCATTTCTTTTAAAACTCAACAAAAAGTAGAAGGCCACCATGTATCCATCTAACCGTTAGACACAAATATAAAATTATATATACATACATACATACACATATATATACACTAAAAATCATTTTCTTTTTAAAACCAATCCAAAAATCAAAAGGTCATCGTATCATCCTCATATGCTCGAAGTAGCATATTTCAATTAGTCAACTTTGATTAAAAAAAAATTAATTCGAGATTTTTCCATTAAGCTTGTTTTGACTATATCTTTTTCATTTGAGCTCCAATTTGAGTGATTCACATTGCATTGAAATCATTATTCTGAGCTATACGCAATTGACACTTCAAAACACTAAATTGTTAGTTAATAAGAGCAGATTTATCATTATCATAATATTAATTAATATCCATTTGATCAACCAAGAAAACACTAGGATAAATCAAGCAACTAATTGATCAAAAAATCAAATAATAAGTAATAAGGACAAATGCCAAATAAATAGATATACAAAGATTTCTCATGGCATTTAAATTAATAATCAAAGTATTTCACAATGATCTCAAATTCTAATATTTCAAGAGACAATTTTCATAAAAGATAACAATAGAATGTTTATATCAACAACTCAAATAATAAAAGTTACCCAAATAAATCATTTTCTTTTTGATAGATTCAAGCTGATAGTAGTTGTCATTTGAATTAATTCTACAGTTAAAGTTCAAGCAACAATTGCTGATTGGATCACACCTTAAAAAAAAAAAAAAAAAATTTACTTTTAGCAAATATCAAGTTTTGAATTTATGACCTATTACCACAAGAATAAAATTATGAGCAAAGACTTTGTATTTTACCATTTTATATAAATACTTAGTCTCAAATTAGTTTATGATTTATATTTTAACACTAACTTTTATAAACGAGACTAAATTGCTATAAATTTTAAATTACTAAATTATTGCAACTAAATTATTATAAAATCGAAAAGTAACTAAAATATTATAAATTAAAGTTGAAGTATTAAATTAATGATGTTTAAACCTACAAATTAATATATACACTACAAACATAAAGTAATACAACTCCACAAGTTTCACTTTGTTCTTAATCCACCCCCCTCCTATTTCAATCTCAAAATGCTACATGTATATTTTTGCATAAGAAATTACTCAGCAGTGAGCCAAGCTATTTTCAGAGAAGAGATTCAACAGTTTGAAGTAGAACAGGCAAGCTCAAATCCCCATCTTCAATGGCTTTCAAATCCCCTTCTTCCCCATCAAAACAAGCCTTCAAAAACGCAACCACAGCCCCACCAACAAACCTCCTCATCGGCTCTCTAGATTCCCCATTTTTACACAAACAGTAACTCGCCTTCCCTCTAATCCCTCCAGTTTCATCATCCAACAAGTCCAAATGCCCGTAATCCTTCACCACAAAATAGTACGCCGGATTCCGGCACTCCTTGAAAAACTCCTCGTGGTTGATCCCCTTAGGAGCGCAAGGGGGAAACAGGGGATTCCTTTTCAATTCTCCCAGACCCGACCCGATTACCAGAACAGGGAGCCCTAGATCCAAGGATTGGGGGATGAATTTCAGAACTGGGGGGTGGGTTTGCTTGCCGGAGCCTGTTCCGTCAACGGGATCGAGGCCGATTAGGGCTGACAATTTTGGGGATTTTTGTTGGGCTAAGGCGAAGGAGGTTTTGCCGCCGCGGCTGTGACCGGCCAGGGCTATTTTGGTTAGATTTGGGTTTACGTGCGGTGGAAGGTGTTGCCGGAGCCCTTCCGGTAGCCAGTTTATAATAGCGGCTGTTGCTTTGATTTCTTCGCTTGTATCTGGTCCGGCCACGGAGTATAACTGTGCGGAGCAAGTTCAAGTTCTAGATGAATATGAATTTCTTCTTTAAATCTGGCGGTATTAAATTTAATTGAAAAAAAAAACTTCTTAATTTGAAAAAATATCTTTTGTTCCTTAGTTGGAAGTCTAATTTCTATTTAACTCTTAAGTTTCAAAATATTACACATTTAGTCTTTTAAGTTTTGAATTTGATTTTAATTTAGTTCTAAGATTTCAAAATATTGTAATAATATTGTAATTTTACTTTTGACATTTGAGTTTTATTTGAATTTAATCCATAGATTTCAAGATTTATATTTTTAATTTCAATTTTTTTTATTAAGTACTCATTTTTCGTCTTCAATGTTAATATATTTTAATAAATTTTAAATAATTAAATGGATTATAATATTTTTCATCACTTTTAAAATTAAATTTAAAATTCTACTTTATAATTATTTAAAATTAATTAAAATTGACGCGAAATTAGGACTTGAATAAATATATAAATCCTCATATCATTCCAGTATTATCCATTTAGTTTTATCCAACTAAACTTTGAAATTAAATTTCTAACTTTTATTGGTGTGTTTAATTTATACAAAATTTATTATGGAAATAAAGTAGAGAGTAAAAGTCTAAAAAAATGGACAAAAATCAACAAAAATCAAGTTTAACATAAACTTAGTTTGATTAATGCACAAAATAAATCTTCTCAACCTCACAACATCAATTACAACATTTTTGTTAGGTGTGTTTTGATCTTCGTGGAACCAGAATGGGTTTAAGAAGTGGGGATGTGTTTATTTTTGTTGCGTTGTCAAAGCAACACTTGCAAGTCTATGTGACAAACCAATGGCGTGGAGCTATAGATTCCACTTAAAATCAACAATTATCAAGCATCAACTCATGAGATATTTTAGTGCTTTTAACTATGATATTTTCTATCACTCTTTTTATAAGTATCTGTTTCAAAACAATTTCAACATTCATAATCACTTCTTTTAACCATTTTTTTTCTTCCTAATCCTCAATTTAGTAATTGTGCACATCAAAAAGAGAAAAATATATATATATATATATATTTTTAAAAGTATTTTTTCCTTTTTACTGAAAGGATGCATGGAGATGGATGCTATTACAAAATCAACAATTAAAAAACAAAAAAAATGTAGAAAAAAAATAAAGAATCGACACACAGATTTATGTGATTTACTAAACGCATGTTAGCTATATCCAGGGACAGATTGAGAATGATTTTATTAAAGAGAATGTTACAAATTACATAATGAAAATTGTGCCTCTAAAGTTAGAGAGTTTAAATAGTGCACTCCTCTAAACCTGACGTAGGAAAGGAAAATATTTAAATAGTTAAATATATGTAAGATACCAATTCTAATTAGGTTATTCGAAGTGCCATATAACATATTGCATTGCAACATATGCAATATGAACTACATCTAAGTATAACCACTAACTAAATATAATAGTGTTTTCACCTATTAATTAGGCTCTTTGAATCTCTCGTTATTTCGTGTTATGCTCTTTCTCACTCTCTTATTCGCATTCATATTTACATTTGCTACTTTGATTAAAAAAAAAAAAAACATTGATAAGTAGTTTGTGATACCAACAAAAAAAATTATTCTTCACGGTTGTTTTCAAAGTTCGAGTGAAGCGATATTTTAGACATGAAATTTGAGTCATTAAGTCTATATATTAAGAAATATGTACGCAACTTAACCCACGAGCCAAACATCTACAGCTAGATTTCTTCAGTAATTGATATAATAAAATCTATTAAGGAAACTAAACCAATAAGTTAGGTGAAGAAGAATAATTTAAGAAAAAAGGAAGAAGGGAAAGTGAGAACCTGAGGGGCGATGACGATGAAGCCATGAGAGGCGATGTGATGGATGAGCTGAGAGTAGAAAGTGTTGTAAAGGAGATAGCCATGGACGAGCAGCAGCACCGGGAACTCTCCGGCGTCGGAAGGACGGCCGATCAGCAGCGGCTTCGGCGGAGGAGCCGGAACAAATCGCCCAGATGAGCAACATCCAGCCGATTCGACCTTTTCAAGCACCGCGTTGAATTTTCCGATCTCGAAGACATTTGACGAAATTGCAGAGCCAGCGGTCGTCGATGGCGGAAGAAAAGAAGCAGTAGCCATAGCCATGGCGATGGGGAGTGAAGTTTCTGGGAGTTTCAATTTCAATTTTTCATCCCCTGTTTTGTGTTTGTGTGCGTCAGTGATACATTCACGCGTAAGGCGATAAGCCCTTTCAAGTTTTATGTACCCATTTTCAACGAAATTTGAGATTTTCATAAATACCCCTACATTTTTTTTTCTTTTTGAATATCCATAGTGTCCGAACTAGCTTTTGCGAGCTTTACTATTCTTTAAATCTTAGTTAGGTGATTCATCCTCAAGACTCAAAAGGATTTTTGTCTCCTTTTTAAAACTTAAGAATTTTGACCTTTTACTTATCACATCATTAAGCAATTTTACGAAATTACTCTCATTCTTCTTCTTCCACTAATCTTCTTCGGTGCAACCAACTTTAACATACCACACATCAACTATGGAAAGTTCACATGAGTAACTCCAATCATTTTCTTCTTCTTCTCTCCCTCTATTCACTTTGCATTGTAGAGTGACAGTAAGACAACAAGCGTAAGGGAAAGAGATTAAAAAGTGAGAGTGCAAGAGCGAGACTGTGAGAAAAAAAGGGAGAGAGGAGAGCAATATGTGAGAGGAAAGCGAGCGAGAGAACAAAAATAAGAGAAAAAGAGAGTCAATTCCACGTGTCAAAGTTCTCATTTTCGATAGTTTCATTCGAATTTGACATCAGCAAAGGGTAAAAAAAAATCCCATTTTCAGGAAGTGGAGCAAATCTCATTTTTCCCCAAAATTTAGGCCATCCATCCGATGAACTCATTTTCAAATTATTTGGTTAATAAAGTTTTAAAAGAATGTAACGATTTTTTGTGTAATTCAACATGTATAGAGAATTCAAACTTTTGACATTTTAGGTAAGGGCACATGCCTTATTATAATGTTGAACTTTGCTCATATTGATATTCATCTAATACGCCTAAAAATACACTTTAAAAATGTCTAATAGATTGTCAAAGTGAGTATAACTTAAAACATGCTCTCCAAGCACCGAACTTCCTAAATATGCTAAACCTCAGTTTAATTCCTCAGATTTAAGATTTTCAATTTGTGTGTCAAACGCCTCCTTAGTATATTTTTGATAAACTAACTGTAATCAAATTATCTTAAAAAGAAAAAGAAACTAGATTGAAAGTTTTGAAAGTATAACATCTAAAAGGACAAGGAAAAGGAAAAGTTGTCCAAGTGAGGAAAACTCAAGAGTAATTGACATGTACTTTTTTCTTCGAGGTAAGAGGTTTGATTCTCCATCCTCAATTTTTTATTAAAAAAAAAAAGTTGAAAATATTAAATTGTTAATTGATTCAAAAGTTTAAACTGATGAGTGAAGATAAATATAATATTATATCATCTTAAATGCACTCAACCAAATAACCAAAATGGAAAAAAAAAAACAAAAAAAAAAAAAGATGAACTAATGAGATTTAAACCTATATATCAATTGAATTAAATTATTAATTCATTAGATTTTCTGGTATTATTTTGGTGGTAATTTTGTTCTTCCTGATTTTTGAAAACGAATGAAGGTTTAGAGTGCTTCAAATTTCCCTTCGAATAATTTTAAATTAGGATTCGCAATTTAATTTTGGGAAAAAACTGTGGGTTTATTCAATGATTTATGGGAAATTAATAATTTTGCGCATTTCATTTAAAATCATAAGCCAATTAAAAAAAATTGTGATTCTTACAGAAACTTTCAACTCTTATGATCCCATGAAACTTCTTGAAAATGATTTGAATCATGAAAGTCCATCAAGCTTTATATATTCTTCATGGCCACCACAAAAGGTCATAGGAAGTGTAGCAATATTTATGCCTTAAATTATGTATTATGTATATATTTAGGTTTTATATTGGGGAATTAGTTAATCATTCTTTTTGTATAAATTCCTTATGGAATCTCAAATCAAAATAGAAAATTTTCATTCAAATAATCTTTTCACATGGTATCAGAGCCAAGTTCTAAGGTTTTTGCACCATTTCAGCCTCCATAATTTTTCGACTCTTCACGTTTTTCTCCTCCTAGCCCACTGCCACCACTACTCTTGTAGATCTGTTGTTCCTTGTTAGGATTGGTATCCTAAATCTCGCTTGTATTCTCGTAGTTTATAAACTTTGTATAAACAAATTGTTATAATTAAAATAATTGTTATTTTATGAGCATACACTCATTCCAATAAACAAATATCCTAGGTTATTTTATGTAATTTAACCATGTATGTAGAGATATACAAGTGGATTTTATTTAAATGATAACCTAAATAATATGTAGTAGATGGATAAGGTTGGGTACCTTATCCTGGTGATACTACGAATACGACTTGGTTTGTAGATGTTACAATTGTCGTAAGATTCTACAAATAATTTGATCCTGATCATTCATGTAGAGACATGTGAGCGGGGACGTTCCATACAAAAAGGTTTTGTATAAGATTGGATCACAAAAATGAACAGTCTCATTATATAATGTCATTAATAGTAGAGATTTACATTTTACTAGAATGACTATAGGTGACATGACCTGAATTCTACGTGAGTTGTGAACTCCGGCCTATGAAGGTGGTCATTTGATTTGCATGGGTGAGAGTGGCCAGATCGCAGATTCAATATGCCTATCATTTTGAGGATTCATTCGATTGGGGAGTTGGGAATACAACTACACAAGACGGAATCCACTCATTCCCTTATATCGGGATAAGTAGATAAATTGCTCCTTTAAGGATTGATTACGGAGCTTAAACAATGTGATGCTACACCCTTTCTTGGCTCGAAAATGGTTTGGTCATAGTTGGACTCTAACTAATTGTTCATTAGAGGGATCAGTGGTACTTGACTTAGATATAACTACAAGGGCAAAACGGTAATTTTGGTCCAGTTGTACTTGCAACTGTTGATTGGTTATATCCAATGAACACATAAATATATCTGCAGTGCAAATAGTGCAGCTGTTGGTCTTTATGAAGTGACCGACAGTTAATGAATGTTGGATAATTTAATTAAAGAAGTTTAATTAATTATTAAAGTACCATTGGAACTTCAATCTAGGTTCATAAGGTCCTATCTGTAGCTCAATAGGGATTATTGAGAATTAATTTTGAATTAATTTGAATTGTTCAAATTAATTGAGGGAATTAATTATATATGATATAATTAACTTAAATTAATTATATGTGATATAATTAATATAATGTATTTGATACATTATAATATGAAGTTTATTTTGAGAGAAATTAAATATTTGAATATGATTCAAATACTAATTATATGGATGAGATTCATATAGCTAGTTTTAATATGAATTTGATTTATATTAAATGATCGAGAGAATTCAAACTATAGGTTATATTGTATTTGATACAATATAAAAACTATAGGTTATATCTTATATTAGATATAACATATAAGTATATATATATATATATTATATAGTAAAGTGATTATTATTTAATTATATATTTTAATTATATTTAAATAGTTTTAATTTAATTTGAATTTAATAAAAGGAGGGAGTTATAACTCCCTCCCTTGGTTTCTCTCTCATATGTACATGGGAATGAGAGGTTACAGAAGATCTTCTTCTTCCTCTTGCTTCTCACGCAGAGAATATCTGTTGGTTACTCTCTGGTCTTAATCTCACGATAATCTCTCTAAAAAACACAGAAAAATTCCTCTATTCTCAAATCCTCTCCATTTCCCAAAATCAACAGAGTTCACACCTCCTGTAATTTTCAATCCCTAAAGAGAATACAGAAGGCTTTCTTATAGTGATGTCTAACCAAATAGTGATTTGGTGATTGCTGTGGGTATTTTAGGTGTTCGCATTCTGAGATTTGTTCGTGATAAGAAGGAGGTGGTTCATGAGGATTTGGTTCTTCAAGGGTAAGTGTTAATCTAACACTTATTCTTCTTTTTAGATGCATGCTCTAAAATCTGTGACTATGCATATTGTTCTTCTGAATTTTTATTCACTTTAAAATTTTAAAATTGGAATACGGTCCACACTTCCGCATCGGACCTCACAATCATTCAATTGGTATCAGGGCCAGGTTTTTGTTTCCCAATTTCATTTTTGCAACATTAAAATTCAATTTATAGTGGATTGCATTCTGTAATTTTGTTCATGATGATGAATGAATGAATGGGTATTGCAATTTATGGATGTTTCGGGATTGAACTATAGAATTTTCTTGCTTTCTTTACAAAAAATTTGGCTTGTTAGGGCCCGATATTTTGGGCATAACTATTGCAGTCAAGTTTGTAATTCGTTGTTAGTGTCGTTCGTGACTTTTTCGATGAGTCTCTGGAGAAATCGAGGCACAAATTGGAGAAGAAATGATGAAGTTTGCGACTCAAGTAGGCGACTGTACAATAGCGTTGCAACGCTGAGAAGAGGCAGACATAAATTTTTTCGTAACGTTGCAACGCTCTGAAACAAAAAAAAAATGATGCAGTTCGCGAGCGATTCGGTTGTGGTTCAGCCAATTCACATCTAGTTCGCTTGGTTCGAGTGGTTCGTTGCTTAGTTCGAGTTTTATTTGTCCAGTTCAACAGCTCTTGATGTAATAGTTAGTTTTTAATTAATTAAATTAATATAAATGTTATATTAATTTAATTAATGGTTTAGGAGTCCAATTTCGATCGATAAATTGTTCTTTAAATTATGCATTTAATGTATGGTTTATTCCTATTAATATATGTCATAATGTATGACATATAGTAAAATTCTACCTCAGGTTATGCATTAATCATGCATCATGAATAGTATAAATGTTATAATATAGTTGCATGATTTATTTTAAAGTATGCTCATGCATCATATAATATAGGTGTTATAATATATGTTTGCATGCATAATAACATTGTCATGATATTATAAGAGTTATAATATATAGTTGGATGTATGTATGAATGTTATTAGTATATAAGTGTTATGCATATTAAGTAATAAAATTGAGATTGCATGAAGCATGACACTACTTTAGATAATTTTAAAATGTTATTTTACTAAGTATGTCATTAAATGCAATGGTATGGTTTTAATTTGTTTTATTTATTTTATAATCGTTATAATTAAATGAAATTATAAATTAAAATCAATAATAAAGAATTACATGCAAACTTAGGTTCAAATCAATTTTTAAATAGTTTAAAATATAATTCACATAGACCTAGGTTCACAATATTTCTAATATGATTAGAAATCAATTTAATCTTTTAATCAGATTAAATTGGTTTTAATAAAAGATTAAAATTATAGTAAATGTATCTATAAGGAACCTTTGTCTAAGGCTAGTTCTTTCTAGGCTGGGGTATTTAAGCTGACGGAAACGAAATACCCCTATCTGAGAACTGACCTGGTAAATTAGATAGATTTACTACAAGTATGCAATTGTTGATTAAAATTTGTTAAAATATTTATTGAACATTAATCAAAATTGTTAAACTATCCAAAGTGTTACTATTGGGCAAACTTAAACAATCACTTAGTAAAAATAATTAGCCGTAATTTTTCTAAGTTAAATATGAAGGAACCAATGAAGGTCCTTAAGTGGAAATGGGGATTGGTCCCAAATCCCAATTTTACAAAAATCAAAATGTTTACAGAATCAATACAAAATTATGCAACAAAACATAAAATTATAGCATGCTTATAACAAAAAGAAAGGAAGAGAGAATTAGGGTTTCATGAAACCCTTACCTTTGAAGAATACTTTCTTCACGTTTTTCCTCTCCAAGGTCATGAAGATGAACTCTAAATGGCTACCACCACTCAGAATCTCTTGTATTCTTTCGAGTGAGAAGCCAAAGGGTTTGTGGGCTCTTGATTTTTGGAAGAAGAGGGGAATTGAGAGGAGAATTAAGATTGGGAAAAAACTCCAGGAATTTCTTGCATAACGTTTCTGTAATCCTCCCTTTGTCAAACAAAGAAAAAGAAAATATCTCACCCACATAATACGTGGGTTGAGAGAAAATAGGGGAGAAGTTATTTCCCTCCCTTAATTTAAAAAATCAATATATATATATATATATATATATATATATATATATATATATATATATATATATATATATTTATATATATATATATAACTATTTATTATATATGTATATATATATATATAACTATATGTTATATCATATATTACATATAACCTATGGTTTAATATTGCATCATATACAATATTACCTATAATTTTAATTCTTTCAACAACAATATTTAATATAAATCTCATTTATATTAAATTTAATTATATGAATCTCATTCACATAATTGATATTTAAATCATATTTAAAAATTTATTTTCTCTCAAAGGGCAGTAACAGAGGTAGATTGTTGTGGCTGGTCTTCCTACAAGATAGTTTTTCCTTTGTCATTGACTTTTGTAGCTGGAGATTGACTTGAATCAACGGTTTCTCGAGCTTGTATTTGATCTCTTAAAGCAGCGATTTCATGATCTCGGTCTTCAACAGCCTTCGTTAGGAAATTTATCTTCCTTTCCATCTCTGCCATGGCTGACTCAATCGTTAAGTTAGTCACCATGACAGATACTACATCAAAGTGCGATTCTTTATCTGATGGATCAGTAGCAGAAACATAGCCGTCGAACAAGGGATTTTCTCTAATAACGATCACGCCTTTAGTAGATTCCATTATTTTTTTCGTGATGACAGAGCTTATGTAAGTTTCGCTTGCGATGGTAGCTTCGGATACAACTTTCTTTAGTGCCATTTGTAGATTTGTTGACTCAGATGATGAGAGAGATGAGAGGTAGAGAGGTCCCACTGGGCGTGCCAATTTATTCGCACAATACTTCAAGAGAAATTTATTTCGTGGAACTTGAATTTTGTATTTGTATTAATTTTATGGAAAGTGAATACAATCTCTAATACATATTATTTTGATGCTTTCAAAATAAACAATAGTTTTTAAGCTGGTTGATCTTCTTGAATGACCGGCCTTTGGGTTTGTTGATCTTCTTGGATGATCGGCCTTTGGGCTTGTTGATCTTCTTCGACGATTGGCCTTTAGGCTTATTGATCTTTTTCGACGATCAGCCTTTGGGCTTTTTGATCTTCTTCAATGATCGGCTTTTGGACTTGTTGATCTTCTTCGATGATCAGTCTTTGGGCTTGATGATCTTCTTGGATGATTGACCTTTGGGCTTGATGATCTTCTTGGACGATTGGTCTTTAAGCTTATTGATCTTCTTTGATGATCAGCCTTTGGGCTTTTTGATCTTCTTCGATGATCGACCTTTGGGCTTATTGATCTTCTTTGATGATCGACCTTTGGGCTTGATGATTTTCTTGGATTATCGACCCTTGGGCTTGATGATCTTATTGGACGATCAGCCTTTGGGGTTGTTGATCTTCTTGGAGGATTAGTGTTCACACGAGGCTTCCAGAGAAACTTGTTTCATGGAGTTGAACTTAAGTTGGTGTTGATGTTGATGTTAATTTGATGCAATGTGGTTCGATCTCTAGTGTTTGATCCTCTTATTCTCTCTCGATTTGGTGGATGTGCTTGACTTCAAGAAGAAAAACATCAAATGTTCTTGAAGTAGAAGTCTTGGAAGAGTGTTTGTGTCTTCAAGGGTCTTCCATCTTCTAGGAGTGCAGCTTCAGGAGTCTTGGGAGTCTTCTGCTCTCTAGGCTATCTGAATGTAGAATTGCTTGTATCTTCAAAGGACTTCAGTCTTCAGAATGCTTGTATCTTCAAAGGGCTTCAGTCTTCAAAATGCTTGCATCTTCAAAGGACTTCAATCTTCAGAATGTTTGTATCTTCGAAGGACTTTAGTCTTCAGAATGCTTGCATCTTCAAATGACTTCAATCTTCAGAATACTTGTATCTTCGAAGGACTTTAGTCTTCAGGCATGGTCAGCTTCAAGAGTCATGGAGTCTTCTGATTATAGAGAATTCCCTATAAGCTCTCTGGATCATAGAATTGCTGACTTCTCTATTTATAGAGTTCACAGGTGGACTTGGGCTTGATTGATCCATGGGTCTGGTCTTTGGGTCTAATTAGTTGGACTTGAGCTTAGTTGGTCCATGGGTCTAGTCTTTGGGACCAATTAATCAGATTTAGGCCTGATTTGACATTTGGAGGTCAAATTTGACCTATTTTTGGGCTTAGTTGGACTTTGACCCAAATAATAATATCAAATTGGGCCAAATTAATCTTATTTGATTCAACGGTCATGATAAAACCACGTGCAGAGATCCCCATAAGCCACACAAGCGAGATCCCCTAGAGCAAGACCAGCGAGATCACCTTCAACGTGACCAGTGTCATCAAAATTTGTCTTCAACTTGGAAAAATGTCAACTCCTAATTGAGCCCAAATTTAATGATTTGGAATTTCGTCATTAATTTAGTAAATGACATGGTAACTTGTGATTGATCCAAAATTTCTCATTCAACAAATGCAGCTTTCGAGATTTATGCACATTTATAGGTGGATAAATCTCGAAAAATCTAAAGTTGGAATCAAAATCCAAATATATTTGTTCTTGAATTTGACCTCAATTGATGTGTCAGTCAAACTATGAATTTAGTACATAAGTTTAACTTGAATTTTGGATAAAATTTGGACTTGAATTTTGGATAAAATTTGGAATATCACCAAATTTACCACAAAAAAAAAAAATTGAGTTTTGTCCCAATTTAATTTGATTTAGATTTAAGATATAATTTGGGATATGCCCAGCTTTTAATAAAAGATCAATTGAGATTTTTTCTTATCCACAATTTATTTAGATTGAAGATAAAAACTCAACAAGATCCTTGAATTTGGAATATGGCCAAATTTTAATTTGGGATGAATTTTAGATCTTTCTCACAATTTGATTTGGAAATGGGGATAAAAATCTAAATTTGGATGAGTTTGACATAAAATTTGGAAGATGCCCAAAATTGAATTTTTACATTAATTTAAGATTTTATACTCCATTTAATTTGACTTGAGGATAAAAGTCTAAATTTGGATGATTTAAATTTGAAATATAGTCAAATTTGAAATATGACCAAATTTTAATTTGAGATAATTTGAGACCTTAATTTAATTTGATTCGAAGATAAATTTGAATGGGATAAAATTTGGAATATGACCAAATTTTGATTTGGGATAAATTTGAGATTTTCTATTCAATTTGATTTGCTTTGATTTAATGAGAGGATAAATTTGGAAGATTCAACTTTGTGATAAAACGTATTTGAATTTGGGATTAAATATGAAGCCCCAATTTTAAGGGTTCTATTCAAGATTTAACTTGACTTTGACGAATAAACGAATCTTCATGAGATTTAATTTGAGAGAAATATTTGATTAAGCCCAAATTTTGACCATGGCAATAATAATCTATTGGAGTTACAAGATTTTATTCGAATTTTAGATTAAACGAAATCTCTAATCAAATTTAAATCCAAATCAGATCGGGATATCTTTTCCAATTGAATTTAAATTGTTCCTATATAAATTTGGCTCAGCAACATCAACAATGTTCAACTTCAATTTTTCTTCTTCTTTTTCCATTTCTTTTTTTATTTTCTGGTGCGAAGAGGAAGACTGCGACAGAGAGGTACGACCAGGCTATGGCGGTCGGCGCAACCAAAAGCTGGAACGAGGACGAAAGTCGGGCTCGATCTGACGTCGAGTCCTCATGCAAACATATGGTTGGCTGGGGCGCAGCTCGAACGGACGGACCAAACAGATGACAAATGCACAATGGCCGAAGGGAGGGTGGAGCGTGATGGTTGGTGGCTACGCGCAACATCTGAGGTCCCTTGACCGGCGGGTGGACGCTGCTAGGAGACGGGGGTGCGACAGGGCGACTAGAAGAGAGGCGACGATTCACACACTGACAGCAAGGAACAGTGGAATTTCCCCTATACGTGGATGTCGACGAACGACCGTGAAGTGACGAGAAGTGGTAGCCGACGGACAGAGCTCTTCGATCAACGACGTTGGTAATGGCTAGACGACCGGATGATCAACTAAGAGGGAAGAATCTCCGGCAGCTATGGCTAACATGAGGAAGAAGAAGACTGTGAAAAAGGGATTTTTTTTTTTTAATTATTTTTAAGAATCTTTTTCCTTTTCTCCTTTTTTCCTTTTTTCTTCTTTTTTTCCTCTTTTCCTTTTTTTTTTCCTTCATTCTTTCTTTTTTCACTATTTTTGAAGTTTTTTTTTTTCCTTTTTTTTTGCACCACTTTTCTTTTTGTTTTTTTTTACTACCTTGCCCCTTACTATCCCCCACTTTTTATAGGAGTTGCGTAACTCAAGGAGTACAACCATTTTTTTAACCTCATTGACCCATCAATGATCTTAAAGAGTAGGTTTCTCCTCTCATAAGCTTTGTTTCTTAACATATTTTTTCAATGTTCGGCCTCGTGACCGATTCTTTGATGTACATAAGGATGACCCTGGCATGGTCTATCTATTGTATCCCTGTATGCTTTCTGATCATCATGGCGAGCCCCACAGGCTTACAACCCCTCATTCGATCACCCTAGGGGCAATCCTGGAAAGGTTTACCTTGTAGCGTCGTTCGTACATCCTGATCATCATAGGTGGGGCCCCACAAAGGCTTACAACTCTCCCATTCGATCACCTAAGGAGGATCCCGGAAAGATTTACCTTATAGTGCCTTTTGTGTATCCTGGTCGTCATGGGAAGGGCTCCGCAAAGGCTTACAACTCTCCCATTCGGTCACCCTAGGGAGGATCTAGAAAGGTATGCATTGTAGCGTCATTTGTGCATCCCGATCGTCATGGGAAGGGCCCCATAAAGGCTTACAACTCTCCCATTCGATCACCCTAGGGAGGATCCCAGGAAGGTTTACCTTGTAGCGTCGTTCGTGCATCTTGATCATCATGGGAGAGGCCCCGCAAAGACTTACAACTCTACCATTCGGTCACCCTAGGGAGGATCTAGAAAGGTCTGCATTGTGGCATCGTTTGTGCATCCCGATTGTCATGGGAGGGGCCCGCAAGGCTTACAACTCTCCCATTCGATCACTCTAGGGAGGATCCCGGAAAGGTCTGCCTTGTAGCGCCGTTCGTGCATCTTGATCTTCATGGGAGGGACCCCGCAAAGACTTACAACTCTCCCATTCGATCACCCTAGGGAGGATCTTGGAAAGGTTTGCCTTGTAGCGTCATTCATGTATCCTGATCGTCATGGGAGGGGCCCAATAAAGGCTTACAACTCTCCCATTCGATCACTCTAGTGAGGATCCCAGAAAGGTCTACCTTGTAGCGTTGTTCGTGCATCTTGATCGTCATGGGAGGGGCCCCACAAAGGCTTACAACTCTCCCATTCGATCGTCCTAGGGACGACCTCAAAAAGCTCTACCTATGTACATTTTGATCGTCAATGGGGGGGCCTCGAAAAGGCTTACAACTCCCCTATTCGATCAACTTAGAGATGACCCCGGAAAGGTCTACCTATTATGTTACTCCTTGATCAAAATTTGAAGATAAGGAAAATATGCCATTGAATATTAAAGATGTGGCGGATATGCCATCAAACTTTGAAGATAGGGAAAATATGCCATCAAGCTTTTGAGCAAAGTCAAGTTGGCCAGAGTCGATCTCGCATATAAGGCAGAGTCAGACGGAACAGAGTTGTCCTTACATATGAGGTGGAGTCGGATGGACCAGAGTTATCCTCGCATATGAGGTAGAGCTAGGCAAACCAAACTTGATCTCACATATGAGGTGGAACCATACCAATATTTTTGGAGAGGAAGTGAAGCTACACCAACATTTTGGAGAAAGGGTGAAGTTGTACCAACATTTTGGAGAGGAAACGAAATCGCACCATGACTTTGGAGATGGAATGAAGTCGCGTCATCAGTTTGGAGATGAAGTGAAACCGTGCCATAAGTTTGGAGATGAAACGAAGCCACGCCATGACTTTGAAGATGAAGCAAAGTCGTGCCAACATTTTGGAGAGGAAACGAAACCGCACTACGACTTTGGAGATGAAGTGAAGTCGCGCCATCAGTTTGGAGATGAAGTGAAGCCACGCCACAACTTTGGAGATGAAGTAAACCACACCAAACTTTGGAGATAAAGCAAAATTGCACCAACATTTTAGAGATGAAGCAAAGTCGTTCCATCAGTTTGGAGATGAAGCGAAGCCACGCCATGACTTTGAAGATGAAGCGAACCATGTTAGACTTTGGAGATGAAGTGAAGCTGCGTCATGATTTTGTAGACCGAGTCGTTGAAGATGGAATCGAGCCATGTACACCGACTATGAACTTGAAGATGAAGTGGAGCCATGCACACCGACCTTGAGCTTGAAGATGGAGCAAAGCCATGCACACCGACCTTGAACTTGAAGACGGAATGGAGCCATGCATACTGACCTTGAACTTGAAGATGGAAGTGGAGCCATGCACACCAATCTTAAACTTGAAGATAGAAGCAGAGCCATGTGCACCGATCTTGAACTTGAAGATGGAAATGGGGTCATGCAGCCAATCTTGAACTTGAAGATGGAAGTGGGGCCATGCACGCCAATCTTGAACTTGAAAATGGAACAACATCGATGGAGCCTCCGAACTTGAATATGGAGAAGCATTGATGAGACCTTCGCGTTTGAGTTTGACAAAGCATTGGCAAATCCTCCGCATTTGAGTTTGACGAAGCATCGGCGAATCCTTTGCACTTGAGTTTGAAGAATCGGTGAATCCTCTGCATTTGAGCTTGAAGCATCGGTGAATCCTCCGCACTTGAGTTTGACGAAGCATCGGTGAATCTCCACATTGAGCTCGACTTCGTGACTTTGAGCATGAAGATGGCATTGCAAAGCCTCCAAACTTGAGCATGAAGATGAAGCATCGATGAAACCTCTGAACTTAAATATGGTGAAGCATCGATGAAGCCTCTAAACTTGAAGATTGAAGAGCATCGACGAAGCCTCTGAACTTGAAGATGGAGGAGCATCCAAGTTTGATTTTGAAAAGGAAGCGAATCGCATTCCAAGTGTGTGCCTTTTATTTACTGTGCTAGCTCTGTACGAGAGATGAACTTCTTTAATCCATTGTGTTGCCCCAAATAGGGATGAACGTCTTCAATTTGAAGCATCATTCTTTAACGGGGATGATCAATATCAATCTTGTAGTAGCATACTTAAGTGGTTGTGGTACCCTTTCTGATAGAGTAAACTTAAATTTCTTTAAGTTTCCTTCGTAAAGAAGGGATCAAATCATGATGTAGTTCAAGTTTTTTTTTAATTGGACTGAACTTGAAGTTTCTTTTAAGCTGCCTATGTACTCTTTATAATGACAAGGATCAAGTCGTAATGTAGTTCGTAAAAATAAAAATTTATGCGCGACTGAACTTAAATTTCTCTAAGTTGCCTACATACCCTTTATAATGACAGGGATCAAGTCGTAACGTAGTTCATACAAAGATTTTTTTTTTTTTGGGGGGCCATTCACATTTCAAGCTCATGCGGGCCAGAAGCATCATGCAGTTTAGGCTTTTGCGATGAGAAGCTTCTTTATTTAAACTTCAAAAGCTCTTATTTCATCATGGTTTTGATCATCCTCTTCATTTGTAGGATTCGTCAATATGATGAGTTTTGGCTTCACTATCAAGGGACCTTCTATACTTATGTCAACGGAAAATTTCCTCTTCATGCGTGAAGGGACACGACTGTGAATCTTTTCGCCGTTGTTTTCTTCATGGAATGACGTCGTCTTCAAGATTTTCATCCTTCCTTTATGTTGATCGTTTGTTGTCTTGAGACGATCAAAAGCAGATGCTGAAGGTCGATCTTTCTTTTATGTGGATATACTTAGCCTTTTGAAGCTTGAAGTTCGAGTAGAAGTAGTTGTTGGACATTGGTATTCATCTCCTACCGTGGCCATACTCAATCTTTGAAAGACTGAAGATCAAGCACTTGAAGGCATAATACGATTGAAGACTGAAGATCGAGCACTTGAAGGCTTAATACGATTGAAGACAAAAGTTCTTTGCTTCATTTCTTTTGAGTTGTTAACTTCTTCGACTGTTATATGATTGTTGTCGACTATGCCGACAGTGTGACATGCAATAACTTCTGATACTTTATCTGGATGATTATTGAGAAAGCTTTTTGGGAGAAATTCTACCAAAGTTGTCGGCCGTTGGAATTGAGGGAAGTTCTTGTCTTCTTTCTTAGCAGGCTTAGGCTTCCATGTCATCTTTTTGCCTTTCTTTTTATGAGTTTTGTTCCTTCTTCTATAGCTTCGATAGGAACGCGACTCTTTTTGGGTGGAGTTTGGTTGTCTTCTTTTTCGATGAGTCACAACTATCACCCTTCATTGTCATCTTCAACGAGCTCATCTTTCTTTTTGGAATTTGCTGTTTGAATCTCTTGCTGGAACCAAACAACTATAGGCTCAAAGGCTCCAAACTAGATCAGGCTTTGTCTTTGAGCATGGGACACAGATAGTGTTGAAACACTTGAAGTCGCCGCTGCTGTAGCTTGATTTGTCTGAGCTACTTCATCCAAATCTAGCTCAATCTTCTTTTCACGAGCCAACTTCAGAATTCATCCCTTCAGTACAAAGCACCTTTCCACTGGGTGACTAACGACCTGATGATACTTTGAGTAATTAGGATCATCTACTTTTCCTGTTTATTCCGATGGCCTGCGTCCCAGTAGCTAAATAAGTTGCTTCTTTAGTAGTTGCTCCAACATATCTGCCACATCAGAGTCAAGGAATGGATAAACCTTCTCCTGTCTTTCTTTAAGAGTTGGACGACGTTTCTCGCCTTCATTGTGCCTTCTTTCAAACTTTTTTTGTTTTCCTTTGGAGAAAAATTTCAGCGGGGTCACATGAACGACCATAGATTCTTTTGTGGCACTATCCACGATCTTCTTAGTGCCCTTGGCTTCATTCTTGTATTTTCTCCCTTCAGGGACTAAGAAATCTTTAATTCCCCTGTTAGCGATGCTTAGCTCCATATCATGAGAGCGTGTTGCCAACTCCTCAAATGTATGAGGTTTTATCCTTTATAAGATGTAGAGAAGTTCCCAGTGCATTCCCTGAGTGCACATCTCCACTACAGATAATTCAGTGAGTCTATCTTTGCAATCCAAACTCAAAGCTCTCAATCGGTTGATGTAATCGATGATTGTCTCTCCCTTCCACTATTTGGTATTCGTCAACTCCATCATGCTAACAGTGTGCCTTGTACTGTAGAAGCAGTTCAGGAATTCCCTTTCTAGTTGTTCCCAATTGTCAATCATTTCTAGCTCCGAATCATATACCAATCGAAAGCATTTTCTTTCAAAGTACGGACGAACTGCTTGACTAGCTAGTCTCCTCTGGTTCCTGTATTTTCGCAGGTTTCAATGAAGTGTGCAACATGTTGTATTGGATTGCCTTTTCCATCGAACTGCTGGAACTTTGAATTATGTGGTTTGATCTCTAGTGCTTGATCCTCTTATTCTCTCTCGATTTGGTGGATGTGCTTGACTTGAAAAAGAAAAGCACCAAACGTTCTTGAAGTAGAAGTCTTGGAAGAGTGTTTGTGTCTTCAAGGGTCTTCCGTCTTCTAGGTGTGCAGCTTCAGGAGTCTTGGGAGTCTTCTGTTTGTTGATAAATTCTCTCTAGGCTCTCTGAATATAGAATTGTTTGTATCTTCAAAGGACTTCAGTATTCAGAATGCTTGTATCTTCAAAAGGCTTCAGTCTTCAGAATGCTTGCATTTTTAAAGGACCTCATTCTTCAGAATGCTTGTATCTTCGAAGGACTTCAATCTTAATAATGCTTGCATCTTCAAAGAACTTCAGTCTTCAGAATGCTTGTATCTTCGAAGGACTTCAATTTTAAGAATGCTTGCATCTTCAAAGGACTTCAATCTTCAGATTGCTTGTATCTTCGAAGGACTTCTGTTTTCAGGCATGGTCAGCTTCAGGAGTTAAGGAGTCTTTGATTGTAGAGAATTCTCTATAAGCTCTCTGGAGTATAGAATTGTTGACCTCTCCAAATGATGAGAGCTTCTCTATTTATAGAGTTCACAGGTGGATTTGGGCTCGGTTGATCCATGGGCCTAGACTTTGGGCCCAATTAGTTGGACTTGGGCTTAGTTGGTCCATAGGTCTGGTCTTTTGGCCCAATTAATCGGATTTAGGCTTGATTTAATATTTGGGAGTCAAATTTGACCTATTTTTGGGTTTAGTTGGACTTTGACCCAAATAATAATATCAAATTGGGCCAAATTCATCTTATCTGATTCAACGGTCATAATAAAACTACGTGGCGTCATCGAAATTTGTCTTCAACTTCAATTCAGGACAAATGTCAACTTCTAATTGAGCCCAAGTTTAATGATTTGGAATTTTGTCACTAATTTAGTAAATGACGTGGTAACTTGTGATTGGTCCAAAATTTCTCATTCAACAATATCATATATAATTAAATTAAATTAATTATATCACATATAATTAATGCCCTCAATTAATTTGAACTATTTAAATTAATCCAAATTTGATTCTCATTTAATCTCTCTTGAGTTACAGAGGTGACCTCATGGACTTGTAGATTAAAGCTCCAATGGTACTTGTATAATTAATTAAACTCTTTAATTAATTTATTCAACATCGATTAATTTTCAGGCATTTCACTAAAGACTGAAAACTACAATTTTCGAACTACAAACATACTTTTGTGTTAATTGGATATAATTAGAGAACATTGTGATGACCTTTTACAAATTGCTCGTAAGTACAGCTAAACCAGAATTACCATTTTGGCCCTATAGTTACATCTAACTCCTTAAATACCACTGATTCCACTAATGAACAATAAATCATAGTCCAACTTGAAATATCCCTATGAAGGGTCTGCAACGGAAACTGACCGTCCCAATTCCAAAATTTCCCAGAATACAAATTTTATAGTGATAGAAATAGATCATAAATTTAATTAAATAAAACATACAACATGCTTGAAAGAAAACAAACAAAGAAATTGTTTGGATTTGGAACCCTTAACTTTGAAGATCAAATCTTCACGTAAAATCCCTCGATCTCCATTGGGCACCACCACGATGGAAACATTGGTATTCTTAGGGATGAGAACCCAGGAGGAGTGAGCTCTGACTATTTTGGATTTTGTGTGAGGGAAGATAAGAAAAAAAATGAGAGAGAACAAAGGAATGAGGATGAAAATTTCTCTGACATATCTCTATTAGATCTCTTCTGTGTCTTTTTTTTTAGGAAGAAGAAGACAACTCAAAAACCTTTTTTTTTATAACTACCTCCCACTACCCACTTAAAATAAAAAATGATGAGAGAGTAGTGGGAGGGAAATTATTTCCCCCCATAATTCAAAACTGAAATTGAAATTAAATTAAATTTTAAATGATAACTATATATATATATATATAAACCACTATATATTATATCATATATACATATAACCTATGGTTTCAAATCTCTCACCAATACCATTTAATATAATTTCCATTTGTATTAAATTTAATTATATGAATTCAATTCATATAACTAATATTTGAATCATATTCAAATATTTATTCGTTTTCTCTCCTAAACATTTTATATTATAATGTATCAAATATATTACAGTAATTATATCATACATAATTAATTAAATTAATGATATCACATATAATTAATTTCATTAATTAATTCGAACAATTCAAATTAATCAAAAAACTTATTCTTATTTATTCCCGTTGAGCTACCGAGGGGACCTCATGGACCTATAGTTTGAAGCTCTAATGGTATGTGAACAATTAATTAAACTCTTTAATTAAGTCATTCACCATCCGTTAAGTGATGAGCATTCCATTAAAGAGTGTCAGCTACACTCTTCGCACCACAGATATATTTATGTGTCCATTGGATATAACCCTTCACAAATTGCTCGTAAGTACAACTAGACCAGAATTACCATGTTATCCTTATAGTTACATCTAACTCCTTAAATACCACTAATCCTACTAATGAACAATAAATCATAGTCCAACTTGAAATATCCTTGTGAAGGGTCTGCAGTGGAAACTGACCGTCCCAATTCTAGAAATTTCACAAAATACCAATTTTACAGTGATAGAAACAAATCATGAATTTAATTAAATAAAACATACAACATGCTTGAAATAAAACAAACAAAAAAATAATTTGGATTTGGAACCCTTACTTTTGAAGATCAAATCTTCATGTAAAATCCCTCGATCTCTAATTGGGCACCACCACGATGGAAACATTGGTATTCTCAGGGATGAGAACCTAGGAGGAATGAGCTCTAACTATTTTGGACTTTTTGTGAGGGAAGATTAGGAAAAAAACATGAGAGAGAACAGAGGAAGGAGGATGAGAATTTCTTTGAGATATCTCTGTTAGATCTCTTCTGTGTCTTTTTTTTTTTTTTTTTAGGAAGAAGAAGACAATTCAAAAAACCTTTTTTTTTATAACTACCTCCCACCACCCACTTAGAATAAAAAATGATGAGAGAATAATGGGAGGGAAATTTTTCCCTCCCATTATTCAAAATTGAAATTGAAATTAAATTAAAATTTAAATAATATATATATATATATGCCACTTTATATTATATCATATATAACATATAACCTATGGTTTCAAATCTCTCACCAATACCATTTAATATAATTCCCGTTTATATTAAATTTAATTATATGAATCCAATTCATATAATTAATATTTGAATCATATTCAAATATTTATTCATTTCCTCTCATAAACATTTTATATTATAATGTATCAAATACATTACAGTAATTATATCATACATAATTAAAATTAATTCCATCAATTAATTTGAACAATTCAAATTAATCAAAAAACGGATTCTCATTTATTCCCGTTGAGCTACCGAGGGGGACCTAATGGACCTGTAGTTTGAAGCTCCAACTGTATGTGAATAATTAATTAAACTCTTTAGTTATGTTATTCACCATCCGTTAAGTGATGGGTACTCCATTAAAGAGCATCAGCTACACTCTTCACACCACAGATATATTTATGGGTCCATTGGATATAACCAATCTATAATACAATGACCCTTCACAAATTGCTTGTAAGTATAGTTGGGTCATAATTACCATTTTTTCCCTGTAGTTACATAACTAATTAAGTATCATTGATCCCTCTAATGAACAATAAATCATAGTCTAACTATGACCAAATCCTTCTCGGGCTAGGAGAGGGTGTGACACCACATTTTCAAGCCCTAAAATCAGCCCTTAAGAGAGCAATTTATCTACTTGCCCCGACATTGGAGAATGAGTCAGTTCCTTCTTGTGTAGTTGTGTTCCCAGCTCCTCTGTTATACCCCTTCCCAGATTACCCTCTTAATCTAGAAAAGAATGTGACGACAGTAGTTACCAACTCTTTTGTGGCACTTACCGCCTAACTAGCATGTTTAACCTGCTTATGAAACCCTGAATAACATATTTAACACTCAAGAGCTAGCGGAACTTAAAAATATTTAAAACAACCTCATGGTTTCAGTCATAGAAAAATCAAAACATATATATAGAAATAAGATTCAGTGGGTCCCACACTTATTACTAGTCCCTAATATGCAAACACATGTTTACAAATATTTATAGAAAAGACACCTAAACTTTCTCTTTCAACTAAATCTTTAAGTGACAAAGCAGTAGTGCAGTTACCCTCTGGGGAGATGACCACTACCTGGAAGAAGGAAAACATTTAAACAAGTGAGCTACTAGCCCAGTGAGTGAATATAAATCATAAACAACATGCTTTAAAATTGAGAGTTTCCAAGAAAACTCATAATTAAATCTTTTCATCATCATAACTTAAAACGTAGCTTAACGTAATCCCTGGTTGAGAGAGAACCTTTTTGCTCAATCCCTCAACGTTAAACCTTAGTTGGTGTGGAGTATTCTCGGCACATCCAACGTCAAATCTATCTACGTGCACGTGCTTATCACTAAGTACCATCATACCTTAGGTACTACTACCCAGATACCTTCACATTGTTCTTCAATATCACGTTCTAACATTCAACATAAAACTCATACTTTGAAAGCATAGCATCATAAATCATACGGTTTAACATATTTTCTAATACGCATCATTTCTAACGCATGCTCCTTGAATGTAAGTATTGAAATACTTAAATCATGCTCACAAATTTCTTTAAAACTAGCATGCTTTAATGGCTTCATGAAACATAGTTTGCTTGAAAATCATTTTAAACATTCATAATATAGACAAACAAGATTCTAAACATTTAGGTAAAACATGTGATACTAAAACATTTAAAAAAGCATTAACTTTGTCACTCATAGCCTTTGGGTGTTTCTCTTGGGGTTGATAAGCCCTTCCTATTGGCGTTAACCTTGTGGAAATGAATAACATGTTTAGCTAGTGCCCTTAATTATCTTGTGATACTAACTCACTAAAATGTACTTAACATTTAACATAAAGCATCTCCTTCAATCTCAACGCATACCTCTCTTATGCGTTCAACACTTAGAAAATCTATGATTGTTAGCACTTAGTCTATGCAGCCAACCATCAATGGCTCAAGCATTAGTACATGCCCTATGCTCTCATCGCATCTCTCATGCACCCGTCGAGCCGCACACCAACACCAGCAGTGCAACCTTGAGCCCAGCGGCTCGCGCGTCTACTCGCTCAGCCCCGTTCGTCCTATCGCACGGTCAGTGTCTACATACCGCCCCTTACGCTCATGTCTTCCACATGCGTCGCATGCTAGCATCTTCTTGTGCTCAACCTGATGCACACCTTGTGCCCAACTTGGTCCTTTGCACGCACTTGCAGCCTGCCTAGATGGAGCTGCTCGCTTGCTCAACAGTTGCAGCTGCCTGGTTATTCAACAAAATTTCATATTTATTTTTTAGCACAAATAACTTATTTTCCATATCTTTTTTCGGAAACTTTCATTCTACAAACTTGTTTATAAACATCTTAACTTGGTTAGCTTAAAATTTAAGCTCTGAATTCTTCTAGGTTTGGCTGGAAATCTTCAAACTTCACACTGGCTTAGGTTCACTTGAGAGACTGACCTTCTTGAATTTTTCTTCAGATTCCACCTCAAATTCGTAAGAGATTTCTTCCGACAGCTCTTATGCTTCAACTACACTCAACACTCAAATGAATGGCTCTAAAATCACCTCAATGGCACGAGTAAACAACTCAAACTGAGCTCTTCAACTGAAGCTTCCCCTTTTTTTATACTAAACATTGTTGCCTCTTATGCTGCCAACTCATCCACTAAGTGGAATTAGCATCCTTGATCGTGACATCTGGCCACTAATACATTACTTAAAATGAGAATTCTCTCCCAACATAAGGCCCCTTTCCTCAAACATTTATCAACGCATGGTACTTCCAACGTATATCCTTTGACCAATGCATAGCCTTAATGCACCATGCACATCGCTTGGCCTAGTGTCAATGCTTGACCGTCCTTGCTCGTAGCCTTTGCTTACATTGCATAGCCTCAGCCTTGCACCCAAGAGCTCTTGTGCTGCCTGCATCGCTTACTAATCAATGCATACATTGGTCTTCTTTGCATCATCGCCTAGGCCAATCACTAACGCATGGTCTTGCCTTCCACATAATTCATCCAGCCAACACATATCACAACCAATCGTCTAGATGTCCTTGCCATGCCACGTGCATTCTATGCCCTTCTAACCTCACAAGGCCTTTGATTGGCGCATAACCCTTGCTTCAACGCATGGACATGTTGTCTTCCACACTTAGCCATAATTTCCTTTAAGTGCCTTTACTATCTTGCTTACCCGAGAGTCTTCAATCATCAAACTTTAGATATTTTCCTTTTCTTCATCATCTTTATGCCTTTCCCTACACATTACATCAAATTTTACTTAAACTTATTTAACATGTTAATCATCATACTTAAGTAGGGAAAACTAGCGTTTTGAGTTTACAATTTACCTCCTTCTTATGAAATTTCATCCTCAAAATTTACTACCAGTCTAACAACTGAATAACTGAGGGTATCTACTCCTCATTTGCTCTTCAGTTTCCCAGGTGGCTTTTTCAATTCCATGATTCCTCCATAGTACCTTTACTAAGAGTATCGTCTTGTTTCTTAGCACCTGCTCTTTCTTGTCAAGAATTTCTACTGGTTCTTCTTATACGTCAGATTTTCCTTTAATTGCACTGATCGCTCTAATAACACATGAGTCGGATCTAGAACGTACTTTCTCAACATCGATACATGGAAAACATCATGTATGCGAGATAGTTTTGTAGGTAAATTTAACCTGTAAGTTGCTAGCCTAACTCTCTCCATTATCTTGTAAGGCTCGATATACCTTGGACTTAGCTTTCCTTTCTTGCCAAATCTAAGAATTCCTTTCCACGAGGATAACTTAAGAAATACCTGATCATCGATCTCGAACTCTAATTCTCTTCTTCGCTTGTCAACATAACTCTTTTGTCTGTCTCGGGCAGTCTTAAAATTTTCTTTGATAAGCTTAGCACTATATGACGTCTGCTGAACAAGTTCCAGGCCTACTAGTTTCCTTTCTCTAACCTCATTCCAACATACAAGTGTTCTACAATATCTTCCATATAAAGCCTCGTGTGGAGCCATTCGAATACTGAAATGATAATTGTTGTTATATGCAAATTTGATCAACGACAAGTGCGTATCCAACTTCCCTTGAACTATAATACACATGCCCTCAGTATGTCCTCTAGTGTCTGGATCATTCGCTTTGACTGACCATCTATCTGTGGATGGAAAGCTGTACTGAAATGCAACTTAGTACCTAGAGCTTTCTGTAAACTAGGCTAGAACTTTAAAGTAAACCACGGATCTCGATCTGACACTATCGTCACTGGAGCTCCAAACATGACTCACAATCTTATCAACATACAGCTTAGCCAGTCTGTCTAGGGTAAAAGTGATCTTGACTGGTACAAGCTTAGCCGTCTTGGTCAACCTATCAACAATTACCCAAATTCTATCATAACCTTAAACAAACTCTTATACAAGAGCACAACTGAGTGGAAGCGGATATTTCCAAAGATATTGTGACAGAATTACCACATTTACATTAAAAAAGACAGTTATACATCATACTGTAAAATTACCGACATGCTTTAAGAATAATAAACAAGAAAACAAGAAAACTTACCAGTCGAAGAAAATTTCTTCACAGCAAATCTCGCTCACTCCAAGGAACGACTCCTCTCGCTCTCGCTGGAACGTCAAGCCAATCGTTCACCAACACCCGGTCGTCTACTCACGAACGGTCTCCACACGAACAGAGGAAATGGGGACGACACCACCACTTGGAACCCTCGGTATTCTCGGTGTGAGAATCCAAAGAGTGGGCTCTATTGGGATTTGGTAGAGAGGAGGAGGATATAAAGATCGTATACAACGATCAAGCAAGTGGGAGAATGCTTAGTCTATCTTATAAACAAAATGCTTGATTGTTTAGATGAAGTAAACGATCGTGTAGAAAAAAGGCAGCAATCGTCTATACGATCGTTTAGTAAATGCTTGGGCACTAGAAAATCATTTAGAGAAACGTAGGCGATCATTTAGAAGATGCGTGCGCGTGTATGTGATCATGTAGTAAATTCGAGCTATCGTATAGTCTCTTAGTTTAGTAAGTGATAAGCAGCAAACAGCGAATTACTTGATCCTTTTGCAAAGTGAAAACGATTTTTATTTTATTCTTCAGTTACAAAAACTGAATAAAACCTCCTACTAACACACAGTTACGGAGAAAATGGTGGCCAATTATCCTATAATTGTCAAATTAAAATAATAAATATAATCATGTTATATTCATTAACCTATAGTTTAATATCACATATAAACCATAGTGTTTTCTCCTCCACTAAATATAAATCATATTTATATCCATTTTCCTCCAATTAATGTATCTCATACATAAAGTCAATCATTTCATATATAATTAACCAGTTCAATTATATCATATATAATCGAACTCCCTCTTGTCAATTTGAACATTTCAAACTGACCAAAAAACTTATTCTCAACTTGAATCCATTGAGCTACCAAGGGGACCTTATGGACCTATGGCTCGAATCTCCAATGGTACGTGAATAGCTGACTAAACTCTTTAGCCACGAGATCCACCATCCATTAACTGCCAGGCATTCCACTAAAGACCGACAGCTAAACTCTCCCTACCATATTTCTGTATCCATCGAATATAAACAATCAACAGTACGATAACCCTTTATAGATGCTCATAAGTACAGTTAGGCCAATTTACCGTTTTTCCCCCGTAGTTACATCTAACTCCTTAAGTACCACTGATCCCTCTAATGAACAATATTACATAGTCCCGGGATTAGCCCTTAAGGGAGCAATCTATCTACTTACCCCAGCTTTGGGGAAGGAGTGAATTCCATCTTGTGTAGCTGAGTTCCCAACTCCCAAATCAGATGAATCCCCAAAGTGGTAGGTTTGAGTCGACGATCTAGCCACTCGCACCCATGCAAATCAAAGAACCGTCCTCAAAGGCAGGAGTTCCCAACTCACTCAGAATTGATTTCATGTTACCTATAGCCATCCTAGTGAAGTGAAGTCTCTGTCATGAGCGGTGTTATATAATGAGACGTTAACACTTCATGGTCAAGTCTTATGCAAACTCTTTGTATAGGATGGCCCCGCTCGAACGTCTCCACATGAATGATTAGGATCAGACCATCTGTAACAAGTCACAACAGTTATAACTATTTCACAAAGTGGGCCGCATCCAAAGCGTTACCAGGATAAGGTTTCCCTTCTATATCCATATACTACAGACCATTTTTGTTATCACTTAAGACATGATTCACTTGTATGTCACCACATACATGCTTAAGTTACATAATGACAACCAGGGATTTTAGTTTATTGGTTTGTGGTAAAGCAAATAAAACATCCAATGTTCAAAGAAAATTAATGAAGAAAATGTCATATATTATCATCACAAGCGTTCGTACAAAACTAGGTTTACAAACTACAGAACACGAGAGTTTAGGGCATCATCCTCAACAAACGTGACAGTGTTTTAGGCAAGCCAAATAAGAAATCCATCCTAATATATTCCCATTTCCACTTTGGTACTGGAAGTGAATTAAGCAATCCTGCTGGCCTTTATCGCTCAGATTTAACCTGCTGACAAATCAGATACTTATCAACAAACTCTGTTATTTCTCTTTTCATGCCAGGCCATCAGTACATCTTCTTTAACGTTCTATACATCTTCATACTGCCTGGATGCATAGCATAACCTAAACTATGTACTTCTTCTAAAATTGCCTACTTCAATGTTAAGGCATTGGGTACGCAAGCCTTGCCTTCCTTTAGTAAGACTCTATCTGTTCTTAATTCAGAACCTGTCCTCAGACCTTTACCTACCTCCTCAATTATCTGTCGGAGATTAAAATGTCATAACTGTTCATGTGAAATAGCATCAATTAAGGTAGGTTGTAACTTAAAAGAAGCTAACAAGCCTCTTGCCTGATCTACTGCTAAATTAGCATTAGCATATCTCAACTCTTGCAATGATAAACCTTTTACTGAATAAAGAGTAGCACCCACTGTTCCTGGTTTCCTGCTTAGGGCATCAGCCACCATATTTTCTTTCCCTGGATGGTACTCAATAGTACAATCATAGTCTTTAATCAACTCCACCCATCTTCTCTATCCAAGTTTAAATCTTTCTGATAAAAAATATACTTTAAACTCTTATGATTAATGAAAATGTGGCAACGCTCACCAAAAAAGTAATGCCTCCATAGTTTAAGAGCTAAAAACTATTGCTGTTAATTCTAAATCATGTGTAGGGTAATTATACTCATGCTTCTTTAACTATCTAGAAGCATAGGCTATCACTCTACCTTCCTACATTAGAACACAACCTAGTCCTTGTCGGGACGTATCACATTAAATCTCAAACTCCTTACCTGGAGCTGACTAATCTCCATTTCAACTCTTGGAAACTATGCTCATAATCAGGAGACCATACAAACTTTACATCTTTCCTGGTCAAACTAGTCAATGGAAGAGCTATCCTGGAAAAGCCTTCCACAAATCGTCTGTAGTAACCTACTAAACCCAGAAAACTACGTACCTCAGATACCGTAGAGGGTCACTCCCAATTTACAATTTCTTCTATCTTCTCATGATCTACAATAACTCATACTACAGATACAACATGCCCCAGGAATATAACTTGATCTAACTAGAAATCACACATACTAAACTTAGCATACAACTTCTTTTGTCGCAACGTCTGAAGCACTAATCTCAGATGTTCCACATGATTTTCTCTACTACTAGAATAAACTAGAATATCATCAATAAAAACTATCACAAACTGATCCAGATAGGGATGAAATATCCTGTTCATAAGATCCATGAATACCGTAAAGACATTCGTCAAACCAAATGGCATCACTAGAAACTTATAATGCCCATATCTAGTCCTAAAGGCAGTCTTTGGAACATCTGCTTCTCTTACCTTCAATAGATAGTATCTCGACCTCAAGTCTATCTTAAAGAACACTGTAGCTCCCTTAACTAATCAAAGAGATCATCTATACGAGCTAAAGGATACTTATTCCTGATCATCACTTTATTTAACTGTCTATAATCTATACACAACCTTAAAGTACCATCTTTCTTCTTTACAAATAAGACCAACGCTCCCTAGGGTGACACACTGGGTCTAACATACCCCTTATCAACTAACTCCTGTAACTACACCTTCAACTCTTTCTGAAGGATCTCATACCGAGAGTTCCATGAGCGGGTTCAGATCGCTTTGATTTCGCAATGACAAAATACAAAAGATATACATTCAACACTAACAGTTATGCATATAAACCTAATTATTGGCATGCTCATAACCCAATAAATAACAGGGAAAGGGTTCATACCAGTTAAATACTCTATTCGAACGTCTGAACCCTAAGCAGTGGAAAACCTTCCCACAGATCTACCAGCACCTGGCGAGTATGTTGACTGCAACAGCACGATCAATATGAACACGAACACTGCAGCGGGGACGACACCACCACAAGTGAAACCCAGGTATCCTCGGAGTGAAAACCTAAAGAGTGGGATTTGGTGAGTTTGGTACAGGACGGAAGACAATGCGTCGCGTAGATGATAAGCAAGTAGGAGAGGAGGTAGTGCTATCGTATAGCGGAAATGCTTATCGTATAGAAGAGCTACACGATCGTGTAGGAAAAGCTGAACGATCATTTAGGAAAAATGTATACGATCGTTTTGAGAAATCGTGACGTAGATGATCGTTTAGACAGCAGAGCTTCTATCGTATAGGCTCTTACGATTGCTTTCATGAATTCTTTTGGGCGGATTATAATTCTGAATGTACCATCTTGAAAAGTGAAAACGATTTTTATTTTTAACCTGCCGGTTACCATAACCAACACAGCCCACTTCTCACGTCCGAACGTAGACAAATTAGTTAATTATCATATAATTAATTAATTAATATAATCATATTATATTTATATCCTATAGTTTGATATCACATATCTACTATAGTATTTTCTCCTCTACTTAATATAAATTATATTTATATCTAATTTTCTCTATAATTAATGTATCTCATACATTTAGTCAATTATGTCATATATAATTAACCAATCCAATTATATCATATATAATTGAACTTCCTCTTATAAATTTGAACATTTCAAATTAACCCAAACACTGGTTCCCGACTTTATCCAAGCTACCCAGGTGACCTAATGGACCTGTTGCTCAAAGCTCCAAAGGTACGTGAATAGCTAACTAAACTCTTTAGCCACGAGATCTACCATCTGTTAACTGTCAGTGATTCCACTAAAGACCAACAGCTGAACTCTTCTTACCACAAATATATTTCTGTGTCCATCGGATATAACCAATCATGGGTAAGATGACCCTTCACAGATGCTCGTAAGTACAGTTAGACCAATTTACTGTTTTGCCCCTATAGTTACATCTCACTCCTTAAGTACCACGGATTCCTCTAATGAACAATACAACATAGTCCAACTATGTGTAAACACCTCTCGGGCCAAGAGAAGGTATATGGCACCACATCATTCAAGCCCTGGAATCAGCCCTAGAATCCACTCACACCTATATAAATCAAAGGACCGCCCTCAATGGCAGAAGTTCTCAACTCACTCAGGATTGAGGTCATGTTACCTATGGTCATCCTAGTGAAGTGAAGTCTTTGTCATGAACGGTGTTATATAACTAGACGTTAATACTTCTTGGTCAGGTCTTATACAAACTCTTTGTATAGAACGCCCCCGCTCGCATGTCCCCAACACGAATGATCAGGATCAAACCATCTATGACAAGTCACAACACTTGTGACCATTCCACAAAACATGTCGTGTTCGTAGCATTACCAGGATAAGGTTTCCCTCTTTTATCCATATACTACAAACCATTTTGGTTATCACTCAAGACATGATCCACTTGTATGTGGTATACTGGAAATGGATTCCGTGTTGTGCACGCATGATAATGTGCTACAAGCTCATATTGCTATAAACTTGTAACGCTATTTTTATATCTTTTAACATATGAACAAATATGAATATGAATGAATGAACAAGTATACGTATTAAAAATATAAACTTGGTGACAAAGATGGAATGTTATGCTGTGTTATTGGTCATGCACACTTTATGCGATACTACTTCTAACTATATGTTGTTAACTATATGCTTGTAGTATGCGATAGAGTAATGCGTGTCACAAGTTTCCTTGCGCTGAAACCAATTATTATTCTAACGCAAGTTTCTCAGAATAATCTGAGGTCGAACACATGGATTGTTTTCGTTAATGTGTTACTTTTGTGATACATGCTACCGGTTTTACAATTAATAAAAGATTTAGTTTGTACATGTATTTAAATTGCGATAAACATAAATTGCATTGATAAAATAAAATTGTGTTGAAAATAAAATCCTAAGAAAACATGATACAAGATACAAGATACATGATACATGATACTGAGATCGAGACTGACTGTGAAGTTATACAAAGGATCGTGGTATGCGATGGCAAGTCTTTATGGATGAATCAAAAATAGAAAGAATAAATAGTAAAAACATCGCAAGTTTGTTAATTACGTTAAAGATGCAACTACGGTTCCACTTTCCCTTGGAGTACACCTCTCGGTGATCGGCCGCGTTCCCACATCTCTATGGTGAACAGGGATGAACGTAATGAATGCAAGGTTGGTTCCATCTCTGGAAGTTCTCATTTTAGTTAACGCATTCTTCTAACCCTCTCTCGATAGACGGAATAGCATTTTCACTTCTGCTCTCATAGGTGAAGATAGCATCTAGCATGCTTTAACTAAACATAATTATTTCCTTAACACAGATTAATTTACTTGCTTAATTCTTACTAATTACCCAGGGAATTAAGAAAACATCATGGAGAAAATGGACTATGGATGAACGGAAATAGACAGAGAGATGACAATGGAAATGATCATAACATTTAATACTACGATTAAGCGTTTGATACATGGTGTGAATGAAAGATTAAGGAGATGAGTACAAGTGATGAAATAGAGTTAAGAAACAAATACAGAAAGTGTGTCAACGTCTTGACACAGATCTTGGACGGAGGTTATGCTTGTCGGTGTGTGGAATGGATGAAGAGAAGAGCTTCCCTCTCAGGCTTGATCTTCTGGTAGAAGTGACCTTCATACAGAGCTTCAACGGCGGGATTGGAAGGATTCTTTGCCCGGAGACTCACCTCTCGGCCTTGTCTCGTGATTCTTCCCGGATCTACCCTGGAAGTTACTTAGACCATTCTCTCTCTCAGATCAGTATATACACGTTTCTATGTATTCAAGTATATCTTTCAATGGAATTGCAGAAGCTATTTATAGGTGAAGCTTGACTCTTTGCATTGTGGTCCCCACTTTATGGTTATGGTAGTTCCTGAAATGGAGGAGTGAATATTCTTTCTGTTACGCAATCAACCCATCAAAAATGCACAACTAAAAGTTGTACACTTGTCAAAATCCTCCGCAATTGCGTTGCTCTTTACATCTTCGATCGATCGCCACATGCGGTGTTATTTTTTATTACCACATGCGGTTGAGATTGCATTGATCGCTAAGCTCTTGATCGATTGTCGCATGCGTCGTCATTGCATTGATCGTCTCTTCGTTCTCGATTGATGGGCACAATGCGACGTAGATGCGTTGTTTCTTTTATCTTTGAGCCATTAACGTATGTGGTGACTGATTTTCTGCAAAACAGAAATTAAAACATTCTATCCTACCATCGCAATGGTGTTAGTGGGTGTATCGATGAAAATTTATAATTCTCGCATTTCTTAGCCAATTTCTACACTATCGACGCAACTTTTCTTTCTTTTTGCCACAATATCTAAATAAAACAGTATAAATAACTTGTATTTCTACAAGTTATCACACCCCCAAATTTAGATATATGCTTGTCCTCAAGCATATCTTCACTAAAGCAATATTGTTCAGTTCTTATCTTAAATTTTGTGTCGATTGGTTACTCTGAATGCTCCACTTAGGAAACATTACTTAACAACGCAATTTCTTTCTATCCTTGATAATTCATAACAAAGCCCTACTTTATTCTTTTATACAACAAATCTCTACTCAAAATTCCTTTCTTGTTTTAAAAAGAATGTTTACTTCTTCATGCAAAAACAACTTGATACGACTTGAATGCGGTGGTCGGGTTACGTTATTTAATTAGAGACTGTTGATCATGGTTACACCCTTCGTTTTGCTTTGTTCCCACAGGTGTCATATGAACATCCAACTACGGTTGTGTGTCAATCTCAACTTCAATACTTGATTTTCAGCTAAATTCAACTTTTCCTGGTCAGAGGAGTTGTCTCTTATACTCTTAATTTTTTTTTTCAAATTTTTTTTTCTTTTCATATTGCGTCATTCTTGGAAACTCACCTTCATTTTGGCTTGCTCCCACGGGTGTCATGCGAACATCCAACTACGAGCAGGTTACTTTCATGACTTTACTCTTATCAAGTTGGGATATAGATTTTCCCTTGCGCTGACATTGGAGTTTTGTATATAATTTTTTTTATATATAATGAACGCATTTTCTTAATGACTGCATAGACTTGATCGCATCTGCTCAGACTTTCTCCACCCCCAAATTTAGAGATGTGCAAGGTCCTCATTGCGTTGTTTTGGACAAAATAGACAAACACTTAGTCAAAATTTTGAAAAGAAGGTTTGAGCAGAATTTTGAAGGATAAAAGGTAAGGCAGTGCTATTGTTACGAATTATCTAAGTGTTAGTCAGAAAATACAAAGTGTGGGAAATGTTTCTAAGGGTATGTATATAATTCATCATGCCAGCGCAATTAATAATGCAAAATAAAAGAAAAAGAACATCATAATAATTGATAAAAGATGATAAATAAGAGGCGAATGCATACAAAAAGAATTGCTACTTAGTTGTATTAAAAAAATTAACTAAGTATGCAGAATTACAAATAACACAATAAAAAATTTTAAACATGTACAAAGAATCAAAGAATTAGCTTCTATACATAGAAAAATAATGAATGAAGTAAAAATAAAAGAATGACCGCAATAAAAAAATGTGAAGTTATTAAAGAGGAGGTTCAGGTGGAGGATTTTGATGAGGTACGCGAGGAGCTTCTTGGAAATGCAGGTGTTGCTGGAGATGCGGAGGCACCATGGGACTATGAAGATACGCTGTCAAAAAGTTGAAATATTCATGGTTGCACTCCGCTACTTGCCTTTGGTTCAGGTGTATAGTGTAGATGTTGCATTGAATATTGATTAACACCTGCCTTGTCGTAGCAACACTGCGTTGCAATTCTTCTTATCACTCGTATACCTCCATTAGGCGCTGGAAGAAAAAGTCATTTTGATGGGAGAGAAGGGAACGTATATCAGCAAATTCAACAGCTAAAGTGGCAATGGTAGGCTGCGCCTGTGATGTTTCGCCATCATCGTTTTGAGGTTGGGCAGAAGTGCCTTCACCCAATCGCGTGGGTCATCAACATGCGGTAGTGGAGGGGGAAATTGCAGTGATGATGAAGGTGAGGATGGAGCTACTAGATATACGCTTGGTGAATCAGGGGCAAGAAGAAGGTTGGTAAAATGTTCGGGAAGTGGGGAAAGAGGTTCTGCAGGAGGGCTTGGAGGGTGGATGATCAAAGACAAAGAGTCCAAGGGTTCAGGATCTTGTGGTGATGGCTCTTGGACTTTCTCCTTTCCTTTGTCAACCTTGCGTTGTTTCTTTGGGTTCGGCTGATGCAGCGCATTTAAGCCGATCATGAGCCTTTTAAGTGGAAATTTGGGGCAATGTGGGGAATCTTTGAGAAGCATTCTCAAAATCTTGACATTGATGAGACCATGTACTTCCGGCATTGGTTCTTCTTCAATACCCACACCTAGTGAGAGGCATAGGCTTGAGACTGTCCAAGGAAAGAAATATAGCCTCTTATGTGCCCCACAAAACCTCGAATCTATCTTGCGATCAACTGGCCCACGTCGATTGGAATGTCGCGTGCGATGCAATATGCTGCCATGACTCTATCTTTCGAAATTGTTTTGTCATATGAAGTTGGGATGAGTCGCCATTTAACCAAATATACCCAAAGTCGCGCCTCTGGGAGCAGTCTCTTGGACGCAAGGGTTCTGATGCCTTTTAAGGAAACTGACCACTAAGTGCCCAGTTGTATTAATACCTTCAGCGCATCTTCCATCTGTTCTTCTGTAGGATAATCAATGATTTTATTGCCCGGCACATCCGGGTTGTCCTTCATCTGATATAATTCATTGATGTCCTTTGCGCTGAAAGACACCACTTAGCCTTTCATGGTCACCGCATCTTTGGTACCATGGAGCCGTCCATTGTAGAAGTCTCGCACTACCGATGGGATGACGATGGATAGGCACTGGCAAAATGTTTACCATCCACGTTCTAATACAACACTGGTGATTAAGTCCGGTAGTGGTGTTGGCACAGGGAAGAATCCCATTTCCATCATCATATTATCATTTTCTTTCTTCCTTAATGGTTGTTCCTTAGCCAACGCAGACTCACTGCTTTCCGCAACTTCTTTGCCTTTCTCTTTGGTCAATGCAAGGCGAGATCTTTGCTTTTGTTTCCTTTCCCTTTCCTGGCGTTGTTCTTCCTTCTCCCACTCTGTAATTTATTTTCCCTTCTTCTCTCGAATGCGCTGAACATTTGCTTGGCGCCTCTTCTCCTTCTCTTCTTTCTTCTTCCTTTCTTCTTCTTCCTTTTCTCTTATTTCTTTCTCAAATTCTCTTTCGATCTGCTCTGAGGCTAGCAAAATTCGTTGTTCTTCCTTGAGCCTTATTCTTTCCTCTTCTGTCGATATTGTGTTGTTGCGACGCACCTCCTCATCTTGTAATTTTCTTCTTCGACTACCTTCTACGATGATTTGTTGTGCCCACAACATCTTCTCTTGCTTCTCTTCTCCTTTTCCTCCACTGCATCTTGCAAAATTGGTGGGTCGACTGTCGACCCTTGCAGTGCATTCTCCTTATGACGCCGCATCAAGAGGGTAATGTCTAAATCTTCACCATCATCAGTCACAACCATTTTTTCTTGCATTATTTCCTCCTCAAGTTGCCCTGATTTTCTCAGTTGCACTAACTCCCCCTTATCCACTCTTATGGAAGTGGATTCCCCTTCAATTTCTGGGCTCTCAGCCTTTTTTCTCCTCTCTTCCTCCTTCAGGTACTTCTCCTCCCACCTGCGTTCCCTCTTCTCACTCGTTCTTCTTTCTTTCTTCTTGATTGGATGGGCTTCCTCATCTTCTTCAGCCCTCCTCTCTTTGATTTTCTTCTTCTTCTTCTCCTTCTCAGCCATTTTAAGCTACTTCTCCGCCACCGCTTTCTCCAAAGCAACCCTGATGGGTCCCTCATAGGATTCTGTTTGGATAGTTTCCTTAAGATCCAAGATTGCCAGAGCGCTTCTTCTTGATGCTTCCTCCATCTCCTCCTCCGAAGGTAGTGGCTTGTTCACAACCCTAGCTTCGGGCAGTCCTCCTTCCTTCTCCAGGTTACTGAGTATGCTCCCAAACACCTCTCTATCGTCCTTTCTCTTCCTTTCACTTTCAGAAGACAATGTTGGGAGTGGAGTACTTTCCAAACTTTGCCCCTCTTTAATCTGGAGTGGTCTAACTGCTAGACGCTTTCGCCGAAGTTTTCCGGCGACTCGAGGGATGGGTTTTGGTTGGGCGGCGAGACGATGGCTTGCTACTAGGAATGCCGCCTCTCTTGCAGTGATTTGGGCTTGTGAGGGTGATGAGGGTGAAAAGGATGGATGGGAAGACTGATCGGCCATGGTTGTATTGAGTAAGAAAGCTAGGAAACTTTTTAGGGTTTCAGGAAGAAAGTAAGTCTAGGTTTGCAGAGCTGCTAGGGTTTTTATTTGCAAAAGACTAAAATAGGCTCTCAAACGGAGGAAGTGGGAATTTATAGGTTGGGCCTTGATGGGCCCAATGCAAATTCTACGGTGGAAAGCCTTGAGGTACTAAAAAATCCTGCTGCTGCGCTCCTCACATTTATGAATCAGCAAAGAAGTGCGTCCTTTCATCTGCAAAATCATCATTTCCTTGGAAGCCTAAACGATTGGACTACTCTATTTTCAAAAAGAATTTGTCTTTAGTGTTTTATTCGGATGGGCGCAAGGTTAAGAATTAATGCAATGAATCCATCAATGCAAATGCATCTTCAAAAAGGACGGGCAACAACACATGTATCATCACAACACACCCCTCAACTCAACGATTTCTGGAGAACGGGTGCACAGTATTTCTACTAGCGCAACACTACCTCAACATAGAGCGTTTTCGCTAAGGACGGGCGAAAAATACATACGAGCGCAACACACCCCTCAGCGCAATGCATTTGAGTAGAATGGACGCAAAGTGTATCTTGTTGGCACAAGTTGCACCCATCATCGCAATGCATACCGGGTGTTGATTGTTATTATTATTTTTATTATTTTCATCAACACAAGTCACAAGGACTTTGCGATAATCAATTTCTATTACACAATCATTCACCAAGATTTAGGAATAACGCATTTAATACATAAAAGTAAGGAAATTAAAGAGAGCACGGAAATAAACGGAAGTGAATTCAATGAGAGTAATTTCATAAAGCAATAAAAACAAGTTTAGGGAAACAATAAATAACAAAATTCATAGAGCAATAAAAAAGGTAATTAAGGAAGCAAGTAAACATAGAATTTAGAGATATGGACTGGAAGACAATTTTCCATGATGAACGCAATCCACACCTCCACAGGCGGTCAAGCTTGCATGCATAATGTCGTTAAGGACATTGCTCCTTCCCGTGAGATCCTGGAGCTTCAAAATTACTTGGCAGTGTTCCAGGTGTTCTACTACGTAGTACGGCTACCAGTTGCCCAACTTGGATCTCCAAGTTTCTGATTGAAGACGCTTGCGATTGCATTACAACATCGTTTTTCTCAATATATTCCGTGAGCAGGGACTCCAATGAATTTCCAGAGGTGTTTGAGAAGGATGGTTGGTTTTTTGGTTGTCTCTGATGCCCTTGATTCTGGTTTTGGTGAAAAGGTGGAGGGTTTCCTCGATTCCCAGACTTGCTGTTCTGATGGTCACTTGGCCCACCTTGGTTATGATTTCCTCCCCAACCGAAGTTAGGGTGATTCCTCCAACCAGGATTATAAGTGTTGCTGTACGGATTATTCTGGATAGCACACACTTGCTGCGGGTTTGATGGGCACATTTCTACCGTATGACCCCCTCCACATTGGATGCAACTTATTACGGGCACTTATGTCAGCGCATTGGATTGCGCTGATCCTTGAGAGAAGGCACCTTGATTAAGCGCCATCGATTATAGAACAGAGGTCACCGCGGCCATCTGTGCAGCCAAAGTTGTCATTGTATCCATAGGTACAATGGCATTATCATTTCTTCTTCTCTCAAATCCTCTTCCTCCGTACCCGTCATCTACCCAGTCATCCATATTCTGCGAGATGTGGTCAAGGATGACCTTGGCTTCTATGTATGTTTTATCCATAAAACCTCCTGCTGCAGAGGCATCAACAATAGCTTGCATTGATCTGTTCAGGCCATTGTAAAATGTTTCCATCAGAACGCAATCGGGTATCCTGATATGCGGACAATTCTTCACCAATCTTCTAAACCGCACCCAGGCGGTGCTTAGGGTCTCATTATCCATCTGCTCAAAGTTCAGCACATCTTTTCGTCTTCTTGCGTTGACTGCTAGAGGAAGAACTTCTTCATAAACCATTCCACCAACTGATCCCAGGAAGTTATTTCATTTGGCTCCCATGAATGAGCCCACATCTTAGCCTCATCCCTCAAGGTGTATGGGAAGAGGTAAAGTCTAATACCTTCTAGGGTAATGCCAGGAATAGAGAAGTTACCGCACATCTCGACAAAACTGGTTAGATGGGTATGTGGGTCCTCACCTTGTAGACCACTAAACTGCCCCATATTCTGAATCATTTGGAGCATGACCGGTTTAATCTCGAGTCTTGCATTCTCCTCAACTATTGGACATGAAATTCTAGGAGAGAAGTCATAGAGATTGGGTGCCACATAGTTCTTCATTGGGATATTGCGGTCAGTAACAAGAAAAACTGGATCTTGCGCTGGCCGGCCCACCCCTTGATTTGCTTCAGGTGCCTCATTATTATTGTTGTTTTCTGTCATATTGACTCTCCTTCGCTTACTCTATTCTAGCGTACCCTTGCACGAAAGTACACTCGATCTCTGGGTCAGCTTCGAATTTTGGATCAGTTCTAGTACTCATAAACCGTCAGCCTATTCTTCACGTTAAATAGACAGTACAAAGAGACCTGTCCTGAAAAATACCACAAAAGTACTCAACACTAACCATTACCATCCCCGACAACAATGCCATAAACTTGGTACACTGGAAATGAATTCCGTGTTGTGCATGCATGATAATGTGCTACAAGCTCATGTTGCCATAAACTTGTAACACTATTTTTATATCTTACAGCATATGAACAAATGTGAATATGAATGAATGAACAAGTATACACGTTAAAAACATAAACTTGGTGATAAAAATGGAATGTTATGTTGTGTTATTGCTTATGCACAGTTTATGCGATACTACTTCTAAATATGCGTTACTAACTATATGCTTGTAGTATGCGATAGAGTAATGTGTGTCACAAGTTTCCTTACACTGAAACCAAGTATAATTCCAACACAAGTTTCCCAGAATAATCTGAGGTCGAACACAGGGATTGTTTTCGTTAATGTGTTACTTGTGAGATACATGCAACCAGTTTTATAATTAATAAAAGATTTGTTTTGTACATGAATTTAAATTGCGATAAACATAAATTGCATTGATAAAATAAAATTGTGTTGAAAATAAAATCCTAAGCTAACATGATACAAGATACACGATACATGATACTGAGGTCGATACTGACTATGAAGTTATACAAAGGATCGTGGTATGCGATGGCAAGACTTTATGGATGAATCAGAAATAGAAAGAATAAATAGTAAAAACATCGCAAGTTTGTTAATTGCATTAAAGATGCAACTACGGTTCCGCTTTCCCTTGGCGTACACCTCTCAGTGATCGGCTGCGTTCCCACATCTCTATGGAGAACAGGGATGAATGTAATGAACGCAAGGTTGATTCCAGGGAATTAAGAAAACATTATGGAGAAAATGGACTATGGATGAACGGAAATAGACAGAGAGATGACAATGGAAATGATCATAACATTTAATACTACGATTAAGCGTTTGATACATGGTGTGAATGAAAGATTAAGGAGATGAGTACAAGTGATGAAATAGAGTTAAGAAACAAATACAGAAAGTGTGTCAACGTCTTGACACAGATCTTGAACGGAGGTTATGCTTGCCGGTGTGTGGAATGGATGAAGAGAAAAGCTTCCCTCTCAGGCTTGCTCTTCTGGTAGAAGTGACCTTCATACAGAGCTTCAACGGCGGGATTGGAAGGATTATTTGTCCGGAGACTCACCTCTCGACCTTGTCTTATGATTCTTCTCGGATCTACTCTAGAAGTCACTCAGACCATTCTCTCTCAGATCAATATATACACATTTCTATGTATTCAAGTATATCTTTCAATGGAATTGCAGAAGCTATTTATAGGTGAAGCTTGACTCTTTGCATTATGGTCCCCACTTTATGGTTATGGTAGTTCCAGAAATGGAGGAGTGAATATTCTTTTTGTTACGCAATCAACCCGTCAGAAATGCACAACTAAAAGCTGTACACTTGTCAAAATCCTCCGCAATTGCGTTGCTCTTTATATCTTCGATCGATCGCCACATGCGGTGTTATTTTTTATTACCACATGCGGTTGAGATTGCATTGATCGCTAAGCTCTTGATCGATTGTCGCATGCGTTGTCATTGCGTTGATCGTCTCTTCGTTCTCGATTGATGGGCACAATGCGTCGTGGATGCGTTTTTTCTTTTATCTTTGAGCCATTAACGTATGCGGTGACTGATTTTCTGCAAAACAGAAATTGAAACATTCTATCCTACCATCGCAATGGTGTTGGTGGGTGTATCGACAAAAATTTATAATTCTCGCATTTCTTAGCCAATTTCTACACAATCGACGCAACTTTTCTTTCTTTTTTCTACAATATCTAAATAAAACAGTATAAATAACTTGTATTTCTACAATTTATCAGTATGTCACCACATACATGCTTGAGTCACATACAGATAACTAGGGATTTTATGTTTATTGGTTTGTGGTAAAGCAAATAAAACAAATAACCGAGAAAAACAACAAGATGTGAAGTAAATATCATATATTAACAACACAGGTGTTCGTATATACTGTTTACAAACTACAGGACACGAGACTTTAGGGCATCAACCCCAACACTTTCAACTTTGCTGGTGTCATCCTATATGGTACCTGTGAAATAGGTGTTATATCTGGAATCAAGTCAATAGTAAACTCAACTTCCCTGTCAGATGGCAATCCTGACAACTCTTCAGGGAATACATCAAGGAACTCCTGCACTACAGGAATGTTTTCAGGCTTCAACCTGTTATCCTGTGAAACAGCCACATGTGCCAAATATGCAACATATCCTTTGCTCAACAACTTCCTAGCTTTCACTACTGGTATCAAACTACTAGAGAGACGTCTTTTACTTCCCACAAACAACAACTCTTGCTCTCCTAGCCTTTTAAATACTACTTCTCTCTTGAAACAATCAACAAAGGCATGATACTTACTTGGGAAATCCATGCCTAAGATAGAATTAAACTCAAGTAACTCTAGTGGAATCAGATCAACCCACAAACTCTGACTCCCAAAGACTATCTCACAGTTCTTATAGTACTCACGCAGTACTAGAACATCTCTAACAACCATAGAAATAAACAAATCCTCAAGCATGCTTTCAAGTAATCTATCTATATGTAATGCAAACATGCTCGATACAAATGAATGCTAGCACTAGTATCTAATAACACATAAGTAGACTGGTTACATAAAGTTACTTTACCAGTCATAACATCTGGCACCTTCTCCGCCTTTTGGTGAGTCACTATATACACTCTACCCTATTGTTAAAGCCGTCCTACTACCTCTTTCTGCTTAGCTCCACTAGAACCCTCACCTTTGCTCTACCTGAGCTTCACAAAGTAATTGTGGATAATCTCTTAAAGCATCCTGCCTATCCAACTGGAAACAGACATTTCTGCCACTATAGCATATCCCTGAGTGTTGCTTACCCCAACACGCACAAGAAGGTTTCCTACCTGTACTAGCTACAGACTCGTCAGTACATCCTGTTATTGATCTATTAACTGACCCAACCATAGATCTCGATCTCTTCCTATTAGATCCTTGCTGAATCACAACTCCCTGTCCTCTCATAGTTGACTGTCCAGATAATGAAGACCTAAAACTCTTACCTCCCAATTCTATTGGAACCTGTTATTGCTCTTCCTTTCCTCTTTGCCCTTGGTCAACATCAGTTAAGCTCTTCTCAACTCTAGTGATTATCTCTGCTAGAAAAAGTAAAATCCATCCAGTTAGCTGTAGAAGTGACTGGAGTACGAATTTCCTTCCTTAAACCATTCTCAAACCTTCTGCATCTATCTTTCTCTTCTGCTATGACCAGAAGAGCATACTGAGACAACTCTGTGAACTTCTGCTTGTATTCAGTGACCGTCATTGATCCCCGAACTAACCTAAGGAACTAATCAATCTTGGCTTATTTGATGTAATACTTATCCTCAAACACTTTTCTGAACTCCGACCAGGTCATAACCACTGATCGGTTCCTTCTGGCATCAAAGATCTTCCACCATTTCTTAGCTCTTTTCTGTAGTAGGAACACCACCAACCAAATCTTATGGTTGTCAGGGCATCTCATCACATTAAAGCATTTCTCAATCATGTCTAGCCAGACCTTAGCATCTGCTGGAACTCTGGCTCCTTCGAATGTCATCGCACCTAAGGGTTTAAGCCTCTCAATGCCATAGTTTTTCTTTGGGTTTTCCTACACGGACCCCACACTTGTCGCCAGCCTTTAGGCGATCCTGTCAAATGCTCTTTCTTCTAACTGAGGATATGCTCCTATCTGCGAAGTATTTGACTCGTTGTCTGAAGTTGTTTCCTGAATAATCGGATTCTTACCTTTTCTCTTACTTGAATCTGGATCCCTTCTATCCTTAGGATTTCTAACGGTAGGGTGAGGATCCCCATCTTCCTTCTGCTTGCTCTGCCTATCACTTCTTCTTGGCATTCTTACCTAATTATGATATACACATTTAGAGACTCACAATAGGGACCTACACTAATGCATGAACACTCTTTCCTTGCCTAAAAACCTTAAGCTCTAATACCAACTTGTCATACCCTTCCCAGATTACCTTCTTAATCTAGAAGAGAACATGACAACAGTAGTTACCAAAATTTTTGTGGCACTTAGCGCCTAACTAGCCCGTTTAACCTGCTTATGTAACCCTGAAATAACATATTTAACACTCAAGAGCTAGCAGAACTTAATAATATTTAAAATAACCTCAAGGTTCTAGTCATAGCAAGCTCAAACATATATATAGAAATAAGGTTCAGTGGGTCCCACACTCATTACTAGTCCCTAATATGCAAACACATGTGTACATTACAAAAAAAAAACACTTAGACTTTCTCCTTCAATTAAGCCTTTAAGTGACAAAGCAGCAATACAGTTACCTTCTGGGGAAATGACCACTACCTGGGAGAAGGAAAACATTTAAACGAGTAAGCAACTAGCTCAATGGGTGATTAATAATTCATAAACAACATGCTTTAAAATTGAAAGTTGCCAATTAATTTCATAATTAAAAATTTTCATCATAGTATAGCATAAAACATAGTTTAACATAATCCATGGTTGAAAGAGAACCCTTTTGCTCAATCGCTCAACGTTAAACCTTAGTTGGTGTGGAGTATTCTCGACACATACAACATCAAATCTACCTACGTGCACGTGGTTATCACTAAGTACCATCATACCTTAGGTACTACTGCACAGGTATCTTCACATTGTCCTTCAGTATCGAGTTCTAACATTCAACATAAAACTCATACTTTGAAGTAAATCATACTTTGAAAGCATAGCATCATAAATCATATGCTTTAACATATTTGCTAATAAGCATCATTTCTAACGCATGCTCCTTGCAATGTAAGTATTGAAATACTTAAATCATGCTCACAAATTTCTTTAAAACTAGCATGCGTTAATGGCTTCATGAAACATAGCTTGCTTGGAAATCATTTTAAACATTCATAATATAGACAAACATGAGTCTAAAAATTTAGGTAAAGCATGTGTCACTAAAACATTTAAAAAAACATCAACTTTGTCACTTATAGCCTTTGTACGTTTCTCCTAGGGTTGATAAGCCCTTCCTATTGATGTTAACCCTATGGAAGTGAATAACATATTTAGCTAGTGCCCTTAATTATCTTGTGAGACGAACTAACTAAAATGTACTTAACATTTAACGTAAATTATCTCATTCAATCTCAACACATACTTCTCTTATGCATTCAACACTTAGAAAACCTTTGGGTGTTAGCCTGAGTCTATGTGACCAACCATCAATGGTTCAAGCGTTAGCACATGCCCTATGCACTCATCACATCTCTCTAAAAGATCTCTTACCGAAGAGTTCCATGAACGCGTTTGGATCGCTCCGATCTCATAGTGACCGCAACATTATACATTCAAAACATACAGATATGCAAACAAACACTAATTATCGGTATGCTATGAATAATAAAATAACAAGGGAAAGAGTGTCATACCAGTTGAAGACGTTCTTCAAACTTCAGCACTCAAATCAGCGGAAAACCTCCACGTGATCTACCAATGCCCAGCGGAAGCGTCAACGACAGCAGCATGAACAACCGCACGAACACGAACGCCGCGGGGACAACACCATCAGTAAAGAGCCTCGGGTATTCTCGGAGTGAAAACCCAAAGGATGGTCTTTGGAGAATTTAGTAGAGGAATGAGAAAACATGAATCATGTAGGCGATAAGCAAGTGGGAGGGAAAAAGACGCTATCACATAGCAAATTGCTTATCGTTTAGGAGAAGCTACAAGATCGTGTAGGATTTACTGAACGATCATTTAGGAAAAGGTATACGATCATTTAGCAAAATCGGCACACTATATGATCATTTAGAGAAGCTATGCGATTGTGTAGAAATAGCGTGTGATCATTTAGGCGCGAGGGGAGCTATCGTATAGTCTCTCGATTTTCTTAAGCGATCGTTTACGAGACACAAGCGCACTCTCTTTTTTTCCCTTCGGGCGCTCGAACAAAATGAAAACTATTTTCATTTTAACTCATCAGTTACAATAACCGACGTTACCCCACTAACCCACGTTCGAACATGAATTTTGGATTAATTATCATATAATTAACCAACTAATTAATTAATAAATATAATCGTATTATATTTTTATCCTATAGTTTGATATCACATATCTACTATAGTATTTTCTCCTCTATTTGATATAAATCATATTTATATCTAATTTTCTCCAAAATAATGTATCTCATACATTTAGCCAAGTATATCATATATAATTAACAAGTCCAATTATATCATATATAATCGAACTTCCTCTTGTCAATTTGAAAATTTCAAATTAACCCAAATACTGGTTCTCGACTTTATCCAAGTTACCCAGGGGACCTAATGGACCTGTGGCTCGAAGCTCCAACGGTCCTGAATAGCTTACTAAACTCTTTAGCCACGACATCCACCATCCGTTAACTGTTAGGGATTTCACTAAAGACCAACAGCTGAACTCTTCTTACCACAGATATATTTCTGTGTCCATCGGATATAACAAATCATGAGTACGATGACCCTTCATAGATGCTCGTAAGTACAATTGGGCCAAATTACCATTTTTCCCCTGTAGTTACATCTCACTCCTTAAGTACCACTGATTCCTCTAATGAACAATACAACATAGTCCAACTATGTGTGAACACCTCTCGGGCCAAGAGAAGGTGTGTGACGCCACATCATTCAAGCCTTGGAATTAGCCTTAAGGGAGCTATCTATCTACTTACCCCTGCCTAGGGGAAGAAGTGAATTCCATCTTGTGTAGTTGAGTTCCCAGCTCCCAAATCAGACGAATCCCCAAAATGGTAGGTTTGAATCAGCGACCTGGACACTCGCACTCATACAAATCAAAGGACTGCCCTCAATGGCAGGAGTTCCCAACTCACTCAGGATTGAGGTCATGTTACCTATGGTCATCCTAGTAAAGTGAAGACCCTGTCATAAATGGTGTTATATAACGAGACATCAACACTTCGTGGTCAGGTCTTATATAAACTCTTTGTATAGGACGCCTCTGCTCGTATGTCCCCAACACGAATGATCAGGATCAGACCATCTGTGACAAGTCACAACACTTGTGACCATTCCACAAAGTGGGCTGCATCCATAGCATTACCAGAAAAAGGTTTCCCTCCTATATCCATATACTACAGACCATCTTGGTTATCACTCAAGACATGATCACTTGTATGTCACCACATACATGCTTGAGTCACATACAGATAACCAGGGATTTTATGTTTATTGGTTTGTGGTAAAGCAAATAAAACAAGTAACTGGGCAAAATACCAGATGTGAAGTAAATATCATATATTAACAACACAAGCATTCGTACATACTATTTACAAACTACATGACACGAGACTTTAGGGCATCAACCCCAACATCAACATTATGCAAGGTCTAACGTACTTTGCATAATAGTAGATTAAGTTGTAAAAATTAGATTTTCTTGTATTGAATGAAGACTTTTCTGAGTTCTTTTATGAGTAATCTAGTTTAGAATCTTCCAATAAAACCGTTTTTAAGAATAGGCTTTCAAACTAGAAGAACGATACAATGAAAGAACCCTAGAATTTAATACAAATTAAGATAAAAACATGATAATTGTTGTCAATAAAGTGTTTTTAACTAGTTTAGGGTTAATTAGAATTCAATTTCTTCATTAACTACTTGGGCTATTAGGCATTACTTGATAGGTTTCGGAATTGTGTAAAATTCATAATATTTTTGAATTCGATGATAGAACCATACCTAATGACTATTTTTTCCAAGAATCTTCCCATAGAATTTATAAGTTATTTTGTGTTCAATTTTTATGTGTCTCAAAATAACAAGAATCTTCATTTTCTTTTCTTTTAATTTCTTTTACAAACCAACCCCCCTCCCCTTCCAAGGAATTTGTTATTTCATTTAATTTTTCAATCAAACCTAACAACCACCATTTATTTGGTCTAGAATTTCATTTAATTTGCAAAATAGTTTCAAGTACCCTAAATAAAGACTTCTATTTTGCAATGATACCCCAGTGAGGTAGGACAAACATCACCGGTGGGGTGATCAAATGCTCCTTCGCTGGGATGAGACATTCTCAACCATTAGGTAGAACCAACTCTTGGAACTGAACTAAAAAACCTCCATTTATTTGGTCCAGAACTGTTAACCTTTAACAATTCCGTGTAAGTGTGACCACTAGCTTTCGTTGCCAAAGTCCCGCCCTAATGAGCCCACCGTAGGGAAGAAGCAAATTAGGACAAGAGACTAAGTAACTATAATAATATAAATGAATGATTATGATGATGCTTCAAGTTCTTGTCCCCAGCAACAGTGCCAAAAACTTGTTAAGATAAATTTATGATGATGATTATGATGCGCTATGACTTATGATAATATGCAATACTACATTCTAAATGTCTGCGATGATGCTTATATGCTTCATAGTATGCGTTCGTGTAGTGCGTGTCAAAAGTTTTCTTGCATTGGAACCAAGTATAATTCCAACGTAAGTTTCTCAGAGTGATCTGAGGTCGAACACGGGGATTGTTGTGATTAATATGATGCTAATGTGGTATATGTAACCGGTTAACATAAAGAATAATGAATTGGGTTTGCAGAAACATAAATTGCGGTAAAGAGTAAATTGCGGTAAAGAATAAAATACGATGGTAAATAAATTGCAATAAAGTAAATTGCGGTGATAAAGTAAATGAATAAAATATTAATATACAGGGTGAGGACTGGCTGTGAAGATGTGGAAAAGTGTCTGGTGAATGCGGTGGTAAATCTTGTGAAATGAATCAGAAAGAGAATGGATAGAGGGAAAGGACATCGAAAGTTCGTCAATCTTGTTGAGGATGCAACTAAGGTTCCGCTTTCCCTTGGCTTACACCTTTCAGTGATCGGCCGCGTTCCCTTATATCTATGGTAAAACAAGGATGAACGTGATGAACGCAAGGTTGTTTCCATCTCTGGAAATACTTCTCGCTTTAGTTAACGCATTCTTCCAACCTTCTTTCGATAGGCGGAATAACATCTTCACTTCTGCTCTCAGAGGTGAAGATGTCGTCAAGCATGCTTTAGCTAAACTCAGCCGATTTCCTTAAAAAGGGTTAACTCACTCGCTTAATCCTTCCCTTTTACCGAGGGTATTAGTTACACATGATGGAGAAAATGGATGATGAATGTATGGAAAAGAACAGAGAAATGACAATGAATACGATAATGATATTTAAATCTAAAGATCAACGTTTGTTCCAGATAATGAATGAAAGATTAAAGATAGATGAATGGAAAATAAGAACAAATATGGAAAGAGTGTCAATGTCTTGACACACATCCCGATCGAAGACGTCGTGCTTGCCGGCATGTGGAAGAAATGGAGTGGAGAGCTTCCCTCTCAGGCTTGCTTTCCAGGTAGAAGTGACCTTTGGCATAGAGCTTCTTCTTCGGGAATGGAAAGAATTGCTTGCTCAGAGAGACTTACCTCTCAGTCTTGTCTCGTCGTTCTCCCAGATTTTCTCTAAATTGTCTCTTCAAACCAGCCTCATTTTCATTGAATTTGAGGAAGCAATTTATAGACCTTGACTTCTTCTGTATTAGTGGTCCCGCTTTGAAAATCTGATAATTCTTGCCATGGCTTAGTGGAAATGTCCGCTATGCTCCACGATTGATTTGTCAGAATCGTACAACAGAAAGCTGTACAATGTCAGTAGTCCTTGCGAATGCATTGCTCTTCACATCTTCGATCGATCACCGCATGCGGTGTAATTGTTTTCATCTTCTATCGATTGTCGCATGCGGTGGAAATACTTGATCATTTGAGTCCATGATCGATCGTTGCATGTGCTGCAGTTCTTTCTTTGTTCTTGAATGATTACCGCATGCTGTGATAATGCATTGTTCTTTTTGTCCTCGAGGAATTGTCGCATCCAGTGACCTGTTTTCTACAAAACAAAGAATTGGACATTCTATTTTGCCATCGCAATGGGGTTAGCGGGTGTGCTTACGACACTTTACAATTTTTCGCGTTTCTAAGCCAATTTCTATACGATCGATACAACTTTTCCTTCTTTTTACTGCATAATCTAAATAAAACGGTATAAATAACTTATATTTCTACAAGTTATCAGTGATCTTATCCTCTTACAGGAGATCAAATAAAGAAACGCGACAAACTGCCATCCTATAGAGGGATACTCCCAAGGTGCCTCGAGGCGATGCACAGTAACTTTATTCAATCCAACGAAGGAGACTGAGGGATATGCTGTCGCACTTCCCGCTCCCACTTACTATGAATACTCTCTCTATCCACCTTGATATTGACCTACCCAAACACCATCCGTTAGGGGGACACGCCAAAGGTGTCTCGAGGCCGAGGATAGATCTCACGGTGTGGACTATATAGAAGAAACGTGAAAGGTTTAAGTGAAGCATCTTATGCCCCAAGTACCTCCCACTAAATGTTCTACCTAGGGGTTCATTAACCTAGACAATTCGACTACTGATTTTAGTCTAAGTCATCATTTTAAGTCCGTTCATAAACAACTTTTGTCTATGAATTATGAACAAGTTCAAGTAGTCACATTTAAACACTTTAATGGACTATCCTTAACTTGCATGCATGCATCAAATCTATCTAATTCACCTTTCTAGCTAAGTTCCCAAGTAGGGGTGTTACATTTCCGTCAACTTAAATATCCCAGCCTAGACAGAACCCGCCTTAGAAAAAATGTCCCTTATAGATAGATTTGCTACACTTTAACCTTTTATTAGTCAATTTAATCTAACTAAACTGATTAAAAGATTAAAGCCTTAGGGTTGCTAATCATATTAGAACCGTGATCTTAGGTCTATGTTATCCAAGTTCTAAACATTTTAAAAAACATGAATTAAACCTAAGTGAGCATGCATGTCTTTCTTATTGCTTTTAATTCTAATGTCTCTTTAACCTTTAAAAAGAAACAACTAAAAAACATCGCGCACAACTAGGTGTTTATAATGCTTATAAAGTAACCTATGGGTCATGCTTCATGCAATGTCCGGTTGTTACTATACATAACTCTTGAACAAGAGTATCCATGAGCGTGTTCGGATCTTTCCTATTTCATTGTGACTGAATTACCACACACACATTCTAACAAATAGGTATGCAATTTTACACTAATTAACGACATGCTTTGATAAATAAAATACAAGAGATTGAGTATACGCACCAGTTGAAGACTCTCTTCACTTCGAACTCAACCCAGCGAGAGCAAACCTCTACGTCCTTTATCGCCCTACAGATAGTCGGCTACAAGTAGCACGATCGTCTACACGAATGGCAGTGCACAAACAAGCAGGAGCGGGGACGACAGCACCACTTAGAGCCCTTGGTATTCTCGGAGTGAGAACCCAAAGAGTGGTCTTTGTTGGATTTGGTAGAGGAAGGGGGAAATGGATGATCGTGTAAAATGATAAGTAAGTGGAAGAAGACTATCGTATAGCGGATGCTTATCGTTTAGAGAAAGCTACACAATCATGTAAGTTTTACTAAGTGATCGTTTAGTAAATGGTAAGTGATCGTTTAGAAAACTCAGCACGCTAAGCGATCATTTAGAGAATACGTGCGATCGTTTAGACGTGGGGTGTACGACTGTTTAAGCGATAGGGCTATCGTATAGGCTCTCAGCTAAGCAATCGATACGTTTTCACACCTTTTGCGATTTTTTGAACTCTTTGCAAAATGAAACCAATTTTCATTTTATTCTTCAATTACAATAACCGAATACTGATTTTCTCACTAATGCATGATTGAGGAGAAAGTTTCGGCCAATTATCACATAATTAACCAATTAATTAATAAATGAATATAATCACATTATATTCTTAACCTATAGTTTGATATCATATATCTACTATAGTAATTTCTCCTCCATTGATATAAATCATATTTATATCTAATTTCATCCTATACATTTAGTCTATTATATCATATATAATTAACCAGTTCAATTATATCATATATAATCGAACTCCCTCTTGTCAATTTGAACATTTCAAACTGACCCAATAACTGATTCTCAACTTTATCCAAGCTACCTAGGGGACCTTATGGACTTGTGGCTCGAAGCTCCGGTACATGAATAACTGAGTAAAATCTTTAGCCATGAGATCTACCATTCGTTAACTGTCAGGCATTCCACTAAAGACCAACAGCTGAACTCTTCTTACCACAGATATATTTCTGTGTCCATCGGATATAACCAATCATGAGTACGATGACCTTTCACAGATGCTCGTAAGTACAGCTGGGTCAATTTACCGTTTTTCCCTTGTAGTTACATCTCACTCTTTAAGTACCACTGATTTCTTTAATGAACAATGCAACATAGTCCAACTATGTGTGAACACCTCTCGGGCCAAGAGAAGGTGTGCGGTGCCACATCATTCAAGCCCTGGAATCAGCCCTTAAGGGAGTTATCTATCTACTTGCCCCCACTTTGGGGAAGAAGCGAATTCCATCTTGTGTAGCTGAGTTCCCAGCTCCCAAATCAGATGAATCCCTAAAATAGTAGGTTTGAGTCCGCAACCAAGCCACTCGTACCCATGCAAATCAAATGATCGTCCTCAAAGGCAGGAGTTCCCAACTTACTCAGGGTTGAGGTCATGTTACCTATGGTCATTCTAATGAAGTGAAGTCTCTGTCATGAACGGTGTTATATAATGAGACGTTAACACTTCATGGTCAGGTCTTATACAAACTCTTTGTATAAGATGCTCCCGCTCGCATGTCCCCTACACAAATGATCAGGATCAGACCATCTATGACAAGTTACAACACTTGTGACTATTCCACAAAGCAGGCCGCATTTGTAACGTTACCAAGATAAGGTTTCCCTCCTATATCCATATACTACAGACCATTTTGGTTATCACTTAAGACATGATCCACTTATATGTCACCACATATGTGCTTAAGTTACATACAGATAACCAGGGATTTTATGTTTATTGGTTTGTGGTAAAGCAAATAAAACAAACAACTGAGCAAAATAAAGATGTGAAGTAAATATCATATATTATACAACACAAGCATTCGTACAATCTTTTTACAAACTACAGGACACGAGACTTTAGGGCATCAACCCCAATAGACCATTATCTCACGGGTAAACTTCTTGCAAATAGAGTGATCTCTGCATATGCAATAAGGAATGTTTTCTTCAATGCTTAGAAGATAGACAATGACATCAGTATTGAATCAATAGGGAAGAACATGTTTCTTTTAAAATTTTGTAGAACATTGGATAAAGAGTGGATTATCAGAAATGGTTCGTGGATTTTTTATAAGCACCTCATAATATTAGAAGAACCACAGATGAACCTCAAACCATATGATCTTGGGTTTAACAATGACGCTTTTTGGATTAGGTTATATTTTGTTCCTTTTGGCTTTCAAAATAAAGAAATGGCAACTTCTATTGGCAATCATATTGGCGGGTGTTTAGAGGTTGATTATGATGAAGAAGGGTATTGTTGGGGATAAACTTTAAGACTAAGGATTAGACTTGATATTACAAAACCACTAAGAAGAGGGATAAAAGTAAAATGATCAGAAATGGGTAAGGAAAATTGGTTAAAAATCAAATACGAAAGACTACCTGAGTTTTGTTATTCATGTGGTTGCATAGGCCATGTTGCAAAAGATTGCCTGTTGAGCATTGAGGTTGATACTTTAGATGGAAATGTGAAGTACCAATTTGGCCCATGGTCGCGTTTCTCTTGTTTTTCAAGAGCACAAGAAATCATTTTGTCTCTTCCAAGAATCAAGAAAACACTAGCTCACCCCTCTATAATGATCAATTCCTAAATGAAGTCTACCAAACAAACAAAATTGTCAAGGTTACAAGCAAGAACAATGTAGAATTGATGACTGAACATGAGAAGCACAATTTAAAGTGGGATCTAAACAAGGAAATTCAAGAAAACATGAATAACACTCAACTTAGGGAATAGATCTTTACATTCTAAGCTTCTGCATTAAGCACTAGCCAACCACAAGTAAGGAACACAAATCAAACAAAACCAACAAACATTTTGGCTCAAAACATTACTCCTACTTGTGATGCAATTGATGACAAAAATGATACAGTATTAAGTGGAAGGAAATTGAAGACTTGGAAAAAGAGATTGAGGCCACCTAGTGAGGATCCATCATATTGTAATCACCCAACTCACTCCAAAAGAAAGGCTTTATTTGATGGTGAAAATGTGTTGGCAAGGAGAAGACCATGCTTTTCTTCCCCAAACTTCAGTGCTTTAATCCCCCCTAATGGTTTGGCAGAGGCTATAAGTCAGCCCTATCGTAAGTTAAGAAAATCATTTGTTGGAATGCTCTGGGTCTAGGTAACCTAAGAGCATTTCGTGCTATCATTGATCTTGTCCGAACAAATAACCCTGACATTGTCTTTATTTCTAAAACAAAAGTGGGCTCAGAGATTTTAAACCAAATCAAAATGAAGTGCAAGTTTGTTGGTTGCTTACCACATTGACTCAATTATCTTATGGAAAATAAAAAGTGGAGGTTCACTGGTCTTTATGGATACCCGAATCAAATAGGAAAACACTCACTTGAGGTTTAGTTAAAAAGTCGTATGTGGATGATAACATTCCTTGGCTTATTAGAGGAGATCTTAATGAGATTTTATTTAATTATGAGAAGATTGATGGACATTCAAAAAATCCTAGATTACTTCATACTTTCAAGGACATTTTAGATTAATGTAATCTAATTGATATGGATTTCATTGGTCATAATTTTACATGGTATGGAAAAAAGAATGGTAGTACCATCTGGGAGCGGCTTGATAGATTCCTTTGTTCTCCTTCTGGAATCATTTCCATATGGCAACAGTCAAGCATTTAGACTGGCACTATTCTAACCATTGCCCTATAATTCTTTGTTCGAAACAAAGTGGCCTATCTCCTACAAGAAGGAAATGAAATTTTAAATTTGATGAATTTTGGAAACATGAGGAATATTGTGCAAAAATCATTGAGGAAGCCTTAGAAATCTAAAAATTCTACCCTTCCTCTCCATCATAGACTAAAAATATGTTCAAAACATTTAGGACCATGGGGAAAAAGAATCAACGGTAATTTTAAATCAAAGATTAAGAACTGCAATCTTATCTTGCAAGCTGCTTATGAAAATTCTCTCACTGTTGATTTTGCAAAAATCCATGAAATTGAATTTGAGTTGAAGCTTCTTCTAGAAAAAGAAGAAATCTTTTGGAAGCAAAGACCAAAGAAAATTGGTTGAAAATAGGAGATAGGAATACCAAATGGTTCCACAGAAGGCTACCATAAGGAAAAAGAGAAATGAAATCCATGGGATAATTGACAAGGATTGAAACTGGGTCTCAGATTTTAATAAGATTAAAGACACTTTTATCCCTTGTTACAAGGAATTGTTTGAATCTTCAAATACATTATGGGATCAAATGGGAGAGGCATTCAAAGCAATAACACCAAGAGTTTCAGACATCATGAACAAAAAAATTAACTGAAGCTTATATGAAAGACGAGATTGAGATAGTTGTAAAACAAATGTTTCCAACAAAGGCACAGGCCCTGATGGGTTCCCGACTATCTTCTATCAATATTATTGGGGCCTGGTTGGTAATACTACCATTTGTGACTGTCTTAACTTTTTAAACAACCAGGGTAATATCACTTCTTGGAATTCAATAAATATTGTTTTGATCCCTCAAAAATAATGAACCTAAAATAGTAAGTGGCTTTAAACTTATTAGCTTATGCAATGTTAACTATAAAATTATGTCCAAAACTATTGGTAATCGTATTAAACTGGTTCTTAATGAAATTATCTCTAAAAACCAATTTGCTTTTGTTCCTAAAAGTAATATCACATATAATATTATGATTAGCCATGAATTTATCAGTTTCATTATGAATAAAAAAAAAAAAGTAACAAGATAGAAGCAATTCTTGTATCTCCTAATGTCAGTGATGATAGAAGTAGTTTCCTCTAGAGTATGATGGGAATTCCAATGGTTAAAATTTAGGCCATTATCTGGGGCTTCCATCTTCCCTATCAACAAGAAAGTGTAAAGATTTCCAATTTTTAATTGACAAGATATGGAAGACATTACAATGATGGAAAAGGAATTTTTTCTTGACTAGGGGTAAAGAAATTCTTTTTAAGAGTGTTGCCCAAGCTATTCCATGTTATGGGATGAGCATCTTCAAATTGCCTAAGCAACTATGTTCGGAGAGTACAAGGAAATTTTCAAGATTTTGGTGGGGAACAATCTCAAGGAAAAAGAAAATTCATTGGATCAAATGGGCAGATCTCCACATCCCAAAAGCCCTTGGTGGTCTAAATTTTAGAGATATTAAAGGATTCAATAGAACTTTGGTTGCTAAACAAGCATGAAGACTTATTTCAAATAATAATCTTACTTGTATCGAAGGTTCTTACAAGTCTTTACTTTAGAAACAGTACAATTATTAAGGCCGAACTCGGAAAAAAAACCCTCTTACTTATGGAAAAGCAACCACTCGGGTTGTTTACTACTTAAGGAAGGACTGCACATTCAGAATTGCTAATGGGGCTTCTACAAGAATGTTCCAAGACCCTTGGTTACCTATAGAATCAACATTTAAGCCAAGATGTCAAAGTACGTTAATTGAAAATGCAAAAATTGCTAATTTTATTACTCCTGATGGTGAATGGAACATTGATTTACTCCTTAAGGCTTCTACAGTTGATGAGGTGAAATCATCAGAAGAGTTCCTCTAAACCTAAGGATGGAAGATTAAGCTAATTTGGCATGATGACAAGTATGGTCTCTATTCGGTGAAATCTGGCGTGAGAGTAAATGGTATAAAAAATCTAGATTTTGCCCATGCTCTTCCCGTGAGAGTAATATGGAAAATCTATAGATGAAGATTTGGAAGCTTATGATTCCTTCTAAGATAAAGCATTTTGTTTGGTGGGCACTTAAAAACATTCTCCCAACCAAGTAAATTTGTTGAAGAAAGGCTTGGATCTTTTACTATTTTTCCTTAAATGTGGAAGATAGAAGGAGGGCATCGACCACATTCTTTTCTCGTGTGAAAGAGCTAAAGCTGTGTGGCAGTATGTTTTGAATGAGAATGCACTATTTGAAGATTTCAACAATAGTAATGGAATGTCTTATCTAATACTTGTTCGAGCAATCTAGATTTAATTGTTATATCCTGCTACGCTATTTCAAACGATCGCAACAGTTATCTAAAAGGACTTCAACTACCTTTCCCTTAGTTAAAGGTTCCTGGATCATTAATTATTATGAATATTTCATGGAATCGTACAAATTTCAAAAGGAATATGCGAATAGAAATATTGAAAAATGAAACGTATCAAAAGTCAGGTTTTCTCCTCCTCCAGACGGCTTCAAGATTAATACTGATGTCACTTGAATTTCTGCTCTCTCTTCAACTAGCTTAGGAATTGCCATAAGGTCGTCCGAAGGATCAATCATTACTATTTCAACAATCCATACTCAGAATGTCCCTGATGCTCCTCTTGCTGAAGTTCTTGCAATTAAGGAAGGTCTGAAGCTAACAATCACCTTAAAATGCCAAAATATCATACTGGAATCTAATTACATGTTTGTGATTAATCTTCTTCAAGGGAAATCCTCTACCATTGCCGAAATAGAATGATATATAGACGATATTCACTCACTCCAAAGTAGCTTTACATCATCCTTATTCTCGTTTGCTCTTCGTTCATCCAATGTCCTAGTTGCTTGTGTTGCAAAATTTGCGAAGAAAGATCCTGTAAACACCTTATGGTTGAAAAACTTTCCCTCTTGTTTCCTTTGCTGAAAAAGATTGTAATGATTCTCTTGCCCTTTGAGGCTTATTAATATAATATGAGTTATGTGTTTTGAAATATCATATATATATATATGATAGGCCTAATATATCTTATCAATATATATCAAATATAATTACCCTATCCGTGATAGACATCTATCACTCGCGGTCTATTACTGATAGACAATGACATTTTCTATACTTAGAAATATTCTCGGCAGTTTTACTATCCAAAACAATTACCCTTAGTTTATTATCCATTTATGCATGAATAAGATTACCCATTTTGAAGAGTTTCGAATTCCCTGTTTAACCTTTGTAAAAAAAAAAAACGAATTCCCTGTTTAACTGAAGAAATGATATTGTTGTTTAAAACCAAAAAAAAAAAAATGATATTTTATCTATTTGCCAGTTTGAATGCTTTATTGAGCAACAAACTACTTAAAGGATGGATGGAGAAAAGGTAAATGCCAGAAGTTATAATTATTTTTTATTATTTCACCAAATTATTCCATTTTTATCTTTAGGGAGTCCAGAAACAACCCTACTACTTATGGATGGTTTTTGCCATTTGTCCTATGATTTAATTAATTAATTAATTATGTAATCAATTGATATATAATAAACTCATATATATAGAAAATAATTAACTAAAAAATTGTAAATAAATTAAGAGGATGGGGAAACGCTGGTTTCCTAAAAAAAAGGCATCGACAGTTAATGCACATTTAAAATAGAGCAAATAATTAGCTTCCATATTGCAAGAAACCCAAAAACCAAAATTCCCATCCCATTCAGTTCTCTGCCTTCATCTCCAACTCCAAATTCCATCAAATTTTTGCAGAGAACTGATCAAATTCCCATCAAAAATCACAAACAAAAAAAAAAAAAAAAAAAAAAAAAAAAAAAAAAACCCCAAAATTCCAATGGGATACTTCATCAAAGGCGACCTAGAAAATGACCAAATTTACCCCATGATGATGGAGAATCCCCAACTCCGCTGGGGATTTATCCGTAAAGTTTACGCCATCATCACTATGCAATTGCTTCTCACCGCCGCCGTCGCTGCCACCGTCGTCTTCGTCCGCCCCATTCCCACATTCTTCGTCAAAACCACTCCCGGTATCATCGCTTACATCGGCATCGTGATCTTCACTTTCATAGGTTATATATATATATATTATATTTTCTTTTTTCATAAAACCTCGTTTAATAACTATTTGATTGTTAATAATAATTTGTTTGGTTGCAGTTCTTTGTCCGTTGTATGCTTATCATAGGCATCATCCATGGAATTTTATCTTGCTTGCTCTGTTTACGATTGGTATTTCATTTTCTGTTGGAATTTCTTGCGCCTTCACCAAAGGTAATCTTTTCAATTCTTCCATTTCTTTTGTTTTTTTTCATTACAAAATAATTTTATCAGTTTTAGTTTTTGTTTCTACGGTTTTTTTTTGGGTGTCATAATTAGTTCGTGGGTTTAGCCGTTTCAGATTTGTTTGAATTTGTTATTTCTGATTGATTTAGCTTTTTTTGCGCATTTATGACAGTTTTTGAAGGGTAGGTTAGGTTTTAAAATAATTAATCCATAATTTCATTTTTTTTCCTTAAATTATTGGTTTAATAACATGTAGGGTTTTACTCTGAAAAAAAAGGTTTTGCCAAAAACTTAGTTGAATAAACGTAATTTTATTTCGAAATTTGGGTGTGGCGATCCAATCTCTAATCTCAAAGTTGATTCTACAAATCTATATCAATTGAACTATGACGATGTTTAAGCCAATTAAAACATAACTTAATGTGAAAATTGTGCTCCATTTAATTTTTAATTTTTTAAAAATGGATCTATTTGATAACTAATTGAGTTTTCTTTTTTTTTTTTTTGTCAAATTTAAAAATGTTTTTTAAATGGTTAAAAAAAAAAGAAAGAAATTGTTGAGAATTTGAGGAACACGACAAGAACACTGATGGTAATAAAATATAATATAATATTAAAATAAATAAATATTAAATAAATAAAACATAATATATAAATAAATAAAATAAAACAAATGAGAAAATTCTCAAATTCTCAAATAAAATAAGAAATGAGAAAATTCTCGAATTTCTCAAATAAAATAAGAAATGAGAAAAGTCTCGAATTTCTCATATCTTAATGCTATTAGTGCAATAAGGCAAGTGGACTTAAATGGACACAAACTATGAATAATTATAAGGCACATGGACAACATAAAGGGTGACCCATGGTTTTTGGGACACTAAGTAATGGGCATCTATTTGTTATTATAATATTCATAATACTCCCTCTTAGATGCTCATATATATATATATATATATAGTTAAAACCTTACTAAAAAAACCCTAGTGAAGGAAAAAGAGTACATATTTCATATGACATATACTTCTAAAATAATACAATATATTTACTCCCCTTATGAAAACATCACTTAAGATCTCTAAGTTAGCCTTTGTAAATAAGTCTGCCAGATTATCCTTCGAACAAATTTGTTGTACAGTGATGTAGTCATTTTCTTCAAGTGTATATCATGCAACGGAAGACTACAGAATTAATACGCACTTAAACTACATTTAATTTGAGTTTTAAGCATGTTGTTCATATGATATTCAAAATAGGGTTTGAAACACATATTACCTTTGAAGATATCCTTCACAAATTCAGCTGAGATCCACACCACCAGATCTTCTCTACTATGCTTAAGTTGGAATGTGTAGTGGAAACACTAAATCAAGTTGAATTGATGAAGAACAAGTGAAGGGAATGTAGGGTCTTCAAGTTATCACTTCAGAAAGTATAACTTAGAAATCTTATTTGTTCTTCATGCATGGAGCTTATATATATAGGTAGAATTCATGCAAATGTACAAGGTTATATGAAGGGTAGCTCCAGCTTGAAGATCACACAAAGAAATCGAATTTGGTGATAATCCATCAAATGTAGTTAGCTAACTTAAAATGATTTCAAAAAACATTTTCATTATTATTTTTATTTTTTAAATTAGTTTTATAAAATTAATTCAAGAATAATTAATTAAATAAAACTATTTTTAATTGATTTTTAATTAAACTTTTTTTAATTAAAATAATATTAATTTAATATCTAAATATTAAATTAATAAAATATCAATATCATCGATAAATCAATTTTATATTTAAATATTAATTGATTTTCCAATTTCGTTTAATTTCATTTAAATTAAATGTTTATAATTGTATCATATACAATCAATCAAAAACTCTAAAATTGAATTTGAATATTTCAAATTCATAACCCTAATTTATACATCAATACTCAATTTGTTATTCCAATTTAGTGAGCCAGTAGAGGAACCTAATGGACCTACACCTCCAACAATTTGTAATTAATTCGTTAAAACTCTTTAATCGAATTAATTACTATTCGTTAACTATCAAGACATACGACTATAGCTCCGATAAGTGCATTCTCCCCACTGTAGATATATTTCTGTCCTTATAAACAATAATCAGTAAGTCGATCCTTCACAGGTTGTTCGTATTTACAGCTGGGTCAAAATTACCATTTTATCTCTGTAAATACATCTTGTTTCTTAAGTTCCCACTGGAACAATTTTGATTCATATTACTACTTATGAATCATGTCCTTCTCTATCATGAGAAGAAGGACCCCGATTGTTTAATACCTGGAATCAGCATTTAAGAAAACAACCTGTCCTAAAATGGGTAGGAGTGAATTCCATCTTGCAGGACCCAACTATCCATCAGGTCTTATCCCTAAAATGAAAGGCTTATTGAGCAGTGTTGTTGGACTACTCTCACCCAGGAAAATCAAAGGATAATCCTGTATAAACAGGAGTTCATAGCTAGTTCCAGATTAAGATCGAGTTATCCTAGTTACTTAAAGTATGAAATAGTCAGTTTTAATAGTAAACGGTCGTTATAAAGAAAAATGACTATTTTATGGTCTAGTCTATATGCAAACTCATTGCATAGGATGCCCCCACTCACATGTCTCTACATGAATGATCTGTGGATCATATCATTTGTATTTCCTATACAAAATAGGTTGCATTCAATAGTGTTACCAGGATGAGATACCCAATTTCATCCATATACTATCCATATACTTATAAACCATTTAGGTTATATACTATTAACTTGATCTTGTTTATGTCACCACATAAAGTTAAAGTATTCATACTATAGCCAGGATATGTTTATTGGATTTTCATAATAGAACGCAAAATCAACAACTTTATTGAATAAGATACTCAATAATATTTTATTGATAAATAGAATGTTCAACACAAAATTTATGAACTGCGAGTTCTAGGACATTCCCAACATCAAGATCATGAATGTAGAAAAGCTTCGATGAAATATGGTTTGCTCTATCTCCTTTAATATATCCTCTTTTGATTTGGGCTATGCAAGTTGTGTTGTCTTCGTATAATGTTGTTGGAAAATTTTTACTAGAAGACAAGCCATACGTTTCACAAATATGCTAAGTCATCGATCTTAGCCATACACATTCTAAACTAGTCTCGTGAATTATATGAATTTCAGCATAATCTGAGAAAGTGGCCGTTATAGTCTACTTTACCAATCGCCACAGTATAACAGTTCCTACACATGTGAACAATTAACCTATTTGAGATCTAACTTTGTGTGAATCAGATAAATATCCAGAATCTGCATAACCAATTAGATCAAAATTTGATTTATTTGAATAAAACAAACCCATATCGATTGTTCCTCGGAGATAATGGAGTATACATTTAATTCCGTTTCAATGTCTTTTTGTAGGAGAAGAACTATATCTAGCTAATAAATTGACTGAAAATGCAATATCTGGTCTTGTACTATTAGCAAGATATATAACTGTACTAATAGCACTAAGATATGATACTTCAAGACCAATAAGTTATTCATTATCTTCTCGAGGTTGAAATATATTTCTTTATATCCAATGAACGGACTTCCATTGGAATATTTAATGGATGTGTTTTGTCCATATAAAATCTTTTCAAAATTTTTCCTATATAAGTTGACTAATGAATAAATATTCCATCTGCTAAATGCTAAATTTGCAAACCAAGACAAAATTTTGTTTTTCCGAGATCTTTCATCTCAAATTCTTTCTTAAGATATTCTATTGTCTTTGAAAGCTCTTCAAGAGTTCCAATTATATTCAAGTCATCAAATCCTGATTGTGATTTCTTTATAAAAATACATAGACATATTAGATTATTTTGATATCCTTCTTTCAATAAATATCCACTTAGACGATTGTACCACATCCATCCTGATTGTTTCAATCCATATAGTGATCTATATAACTTCCCATGAATACCATTCCCGGGAATTTGATGTATATGTTTCAGGTATTTTAAATCCTTATGGGATTCTCATAAAAATATCATTATCAAGAGATCTATATATATATATATATATATATTATGACTACATCCATAAAATGTATATCTAGACTTTTATGCACAGTCAAGCCAATTAAATATCTTAATGTCATTGCATCCACCACCGGAGAATACGTCTCCTCAAAATCAATACCAGGCCTTTGTAAAAAATCTTGTGCAACTAGTCTTGCTTTATATCTTGTAACCTCATTATTTTCATTTCTTTTACTCACAAATACTCATTTGTATCCCACGGGTTTAACACCTTCTAGTGTTCGAACTACTAGTCCAAAAATCTGACGTTTTGAAAGTGAGTTTAATTCTATCTCAATTGCTTCTTTCCACTAAAGCCAATCTTTTCTATGTCGACATTTTTCAACAGATTTTGGTTCAAGATCCTTATTTTTGGATATAATATCTGAAGGAACTCTAAAACTAGAGAACTAGTGAGTGGAAGCGGATCGTTTCAAACGCCATTATGAAAGAATTCAAAAGTTTACAATCATAGAGAAATAGTTATGCATATAGAATAAATTACAGCATGCTACTTCAAAGTAAATACAAAGGGATCGAGTAAATAATACCTTTGAAAAACCCTTTCTTCACGTATCCCTCGATCGTTCAGCAACACGTCTAACAGTACGAACGTAACGAACAATTCAGCAAACAGCACGAACTGGAAAATCCTCGATCACAATCGAGTACAACTTGATCCTCGACCCTCGAACAAAATTCGACACCACCACGAGGCTACCTTGGTATTCTCGGTATGAAAATCCAGGAGTTGTAGGCTCTGTATGACTTTGGATATAGGAATGAAGGAAGTAAACAATCGAGTAAATGATCAAAAGATCGTGCAGAAGAAAAAGTTTATCGTATAGACTTGATACAAGATCGTGTAGCAACGAGTAACTATCGTATAGTAAACTCGATACTTTATCGTTTAGCTCTCTAATACTATCGTTTAGTAAAACCTTTTTACTCGATAGTTTTTCTGTGAGATGTTTCTTAATTGAATATTCTAATGATTTGGAAAACTATTTTCCTTTTTATCTCACAGTTACCATAAACCGCAAATAATCTCTCACTCAAGTCGGTTATTAAGAAAAATAATTATTAATTATCATATAATTAATAAATTATAAATAAATATAATAACTAACTTATCATATTATATTTATAACATATAGTTTTAATATTGGATCATATGCAATATAGAAACCATAGTTCTTTTTCTATTTTATGGTATTTAATTTAAATTATATTTATATTAATTCCTCCAATCAAATAATGTATCAAATACATTATATCAATTATATCATATATAATTGAATCAATTTAATTATATTATATATAATCAAATTTACTCTTATTAATTTGAATACTTCAAATTAACCCAAAATTTGATTCTCAACTTGACCCCATTGAGTTACCAAGGGGACCTTATGAACCTGTAGCTTGAAGCTCCAACAGTACGTGAATAACTGACTAAACTCTTTAATCACGATATCCACCATTCGTTAACTGTCGGACACTCCATTAAAGACCGACAGTTGCACTCTTCGCACTACAGATATATTTCTGTGTCCATATAACTAATCAACAGTGCGATAACCCTTCACAAATCGCTTGTAAGTACAGTTGGGCCAATTTACCATTCTGCCCCTGTAGTTATATCTAATTCCTTAAGTACCACTGATAACTCTAATAAACAATAAGTCATAGTCCTACTATGACTTAGTCATTTCTTCCCAAGATAGAGTGTGGTCGCTATGTTCAAGACCCGGAATTAGCCCTTAAGAGAGCAATTTACCTACTTACTCCTGCTTCGAGGAAGGAATGAATTTCATCTTGTGTAGTTGAGTTCTCAGCTCCCCAATCAAACGAATCCCAAAATGGTAGGCTTGTTGAGTTGGCAAACTGGTCACTCTCATCCATACAAATCAAAGGACCGTCCTTGGAGTTCCCAACTCACTCTAAATTCAGGTCATGTCACCTATGGTCATCCTAGTGAAATGTAAATCTCAATTATCAATGACGTTATATAAAGAGCTAATCATTTCGTGGTTCGATCTTATACAAATTCTTTGTATAGGATACCCCACTTGCATGTCTCCACATGAATGATCAAGATCAGAACATTTGTAGCACTTTACAATAACATCTACAAGGCGGGCCGTATCCGTAGTGTCACCAAGATAAGGTGTCCCTCTTTTATCCATATACTACAGATCATTTAGGTTATCACAAGGCATGATCCACTTATATGTCTCCACATACATGCTTAAGTTACATAAAATAAACTCGGATCTTAGTTTATTGGATTTAGTAAATGCTTATAAAATAAAAATTATTTTATTAAATAACAATATGTTTACAGAGTTTACAAACTACGAGACTACCAAGAGATTTAGGATACCATTCCCAACAATATCAAGCTACTGGCCTAATGCGTACAAGTGACGTTGAATATATTGCACACCCAAAAATTCTCAGATGAGAAATATTTGGCTCATGACCATAAGCTAATTGTAATGGCGAGTACTTATGATAAGCTACTGGCCTAATGCGTACAAGTGACGTTGAATACAAAATAGCATGTCCCCATATAAATGAAGGAAGCTTAGCTCTCATAAGTAATGGTCTTACAATTAATTGCAAATGTTTTATAAATGATTCTCCTAAACCATTTTGTGTATGAACATGAGCTACAGGATGTTCAACACTTATCCCAATTGACATACAATAATTATCAAAAGCTTGGGATGTAAATTCACCAACATTATCAAGACGAATGATCTTAATTGTATAATCAGGAAATTGTGGTTTTAACTTGATTATTTGAGCAAGTAATCTTGCAAATGCAAGATTTTGACATGATAATAAACATATGTGTGACCATCTATTAGATGCATTTATTAATACCATAAAATATTTAAACGATCCACTAGGTGGATTAATAGGTCAACATATATCACAATGAATTCGTTCTAAACATGTAGGTGATTCAATCCCCACTTTAGTTGGTGATGGTCTAATATTATCAATTTTTCTTTAGAGCAAGCATCACATGATAATTCGTTAGATTAAAGAATTTTCTAGTTCTTCAATGGGTGTCCATTTGAATTCTCAATAATTCTCCTCATCATTATAAATCCTAGATGATCCAATCGGTCATGTCAAATTATAAATATTTATGGATTCATGAACTTCAGGTTCATTGTTGCATATGTTTCAAGTACTCGTATATGAGTATAATACAATCCAGAAGATAAAGCAGACAACTCTTCCAATATAAGTTTTTCATTTGAGACAGTGGATATGATATATAGATATTCCACATTATTCTTACTATCAGTCTCAATATGATAACCATTGCAACGTATATCTTTAAAACTTAGAAGATTTCTCTTTGATTGACTAGAGAATAATGCATTGTAAATTGTAGATTTTGTTCCTCTAGGAAAAATAATATTTTTTTTCCAAAACCTTCGATCGGGTTTGCAAAACCTGACATCGTATTGACTTTTTCTTCCAGCATTGTCAGTTTGGAAAAATATTTTTCACTTGTAAGTATTGTAAGTGTAGTTGCACTGTCTACCATACATAGATTTTCTTTGCTCATTTTTTAAACACTCAACATATGAAAATGATCCATATTTCTTCATTAAAAGAAAATAGTTACAATAAGAAAAACAACATTTAAAATATACAAAGTTTACTAAAAAAAATGAAGATGGATAAAAGAAAACAATAAAGTCTAGATATTCTCAAAATCAAAAGAAACATTTGATGTTCCATCAACAGCGTCAATCTTCTCTTCAGGAGATTCAAAGAAGTCGCGATATCAATATTTGTCATATGGGATGGGTCAAATATATCATTGTCTTGGTATGCAAAATTTGTTTCCACATTTTTCTCTTTTTGCTTCAGAGAGGCTTGATAGAGGTCAACTAAGTGTTTTGACGTACGACAGGTACGTGACCAATGCCCAACCATTCTGCATCGAAAACATTTATTTTTAACATTTTTTTCTGAATTCTTAACTTATGGAGTTTTTCCTTTGTGATCATCATTTTGTGTGGTTCTTTTAAAATTTGAATGATTAAAACGATCACCATGAAAATAATAATTATTTCTTCCTCTGCCACGGTCACAACCGCGACCGCTACCGTGATCTCGACCATGATTGTTATTAAAATTCCAAACTCTCACTACAGAAAATTGTGTTGTTCCAGTTGGCCGAGATTCATGATTTTTCATCAATAACTTGTTATTTTGTTCGGCCACGAGAAGACATGAAATTAATTCATAATACTGTTTAAAACCTTTCTCTCAATGTTGCTGCTACAGGAGCATATTCGAGACATGAAATGTAGAAAATGTCTTCTCTAACATATCAAATTCAGTAATTTTCTCTCCGCATAATAACAATTTTGAACTTATTTTAAATAATGCGGAGTTGTAATCACTTACTGATTTGAAATCATGTAGCCTCAAGTGCATCCACTCATAACGAGCTTTAGGAAGAATAACTGTTTTTTTTTATGATTATACCTCTCTTTCAAATTTTTTCACAAGATATGGGGATCTTTTATTGTAAGATACTTCATTTTCAATCCCTCGTGGATATAATGACGAAGGAAAATCATAGTTTTTGCTTTGTCCTGACTGGATTTCGTATTTACTTCTTTAATAGTCTCCCCAAGATTCATAGCATCCAGGTGGATTTCGGCATCAGATACCCATGACAAATAATTATTGTCATGGGTGAAAAATTCTAATTTTGTGAGATTTGTCATGATATCACTATCATAAAATATTGTACTTATGTTAGAAATTTAATAGATATTGAATATGCAAAATAACATTAAATTTATTGATTATAACAAAGAGGGAAAAACAAACATACTTTTAGGAACTACCTTTAGCGGGAGAAATGACAAGAGCTCGTGTTGATAACGTGTTGTGAATTTGAGGAGCACAACGGGGAACACAGATGGTAATAAAATATGATATAATATTAAAATAAATAAATAAAATATAACAAAATAAGAAAATTAGAAATGATAAAATTCTCAAATTTCTCCACTTTCTCCAATTTGTATGGAATTTTTCCAATGTGTGTGAAATTTTAAGATCCACCAAATGCCACTATTTATAAGCAAAGTGGTAAGTAGGATGTGGACTTACATGGACACCAAGCTGAAGGAACTCTTATTCAAGAGAACTAGTGAGTGGAAGTAAGATCTTTCCAAGTTCATTGTGAAAGGATTAAACGCATTCACAAACATACAGAACAATTATGCAACTTATACACAGTTACAGCATGCTTAAGTAATCAACTAAAAAAGGGAATGAGAGACATACCTTTGAAGAACACTTCTTCTGTAAATCTCTTGCTCTCGTGAAGAATTGGACAATAACCTCTCGCTATAGTTCAGATCACCTAGCCAATCATCTAGTAATCACAAACAGTCTTCTCCTTGAACAAGCACCCTTCGACACAATTATTCGACAACCTTGGTATTCTCTGAGTGAGAATTCAGGAGGTGTGGGCTCCGTGTGAATTTGGTAGAGGGATGGAGGAAGGAAACGATCGAACTACACGATCAAGCAAGTGGGAGAAGGCTTTGTCTATCGCATAGAATGAGAATGCTTGATCATTTAGTAAATCACGCTGGATCGTTTACACGATCGTTTAGTAAGTGTCGCTCTATCGCTTAGTCTCTCGTGAAGCCTATCGTGTAGTCTCTCGTGAGTAAATGATTAGTAAAGCACTAATTGAAGCGATCTCTCAATAAAATGAAAAAAAACTTTTCATTTTATCCTTTAGTTATTCAAAATTGAAAATAACCTTCCACCTTTATGATTATGTAGAAAATAACCAATCATAATTATCTAATTGTTTTAATTATAAATAAATACAATAACTAACTTATCATATATGTTTATAACCTATAGTTTTAATATCACATCATATGTAATATTTAAACCATAGTTCTTTTCTCCTTTATTTAATCTAAATCATATTTATATCAATTCCTCCAATTAATGTATGTCATACATCATATCAATTATATCACATATAATTGAACAAATTTAATTATATCATACATAATTAAATTCACTCTTGTTAATTTGAACACTTCAAACTAACCCAAAAGTTGATTCCCTTATGGATCTATAGCTTGGAGCTCCAACGGTACGTGAATAACTGACTAAACTCTTGAATCATGAAATCCACCATTTGTTAACTATCGGGCACTCCACTAAAGACCGATAACTGCACTCTTCCCACTACAGATATATTTCTATGTCTATTGGATATAACCAATCAACAGTACGATAACCCTTCATAGATCGCTCGTAAGTATATCTGGACCAATTTACCGTTTTGCCCCTGTAGTTACATCTAACTCCTTAAGTACCACCGATTCCTCTAATGAACAATACATCATAGTTCTAATATGAGTGAACACCTCTCGGGCCATGAGAAAGTATGTGGTGTCACATCGTTCAAGCCCCGGAATCAGACCTTAAGGGATCAATCTATCAACCCCTTCTTCGGAGAAGGAGTGAATTCCATCTTGTATAGCTTCCCAACTCACTCAAGATTAAGTTCATGTTACCTATGGTCATCTTAGTGAAATGAAATTCTCTATCATGAACGGTGTTATATAACTAGACTAAACATTTTGTGGTCAGTTCTTATACAAACCCCTTTGTATAGGACATCCCCGCCCGCATGCCTCCATATGAATGATCATGATCAGACCATCTGTAGCACTTTACAATATTTGTAACATCTACAAAACAGATTGTATCCGTAGTGTCACAAGGATAAGGTTTCCCTCCTTTATCCATATACTACAGACCATTTAAGTTATCGCTTAAGGTATGATCCACTTGTATGTCTCCACATACATGCTTAAGTTACAATGATAACCAGATATCTTAGTTTATTGGTTTGTAGTAAATGCAACTAAAAGATCGTATATTTCATAGTTACAGTGAAGAAAATATCTCATATTATTACATCACAAGCATTTGTTCATACAGATGTTTACAAACTATAGGACCCTACGAGATTTAGGACATTAACCCCAACACAAGCATGAATAACTAAAAGGCACATGGATAACATAAAGGGTGACATATGGCTTTTGGGACACTAAGTAGTGGGCATCTATTTATTATTATAATATTCATAATAGAAATAACGTTTTTACAAACAATTTTCAATTTTTATAACACGTGCATTCACATGTATAATAAAAATGCTTTATGGTTTGGTGGTTGGCATATTTGGTTGGAAAATATTAATAAATTATTATTGTAGTTTTTATTTCAATTTAGAAAACTCCAACTCTTGGAGAGAGTGTGTTTTCTGATAAATTTTCAAATATAGAAAAATAAACCAAAATATTTACCGATATAGCATAATTTCACTCTGCGATTGACAGCGATAGACTACTATCCGTGTATGATTGTTCTAGATAGTAGTCTATCGCGATCTATTGCAAATATACTGTGATATTTTGCTATTATTTATAAATATTTTCAATGGCGGTATCATTTAAAATAATTTTTCTTTTTGAAAAAGAGACCCAATATTAATTGAGTGATATGTTTTCTCTCAAAAGGCATTAATAAATTAAAATTAAAATTATTGTTACTATTATTTTCTTTTATTCCATCGATATATTTATTTTCATTATTTTTCTTAATTTCATTTATGATTAATCTATACATTTAAAAATATTGATCATGTTTTATAAATATAGATGTTTGTTAAAAATAAATAAATAAATAAAACAAAGTCACCAAAAACTTATTTTGATTTTTAAAAGCAAAATAAAAAACACAATTATCAAACATGTTTTTTTTCTATTTTTAGTTTTAAAAAATAAAAATCAAAAACAATTACCAATCATGTTATTGGTTTTTTGTTTTTAGAAAACAGAAAACCAAAAACAGTAATCAAACATGTATGATTTATTTTTAAAAACCAAAAAAAATCTAAATACTAAAAACCAATTAATTATCAAACGGTGCCTTGATAGTTATCTTCTTTCGTATAAGTTTTACCTTGTTTTTGTTTCTACAACTTTCATAAGATATTGAAAACATGTAGAAACATAAACTCTAAAAGAAAATATGACGACCCAAATGTAACGACCCTAAATAATTTGCACTTCCTCCAAAATTCAAAAAAATTCAAAGCGAATAAAATCTCAACCATCAATCCAATTAAACCAAAATTTAAATTCAATCTTTAATAATTGAATCAAATCCATATCTCTCAAGGATTAATTTAAATTGATTTATCGTCCAAAATAAACAAATTCTGAAACCCTAAAATCCGAAATAATGCAAGATAAATAAATACAATTTCCTGAAATTTTGGACATTACAAAAAATTAGGTCCAAACTAAATTTATTTTTCTTACAAATATTAAAAGAAATATCTTTTAGAGGGTGTTTGACAACCAAGGAGAATTAGGTTGAGTTTCTATTTTTTACCAACTCAATATTTGACAACATTTTTAAATATTGGTGGGGTTGAGTTGGTTATTTTACCAACTCTCCCCAGTTGTCACACCCCACCCCGAGCCTGCCTCCTGAGCCCGAGGAGAGGCGTGAAAGACCGTAGATACCACCTTTTTGTGATACCTACTGCCCATCTGAACCTCTTTATTCTCATAAAACTTCAAGCCAAAGGTGTAAACAACAACTGTTTGATTAAGCTCATTTTATTACAAGCAGTACAACGTTTATACAACTCTTAGGCTTAACTACCGAGTTTACAACAACAACTCTTAAAACTGGAACTGTGACTATGGCTGTGGCAAACCTTGACCTTAGCAACACCCTGGAACTTCTCACCTTTCGCTACCTAGGAAGAAAACATGAAAGAAAGAATGAGCTTCAAGAAGCTCAGTGAGTGGTAAGCAACTTCTAGAGTGTATTTCAACTCATAATAATACATGTAAGCATATCACAATTACGAGGTTAATTCTCAAACCTCAGCCTTGAATGAGTCTTTTCTCAACTTATCTACACGCATGGTAGATAGTTAAACTGATACTACTCAGAATGAGTCTGATCTCGACTCTACCTACACACACGGTAGGTAGTTAAACTGATACTAGTCATAAAAATTTACTCACTTGCGTTCCCTTTGTTTCCTATGTCTCCTATGTGCACATAGATCCCCGCTTATGGGCTCAAAAGCTAGGCCTTCCGGCCCTCTGACCATCCCATACGAGGTTCCTCCCATAAGCTCAAGAACTAAACCTCTCGGTCCCCTGACCATCCCATGAGGTTCTGCTCCCGGGCTCAGGAACTAGATCTATTGACCCCCTGACCATCCCGTTCACATATTCTCATTCTCATGCTATTTACTTATTCACAACATAAGTATATACACACTCTAAAAGATATGTTTTAGACCTAAAGGAAATTGCCACTCACCTTGGTAGGGTAGGAACCTTTCTATCTAAAAGTTCCTTGATTTCCTCGAGCTCCCCTTTGAACCCTAAATTCCATATTCAATTTTAAGCTCAGATTACTCATAATTCTAAACCTTATTTTGGGATACTTCCTTCTACAAACATGCTCTAAAATATCTCAGGAAGCTTACCTTAAAATCTCAGCTCACAACTTCTCGTGGCTTGGCTGGAATCATCAAAAAATCAAGACTGGCCCAAGCTTACCTGAGAGCTCGACCCTTCTATCTTTTCTTCACTCTACAGCTTGATTCCTTGGAGCTTCTTCTCTGGCACCCTACCTTGAAAACTAGACTCTCAAAGCTTTCAGGTAGCTTTGGAATCACTTAAAACGCACAAGTATTCTAGGAGAACTCTTCGCCCCAAGTTGATGCTACTTCTAGACCTCACTGTCCGACAGTATCTCTTCCTCTTGGAACCACTTGGTCTTCCTCCGAATCTACTTCCAGACATTCTTCCTAATGTTTTTCTAGAGGATTTCGAGTTATGAACTGAAGAGGCACTCTGTGATGGTATTTACAAGTCAAAGGAACTAATCCTTCTCATCTTACAAAGCCTTCAACGCAAGATACCTCCTACTTTGGAGTGTTTGCATCATGCTTTGCCACCACCTTATTCCTTGCCATTCACCTACTTCCATGCCATTCACCTGCTTGCATGAAGTTTGAGTTGTCTTCTCATGCATAAATCTTCCTTACACGAAACTCTATTCATCCAACTCCTACTAACTCAAACTCAATCTTCTCTCGATATAGCCATTTGTTCGTGTGAATTCATCAGCCTTGCATAACGCAAACCTCAGCACCGCTTAATCACTTGGCTCATCGTCTAGTCAATCATGTAGCTCTTGCACATCATCGCATAACTCCATCATTTAGTTAATCTCTTGTTGTCGCTTAACATCTTGCCCTCTCCCTATCGTTCATCATCCAACTCTTTCGTTGTTGCCAATCGTCTATTGCCTGCGCCCATCGTACAGTGCCTACACCACATCGCGCAGCTCCATCGTCTAGTGATCTCTCGCTATCACGTATCTCTCGCTGAATCTCATCGTCTAACGCATAGCCTATTGCATAGCTCCTGCACCTATCATGTAGCTCCCGCTTTTGCTCATAGTGTAGCGCTGACACCTATCTTCTAGCGCATCATACCCATCGTCTAGCACGTCCGCTTATCGTATAGCGCCATCGTCTAGCGTCTACGTCTATCGTGCAACGCCCATCGTCTAGCGCTTCGCCTAGCGTGTAATGCTCACGCTCATCGTGTAGCGCTTGCATCTATCGTCCAACGCTCGTACATCATCTAACGTCTACGCTTATCGTCTAGCGCCCGAGTTCATCGTTTAGCGCTATCGTCTAATGCTATCATCTAGCGTTTACTCTGATCGTGTAGTGCTATCGTTTAGCACTGCACATAGCTATACGATCGTCCGCCCAGCGCCTTACGCTCAATGTCTAGCTCTCTCGCTCTCACTCACGCAGCCTCAATACATGAGCAACCTTTACCAATGCCTCTTACCAATGCTTCGGCCAACATGTGTCCCTTGTCATGCCAACGATTGGGCAACTTCATAAACTCAACGTATGGTTGTCTTTGGCTTCAATGCTTAACTCCTTTAACTTCCACAAACTTAGCCTCATCTCATGCACCAAATGCATGGCTTCTTTTGACTTCACATTTAGCCAAATTTCACTAGTTAATGCTCGACTCAAAGCTACTCAAGGAAAATCTATTCAACACTTAGAAATTTTCCTTCTATTCAGCATAGGATTTAACTTATACTTAGTTAATTCCCTTAATCTTAGTTAATTCCCTTAGTTACCTGCTTAAGTAGGGAAATTGAAATTCGGGTTTCACACCAATTCTCTCTCCCTCCAATGTTTTTAATGGTTCCACCCATTGGTCTCCATTGGTGATTACCGCTACCACACTCTGGCAACATACTCCAATGACCACCTTTGGGTGGCCAACTCTTATGACCAAGTCCGAGCTCTGGCAACCACCTCCGACGACACTCCGACAACCACCTTCGTAGAAAGAAACTGACTTCCACATTCGCACGACCAACTTCGACGAAGAACACCGAGCTCCACCAACCACCTCCGACGACGACTCTAGTGACTAATTCCAACGACTACCTTTGCACAAGCAACTTCGGCGACATACTCTGCCTACCACCTTCGTGTGCTGAACTTCGACGACCACTGTTAAAAATAAAACGGTAGGTTTAATTACCAACCATTTTATCACTCTTACTCTCACCCGTTTTCCTGTGTATTTTCATTACTCTCCCAACTCCCTCAATTACTTTGTCGTTTGTCTCTCTCTCATGCTCTCTTCATATTTACTCCTCTTCTTTCATCTTCTCTCTTCTTTCGTCGTCTGGTACGTTTTTCTCAATTTCTCTCTTCTTTCTTTGTCTGGCTCGTATGGGTTTTATTATCTTTTTTCTTTCTCAAGTCCTCCTCTCTCTTTCTTGATTTTCTTTCTATAGTTGTTTTTTTAGATCTAATTATTCTTCTTCTATTTCATTTTTTTCTTAGATCTAAAAAATATTACATACAACGTCCTATTATTGTTTCACTAAACAAAATTTCAACGATATGTTTTAAACAACCTATCCCTTGATGTTTTCAAATATTACATAATTCTAATGAAATAATGGGATTTAAAATTATGGCTCAAATTTTTTTTTAAAAAAAAAAATAGTTTGTACACTGATGCAACATAATAATAGAAAAAATAGATATCAATATTTCTAAAATCATTTCACCAGTTATAAAAAAAGGTAAAACCATATTCCACAAATTGATCAAAAAAGACTACTTAATAGTTGGTTTTATGATTTAAATTATAAGATTTTGGTTTTTTTAAGATTAACATTTAAGTGTCATCTCTTCAATCTAAAACAATGTCTATAGTTTCATTTAATGACACTAATCCTTTCGGTTCTTTTTAATTTTTACAGAAAATTAATTATTAAGTTGGGTTTTTAAATGGAATAACCACTTCTATTTGATTGTTTAAAAAATTGAATTCAAAATTTTGTATTTTATATATGAATACTTTTTAGAGTATTTATTATGTTTTGAGAATGGAAAAGAATTAGAAGTTTTTATTTTTATTTTAGAAAAGTTAGAAAAATATGTATATAGTTAAAAATTAAAATCAACAATAGCAAAAAAAAAAAAAATCAATTTCATTTACAAAAACAACACTAAATATCTCAACTGAACTCTACATATCAAACACAGATAATGTAACTTTCTAGATAATAATTACTAATTCAACTCAACTCTCTGTTTTTATCGCGCATCAAACAGCCGGTTAGATATCATTATAATGGTAAGAATGTTGGAACAGGAGTGATAATACTAGAGGCGGCGGCTTTAACATGCGGAGTAGTAGTGGGCCTGACTCTCTACACATTCTGGGCCGTAAAACGAGGCCACGATTTCAACTTCCTCGGCCCATTTCTCTTCGCCTCTCTCCTCGTTCTCTTCATGTTCGGCCTCATCCAGGTAATAACTTATTGGGCCGTCTTCTCTAAGCCCATATCTGTTGTTGGGCCTGGGCTAACTCTTCTTCCTTTCTCAAACAGATATTTTTCCCTTTGGGAAAGCTGTCGGTGATGATCTACAGTGGGCTGGCGGCGTTATTATTCAGCGGTTACATAGTCTACGACACCGACAATCTCATCAAACGCTTCACATACGATGATTACATTTGGGGTGCTGTCACTCTTTATCTTGACATTGTTAATCTCTTTCTTGCTCTTCTTAATCTTCTCAGAGCTCTTGATGGTTAAAAACCAAATCCCAAAAATACCTTTTTTTTTTTTCCTTGAGTTTTGAGTCTAGTTTTTTCTTTTAAAATATTACACTTTTTAGTTTCACAACTTTGAAGATTAATTTTTATTTGGTTCCTAAATTTTAAAATATTACATTTTTCGAATTTTATTTTTATTTGGTCCTTAGATTTCAAGATTTATAAATTTAATATTTTTCCACTAAATATTTAATTTTTGTCGATATATGTTTTTAAGAATCAATTATTATCTTTTAGTTTTCACTGATTTCTTATCACTATTATTAAAACTTATTTAATTAGTTGAAAGCTAAAGGAGAAGATCAAAGTGAGTATTGGTAAACTTAGGTTTAAAAGTGTAAATTATTAAATTCTAAGGACCAAATGAAACTGAACTTCAAATATAATGGAAAAATATAATATTTTAAAGTTTAGGGACTTATTAGAAATTAAACATGAAACTTAAAGGTAAAAGTGTAATATTCTAACATTTATAGACAATAAATACTATACTCCAAATTTAGGGGCAAAAAAGGTATTTTTGTTGAACAAAATTATTATTATTATTATTATTATTATTATTATTATTATTATTATTTTCATTTTGAGAGAGATTTAGTTATACCCTCCGAATTCAAATTTTGGTTTGTTTGTTGTAATCATACTGGTGAATATGGGATGGGGTTTAGAAGATTTTTAGTTTTTATTTTTTTTTAAAAGAAAATACACTTTATGTGGTTTTGTTTTTAATGATGGGTTTGTAAAGTTATTTTGTTTTGAGTTCTTTGTTAATTATTGTTGTTATCGTTGTTGGTTGGTTTGTTTCAACGGTAATCATGGAGGTTTAATATCTATTTAATTGTTCTTGTCATGCTGTCATTATCTAATTTTGTTCAATTAATTTTCAACTTTTAATTTTATATTTATTAGATTTAGATTCTGAATATTCCAAAATTCTAATAAATAATTCATCTATTGAATATAAGTATAAATTTTATTTTTAATGAAAATCGTGCCTAGTTAGTTAATGAATATTAAACACATGAAAGAAGTAGATTTATTAGATATAGATTTGAAAATTAAGGAATTTGTTGGGAACAAAAATTGTAGACACTTTAACAAAATTAAAATTTTATAAATTTATTAGACATTTTTTAAGGTTTAGGAATCAATTAAATGCAAGCCTCAAAATTTAGAACTTATTAGATAAAAAAAAATTAAAAAAGAAAATCTATCACACACGAAAAAGTTTGAGAAGCATATAGACATAAACTTTAACGTTTAGGGATTAAGTAGTAAAATTTATAATTTAACGTTGTTATTATTAAGTAATAGTGTATATATATATATATATATATATATATTATTAGAATGGGTGAGATTAACAGTAGTAGTCCCTTTATTTTGAGTGAAAATGTCACAGCAGTGGATATTTGAATTGGGTGATAACAAATTAAAGCCACTGAAATATATTGAAAATAAATGGTAGGGTTGACCTAGCATTTTAGGGATAAAGAGCTTAAATTTGTCAGATATTAAATGAAGGAATTGGACAAAGGAAGAAAAAGATTCAGACAAAAATTCACAACGGGAGATTGTTTTGTCCAACTTAGGGAAGATCTCTGTTTCTCAATGTGTTTGTTTCCTCTCTAAACTTAGACATTTCTCTTTTCTAATTTCAACCTTCGGAAACTATCCCTAAATACATCCAAATTAATTATTATCACCAATTTTTAAAATCACAAACTTTGGTTCATTTTCAATATTACTGCTTTCTTCTAATTATATGTTTAATATATATATATTTTTTTTAATTTCAATAAGGTGTAGGGTGAAGATTTGAATTTCTAATCTTTTAGTTGAGTAAGTTAGAAAAATCATACAATTGGTTGAGTTGTGCTCATGTTGATTTGTTATATGGTTTAAAGGCTCATTTGGATTGACTTGAGAAAAAAATATGTTTTTCAAAAAATTCATTTTTATTTAAACACTTTTGATAAAAACTTATTAAACTATAATTGAAAAGTTACTTGAGTGGTTGCCAAACATTCTAATTTCTTTTTTAAATTAAATATTTGAAAATGTATTCCAAACCCACCCTAAGATCCAAGTTGCAAATGTATAGTTTTGTCCTTGTAAATTTAAAAATATGACTAACTATTTTGGTTCATTCATTTTTATTTTCATCTTCCTTTTTTTTTTTTTTGGGTTATCGGATTCTTTGCAGGATGCTTCATTCAATATATTGCTTAAAAGGTAGCCATAATAATAAATTCATAATAATTGTTGTATGAACTTTTAAGTTATAATTTGCAACTAGTATCAAAATTATCATTTCTCAAAAGTATTAAGATAAAATGAATATTTTGAAAGTATAAGAACTAAAATTGATATTTTGAATGTATATGGACCAAAGTGAACGAATATAAAAATCAAATTATAGTAATTTTTAAGACGAGAGATTTAAAGGACTATTAAACACTAATAATGGTAATTTGGGGAGAATAAAATAATTCTTCACATTTTTCTAAGTCATTAATAATGGTACATATATATACATGGGTAGAATGGCTAACAAACTAACCACTTAATAAACAAAAATTGCAAATAAATAGCAAATAAAAAATCAACTAATACTCCCCCTCAAATTGGATTGTAAATATCTATAATTTTCAACTTAGATAACAATCCGTACAAATGAATAGCACCTAATGGCTTCATAAACATATCGGCCAATTGAAACCAACTTCGAACCGATAATAGCTTAAGAATGCCATCAGCCACACGATCTCGAACAAAATGGCAGTTCAACTCGACGTGTTTTGTCTATTCATGAAAAATAGGATTAGTGACTATATGGATAGTTGCTTGATTGTCACAAAACAATAAAGCTGGAGTTTGAACCTTGATTCTCAAATATGTGAGCAGAGAGGAAAGTCATACTAATTCACAAGATGTCAATGTCAATGCTCTGTATTATGCTTCAGCAGATGAACTTGAAACTATACTTTGTTTCTTAGACTTCCAAGAAATTAAAGAATCACCCAAGAATACACAATAACCGGTCGTACAACGACGGTGTCTAAGCACGAGGACCAATCAGAATCTACAAATGCTTTCCACTGAAAATTTTTTATGGGTTTAAACAAAATACCTTGACCTAGTGCGGCCTTCAAATATCGTAATAAATGATGTGCAGCAGCTAAATGAGCTTTACAAGGTTTAGAAACAAACTGACTAAGCTTATTAACAGTAAATATTATATCTGGTCGCGAAATAATTAAAGCAATTGCATAATAAATGCCTATAAACAGCAGGGTCTGTAAGCAAATCTTCGATAGAAGATTGTAATTTCAAAAATGGATCCATTGGCGTATTTTCAATTTTAGTTACTAATAAACCTGCATCTTCCAAAAGTTGTAAAGTATAATGAAGTTGAGAAATAGCAATATAATTAGTAGATCGTGCTAACTCAAGCTCAAGAAAATACTTGAGTGCACCCAAATTTTTTCGATTTAAACCGATTATTTAATAAGAGCTTCAAACGATTAATAAGCTCTATGTTTGCGCCCGTGATGTTGATATCATCAACATACAGCAAAAGAGCTGTGAAATCAGTCCCATGTCATCTCACAAAAAGTGAATAATCAGCTTTAGATTGTTCAAAACCAATAGAATCAAAGTATCTGAAAATTTCATGAACCATTGACAAGAGGCTTGCTTAAGTCCACGGATAGACTTGTTTAAGCGACAAACCAAACACTCCCCCTTAAGCAAAACACACTGTGGTGTATATCCAAGAGGCAAATCCATATATAATTCTTCAAATAATTCACCATAGAGAAATGCATTGTTAACATCGGGTTGATCAAGATGCCAATTTTTGGAAACAGAGATTGTAAAACAAACGCAAACGGTGATAAGTTTAGCCACAGGCGAGAAAGTTTACAGAAAATCTAGTCCCTCCTGTTGAGTATATCCTTTTGCCATTAACCATGCCTTATAACGCTCAATGGATCCATTAGTACAATGTTTCATTTTGTAGACCCATTTATAACCAATGCTATGTTTATTACTTCGTAAAGGAACAACCGTCCAAGTATTGTTGTTTTCCATTGCTTCAAGTTCTAATTTCATAACTTCTTTCCAATGAGCATAAGGCAAGGCTTGGTGGTAAAATTGTGGTTCATAATGAGAAGAAACCTGCAAGGAAAAGGTTTTAAAGGAAGAGGACAAACGGTGATAAGAAACATAATTGTGTAGAGGTAACGAATAGATAAATTGGATGGTGAAGAATGGTTAAGGAGATTACAATGGTAATCTTGAAGATAGGATGTCATTTTAATATATCTAGAGGATTTACGTGGTGCTAACATGGGAGCAGAATGAGGGATAGGAGACAAGAAAGAGGAAGTTTGAGGTAGGATGAAGGATGAAGAGGAAGATGTGGAAACAAAAGGCATAAGTAATTGGTCTAAAAAATTAGGCAATCATGAAGTTGTGGCAGTAAAAGAAGTTTCTTAATTATGGATAGGAGTTTCAATGGGATATTTTCTAGAGTGGAAATATTAAGTCAAATACTAGGTAAAATAGATGGAGAATTGTCTGGTAGAAGGTTTTCTTATGTAGATTTTTCTGGTGTAGAATTTGTAGATGAAGAATTTTCAGGTGGTAAGGGATATGGCATATGGTTTGGGTAAGACAACATTAGGAAAAGGGTTGGTTTGCTCACTGGTAGATGCTTGTGAAATACATGGAAATATATTCTTATGGAAAACAATATCCTGAAAGACAAAGAATTTTTATTTATCTATATCAAATAACATAAAAGCCTTCATACTAGTAGAGTTACCGATAAAAACAGCTGGAACAACTCTTGGAGAGAACTTAGTTCGTTGTGTAGGCAAAATTGAAGCATAACATAAGCATCCAAAAACCTGTAGCAAAGAATAATCAAGAGCCACTCCATTTAACAATTCAGGAGGAGTTTTCCATTTCAAAATGGATGAAGGAGTTCTATTAATCAAGTGGACAGCAGTCAAAATGAAGGAACCTGTGAAAGCCCTTAGCAGAAAAGTGGAGATTGGTCCCAATTTTATTTTCATAGAATCAAAAAATACATAATACAAATTATGCAGTCAAAATAAAATTTACAACATGCCAAAAAATTGAGAAAATGATTAGAAAGGACTTACCCTTGAAGAATATTTCTTCACGAAAAATCCTTCTCTAGATCTATCACGAACAGACACGTTCCAAGATGACCACCATCAATTGGAGCCTCATGTATTTTCTTTTGGGATGAGAATCTCTAAGGAGGTGTAGGCTCTTAGGTTTTTGGAAGAGAGGGAAAAAATTGAGAGGGGAAGGAGAGCAATTTGGGATTTTTGTGTGAGAAAACTTCTAGATCAATCTCTATAAATCTCTTTTGTGAAGAAGAAGAAAAACCTCTCAAATCCTTAATCACTCCCACACATTCTCTCGGAGAGAATTAATTAAGGGGAGAGAAGTTATTTCCCTCCCTTTAATTTAAAAATAAATTTAATTTTAAATAAATATACTATATATATATATAATAACTAATTTATTATATATATATATAACTATATGTGATATCATATATAAGACATAACTTATAGTCTTTATATTGTATCAAATACAATATACCCTAGTTTTAATTCTCTCATTAATGCATGGTATTTGATATAAATCTATACTAAATCTAATTATATGAATTCAATTCACATAATTAATATTTGAATCCTATTTAAATATTTATTTCCTCCCAAATAAATTTTATATTATAATGTATTAAATACATTATATTAATTATATCATATATAATTAAATTAAATTAATTATATCACATATAATTAATTTCCTCATTTAATTTGAATAATTCAAATTAATCTAAAATTGATTCTCATTAAATCCATGTTGAGCTACAGAGCTACATAGAGAACCTCATGGACCTGTAAATTTAAGCTCCAATGGTACTTGAATAATTAATTAAACTCCTTTAACTAAATTACTCAACATCTATTAACTGTCGAGCACTCCACTAAAGACCAACAGCTGCACTCTTTCATTATAGATATATTTCTATGTCCATTGGATATAACCAGTCAATAATGCGATGATCCTTTACAAATTGCTCGTAAGTACAGCTAGGCCAAAATTACCGTTTTTCCCCTGTAGTTACATCTAACTCCTTAAGTACCACTGATTCCTCTAATGAACTATAAGTCATAGTCCAGGAGAGGGCGTGGCGCCACATTGTTCAAACCTTGGAATCAGCCCTTAAAAGGGCAATTTATTTACTAACCCCAATATTGGGGATGGAAGAATTCCATCTTGTATAGTTGTGTTCTCAACTCCCCAATCAGACAAATCCCTAAGATGGTAGACTTATTGAGTCAACGATCTAGCCACTCGCACCCATACAAATCAAAGGATCGCCCTCATAGGCAGAAGTTCACAACTCACTCAGGATTTAAGTCATGTCACCTATGGTCATCCTGGTGAAATGTAAGTCTCAATTATGAACAGCGTTATATAATGAGATTAGTCATTTCTTGTTCCGATCTTATACAAACTCCTTTGTATATAATACCCCCTGCTCACATATCTCCACATGAATGATTGGGATCAGATCATTTGTAGCACTTTACAACAATTGTAACATCCACAAAGCGGGTCGTACTCGTAGTGTCACCAGGATAAGGCATCCACTCTTATGCATCTACTACAAATCATTTAGGTTATCACTTAAACATGATCCAGCTATATGTCTCTACATACATGTTTAAGCTAGAGAGACCGTTGCAATTGTATTCCCTTGAGAATATTGGTTATTATTTTGTTGTGTCCTATTGAAAGAACGTTGATTAGAGCGTTGACGGTGGCTAGGAGGATACTCATGCACCTTATTATTGGGAATGTCCTAAAACTCGCAATTCGTAATCATAGAAACATATTCTATTTATGAATAAAAGTATTATTGAAGAATTTGTTCGATTTAAATTGCATTATGTTATAAAATCCAATAAAAAGATCCGACTATAGTATAAATACTGTAACTTTATGTAGAAACATAAAAGAGGATCAAGTTATAGTATATAATAAAAAAAGGTCTATAAGTATATGGATGAAATTGGGTACCTCGTCTTGGGGACACTATGAATGCGGCCTACTTTGTATACTGATACAAATGACGTGATCCCAAAATCGTTCATGTGGAGACATGCGAGTAGGGACATTCTATGCAAAAGAGTTTTGCATAAGATCGGACCACGAAATAGTCACTCTTTCTTTATAACGACCGTTTACTGTTAAAACTGATTATTTCAATTCGATGACCTAGGGTAACTTGATCTTAATCCTAAGCTAACTATGAACTCCTGTCTATTCGGGATTATCCTTTTATCTGCATAGGTGAGAGTAGTTCAACAATACTGCTCAACAAGTCTCCCATTTTAGGGATAAGATCGGATAGATAATTGGGGACATAGTCTTGCAAGATGAAATCCACTCCTACCCGTTTCAGGGTTAGCAGATAGGTTGTTCCCTTAAGCATTGATTCCTGGTCTTGAACAAAGGGGTCCCACCTTCTCATGGCTGAGAGGGACATGGTTTATTAGTTGGACTATAAACCAATTGTTCAATAGAGAATCAGTGGGAGCTTAAGAAGCAAGATGTATTTACAGGGGTAAAATGGTAATTTTTTACCTAGCCTTAAATACAAACGACCTGTAAAGAATTGACCTACTGATAATGGTTAAATAAAGTGGACAGAAATATATCTACGGTGAGGAGAGTGTAACCATTGAGCTATAGTGGTATGTCTCGGTGATTAACGAATACTGATTAATCTCAAATCGTTGGAGCTCATGATCTGTAGGTCCATAAGGTCCCTCTACTAACTCGTAAACATTACATCTTGGATTAGAAAATTAAGCGAGTTTGAAGTGTTCAAATTCAAAATTAGAGTTTTGAATTTTAAATGTTCAATTTCAATTTAGAGTTTGGTTTATATTCAATATAATTAACGTTTAAATTAAACGTAACTAGAGAATTTAAAATATTTAAATATTGATTACATGAATAGGGATTCATGTCTAAATTAGGTGTTTAATTTAATATTTGATATTAAATTATCATTTAATTAATTAATTATTGTAAATAAATGGATTTCAAATTAAGAAATTCAATTTTGGAAATTGCTTTTGTTTAATTTAATTAAATTGGTTTTTGAAATTTAAATTAGATGGATTAGTGAATTTATCCCTCTTCTTCTATTTAAAGTGGGTTAATCCATTATTCAACACCTAGCCACTTTAATATTGCTCTTTGAAGTGTCAATCAGCAATATTTGGAAAGTGCTTGCATATGAGAGCTAAATATATACTTCAATTATCATAATTGAAGGTGACTTGCATGCTGTTTTTGTGAAAATTTTCTGAAATTTTTGAAACTCTCTCAACCCTCCTCAATCCCAACCTTAATCCATCTCAATTGAGAGTTTCACCACTCAAATCTAAGGCTGAGAATAATAAAGAAGCTCCTCTTTGTGGTCTACTAAGGTTTTAGAGATTCAATTCATGGAATTCAGCAAGGAATTGAAGAGAATCAGCAAAGGTATGCACAAATGAAACCCTCTTTCTGTAAAACTATTTTTCTAGCATGCTTTGAACTCAAATTAATGTAGTTAGAATGCTCAATGATTCTGTTAACTTCCGTTTTATGCATGTTCACTCTATCACTTATAGCATTTATCGACCTTATGTCCTAGAATTCCACGATGGGAGCAAATAGGACGATTTTCTCTTTGTCGATTTTGATTATTCGACATTTTTCCTGTATTACTTGTATTTCCAACAGCTAGGACTATGATAGGAGGAGTCGATAAAATAGCACCAGATTTTTGTTCTTCTTTTTGAGTCATTAGAGCAAAAGTTTTACTCAAGAATCATTAGAGCAAAAGTTTTACTCACAGGTGGAGGAGGATCCACCAACAAAATTTGAGACCAAGCATGGCCAAAATTATTGTTCAGTCCCATTAGAAAACTCATCATGTATTCAAATTGAACAAACATTTCAATTGATTTATTTCCTCCACAATTGCGCAGCGTCCACAAGTTCAACTTGGTCAGTAAGAGAAGTACTCATCCCAAAGACCTTTTAATTTCGAAAAATAGGTTGTAACGGAATCTTGCTCTTGTTTGAACTTACTCAAATTTATTCTTAAATGAAATATTTGTGGTTTATTTCTTTTCTGAAATCTTTCTTTCAAATTCAGCCATATTCCATAAGCAGAATTAGAAAACATGATGCTCGAAGAAATACCTTTCGATACCGAGTTGAGGATCCAAGCAATTACCATATGATTGTTCCTAATCCAGAGAGAGAGCAGATTTTCGGTGTTCAGTCAAAGTTCTGTCAATAAATCCAAGCTTACTGCAGATTGAAAAAGCAAGAAGTATTGATCTACTCCAGGTTACATAGTTGTCATCTGTGAGCAATTCTGATACAAGGAATAGATTAGATGTGTCGCTATGATGAAGATAATATGGCTTTGAGTATTTTCATTCAGCAATCGTTCCTTTTGCACTTCTTGAATTTTTTTTCCATAGAATCCATTGAAGCGGTGAAGGAAAGAAGAAGACGAAACACTAAAGTAGTAAAAGAAGAAGATGAAACGTATACGGAAGAAGAGGGTTAAAATCGCCCTAATACCATAATAATGGTAATTTGGGGAGAATAAAATAATACTTCACATTTTTCTAAGTCATTAATAATGGTACATATAATACACATGTAGAGTGGCCAATAAACTAACCACTTAAGAAACAGAAATTGCAAATAAATAGCAAACAAAAAACCAACTAATAAACACTATTAAAATTAAATAACCTATTAGCACAATTTCAGGAGTTTATAGATCAAACTTTCAAGGATATACTTGTTCTAATCTTGTTTTTAGTTGCAATATGACTTGAGAGATTCAAATCACAGATCTCTTGATTGTAAACACACAATTTATATCCGTTGAATTGAACTCACTTACAATACTTTTAGGGTCATTTGGTTTAAGGTATTATAAATGCCCAGAAATTAAAAATGTCTGGAAATAAGATTGATAGGAATCTAGGATGATTGTGTTTGATTGTGTCATGAGAATGTTATCATGATTTTATGGGAATAAATTACTTTTGTATTTAATTTGTAAAATTAATCATGAAATCGCTTATTGATAAACAATAAATTCAATCCAAAGTTTTGAGAAAATTTAATTATTTAACAATCAAATAACAATATTAATTAAATAATTAATTACAAATATTTGTAAAATGAGAAATTTATAGTTAAAGTTACTTGATTACATAATTTGATGGAATTAATTTGATGAATTTATATATTTATGATGTATTAATTAATAAAACGGCTAATGAATTCTAATTAATCGATGATAAACTAATTATAATTATTGAAAAAATAAATTCATATTATATTAATCATAATAATCATTTACTAACTACAAATATAATTAATTAATTAATTAATTATTTTATTGCATTGATTCTTTACAATTTATTGAAAAATAAGTATGGGTATATATGTGTGTATATAAACTAATTTATTAAACTAAAATAAAAATTAAGCGTATATATATATATATATATATATATATTATGGAAGTAGTTAAATTCATACAATGTAATTTAAATTTTAATATAATTCTAGAAAATATAAATTTAATTTTCATATAATATATAATTTATATGATAAACAATTTAAATTAATTAATTTTGATAATATATAAAATAAAGAAATAAAGAAATGTATTATAAGAGGAGAGAGAGTGAGAATAAAGAAAACTCACCATTTTAGATGAGAATCATTCATGAGTATAATTGATGCATGGAAATAATTTATTCCCGTACCAAAACTATTATATCAAACAAGGGAATTTTTATCCCTTATCCATTTTCAACCTTATTTTCATCCACCCCTCCCTTGATGTTTTATGTTATTTGGGCATGTTTTGGCAAAATGGGGATTAGAAGTACAATCTTTAAAGAGTATAACAAAGACCTATTATGATCACTTAGAACTAGAACCCAATAATTTTTTATTGTTGTTTTAATTCTTTGTTCTCAAGTATAGATCACTAAATCCAAAATCATAAATTATCCTTAAAATGATTAATAGAGCGAACATCAAGACAATGATTACCCCAACATAAGCAAAAACCTTAAACAAAGGATCCATAGCTTAATTAGAAAAGAAGGGGAAAAAAAGAGGGAAAAAGAATATTAAATCAAATAAAGAAGAAAAAAAAGAAAGAGCATCTTCCCTTATCTTCATTGTTATTCCTGAGTGGTGGGGGTTTTATATTATATTCTTCTTGACTGCCTCGGTCCAAGCTACCCCTTTTGATTCCCAAAACAGTGCTTAAAAGAAGAAAACAAAACATTTAAAAAAAAAACAAAAACAAAAACAAACTAACACTAAAACTAAAACTAAAACTTGTGTCACATGGTGTCACTTTGATTCAAATTGCCCTTTACTTTACCATCCAAATTCAACCAAAATCAAAATATAAAAGGGCCCCCCCCTGTTTATATTGATATCATTAAAGAGAGACCCCATTTGGATAACCTTTTCCTTTTTTTTTTTTACCTTTAATCTAAAATTCTTTTTACAAAAGAAACACAAAAAAAGAGGAGGAAAAAAAACAGAAAATTTAACACATCTTGATCTCCCCCTATTTCCCCTTTCTTACTTAGTAACAACCAACGATATGTATCTCCTCAAACCACAACTCTGCCTCCTCTCTTCTCAGCAGCAATGGAGAGAAGCCGAGACACGCCTTGAGTCCAAATCTCGTATTCACGAATGCTCTTACATTCAAATTCAACAACGCCACGAAGGACAGTCTTCAAGCCGAAGTAGCGACGGTGGTCTCCACCTTCGAGTAGGTGGCGCCCGGGCCAGGCAGGCATGTCTTTGATCACCTCCAAAACGACATCTGAAAGAGTTGAAAAGCAAAGGGTAAAGAGATTAAAGAGGGGTTCACCCTATAAATTTCTTTATTCTTTGGTTTGCTTTATAGTATGTCACATTGTATAAACTTTCACCAATCCCCAAATGGAAGAAGACCCACATCCATTTCTGTTCAAATTATTAGAGAAAGACAAAAGAATTCTCTCTTACTCTTTTTCTTTTTTGTGAAGGTCCCAGCAACGTGCCTGCTCTTCATCTTCAACATAACCTGGCACATAAAGAAGTTCAATAAAGCTTAAAAAAATATATATTGAAGGCTGGCCATGGTGGGCAATAAAGTTAGATCCGTTGCTTCTTGTACAATATCGTTTTCTCTGTAAAACTTTATATCCCCAACAGGGTTCACATCCCCAAACAAAAAGCTGAACTTGAATACTGAATGATTAACAGATTGAATTCAGATTAGGAAACTAAAACAAATTCAAGATTTCTTTCAAGCTTTCTTTTACCTGATTCATTCTGTTGATATACACAGAAACTATTTTCCAGTGAAGATCACCTGCAAATGAACAATAAAAAGAAGCAATCAAATCAACCATCTGATGAATTGAAATGTACTTGCAACTAAATTGCCAGGGTATGACTTGAGTGTGATATAAAAAAATGGCTAATCAATCGAACCCCATCAGAATGAAACTCGATGAAAAAGAACGAAAAGATATTTTACCTTTACGAGTGCGTTTCAGGAGTTCACAGCCTCGGGCGAGAAATTCTCGGCTGCAAATGCCTAAGAAATTTTCTTCAGGGACAAGTTCACCACTGAAACTACTGTTGGAAGTGCCATTGCTGCCATTCTCAGCAGCAACTCCCATTCCTTTATCTACTGGAATCACTGCTGCTATGTTCCACACTTCCTTTAATGCCCTCGCCTTCAGAGTCGCTGCCCCACGTAAAGCTGAATCGAAACAAAAACTTTCATGTGAATCAACCTTCGGATCAAGAACTGCTAAGTATCTCTATTTCACATACCAGTGGCTGCAGCAGCAGTTAACGTCATGATATCACCGGCAGATTTAACGTTAACGGCATTGCTCAAGACTGAAGCAAGGTGATCGCGTTCAGCACCCATAACTTCAGCAGCCTCGACACATTGAGCAGCGACAAGTGTTGCAGCAGAGGCAACAGCCATATCAGTCTTGGCTTTATGTTCATCTTTGCTAGATCCAGAAGAAGCTGCAGTGGCAGCAGCAATAGCAGCTATGGCTGCAGCCACACCAGCAACAGAAATAGCAGCATGAAGCTGAGCATTCTGAGCTCTTGTTTCCTCTTTCTTCTTCTCTTTCCTGTCCTTAAGCCATCTCCCAACAGTCTTTCCACCTCCAGCAGTGGTGGATCCTCCAGTGGCAGTAACTCTGTACTGGTTATTGAGTGGGATGTTCGAGCGACCACACTGCAGAAAGAAGAAATTACAGGTGGGACATCGATCGAAATAGATCACAAAAAACTTAGATATGAGTCAATTTATGGTGAATAACGAAGAATTGACAACCCCCCAACATGCCATGGTGCTGGTGCTAACTCTGTAATACCGCACCCACCAAAATGGCCTTGGGGTCCATAAGTCATTAAATGCCCCAAAATGGAGACAACCCTCCAAGGAATTCAGCTTAATTAACAAAACCCACTTGCCGGGGATGGAAATAACCCAGCAATTCACCGATGGGAGCAAGTTTTTAGAAATCCCAGAAGCAGAAACAGAGACAAAATTATAAAAAATCAAAACCCAATTAGCAAGAACTGTCAAAAAGTGAGCGAGGGGTTTAATTAAAGAACATCGATTACTGTGAAAGCTGAAACATATATTTGGTCTGTGAGAAATGGTCAGTGTGCACCGTAACCAGAAGAACAACCCTCCCTATAGTATTAACCGAAAGAGAAGAAATAAACAACCAGAAAAAGAAGAGACAAATGGGCCGGCAAGAACTGTGAGTGTCAGAATCGGAAGACTCTTATATTCAAAAAGCCACCGATGATCGGAAAACTAACCTTAACGTCGTCGATCTCCGACGGGGAGACAGGTGGGCTATCTGTTAATGAACCACAACTTTGGGCTCCATTGAGAGGGCCACTGCTGTGAGACAGTCTGCCTGAAGTCCGCGGCGAAACTTCTTGCTGCCATTGAAGTAAAGAAAAGGAACAAATCATTAATGGCGTCTACAGAGTGCAGCATTAAGTGAATTAGAAATCGGAAACGTAGAGATCACGAAAGGGTAAATGCAGCAGTCTATAAGAAGGGTATTGAAAATTGGAATGAATTGTTCTGTTCTCACCATAAATTTCGAAAACCCCATTGATGTTCTTGGAAGATCGATTAAGGGTTTAAGAGAAAGAAGAAGAGAAAGACCAAAATGCAAAATACAGAAAACCCCAAATGACTGAATGCACTAGAATTGGGTTTTAAAAAAACAAACAAACAACAGGAATTCAGCAAAAAAGCAAGTGGGATGTACGCTGCGTGAGACAAAAGGTAGGCAAAATAAGAGAAATCAGAAGCATGTTTTATTAGTAGATAAAGCCAGAAAGAAAATGGGAGGGAGAACAAAAACAAAGAGAAGCTAAAAAAAGGGAGTTGTATAAGCAAAGTTACAATCAATTTCAATCCCTCCAAAATATAAAACAAAAAGAGAGCAAATCCCATTATTTGTCCACACATGCTCTGCAAAAAAACTCTGCTCCACCAAACTTACCGACTGTGACATAATCCGCTCCATCACCATCTGCGAAGTTTCAGAAGAAGCAAAGGAAAATGGGTTTCCAGAAAAAGTGGTACCCTCGTCGAGCTCACCGGTCAAATCCTCCAAAATGACGCCGCCGCCGCCGGCAGCGACGGTGGCGATGAGGCCATTTCCGGTGTTGGGGTGCTTAGAAAGGGTCAAACGAGGAGGGGCGAGAGCTTTGGAGACCTCTAGAGCCGAAACACTCCAAGAGCGGGAGAGGAACTCCATGGGTTCGAGTGGAGTGTCCGGCGGGCGGTAGACGGCGGAGGAAAGAGGCTGCGGCGGCTCAAGTCGCCAAGGCTCGGTGGCTGTTTTGTCCATAGTAGTGGGGGAGAGTGAATCGGAGTATTTGTTGAAATGCAGAGACTTAGTGAAGATGAAGTTTGTGAGAGAGAGAGTGGGCGCTGAAGAAACGAAGGGACCTGAAACTGGGAGTTTTATTGAACCTCAGTAAAAATCAAAACTTTAAAAAATTAAAATTAAGATTAAAAAATTACACTGTTTTTTTTTAATCTTTTAGAAACATCAAATTATTGTTATTACTTGTCAACCCGAAACCCAACTCGATCAACATAAAGCATTCTACGATCGACTTTTAAGTTTACATTTTGATTTCAGCTAAATGGTATAAAATACTCGTAAACTTTATAATTTATGTTAAAAATATCTTATAATTTCCAAAAGTTTCAAACATATTTTTAAACTTTCAAAATGAGCTGGTAAATTTTTACCATTAATTTTTTATAAAAACCGTTAGTATTTTATATCCAAATATCTTTGAACTTTTAAAAGTTTCAAAAATAACTTTTAACTCAAAGAAGTTTTTAAAAAACTATTCTTACGATTATATGAATAAAAATAGTAACTACCGTCTTCTCTCTTTATTTTTATTTTTTTCTCCCCTTCCCTTTTTCAACATCTATTTTTGTTAATTGTTTAACATTTATTTATCTAAATACAATTGCATAATAAGAAGAAGAAAAATAAATGAAATACTAAGGAATTTTAGGATTTAAATATTTTAATAAAATTGTAATTTAATATTTGAGTGTGTGTTAATAACCAATGTATTTTTTCTTCGACTATTTATCGTTTTGATATGTTTAAAGGGGAATTTTGATTTTGAAATTTTGTGAGATTTCATATTTTAAACATAAAATTATGGTTTTTATTTTGGTTGCTGAGGAAATTGGTATAAGCTAATAATTTAAAAATTAATAGAAAAATAAGAGTGTATATATGAAAAATTGGATATATTATTATAAATATTATAAAAATAAATAGATGCTCATTGTTTACTGTCAATCTTCACGTTGTCCATGTGTCGTGTAATTATTAATGTTCAGTATCCATGTAATACCACATCTACTTGTCACTTTGCCTATAAATAGTGACATTTTGTGAATCTTAAAATCACACACATTGGTGAGATATCCACTCCAAATTTTCACTAAATTTTCACAATTTTAGTTATTTTATTTTTTTATTATATATTATATTATATTGTATTTATTATTATATTTATATATTGTTATGTTATATTTTTTCCATATCTGTTATGTTCATCAATTTCACAACAGATATCTATATAATTCTTTAAAAAATCGATTCTTTTCAAACTTAAGAAAACTTCAAACAAATTGATCGTTGTATTGACAGTAAGGGCATTTAATTTTTTTTTAATTTCTAAGTTATTTTTTCAGCGAGACATTAACAATTTTGGTTCACGTACTAACAATTGAGGTATTTTTAAATTTTGTTTAAGTTAAGAGTATTTTTGAAACTTTTGAAAGTTCGAGAGTATTTTTTAAACAAAACTTTAACGGTTTCATCCAAAATTAATGACAATGATATGTTTTTTTTAACTCTTTTTTTAAGTTTAAGAGTGTTTTTTTAACTTCTAAAATAATTAAAATTCTAAATCCTAAATCCTGATTTGTAAGGGGATTCAATTTAGACACTGTTAGAATTTTGTCTAAAGTCAATTGATTCATTATTTTTACACAGTGTACCAAAGTTCTAACATATACCAAAATGAACTTAGCTCAGTTGTAATTTCCGATTCAATATTCCAACCTCAGTTTTTGTACTAAAAAAGAAAGAGAGAGATAGTAATTGATAGTGTGACTGGTACAAGTGGGTTTGATCTTTCCATTTTCTTTCATTTTTTTCCGATTTATTCAGTAAGAATTGCATGATAGTTTTTTTATGAAAAAAAAAAAGTTTTAGTAAAGGTTAATACAAATGAAACTTAAAAAGTAAATTATAAATTATATATTTTTTAAAATATTCAAGATTTCATCAACATCGATTTTGTGTCGAGTCTCTTTGAAATTTCTAATAGATTAATTCCTCGTCATGATCTATTAAAATTTTTTAAAAATAAATTTTAATACTTATTAGCTGCAAAATTGATTGGATATAACTCACTTAAACACAATTACATTTGTGAATTCTAACATTTGAATAAGTTATCGAATTATAAGATAAAAACGAAAGTTTATTGACATGTTAAGTATAAAATTAAAGATTTAGGAATCTATTATAAAATCTTTTATATTGATCTATTAAACAAAAATTTAAATTAAAAAAAATAATTTTGTTGTGAACTTTAAAAATTGTATCTAGTTAGATTGTCACACGTATGTTAGAAATTATAATTTTAAAACATCTAATAAAATGTAGGAGTTTTCAATTTTGAATATAATAGAATCATTTTGTTTTTATACATATAAACTATTAGATACTTCGCCTTTTTTAACACAAAATTTAAAACTTCAACAAATTGTTAAAACAATATAGCGAACACAATTCAACTTTTTAAAAAAATCTAAAAGACCCCTTTTTTAAATTATAAATTATTTTAATCATATTCTTAAATTTTCTATTCGATCAACTGACCTTATTAATTTATGAACATGTTGTAATTAAGCAATTGAACTATAGAAATATTGTTCTAATCAAGTCATCAATGGAATATAATAGTTTTTTTTATGTGTGTATAAACTATTAGACACTTCACCTTTTTTAACGCGAAATTTAAAACTTCAACAACCTCTTAAAACAATAAAGTGAACACTATTCAATTTTTTTAAAAATCTGAAAGTCCCCTCCCTTAAATTATAAATTATTTCAATCATATCCTTAAATTTCTTATTTGACTAACTCGTCTTATTAATTTATGAACATATTGCAATTAAGCAATTAAACTATAGAGGTACTGTTCTAATCAAATCATCAAATTAAACCCAAATTCTCTGCATCAGTTTTTTTTTTTTTTTTTTTCTTAAGTGAGGATGACAGAGAGACATTGATGTGAAGATAAAAAAAATTAAAACAAAAATCAACCTGTGGCATACTTTTTATATTTTGTAGAGTTCAAAAAAATATATTTTTTTTTTTAAGAAAAGAACATTAAGTTAAATTATACAAATTTAATAGTTTTTATTGTAATTTGTAACATTGTGATAGTTCAAAAGTAGCTTATGCAATATTTAAGGACTTAATTTAAAATTTTAATAAGTTTAGGTAGTAATCTTTCTAGACAATAAGGTTAGATAGTATTCGATCAAAGGGAATGTTCATAGAAACAACTCAATTGTTAAGTAATATACCCTCAACGAATAGGTTGGAGGTTTAAATCTACCCTCCATTTAATGTTAGACTATAAAAAAGAGAATAATTGTACAAATGACTCAAGAATTAGTCTCAAAATGTCAAATGACCCAAATTAAAATATATATATATATATATATATGTAAAGTGACCTTCTGCTGATATCATAGACAAGTAAAGTTATGGTATCGCGTCCTTCCTTTATTTATTTGTTTTTATTTCTTCTTCTCTAGACCACCAACGGTTCTGGTTTTTTTTCTTATTTTTTCAGATTGTCTTCTTCTTCTTCAATTGGATTTCTTCTTCTTCTTCTTCACATCTTCTTCATCTTCAGGAGTCTTCTTCTTCTCTAATTCGGTTTTTCTTCTTCTTCTTCACATCTTCTTCATCTCCGGCATGACCACACATTCTCTAACATTGCACCTTATTCGACAGACGAGAGCGGACGAAAGCGAGAGTAGATGAGAGCGAGATTCTCTGGCTTCTTAAAAGTCTCTCTTTATTCTTCGACACGAAAAATCCAAGAGAGTAGCTCTAATGCGACTAACTCCAGTGAATAGGAATGAGAGAGAAGAGTGATTTTGTGAGTGAGGAAGAGATGAGAGAGACCAAGAGAAACCAAGATCGAGACCAAGAGAGAGTGAGAGTGATCGAGAGCGAGAGAGACCGAGGGACAAAGAGAGTAGTGATTTATGAGGAAAAAAAAGAAGAGAGAGAGAGAGCAATAGCGAGCCCAAGAGAGAGCGAGAGTGAGATGCAGAAGCACACGAGTATATTTTAGTAATTTCACCCATATTTGATGTCAGCAAATGGTCACTTGATATTTTTTTTTTTTCAAAAACCAGGTCATTTGACATTTTTTACCTAATTTTTGGACATCCATACAAATTTCTCAGAAAAAAAGGTCGATGAAGTTAAGTCTATCAACATTGAAGTTTGTGTTAATTTGTTTCGTAAACATTTAAAATAGTTTAATAGTTCTGACAATTCAAAATATTTAAATATTAATTGATTTATTAGATATAAATTAAAAATTTACGTCTATTGGTCTAAACATTTAGTCACGTGTCTAGTAGATTTGTATAATTCAAATAATTTAGAAATTTCATATATATTTGTGTATGTATGTGAACCTCAAAGTTCAGAATTGAATTTGTAATTGAATCTAGTAAATAAATGACATGAATTTGATAAAAGGCTTAGGAAGAATAAATTTAATCCATAACACTTACCTACAATTTAATATTCTCCAAGTTTTTTTTATCCAAAATTTATAGGATGGATTGGATTGTTATTTAAAATTAATAACTTGATTTGAATAGTCATCATATCAAAAGAAGAAAATTATAATTTAACCCAAAAAGGGAAAAAATCGTAATACAAGAAAAGATAAAAGAAAAATTGATTGTGAAAATCTTAATACCAGAGGGGTGTAGGGAAACCGAAAGGATGTTTGGACAAAAACGGAAACAAAAGAGAAATACGCGCTGCCAATTGGCGTGTTTAGTACTTTCCTATATCGTACGGTTTGATTTGCTGCTACTGTTTTTCTTACTTGAAATTTGGGGAGCGTGCCGCACACGTGTTTTATCCTCTCTCTTTCTTTTTTTTTCTTACCCGAGGCTAAATTTGGTATTTCGTATTTCTACAACTTCAATATTTCCTCGAAAAAGTTTAGCTTCATTTCATACCTATTTTGTTTTTTATAATTAAGTGAGTAGACATTATTATCATCTTTGAATTTTTTTTTTGTTATATATTTTTTATCAATAGTTTAAAAAATTAAGTTAAATTTTAAAAACAAAAAATAACTTTTAAAAGATTATTATTATTTTTTTAAAAAAACTTGATTAAGAATTCAACGATTATACTTAAAAAAATGTGCAAATTATTGTAAGAAAACAAGAAAAAGGAAATAATTACTAAATGAGGTTTTAATTCTTCTGTTTTCACTCTTCACAACAATGAATCTAGTTGAAGTGATTAAAAAACACATATACAATCATGAATAGAAGTTGGCCTTTTTTCTTCCCCCTTTCTTTACACTACTTTGTTAAAGTAAAAAACCAATAGATTTAATTTTACAAGTGAATAATGTATTTTTTATTGGTGGGTTTTATTCTAAAATTAGAAATAGATCTTGATTTCGAGGATAATGAGAAGTGAGAAATGTTTGTTCCTTATATATCACATGATCGTTCCCTTTTAAAAAATGTTAAAATATATAGTTTTCTCTCTTAGATTTGTATTTGTTTCTTTTCTCTATCATGGTTATATTTATTTTCAAAAATAAATTATGTATATGATTCTCACCATTCAAGGATCTTATAAGGGATGATATTAATTTTTGATGATTAGTTGGATGATTTTTTAGAAACAAACTAGTGTGTAATTGCAAAGATAAATAGGTAATTAAATTATGAACTTTTGATGATGAAATATGGAAAAAGAAACTTCAAAATGGCTTTAAATATCAGTGGTACTTGAAGATACATTGAGTAAGACAATGTAAAATTTTGACTATCTTTGAAGACGAGATAATTAATATTAAAGACCATGTAAAGTGTAACCATGGCTTGATATGTTATGTTGATCAGAGTTTTAAAATTAATCGAATTGTATGGAAGGTGGGAGGTCCACCACGTGCTATGTTAAGAGAAGTATCAAATTAATCATGAAAATAGATATTTTCTTATCAAACAAAGATAACTAGCAATTATACTAAACTTTATTGTTTAATTATGAACTACTATATCAAAAATAGAGTAAAATTTGTCTATACAAATTATATTCCAAACAAATCTAAATAATATAGTAAGGTTTCAAAATAGTTTTAATTTATATATGTTCCATCTCGATTTTTTTTTATATATTATTTACAATTGACTTGGTTTTCATTTTAGTTATTTTTTCCCCTAATGTAAATGAGATTCAAAGATGTGATATCTCATTCATAACTCTACATTTGGAGGTTCCAAAAAGGACAAATTTGATGAATGTGTATTCAAATGGGAAGATTTAATTTTAAGAAAAAATGATTGATTAATCAATTATATATCATATCCATAAATAGTTAAACAAACCTACATCATATCATTCAAATGAATGAGCATTTAATAATTGAAGGAAGTTTGTATGCTTCATAAAAACACCGAAAAGAAAATCTTCATATATATCTCAAAATCTTATAGATAATATATATTTCTAACATTTAAATTTTATTCTAGTCTTCAAGCTAATTTCGCACTCATTACATTATACTCTCATATAACATCTCTTCAACTAGTCATATCACCACCTATATGTTCTTGACGGCTTTCAAACATTTTAACGTTTGGACATTTGAGGATTATTCTTTTGATGTAGCTAAATTTAGAATATATAAGATGTGTTATCTACTTATCAAGATAATTGATCTTTTCATTTTTAATGTTATAATATTATTCCATTTGAGTATGAGATCGATCTCACGATTTCACCCACATCTCTAATTAACGATATTTAAGACCCATTTAATAATAATTAAAAAATTTTAGAATGTGTGTTTTTTTGTAATTTCTTTTACGTGGTTTTCATCTTTCTTATGTCAACATTTAAACTCTTAGTCAAATAGTTATTAAAAAATGTTTTTTTTTTTTTTTTTCAGTTTTCAAAACTCAACTTGGATATTAAAAACATTCGTACAAAGTAGATTAAAAATAATCAAATTCACGACGGGATTATAGTAATCTATTTCCTACAAAAGTTTAAGGATGAAACTGGTTTCTAGAAGCTTAATGTTGATACGACTTAGTCCAATGGTAGAGACAGAGGTGGTCTTAGGTAGATTGTTTGAGATCATTACGGTCATGCATTTTTGGGAGGTTGCAAATTTACCAAGCTGAAGTCATTTTGGAAGGCCTGGTTGCCATTAAGCAGCAGTGGTAATCTTTGGCATCCCCCAACGTTGCTATTTGATCTCGAAAAATGTTTTTCAAGATGGTTTTATCCCATCATTTTGGATGAGGAGGTAAGTGTGTAGTTCGTTGGTGGGTTTGTTTAAAAGAAAAAGGAAAAAAAAAATGTAGGGAAGGGGCAACATGAAAAATGAAAGAAAAAGATGGACTTGGGTGCAATAATGAAAGTTAAAAATGGTGTCTTATTCAAAGAAACTATTGAATGATATCACAATTCATTGCGTAATACAAAGGATGACTCTTGTAATATTCGGATAGGTGTGAGGTTGTTTGTCAAAAATTTAATGATCCCTCAACCGTCACTTTCTCTAAATTTGGCCCAAAATAATTGTTTTTTTTTTTTTTTTAATTACAAAATTCAAGGTCCTAATAAGATCCTCTTTTCTTTTCCAAGAGGCCCTCTTCCCCTTGATTTAGGTATAATATTTAATTCCCCCTTCCCCCTCCCCCAATTGCTTTATATTATTTAAAATTTTTCAATTTCTTTTGCTTACATTTAATTTTCTTTTTCGTATACATTTAATTTTCTTTTTCGTACAATCTAATAAGTACTAACAAATACTCAAATCATGTTCCGCATTTGAAAATTATGTTTATTTTCTTAACATTTTTTAGTCATGATTTTCACCCTTTTTATATGAACATTAGAGTTCTTAGTCAATTTTCAAAAACATTTTACAAAACACAAGATTATGTTTTTTAAAACTACTATTTTGGTTATGATTTTGAAACACTAATATTAAAACCAAGATATAGAAAAATAATAAATAAAAGTGATGTTTATGAGCTTAATTTTAAAAAACCAAAAAACCAAAAACTAAAGAGGGCTAAGTAATTCAAATACTAATTACTACCTCAAAGATCATAGTTTGATCACTCGCCTTTGTAATTGTTTATATATATAAAAGAAAATTCAAATCTGATTTTTTTTCCATGCAGTTTCAGATTTGTATTGTTCTGGTTCCTAAATTTTCGAAATAATTTTTAACTCTTAAATTTGTTCTATCTTTTCTCCTAAACTTGTAAAAATATCTATTTTAGTCTTGAATTTTTTAAATAAATTCACTTTTGACTTTATTTTTTTAATTATTGATTGAAGGACGTATTTCTAAGTATGTGTACTAGCATGTTAATAAAAGAATGATTACTTCAAACAACATAGGTTATAGACAAGCTTTTATGCAAATGAAATTTAGATGAAAAAATATAAGTATAATAATGATGAAAAATGTTTAAATACTATTTTGGTCTCTAAACTTTAAGGTTTGTTCTATTTTAGTCCATAAACTTTCAAAATGACTGTTTTAGTCCTCAAACTTTAGAAAAATGCCTATTAACCCTTACCGTTAATATTATGTTAAAAGCTTAAGAGAATGATGGTCATAAGATGATGCATCCATCTATATAAGCAAGTAGGGTATAGATTAGAGTGTGTTGTTTATTATTCATTCTTATAGTCTTTGTTTGATTTGCTTTTGTAAATTTGAATTTTTCACCGTGTCTTCTTCATCTTCGCTTTCTCTCTTCTTCTACAATCTGTCATTTTCTCAATTGAACCCGTCTCTTCCAGTCCCTCTCATTAATCATTTCTCTTGACGCTATCTTAATTTCATATCTTGGCTTATGTTTGTGTAAATATTCTTTGATTCATGTTTAAGATAATTTTTGTTTTCAATCTCACGACAATATTGTTTGTTGAACTTCACTTCCTCTTTAAGCGTGAATTGGAAAAAAAAACTAGAAAAAAGCAGGAAACTAAAGCCCAAAAAGACAAACGAAGTGATGAGAATAATTTTTAGATTTGTAGTTTGTAATTTTCCATTAAAAGTAGAAATTTGTGCATCTCACAAGCTATTTCTACCATTTTTGTGCAAGCTACAAAAATTTTAAGTTCTTTCTCCATCTTTTTTGTAGCTTCATTCTCATCTAATTGTAGCCATAAGGTTTTTTGGTTATGGGTTTTCATATTTCTACCAATTCAATCGAATACCCAACTTGTTTATTTGACATGGATGCCTGATGTCTAAGGAAAAATGTCAAATCATCATCCCGTTAAGTTTTTAATATAATATTAAAAGTATGGACTAATATGAGTATTTTTTCAAAATTTAGGGACTAATATAGACATTTTAAAAGTTTAGGGACTAAAAGAGAACAAACATTAAATTTATAGATGAAAATAGTATTTAAACCATGAAAAAATTGTTTAAACAAAAGGACTAAAATAGACGTAATGAATGTTTAGGGGCCCAAATGTGAAAAAAAACAAAAATTCAGGGACTATATTAGATATTTTGGAAGTTTTAAGGATTAAAGTATAAACAAGCTTAAAAGTTTTTAGCAAGGGACCTAGTTGGGGTCTAAATCTAATATATAAACAAATAGGTTTTTCCTATTTTTAAGTGAGTATTTCCGGCTATAAGGTTGTGGGACAAATGACAATACCTCCTAAATTAAAGTGTAAAACTATAATCTATATTAATGATTTCTTAACAACATTATCAAAATAAAACCTAAAGTTAAACGATAAATTTAATCCTTGAAAATTCGATGTATTAGGTCTTTAATTTTCAATTTGATGTCTTAAATTTAGGATTAAATTTATTTTATTGGTTCCTTAGGGTTCATTTGATAAAGTTTATGTTTTTCATTTTCTGTTTTATGTTCTAAAATATGTATTATACATTAACAAAAACCACAAACTTCTCAGACATATAAGGTGAACCATCTAAAACAAAAAGTTTATGAAGTTTAAAATGTCAATATGACAGGAAACTATTAAACACAAAATAAAAAAACTAATTGACTTAATAACATATGATTATGGCTCCAAATGATAATTATTTTACATTTTATTTTTAAAAATTAGGCTTTTTTTTTTCTTTTTATATTTCTTAACTCACATTTGAATTTTAACCTAAATTCCAAAAACAAAACCATGTTTTTAACTATGTTTTTTTTCTTTTCAAAATTTAACATTATTTTTTTTAATATTCTTAAGAAATAACAAATTAAAAAAATTAACAGGTGGAATTAATATTTATAAAACTTAATTCTCAATTTTTTTTAAAAAAAATAATAATAACTATTAGACGAGGCCAGAAAGTTCATGATCTATATTAGACCATTTTAAACTCAGGTAACTATTCCACTCAAAATTATAGATTTTTAAAGAAAGAAAACAGAATATCATAATTTCTAAAACTATTTAAAATTTAAAATTACACAAAACTTTATTAAACTTGTATTCTAATTATCTAAATCTCGACAAAAGTGTATTTGAGCTAATGATAGTTTTTAGTAGTTACCAAAAAAAAAATAGAATTACTAATTTTTCTATTTTTAGTTCATAAGATAGAGTTTCAAACATTTTAATCTTTATTTTAAGGATATGTATCACAACCCGTAAAACTATGTTTAAGTTGACTATAATAATAATAATAATAATAAAAACAAATAATTATAATTTATATTGTGAATAATCATTTACCTTTTTTTTCTCCCCAAAGTACAATCATTTACCCATTTCATACTTTAAAAATTGCATTTTTATCTCCTTTGTCGACCAATAAATAAATAAAAAATAATAATATTAAAAAAAAAAACTCTTGTTCATCATTTCCTTTTTAACATCATCATTGACATCCCCTCCCAAGAGAAAATTACAACTTTTTTTCCCCCTTTCTTCAAGTGAGAGGGTAGAAAATAAAGTAGATACTGTTATTGTATATTAAAATAACTTACCATTTTGTCTTGTCATTTTCGCAACATGATGAAAGCATATAAAATTCATAAATTTAATAAAAAAAAATCCCTAAAATTCAAAAGTAAATATAAATGGAAGTAATTGATTCACGGTTGAAGATGTGTAAGAGATGACACATACATTATCTTATAAATATTGACTTACGATGCCCCGAAGAGAAAAATTAATGTGAAATGATGTTAATAGAGCAAAGAGAATTAAATTAATGATAAGGTATAGTTAGGGTAAAATGAGATTATTATAATAAAGAAATTGAATTTTAAAAAAGGAAAAAAAAAAAAAATTGAAGGAGACAGAGAGATGTGAACTGTATCCACCTGGAAAAATTAAATGAAAAGAGGGCCCTTTCCTTTCTCTTTGGGGATGAAGGAACCTGAGAAAGAAGGGAAGAGCTCTCAATCATTCTCGTATATCAATGCTTATATGACTTATGAGACTTATGGTGATGATATATATGGTCACTTTCTTTGTCTTATATTATTATTATTATGTATATCTCGATCTTCATCCATTATTTTAGTCTTTCATTTTTAATTTCACTCAAATATATAAAAGATCGAAAGATCGTAAGAGTCAATCCGAGTAAATTAATGAGCGTAGATAATACATCAATTATCATCTTAAAATTCGATAATTAAGTCTTTCTATTATGTAGTTATTGTGATATCTTTCGGTTGTTTTAGGATTTTTTTTTGTTAATTTTCCTTCTTTCTTCTCTGAAGATGTGTTTGGGAATTCTTTTGTGTTGTTGGATTGGTTCTTCTTCACCATCTTTAAGGAGGATGGTATTGTGAATTCTGGTTAATTGCTTTATTATTCTTTCCTTTCGTTTTTAGAAAAAAAATTATGTTGAGGTCAAATGAAATATTTTGGAGAAACAAGGGAGTGAAATTTTGTATCGAAGCAATAATCTCATGTATATATTTGTTTTGTTTTATTTATTTTTAAGTTGTGTAGTAAGGACTTATATATTAATTATTCAACATCAACCATACATTTGAATAACTAATTACATAAATAGAGTCGAATAGTTAAAACATCTATTATTTTACCTCCTAAATTTCTATTCTTTCATTTTGTGTTTGATAGATTCATAATATTTACGTTTAAATCCTATTTTGATTTCTTGAACTTTGAATTTTGTTTTATTATAGTCCCTAAACTTTAAAAAAACAACCATTTTGTCTCAAAACTTTTAAAAAGTGTTTATTTGATCCCAACTATTCAAATTTTATTAATTCTTTGATAAAATTACGTCTAGCATGTGTTGAACAAAATGAATGTGAAGTAAAATGTCAACAACCAACAAGATAAAATACCGAATTATCAAAATCTTGAATGCAAATTGGCTTTTAAGTTCTATAGAAAATCATTTTACCACCTAATTAAAAATTGAACCCTATATTTTTTAGCACGACTAACTTATTTGGCAACCCAACCATCTAAAAATATAAGTATCTCATCATTTTTTTAAGAGTTGACAGAATTTTAATAACAGAGACCAAAGTAAGCACTTTTTAAAAGTTTAAGGACTAAAATATATATTTTTAAACGTTTAGAGACAAAAATAGAATGAGCTTTAAAGTTCAGGGACCAAATGGGATTTAAGCCTATTATTTAATATATATATATATATATATATATTAAAACTAATGAATTTGTGGAACATAAATTGAGTTTTGTGTCTACTAAAATATTAAACTTTTAATTTATATATTGGAATGCCTTGAACCTCTTATCTGACGCTCTTAATAACCAAACATAGGAGTCTTGCTAAATTTCGAGTTTGCGTGTAATTCTTGTTTCTGCCTAGGATTTAAGTGGTGTCATTCATAAACCCCTTAATTCTATTAGCGCATTTGTATTTGTATTTGTATTTTTTTTTTTTTTTTTATATTCTCATCTACTAATAAAAATACTCTCTCCCTTTATTTGAAGATGTAGCTAACACACTATTAATAAACTATGTAAATTTGTGGTCGATCTTCTTCTTTTTTTTCTTTGCTTGTCGATTTTCATTTCCATCATAAAATTATGTTTAACAGATTTGTAATTTTTAATAAATGTTGAATAGATTAATCATTTATTAAATAAAAAATTGAAAATTTATAAACTTATTAAATTCAAAGTCGACGGTTAAAAAACTTACAACATGTTTAGTTGCCAATCTGCATTCTATTTTATGTTTTCACACCTATAACTCATATTCTATTTTAAAAACTGTTTTACGATTATGTGATTCAAATAGTGCAAATTCTGAAGACAACATTTTATATTTTTGTTGTATCTAGATTTTAAATTTTAAATTTCAACATGCAGAATTATATTAAATAAAGATTAAAAAAATCCAAAAATGTAGTATGTCATGTTATAAACTCAATTCATTTTTTAAATATTGAAATTCGTATCATGTAATGTATTATAAATTAGTAATATTTATACTATTTTTAAATATAAAATCTATTCATAAATAAATTAATAATGATTTATTATCAACCAATAAGTATGAAATACGTTTTAAATAATTATTTAAATTAGAATCAAATTTACGAATATGCAACCAAAAAAACTCTTATTTTTAGATTTTTGTTTTTCAAATTCTCTATTAAACCGGCGTTATTAACTAAATCGAAAAAATATTAATTTGTTTTTACGAGGAGTAAAATTGGTGCAATCAGGTGCGGCCAAGGATAAAGCCGTCACTCCATCGCTTTTTCAATTATGTGATTGTACGGTCAATTCGTGACGATTCCGGTCATCAAATTTCAATTCCCAACATTTATTTCAAAAAAACATCTAATTTAAATCACATTTAAAATATCCAACAATGTTTCATCTAAGATTTTAAAAATTGGCACCCTCTTGTTCCCCAAAATAAATAAACTTCCTATCAATATGTGTATTTTATAAAAACATATCATATCACATTCATTGATCAAGCTGTTACGCATCAATTTGGATGAATCTATAAAGTTGTGAACAAAAATGTGACAAATTTTATAATAATTATAGGCATAATATAATCATTTTTCACTAACTTCACGTCCTAACAATCTATTCGTTTCTTACCTAACAATCACATTTTTCTTATTACATTTTCGATTTATTTTGCGCTTGATGGAATAATACGTTGAAGAAACTGGTTGATAAATAGTAGTTTGATTGACATCATTTGAAGCTTTACATTTAATCAATCAATGGTCCAATATAATCCATTGATCTTATATAATTCTTATTTCACTACTTTGTTCTATAAATCCCACGTGTCATGATTTTTTTTTTCTTTAGAAGTTACAAATGTTTACACTTGTTTTGTCATTGTAATATACTTCTTAATAAATTACAAATTTAGGTTTGTGCGTTTATTTATCTCTAAACTAAAAAATAAATGTCTAGTAAGTCTTTGAACTTTCAATTTTATGTCTAATAAATCTTTAGACTTTAAAAAATATCTAATAGATTCTTAATTTTCTCTTTTGTATATGAATTTCTAACCCTTTATCTAACATGTCATTAACTTATTTAAATTGTGTTATTGTTGATTATTTTTAAAATTACTTGGGAAATTTTTTTTTCAAGAAACTGATATTTTATGTTTAATAATAAGATTTTTCTTTTCTTTTAACGATATGTGGAGTAGGGATCAAACAAATAATTGTTAAGTTGATAGTAAAAGTATTATGTTAGTTTAATTATATTCATCATGGAACATGGTTAAGGTTCGAAGCTTCAACTTTAAAAAGATAAACAAAGACACATCTAAAAAGCTTGTTTTTGTTTTCACTAAAAAAGTGGTAATAATACCAATTCCTAGTTGGAAATAGTAGGAAAATGTTATGAAAAAAACTAGTAAAAAGTTAAACGGGACATAATTCAACTGGTATAGTACTAACACTATCAACCTTGAGGTATGAGATTTGATACTCCACTTCACGTATTTAATTCGATACTTTTGGAAAAAAAAAAAGTTAAATGACAAATATAGTCAACATATTTTCAGACATATTATGTGTGTATAATAACTATCCAATTAGTCCCTTTAGTTATAAAATTATGTTTAATGTCTAGTAGTTTTAATTCAAGTCCATGATAATTTATTTAGATGAGTATATATATATAATGTCTAGTAGTTTAGAGGACATAAAATTGAAAATTAATGAGTATATTAAATACTTAAAAATTCAAGGATTGAATAAAATTAAATTTTAGAGACTTATTAAGCACAATTTTAAATTAATGACCTATTGACACAACTTACACAATAAGAGAACTTCACAACTAAATTAATGAAAATTTCAAGGGAAAAATAATTTTTACCCAAAACTATTCTTTTTTTCTCATAAACTTTTAATTTCACCAAATTTGGACCACCAATATTTTGACCCTCTGTTCAATGTCGGCCAATTCACAATCTATTAATTTTAAACAAATAAACAAAAAAGCACAAAACTAAGTTTGCCCAATTAACAAATTAACCATGGAACAACTTAGACTCACAAAATTCAACGTAAAATACCATAAATCATTTTTATTTGAAATCCTATCACGTATTGATTGCATGCATATTCATTGAAGACGAGATTTTTTTAAACCATCTTTTGAATGTTTATTTATCCCATGATAAAATTACAACAGTTATGTATTTTTTTTTTTTCAATTTATTTTTGACAATATGTGGAATAGGAAAATCAAACCTCTTGACTTTAAAGTTGATAATATAAATATTAGCTATATTTATTTTTGCAACGGCTATCTAAGTTTGATATAAATTTGAAGGGAATAATATCTTTTTGGTCCATAAATTTTGACTCTAATTTTTATCTGGTCCTTAAGTTTTAAAATGTTACACATTCAATTATTAAGTTTTGAGTTTTATTTCATTTTAATCCTTAAGATTAAAAGTGTTACAATTTTACTCTTGAGATTTTGAGTTTAGTTTCAATTTGATCATTGGCTTTCGTGATTTTACATTTTTAACCTCAATATTTCATCAAATACTCACTTTCAATCACTTATGTCAATTTTTATTAATTAACTAAATTATAGTTATGAACTGAAATTTAAATTTAATTTTAAAAATGATAAAAATAGTCATACGTAATTAATTATAATTATTTTAACGATTTTTAATTTATTGACATAAATTAACTCTAAAAACAGAAAGTTTATTTAGTGAAAATTCGAGATTAAAAATGTAAATCTTTAAACATATAAACCAAATTAAAACAAAATTCAAATATCAAAGGTAAAATTATTGAATATTGAAATCTATGGACTAAATTGAGATTACACTCAAAACTTAAAAATTAAGCCCTGTTTGGTAACTTTTGAAAATTAAGGCTATAGACATTGTTTCTACCTTTAAATTTCTTCATTTGTTATCTACATCTTATCTATCATTTAAAAAACAAAATCAAAATTCGAAAACTAAAAAAAGTAGCTTTTAAAATTTGGTTAAGAATTTAACTATTGTAACTTAGGAAAGATATAAATCATGATAAAAAATGAAGAGAAAATAAGCTTAGTTTAAAAAAACAAAAATAAAAAACTAAATAATTATCAAAGGAATCTAAACTTGTAATATTTTGAAATCGAAAAATTAAAAAGAAACTAGACAAAAAAAAGAAAAGAAATTAGGACTAAAAAAGTATTTTTCCAAAATTGAAAGTGGGTAAAATATTATTATTTTTTTCCCTCGAAGGGGAAAAAATTGGAAGAGGGGAAAATGTCATATTGATAATTAATGTAGGGTGGGAATAGGGTCCACTAAACTCGCGGGAGAGGAAATGGATGGCGTGGACGTGGTAGGGGCTCTGGATTGGATGAAAATTAATATTATCAACCAATTTAATTTTGCTTACTCATGATCTTTCACGTGCGAATGCCATTTATTTTATTTTATTTTTATTATTTTCTGTGGATCCCACCATCTCCCTTCCACGAAAATACATTTTATTTTTTTTTTAATTTTATTTGATTTTTCTCCAAAATTTTCAAACTTTGGTCTTCTCATTTTCACTATATAATATATGTGTACTCAACTGTTCATATCCCACGAGATACAATTCCTTACTTATTTTTATTTTATTATTTATAATACTACAATCATCTCATTTTCAATTTACATTCGAAGAATGGGTAAAGTTATCAAATTATTAGTTTAGAAGCTTATTTTCTTTTCTTTTTCTTTAACTATTTGAATTGTATTTCAATTTTGAATTTTTGAGTTTAAATTTAATTAAGCTATCTATTATGACCGAAGAGATCCAACACTTTGTTCTTATATGTTTCTCATGATTCATTGCAATCAAGGGATATGATTGTTGTAAATCTAAATAGGACTATACATCTATTTAATATATATCTTTGTTGAATGCTCGATCTTCTTTGTCCACAAATTTTAAAAATATATAGAAAGATTTAAATCTATATCTTATAAGATAAAAATACAAATAAGAGTTACCTTTTTTTCTTATATTATTGTAATTAAGCGCGAAAGTGAAAATTTGAATTTTTGAATAAAATCAAATTTCCATATTTTTAGTATTAAATTATGTTCAATCAAACTAGATTGTGGTAGACACATTTTCTCTCTCCAAATTTAAACTATACTATAAAATATGTGACGTACCTATAGTTTTGAATATTTTCTATATCTCCTTGTACCAATAATATACGTATTGATGTAACAATCTAGACGTAGATCCATGTAGGCTCTTGATCGAGGTACGGTGATGAGGACCAATGTTAGATATATTTACAAAAAAAATACTCACATTGGTGAGGTATTATGCTCAATGCACTCATATTCTTAAACTGAAATGGTGAAGAATGTAAAGCTAAGATGATATTTTATGTACCTTAATAGTAAGTCTCACGACATGTTTGGTGGTTGTGAACACCTTGGTCAGTTCTTATCGAGTTTATTGGACTTCTCTTTCATTTGACTATTAAGTCATATCTTCTGAACTTTGTAAGTTCAATTTGTCTTTTCCTAGGCATTCTTCACCATCAAGTCTACTTGGTTTCAAATAACAATCCAAATGTAGGAAAATTTTAATTCTACTACATCTCTATTTATTGTTTGTGATAAAAGAAGTATGTGAGAATTGTGTTGTGTTGGCACTCACATCTCGTTAACCCTCGGTTGTTGTGGGCACTTGATGGCCTTGATCTCTAGCCCTCTTCCCTCCAATCTGGTCTCAATATTGTTTGAGTTGATTTGTGTAAGAGATCATCGTACCGATATGATGTCAAGTCTATTACACTCTGATGCTTAAATTAGATAATGAGTGAATTGCTCAACTAAGTACTAAAAGAAGTAAGGTTGGATCTCTTCTTTAGAGATCACTTATTCTTCCATATGGGACGGTTAAATGAGATTATTTAAAAGTCTGTCATCTGATACATGCCCACAATTGCATGTGACGATATAAGGTGTCAGGACGTTTGGTCTCAAACGTCTATTTCTTGATTGATATATATTTACTGGCTTAGTTGGTTGGCTTGACATACAACACATATACATTTTTCCTTTTGAGGATACACGTTCTCCTATGTTCTTTTGTTTCTATACTCTTTGGGCCTTGGACTCTACCTTAGACAACTCGTTGTTGTGTGAAATACAGATTGATATGAATTGAGTATAGAATTATTATATTAAGAAAAAAAACCCCACCGTCAAGAGAGGCAACCACTTATGATTGATCGACTCGGCTGGCAGCTTGGTTGGGTCCATCTCTGACCTCCATCTGCCTCTAACATTCTCCTTCTGCATCCATATTTAATTATCTTCCCTACACATTTTTTCCTTTTTTTCTTTCGCTAAGTATGTTAGAAACAAAGTATAATTTTTTTAAAGGTAATTCTTAGAAAAAAAGTGTTATTTGTCGTCAATTCCGAATAGGGTTGTACTTTAACCACTTTAGATGTCCTTTGGGAGAGAGCTCTCATATTTTTATGCTCTTCCCAACCATTAAACTTCTAATGCGGGACAAGAAATTCTCTTTTAAATGTTAACTTGTTATATGCCATGGGCTTGGTAATTGTGGGTCATTTCTAACCAAAAAAATAAAAAATAAAAATGAAGAGAGAAAATGATAACTTTTTAACCGGAATATTAAAGTTTAATTATCACATGGCAGGACGCATTTTGCAATACACACCACGTCATCATCTTCTTCCTTTGGAAACCAAAAGTAAGATGGAAAAACAAAACAATCAGAGGCTTTTAAACTTTTAATCTTTTTGCAGCGATGGATCTCCATGAAACCCAAAAACTCCCAGTCTCCTTTGTCAAAAGATTAAAGCACTGAATTTTCTCTGAATTCAGAACAAAAGAGACATATCATACCCTTTTCTCTCTCTTTACTAATAAAACATATTTATAATACCAATTTACACTTTTAAATTTTACCAATCGTATCAATTTGAACCATCAAATAATAATTATATCAGTTTAAACTCCAAACCTGTGTAAGTGTATCAATTTACAACATCAATTTTATACTCTAAATTTAATGAATTGAACCATTAAACTTTCTTAAGCTATTCAATTTAGACTTTAAGTTACAATTCTTTTGAAATTTGTCCATCCGTCAATTCTAATAGTCTATTTTATTTTGACATTTGAAAAAGTATATACACGGGTAAGAATTGGATACATGGATGATTTTCAAATGTAATCTTAATAAATTGTCTAAATTGATTTACTTAGGAAAAAATATTTTTCAGAAATGCATTTTCATTTAAACACTTTTGACAAAAACTCCTTAAAATAAAAGTGCACATGTGTTTGAGGTGATGATCAGAGTTGACCAACAGCCATCGAAAATGGTGGTTGGAGGTGGCTAGTGGCAGTCGCCGGAGATGGTGTCAAGAAGTTATTCGGTGGAGGTCGTCGGAAGTGGTGGTCGAAGATTGATTGGTGTAGGTCGTCGGAAGTGATGGCTTGAGGTTGCCGGCAACAATCGTCGGAAAATAGTGGTCGAAGGTTGGCTTCGATAGTCGGCAAAGATGGTGGTCGGCGATGGTTGTCGAAGATGGCTGGAAATGGTGGTCGAAGGTTGGCCGCTGACAGTCGCCAGAGATGGTGGGTAGATTTGGCCGTCAGCAGTCATTGAAAATGGTGGTCGGAGGTTGACCGAAGGCACTTACAAAGGTGGTGGCCACCTGCCGGAGTTTCCCATACAAATGAGGGAGAGATTAATCATTAAAGACTCAAAATTCATTTTTCTAAAAGTTGGTTTTAATTGTTTATCTTAAACCAACTTATTTTATAAACTAATTTTTTCAAAATCCATTTTAAGTGGTTGCCAAATACATGTTTTTTTTTTCTTTTCAAAATGACGTACTTTTTAATTTAATTACTTAAAAGTTTAATTGAAACAATTACATGTTTTGCACCATATTTTTCAAACTATGTCATAAAGGGGTATTAATTGATACACTTATGAAGAGTTAAGGGTGTTGGGAATGTCCTAAAACTCGCAGTTCGTGTTAAAAATTTAATTTATCAATAAAATATTATTGAGTATTTTATTCAGTAAAGTTGTTGATTTTGCATTCTATTATGAAGTTCCAATAAACACATCAATGGCTATAGTATGAATACTTTAACTTTATGTGGTGACACAAACAGGATCAAGTTAATATTATATAGCCTAAATGGTCTAATAAGTATATAGATGAAATTGGGCATCTCATCCTGGTAACACTATTAGATGTGGCCAATTTTGTATAGGTGGTGCAAATGATGTGATCCACAGATCATTCATGTAGAGACATGTGAATGAGGACATTCTATGCAATGAGTTTGCATATAGATTGGACCACGAAATAGTCACTTTTCTTTATAACGACCGTTTACTGCTAAACTGACTATTTCATTTTAAATAACCTAGGATAACTCAATCTTAATTCTGAGCTAGCTATGAACTCCTGTTTATTCAGGATTATCCTTTGATCTGCATGGGTGAGAGTAGTCCAACAACATTGCTTAATAAGCCTTCCATTTTGGGATAAGACCAGATGAATGAATAGTTGGGGACATAGCCCTGCAAGATGGAATTCACTCTTACCCGTTTTAAAGTTAGTAGATAGGTTGTTTTCTTAAGTATTGATTCCAGGTCTTGAACAATCAGGGCCCCTGTCTTCTCATGATAGAGAAAGGACTTGATTCATAAGTATTATGAATCAAATTATTCATTAGAGGTTCAGTGGGAACTTAAGGAATGAGATGTATTTAGAGGGGTAAAACGGAAAGCTTGACCTAACTGTGATTACAAATAATCTGTGAAGGATTGACTTACTAATTATGGTTTATATGGACAGAAATATATCTACAGTGAGAAGCGTGCAACTATCGAGCTATAGTGAAGTGTCTTGATAGTTAACGAATAGTAATTATTTCGATTAAAGAGTTCTAACGAATTAATTACAGATCGTTGGAGCTCATGATCTGTAGATCCATTAGGTCTTTTTAGTAGCTCATTAAATTGGAATAACAAATTCAGTATTGATGTACGAATTTAGGATTTTTTGATTGATTGTATATGATACAATTATAAACATTTTATTTAATTGAAACTAAACGCAAATCAATTAATATTTAAATATAAAATTGATTTATTGGTGATATTAATATTTTATTAATTTAATATTTAGATATTAAATTAATTAAAATTAGTTTTATTTAAATTAATTATTTTGAATTAATGTTATAAAATTAATTTAAATAAAATGATTCTATGAAATCATTTTATGTAATGGGTTTTTCCAATTTTAGGAAAAACCCACTAACATGTATTATGGAATATCACCAAAATCCATTGCTAATCCTCAAGCTGGAGTTGCCCAACATACAACCTGACACATTTGCATGGTTTTTACCTATATATAGAAGCTCCATGCATGAAGACCAACGAGAGATTGAAAAAAGATAGAAAAGTTCTACATGATAACCTTGCTCACGTTCCTCATCAACTCAATTTATTCAAGTGTTTCCATCACACATTCCAGCTTGAGCATAATAAAGAAGATCTCGGTGGTAGTCCTCTTGGTGATTCAAGCGAGATCTTGGTGTTTTTTCAGCTGATTTTGTGGAGGAATCTTCAAAGGTAATATGTGTTTCAAACTCTTTTTTGAATATCATATGTATAGCATGCTTAAAACTCGAATTAAAAAGTAGTTTAAGTGCTATTGATTCTGTAGTCTTTTGCTGCATGATATATCATTCCTACAAAGGGTTTGACACGACCTCCAAAATTTAGAGGGTATGACACAACCTCCAAAGTTTAGAGGTGTAAATTGAATTTTTTTTCCTTAAAAAAGTTAATTACAATAAGAGTATTGTATTCCCTTTATTCACACTAAAATGCCTTTATAAATATTTTTCTTGTTGGTGTTCGAATCTCATCCGCATTGAGTTGCGTCGCGGGTGCTCGATGGCCTTTACCTTCTATTAGCTTCCCTTTGATTTAGTCTCGATATTGTCTGGGCTGACCTGCATAAGAGATCCTCGCACCAGTGTGGTGCCGAACCTACCACACTCTGATGCTTAAGTTAGTATTAGAAATCGCTAACTCAGCTAAGCACGAAATCAAGTGAAATTGAATCTCTCTCTTGGAGATTACTTTTCTCTTTTGGGATGGATCAGTGAGGCTATTTGTGAGCTAATTCTTTGACAAATACTGATGGGTGCATGTGACGATAAGGGTGTCAATAATATTTATGGCGCTCAAGGTTGTAGGATGTCAATCCAGCCCAGACTCAATTATTTTTCGAAGCGTTAACATTTTTCTTTTAGGACGCGAGTTTTCGAATACTTTTTTCCAATAATATAGTTTAAACTCAAAACACCAATAAAATCTAGACTTTGGCTTGAACAACACTCAACATAAATTTCACACTATTTTAAAGGAAGTTATTCCTAGAAAAACGTGGGGCTAAAGCCAAAGAGGTTGAATTTTAGTGGGCAGTGGGATTGTTCGGAGCACCGAGGAATGTTTGTACTTTGTTCATATGAACCCCAACACTTCACTGCCGATTTTCAAAAACCTAACAATCTTTAATTTAATTAGCTGAAATTTTTGACTAAGTTTTGTATGGAGTTTTGTGATTGTCGATGCAATTAATTATTCTTTTTGCTGTACTCTACTCCTCTATTTGTGTTTCTTTGTTGCTTCTCGTCCCCGTGTTAGTGTTACATTATCATTTTAGTTTTGTACGGTCAATTTCGTCTCATCTTAAACTATATATTCTAACATATTATTATTTAAATAGTCTCATTCATCTTTATTAAATCACAAGTTTAATTTTTATGATGTATTTCTAAAGTTTAAAAAGTTAGAAATTTATTTTCAATAATTTAATAAAACTCTCGTAAATAAACTTGAAAGCTCAAACTATAGGGTGTGTTTCTAAAAAAAAAAAAAGAAAAATTAAGATCATAAATAGTCTCGAAACTCAAACCACATGTTTCTAAAAAGAAGAAGAAAAGTTAAGATCACATGGACTATTTATAATATTTTTTTATATAAAATTTGAGAATATATTCACGTGATGTCTTTATTTGTATAAAAATATTGTTATAATTGAATAAAATTTAATAAATCACTAAATTTAAGGTTTATTGAAAGTACAAATACTAATTAAAATAAAATAAAATAGAACTCAAATACGTACCAAAATAGTATTTTAATTACTCTTTTGACATTGTTTCCTTCTTCGATGTTTTTTGTACAATGCGGAGAATGAAAGAATTGAACTTCTGACATCGAGTTTAATAGTATAAATTTTATCCAAGTTGAGTTATACTTAGATTGGTTTTCTTCCTCAAAATCAACATGTTCAGAATATAAGGATGACTTTATTTATGTATTAAAAACGTATTTAAATTATGCTATTTAAGTAAAACCCTTTTTCATGATATGTGGTTTTTTTTTCCTTCTAATTATGAGATATAGAGAAATTAGCCTCTAACTCAAGAAGGCAATCGAGGGTGTTCGATCCATAGAGCTAAGTAAGTCCAGATGAAGACGACCTCCTCCATCCACAAAAAGGTCAAAAGAGATGGTCATTTGTGAGTAAATCACTTCCAAATTCACTTGTATAATCACGTCAAATCAATTTAATATTTAATTTTATACTTTTAAACAATTAAAAATATATTTTAGAATGACTTAAAAATTGCTACTCCCAAATACATTCTAAGTAAACAAAACATAGTTTTAAAAAATTGTATACGAAGGTAGGGGCATTATGTGGAGACCCATTTGAAAATTGAGGAATCTCTATTATAGAAAGAGATAAGATTTTTGTTTTGTTTTTCTTCCATTTTAATTTCAAGGACAAGGACTTATAAATATATTCCACCATCCATCTAGGCTCCACGTCCAATTCTCTAAAGAATATTTAATTTATGTCATATCTTAAAATTTCATTTTCTGAAAAAAAAAATCTTCAATTCCTCATGTTAAAAACATTGACAAAATCCAAAAATCAATCTTGAAATATAGTGTTAGTTGTAATTACACTTTTAAATTTTAATTGTAAAAATTAGTTCCTCAAATTTCTACAAGCTTTAAAAACAATTCTTTAAACTTAAATTAGTTATAGAAAATTAGAAATTGGACCTTCAAATTATAAAAATTGAACATTCAAACTTATACAACTATTATATAGTTTCTACAATGCAAAATTTTCACAGATTGAAAAAATGTCAAACTATTTACAAAATGACAAAAAAAAAAAAAAGGATAGACATTAGACTTCTATTAGTTTTTATCACTGATAGATGATAGACTTTTATCAGCCTCTATCAATCTCTATTAAAGAAGATTAACATTTTGTTATTTTGTGTAAATACTTTCCCTTATTTTTCTATTTTTGAAAACCCCCCTCTACATTATTGTAAGTTTGAGGATTTAATTTTATTATTTGTATAAGTTTGAGGGCTTAATTTTTACAATGAAAAGTTTTAGGATATAATCACAACTAACACCATACTTTATAGTTGGTTTTTGCAATTCTCCCTAAAAATATCTACCTATAAAGTTTGATGGGAACATTAAGAGTCAATTGATATATACTAAAATAAAAATATTGACAAAATATTTTTAAAAAATGTAAATCACTAGTATAAAGGTAAATATTAATATTTTTAATATAAGAATTTGATATTTAAAGATAGTGAAGGGATTAATGTTGGTGTTGCAAAAAGTACATGCAAATAGATTCCTTCTGGTTGAAAAATTGAAAAGAATTAAAGTAGAGAAGACAAGGATTACAGTGATGGGAAAATTGAGAGAATAGGAATGTGTAGGATCTCATTTTCATAATAATTAATTCAACACTAAATTGAATGCAATATGCAACGTGTAACTTTGAAAGCCTTTCGTATAAATTTGTCTAAATTATAAGTTTAGTCGATAAATTTCAAATCTATATTTAAAAGATCTGAAATCTAAAAGACAGTGTATACCAAATCTTTGATCTTGTAATGTCGTATGTAAAAGGCCTATAAATTTATATAAGAGTTGTTTTCAAATATAAAAAAATGAATCAAAATATTTACAAATATAACAAAACTTCATTGTTTATCTGCGATATACCGCGATAGATCGTGATAAACTACTATATGTATCTATCTATGTCATGATAGAAACAAATAATAATCTATTGCGGTCTATCGTAAATAGACTGTGATATTTTGCTATTATTTATAAATATATTCAACAGATTTATAATTTAAAATAATTTCATTAATGTCTAATAGATCTATTTTGTGTCAATTAGAAAATTTTAGAAAATTAACTGATAAATTATATATAAAATTGAGTTTTATGTCTTTCAATTGAGTGTGTTAATAGGATCGTGAATTTTTTAAAAAATTGTGGGATATGTCAATAACTTATTACACACAAATTTAAAACTTCAAGAATCTATTAGATACAAAATTGAAAGTTTAAAAACTTTTTAGACATTTTTAAAGTTGAAAGATTAAATATAGATACAAATCTAGAAATTTAGAGATAAAATAGACACGTTCTAAAGTTTAGACTTCAAATAAATATAAATCTATATCACCTTTATAGTGATTAGATTTGATCTACTTTCAACTTGAAAGTGAGATTTTGAGTGCAGATTTAATGTCTTAAAGTGGAAATAATACGTGTTCTTAAACTGATAAAATTTAAACGTTAACGTGACATCTAAAAATACTTTTACAATATAAGTTTGGAAGACAAATATTCATGAGAGAGGGGAAAAATCAATTTATACACCTCTAATACATTAATTTATATCCATTTTTATCCAAAACTTTTAATTTCATCACATTACACCCTCAAATCAAAATCTTAAGAGTTGATGGTGAAAATACATGGAAGGACTTGAAAAGTTGGGCATATAAAATTAAGTGGAGTGGATGATAATGGATATTAAGAGGAGGAAATGGAGGTCCAAGTCCAAATCGTGGAACTAAATAATTGGCAATGCCAATATATAATATCTCTTCTTCTTTATTCAACTTTGATTTCAATGGAATCTTTGAGTATCCCCATTCACTCCCCTGTTTCTCTTCCATGTATGTTGGTCAATAAGCATGCTCGTATTATTATTCATTACATGACCATACACTATTATATTTCACACTCATACCTTGTATTTGGTATTTGGTTATGAAAGGATTTGTCTATTTGGACAAAACGTCACATTCTATAAAGCCAAAACATGACAAGAGACAAGGAACTATCTTACACTCTCTTATAAAAATAAACGGAAGATAAAAGACTATGTAAAGTACAAGAAATTGAGTGAACAAATTTCAAAGGAGAGAGACTGAGAGGTACATCTATGTATTAGATACTTTCGACTAGATAGAACAATGAAAAAATATATAACAGGTCTGTGCACACCCAGATTACCAACTAAATTTGAAGACACAAGCAATTACTTACACTAATGTAACAGGTCTGTTATCTAAGTTAACTTCGTGTTTTAAAATTAAGAAATTTAGTAGATCGATTTCAGAGAGCATCTTATTCTATCTTGATTGACTAAAATGAAAAAAAGAAAAAAAGTGATCGAAGGCTCGTCTACACTACAACAAGAAACACAACTTGTCCTATGATTAGTAGTTTGAGTTTCAATATGGAGTAGCATTTAAAGGATTGTTCCACATGTTCAACCATGTAAAAAAAAAATAAAAAAAAATAAAAAAATCGATAATTAGCACGTTAACGTCTCATTTACATAATTGAAAATTTAAAAATGTTAAAAGTAAAAGTATGGTCATTTTTCTTTTTAAGAGTAAAGTTAAGAACTTGATTCGGAAAACCTAATAAATTAAGGAGCATTTACCATATTTAATAAATAAATAAATAAATAACAGTTGAACTATAAATTTAATCCCTTAATTCACTTTCAAATTTATGACAGCTACGAGCATTGATAAAAAAAAAAAAAAAAAAAAAAACCCTCTGGCACTCAGATTAAAAATAATATATTAAAATGTTGATATAATATTAAATTTAATTTTATCAATTAATTTAAAATTTCCAGCTAGTCGATGATTTAACATAGTATCATGGTGGAAGATGTAAGAGATCCTCCATTTAGTTTTAAAGTATATGTATAGTATATTCAATTTATTTTCACCAATCAATTTAAATATTTTGATCTATCAGTAATTTAACATAGTATAAGAATAAGGGATTTATGAAGTTTTGTGTTGAATATTAAAGTATTGATATAATAATAAATTTATTTTTATTCATCTAACTTAATTTTTTTGTCGAATGGATGGTTTAACATAATAACGTGTGAAAATATGAAAAGAAAAAGTTAGGTAGTATAATAATATAAAAAGAAAAATGAATTAGTGTATGAGGTAATTTGGTGTTGGGACAAATTGGAGGCACCGCCAAACACGAAGCATGTCATTTATTTGAAAGTTGGTGAGAAGGAGGAGGTAACAAAACTAAACAAAGACATTATAGCTTCAAGTTCCAATGTGTACCTTCTACTAACTAATCTTTACTTTATCCCATTGAAACCATCTATTTCTAAACTTTTATTCATATTCATGCTTTTGCCTCCAATAAAGTTCAAATCAAAATCAAATTTCTACCACATATTAATCATCATTTTAAAAGACATTGTTAAAAATATAATTCAAAGTATTATAATAAAAGGTATTTCGCTCTTTTTCCATAGAAAGATTATGTTATAGTTTTTTTAAATATATATTTAATATAATAATAATAATACTAAATTATAAAATTGATAAGAATCGACAATTAAAGATAAATAGAAAATGTAAAACAAAAACGATCGACATGGAGGTTTACGTGATTCACTAATACTGTGTTAGCTATGTTTATGGAGTAGGGGGAGATCAATTTTATTAGAGAAAATAATACAAATTATAGAATTAAGACGTATCTAAGGTTAGAGGGTTTGTATACTGTACTTCTTTAAGCTATAGGGTCATAAACGTAAGTAACGTAAAGATGGCACTTCGAACAGCGAGACCTCATACATGGATGTTCAAAACACCACATACCATATTCAAGGATTCCAACAAAAATGTATTTTTAAACTTGTCATTGAAAAAATATTTCTATACTTTTAAAAGTTGCAATATTATTCTTGACATTTCATAAACGTTTAAAAACTAACTTTGAAATAAAGACTAAAGAGTCATTAGTATGTTCATGCTCGACAAACATTATGACTTTTAAGGGATCGTTTGAGGCTCGTAATGGAGTGAGTTTGTAATGTAATGTAATCCAAAATGCATGTTTGGATTGAATATTTTGGATCTGATTTGTAATACCAAACTCAGTCCGTTCCCCTAGTTTTCAACCTAATCCTCTTTCTTTCTGTTTTCACGTTTCACGAGTCCATTTTCATTCCACCCTTAATTTCTCATTCATTTCAACGCTCCTCAAATTTTTAATAATTTTGATTACATTTCAACCTCCCAAACAATTCTTAACGGGGAAAGAAAAGCTTAAAAAGGAAATAGAAACCAACACCATCACATGGTTTCAGATATGACAAGGTTTTCAATACATATCCAAAATTTTAATAGATTTTTCGACTCTTATGGTAGGCTTGAAATATTTAACAAAAGTCAAAGATGGTCAAACCAATTTTGAAAGAATATAAAGATGTCCTTGAAATAAATAGTGAAGTTATGGGGGTAATTTTTGTAATTTAGTCTAATAATAATTACTTTGTATCATCTTTTTCCAAAAATAGAATACTAATTATTATGGATATGATCACTCAATTTGTGAAATAAAAATTTGCTTTGAGAGATAATTTGGGGACACACGTGCACATAATACGCATAATTGCCTACAACATAAATTAATAAAGTTAATTTGAGATTATATGTTCATTACTGCCTGGCATACTTTTTTAATGTGCTTACATAAGATTTTTTCTTTTAATTATTAATTATTATTATTTAAGTGGTAGTATTTGTCAAAATTTTAAAAAGTGGAAAGGAACATATTTTATGTTAAAAAAATTATTGTTTAAAATATATTTTTTATACTAATATTTATAAATCATAAAACTAGTTTTAGTTACCCATTATCTATTAATTGACAATAAATTTATGAGAGTGTTTATGGTAAAAAAAATTTGTATACTTATTATCCTGTAATATTTAATAATATTTTAATTTTTAAAAAATGAATCAAATTTATAGCATGATATATTGTATTTCTAAATGCTTATCTTTATTTAATATAATTCTACACTTTTAAAATTTAAAATTCAAAATCTAAATACAATAAAAGCGTAAAAATATATTTTTTTTTCAAAATTTACATTATTCAAAACATAAAATCTGAAAATAGTTTTTATAAATAGAATTTGGGTCGTTTGTCGAATACATATTTACTGAATTCATTAAATCTAAAAATACAAATAAAATCTAAATGACCAACCAAACAAGACACATCCAAGAGACTCACATGTTATGGCATCAAGCATGACGATTAAAGATGACCAAAAGAAAAAAAAAAAAGTCCTATCCAAAATGGGGTTGTACTTATATGGGTGAAAATTTCCTTTTTCTACCCCTTCCCAGTTTTAGAATTTATTTTTTATATGCATGTATTTACCTTTTTGTAGTTTTACCTTGGAGGGATTATTCAAACCTAAAGCTGCATTTAAAAAAAAATGGAAAAACCATTTCAATCAATAAACATTGTATCTTCATTAAGTTCCAAAAATTCAACTCTCAGTATTTAGGTTTAAATATTGTTGTAGTCCATAAATTTTTAAATTGGTTATATTTTAATTTGTAAATTTTTAGAATGTCTATTTAGATCCTTTTAACTTTAAAATGTATCGTTATGATCCCTTAATATAAACTTTCAAAATATTTATTTTAGTTTTGAAACTTTTAAACAACAATCATTTTATTCTTATTATACTTTTCTACCTTAACTTTGTTTTCCCTAATGTACATCTTCAACTTAGCGAACTTGAAATCACACTCGCATTAACAAACTCTAATACATGTATTAGAAAAAAATGCATCATATACTTAGGGGGCGTTTGAGTGAAGGAGTTGGTTATCATAGTCCTAAATTATTATAGTTGGGTTATTATAGTTTGTGTTTGGGATGTTGATTATTTTAGGTTAGGTTATAATAACATGTGTTTGAGGTGTAAACTATTTTATTTAAAAATAAAATAGTAAATACTATAGCAAATAATAAAAAAAATAATGAATATAAAATAGTAAAAACTGTAACAAATAAGAATTTTGAAATAGTATTTACTATAGCTAATTGAGAATTACAAAATAGTATTTACGGTAGAAATAGGTGGTTATTATAGTTTTAGGATAATCTTTGCCGTAAACGACCCCTTAGTAACTAAAGTAAGAATAAAGACCAAAATGGTTATCAATTGAACATTCGATGAGTAAAATAGATAAATTAGATGCCGTTTGGATATATCAAAATGTAACAAACCTAAAAATCGTCTTGAATTTGATATTATGGACCTATTATGTTCTATTATGTTTAGGGTTTAGAAGGGATATGCAATATATATAAACTTCGTAACATTTACCTACCTACATGCTTTTATGTAGTTTGTACTTGGTAACTTTTTCTCTATATTTATGTACCGTTAGAAAATCATGTAAATTTATCAAATAAAAGCGATGAATCAAAAAGGGGCATAAGAGTAAAAAGAAATGGATGATGTGGATCCATGGGATGATAGGAGTGGGGGAAAAGGGCATAGAAAAAACGAGATGAAAACAAAGGAGAAAAAGAAGGGTCGGGCCAGGCAGGGCAAAATCCTGTCGTAGAAATTGAAAAATAAAAGAAGAAAAAAAAAGAAGGATTCTGGTTCTTTAATCAAAAGAACGAAACCCAAGAAAAGTAATACCAATACAACAAGTAGTAGTAGTAAAGATCACAATAATTCTAGCACAAAACCCCATGCAATTGCAAAAAACAAACCAATCCCACCCTTCATTCTTAAAACTACGGTTTCTATTCTCCAATACCTTTTAACTTTAAAACCTTATACTTTTACTTTCCCGTTTTATGTGGGTACAGGTTGTTTCATTCGAGAGTTTTCTATATGAAAATTGGTATATATATCAAATTTTTATATTTGTTTCATAATTTTTAATTCTTTGTATTTTCTATTTATTGTCATTAATTTTTATTACTCTATTCATTATTAACATATTATATTTATAAAATACTTTTTAGTATTCTTTATTAATATATCATATTTTTATCTCATTGTCATCCCTTTTATATAATATATAGCCTATTAAAATATATTTTTATATTATTTAATTAAATTTAAAATTACTAATGTTGAACTTAATTAATAATAAATAGATTAAGTATTAGATTATAATTAGTATGACAGTTCATTAAATGCATTAATTGGTTAATTTTAATTATAAATTACTCAGCCTTCAAATACTTATAATTAAATTATTATTGATTCGTAAATAAATTTTTATTGATATATCGAATATTGTTTATTCTTTAAATTATTAATCTATTATAATTATAATAATATTTTCATGTTTAATTACATAATTAAACGTAAACACAATTTTTGTTTATAAAATTATGATAGCATTCTCATGCACAATCAAACACAGTCATATTTGATTATCAGACATCATATTCATAGACATCTTATTCTTAAGCATAATTTATTTCCAAACATCTATAAAACCTTAAACCAAACAGGCACCTAGTTTTCATTTGGTTATAGATTTCAATATTTTATATTATTTTGAGTTTTCACTAACTTTTTATGATAGTTAAATTGTGTTTTCTAAATTTTTCGTCATCATTTAAATTGATTAAAAAGTTTATATGAAAATTATTTTAAATTAATTAACTTAAAGTTAACATCAAATTTTTTAGAACCAAATAATAACTAATGTATATATAGCATCAAAATTATTTTAAAATCTAAACCATGCATAAATCATAAGGGTAAAAATGTAAAATTTTGAAACTTAAACCTAAACATAGAGACCAACAATGTACTTTTCTATATATATATATGGTGAACTTTTTTAATAATATGATGAAAATGATCGATTGAAAAAGATGAATTCACGAACATATAAAAATATTTGACATATAGACATTTCTATCTAAAAGAAAAAATGGATAAAATATTTAATTCATGAGTTGGTCAAAACTAATTAACACGGAATAGTTTCAAATTTGACATGTTCGATTTCTAAATAATAAACAAAGAATAAACAAATCTTTTAAAAAACATATATACACAGAAAAAATTTAGGTGAGCAAGTGTATGTTAATTGTCACTCCATGAACCAATTTTTTTAATATCAAATTAAAATCTCATAAACTAAACATGTCACTTTGAAATAAAATAAGTAAATAGAAAGAAATTCCACATTTGAAAGATTAGAAAGCAAAGGAAAAAGAAAAGCGACCACTTTGGTGTCTCATGATCATAAAGTTCCCTTCATTTTAAAACTTCTACACATCCAAATTAAATAAGAAACAAAAAACCCCAAGTCCAAAAAATTATGAATATAAAATAGAGAAAGGGAGGAGCACGACGGAGTGGGGCGAGAGACGGCGGCGAGTGGGGTGGCGCCGTACAACAAGAGGGTGGATGTTTTTTTATAATGATGAAGAAAGATGTAAAATAATAATGAGATGGGACAGGTTGTGGAAGATAACCCTCATTTGCTTTGGTTTTGATGTGGGATTTGATTGGAAGACTTTTTTTTATGGCGTTTCTTAATTTCTAATCAATCGTTTATCAATCGTTTGTGCCTTCCCCTCGATTTGATTTTGATTTTGATTTTGTAGAGATTATTACCAATCTTCATTTTTCGAGTGTGCTTTCTTGGCTTGTAATTGTATAGAATATATAGTCCATATGATAATCATTGGGCCTCATCTTTCTGAATCAAAGTTGTCTATGGCTTATTGGCCTTCTTTGGATTCTAAGTACATTGAGAAATGATGAAAGAGAATTGTTCTTTTCAACAATAACATTCTTTTTCCCATTCATTCATTTTTTTTTTAAGTTTAGCCTTCATGATTGTATCTTATAAATCATTAAATTTTGAATTTTTTAAAATTATTTAGTTTGTAAGTCATAAATCGGATTTGAAATAGTTCATATCATTGCATGTACTCAATGAAACTAGAAAGAGGTGACTTACAAAATATGAATAATTTAATATTATAGTATATGTGGATGGAAAGATATTAAATCAAACGATGTTATGTTAGAAAATGAGGTAAAGATGTGTGACAAACTAAAGTTTAGAGAATAAGAACTCAATTTTGTTTTTTTTAAGGAATAATTTGGACTTACGTCTGTTTATTTATACATAGATTTATGACCTAGGATTTTTGGTTTTTCTCTTTCGATTGGACTATTGAATCATTGAAAAGTATAAATTCTATATCAATGGTCATAATCTATTAGGTATGAGTAGTTATCGGTTTGGATGTCAATGTTCTTATTTGGACATTTTGTTTGGACTACTAGATTTATGTTCTTAATTTATTGGCATGAATATTTGATAAGAATTGATTGAAACTTTAGTATAGGTTTACGAATGCATATGTTAACGATTAATCTTTCAAACAAAATTAAACTCACAAAACTTAATACTTATTAGATATCAATTTGAAAGTTAATAGACTATAAATTTTTAGACTTTAAGTTAGGAGATATTAGACTCAAAATTATAGGTTCAAACTTCAAAGACCTATTGACAATTTATAACGTTTAAAAACTTAGGCACATTTTAAAAAGTTCAAAGACAAAACTTACCGTTTAACACTCTATATCTTACGTATTAAATTTCCTATTATATAAAAATCTGTTTAATTAGGATCAATTTGATAACAATTTCACTATTAGTTTTTTTTTTTTTTTTTTTTTAATCTTTGAAATTTGTGTTTATTTCCTCTCAGTATCCTTCTCACGACTTAAATTCCTAGTCAAATTATAGAAACAAAACAAGTTTTTGATTTTTTTTTCTTTTCAAAACTTGACTTGGTTTCTAAAATAATGGATAGAAAGTAGATAATAAAATATGAATATTTATAAATGAAGGGAGTGTTAAAAAATTTAATTTTCAAATATCAAAAATTGAAAACTAAGGTCCCATTTGGTAATTATTTTATTTTATTTTTTGCTTTTGTTTATTAAAATTAAGCCCATGGACACTAATTTCACTTCTAAGGAGCCATTTAGATTATAATAACCATCTATGGCTATTCCAAAATTTCCAATAAGTTACCATAAATACTATTTCAAAACCCTCTGTCTAATTTACCCATGGGGATGGGCCCTGTGGGGCCCAGTCCTGAACAGGGCGGGGATTCCCCGATTAGGCGGGAAATGGGAAAAAAAATTCCTTATGAACTAAATGGGGTAGGGACGGGGAATGCATTCCTCGTTCTCGTCCCTGCCCTCGACCCCGTCCCCGCCCCATTCCCCTTCTCCGCCCCGATTACCTTTTACATATTTATTTAGTATAGTTATCTAATGTTATGTTATTATTATTATTATAGTATAAATATTATGTTGAAATTTCAAATTTGATTATTTATTGGAAAAGATAAATAATATTTTTTCATTCATTAAATGTTTAAATTTAGATTATATATGTGAATAATTTGATTTATATTTTATTTCTTTTTACTAACTTTTTTTTTTTTGCCAAAATTTGAGTAATTTATCTTTAACTTCAAATTATCATATAAAACTAGCCAAGATAAATAATTTAATGATAAAATTAATTATTTAATTAAAATTTGCGATTTAAATTAATTGATTTTTTACAAAAAAAAAAAAAAAAAAGTAACGAAAAAAAATTTCCCACAGGAATCCCCACCCCGATCCTCGTGGGGAATTTCACGGGATGAGGAATGAAATGGGGAGCGGGGACAGGGATGGGGAATAACATCTCAGCCCCGTGGACATCTTTACCCTCATTTGTTATCGTATTTACTATTTACTATCGTTTTTACTATTTTATACATTCATCATTTTTTATTCTTTGTTACCGTATTTACTATTTCTTAACAAACTAAACTAGCTTACATCTTAAACACATACTATTATAACCTAAACTAAAAAACTATTATAACCCTAACTATAACCTAGAACTATAATTACCAACTCCTTACCCCAAACGACCCCCTAAATTTCTTTATTTATTATCTGTTTTTCACCCATAGTTTAAAAAACTAAATCAAAATTTGAAAACTAAAAAAAATAATTTTTGTTTTTGGAATTTGGCTAAGAATTCAACCATTGTACTAAAAAAAGATGTAAATTATTATAAGAAATGTGGATGAAATATGCTTAATTTTTAAAAACAAACCAGACGTAAATAATTACCTAATTATCTTCCATTTTTCTTCGTTGACACTCTTCCTATATATATCATTCCAGAGGGATTAGCCAAATACCAAAAAATATACCTTCTATGTGCTGTGTAAGCATGTCTGTGAGATAAAATATATACAGTGCCCCATCATCTCAGAACTCAAATGGGAAACTTATTCAATAGTAAAAGCCATAAATAGAGGCCATACACATAATCAAACTATAATCAAATGCACTTTGCACCAGGCACGCCGGTCTATTTGTTCAGAAGCAGCAGCGTAGAGCCATACATTACCACCGAGCTAATCGTCGAGAGGGAGCCTCGCTTGAGAAATAATCCGCTAGCAGCTGTAGATCAAAATAGTTTGAATGTATGTCACAATGCAATTCAAGTTTTAACTCGTATCAGTGTACTACAGCATATTTTGTATCAGTAAGGATAAAACAGATCTAACAACTAGTTGAGTGCTTAAAAACGACACGTTGGCAAAGTTCGTTTTGTTTTTGATAGGAATGCTACTAAGGGTCTATTAGTAATTAGCTAGGGAGTTTGCTATGCTTGTTGGTTATAATATATAAATAGGGGCAAGAAGGAGGGAATCTAAGAAACGAACATACGAATACGAGACACGGACATGACAAGGACATGTTTATTAAAATGTACATTTATAAGAATATATATCATTTTTATACTAGAAGAAAATTCAAAATAAATGAGTTGATACATTATATTGCTTAAGAAATTAGTTCGATGTATTTTACACTCAAAATTTATTATTCTTGTCATATATGGGTCTCTTTTTAATCTACTCAACAAGTGGTCTATGCATGTATAATACATTTGTTGTGCTAACAAGTGTTAGAGTGTCCAAGTATCCAGCATGTGTCGGATACGGACACACTAGGCAAACTAAAGTGTCAGTACTTCTTACGAGGGAATGAAGAGGATAGACATTGATTCAATTGGTTAGGAAGGTCCAATTTCCTCAAATTACTTGATTTATCTTGTAAGTTTCTTTATTTTTATATTGCAATACATTGTGCTCTCGTCATTTTGTGATGAGGTTAAACAACTGTGTAAAGGAGAACATGAAAGACTTAACCAGATAAAGAGTTAGTTGTTGAACTGACTAACCATTGTTGTTATTTGTAGTTGAAGTGGAAGGTGTAGAAGCAGTGGAATTTGTCACTGGTATTCCCAGTTCCTGGCAATCCATTCCTATTGAGCCTTCAAATTGAATATCAAACACAAATCAGAATAAGCAATCAGCAATATCAAAATCCTAAAAACTGATGATGTGAGCTTACATTCTTTGTAGCATGGAAAGGCAGTGATGTCGAGAAGATTATAATAACCCTCCAAACAATCACATTTGTATGTCAACGGTGACGTCTTGTTGCACAAACCGCCTCCACAATCGACCCAACTACAAGCTATACAGCAACAAGAATAACATTGAAAGGCAAGTAAATAAAGTTTCATATTCACCAAAAACAAACAAGGAAACATGTATGGGGAATAGGATTGGTCATTACGATCGAATATCGATTCGTTAGTTCTTGGTTTGGTCTGTACACCTGGTGTAGGGGCTGAGGAGCATGAGTGAGTCAAATTACCTGGCATCAACAGTAAAAATCCAATGCCCATCAGCATCATTCAAAGCAGAGAAATGTTTAACTCTTACTATCATCAGATATATAAACATAATAATTAAGATCAAGACTCTTAGAACCTTCAAATATGATGAACATGTACTGATCCAAATTTGAGCATCTCTATTGCTTATTCATTATACCCCATCATCAAGCTTTCGAGTTTCAAAGACATCTTTCCTCTTAGTTGCAACCTCATCTTTAATCATTGGTTATGCTCGTAGTGTAACTCATGCTTGAACTTTGTTAAAAACTGTCTCATTTCAAAATTTTAGTTACAATGAACAGATATACTTCATATCTTTTCAGCCAACTATACTGTTAAATTTCTGTATTGCATTTAACCAAAATCTTATCTGACCGTCACGTAATATCGAGATTGAATTGAGTAGTTTAAGATTAGAATTTATAATGTGTAGTATTCCTAAAAAGTCTAATCTACTTCTTATCAGCCACCTGTGTAAGAATCTTTTGGCAAATACAATCATCAAACAAAAGCAAATCCTATTTGGCAGAATCAAACAGCTAAGATTTGCAGCAAGCTGATGTAATAACAACTATGGCTAAAAACACAGCTATTTTTTACACAAAAGCTTCATAGAAGATAGAAGAAAAATAAAGGAATCTTACATTTGGGTATAATGCAAGGGAGAAACTTGAAGTGACTACCATCATCATCGTCATCAGAAAGAGACTGTTTCCATCCAGAATCACAATCACATTCAAATGAGAAAGTCCCATTTCCAGAAGCTTTACAGGTTCCTTTTCCACAGTTCACTTCTTTGCAAACATTTTCTGCCAATATCAACTCAAATCAAAACAATAACCTAAAAAGCTACCAACCCATTTCAGCAAAAGCCACAAAATCAGAAATTATATAAAAAAGAAAGGGAAAAACAAACCGAAAATGGGCGAGAGTAGGGGAGACAATAGGTCATTGAAATCATTGGCCTTAGCAGATTGAAAGATGAGTAGCAGAGAAAGAGCAGCAATGGAAGCCATAGCTCTCCAACGATCAAAAAACAGAGAAATGGCCATGTGGGGTTTGGAAAAGCTTCGTGAAATAGGCAAAGCCCTACGCAATTGGGGGTTTTAGGGGACGGCGTGAGTAGTTGGACGTTTGGGGATTTTGATTCTTTTCATCAGATTAAAGCCATAAATCGCTGTGGGTTTTTCTGATTTCATCTTTATCAGACTTTAAGAGACAATAAAGTCCAACGCTCATTAAATTTTTTGCCGAACCCCAAGAATGGAAGTCCATGATCTTTCATAAATGAACTTTCTTTACCGATTTTTCCATAGAAATGGACCGTTCCCACTTAATTTCTATCCATAAATATCTGCTTTCTGATTAAGTTCCATGACGATGTCAAGGAGTTTAAGCTCAAAACGCAGCAGGAAGTAATTAGAATGACAGAGACTACTTATCTAATTAAAACCAATAAATTATCGTTCGAAAAAAGAAAAAACTCTGCTTTGTAATCAAGTCAACAAAACATTTCTTAGCTTTGACTTATCCCAACGGTCTGATTGGACTTCCATTATGGCTTTATGTTGGCGGGCCTAGCAAATTGGATCTCCATTTCTGTATCAGTGAATAATGAAGCTTTGAAGAAGAAGAAGAAGCCATTTGTTTCTTATTAAATGGGCCTCTGATCCAATTTAACTTGCTTACCTTCTCGTTTTTGGGGGTAAAAGTTTGATTTTAATCTAGTAGCTTCCATTCAACTCAATCTTTCAATCTTAATGTTGAAAGCTTAGAAGGAAGATACAATATAAACGTTGCGTTTGAGGTACGGATGGTGTTAAATGATATAACATAAAATTTAATTTTGTCTATCAATTTAAGTTTTGCGGTGAATATATGGTTTAACAAAATGATCCAAAATTTAGGAAAAATAAATAAATAAAATATGCCCTACTTTTTAAAATTGAGGTTTTTATCTTTTTCTTACGAAATAGTGGAGTGAAATTACCAAAATAGAATCTCAACATGCAGATTTTTCTTCATGCTCTTGTTCTCTCACTCGATCTCTTCTCTCTCTCTCACTCAATCTCTCATGTGTTTTGCTCTCTCACTCAGATCGAAACTCCTCTCTCTCGCTCTCCTTTCTTTCTCACTCTTACTTTGCAACACAAACCCATCAAGATAAAAAACCTGCATGCGGTGAGATTGAAAACCTATGAAGAAGAAAGATATAGGAAATCAAAGGTGAAGGAGATGAGAAGATTGACAAGGAAGAGGAAGGAAGGAAAAAAATAAGAGAAAATCGGGAGGAGGAAGGATGAGGGAAAAAGAAAATTAAGGGTAATTTCTATTATAAATATTATTATAATAATAATAAATGTCCATTAGTGCCATGCCAAATGTCATTTTTTCATACAACATGTGTTGGCCGTGTATCATCCAACTACCTATGCATAGTGTCCAAACGTTTCACTTTCTACTTGTCAAAATTCGCTATAAATAAATGGTAATTTGTGGATTTTGTAGAGTTAAAATTCCATGAATTTTGCAGAAAGTGGAGATTTTTGGAGGAATTTTCTATTTTCTATAATTTTTCTTATTTATTTAGTTATTTTATTTATATATTATTTTAATATTATATTTTCTTGATATCCATGTTCCCTTTGTGCCTCAATTTTCTCCTCAAATTCACAACACATTATATGCACGAGCCGTTGTCGTTTTTCATGCTAAAGGTATGTCGGTTTTTTTCCCTCTTCGTTATAACTAATAAATTTAATGTTATTTTGCATATTTAATATCTATTAAATTTCTAATATAAATACAATATTTTATGATAGTGTTGCCATGAAAAATCTCACAAAATTAGAATTTGTCGCTCTTGATATTAATGACAATTTATTTATCATTGGTGCTTGATGTCGAAATCCACCTTGATGCTATGAATCTTAGAGAGACTATTAAAGAAGGAAATACGACATCCAGTCAGGACAAAGCAAAAGCTATGATTTTTATTCATCATCATCTCTACGAGGGATTGAAAATAGAGTATCTTACAATAAAAGATCCTTGTATCTTATGAAAAAAATTTGAAAGAGAGGTATGAACATCAAAAAACACTTATTCTTCCTAAAACTCACTAATGAGTGGATGCACTTGAGGCAACAAGATTTTAGATTAATAAGTGATTACAACTCTAAATTGTTTAAAATCAGTTCACAATTGTTGTTATGTGGAGAAAAAATTATTGATGCTGATATGTTAGACAAGACATTTTCTACATTTCATGTCTCGAATATGCTCCTGCAACAACAATATAGAGAGAAAGGTTTTAAACAATATTCTAAATTAATTTCTTGTCTTATGGTCGAAAAAAACAACGAATTATTGATGAAAATCATGAATCTCAATCAATCGAAACGACACCATTCCCTGAAGTGAATGTTATGAATTTTAATATTAATTGTGGTCAAGGTCGTGGTCGTGACCGTGACAAAGGAAGAAATAATAATTATTTTTGTGGCGGTCGTTCTAATCATTCAAATTTCAAAAGAACCACACAAAATGATGATCATAAAGGAAAAACTTCACAAGATAAGAGTTCCAAAAGTGTTGAAAATAAATTCTTGTGATGCGGAATGATTGGGCATAGGTCATGAAGGAAATCTAAACATAGATATCCTGTAAGCAGCGGAAGTGGATTGTTCCAAATTTTATTGAGAATGAACACAAACATTTACAGTCTAAACAAAAATGAACAGATTATGCATAATTAGAAATTACAGCATGCTACTTATAAAGGAAAATACAGGGGATAGAGTATGCAAACCTTTGAAGAATTCTTCTTCAAGTATCCCTCGATCAATTTTCAATGCGCTCAATGAAGCACACGAACAGAACACGATCTCAATGAACGTCTGAATGAGCCTCGATCCCAATCGAGTCCAACTCGATCCTCGAACTGAATAGGAACACCACCACAAGTGTTATCTTGGTATACTCGGTGTGAGAATGCAGGAGTTGTGGGCTTGTATGATCTTGGATTGAGGAAAGCAGGAGGTAGATGATCGAGTAAGTGGGAGATGAATACTGTCTATTGTATAGATAATGTACTCGGTCGTTTAGAAAATGGAAGTCTATCGTGTAGACTTTGCTACTTGATCGTTTAGCAATAATTAAACGAGTAACTATCGTATAGTCAGCTCGATCGTATATGCTCTCTATGCTATCGCTTAGTAAAACCTTTTTACTTGAGAGCCTATTTGTGAGATTATTCCGAATGAATCATCAATTTAATTTTGGAAAACCATTTTTCTTTTTATCTCACAGTTACCATAAAAATTCCAATAACCTCCCACTCAATCGGTTATTAGAGAAAAAGAATTAATTATCATATAATTAATATATTATAAATAAATATGATAACCAAATTATCATATTATATTTATAACCTATAGTTTTAATATTTCATCACATGAAACATATAAACCATAGTTCTTTTTCTATTTTATGGTATTTAATATAAATCATATTTATATTAATTCCTCCAATTAATGTATCTAATATATCATATCAATTATATCACATATAATTGAATTTTCTCTTGTTAATTTGATGATAGGCCTCCAATTATGGGGCAATATCAAGAAAGAAAGATAGAGGAGAGGAGGTTGAATCGGTTAAGAACGACTTCCAATTCCATTGGGAGAAGTGGAGGTTTAAAAGAAGAAGGAAACGGAAAGAAAGGATAGTGAAGTTTGAATATCAAGAGTGAGGAAGGGGAGCTCTCGAGAGTGGGAGTTCGGAAGTCTCTGTCGTGGAGAAGTCATCATAGTGTGCCGCTCATCGTTTACTTTTACTAGGCGATCGTGTAGTAGAGCTTAGCGATCGTATAGCAATTGGTAGGAAATTGTATAGAAACTGGTAAGCGATCGTGTAATAGTTTGTAAGCGATTGTGTAGAAGTTTATGAGTGATCGTGGAGTATTTTGTAAGCGATCGTTTAGTAATATTATGCGATCGTGTAGAACTTGTAAACGATCATTTAACGTTTGGTAAGCGATCGAGTAACAACTGTAAGCGACCGTTAAGTTTTGTTTGACTCTTATCGTTTAATAAAGAAGTCCTTCATCGTTTAATTGCTATTCTGGAAGATCGTACCAACCTGTTACGATAATAAAGATTTTCAAGAATCAGTATCCTAACATTTGAACACTTCAAATCAACCCAAAATCTGATTATCATCTTGAACCCATTAAGCTACCAAGGGGACCTCAAGGAACTGTATCTTGAAGCTCCAACGGTACATGAATAACTGACTAAATTCTTTAGTCACGAGATCTAACATTCGTTAACTATTGTTCACTCCACTAAAGACCGACAGCTACAGTCTTCGTACTACAGATATATTTATGTGTCCATATGACTAATCAACAGTGCGATGACCCTTCACAAATCGCTCGTAAATAAAGTTGGGCCAATTTACCGTTTTTCCCCTGTGGTTACATCTAACTCCTCAAGTACCACTGATTCCTCTAATGAATAATAAGTCATAGTCCTACTATGACTAAGTCCTTTTTTCCAAAAAGAGGGTGTGGCTACTATGTTCATTGATAGTTCTAAAATTTTGTTATATCTTGTAAATATTTTCAACAGTTTTACCATTTGAAATAATTTTCCTTTATTTATCTTAACTAAATAAATAAAAACCAATAACCATTTAAATCATATTTAAATGGTTCTCTCTCACATAACCTATAGTTTTAATGTACATCTAATGTGTATTAATTTTAACCTATAGTTTTGATTTAATCTGTTTAATTAAATTCAAATTTTAATTAAATTAATTAATTCTTCAATTAATTAATCATCCAATTAAATATCACATATTTAATTTTAGTTCCTATTTGAATCATATTCAAAAACACTTCTCTCATTTAACGTATAGTTTTAATACGCATTGCACATTATTTTTAACCTATAGTTTTCAACATGAATCTTATTTATATTAAATCAATATTTGAACTCCTTTCAAATATTTCGTTCTCTCATTTATTAATTTTGAACCATATCCAAAATTAATAATAAAGTCTAAAATTAAATTTTATATTATAATATGTCAACATACATAAAAAAAATCCCAATTTTGAATTTGAACATTTCAAATTCAATTTAATGACAAATTACTGTTGCGGTTGATGCCCTAAAGTCTCGTGTCTTGTAGTTTGTAAACAGTTTGTACGAACGCTTCTGTTGTTAATATATGATATTTACTTCATATCTTGTATTTTTGCTTGGTTACTTATTTTATTTGCTTTACCATAGACCAATAAACATAAAATTCCTGGTTATCTGTATGTGACTCAAGCATGTATATGGTGACATACAAGTGGATCATGTCTTGAGTGATAACCAAAATGGTCTAAGTATATGGATATAGGAGGGAAACCTTATCCTGGTAATGCTATGGATGTGGCCTGCTTTGTGGAATGGTCACAAGTGTTGTGACTTGTCACAGATGGTCTGATCTTGATTATTTGTGTTGGGGACATGCAAGTGGGGGCGTCCTATACAAAGAGTTTGTATAAGACCTGACCACAAAGTATTAATGTCTCGTTATATAACATCGTTCATGAAAGATACTTCACTTCAATAGGATGACCATAGGTAACATGACCTCAATCCTGAGTGAGTTGAGAACTCTTGCCATTGAGAGTGGTCATTTGATTTGTATGATTATATTTATTAATATTTTAGTTGGTTAATTATATAATAATTAACCCGAAAATCGCATTTGGACGTGGGTTAGTGGGAATGAGTCGGTTATTGTAACCGATGAAATAAAAATGAAAAGATTTTTCATTTTTGCGTTGTCCGTCAATCGTCCAAAAGAAATCGCAGGCGCGCGTTGGTAGAATTCTAATCGATCACTTAAGAAAATCAAGAGACTATACGATAACACTCTCCGCCTAAATGATCGTCTTCCTTGCGCTTAAACGATCGCAAACTGTCGCCTACACGATCGTATAGCTTCTCTAAATGATCGTATAGTGTGCCGATTTTACTAAATGATTGTATACCTTTTCCTAAACAATCGTTCCGTAAATCCTACACGATCGTGTAACTCCTCCTAAACGATAAGCATTTCTGCTATGTGATAACGTCTTTTTCCCTCTCACTTTCTTATCGCCTACACGATTCGTGTTTCCTCATTCCTCTACCAAATTCACCAAAGACCACCCTTTGGGTTTTCACTCTGAGAATACCCGGAGCTCTTTAGTGGTGGTGTCGTCCCCGTTGCGGTCGTGTGTTCGCGGTTGTTTGTGCTACTGCAGTCGACGTTTTCGCTGGCCATTGGTAGATCGCGTGGAGGTTTTCTGCTGGTTTGGAGTTTCGAAGTGTGAAGATTGTCTTCAACTGGTATGGTACTCTTTCCCTTGTTATTTAACTTGTTCATAGCATGCCGATAATTAGTATTTGTTTGCATAACTATTCGATTGAATGTATAATATATATTTCGGTCACGGTGAGATCGGAGCGATCCGAACGTGCTCATGGAAATCTACGATATGAGATCCTTCAATTATCTCAATACCCTTTACAAGCTAGGAAGGGGATCTAATTGACCTGTAGATCAGAAGCTCTAACGATGTGAGATTAATTGGCTAAGCTCATTAACCAAAATAATCAATATTTGTTAACTGTGGGTACACTCCACTAAATACCCACAACTGCACTCTTCTCACTACAGATATGTTTCTGTGTCCATGGATATAATCCAATAATAGTAAGTTAGTCCTTCATAAGTGCTCGTAACACTAGCTGGGTCAAATTACCATTTTACCTCTGGGTTACCTCTAATCTTTAAGTACTAGTGCTCCTCTAATGAACAACCTGTTTATGGTCCAACCATTAAACAAAAATTCCTCTCGGGCCAGTGAGAGGGTAGAGCCCTTTGTTCATGTCCCGGAGACACCACTTAAGTTAACACTCATCTACTTACCCCGAACTCTGGAAGAAGTGAAATCCATCTTGTATGATTATGTTCCCAGTTACCCACTTGGTCTTATCCCCAAAATGGTAGGCATATTGAGTTGACGAACTGGCCAGTCTCACCTATACAAATCAAAGGATAATCCCTCATGAACAAGAGTTTATAATATACTCAAGAGCAAGACTAAGTTGCCTAGGTCATCCTATTGAAATAGAAACCTAACTAGTCAACGGAGTTACATCTAGTGGTTACTATTTCTTAGTCCAGTCTTGTACAAACTCATAGCCCAGGATACCGCTACTAGTATGTCTCCTACATGAACGCGTTGGATCACTGCTTGTATCAAATATAAAGTGGGTCGTATCCATAGTGTTACTAGGATAAGGTACCGAACCTTACCCCTATACTATAGACTCTTTGGGCTGTATCTTGAACATTGATTCGTATATGTCTTTACATACAGTTCAAGACTTATAAGACAACTTAGGATGTTAGTTTATTGGATTTTAGGGTTAATAAGACAAAATTAAATGAAACATCAATAACACTTATTGAGAAAAACATTAATAACTATTCATTAATGACAGTCATTTATTACATTCACTATCTTTGAGTTTTAGGGCATAAAACCCAACAAACTCCCACTTGAACTAAAACTCTAGTTAGTGGGATGTATATTACATGGAACAATGGGGATGTTACAAATACAAAGAAAAATACAATAAATTAGGACATCTCATACATATTACACATCTCTTACTTGTCCTAGATTACACAATGTACATATCTCGTAGACCTTGATTCTCTAGATGACTCTCGAACACTTTAGCTGCCTTCGTAAATGGATCAACAATACTGTGCTATGAAACGATCTTTATGATGATCACATCTCCTCGTTACACAATCTCTTGTATCAGGTGATACTTCATCTCAATGTGCTTTCCTCGTTTGTGGCTACGAGGTTCTTTCGAGTTGGCCACAACTCCATTGTTGTCACATATGAGGTTATCGACAAGTTCATGTTTGGAATAACTTCCAAATCACTTAGGAACTTCCTTAGCCAAACTGCCTCCTTTGCTACTCACAAGCAACTACATACTCAGCCTCCATGGTTTGCTACTCACAAGCAACTACATACTCAGCCTCCATGGTTGAGTCTGCCATTCATCCTTACTTGATGCTACGCCATACTACAGCTCCCTCGTTCATGGTGAACACCGATCCTGACGTAGACTTCCTAGAATCCTTGTCAGTTTGGAATCAGAGTCTATGTATCCTTAAGGATCAAATCCTTAGCTCCATACATTAGCATATAGTTCCTCGTTCTCCTAAGATACTTGAGGATATTCTTAACCATAGTCTAGTGGTCTAATCCTGGATTGGACTGGTACCTACTGACTACTCACACTGCATAACAAATGTCAGGCTTAGTGCATAGCATAACATACATTAAGCTGCCCACAACTGAGACATAGGGAATATTCCTCATGTCCTCAACTTCTTGAGGTATCTTAGGACACTATTCCTTTTACAAATGAACTCCATGTCCTCAATCGTTTACCTATGATTCCAGAGCTAAACGATCATTTAGTGATGCATTATTTTTTGTGATGAAATAATGGTGTAGAATGCGATGATGGAATATGCGTTGTGCATGCAAGTTTTCTTAGTAAGTCCTAAGTATAAATCCTACTGAGTTTCCTGGTAAGCCTAGGGTCGAACACAGGGGCTAAGGAAATAGTATGCGATGGCAATTTTTCGATTACTTTGCGGTAACAAATAAAATAATGCGTTGGTTGGTCGGTTGTTTGAACTATAAAATCTATGCAGCGGATTTGAGAAAATACTTAATAATACGAAAGATGCTATGAGTATGCAGGGGAATGGGTTGAGAAGGGATTTAGCTAACACTTCCTAGGAATGCGTTCACGTTATGCGATCATGCTACACACATACAACAGCAAGTCATCTCTCAATGTAAATGCTATGGCTTCTAGTTTTAGAATGCATGCGATGTATGCGAGGGTGTCTATAGAACCTACATTTAAGCCTCTATTCTTGTCTATGCAATGATGAATGACACACACATACACAAGGAGACCACATACTATCATAACCTATCTCTAGGGTACATTCGATGCATGTTGGCAAACAGAGCTTATCTCTAAGTCTCCATTTCTTACTTATGCAGATCTAATCTTGCTCTCTCGAGTCTAGATTCTAACCTAGCGCTCTCAAGTCTTAGGTTCTTTCTTGAGACTCTCTCTCGAATAGCTCTAAAGGGTGATGGGGGCAATATAAGACAAGATGGTCGCATGCAATGAAGATCCTAGATCATGTTAGCTAAGTACTTCTCAACCCATTTGACAATTTTAGCTACTCATGCGTATTTTAAAGAGAGTGAACAAATGTAGAAATGAAAGTTCCATTATATATATATATAATCGAAGTACAGAATGACAATGCGAAATAAGAATAAAGAGCCTGGTAGCGATTTCTTGCTTTCCAAGGCTTTTACACTGTTCTTCTCTACTCTGCTCAAAAGAGATTCTTGCTCTCGTAAGAATCGACCCTCTCTCTATTTTTCCACGCTCCCTGGCACTCTCTCGAGCTGACCAGGACGATCTTCTGGCGTCTTTTCCCTTCTCTCGCTTCCGCCTTCTAAGTATATGAAAAGTAAGAACAAGGCTAACTATAGTCTATATAGTGAACTTTAAAACTGGGCTAACTCCTTAAACGAAGGTGGCCTTCGGTATTTATAGAGCTTCAGGGTGAAGAACTTTTTCTCTCGAATGATTGCATTGATGGGATGTAATTAATTCTCTGTCTGATGCGCCGAATATTTGTCACCGAAAAGTTTGAGTGTACTTGCTACAGTATGTTGTTAACGGCTTGTTAAATTAATTCGGAATTGACCGTCATCAACTTTCTATCCCATCGTGATTTATTTAGCTTTCACCTAGATGCGCCAACTCTATGCGGCCGCCTTCTTAAGCATATTTTCACGAACGCAAACGATCGCATAGCCTTGCAGTCGCAATCTCTTATGCACTCGGACGCTAATTTTCCTTCGATCGCAATTTCGCCTTGCATCAACACATTTTCCTGCATAAAATACATAAGTTAGCTGTTTTAATGCGATGGAAGCATGCGATCATAATGTTGAAAACTTAATTCTTTTGATGCAATATTATATATTTTTACCGTCACAATCCTACATTTTTTTATATCTTTACGCTGTAATAGCGTGTATTTCTGCCCGTTATCACACCCCAAAATTTTAAAAAAATGCTTGTCCTTAAGTATAGATTAAAGATTTTCTTTAGAAAGTCGACCGCCTTCTTCTTTTCTAGATTTCTCAAGGTTTCCTTATTCAAATCCTATGCACCAAAATCTCCTTAATTCTTATCCAGGTCTCTTCTTAAAATATTTCTAAAATTTAGGGACCGCAAGTTTAACCTTAAAAAAGACTTTACTTGTTTCCAGGACATCGCATGATTTATTTCATAAAAACTTTTTCAATTAGGGTATTTCCAAATGATTTTTATTCTTGCGTATTATAGACATATATTATTTATTTATTTTATATATTTTTTTCTCTATGACCTTACGCTGATCGAAGTGCCCAACCTTCGTTTTGACTTACCCCACGTGTGTCATGCGGACATCCAACTATGAGCAAGGCGCTCTTCCTCAGTCTAAACTCATGCCCATTTGGCAGCGGAGTTGCGGTCATTTATTATGCGTTGATCACGATTCCTACCTTCGTTTTGGCTTGCCCCCACGTGTGTCATGCGGACATCCAACTATGAGTAGGATTCGATCGCAGCGTTATACTATGTATTTATTATTTTTTTTGTAATGCCTAAAAATAGCAAGGTTGAAAAAGAATACCGCACCCCCAAATTTAAACTCGGCAATGTCCTCATTGCTGAAAGATTGAAAGAAGTCATGCGATGCTCTTAGAAATTTTCGTAAAAAGTCAATTTGAAAGAAAGCTGGCAGACCACTAACTTCTAGAAATATTTCATGGGATGACTTTCCTAAAATTAAGTTCACTCTAGTATATACGAAAAAATAGAGACACGCGTTTCATCATTGAAATCATAATTGGCAAAGAGAAATAATGCGATGGCTTACTAAATTAATCAATGTTAAATTATTGCACCGACTAAAGAGGATGTGATGATAAAATTATCAAAGTTAAAATGATATGCGATAGAGCAAAATTTGGAATAAAAAAAGTCAAGGAAAGATACAAGCCCTAAATTTGCTCTGTCGCCTGCATTGTGTGTGAACGCATCATTCTTTGCGGCGAACTGCTTTTCTTCGATTGCGGTGGTGGAATAAAGTATTTGTGTCTTTTGTGCAGCTCTTCTGCAATCGTTCACCTCAATCGTTCCAAAGAAAACATCGAGTGGGTCAAATAACAGACAGATTTAACAAAATCGTTTACCACGATCGTTCAACACGATTGCGACACTATTTTTTTTTATAAATGCAAAAAGACAAATATACGATAATAGATAAAAGAAAGATAACGAGAGTTCATGAATCATTGATAGGAAAAAAAAAGATATTCCAAAAGGATTGCATCCCTGATGAGTTTGAGTCGCATAGTAACGCAAGGACTACTTATTTCAATATAGGCTTTTTACGTCCAAGGCGGCTTCCTTTTTTTTTCTCGGTCTTCTTGGATCTTGACTGCCTTAATCTGGAACTTTTCCTCAATGACGTTCATTACGATTTCCCCGTTGTGCACATCAATTTGAGCGCGACCAGTCGAGAGGAATGGTCATCCTAATATGATGGGCACATCTTCGTCCGCTTTATAGTCCAGAACGATGAAGCCTACCGACAAGATGAATTTGTCAATTGAGATTGCAACATCTTTCAACTCTCATTCGGGATATATTCGGGATCTGTCCGCAAGTAGGAGAGTCTCCATTGTGGGCGTTAGTTTGCCCATATTCAATCGTTTAAAGATTGACAGAGGCATTAAATTTATACTCGCCCCAAGATCGCATAGTGGTTGACCAATGTAGACCCCTCCAATTGAGCATGGTATTGTGAAGCTTCCTTGGTCACACATTTTTGGCGGGATCATAGCATTTTGTGTTACTGCCACTGTAGCGATCTTTTCTTCATCATTCTGTTTCTTTTTCAATCTTTGCGGGAATGGTGGTTGTTGTACTTCTTCAATCTCATGTTCTAAAGGCTTGAAAGTGGACACAACTTCTGGGTTCATCTTCTCGGGCTCTTCTGAATCATATGTCAATGGGTCCTCGGTTGTCAACGCATTCGAGTTGATCGTGATGGGTTCTTCCCCTATTTCCGCTGTCGTTTTTTCGCTTAGCAAGGAGACTGTTAGGCATTGTTTCTTTCCTGTACCCCCAAAGTTGTGAGGGAGCTCAATTGAGCTCAACAACGCTCCTTGTGGTCTATTCTTGAGTTCGCCTGCAATCTATCCGATCTGAATTTCAAGATTGCGGATGGACGTCGCTTGATTCTGAAGCACTGATTCATTCTTTTCAATATAATGCTTCAACAAACTCTCCAAGGATGAATATTCGGTGCCTGCAAACTGTTGGCTTGGTTTTGCGGTTGACCGTTTGTTCGCGAAAAAAATCCTGAAGGCCCTTCCTTTTACGCCACTGGTTGAAAATTGTGTTGTTTATTTTTCCACACGAAGTTAGGGTGGTTCCTCCACCCAGGGTTGTACGTATCAGAGAAAGGTTTATTCTTTATGAAGCATACTGACTGCGGATTCCCTAGGCATTCTTCAATCGGATGTGCTTCTCCACAGATGACACAACTCGTGGTCGTTTGAGCACTTGTGTTGACCTGCCCTTTTTGCGTTCCCGTGCTATTGATTGCAATTCCTTGTATCTAACTCATCATCGCGTTCATTTAGGTTTGTAGGGATGCGATGGACCCATTATTTGCGTCACTATCTTTAATTCATAATCTTTAATCACTTTCTCGCTAGTCCTCGTGATTTTTTGAAATACGATCAAGTATATTTTTTGCCTCGTCATACGTTTTATCGAGTAGACCACCAGCTGCTACCGCGTTGGTAGCCGTCTACGATGCAGGGTTTAATCCGTGGTAGAAAATTTTCATTTGTATGTAGTCTGATAATCCATTATGCGGGCAATCTCTTACCAGCCTCTTAAACGTCGCCCAAGCGTCACTAAGCGATTCATCAATATCCTGTTGAAAATTAGTGATCAGCTTCCTCCTTCTGGCATTCTCCGTTGGAGGGAAGTACTTCTTCATGAACTTCTCGACTAGTTTTTCCCATGATGTAATCTCCCCTGGTTCGAGAGAATAGGACCATTTTCGTTCCTGGTCACACAACGAAAACGGAAACAATGTTAATCAAACCTCCTCAGCGGAGATGTTTGGGAACACGAACGTGTTATAGATCTCAATGAAACTCCGAGGTGGGCGTGCGGATCCTCGCCATGCCTACCACCAAACTGTTCGACCGTTTGAATCGTCTGCAACATAACCGGTTTCATTTCAAACCTCAATCTGTCCAGCACCGGCTTCATGATTCCTGAGGAGAAATCATATAGGTTGGGCTATGCATAGTCCCGAATGGGTTTATTGCGGTCATTCGCCAGGAGGATGAGGTTGGCCATTATGTTATTTGCATTTGCGGTCCTCTCTTTCGGTTGTTCTGCCATTCTTGGAGTTCTGTCTTGTTGTTGTTTGCGGTTGGTTCTCAATCTTTGTCGGAACGTTCTTTCAATCTCTGGGTCGTAATTCGCCAGAGATTGAAAGCTACAAAGAAAATAAAAAAATTACCGTTAGCACAAAGTATTGCCGAAGTCCCCGACAAGGGTGCCAAAAACTTGATGCGTTGTTGTTTTATACGATGAAATAATGGTATAGAATGTGATGGTGGAATATGCGTGGTGCATGCAAGTTTTCTTAGTAAGACCCAAGTATAAATCCTACCGAGTTTCCTGGTAAGCCCAGGGTTGAATACAGGGACTAAGGAAACAGTATGCAATGGAATTTTTTCTATTACTTTACGGTAACAAATAAAATAATGCGTTGGTTGGTTGGTTGTTTGAAGTATAAAATCTATACGGCGGATTTGAGAAAAGAGTTAATAATATGAAAGATGCTATGAGTATGCGGGGGAATGGGTTGAGAAAGGATTTAGCTAACACTTCCTAGGAATGCGTTCATGTTATGCGATCATGCTACACACATACAACAACAAGTCATCTTTCAATGTAAATGCTATGGCTTCTAGTTTTAGAACGCATGCGATGTACGCGAGGATGTCTATAGGACCTACGTTTAAGCCTCTATTCTTGTTTATATGATGATGAATGACACACATATACACAAGGCGACCGCATACTATCATAATCTATCTCTCGGGTACATGCGATGCATGTTGGCAAACAGAGCTTATCTCTAAGTCTCTATCTCTTGCTTATGCAGATCTAATCTTGCTCTCTCGAGTCTAGATTCTAACCTAGCTCTCTCAAGTCTTAGGTTCTTTCTTTAGACTCTCTTTTGAGTAGCTCTAAAGGGTGATGGGTGCAACATAAGATAAGATGGTCACATGCAATGAAGATCTTAGGTCATGTTAGCTAAGTACTTCTCAACCCATTCGACAATTTTAGCTACTCATGCGTGTTTTAAAGGGAGTGAACAAATATAGAAATGCAAGTTCCATTCTATATATATATAATCGAAGTACAGAATGACAATGCAAAATAAAAATAAAGAGTCTGGTAGAAATTTCTTGCTTTCCAAGGATTTTACATTGTTTTTCTCTACTCTGCTCAAAAGATATTCTTGCTCTCGCAAGAATCAACACTCTCTCTATTTTTCCACACTCCTTGGCACTCTCTCAAGCTGACCAGGATGATCTTTCGGTGTCTTTTCCCTTCTCTCGCTTTCGCCTTCTAAGTATATGAATAGTAAGAACAAGGCTAACTATCGTCTATATGGTGAACTCTAAAACTGGGCTAACTCCTTAAACGAAGGTGGCCTTCGGTATTTATAGAGCTTCAGGGTGAAGAAATTTTTCTCTCGAATGATTGCACTTATTGGATGTCATTACTTCTCTGTCTGATGCACCGAATATTTGTCACTGAAAAGTTGAGTGTACTTGCTAGAGTATGTCGTTAACGGTTTGTCAACTTAATTCGGAATCGACCATCATCAGCGTTCTGTCCCATCGTGATTTATTAAGCTTTCACCCAGATGTGCCTACCTTGATGCGTCGGCTCTATGCGGCCACCTTCTTGAGCAGATTTTCACAAACACAAACGATCGTATAGCCGTGCGGTCGCAATCTCTTATGCGCTCCGCTAATTTTTCTTTGATCGCAATTTCGCCTTACATCAACGCATTTTCCTACATAAAATATATAAGTTAGGTGTTTTAATGTGATAAACGCATGCGATCGCAATATTGCAAACTTAATGCTTTTGGACGCAATATTATATATTTTTACCGTCACAATCATGCATTGTTTTATATCTTTGCGCTGTAATAACGTGCACTTCTACCCGTTATCATTTAGCAACGATCATGTACCTTTTACTATGTGATGGAGCATGAGGTACGCGATCGTGCAACGTGCAATGTATAATGCAAACCTTAAATAATCGTCTAAACGACTACGATGTGGTGAAGCACAATCGTCTAAACTATTGAGTGAGTGCCAATCATTTAGTGTCAATCGTTGAGTGAGCGCCAATTAATGATCGTCTAAACGACTACAATGCGGTGAAGTACAATCGTCTAAATGACCGTTATCATTTAGCGTGATCGTGTAGTCAGTGACTATGTGACGAGGCATGCTAACTACACGATCGTTTAGTGCGCTCGTCTTTTATTAAACGATGAGCATCAAATGCTCCCACTCGATCGTTTACCTTCAGTGTCCACGCGATCGGGCAACCAACGCTACGCGATAGAGCAAACATTTTACCCCCATCATTTAGCATTAGCTAAACGATCGTTTAGTAAATACTACACGATCACGTAGAAAAATCTACACGATCCTTTAGCCAAATCCCAACGATCATTTACCTTAGGCTACACAATATGACCAACCTTTGGTCTTCTTCCTCGCTGAGAATTGTATCTCCATGCTTCGAAACTTCATCACGAACAACTCAACAAACTTAAACACTTTGAATTATAGACTCGTTTGCTTGTTAATTATTCCCACAAATATAGAGGCCCTTACAAATTAACACTCTATAACTTTAAAGAAAGCTTTAAATAGAGGAAAATAACTTGTAAACATTCATCAACACCATCCACAAACACATTTAACACTTAAACGCAAATGCAGAAAACCCACCACGACTGTAAAAGAAGTTCAAAACAGAAGTAAAATTTGGAATATCAGAACAACCTTGGTCTGATACCAATTGAATGAAATCAGACATGAGGATTTCCATGAGCAGCAGAATAATCGTTCCAAATTCCATTCGACATTGAACACTAACCATTACAGTCAAGAAATGGAAACTTACAAGTCATGCACAATACGAAATTACAGCATGCTTTACAATGAAATCAAGGGATAAAGTATACATAACTTTGAAGACTCATTCTTCAAACTCCCTCGATCACGAATGCTCATTCAATCTCCAAGACAGCAACACACGAATGCTTGAACACAACGACCGCAACATAGCACGATCAACATCAAACACGAACTCAACGATCTCCAAGATCACGAACCCAACGAACGACCTCTAAAACCTTGAACTCAGTCGAGTTGAGTGAGGACACCGCCACAATGGCTGCCTTGGTATTCTCGGTGTGAGAATCCAGAAGCATGGGCTCTGTGTGGACTTGGTTAGAGGAAGAGACCGGAGGAACAACGATCGTGTAGACGATTGAGCAAGTGGGAGATGAGAGGTGTCAACATATAGACAAATGCTCAATCGTGTAGAAGAAGGTAACCTATCGTATAGACAATACCTTGCGATCATTTAGCTACGACTAGCTGAGTGTAACCTATCGTATAGACAATACCTTGCAATCATTTAACTACGACTAGCTGAGTGAACTATCGTATACTAATACTGTACGATGTTTAGTCTCTATGAGCTATCGTTTAGTGAAACAATTTCACTTGATAGCAATTTCTGTGAGTTTTTTTTTTCCGAGAATAGTAACTCATCTAAATTTAGGAAAATAATTTTCCTTTTATCTCACGATTAACATGAAACCACCAATAACCTCCCACTCAATTGGTTATTAGAGAAAAAGATATAATTATCTAATAATTAATTATTATAAATATAAATGATAACTAACTTATCATACTATATTTATAACCTATAGTTTTAATATTTCATCTCATTAAACATATAAACCATATCTCTTTTTCTATTCCATGGTACTTAATGTAAATCTCATTTACAATAATCCTCCACTAGATGTATCTCATACATCATACCGATCATATCATATATAATCGAATTACCTCTTGTCAATTTGAACATTTCAAATCAACACCAAGAACTGATCCTCAACTGAATCCATTGAGTTACCAAGGGGACCTTATGGACCTGTAGCTCGAAGCTCCAACGATAAGTAAATAACTGACTAAAATCTTTAGTCACGAGATCCATCATCCGTTAACTGCCAAGTACTCCACTAAAGACCGACAACTGAACTCTCCTTATCACAGATATATTATGTGTCCATCTTAACCAATCAGCAGTGCGACAAAACCCTTCACAGATCGCTCGTAAGTACAGCTCGGCCAATAACCGTTATACCCCTATAGTTACATCTAACTTCTTAAGTACCACTAATCCCTCTAATGAACATAAGTCATAATCCTACTATGACTGAGTCCTCTCTTCCAAAAAGAAGCTGTGGCCACTATGTTCAAGACCAACCCTTAAGGGAGCAATCTATCTACTTACACCTGCTTCGGAGAAGGAGTGAATTCCATCTTGTGTAACTGAGTTCCTAGCTCCTAAATCAGAAAAATCCCCAAAAAGGTAGGTATGTTGAGTTGGCAATCTGACCACTTTCATCCCTACTAATCAAAGGACCGCTCTCAAAGGCAGAAGTTCCCAAAACACTCAGAATTAAGGTCATGTCACCTATGGTCGTTTAGGTGAGATGTAAGTCTCAAGTATCAACTGCGTTATATAAAGAGACTAGTCATCTCGTGGTCCGGTCTTATACAAACTTTTTGTATAGGACACCCTCGCTTGCATGTCTCCACATGAATGGTCAGGATCTACCATCTGCAGTAGTTCACAACACTTGTAAACCTCTACAAAACAAACCGTATCCGTAGTGCCACCAGGATCAGGTATCCCTCCTTAATCTTTATACTACAGACCTTTTTAGGTTATCACTTAAGGCATGATCCACTTGTATATTTCATATACATACTTAAGTTTACATACAATAACCATGGAGTTTTGTTTATTGGATATGAGTAAATGCAAAATAAAATAACTCCTATTTTATTCATAACAATGTGTACAGTTTACAAACTACGAGACTCTGGGAGAATTAGGACACCAATCCCAACATGTTCTTCAGTCAACTTTTACAGGAAAAGTTTTGAAAAGATTTTATGTGGACAAAGCACATCCATTGAACATTTCAATGGAAGTTCATTCACTAGATGTGAAGAAAGATATATTTCAACCTCGAGATGGTAATAAAGAACTTCTTGGTCCTGAAGTATCATATCTTGGTGCAATTGGTGCACTTATGTATCTTGCTAATAATACAAGACCAGATATTGCATTTTTCAGTAAATTTATTAGCAAGATATAGTTCTTCTCCAACTAAAAGATATTGAAACTGAATTAAGCATATACTTAGTTATCTCCGAGAAATGATTGATATGAGTTTGTTTTATTCAAATAAATCAAATTTTGATATACTTGGTTATGCAGATTCTGGATATTTATTTGATCCACACAAAACTAGATCTCAAACATGTTATCTGTTTACATGTGAAAGAACTGTTATATCATGGCGATCGGTGAAATAGACCATAACAACTACTTCCTCAAATCATACTGAAATTCTTGCAATTCACAAGGCTAGTCGAGAATGTGAATAGCTAAGATCAATGACTCGACACATTCATGAAACATGTGGTTTGTCTTCTAGTAAAAATCTTCCAACAATATTATATGCAGACAACACAACATACATATTATAAATCAAATGGGGATATATTAAAGGAGACAAAACATATTTCACCAGAGCTTTTCTACACCCATGATCTTGAAGAAAATGGTGACATTACTGTACAACAAATTTGTTTGAAAAATAACCTATTTACAAAAATATTAACTATCGCAATCTTTGAAAAATTGATGCATAACATTGGAATGTGGCAACTCAGAGATCTTGAGTGATGTTTTCATGAGGGGGAGCAAATATATTCTTTTAAAAGTATAAATTACATGAAATATGTACTCTTTTTCCTTCACTACGATTTATTTTCCCATGAGGTTTTTTCCTAATAAGGTTTTAATGAGGCATACTTCATATATATATAATGGGCATCTAAGGGAGAGTATTATAAATATTTAAAATAATAATAATAATAGATGTCCATTAGTGTCATATTTAGTGTCCAGTATCAAGTGTTATTTTTTCATTATCACATGGGTTGGCCATGTATCATTCAACCACCTATGCATAGTGTCCAAGTATCATAAATAGTTATTTGTGGATTTTGTAGATATACATACATTGGTTGAAATCCCATGAATTTTGGAAAAAGTGGAGATTTTTGGAGGAATTTTCTATTTTCTACAATTTTTCTTATTTATTTCAAATTTATTTATTTAGTTATTTTATTTTATTTATTTATATATATTATATTTTTTTGATATCCATGTTCTCGTTGTGCCTCATTTTTCTTCTCAAATTCACAATAATTCCATAATTTTGGCTGATGATGTAAGCAAGAGGGCAAAATTGTTAAGTTTCAAAAAGTGGAACAAAAACCATTATTGGCAACACAAATTCTTTATGTTTCAACATGAGAGGTTTGTACCAAACAAACTCGAGAATACTTTTTTTCCTCTTTGAATATTGGTGGATTTTACTTATCTAGCTATTTAGTTTTTAAGTACAAAAACTAGGTCAAGGGAGATTTGAACTTTCACCCTTAAAAGAAAGAATTACATGTTAAAATTGTCCTTATAGCATAAATTCTCTAGAATTTCATACATAAATTGGGATCTAGAAGGGTGTGGCAATGACACAAAACAAAAATTTGAATACACTGTACTAAGTCACCACCACATTATTTTAAGTTTCAATTTTTGTCTAAATTTATACAAGATTTTTACTCCAAGTAGTTCCATTGTGCTTATGAAAGGTCAACAGATAATCTTGAAAGTTATTAAAGAATAATTTTATTTTTTTATTTTTGAAACAAATGACAAAGTTTAGGAGTATTTTGTATGATTTAACTAATATATTAAATATTTGTAAATGAAAATTAAATTTTAAATTAAAAAATGAGGATAATGTATGACAAAGAAAAAGAAAACCTAAATCAACTAGGGTAAACCTTAATGATTAGTTCACAACTTTGTTTTTTAGTTCTAAAGTTAGATGGTTGATTAATTTAAAATGATTTTATGTTTGAAATAGACAAATTAGGATAGTGTCACACTAGTTTTTAGAGTATGTTTTTCACTTTTGATGTGTTTGGTAAAAATCCAAAGAATGATATTTATTGGAAATTGACTTAACTTAAGGAATAAGATATGGTTTGTTGGGTTTATTAATTATCAATTTACAAAATCATTAAACATTTTTACCATTTTACAAATCCACATGATCCATAACCATTGATAAACTGTAAAAACTTGTCTGCTAATTGCCAAAAGAAGTAGCCGACAGGGTTACCTCTGCAACTCTTGTTCCCTTTTAGATTTCAATATTCACCTTTTTCAACCATCATTTTTTAGTTATACTAAACAAAACTTTCATTTTCAAATACGTTTTTTTAATTAGTGAGTGGGATTAAACTACCAATCTTTAAGACGATAATTAATGTATTATCAATTGAACTATGTTTAGATTGTCAAATTGAGCGTAATTCGATTGTTAGAGGACACTAACTCTTATATTTTCTACTTTTAAAAAAATTTGAAAATACTAATCGATTCGATATTATTTTTGTTTCCTTTTTAATTCATTAATATCTTTTGTTCTCTCTTTAAAAATTAAGTTATAAAAAATAATAATTAGACATTGTCTTTTAACGACTTTGCAAGAGTTTTCTGTTGGACATATTGAATCTTTGAAAATCATAGTTTCGATTGAAGATGGTAAGATATTTGAATGATTGTTGTGCATACTACATCATCTTATACAAGAGAGTTTGTCAAAAGAGATCATCATTAAAAGGTATAGGGATTGCGACGTAAAATGCAAGTGATTTCTTTTAATTTATGCATATAAGAAAATATGTATTGTGTATATTTAGAATTTTTTTTAAAAAAATAATGTTATTTTAATATTTATTGATAAAAATAGGGTTGGTTTGAAACGGATCTTTTATTCTAATATTGTAGATTTGAAAAGTTATTAGGAAAATATAGTTGTTTTAAAACTAATTAGAGAAATATGGTTGTTTTGTCTGTTTGAGGCTAGAAGTCGAGGGTTGAGAATTCGACGAAGATGGATATCAAAGGTTGAGAACTCGATGAACTTGGTGAAAGGAGACTTGTCGAAGGTTGAACATTCGACTTATGTAGGTCGAAAGTTCAACCCTTGACAAGCTCCATGTCTCGTCCCATCGCTGCCACCCTCTACCGCTGCCGCTGCCGTGCCTACCTCCCCCAACCACCAACCTTTAATTTTGCAACCCGTGGGTCGAGTGTAGGTGTTTTTAAACCTCATAATTTTCAGTCCCTTGTTCACTGCCTTCGAAATCATCTGCTTCTTCCTCTACTAAATCCCTCCCCTCCCATTTGCTTTCCGTTTCTATTTCTCTTCTTCTTAATATCCCTCTCCTCCCATTTTTTAACTCACTGCTTTCCATTTCCATTTCTCTTCTTCTATTTTGTTTGATACAAATTGTTCTCACACAACCTTTGACCACAAACTATACTGGTACGTTATTCTACTAAATTTTTATTTTTTAAGAATAATTATAAATTTTATTTTTGTTTTTATATTATTATTTTTTTATAGATTCTATTTTTTTAAAATTTTTTTTTGTAATTGTTGCCAGATAACATATAACAAGAAAAAAGGGTGAACGTTGTCACTTTGAAGGAAAAAAGAGAACTACCGCCGAATCTGTGAGTTGAACTTATGATATTTGAAAAGTTTAGTTTATTCTTATGATATTTGATTTCTTTAGTATTAACTTTGATGTTTATAGTGTTAAAATGTTTAGTTTAATGTTATGTTTAAAAAGTTGATATTTATAGTTTAATACAAAATTATTGTGATAGTTAATAAGTTTAGTATAGTTTAAAAAGTTTAGTATAGTTTGAAAAGTTTAGTTTATTCATATGATATTTGATTTCTTTAGTATTAAATTTGATGTTTATAGTGTTAAAATATTTAGTTTATTGTTATGTTTAAAAAGTTGATATTTATAGTTTAATACAAAATTATTGTGATAGTTAACAAGTTTAGTATAGTTTTAAAGTTTAGTATAGTTTGAAATGTTTAGTTTATTCTTATGATATTTGATTTCTTTAGTATTAACTTTGATATTTATAGTGCTAAAATGTTTAGTTTATTGTTATGTTTAAAAAGTTGATGTTTATAGTTTAAAAAGTTGATGTTTAGTATTTTTAGTTTAATACAAAATTATTGTAATTTTTTAAAATATATTTCTTATGATATTTGATTTTTCTAGTATTAACTTTGAAAATGTAGTTTAAAATAGTTTGAAAAAGTTTAATTTAATTTAATTTTTTATTTGAATTAAATTTAAAAAAAATAGTTTTAAAAAGTTTATCTCATTGTAATTTGAAAAGTTTAATTTGTTGTTATGTTTAAAAATAGTTGTAAAAAGTTTAATTTGTTGTTAGGTTTAAAAATAGTTATAAAAAGTTTAATTTATTATTATGTTTAAAAATAGTTATAAATAGTTTAATTTATTGTTATGTTTAAAAAGTTGATGTTCATCAAACTTAAAAAGTTTATGTTTATAAATTAAAAAATTTAATATTTTTAGTTTAATACAAAATTATTGTGATTTTTTAATATACTTCTTATAAAAAGTATAATACAAAATTATTGTGATTTTTTTAAAAGTTTAATATTTTTTAATTTACTTCTTGTAAAAAGTATAATATAAAAATTTGATGTTTGTCTTTTTTTTTTTTTAGAAAATGGGATTTTTGTTGTTTACAAATGGTAATATGATTGATGGTATTGATGGAGTTGACTATGACCAACCACCAAGTGGGAGTTTCAGCATAAATGTGAACAGTAGAATTGTATTTGAACAATTCATTGAAATGGTTGGGATCTCACTTAGTGTAGATATGGGAACAAATCAGATAGAAATAATATATAGACATCCTAACCTAGAACCATCAGGATCAATAAGGTTTATGTCATTCCCTACTTCGAATGCACAAGCTATGAACTTGATGTTCTCAATGGCAATGCCACTGCCGAATTTAGTGCATTTGTATGTAAATGTAAATAGGATAGATGTGGATATAAACTTGAATACATCATTTAGCCAGTTTGAAGATCCAACTCAATGTATTGATCCTGATCAGGAGTCAGTTGTATCGCCATGTGATAATGAAGATATGACGGTTAACAACCTGTACAGAGACTTCAGAACTGAAATGGATGATGAATTTGAAGAGTTGGATTTCGATGGTCGTGAACATGAGATGCTTTCAGATACATTCAACGATTTGGATATGAATGTACTGGATAGCATTCGAGAACATGACCCAATTGTAGCCCATGTGGACATTGACAATACTCAATTGTATAAAGGGATGATTTGTCAAGACAAGAAAATGCTACAACACACGGTCAAATGTTTTGCAATAAAATGTCACGTACCATATGAGATTGTTGAATTGACACCGACGATTTGGACAATTTGGTGTAAGAAGTTGGAGGAAGGTTGCAAGTGGAGACTTCGTGCAATAAAGAAAAAATCGCATGGCATGTTTGAGATCACTAAGTACGATGAGCAGCATACATGTTTTTATTCAGAACTAAGTCAAAGTCATGTGCAATTGGATTCATCAATGATTGCACTAGAGTTCTGTGATGCCGTAAGAGAAAAACCATCTATCAGTATGGCACAACTGCAGACCGACATCAAATCAAAGTTTGGATATCATGTTCCTTACCATAGGGTATGGGAGGGCAAAAGAAAAGCAGTGGCTAAAGTGTTCGGTGATTGGGATGAGTTTTACAAATTGTTACCCAGGTGGTTGTATATGGTTAAGCAAACAAATCCCAGAACACGTGTAGAGTGGAGAGTGAAAGAAACGCTTACTGAAGGCCATGTTATCCTAACTTCTTTATTTTGGGTATTTGGTCCTTGTATAGAAGCTTTTAATAAATGTCGGCCGATAATTTAGATAGATGGTGCACACTTGTATGGAAAATATAGATGAAAATTGTTGATTGCTATATCAGTTGACTCAAATGACCATCTTCTTACACTTGCATTTGCCGTTGCTGATGAAGAGTCCGCAGACTCATGGGGATGGTTCCTGAAATACCTGAGAGAAATTGTAACGAGGTGTGTTTAATTTCAAATCGACATGCTGGTATAATCGCAGCAGTGAACAATCCAGCAAATGGTTAGACGGGACCGAAATGTCACCATCGTTTTTGCTTACGACATATCATCAGCAACTTTAATAAAAAAACTATAAATTTAATTCATTGAAAGATTATGTTTATCGTGCCAGGTGTCAGTTTCAAATTCGAAAGTTCAATAAAGCAATTGAAGATATCAAAGAAATAAATTGGAGCTGTTTGAGTTTTTTTGACAACATTAATTTAGAGCAATGGACTCAAGCACATGATGGAGGATTCAGATATGGGTGGATGACGACAAATCTATCAGTGCATAAATGAAGTCCTCAAAGGAGCTCGAATGTTGCCTTTAAATGCTCTTGCTCAGATAACATTCTTAAATGCGTGAATTATTTCGAGAAAAGAAGGAAAGAAATAAGGGATGCATTGGAGCGTTAAGATAAATACACCCGATAATATTATTATTATTTTTTATATATATGTTATTAACAATTTATTTCAAACATATTTTATAATACTAAGTGGAGTAAAAATCCAGGTATGCACATGAGAAAATAAATAAATGGGCTGCAAGATCTAGTAAACATGAAGTACAATCATACGATCGGTATGAATGTGTGTTTCATGTGAAGACAGGACGTCATAGTCTCAATGCCAAAGGTGGAAACGTTCAAATATTGAGGCTAAATAGGCCCGAGCAGTACTGTTCATGTAACAAGTGGCAAGCATTCGGCATTCCATACTCGTATTTTATGGCCGTTTGCTCACATTTTAACATGAACTATGAAGATTTTATTGAGGACTACTATAAATTGTTAACTTATGCTGAATGTTACTCTCCTCAATTTCAACCTGTACCGCATGAAGATTATTGGATCACACACCTTAATATGCCCGTCTTAATCCTGATCCATCGTTGTTGAGAAAACCGGGTAAATCGAAAAGTTCACGTTATCACAATGAGATGGATTGGACAGAACAAATAACTTGACAACGATGTGGATTTTGTAATCAGTTAGGCCATAATCGAAGGAAGTGTCAGATGGACTCCAAATAGTTAGGGATTGAAAAATAAATTGAGAAATAAATTATATATTATTCTTTTATAATAATTTATTGTATATTTAATTTTTTTATTGTAATCTATAAAGTTATACATTATTCTTTTAATTGAGAAGTAAATACTTCGTTTATCATGTATATTTAATTAAATGTAGATACTTTTATTGTATATTAAATTTTTTTTATTATAATTTATAAAGTTGTACATTATTCTTTTAATTAAGTTGTACATTATTCTTTTAATTAAGTTGTACATTATTCTTCTAATTGAGAAATAATTTTTTTTTAATTGAGAAATAAATATTTTTTTTCTTTCAGATCATGGCTTTAAACCCAGGACTTGTTGATTTTGTACGACCAGTCCATTCATCGATCATCTGTTGTATGACGAGATCGTACTACTGGAGAAATATCTTGAAGGTGTCGAGAGGTAGTTCTTCAGTGCACTATCCTACTCTACCCTCGAATACTACCACTACTGCGTACATCTAGATTCTATGGGATTGCCAGATTGGGATTTATTCAGTTGGACTGGCATCTGAGTCGAGAGATGGAGGCCGAGATGCATACATTTCATGTCTGTTGGAGAGTGCACTATCACTTTACAAGACATAAAAGTGTTGTTGGGGTTACCTGTTGACGGTGAGCCGGTCACCAGAGTGATGTACGATGACTGGTCACAAGTTTGTCAACTGTACCTCGATGCGACTCCACCTGCTGACAAGATTAAAGGATCGATGTTAAGTTTGATATGGTTAGGAACAAAATTCCATGAGCTAACAGATGATGCAGACGAGGAAACCGTCATAAGATATGCGCGAGCATATATATTACAAATGATGGGTGGAAGTCTGTTTTCCGATAAATCAAGTCATTTTGTTCACTTGATGTTCCTGCCACTATTAGCTAACCTCTATGATGCGGGCCAGTATTCGTGGGGTGGAGCATGTTTGGAATAGTTAAATAAACAACTATGCAAAGCAACAAGACCTGAGGTTCGAAAGATAGCTGGATCTCTCATACTTTTGCAACTATGGGCTTGGAAGCGATTTCCAACAATGGCTCCACAACTACAACATGTTAATGACGCTCAGTTAGCTGAACGAGTCTATGGTTCTCGGTATGTTGTTTTAATTCAATTTAATTTTTATATCACTGATCTAGTTAATTTAGATTATAAATTATCAATTTAAAAATTTAGGTGGAGAGACAAATTTTGTGTGACTAGGACAGCCACGAATGTAGTCAGCAGTATAGATACATGTTTGATCTGCTTCAACCTGATCAGATACATTACACTTAACCTAATTGATTATTTTATACACATTTTTTATTGTATTTGTCTTTAATGTTCTCTAATATAATATTTTGTGTTTCAGGTTATTTGGGAGCCGTACAAAATTATTATGCATACTTTGCCTAATTTTTGTACGTATGGTCAAAACATATGACGGACGATGAGTCCTCTCATATGTTTTCACATTGGTGAGTGACATCTTCCAGGGTGATGAGACAATTCGGTTTTCAGCAGGATGTCCCATCGTCTTGTAATATTGAACCCCTATTGCATGATATTGACTTAAGGACTGGAGATTAGTTCGAAAAAGTTGCACATTTGGTAGTGCGATGGCACTATCATGCAAGGTTTATTGCAATGGAGTTTCTCTTGAACAGTTTGACAGGGATGTCATTCAAGAATATATTCCTTGGTATAATAATATTACAAGACACTACGTCACTCGTCCGGGAGCAGCTATGGGTCATATGGTAAATGAATGAATATTATCTAATTATTTTTTAATTTAAATTTATTTTAAATATTATCTAATTGTTTTATAATTCACAGAGATCGAACAACAGTAGACTTCGTGAGGTTGCGAATGATCCGAACCAGGTTCTTGCTATATGTAGTGACAACCAAAGCTATATGGAGGAAATACATTATATGTACGATATACCTATTGTTCCTCCACCAGCTCCTAGACGTAGAGGACCTGTTCGGGAAGAGGATGAGTTTAATGAGGTTGCCCATAATATGGAAGAGTTGCCCCCTATGATGTAGACGCAGAGTCAAACTGATTATGTTAGTCCGATGATGATGATGCCAGCATTTGGTTCATGACATTATGACTCAGAGGCTAGTCCTTCGTCTTCATACGTGCATGGACATGGTCGGGGTCGTGGAGAGCATAATGAATATTTATATTATGAAGCGTATGCAGAGGTGCTAGAACAACATCAAGAAAAACCCGAGTAACTTCAAGTTCGAAGTCGACGACGACAACTAGCTCGAAATCGACGACGTCTGCCTTGTGGGACACATTGATTTTTGTAATTATTTTTATATAAATGAGATATTTTAATTTACACTTTTTTATTTTTATGAGATATTATTTTTTTTAATTTATTCTTTTTAGAGTTTAAATAAAATAATAAAATAATAAAATATTTTTAGAAATTTTTTTATAAAATGAAAAATTAAAAAAAACAAAAAAAGAAAGAAGAAGGTCGAATGTTTATATAATTAAAAAAAAAACCTAAAGGTGGTCGAATTTTGAACCCTCGACCTATTAAAAAAAAACAATATTTTTCTAAATAGTTTGAAAAGTACCATATTTTTCTAAATAGTTTTTAAAACTACAATATATTTTTAATTTTCCCGGTCCACGAGTTTTGAATCAACACATAAATCGTGTACCCTGTCCACAATTTAAGGCTAGCCACGAATTAAGGCTAAATTTTTTTCCCCCACATTTTCTCCCTTCGTTTTCTTATATTTTTTTTTTTGTAGCTTTTTGCATTTTCAGAGAATATTTTACTATGAAATTCAAAAAATTTCTAGCAACAAGGTTAAATCTATTTTTTTTTCACATTTTCCCGGTGTAAAATAAAAATTAAATTGAATTTTTAAATTTTTAGCCACGAATTAATTCTAAATCTATTTTTTCTTCACATTTTCCCCCAACTTCTGTTTTTTTTTTTAATGTTTTTTTTTTCCATTTTCGGACGTGAAATTCAAATTCTGAAAGGCCTACCCTAAAATAAAAATTGAATCAAATTTCTAGCCACTAATTAAGACTAAATCTATTTTTTTTTCACATTTTCCCCCAACTTCAGTCATCTTTTTTATTTTGTAGTGTTTTTTTTTTTTTTTTTTTTTTGCATTTTCGGAGAATCTTTTAGTATGAAATTCAAATTCTTAAAGGCCTACGGTAAAATAAAAATTGAATCAAATTAAGGTTACATCTATTTTTTTTCCACATTTTCTCCCATTTCTGTCTTCTTTTTTTATTTTTTAGTGTTTTTTTTTTTATTTTTGGAGAATTTTTTACTGTAAAATTCAAATTTTTTAAAAGTAAAATAAAAATTGAATCACATTTCTAGCCACGAATGGAGGATCTATTTTTTTAACATAGATTTGTTTTACGGTGAAATTCAAATAGATTTGTTCTCTTTTGTATCCACTAAAATAAAAAACAATAAAAAAATAATAAAAATATGGACTCGTCCACGAGTTTGTTAGCTGACATAAAAATCGTATACCGGTACACGATTTTGCTACCTTATTTTTGTCAATACTTTTTTCCTCCACCTTATTTTTGTAATTTCTTTCTTATATACCCTATATTTGTTATTATTTTAAAAAAATATACTATTCTTGAACTTACCCCATATATTTATGGAGTAGGTTGGAAATTTGAGTCACTTTAAAAAAAATATTGTGTGCTTATTTACATTCATACTTCGCATCTCTTTTATGGTATGCTCATGTAATTACAATAATTAAATAAATTGAATAATTAGATCTTTCCCCCACACCACTAAAATATTGTCCTTTGATATAGTTGCATCGATATATGTGGATCTTTTTCTCCTTTAGTTAACATTGGATATTATTCATACGATAACTATAATTAAAAAAAAAAGGGGTTAAATTGAAAGAAAGACCTGATAAAAAAATCAAAAGTTTCAATAATACTTTTGAACTAAAAAAAAATTTAGAAATACTCTTACAATTAGTTTTGGATAAAAACCATTAGTACTTTATTTTAAAAATACATTTAAATTTTTAAAGGTTTTAATAATACCTCTAAACTTTAAAAAAAGTTAAAAAAAATACTATTATCATTAATATATGGATGGAATCGTAAATACCTCGTTTAAAGAATATCTTTGAAATTTCAAACTTTGTCTCAATACTCTAAAACTTAAAAATAAAATTAAAAAAAAGCCCCTCCTTTAAGTAGTATAGCGATCAATTTATTTAAATTTATCTTGGATTGGAAAAGAACCAATTTTATAAAACAAATTTTATATAGTCACATTGTTTTTCATATATACTCTTTTTTTTTCGTATTTGTCCAATACTTACACCAATTTTCTCATCAACCAAATACAAATTAAAACTTTAAGTTAAAATATAAAATCCCACAAAATCTCACAAAATTCTAAAATTAAAATCTCCACACTTCCAAAATGATAAATAGCCAAATACAAAAAGAACATATTTGGCTATTAACACAACACACTAATCTACTAACATACAACTTTGTTTAAGGTTTCATTATTCTCTTTATTCTTGTTGTAGTCTATACACCTTAACTGAAGAGGACATCTTTTTTCCTTTCTTTTTTGAGATACACAAAGGCCAAATAGTATCAAGAAGTGGAGTAAAAGGGTATATTGAAGAAGAGACCGAAGAAAAAAGAGAAAGAATAGAGAAGTGTTAGGTCAAAGATTAAAGAGGGGGAAGGAGAGGAAATGGAAGAGAAGCTGACGGGTATAGATATACAGTAAATACATTTTAAATTTTGTTTGGAAGATAATATTTTTACAATAAGGTATTAATTTTTTCTATTCATATACAATAGGGTATGTTTGAAACTTTTGAAAGACCATTGGTATTCTTGAAACAAAACACTAGGTTAACCTAATGACGATGATATTTTTGAACGATTTGTAAAAGTTTAAAGACCGTTTTGAAATTTTTGAAAGCTCAGAAGTATTTTTGACATAAAATACAATTTTTTTTTAATATAATTTAGCCTAAAAGAGAAATGTAATACTAATTAGAAAATATTATTCAAATCTAGTAGTTACACGTGAATTGAATATTATTTACACCATATATGATTATGATTTATTATTATTTTTTCTCAAAAAAAAAAAAAAAAAAAAAGACCCAATTGAATGCACCTTTGAGAATGTTGAAAGGTTAGATTAAAATAATCCCAACCTCTAGTATCATGAGAGAGAAGAAAGAGTTGAGACAAAACGGAGAAAGGAATCAAAGGATATATAAAGAACTTAACATTCTTCAACCGACAAATCTTTCTTTCACATGCAATCAAATATTTGCGTTATGGGCCCATTAATTGAGACCTCCATTTGAACTAGCAAGCCTTCATGAGTCCACATTTTCCCCTAATCCCTGTTTTTTCTACCCTAAAATCAAACATGATAGGCATGTTAGATCCTAAACTCGTCTATGATAATATATTCTCTTTCGAGCAATAGTTTAAGATAACGACTCTCTCTAAACTCGTACAGTTTTATGATATCATATCGTCTACAAGTTTTAGGTCTAAGCTCATATACGTAATTCATTTGAAAATTTTCATACCAATCGAGATTTTGGTCTTATTTATATACTATAAATCTTCCTTGCTTTAATAAATGTAGTTGAAATAATTTAAACTTTTGTTTACTGTATATGTTTCGAAAGTCTTACCATGTTGGCTAGATAAAGGAGAACTCTATGAAATATAAGTGAAAACAATTATTTCTATTAGTATGAAGTGTTTTGAATGAAATCCAAAGCAAAGTTTCGAGGCGGTCCCGAAGCAGACATTACCAAAAGGGAAAGGGTTTAAAAGGGTCCAAAAATCAGACATTGAGCTCAAAAACCATTGAGAAATGTGATTTGGAAGGAAAAGTGATTTAAGGAATTATGAAGTTAGCTAAATAAAGAAGAGAAGAGGATGGAATTTGAGTGGTTGAGTTCAATTTAGAAATGGTTTAGATTGGAAAGAAGTGAAGAATAAGATAAGATAGGGAGAAATGGGAGAGGAAATGGAGACAAAATCTAAAACAGTGTTTCCAAGAATAAAAACACTTGAATAAGTGAACAACCCATGTGAGTGACAGGATAAAAAATAAAAAATTAACCACTTTCATGGCCATGGGAAGCATTTTCTGCCACATCACATTGTTCCATCTTCTACCAAACACGAGTCTTTGTATTTTAATGTCCTTTGCTTTACTTTGGGATCTATAGCTCCCAACAAAAGCCTGAGTGCATGTACTCCCATAGTCATACCCAATACGGACCCCACAAATTATTTGGAACGAATGTGGTAATATATGAGTCCTAATTTTCATTTTTGATCATCACCCCACGTTGTTTCAGGTATTTAGAGAATTTAAGAGATTTGATTACGTCGATGAAATTATGGTTGAATGGACATTTCTCGAGATAGAAATGGTTGGAATAAGAATGAAAAATCTTGATTTTGTGAATCCAATTTCCCAAATTGGATCAAAAAAGACAACTCTCACATGCTTAATATTTTTTTTTCACTTGTTAACTTAAGCTTCTTGCTTTTAGTTTTACCCCTTTTTCCCATGTGGTCAATTGTACAACCCACAAGGCCACAATACAATTCATTAACTCTGCAACTGCTGTTATAAGGACAATTTGGAGAAGTTAAGATTCATTTAATTACTAAGAAGCCTCTTGTTCAATTTATCTTCCATGGAGTTTTTCCTCTCATTGTTTCTTTCCCCTCAAGCATACACCAAATCCATGTCATCCCATAGTAAAAAAGGAAGTTGAAGAAGGCAAAGAGACAATGAAATTGTAATATAATATAAGGTTGTTTGGCAGAAGGGGGAAAACAGACTATTTTTCTTCTTATTAAGGAGCTGTTCTTCAAGAGAGATCTATAAATGGTTTATTAATTGCTTGTTTCTTTTATGTTTGAGATTACTTGAGAGAGAAAATGGGAAAGACGAGCAAATGGCTGAGGAACTTTCTGACAGGAAAGAAAGACAAAGAGAAGGAAAAATGCCCAAGTAATCAGATTTTTTCGACTACTTCCGAGTATCCGGCCACCCCGATATCAATCCGACACAATCCTAAGGAGAAAAAACGATGGAGTTTCCGAAGACCGTCGGCTGCAGCGGCGGTGTTGGTGTCGTCAAGAGACTCATTCCCATTCCCTCTTGAGATGGTTAGCACATCAATGCCTGTGGCACAGGCTGCAATGGATGTAGATTATGAGGAGAATAAGAAGCAAGACTTGGCCATGGTGGTGGCAAAAGCTGAGGTTGCTGATGCTGCTGTGGCTGCTGCACAGGCTGCAGCTACTGCAATTCGGCTAACTGAAGTTGCCTATGTGAAAGCTACTGAATTTGAGGAGGCTGCTGCCATCAAGATTCAATCAGTCTTCCGGTCTTATTTGGTAAATTTTCCTTATTTTGTTTTGGATATGCAAATTGTGTTACCATTTTACCATTCTCTTTGATGATCATGTTGTAGGCAAGAAAAGCACTCCGGGCATTGAGAGGATTGGTGAAGTTGCAAGCACTGGCTAGGGGTCATCTCGTTAGAAAACAGGCTAAAGCTACTCTCCGGTGTATGCAAGCATTGATCATAGTGCAGGCTCGAGCTCGTGCACAAAGGATCAGGATGATTGAAGTGACAAATAATCTTTCATATCAACGACAACCGTTTCTCGTTGAATCATTTAATGAAGATCATTTTGGTTATGCCAATCATGTAACAATCATTTTCTTCTGCCTAAACTTTCCCTATTTTGGATCTTTTCATTTGAAACCTGCAAAGCTTAACTGTGAAGTTGCTTGAAACATCAGTAAAGTAGGAACTTCAACAGATCAATTTCCAATGTTGTGATTGTAGGTTGCTGAGGAAAATATTAAGATTGTGGAGATGGATCATGGAGAATACAAACGAGGCTCTAAGAACAGGACAAACTATGAACATGTCTTTGCCACACATCATTCACACCATGTCTCACAACCACCATCTGCTCTAACCGACATCGACGCACGAGGTTGCAGCCGCCATTTCGAGGACTATTCCATCAGCACTGTACAAAGCAGCCCTCAAGATTACTTGGCCAAGTCTAAACCTGACCCCACAAAAAGTAGTCCTATTGGTTTTCCCACATCAGAATGTATGCAATCTCTGTCCTTTGAATATCCAATGTTCCCAAGTTACATGGCCAATACAGAATCTTCAAGAGCGAAAGCTCGGTCGCAGAGTGCGCCTAAGGCAAGGCCTGAATCATTCGAGAGGCAGTCAAGCAGAAGGAAGGCATCAACTGAAGCAAAGAACATCTTGAAGGCCGTGCAGATACAGCGATCGTCTTCTCTCCTAGGTTGCGCCGCTCAAGACTTGCAGTATCCATTGTTGATGAAGCTTGACAAATCAACAAGTTCGCTCAATAATAGTGAATGTGGTTCCACAAGTACACTGCTCACAAATACAAACTACAGATCTCTTGTTACATGTGAAGTAAGTTTTCAACTTCCTTTAAATCCAAACTAATGAAAGTTCATGATTATAATCAATTTCTGATGGGGATGTTTTGTTTTATTGTTTTGTTTCCTCTGGTTATAGGGCAATGGAAACAGGTACTAAAGAAATTCTACAGCAACTAAATAGTATAAGTAAATGTTAGGAATCACTTTCTATGATCTTTTGTTAACTTATTTAGTGTTATTGTAAAGAAACTGCAGCAGTCTGAGTTATGTCCTTCACACTTTGTAGTTCAAATTATTTCATGTTTAGATTAATGTTTAAAGAAATGAGGAGCCTGCCATTATCAGTAATCACTCTATTATTGCAATGATTGCCAAGTTTAGAATCCAAGGACAAGGGGAAAAAAAAATATTGGTAAGAACTGTCTGCAATGTGGAAAATAACAATTTTTTTTAGTCTAAAATATTGTGCTTTGAATTCCACTTATGAAGTTGATCTAAAAGACTGCAAAGACTTTCCAAATGCTATTTTGAAAATTTGCTTGCAAAATCACTTTGAACACGTTCATAATTTTGAAAAGAAACATGAACTTCCATTGTTTTCAGAATTGGGTCGTCTACAAAAACAAAGAAAAGAACATTAGGAGAAAACAAATAAAGTCATCATACAAAGCACCTGGTAATAATTTTAGTAAATAGCAACAATCATGTTTGTTTTATTCTAGTTTCCTTTGATGAAGGAAACCTATTCTAGTTGTCACTTGTCAGAAGGTATTTCATACCATACCATTTTTGGCTTTCATTTTGCATTCAATGAATTTAAATAAAGAAACCCTTAATAACAATAAGATTAAATTAGAAAGTTAGCCCCTAACCTTTCATATTTAAGTCGTAACCTTTCATATTTAAGTGAGTAGGTCAGTGAACTTAGTTATCATCTAATAGGTTTCTAAGTTCTGAAAAGGTCAAATACACCCCTTAGTTTTTAATTTTGTGTTTAATAAATGTTGGGAATGTCCTAAAACTCGCCGTTCATAAATGTTGACAACATATTCTATTTATCAATAAAAGTATTATTGAGTTTTTATTGATATTGCATTCTTTTATAAAAATCCAATAAACAAATCCATGGCTATAATATGAATACTTTTAACTTTATGTGGAGATATAAAAGTGGATCAAGTTTTAGTATATAGCCAAAATGATCTATAAGTATATGGATGAGATTGGGTAACTCATCCTGGTGACACTATTGGATGTGGCCCACTTTATATGCTGATACAGATGATGTGATTCCAAAATCATTTATGTGGAGACATGCGAGTGGGGACATCCTAGGCAATGAGCTTGCATAAGACCATACCTCGAAATAGTCACTTTTTCTTTATAACGATCGTTTACTGTTAAAACTGGCTATTTCAAATTCGATGACCTAGGGTAACTCGATTTTAATCCTGATCAGCTAACTATGAACTCCTGTTTATTCGGAATTATCCTTTGATCTACATAGGTGAGAGTAGTCCAACAGCACTGCTCAATAAGCCCCCCACTTTAGGGATAAGACCAAATAGATAGCTGGAGACATAGTTTTGTAAGATGGAATTTATTCCTATTCGACTTAGGGTTAACAGATAGGTTGTTCTCTTAAGTACTGATTCCTGGTCTTCAACAACGGGGTCCCGCCCTTGTCAAAGGAGTAGTGTCCTAAGAAGCCTCAAGAAGTTGAGGAAATGAAAAGAATTCTATATTCATAAGCAGTTGGGAGTCTGATGTACGCTATGTTGTGTACATGTCCTGACATATGCTTTGTAGTTGGAATTGTCAGCAGGTTCCAGTCTAACCCTGGACATAGTCATTGGACTGTTGTTAAGAACATCCTTAAGTGTTTCTGGAGAATGAGGGACTATATACTCGTGTATGGGCCTAAGGATTTGATCCTTACATGATACACTGATTCTTATTTTCAGACTGATGTAGATTTAAGGAATCTACTTTAGGATCAATTTTAACTCTCAACGAAGGAGCTATAGCGTGGAGAAGCATCAAACAGAGTTGTATCACTGACTTCACAATGGAAGCTGAATATGTAGCTGCATGCGAAGCAGCTAAAGAAGCAGTTTGGCTATGCAAGTTCCTGACAAATTTGGAAGTAGTTCCAAATATGTATCTGTCCATCACTCTGTATTGCGACAACAGTGGAATAGTTGCCAATTCAAAGGAACCGAGAAGCCACAAACATGAAAAACACATCGAAAGAAAGTACCATCTCATTAGGGAGATAGTACACTAAGGAGACATGATAGTCACGAAGATAGTCTCAGAAGATAACCTTGTTGATCCATTTATGAAAACCCTCTCTGTTAAAGTGTTCAAAGGCCACCTGGTCGGACTAGGACTACGAACTTCATAATCTAGGGCAAGTGAGAGAATATCGAGGGTATATAGATGCCCTAGTTTATTGTATTTTTCTCTCTATTTTCTCAACATGTAAACATTATATATTGATATATATTTGTATCTCACTGGAGTGTTAGTCCAAGCGAGAGATTGTTGGGAATGACCTAAAACTCGTAGTTCGTAAATCTTGACAACATATTCTATTTACCAATAAAAGTATTATTGAGTTTTTATGGATATTGCATTCTGTTATTAATATCCAGTAAACAAATCCATGACTATAATATGAATACTTTAACTTTATGCGGAGACATCAAAGTGAATCAAGTTTTAGTATATAGCCAAAATGGTCTATAAGTATATGGATGAGATTTGGTACTTCATCCTGGTGACACTATTGGATGCAACCCACTTTGTATATTGATACTAATGATGTGATCCCAAAATCATTCATATGGGACATGCAAGTGGGGTCATCCTAGGCAATGAGTTTGCATAGAAACAGACCTCGAAATAGTCACTTTTTCTTTATAACGACCGTTTACTGTTAAAACTGACTATTTCAAATTCGATGACCTAGGGTAACTCGATCTTAATCCTGATCAACTAACTATGAACTCCTGTTTATTCGGGATTATCCTTTGATCTACATAGGTGAGAGTAGTCCAACAACACTACTCAATAAGTCTCCCACTCTGGGAATAAGACCAATAGATAGCTGGGGATATAGTTTTGTAAGATGGAATTCACTCCTACTCGGGTTAGGGTTAATAGATAGATTATTCTCTTAAGTACTGATTCCTAGTCTTCAACAACGGGCCCCGCCCTCTCATCATCGAGAGGCACATGGTTTATTAGTTGGACTATAAACCGAATTGTTCAATAGAGGATTAGTGGGAGTTTAAGGAGCAAGATGTATTTATAGGGGTAAAATGGTAATTTTGACCTAACTGTAAATAAGAACAACCTGTGAATGATTGACTTACTGATTATGGTTAAAGTAGACAGAAATATATCTATAGTGAGGAGAGTGCAACTATCGACCTATAGTGATGTGTCTTAGTAGTTACAAATAATGATTAATTTGATCTAAAGAGTTTAGCCAATTAATCTCAAATCGTTGGAGCTCATGATCTGTAGGTTCATAAGATCTCTCTACTAACTCGTAAATTATATCTTGGATTAGTGACTTGAGCAGATTTGCAATGTTCAAATTCGAAATTAGGGTTTTGAATTTGAAGTGTCCAAATTCAATTAGGGTTTTGATTAATTGTATTTGATACAATTAAAACATTTAATTTTGTTGAAATTAAACGAAATTGGAGAGTTCAAAAATATTTAAATAGATAAAGTGAAATATAATATTTAATATTTGATATTAAATTAAATTAATTAAATTAGTTTAATTAATTATCCAATTTAATGAAATTTGATTTTAAAATTTGTGTTCAAAATTTGCCAATTTGATTAATTGAAATTTTGGATTTTCTGAAATTTTAAAATTATAAAACTTAATTTAAAAATCAAATTTTGAAAAATCAATTTTAACTAAGTTTTATTTAATCAAATTTTAGTTTAAAAAAAATGGATTAAAGATTAGAAAGTGGGAAAATCCAATTTTTGATTTTTCCACCTACTAATCCACCGCATGCATGGAAATTGAAGTGGCATCGACTTTGCATCCTGAAGTGCATGGTCCTGCACAATAAATTGAAGATTTTGACTTCAATTTGAGCTTCATGCATGCTAAAATTGTTGCAAAAATTCTGTTATTTTTCTGCTCTCATAAACTCTCTCTTCTCAACCTGATTCATCTCAATTAAGTGTTTCCACCACACAATCCAAGGCTGAGGATAGTAGAGAAAATCCTTTTGGGAGTCTACTGAAAGATTGAAGAACAAATTTGCATAATCCAGCTGGAATTTGAAGGGTTTTCATCAAAGGTAATATGTTCATGAAACCCTCTTTTGAAGATTGTTTTATTACATGTTTTTAAACTCAAATTAAGTGTAATTAGAGTGTTTATTGATTTTGATTTCTTCCACTACTTGTTAGTTTACTCTAGCAATAAATCCATTATATGTTCAACATTTTGTAAGCTAATATATCAATTAGACATAAAATAAAATTTGTCATCTAATTAGACACTAAAATTTTCATTTGGTATCCAATAGCTTCGTAAATTTTTAAAATGGTTGAATAGGTCATCGATACAAATGTCAAATTTCAATGACCTATTAAATAGAAAATAAATAATTTTAACACTTTTTAGAGTCCAATAACTTATTAGACAATGAAAGTTCAAAAATCTATAAGATTCTTTTTAAATTTCAAATACTCATTTGACATAAACCTAAAAGTTCAGAGATTAATCTTGTAATTTAATATAACAATTAGGTTAATACAAAATTAAACCGTTTGACAAGAAACAAAGAGTAGATCTTCTCAAAGATTAAGAAATCGAGACAAATTTGTCTATGCTTATTACAGCTTTGACATACTCTCAAGGCTGTTCTTTTGGTTATCTCGAAAGAGGTTTTCCCAAATAGTATTTTCCTTTTAATTCTTGATGAGAAGTCTCGCAGGTTGGATTTGTTGTCTGCTTTCTTTGTTCTTGTATTTTTCTTTTTCTTTTTTTTTAAAAAAAAGGGGCAAGTATTGGGCATTAATATGCCTCGTCTTCACCAAAGGGGGTTCAACTTCATTCTTTTGTTAATGGATAAGATGATGCAGTTCAAAGAGAATAGCCATTGACAAACTGCAAACAATGTTCTAAAGAAACAAAACCACACCATGTATAATAAATGGGCAACGATGATCTATCTTAAGCAGTCAAAAAACAGCGATCCATTCCATTTTACAAAACTACAGACCAAAAAAAACTGTCTTCTTGAGATATAAATTTAACACAAAACCTGATGAAATCTAAGATAAGCTTAAAGAATTAAAGCACTCAGCGACACTACTAAACAAGAAAGCAATCGTACAACAGAAAGAATCTCCATGGTCTGAAAAAACCAAAGCATGTCTCAGTTTTCAAACTTTGCAGAGTTCAAATCTGTGTGGGGATGGTATGAATGTGAAATACTTGCAAACCTTTTGGAAAGGGCCTTCTAAACTCAGAGTGATGGAAGATGTACGAAGCTTTGTCATTAATGCGATCTTTGGAAAAAAAATGACAATATCATGAAAAGTTCGAACCTAATTCTGGCTGCTGCTGGGTCTAAGTGCTTAGCAGCTTTTCTTTAAATATGCGCGGCAGTAATTCATGGGCAGTGATATCCAGAACCTCAGGATCCCTGAAAATGATCAAAGTCAGAAAGTACGAAAACAAGACATGGATATCTATGACCAAGGATACAGATCTAAAGTTTACATGAATGTTGATATTATAGTCTATGGGTGAGAAAATTCAACACACTCAAGGAAATAGGGATTGAATCCTAAAAGTATTGTTCAAAACTTAGCATTCATATATAGTCTATGGATGAAAAAATATTAGGTTCCATTTGGAAAATTGTAATATGAATGATATAATTCTTATGAAAGTAAAAATGAACGTGATATTACTTGAAACTAAAAAAACCTAAGAATGTTCAATAATTCTTCTCTAGCATTTCACTTTCTTGGAGATGTTTGCTAGGGCGTACGATATCTAAATTTACAATATAACTTTTTTTTTAGCAAGATATGATGAAAAACCATAAAAGTAGTTAATTAACTCGAGGGACAAAGGACGACAGCTAAATCGTGGACAAAAACTGATTCATGTCCACGAAGATCATTCTGAAATTAGTTTTATTATTGAACTATTGGGGAGTATTCTAGTTCCCCATTTCCCGGTATGCCTACAACACCAAAGTTTGCCGTAAAACATGAGTAACAAAACCTCCAAAGTTAATAAGAAGTGACAGACTGCAACCACAGAAATCAAAACACATGAAAAGCACATGAAAATCGGGGAAACTTTCCATATCAAACAAAATTATGCAATCCAGGCAAGCAGAAATGATTCTGTTCCTTAATGGCAGTTTTGCATAGAATAATTGCAATTATATGCAGATAAAACACTGAAGTGTAACAGCAGACAGAGAGAGAGAGAGAGACCGGCACAATGGTCGTCCCAGTTCACTAGAACTAGGAACAAACCATAGCTTTCTTAAGGAAGGTGTTTCAAGCTGAACGAAGAAACCATCATACTGTCCATGCTTCCATTTTCTTGAACCTTGACCCTTCCAGACCTGCAAACAGTATTTATTATTAGAATCACAATTAAATGTTAGAAATACCATTAGGGATAATTGTGAGGAATGCTAATAGGATGGTAAAAGGCATATTATTAATTAGGCGAAGGAGTAGATTAAAACAAGTGAGAGGGGATGAAAGTGGGCAAGAGTATAGTTGGTCTCGATTTGAGTGAGCTCTAAAGGGGACAGTTTTTATCTTTCAATATCATTTCAGTACTTTGGATTCTATCACTAAACACTGTTACTCGGGAGTCTTCTGGTTTGAACAAGAACTATAGCCTCTACCAAGGAGAAAAGGAGTGATATGAAAGTCCACAGACAAGATATGAAATATGAATTGGTAACATAGGCTGATAGATTATCAAGATACCACCATGAAAAGAAAAGGAAAAGATTCAGAGGGTTAAGGAAAAGATTAGAAGAGATTTCAAGAATATTCAAAGGAAAGAAAAGAAACCACCAAAGATTTCTCGATGAAAATAGTAAGTCTACTCGTTCAATTAATCTCACACGAAATAAATGGTAGAGTTGTTATTTGTTAAATATGAGCTGATTCTGTGGCCTAACCAACCAAGTAAACTAAGTGAATTATTAGAATATATTTTATCATGACAACAGAAAAATAGAGTCTCATGGGTATACCATATTATGGCAATGTAGAAACAAAGGCATTCAACCTCACCTGTGGGTAAGATATCAAGCTTTTGGGAGTTACTAAGCATGCTGCTTGAGAGACTGAATCCTCGGCATATTTTCTCAAAAATTGATAGCAATCACCATGCGTGTGGGGTGATTCAAATGCCTACATAGCACAAAAGACAGAAGTAGTTGGTATAGAATGGTTAAAGTACTTGTATTTCTTCTAGTAACCAAATAGACAATTTAGACTCAACATTAGAGTTTCGAGAATAATAGGCATGAAAAGAGAAAACCCTTTTATTAACTTAATGTAATCAAAGCAAGAAACAGAACAAAAAGCAATATATAACTATAAATGGAATGAAGAAGCAATTAGTAGATGGTTAACACCTTATCGATGTTTACGATTGGAGCATATTTTTCAGTATCCGTCTTTTCCTTATCGAGTAGATAGTACACTTTGGCGTCCACATTAGAAGTTTCATGCCATGATCTCACAGCATCCTCCATAGTCTCAACAAGAAAAGAAAATATGTCTTTCCAGCATTCTTCAGAGCCATATTTTTCAGACTGCATATAGAAAGACACTGATTCTAATGAACGCTTCAGGATGGAAAAAAAAAAAAAAAAACAGCTAATTTCAGTGGCCGGTGAGCACCCTTGAAAGAAAAGGTATATCCCTACGTCATCAGCAAATTCACTGCTGAAGCATGGAAACCAGATATTTTCATAACCTAGCAGATATTTTTAGTATATACTGTGAAAATGAGCATCAGTTACATGAATGCAGCTCACCAGTTCAGATTTCAGCTTATCCAAGTGCTTTGTCATATCTATATTTGATCTCTTTTTCTCCACTTCTTGAGCCCTCTTTTTATCTTTCACCAATTGCGAAACCCTTTTAATTTTTCTGGAGACTTCTGCACTTTGTGGATTATACTGCAAGGCCGTTTGAAATGCAGACAAGGCCTATAACAAGAAAATTTGAACTGTCAGAAAAATTCAGCAGTAATTGCAACGATCATACATCATCATTGACAGGACCATTGCTAAGGAAGAAAAAGGAAGGAAGCATTCCACGTACATCATCATATTTTTCCATTGCTTCCAATATGCATCCCTTTCTGAAATATCCCTGTTGCACATCAAAAGTACAAAGTTAAACGAAAGGGACCGAAAAGGATCTGGCTCAAACAATACAAGGAATCGAATTTGTTACCTTTTCCCACTGTGGACTCAATTTAATTGTCATCTCAGCATCCGCAAGTGCTTTGTTAAGCTTAACTAGATGCAGAAATGCAGCAGCACGGTTGCTGGGAAACCAAAAATACATCAGCTCAATTTATACTTCTTACAAGCACATGGCATGAAGTACGATGATTGCAAAACTATCCATTGTCTGATGTTCACAACATCAAGTTTTTAGGTTCTAAACAAAGTCTTGAGATCTAACATTCTGTGCTGTCAGCCAATGATCTAGATTAAGTAAATAACAAGTGTAAACACCAGAACAAACTTATTTTTGAATCAGTTGGAAACATTTTTAGTTTGGTAGTGAGCCAACCTAATAGCTAATGGTAGGATGTATTAAAGTGGCACCTAAATGGCAGTATAATTGAGAGAGTGGGAGAAACTTCAATCCTTCCTTAATTTTCTTTGTAATTTCAGTATGATTACCATCGACTATGAGTTTCTTGTAATTCCTGCAATTGAAAATGAAGATGCTGCAGATTGAACAGTTGATGTTGGCCTATGTTATCCACAAGTGTGCAACTTTCTTCTACTTAAAAATTAATCTGTCTTGAATTGAATGGAATCTCTTCATTTGACATCCATGACTGTCCAAGTCAACTTGCACACACTTAAATTATTCTCCCGGGAACACAACCACCTAACCTCAAATCTTAGGCAGGTGGCTACCATGACTTGTACCCATTGGCCCTTATAGCATGCTAGGCCAACCCATTATGTATATAGTCTAATGTTGTCAATGAGATACTGGGAGATCAACATTTGAGTTCTTAATTAAGACAACATCCTTAGATCAGAAGAAATATTGTATTCACATCCAATCCCAGTAGTCAGAATCAACAGAATAGTGCCAAAACAAAACCCCTTAAGAATAACATTCTGATTAATTATGCAAACTGTATCAAGCAAGCAAAAAAAGAAAAAGGAAAGAGGGAATATACCTATATAGAGCATGATTCGAAGGGTCTAATTTGATAGCTTGGGTGTAAAGTGCAGCAGCTTTGAGATAGTTCCCAGCTTTAAAAAACTCATTGCCTTTGTCTTTCAGCGACGGTTCCGGTCCTCCCCCACTGTTACCTGTAGCTGATCCTGTCTCTGCTTCCGCCATTGTTACTCAGTATTCAAATTTGCGTCCACAGAAATCGGTGGCGCAAACAGAAACTACAGAAAAAGAAAGAGAAATCAACTCGCCGGAAGGGCAGATTCCTTGGGGCGTCGTTTTCTTTCTTCCAAATCCGAAATTTCAAGTTTTTCTTTTTTTCTTCCTTTTTTTTTCGTGAACTGAAGAAAGCGTAGAAACTAAACACGGACAGCTTCAAGAGGAAGAGGAATAAAGCTGGGATTTTTGTTTTCACAAATCTACTCTTTTATATTTCAAATGTTTAATTCATGTTTAATTCAATCGAAAAATACTTTTTTGTTTTTTTCCACCCATTGCTGAGATCGAACCTTCGATCTCTATGGAGAGAGCATATGAATTAATAAGTTCATTTTTTTTTTCACAAATGTATTGTAATTAAAGTGTAGGGTGGGAGATTCAAACTTTTGATCTCAAAGTCAATAGTCCGAACGCTATGTCAGTTGAGCTATGCTCCTATTGGCTTACTAGGCTCATTTTTACAAAGAAAAAAAAAATACAATTTTGATCCCTAATTTTAGGTCTAGCTTCTATTTAGTACTTAAGTTTTAGGTCTACTTTTCATTTGATTTCTAAGTGTCTGTCCATGAATTTAAGGAAAAGAGTCGGTAAGGATTGATTTAAACAAACTTCAAACTTCTCTAAAGAAGTTATGGGTACAACTGAAATCAAACTCATAGTTCAAAATATTGAGGATATGACTATTCAACAACAAAACAATCCACCTAGTAAGTCAATGAGCTGACGTGAAGCGTTCCATTTGAGATCTGAGGAAGGCTTCAAGAAATATTTGTGGTTTAAAGTTTGTTATCCTTCTCACAACAGGATTGCTAATGCTTAATTCGGTTTATTATTTGATTTATCATTCATTATCTGTGTATACATTTGGTCTGCCTCCCATTATTTAAAGCGTGGAGAAAGCAGAGCATTCTTGATCAATAATACTACAAGAAGAGAAAAATTATCAAGTTGTCTTTCTTCTTTTCATCTCTAAATATCAAGTTGGTATGAGAGCCTCTATCGATCACTACATGTTCATTTCTAGTTGTCTACTCCATCTCCCATTGTTGCCTCTGGAAACATGTCTAGTCTTCCCTTGCACCAGTTGTTAAACCAAATCATCTCTATCAAAATAGATAGAGTGAACTTTCTTCTTTGCTAAAATTTAGTGTGGCCCATTCTTTGTAGCTACATGCTAGAGGGCAACTTGATAGGAGAAAAACCTTGCCCTAGCAAAATCCTCAGCAAGGTGTCGAACAGTGGCCTAAGTCCAGATATGGTCTCAAGCTCGAGCGTAGTGACAAGAGGAAGTTTCAAATCTAGCTTACAAAGCTTGGGTTGCTATGGATTAACTCATTTTGGATTGGATGTAAAATTCCATGTCTCAAGAAATTGTGATGCAAATGATGGGTTTTGAAACTTTGAGAGATCTATGGAATGACGTTTAAGAGTTGCTTGGAGTATAATCTAAGGTATAGATAAACTGTTTGAAGCATCTCTTTTAACATACTTGAAAATGTTTGTAAAAATGAATGATTATTTCACTCTTATAAAAAGATATTTTGATGTTTTTGCGCTTGTTGTTAGTCCTATTCTTGTTAGCGATCTTGTGTCACAGGTAGGGTTGGCAACGAGGCCAAGGCAAGGTGGGGAAAGGTTCCCTGTCCTCGTCCTTGATGGGGGAATTTACCCTTATCCTCGCCCATGTCCTCGCCATTTGAAGGCAAGGACGGGGGCAGGGATTCCTCATCGGGGAAAAGGGTCCCCACAGGGACTCATTCCCCGTTTCCTCTTTTGTTTCTCCATGAGGACCTTTTTTTTAAAAAAAAAAAAAAAAAAAAAATCTTTTTTACTAAAATTCTCTTTGGTTTGGGCTTGGACACTTTAGTCGAGCTTAGATTTAGCTAAATTAAAAACTAGGCTAAATGTAAAAAGTTAAATACCTAATATATATATATATAGAGAGAGAGAGAGAGAAAAAATAGATTCCTCGCCCCGACCCGACCCCGCGAGGAAATTTATCAACCCTAGTCACAAGTAATCTCTGGGTCAGATGAAGAGTATAATCTAGTAGTGATATCAATTCAAGGATTTTGGACTGATATTTAATCATGTTTACCCTCATATGAGTGTTGGTTGGAGCATAACTCATGATGGAATCAAATTTGTCCAATTTATCTCTCCTTGCCAATTTTCCCTTGTAAACATGGTACAAGGCGATTTGCAGTCTGGTTTGAGTTTGAACCAAAATTAGAAACATCAAGAAAATTAGAATTCCAATTCCAAAACCAAAGAAAACTGGAATTGAGGCAAAGGACAATGGAACAATGCCTCTACCAGTTCACAATCCTCTCACATGGCTTTTTCTGTTAATATAAACATGACTACTTTATTGCACAATAAGCTTGACCATCCCTCTGTCAGAATACTTGCAAGTTATTAACAGTGTAATTTGAGAGTTGATGTTAATAAAAGTTTTGCTTTTTGTGAGGCTTGTCAGTTTGGCAAAGCTCACAATTCACCTAATTCAAACCCAGTATCTCATGCTTTTTTTTTCTCTTCTGACTTAATTCATATGGATCTCTGGGGATTGACCTAGCTTCTTGTGAATGCTAAGTCATCCATGTCAATCTAACAAGTTCAAATTTCACAGTGAGAGGTGTGTTTTTCTTGGCTCTTCACTACAATAGGGGCGTGTTGTATGATGAAATTTGGCTGCATAGTTATTTCATGCCATGTAATGTTTAATGAGCTTCTGCTCCCATTTAATGGATGGGTTTTGATGAATTAAAAGCACAACAAGCCTCAGCGCAAGATATTGATCTCAACCCGTCAATTTTAACCTAGTTTGATCCCCTTTCATCCCGTTCAGCCACCTCTCCACTACCCCTGTTCAACTTCTTGATGAACCAAATATCCAGTTTATCATCTCAGCCCAAATTTTTTCTGGGTTCGTCCAGTCCATCATCATCTCCTACGCCCAAGCTCGCACCCGCACCTCAACCCAACCTAAGTCCATGTAACGCCCCAGGCCCAGGATTTAGACTAGGATTCGACTCCTGATGGCCCCGACATTCCCCGACATTCCCCTGCGACCTGGCTACTTCATCCTCGCTTGCCTTTGTTGTGCACCTTGTTGGTATAGGTAGTGATTTTCAATTCCTTTAAGCCATTCTTAACCATACTTTCTTGTGCTCAGGATCCCTCTTATTCAGATGTGATATCAGTTCATTCATGTACCCCTCCTGAACTTAGGTCGTTACATGAGGACATTTGATAAAATTGGGAACTAGAAATTATACTCGGGATATTGTCAACATACCTTTGTGGACGTATGACTGGAATGGTCAGTGTATCTGGTTGGGATTGTCAACGTACCTAAGTATGTCTAGTGGGAATTTTCGACATGTGCACATTCGGTGGGTTGAGTGTGATACTGGAAATTGTTTCCTCAAACTGGAGTATGGATGATTTGTTGCATATTTGGAGGATCATGTGATCATGCCAACTTCGTCTTAGTTACCAACTGAGATAATACATTCTATGGTTGCATATGTTGTGATACAAAAACATTTTAATTCAAACTTACCACTCACTGAGCCTTCCAGCTAATGTTTTCCAAATGTTTTCCTAATCCCTCCCTCCCCCCGGCATAGGTACTAGGAAGAGGATGATGGGTTGTGCTTAGAACCAGTTGACAAAATGATTATGGAAATCATCTTGTCTCGGGATTTGTAATAGGAACGTTCAGACACATTGTACCATTGTAATTTTATACTTATTAAATGATAATGTCTTGTATAAAATATTTCTTAATGAGATAGCTCAACTGTGATTTGTAATGGGAAAACAAGTCTTGTCAGTAGATGTTACAAAAAGGTAATGTTTGTTGCCTTCACGTCTCTTTCCAGGCTTAAGATATAAGCTCGGGAGAAGGCATGGCAAGTTAGTATCAGAGCGGAACCTCTCCCAGTAAGATGTGGTTCGGGGATGAACCAAGCAGAAGCTGGTGAGCATGTAACGACCTGAATTCAGAAGAGTACATGAATGAACCGATATCACATTCGAATGAGAGGGATCATGGGGATATAAAAGTATGGTTAAGAAAGGCTTAAAAGAATTGAAAGTCACTACCTATACTAACAAGGTGCACCTTTCTTTTTACTGGTTCAATCATAAGAACTCCAAAGTTAAGCGTGCTTAGCTTGGAGCAATTCTATGTTGGATGACCTCCTGGGAATTTTTCGGATGCATGTGAGTGAGGACAAAGCATCCTAAAAGAACTTGTGTTGGTTTGTGGGGACAACTTTCACTTTTAAAAAGCATTCAAAGTAAGTGAGGATGTCGTAGCCAGGTCGGGGAGGATGCAGGGAATCTGAGGCCATCAGGGGTCGAATCTGGATTCCAAATCCTGGTCTGAATCCTGAGCCTAGGGCGTTACAGTTAGCTAGCATCTCACAACCACACGTGTCCACCTCTTGCCTATCTATTTTACCAACCCCATCTCTATCTCCCTTTCCCACCTTATTACCTCGTAGCCCTCTGTCCTCACCTACAATTCAGCCTCAAGCACTGGTTGTTAATAACCATCCGATGAATTAATGTAGTAAGGTGTAAATGGGCATTTCTCCTAAGGAAGAATGTTGATGGCAATATTCAACGCCACAAAGCATGTCTAGTGGCTAAGGGTTTCCATCAAAGTAGGGTTGGCAAAAAAAACCCGCAGGGACCCGCCCCGTTTGGGTCGGGGATTCCTCGGTTTGACCGGGGATGAGGTCAAATCGGGAAATTTTTTTGGGGCCCCATCCAGGGACGGGGTGGGGACGGGAACAGTATCCCTGCCTCGACCCCGACCCCGACCCCGAATTTATATATATATATATTATAAATATATATATATATATTTAGAATAATATAAACTTATTAATTTTTATATATGTTTATAAAAAGGCCTAAAAATAAAAACTAAAAAGCCCAAAAGCCCAAAAGTCCAAAATTTAAAAAAAAAAAAAAAAAAACCCAAATTTTTCTCCTCTCCTCCTTCCTTTTTGCCAAAAATCCCTAAAACTAAATCCCTTTCCCTACCCTTAACAGTTAACCCTACTGTCACTGCTTTATTGCTCATGACTGCTACTACCGCCGGCGCCGAATCCGAGTTCCTCTCCTGTTTGGCCTCTCCTCCTTTCCGACGTTCGACTGCTACTTTCGTTGTTCCTCTTCTACTTCCGAATCCGAGTTCCTCTCCTATGTTCTGAGTTCCATTGAAGACAAATCGCCCACGTCCAGCCTGCGTCCGCCCGCTGCTTCTACTCCATGAAGTGAACGCATAACCAGACCAGCCCGCGTCCGCTCGTTGCTTCCGTTCCGTGAAGTGAACACATAACCAGCCCGCGTCCACCCGCGTTTGCTACTTCCGCTCCTTGAAGACAGATCCAACGCCATGCTGAAGATTGTGAGTGTGAAAACTTGTTTAGGGCAGAGGAATAATATGAAATAATTAATTATTTAGCTATATCCAAAATTTGTTTAGATCCGCTGCTTCCTCTTTTTGTTTTATATATTTTGACTGTTTTGTGTTGTTTTTCTTTTGAAAACAACAGGCTTTGTGTTGTTCTGAGAGGCGAGATCTATCCGTTCAACTTTCAATACTTCAAAGTTCAAGTCGGTGCCGGTAAAAATTTCTTTCGTTCTCTTGTTTGACCGTTTGATATTTTTGAAAAAGTATGCTTGAAATTAGTAACTAATATGTTTGAAAAATATGTTTGTGTATGTTTGATATTTGAATGTTTTGAATTTTAGGCTTGAATATGTTTGAAAAATATGTTTGTGTATGTTTGATATTTGAATGTCTTGAATTTTAGGCTTATGTTTGATATTTGAATGTTTTAAATTTTAGGCTTGAATATGTTTGGAAAATATGTTTGTGTATGTTTGAAATTTGAATTAAAGAGGGGTTTTTAAATTAAATTTTTGGTAGGTTGAAACAATGTCTTCATCACCTTTTACAAATAAAGATTCTCCAAATTCAATTCCAAGTCCAATCCCAGATCCAACCCCAAATTTAACCCTAAATTTAACCCCAAATTTAACTCCATGCTCATCGAATGATGATAATTTGAATGTTGATAATTGTGTTATTCTTGATGAGGATATTGAGAAGGGATCTATAAAAAGAAGATTGACATCGGTTGTTTGGAACTATTTTAAGAAACAAAAAATAAATGGAGTAGACAAGGCGGTTTGTAATTATTGTAAACGAAAATTAAGGGGTGAAATTAAAAATGGAACCAAACATTTGCATGATCATATTAAGATACTCCTATGTAAAGGACAAAAGGACATACGACAATCCCTATTGAATCCTAATAGAGAAAAGAACAATACATTGAGTTTATATAACTTCGATCAGGAAGCTGTAAAAAAAGCATTAGCTAGGATGATAATAAGACATGAATATCCTCTCTCAATAGTTGAGCATGAAGGTTTTAGGGAATTTTGTAATGTCATCCAACCATTATTTAAGATTGTCAAGAAACACAATAAAGAAGAAGATTTTGAAAATTTATGAGACTGAAAAGTTGAAAACCATAGCATTGTTGAATGAGATCAAAGGAAAGATTGCCCTGACAACGGACATGAGGACTTCCAACCACCAAACAAAAGGTTATATGGCTGTCACTGCTCATTTTGTTGATGATAGTTGGGTTTTGCAAAACAAAATAATCAGGTTTATATATGTCCCTTCTCCACACACTTCTGAGATGCTTCATGAAGAAATATGGAATGTCTGTTAGATTGGAATATTGATCGAAAATTGTCATCAGTAACTGTAGATAATTGTAGTACCAATGACTCTATGGTTAATATGCTTGTTGATAGTTTGTGTGAAAACTTAATATTGGATGGGAGTTTATTTCATATGTGGTGTTGTGCTCATATTCTGAACTTGATTGTGAAAGATGGGTTGGTAGTGATAGGAGATGGGATCGAAAGAGTATGTAGTAGTGTGTCTTTTTGGGTGCATACACAAAAGAAGGAGAAATTTGAGGAAGCTACTCGACAGTTGAATGTTTATGATGGTCAAATGTTGAGACTTGATTGTTGTATTAGGTGGAATTCTACCTAATTTATGTTAGCCACTGCATAAAGTACAAAGCTGTTTTTTATCGATTAAAACAACGAGAACCAAAGTACAAGTGTTTGCCTTTGGATCGAGATTGAGTATTAGCAAAAGAGATATGTGAGAAACTGAAAATATTTCATCACGTGACTGAAATATTTTCTGGATCCAAATATCTTACTGCTAATCTTTTTTTTTTCCAAAAATTTGTAAATTGAAATTGACTATTTCTGAGTGGATTAATTCTGGCATTCAAGAGATCAGAGACATGGCTTCAAATATGATGTCAAAGTTTGATAAGTATTGGAAGACAATTCATGGGGTAATGGCCATAGCTGCAGTTTTAGATCCACGTTACAAATTAAAGTTGATTGAGTTTTACTTCCCTAGAATTTATGGAGATAGTTTTTTTTTCTTGAAGTGGAAAGGATTAAAAAAAATTGTTCAAATTTGGAAATAGAATATTAGCTGAAGTATGAAGGTGAAAGTAATGATTATCACGCTAGAAATTTAGATGGAACATCACAAAATATCGAATTTGATGATTTTAATGGTTATGACTTGTTTGTATCAAATTCCAATAATATGAATCAGAAGCAACAGTTTGATGCATATTTGGATGAACAGTATCCAATTTTACAAGAAATTGCAAGAGACATATTAGCCATCCCGTTATCTAGTGTTGCATCAGAGTCTGCTTTTAAGTACCTGTGGTAGAATTGTAAGCCCACATCGTAACAAACTTCATCCAAAGACGATAGAGGCTTTGATGTGCGCTCAAAATTGGATTGCAACTGAAGTTTTGACAGGTTAGTTTGTTTATTTTATTTTACATCTTTCTATCATTTAATATATTAATAAATATTTTCTTTTATTACAAATATTTGACAATGTAAGGTACTAGCACGAGAAAAGAAATGGTTACACATTTAGCAACTATTTTAGAAGATGCAGACGATTCTGATGAAGATGGCGTGGTGACTAAGGTATGATCAAGGATTAACATTATTTCGTGATCTATTTTTTTTTAATGACATTATTTGTTTATTACATTTTAAATGTAGGAATGAATACAACTAAGGATGGGATGATGCCAAGAAAGGTGAAAGATTTGATTGTGAAGTCGTTGAAGAGAGAAGGACGAGTTTTATTGAATTTTAAGTTGTAAAGTTATTTAATGGATTTGTTAGCTTTTAAATTGTCAATTGTGTTTGTTTCATAGAATAGTCTATTGTTTTTTGTTCATTTGTTGTGCATTAGTCAAATTTCAAATAAAATCATTTGAATTAAAAAACGAGGAATTCGATAAACTTATTTAATGCATTTTTTGTGGATTAATCAAATTTCAAATTTTGTTTTTTACTAAACCAAGAAACTAAGGAACTACCAAGAAATTGACAAGTCCCACTAGTACTCTTACGGTCAAGTAAACTACCCACAAAATCCACATCTGAATATCCTACCAAATTAAATTCAACATTTCTAGGATACCATAAGCCTAAATGAATAGTACCAAACAAATATTTAAAAATTATTTTAACGGCATGTAAATGTGATTTCTTAGGACAAAATTGAAATCTAGCACAAAGACATACACTAAACATAATATCGGGTCTATTAGCGGTTAAATAAAGTAAAGATCTAATCATACCTCTATAAGTTTTTATATCCACACACTTATCTTTTTCATCTTTGTCAAGCTTAGTGGATGTGCTCATAGGAGTTTTTGCAATTTTACCTTTATTGAATTTGAACCTTTTGAGCAAATCCCTTGTGTATTTTCTTGACTTATGAAAATATCATCCTTGAGTTGTTTGATTTGGAGTCCAAGGAAGAAGCTAAGTTTTCCCATCATACTCATCTCAAATCACTATGCATACACTTAGAAAATTCTTCACACAAAGATGGATTAGTAGAACCAAAAATAATATCATCCACATATATTTATACTAAAATTATATCATTTTCTTTAGTCTTAATAAAAAGAGTAGTATCAATTTTACCCATTTTATATCCATTCTCAAGCAAGATATTACTAAGTCTATCATACCAAGCTCTTGGAGCTTGTTTTAAGCCATAAAGAGCCTTTTTCAACTTATAGACATGATTAAGAAAATCAAAACTTTCAAACCCCGGATGTTGTTCTACATAAACATCCTCCATGATATAACCATTTAAAAATGCACTTTTCACATCCATTTGATACAAAATAAAATTCTTATAAGAAGCAAAAGCAAGCAACATTCTAATAGCTTCTAATCTAGCAACGGGTGCAAAAGTTTCTTCATAATCTATTCCTTCCTCTTGATAATAACCTTGAGCTACAAGTGTAGCTTTATTTCTAATGATATTTCCATTTTCATCCATTTTATTTCTAAAGACCCATTTAGTTCCAATTATAGAAGCATGAGAGGGCATAGGGACTAACTCCCAAACTTTATTCCTTTCAAATTGATTTAATTCTTCTTGCATAGCTAAAATCCAAAATTCATCATTTTCGGCATCTTTAAAACTTTTTGGTTCAATTTGAGAAACAAAAGCAAGATTATTAAACATATTAAGAGAGGAACGAGTTTTCACACCTTGTTCGGGATCACCAAGAATTAATTCTTTGGGATGGGAAGGAGCATACCTCCACTCTTTAGGCATGGATGAAAAACCAACTTCGTTCTTTTCGATTAAGCTCACCTCTTGCTTACTTGAAACAATTTCCTTGCCTTTGTCACTAACAAGTAAATCTCCAAAATTTCCTTCTAAAACATCACTATAAATAGGCTCATTAGAAATAACATTGCAAGATTCATCAAATACTACTTGCATAGATTCCTCAATTACTAAAGTTCTTTTATTGAAAACTCTATAAGCTTTACTAGTAGAGGAATAGCCAAGGAAAATACCAACATCCATCTTAGAATCAAATTTTCCAAGTTTTTCTTTATTATTCAAAATAAAACATTTGCAACCAAAAACTTTGAAATACCCAATATTTGGAATTTTGTTATGCCAAAGTTCATAAGGAATTTTATCCAAAGAATGTCTAATTAAAACTCTATTTAAAACATAACAAGCGGTGTTAATGGTTTCCGCCCAAAGTCTGTAGGTAAACTATACTCATGCAACATTGATCTAGCAAATTCTTGCAAAGTACGATTTTTCCCTTCAACTATACCATTTTGTTGAGGAGTACTTGGAGGGAGAAATTATGAGAAAAACCATTTTCTTTACAAAAAGTTTCAAAAACATTGCTATCAAATTCTCCTCCATGATCACTCCTAATTTTAGAAATCAAAAAACATTTTTCATTTTGAACTCTTTTTGCAAAACTAAAAAAGCTTTTCAAAGCATCATCCTTATGTTTTAGTATCAAAACCCAAGTAAATCTCGAAAAATCATCAACTACCACAAAGGCATAATAGTTCCCTCCAAAACTAGCAATTTTAAAAGGGCCAAATAAGTCCATGTGTAATAGTTGAAAGGGTCTAGTTGTAGAGATTACATTTTTAGATTTGAAAGAGGACTTAGTTTGCTTACCCATTTGACAAGCATCACAAACTGTCTTTTTCAAATTTAAATTTGGGAAGACCTCTAACTAAAGAATTCTTGGAAATATTTGAAATCAAGTGCATGCTAGCATGTCCTAGTCTTCTATGCCATAACCAAGAATCATTATGCAAAACCGATAAACATTTATCATTAATAGGACAATCATTCAAATCAATAGTATAAACATTTTCATCTCTATTTCCAATAAATATAACCTTTCTATCACTAGCATTTTCAATGATGCAATTCTTTTTATCAAACACAACTCTAAAGCCTTTATCACACAATTGGCTAATACTAAGTAAATCATGCTTCAAACGATCAACCAAAAGTACATTTTCAATTAAAATAGAAGATTCATTACCTATACTACCTTTACCAATTATTTTACTTTTCTTGTTATCACTAAAGGTTACAAGACCTCCATCCTTTTTGGAGAGAGAGACAAACTTGGATGGGTCTCCCGTCATGTGCCTCGAGCAACCACTATCCAAGTACCAGTTGTTTTTCTTAAAGACTTTCAAACAAACCTACAAACACAAATGTTCAAGTTTGATTCTTTGGTACCCACACTTGTTTGGGTCCTAGATGGTTAGTATTGACAAACTTGGGAATCCATTTCATTTTTGCATAGACATTTAAGGCATTGGATTTAGACAGGTAACAAGAATAAGTTGTATGTCCAAACTTGCCACATGAGAAACAAACAACATTATGCGAAGATTTATCTCTTACAACAAATTTATGCACTCTACTTTTCTTGGAGAAATTATTCCTTGGAGCATTATGAAATTTTGCCCTTTGAGAAAAATTTCTTCTTGGAGAAGTAGTATGAGCATATTTCAATTTAAAACACTTAGGTCTAATATTGTCTTCAACACCACATTAATGACATATAGGCACAAAGTTAGATTTAACATGCTTAGACACAACCTTAGGCATATTAAGCTTAGGCATATTATGAGATGCTTTAACAAAGATAGTTTTAGAACTTGAAGGAGTAGAACATTCATCAATATAGCCTAAACCTCTTTTATCACCAAAAGGCTTGCCTACTTCAATTATCTTGTCTAATCTTTGAGCACCTATTGTCAACTTTTTAATAGATTCTTTAGTCCTATCAAGTTCTTGCAAAGCACTAAATTCCTTTTCTTTGAGTAATTTAATCAAATTATCTTTTTCACAACTATCATGCTCAAGAAATTTAACTTTGTCAAGCAAGACATTTTTCTCATCACAATCAAAAGCATGCTTGTCACAAGAGATATTCATTTCATCAATATGCATAGCATCATGCTCATTCTCTTTTAAGCAAGCAATTTCTTCAAGTAAAGACTTATTTTTACTAGATAAAACATTGTATTTCTTTTTAAGCACAACATACTTAGAACTAATTTTTTCTAAATCATTTTGCATATTTTCAAAAGCTTCAAACAATTCATTATAAGAAAGAGGTTCTAGAGTTACCTCCTCATTTTGTTCATCTTCTTTGTCACTATGAGCCATGAAGCAAAAATTGACCACTTCTTCATTATCACTCCCACTTTCGCTTTCATCGCTATCATCCCAAGTAGCTTTCATTGCTTTCTTCTTGGATTTCTTGGATGATTTGAGAAGAGGGCAATCGGTTATAATATGACCCAACTTCTTGCATTCATAGCATATTACCTCGTCCTTTTTGCTCTTTTCAACTTTTGACTCTTTTTGGTTGGAGAGATGCTTCTTGAATTGCTTCTTTCTCTTGAGGAAGTTCTTATACTTACGTGAAAGATAGGCAACATCATCTTCATCAAGGTCATCTTCATCTTGGGAGTCAACTTCTAAAGAGATGTTCTTTAAAGCTGTATTCTTTTCTTCTTTTTTTTCTTCTCACCCTCCATGTTTTTCTTGATCTTTGTCTCATGCGTCAACAACGAGCCCATTAGTTCATCAATGGAGAGAGATTTGAGATCCTTTACCTCTTGAATGACGGTGACTTTAGGCTCCCATTGTTTAGGCAAAGACCACAATAGCTTCTTTATCTTCTCAAGATTTGAGTACTTTTTCCCAAATCCTTCTAATAACTATAATTAGTACCATTAAAGAAATGAGGCTTTGTAATAGATTGACTATTAGTAAAAAGGGATAAAACCTAAAGTTGCCATAGCTAAAAAACAATTAAGTTTATCAAGAATTTAATTCTATCAAATTTTAGCAAATAAATAAGAACAAATTAAAACATACAATAAATTACTTAAATTAATTACAAAAATAAAAAGGAAAGAGTTAGAGAAGAAGACATCGTAATTTTTATAGTGGTTTTGTCAAACTCGGCCTACTCCACTCTCCAAGCGCCTCTTGGGAGAATAAAATCTTTCCGACTCTTTCCACGGATTAGAACCCAACTGTTACACCACCGCTCCTTTTACGGGTTCAAGAGCGAACCCGATCCTTTTCACAGTTTAGGATCAAACCATTACAAATGTTGGAATTTTTGAAGAATACAATACAACTCTCACTAGAGTGGATTTACAAGTTTAAGCACTCAACAAATTTATCCTCACAATACAATAACACTCTCTCAAGATAAGATGAAAAGGAAAAAAAAAATTCGGAGCTTAGAGAGAGCAACAATGTGAACTTTTGAGTTTTGGAGGATTATGAAATGTAAAATTTGTTAGTACAAAATTTGGATAGGAAGATGGTTTATATAGAGATGGAAAAATTTTTAGAAACCACAATTAATTTGGACCATTGGATTTTGGAAAAGAAAAATCAATGGTGAAAATTTTAAACTAAACTAACCGTTAGATACAAACAAAATATAATATTAAATTCATTTTCTTTTTAAAATTAATCGAAAAAAATAAAAAACATACCATATGTCAAAAACTAGCCGTTAGACACAAACATAAAATAATATTAAATTCATTTTCCTTTTAATTCATTTTCTTTTTAAATTCATTCTTTTTAAAGTCAATCCAAAAATGAAAAAACATACCATGTGTAAAAAAACTAGCCGTTAGACACAAACATAAAATAATATTAAATTTATTTTCCTTTTAAATCATTTTTTTAAATTCATTCTTTTTAAAATCAATCAAAAAAAAAAAAAAGTCCATCATATGTTAATCTCTTAATGATCCATCATTCAACCAATATGTTGCCACATGTCTACATGCAAATGGTTTGGTTATGTCACATCATCCACCACGGTATTTTCTCTATAAACTTGTTTTGGTCATATCATCTTCGTTTTAGCTTCGATTTGAGTGATTCAAGAGGTGTTGAAATCGTTGTTCCGAGCTCTATGATATGGACATATTAAAACACTAAGATTTTCAGTAATTAAAAATTGAGTTTGTTATCATCAAAATATTGATTAATTAATTAATTAAAATTAATTAATTTGAGATTAGGAGCCAAAAAGCCAACACAAGTGGATGGTGATTCGTTATTACCCTCTTCAGTCACTGTTAGAATGCAAGGTTAGGAGTTTATTATTCCAGTAGTGTATGAGTGGAAGCCTCGTAAGTGTGCTTGTTGTGGCTCGTTTGGGCATACTAGGGCTATGTGTGAGAAACAAGGTATGGAAAAAGGTCAGGAGTTGAGTATTGTGGCTGTTAATGAGGGGTGTTTAGGGGAGAAGGGTGGCCTTGAGAGTGTAAGGAAGGGTCAAGAGTTGCGTATTGGTGGGAGGGGAGTTAGCCTAGTGGTTAGGAATAGAAGTGTAAGGTGTGATGACGAATTTTCTATGGTTAGCTGTCGTCGACATGATAGAAGAGGTGTCGAACATAGGGGTGGCAGTGGGTCACCGGGATCGGCACCCTTGAGGAGTATAGTAGTTTATGGCTCCCCTGGGATCATGTTGATGATCGTAATCAATTTGACGTACTGAATGATGAGGGGGGAGACTCGTTGGCACTGAATTTAGTGTAGTTTGATCCTGATCCATTGTCTGTTTTGGATGGGATGTTTGGAAGTTCGGGCAAAAGCCTAGGGGGAGGTGGTAGGTGTGATTCTTGCAAGTTTCATGATCTGGTGTTCTTGAAATGTTAGGGGTTGAATGTCCCTGTCAAGTGTGGGATAGTGGCGGATTTTCTGTTTTTCTCTTCTGTTACTTTCTGCTGTTTGCTTGAGATGAGGGTTCGTTGCGAGAACTTCAGTATGGTGGTAGGTAGGTTTGGTGATGCTTGGAGTTGTGTAAGTAGCTATAGTGTGAGGGGAGTTGGGAGGATCTGGGTGATCTGGTGGAAGAGTGTCTATGATTTTATTCTGGATGTCAGTGGGGATCAGTTCATTTCTAGAACCTTGGTGGATATTATATCTAGTTCTAGGGTATATATTGGGGTTGTGTATGCCTCTAATCACATGAGTGATAGGCGAAAATTGTGGTCCCAGTTGATTGATGTATGTGCCTCGTGGCAGCATCCTGGAGTTGTTATGGGTGATTTTAATGCTATTCGTAGTAGTTTGGAGGATCTTGGTGGTTGCCCTAGCTTGAGGTAGATGGAGGAGTTTGATGGGGCATTGTTGGAGGCGGATCTGGTTGAGATGGGTGTGATAGGTAACTGGTTTACTTGGACTAGTAAAGTTAAGGGGAATGGTATCTTGCACCGATTGTATCGCTGCTTGACAAATAAGGCATGGAAGGTGGCTTTTCCGTATTTGAAGGTTAGGGTTGAGCAGTGGGGGATTTCTGATCATAGCCCTCTTCTGGTTTCTACAAGAGAGAGGAGGAGTAGGCTGCCTCCTACATTTCGCTATTTTACTCATTGGGCGGAGGCAGATAGTTTTATTGATACTATTAGGTCAGTATGAAGAAGGTCTAAGGCTGTGTCTCCAATGGTTAGCTTTATGTGAAATTTGAAGGCAGTGAAGCGGGTTTTACGTGCCTCGTTTGGTAGGCGTATCTCTATGTTATCTGATAAGGTGTGAGTTACTAGGAAGGTTATGGAGGCTACTCAGGCTGAGTTGAAGAGGGATCCTTTCTTAGAGTCGGTGTGTACGAAGGTGGCTCAGGCCACTGAGGTGTTCTAGTCAATGGCTAGATTGGAGGAGGCGTCGCTCCAGCAGAAGGTTAGGGTGAGGTGGCTGGAGTTAGGTGATATGAATACGACGTTTTTTCATTGTTGTGTTCGCTCTCGCCGCAATTGCAGTGGTTTATTTTCAGTTGTGGATGCTGGGGGGACTCGCCAGACGATGCATGACAGGGTGTGGGGGTGGAAGTGGATTTCTTTCATGGTAGTTTAGGGTCTTAGCGTGTGGGGTATAGGGATCTTATTGCCCAGATTGAGGATATTGTGCAGTTCAGCTGGTCCGAGAAGGGGGTAGAGGCGCTTGGTCACCCAGTGAGTTGGGATAAGATTCAGAAGGCTTTATTCTTGATGAAGTTAGGAAGGCTCATGGGCCTAATGGGTTTTCGGTGGATTTTTACAAAGATGCTTGGAGTGTGGTTGGGGATGATTTCTGTGATGTTGTTCTGAATTTTTTTTAGTCCTGTTATCTGCCTGGTGGAGTTAACTCTACTGCTATTACTCTTATCCCAAAGAGGCAGGGAGCTGAACGTATGGAAGACTTTCATCCTATTTCTTGTTGCAATGTTGTATATAAGTGTATCTCGAGGGTCATAGCTGAGAGATTGCGGTTGTGGTTGCCTTTTTTCATTAGTGGTAACCAGTCTACGTTTGTTCTTGGTAGGTCAATTTTTTATAACATTTTATTGTGTCAAGAGCTTATGGGAGGCTATAAGGTGCAGAGGGAAGTCACGTTGTGTGTTAAAGGTTGGCCTTCAGAAGGTGTATGATTCGGTCAATTGGGATTTTCTATTTGGTGTGTTGCTTGCTATAGGTACGCCCCTTCAGTTTGTTTGTTGGGTGAGGGCTTGTGTTACTTTGCTTATATTCTCTGTGATGATTAATGGTTCCCTTGAGGGGTTTTTCCCTAGTCGGAAGGGGTTGAGGCAAGGGGATCTATTGTCTCCTTTTTTGTTTGTGATGATGATGGAGGTCCTATCTGAAGGAACTCTTATTCAAGAGTACCTACGAATGGAAGCAGATCTTTCCAATTCATTGTGACAGGATTTCCACATATACATTCAAACAGACTAAAATGCATTCATAATGCTAAAATATTGACATGCTCAAAAGAACAGTAAATAAGAGATTGAGAGATCGTACCAGTTGAAGACTTCTTCTTCCTAGCAAATCTCGCTTTTGCTGAGACGATAAGCTATTACTCAGCAAAACCCAATCGTCTACCTCGAACAGTCACCACACAAATAGAAGGAAATAGAGATGACACCACCACTCAGAGCCCTCAATATTCTTAGAGTAAGAATCCAAAGGGTGGGCTTTGATCGAATTTGGTAAAGGGAAGGAGGAAGAGAGATCGTATACAATGATCAAGCAAGTGCGAGATAGGCTCATCTATCATATAGACAAAATGCTTGATCGTTTAGGTGAAGTATACGATCGTGTAGGAAAAAGGTAAGCGATCGTCTAAACAATCGTGTAGAAAAAACTAAGTGATCGTCTATACAATCGTTTAGTAAATATCAGGCGCTAAACGATCGCTTAGGAAAAGGTGAACGATCATTTAGTAAATAACGCGCACTGGTGTAATTGTTAAGCGATTGTTTAGCACTATCGTATAGATAAGCGATCGTGCAGACACTATCGTGTGGGCACAGATTTTCTAAGCGATGACACACTTCAACACAATGTCCGCACCCTTCATACTTAACACACCGTGAACTATTTATGCGTCTCAAAGTGATCTTTCAACTTACTCATCCGTTATTAAAACAGAAGAGACGTCGTCCCATTACCCTTTAAACCGTCCAATTAATAGACAATGAATATGATCACATCATATTCATAATTTATGAATTAATATCATATATTAATCATAGTATTTTTCCTCCACTAGATATAAATCATATTTATATCCAATTTTCTCCAAATTAATGTGTCTCATACATAAAGTTAATTATATCATATATAATTAACTAGTTCAATTATATCATATATAATTGAACTCCCTCTTGTCAATTTGAACATTTCAAACTAACCCAAAAACAGACACTCAACTTGTATCCAAGCCACCAAGGGGACTTTATGAACCTATGGCTCGAAGCTCCAACGGTATGTGAATAACTGACTAAACTCTTTAGTCACGATATCCACCATTCATTAACTACCAGACATTCCACTAAAGACCGACAATTGAACTCTTCTTGCCATAGATAGATTTCTATGTCCATTGGATATAACCAATCATCAGCACGATAACCCTTCACAGATGCTCGTAATTACAGCAGGCCAATTTACCGTTTTACTCCTGTAGTTCGATCTTCCTCCTTAAGTACCACTGATCCCTCTAATGAAAAATAAAACATAGTCCTAATATGTGTGAACACCTCTCGGGTCATGAGAAGGTGTGTGGCGCCACATCGTTCAAGCCTCGGGATCATCCCTTGAGAGAGCAAGCTATCTACTTACCCCTGCTTCGGAGAAGAAGTGAACTCTATCTTGTGAAGCTGAGTTCCCAACTCCCAAATCAGATGAATCCCCAAAGTGGTAGGTTTGAATCAGCGCTTTGGCCACTCGCACCCATACAAATCAAAGGACCGCCCTCAATGGCAGGAGTTCCCAACTCACTCAGGATTGAGGTCATGTTACCTATAGTGATTCTAGTGAAGTGAAGTCTCAGTCATGAACGGAGTTATATGACGAGATGTTAACACTTCGAGGTCAAGTCTTATACAAACTCTTTGTATAAGACGACCCCGCTCGTATGTCCACTACACGAATGATCAGGATCAGACCATCTGTGACAAGTCACAATACTTGTAACAATTCCACAAAGCAGGCCGCATCCGTAGTGTTACCAGAATAAGGTTTCCCTCCTGTATCCATATACTACAGACTCTTTTGATTGTCACTTAAGACATGATCCACTTGTATGTCACTACATACATGCTTAAGTTACATAAAGACAATCAGGGATATTAAGTTTATTGGTTTGTGATAAAATAAAAATATCTAAATGTGCAAAGTCAAGCAATGAAGTAAATATCATATATATTATACATCACAAGCGTTCTTACAAAGTTGTTTACAAACTACAGAACACAAGACTTTAGAGCACAAACCCCAACACTGTCCAGGTTGTTGAATAGGCCTCCTGTGTGGTTTAGGTTCCATGATCGGTGTGAGCGTGTAGGCCTGACTCATTTAGCTTTTGCAGATGATTTGATGATTTTCTGTGTAGCTAAGAGGGGTTCTTTGGAGTTTGTGAGGCAGGTTTTGGTGGAGTTTGTAGAGCTGTTTGGGATAGTTATGAATGTTGGGAAGAGTTCCATGTTTATTGCGGGTGTGGACTCTAGTGAGGCGGAGGAGCTTGCTGCTTTTATGGGATTCTCTCTTGGTTCACTGCCTATTAGGTATTTGGGGTTACCTTTATTGGCTGGTCGGTTGAGGGCTGTGGACTGTGCGCCTTTGATTCAGAGGATTACAACTCATATTAGAAGCTGGGCGACTTAGCCCCTCTCTTTTGCTGGGAGGTTGCAACTTATCAGGTCTGTCTTACAGTCCTTTCAGGTGTTTTGGTGTAGCATCTTCGTGTGGCCTGCGTGTGTAACTCATGAGGTTGATTGTCTGTTACGTATTTATTTATGGAAGGGCAGTGCGAAGAGTCGGGGTGGTGCATGGGTGGCGTGGGATGAAGTGTGCTTGCCAAAGGGTGAGGTGGGGTTGGATGTGAAACATGTGGCTTCATGAATCAGGCTGCTATTATGAAGCTACTCTGGCTTCTTTTAATTAAATCAGGCTCATTATGGGTGGCGTGGGTGGAGGTGTATTGCGTGGGCGGTCTTTGTGGGCTGTTTGGTGTGAGGTTGGGAGGTCTTGGTACTTGAGGGCTATCTTGCATTGTAGCGTTTGATGATGGGTGATTGAAGGTCATGTTTTGTTTGGTGGGATTCTTGGTTTTCAAAGGGTGCGATTATGGATTCATATGGGTCTACGGTGGTTTATGATGTAGAGAGTAGTATGGAGGCACGATTGTCGGAGTTTATGGATGGTGAGGGAGGTTGGAGGTGGCCTATAGTGTCATGAGAGTTGCTTGAGATGTAGGGTCTTATTCTAGTTGTGGGGCCTAGGGTGAGGGGGGAGGATTATTACGTTTGGGTGTTGGGTGCTAGTGGTCAGTTTTCTATTGCTAGTGTGTGGGAGAGTTTACGCCCTCATCATCCTAGGGTGTCTTAGGCAGGTCTTTTATGGTCTAGGGGTGGTATTTCGTGTCACTTCTTCTGTGTGTGGTTAACTATGAGAAACAGGTTGGGTACACGGGATTGGTTGAGAAGTTGGGGTGTGTTGTCGGAAGGGGGTGTCTTCTGTGTAGGGGAGGTGTGGAGTTGCAAGATCATCTATTTTTTTAGTATGGGTTTGGGAGAGGGTTGTGGTCAGGTGCGTTGTATCAGTTGGGTTCGACTCATCGGGTGGCAGGTTGGGATGTCGAGTTGAGTTGGTTGTGTGGAGTGGGGTTGGGTAAGGGGTGCGTAGTAAGTTGTTCCATGTCTTCTAATGTGCTTCCATCTACTACATTTGGCAGGAGCGTAATTAGCAGCTTCATAAGAGTAGACCGAGGACGGTGTCTACTCTGTTTCACCTTATGGTCTCTACAGTTCATGCTTGTGCTGTTCCTGACGGGTTGATCTTCTTGGTCTTATCTAGTGCGTTTACGAATGTTTTTCCTCCTTTTGTACTTTGTTTTGCTGTTGGCCCCAGGTTATGAGGTTTTGTTTCCTTTTCTTTGTTTTTCTCCCAGGTGGATGGTGTTATTTTCGTTTTTTTTTTTTTTGCTTTGTTTCGGTTGAGCCCTGTCTTTGCTTGTGTTTTGTTGCTTTGATACCTTGATCCCAGGCTGTGGGATCCCCCTTGTTGTTGTATAATAATATCTCCTATTCTAAAAAAAATCAAGCCACTAATTAAGAATTTACATTTTTTTTATTGAGATTGTTGCTTAGTAATATACCAAAAACTAAAGAAGATGGAGAAAGAAAAAATAGAAAAAAATGTAGGATCATTGGTTAATTATTTTGGAAAGGTTTACATATCTTTATGTATATAAATGCAAAGAAAAAACGATTGTACCTTATGAGGGATTAGAGCGAGAACTTTATGGATTGCATAAACATCAATATTGGGAGGAGTAATATACATCTACAACCAAGATACAAAATAGAAATCTACAAATTATTATGGTGCACTACAAGAAAAAGAGGATCTCCCGACGCGTAAATCTGCCATCTGGAGATCAATCGTCAAGAGATAAGATCTCTCACGACGATGCAAGGGATGCAACAGGAGTTAGAAAGAACTTTTGACGACGTATACATTTCGTCGAGAGATTGGAACTATCTCCCGACAATGGGACATTACCTGTCGGGAGTTCTAGTAACTCTCGATGAGTTATTTATTTGTCGAGAGTTCCTTAGGAACTCTCACGGTTCTCCCGACGGCTGTCGAGGGCCATCGGGAGATCTGGTATAAAAACCAGATTAGGCAGAAGGCAGATCACCTGCCTTCTTCTTTTCCCCTAATTTGAAACCCTAGATGCTCCGCCATTGGTACCGTCTAAGAGTTGTCGAGAGGGTTGTCATGACCTGTTCGCCATCGATAGAGAGAAGGAGCTGCTTCGTTGGTGTCGTCCGAAAGAGCGTTGTTCGCACTTCGTTAGTAATAGTTATAATTATTTAATCCCCATTTGTTTTGTAATCTTAGGAATCTTGATACTTCGAGTCTTGGATCCAACTTGTTTAGGAATCTTGATACTTTCTACAATTGTTTCAAGTTGGAAGCTATTGTTTGTTTGTGCAATTGTTTCAAGTTGGAAGCCATTATTTGTTTGTGCAATATTTCAAGTTGGAAGCTATTATTTGTGCAATTGTTTGTCATAAAGGAAGGATTTTAGATTAAAAGTACAAACCAAATATTAAAATAATTGTATGAAAATATTTTTTAAAAATCTATCTACAAGTTGCAAAGAGTATAGATTTTACTTGAGTTTTGAGTTTAGTATGGTGAACATGAGTGACTAAACTCTATTTTTTTTTAGAAAGGCTAAACTCTTTATTTTAGAGATTAATGTAACTATTAGACTTAATAATATTTTGATTAATTGAATGTCATGGTTGATTATTTGTACGATCATTCATGGTTGTACATGCATAAAGCCTATTATCTCTTAGGCACATATTGTTTATTAAATTAATCAAAATTCATGCTTAATAAAGGAAGGATTTTATATTAGAACTTAATATTGCATAACTGAAGGTAGTTTTAACATATTAATGATTAAGGCTTTATAGAGGTTATTTAAAATGTTAAATTCTCCTAACCAACTTGGAATTGTTTATTAAATTAATCAAAATTCATGCTTAATAAAGGAAGGATTTTAGATTTGAACTTAATATATTGCATAATTGAAGATAGTTTTAACATATTAATAATTATGGCTTTTTTTCTTAAAAATGTTTAATAGATTTTAATTTTTATTTTGTTTGTTGCATTATTATATATTTGCATATATGAGTATGTATGTAAATATGTATTATAAGATGTAACTTGGTAATAAATATATTAGAGAGGGTAATTTTCTCATCTCTTTTAGTACAATAATTATAGAAATGAGCATCAAATCTTTGACTTCAAATGAAAGAATGCATGTCAATTGATGTGTAAATAAGATCATTTGATTTTGAAAACAAGGTAATCATTCATTCTTGACGGATTGAAGTGAATGTTTATTTACTTATAAAGAATGTATGGTTTTTTGGCTATTTTATGATGCATTTTTGCTTATTAGTAGTAGGAGGGAATTGAAGACAAAATGGAATGTTGTGGATGAAGAGAGAGAGTTGAGAAGGCATTTCATTACTTTATTTTTAATTAATTTAAGGGCCCTCCAAGATTTATGAGTAGTCTTTGTCCTTTGTCCTCTTATACAGGTTATTGTTTTGGAGTACAAGTCGGGAAAAAAAGATTGTTTTTTAAGGATGAATAAAGAATGGATCAAACTAAGGAGTAAGTTATCAGTGGAGTATAGAGAATAAGTGTCCCAGATGTAGTGAAGTTTCATGTTAATGATTCTGGACGGATAAGATGTTCATGTAAGAATTGTATGAATTCAATTTGGGAAAAATTAGATATCGTAGAGCGACATCTATTAACATATGGAATATCTCCCTCATATTGTGAATAAGTATATCATGAAGAGCCAGTGAATTTATTTAGAGGTTTTGAAAGTCATACAACTCATTCAATACACAATGTTGAAGTAGATAGTATAGAGGGTAATGTTGTTGAAGAAAATAAGATGTTGAATCTTATAAACGATCTATAAGTTCCAATTGAAAACGAAGATGCAAATGAAGAAGGGACTGGGAATGAAATTTCCTCTAATAGGGTGTGTCGAGTTTGGTTTAGGTTGTTTTGGGGGGAAATTTTGAATTTTTTATATGTTTGTTGATGTTTAAGAAGTTTGAATGTAGTGAGGGTGGGTAGAGTTCGGTTATAATCGTTTTGGAGTTGAACTTGTAGGTTTTTGTGTGTTTTTGGATGTTTATGAGCGTCGGGAATGTCATAGGGGGTGGGTAGAGTTTGGTTATACTCATTTTGCCATTGAACTTGGAGTTTTTGTGTGTTTATGGATGTTTATGAAGTTTGAACATGTTGTGAGGGGTGGGTCGAGTTTAGTTTAGATTGTTTTGAAGGGAAAGTTTGAGTTTTTTGTGTGTTCGTTGATGTTTATAAAGTTTGAATGTTGTAAGGGTGGGTAGAGTCCGTTTATAATTATTTTGGAGTTGAACTTGTAGGTTTTTGTGTGTTTTTGGATGTTTATGAGCCATGAGAATGTCGTGGAAGTGGGTAGAGTTTGGTTATGCTCGTTTTGCTCGTTTTACCATTGAACTTGGAGTTTTTGTGTATTTATGGATGTTTATGAAGTTTGAACATGTTGTGTGGGGTGCGTCGAGTTTGGTATAGATTGTTTTGGGAGGAAAGTTTAAGTTTTTAATGTGTTCGTTGATGTTTAAGAATTTTGAATGTTGTGGGGGTGGGTAGAGTTCGGTTATAATCGTTTTAGAGTTGAAATTATAGGTTTTTGTGTGTTTTTTATGTTTATGAGTGTCGAGAATGTCGTGGGGGGTGGGTAGAGTTTGGTTATACTCATTTTGCCATTGAACATGGAGTTCTTATGTATTTATGGATGTTTATGAAGTTTGAATACGTTGTGGGGGGTGGGTTGAGTTTCGTGATACTCGTTTTGGAGTTGAGCTTGGAGTTTTTTTGTTTGTTTCTGGAAGTTTATGACATTTGAATGTTTTTATTTTGTTGTAGGATTTTGTTTTCCGGACAACCATCACTATCTTCACAATTTCTCCAGTTTTTCGACTCCAAATCACTTGAGCAGCCCCAACTTAGACTCTTAACTCAATAAGCTTTAATTTGGTTTAAAAATGAAAGATTTTTCACAGGTGATTTTGGAGAACCATCGCCTTCTTCAGACCCTAAGTTTCTAGCCGAAGCTGCACACTTTTTCCTCCAATCAAAGTCCTCCACCCAGCTGCTTGCTTAACCTACTACGTGGCTTTTTAGTTATTTTCCTTATCCTTTGCATCCCTAATTGAATTATCAAGTTAAATTAATTTTAGATTTAAGGAAATTTATCCAAAAATGATTTTCCAAACCAAACAACTTCAACACCCCTCTCGGCCAACTTGCATTTCCTACAAAATTTATTCTTTCTTTCGTTGTAATGCTTAGCCAATCACCAATCATGTTCACTACACAAGTGTCCAATCATGAAAAATTGCTCCAACATGTATTAATACATTTCCAAAAGAACTTGCATTTGTTAAGTAATTTGCAACTTTAATTTCAACACTTAACATCAAAACTTTCTTAGGTCATACAATCCAAGTATTTCATTTAGATACATACTAAGCTCACTTATTTAGGTTAATGCTAAGCATAAACAAGAGGAAAAGCAACAAGGCTTCTAAGTCAGTGTCCCCTTTTGTGAATTTCGTCCTCGAAATTCAACGGAAAGTCATCAGGAGAAAAACTGAGGATATTTGGCTCTCATTTGTTGTTCGCTTTCCCAGGTTGCTTCTTCCACTGCATGGTTTCTCCACAACACTTTGACTAATGGAATCGTCTTTTTCCTCAATACCTACTCCTTTCTATCTAAGATTTGTACAGGTTCTTCCTCATAGGACAGATTTCCTTTAAGTTGCAGTGGTTGTGATTCTAGAACATGAGACGGGTCCGAAATATATTTACGCAACATCGACACATGGAAGACATCATGTATCATGGAAAGCTCCATGGCAATGCCAAACGGTAGGCTGACGGTCCTATGCATTCCAGGATTTCATATGGTTCTATATACCTCGAACTCAGTTTTCCTTTCCTACCAAAGCGTAGCACTCCTTTCCAAAGAGAAAGCTTCAGGAAAACTCTATCTCCCACTTTGAATTCCAAATGTCGACGGCATTTGTCAGTATAACTTTTCTGGCGATCCTGAGTTGTCTTAAGTTTCTCCCTAATGATCTTAATAGTACCAATAGTGATTTGCCCCAATTCTGGACCGAGCAACTTCCTCTCACCCACTTCCTCCCAACATACTGAGGTTCTACATTTTCTCCCATACAAAGCTTCATATGGAGCCATTTCAATACTGGAATGATGACGGTTATTATATGCAAACTCTATTAGTGGAAGAGTGAGAATCCCAGTTGCCTTTAAACTGCAACACACGGGCTCGAAGCATGTCTTCCAAAGCCTGTATAGTTCGTTCTGACTGCCCATCTGTTTTGGGATGGAAGGCTGTGCTAAATTTAAGTTTAGTACCAAGGGCCTGTTGCAAGCTTGGCAAAACATCGACATGAATCTCGAATCTCGGTCAGAGACAATCGATACTGGTGCTCCATAGCGTCTAACAACCTCTGCTACATGCATCTTAGCCAACTTATCCAAAGAATAAGTGGCTTTAACTGGTAAAAATCTCACTGTCTTAGTCAACCTGTCAATTATCACCCAGATGCCATCATGACCATTCTGAGTGTGAGGAAGTCCAAATAAGAAGTCCATGGTAACATGCTCCCACTTCCATTCTAGCACAGGGAGTGGGTTTAGGAGTCTAGTTGTTTTCTGTCTGATAGGTTTAACCTGCTTGCAAATCATGCATTTCAATACATATTTAACTATATCCTGTTTCATCCCTAGCCACTAGTAGAATTGTTTCAAAGTCTGATACATTTTATTGCTACTTGGATGCATTGTATAGGCTGAGCTATGGGCTTCCTCTAAAATCTCTTGCTTTATGCCCACCCTATTAGAAACACATACATTGTTATATCTTATTATAGCTCCATCGTTCCTTACATCATAGTCTATCTGATGACCTTGCTCCATTGTTTTTCGTATCTACTTCAACATTTTATCATTTTTCTGTGTCTTAATAATCTTGTCAATTAGGGTAGGCCTTACCTGAATTTGTGCAATTAAACCTCCTTGGTTATTTGCTGCTAACACTGCATCACAACCCTTTAGTTCTCATAAAATAGATGAACTAATAGCATTCAATGAAGCCTTTGCGTATAGTGCCTTCCTACTCAATGCATCAGCTACCACATTAGCCTTGTCTGGATGATAATCAATGGTACAATCATAATCTTTGATCAGCTCTAGCCACCTTCTTTGCCTCATATTTAACTTCTTCTGATCAAAGACATAATTCAAGATTTTATGATCTGTAGGTATGCAACATTTTTCCCCGTACAAATAATGTCGCCAAATCTTTGGCGCCAACACTACTGCTGCTAACTCTAGATCATGTGTTGGGTAATTACACTCGTGTTGTTTCAACTGCTTGGAAGCATAAGCTATCACTTTACCCTTTTGGATAAGAACACACCTTAAGCCTTGGCGAGAAGCATTACAGTAAATTTCGTACTCAACACCAGGTGTTGGAAGTGTTAAAATAGGTGCTGAAACCAATCTTCTTTTTAATTCCTGAAAACTTCGTTCACAATCCTCCATCCACACAAATTTAACATTTTTCTTGGTTAGAGTTGTTAATAGAAGTGCCAACTTTGAGAATCCCTCAACAAAACGGCGATAATAACCAGCTAAACCCAGAAAGCTACGTACCTCAGTCACTGTTTTGAGCTGCTCCCACTTAAGTACTATAACTATTTTCTGTGGATCCACTGAAACACCTCTGGTTGAAATCACATGTCGAAGGAACATCACTTGCTCGAGCCAAAACTCGCATTTGCTGAACTTTGCATACAATTTCCTATCTTGCGATGTCTACAACACTGTTCTCAAAGGCTCAGCATGTTCTTCTTTACTCTTAGAATAGATTAGTATATCCTCAATAAACAAAATTACAAATTGATCAAGGTAAGGATGAAATATCATGTTCATCAAATCCATGAATGTTGCAGGTGCATTAGTCAATCCAAACGACATTAATAAAAACTCATAATGCCCATACCCTATCCTGAACACGGTATTTAGAATATCTTATTCCTTAATTTTCAATTGATGGTATCCCGACCGTAAATCAATCTTGAAAAACACCGAGGCATCCTTTAGCTGGTCAAATAAATCATCAATCCATGACAAAGGATACTTACTACGTATCGTTACCTTATTTAACTGTCGATAATCAATACATAATCTGAGTGTATCATCCTTCTTCTTCATGAATAATACTGGAGCATCCCATGGAGAAACACTGGGTCTAATGTAACCTTTATCCTCCAGTTCTTGTAGTTGATTTTTCAACTATTTTAATTCTGTCGGTGCCATTCTATATGGTGCTTGGGAGATCGGAGTTGTTCCATGTACTACATCCATGGCAAACTCTATCTCTCTATCAGGTGGTAATCTTGACAGATCATCTAGAAAAACATCTGGGAATTCTTGCACCACTGATATATCTTCTAATCTCAACTTCTTATCAACCTGTTTATCTATCATATGAGCCAGATAAGCAGTATAACCCTTTTTTAACATCTAACCTGCTTTCAATATAGAGATCATACATGCAGGTAGGATCCATCTGTCACCTTTAAAATTCACTTCGACTTTTCCTGGTTGTTTAAACACTACCTTCTTTTGATGACAATATAAAGAGACATGATATTTTGACAAGAAATTTATCCCTCGAATTATATCAAATTCTTGGATATCTAGGGGTATTAGGCCAGCAGACAATTCACTTCCATTAACACGTATTGTACATTCTTTATATACGTCTCTAGCCACAAATGTTTCACCCAATGGCGTACTAATTAACAACTCTTCTGGAAAACATTCCAACTTTTTATTAACACCCACAACAAACACATATGACACAAAAGAATACGTAGCACCAGGGTCAATCAATACATGTGTAGGTTTATCAAAAATAATTAACGTACCAGTCACGACATCGGGTGTTTCATCAACTTCCTATTGGGTCATTACAAAAATTCTCCCTTGAGCAGGGGGTGACCCATTGGTTCCTTTTACTTAGCACCGCTTGAACCCTCGCCTTTAGAAGTTATTGGTATAGTTGGCTAATCAACTGTATGAGAAGTGGTTCTTTGATTAGTATTGCCCTCTCGCGACAATTTAAGACAATTTCTGCATAAATGTCTAGGTTGTCCACAGTTGAAGCATACATCATTCTTTCCAAAGCATGAACCCTAGTGACCTCTGCCACATTCTGCACAAATAGGTCTCCTCGTGACAATTTATGGCAATTTCTGCAAAAATGTCCAGGTTGTCCATAGCTGAAGCATACATCATTCTTTCCAAAGCATAGACCCAGTGACCTCTACCACATTCTGCACAATAAGTCTCCTCTCAACACCTGTAGAAGCACCACTGGTTGGTCTCACTTGTGAATCTACTGCGGACTCAAATGGTCGTTTTGAACTACTAATAGACCAGAATCCTCCTCCTTTGCCCGACTTAAAACTGAAAGAACCACTATATTTTGGTTTAAAGCTTCCCTTGTTTGAAACACCTGAGTAAGCCTTCTACTGAACCTGTCACATTGTTGGCCCGAGGAGGAGCTGCATGAGCATTCCTTGCAGCTTCTCGTTCTATCCTTTTCTCAGAGATACTCCTCTCAACTCTCATTACTATTTCAACTAATTGAGCAAAGTCATTCCACTCAGCACTTGCAGTAACAGGTGTACGAAGATCTTCTTTCAAGCCATCTTCAAATCTTTGGCATCTGTCCTTCTCATCTTCAATTACTGAAATAACACATTTGGACGGTTCTATATATTTTTTCTCATATTCTACCTCTAACATCATTCCCTGTAATAACTTAAAAAATTCATTCCATTTCATACCACAGAATGACCTTAGATAGAACTTGTCATAGAAGAATCTTCTAAATTCCTTCCAGTTGATCTGTCAATCTCCGTGGCGTAATTGAGTCATACGCCACCAATCATTTTCTGCTTCTTGAAGAAAGAAGGTGGCAAGTCCTACCTTTCTATCATCTGGGCATCTCATCACACCAAAGCATTTTTCTAACATTTCCATCCATTTCTCAGCATCTGCAGGATCAGCTGTCCCTGAAAATGTTATGGCACCCAAGGCCTTCAAACGTTCTATCCCATAGTTCTTCTCAGGATTATCTTGCACGACCCTCACACTAGCTGTAAGTTCCTGAGCAATCCTAACCATCATCTGTTCCCCAAGATTCATCTCTGCCTGGGGCTGATTAGTTCCAGATTCTGATTCCTCAGTTCCACTTATTGCACCACCAGGAGCTTTACTAGTTCCGTCAACTGGCTGTTGCTTCATCCTGCCACAACAAGTCATAATCCCTAAATTACAATATATGACATCATATTTAGTAAAATTCATGAATATCCTGCTACATACAAGCGTAAGACATGCTGACTCTCTAACACATAACCCTCAGGTCTCCTAAAACCATGCTTTGATACCAAGTTATCACACCCCCCTCCCAGATTACCCACCTAATCTGGGAAGAGGTGTGAAGATGCTACACATCACCTCCCCTAATGACATTTAGCATCCAACTAACGAACTCAACCTGTGCTTAAACTTGAACATTTATACAATAATCCTTTAATACATTTAATTTCCATTCAACATATACCATATTGAGATATCCACAAATAAGTTTCATAAGCTTTCCATCTTCTATTATATACAAACCATGAACAAAGTTTAGATACAACAAAAACACTTTTAAACATTACATAACCAAACAACTCCTCTTGTCCCATACTCCCAAAACCATGACACGTAAGGTTCGTGATATGCAATCTATTTATAACAGTGCATGGCCTACAATGTAGCAGGAGACTCTTGTCTTGTGGTAGTAAACAACTCAGCTCGTTTCCGGAACTTTAACGCTACCTAGGGTGGGAAAACATAAAACATCGAAAGCACAAGTAATGCCCAGTGAGTGATAATTTAATATAAACATAAGTTATCACTTTCTAAATCATCAATAAAGTTAATCAATCATTCAATAAAACATCGACAAAGTATAAAAGATTCAATAACATTTCAAACACGTGATAGTAAAACAGTGGCATGATTAACTCTCATAAGCATATTATAAAACATTCAAGCGTTATTAGAAAACCATACCAACTATGTACCCAAATACTCATTTACAACGGCGGGTTACTCTAGACAAAGAAGGTCCCCTGCTGTGTAAACCAAATCACAAGGTCATACATATACGTAGAGCTGCCTCAAGGCTAAGCATAGATACACACCACAGGCTCAGGTTACTCTGGACTCCTCGGTATACTCTGGCCACATCTGACCCTGGTGGTAGCCCCTTGATAGCCTGGGTGGTGCTACAGGTGCAGGTTCCTTTAATTCCATTCCTTATTCTACATTGATTCGACAAAATTTCATGGATAATTCCCATTTAATTCCATTCCTAATAGCAAGTACTTCAGCAAGAGGGGCCTCATAATCGATTTGGGAATAGGAAGTAGTTGTAGCAAGAAGATTTCCCCATTAATCTCAATTAACCATTCTGTTAGTTTCCACAAGCATGCAACGGAAGAAAACAAAATCATTAAGCACTCTAATTCATCAATTTTAGCTTCAAACTAAGCATGTTCATCAAATAAAAAGAGGGTTTCAGAAATACCTATGAAGATCTTCTTGAAACTTCAAAATTAGCTGCAATCTTCTCTTCTACTAGTTGTGACTGCCAGAGACTTCCCTACTATCCTCTAAGAGCTTTAGATTAAGTTGTAGGACTCAAAACAAGCTGAATTAAGGAGGAAATGAAGGAGAACGTGACTGGTTTTTCACTTAGCTGAAGAACCTTTCTTCAACCTCAAATCTCAAGGGGGAAAACAATAGTTTGCATGCCCTTTTTCCTACATTAGAGCTTCAGTTTTGTACCAAGAACACATGCAATCAGATTGCACACTAAATCCACACATCTTACTTTAAAAATTTGGGCGGGATTAAGTGGATATATGAATAAGGTGTTTAAACCCAAAGTGGAAAAATCCCACTTTTATGATTTTTCAAATTCCATTTTTTTCCTTTAATTTTGAAAACTATTTTCAAAATAAAACTAATTTTCAGATTTAATTCTTTAATTAAACTGAAAAAAATATTGATTTTACCAAAATTAATTCAATCAATTAATTTTTCAAATAAAATTAATAATTAATTAAATAATTTTATTAATTTTATTAATTTAATATCATATATTAAATTAATTAAACACCAATATCACTACCATGAAATTAATATTTAAATCATATTTAAATATTAATCAATTCTCTAATTTCATTTAATTCTATAATTAAATGTGTAATCATATCGCATATCTAATTCCCTTAATTTGAATTTGAATGTTTCAAATTAACTCGCGCTATTCTTAGGCTTATTCCGTTTGTGAGCTAGTAGGGACATAATGAACCTACAGATCATGGGCTCCAACGATTTGAGATTAATTGCCTAAACTCTTTAAACCGAATTAATCTGCATTCGTTAACTATTGGGTCATTCCACTAAAGCCCAATAGTTGCACTCCTCTCACTGGACACATATATTGTGTCCACTCGATATAACCATAATTAGTAAGTTAACCCATCGCAAGTTATTCATAATAACGGCTGGGTCAATAGCTATTTTACCCTCGAGATTACCTTATCCTCTAATGAACAATTGGTTTGAGATCCAATCATCAAACTGAGTCTCTTTCTGGCCAATAAGAGGGTGGGATCCCTTGTTCAAGACTCGAAATCAGCACTTAAGGGAACAACCTCTCTACTATCCCTGAAAGCGGATAGGAGTGAATTCCATCTTGTACCCTATGTCCCTAGCTATTTACCTGGTCTTACCCCTCAAATGGGAGGTTTATTAAGTCAACTCTCACCTATGCAAATTTAAAGATAATCCCAAATAAATAATAGTTCATAGTTAACTCAGGATTAAGTTTAAGTTATTTAGGTCATCACTTTAAAATAGTCAGTCTTAAATAGTAAATAATGTTATAAAGTAAGAGTGACTTATTTCTTGGTCCGATCTTATGCAAACTCATTGCATATGACGTCCCCACTCCTCATGTCACCACATGAACGAATCAGGATCACTTTGTTTGTAAGCATTTTACAACAAATTGTAACAACTACATAGTGAGCCACATCTGATAGTGTTACCAGAATAAGGCATCCAACCTTGTTCGTATACATAGATCATTTTGACTATTTACTTGAACCTGATCCACTCTTATGTCTCCACATAAAGTTCAAGTACTCATGTAATAGTCATGTATCTTTTAGTTTATTGGATTTATTTCTAAAACGAAATGAGCAATTCATATATTTAATAACAACTTTATTGAATCAAATTTCAATAACAACTATATTGGTTTACAGAATAAGTTTATTGTTTACGAACTATGAGTCTTATAAAACCCAATACATTCCTTTATTGGATTATTTCTAAAATGAAATGAGCAATTCATATATTTAATAACAACTTTATTGAATCAAACTTCAATAACAACTATATTGGTTTACAGAATAAGTTTATTGTTTACAAACTACGAGTCTTATAAAACCCAATACATTCCTATTCCCTCATAAAAAGGATAAGTACACCAAGAGGAGTCTACATTGAGTTTAACAAAATTTAAATAAGGGGATGCCAACGATTGAATATAGAAGGTGAATGTGAAATTTTCTATTGACCCCTAGGTTATCTTTTCCAATTTGTTGTCACAAATTCTTCATGATATTTTAGTATCAGGCTTTAATATTGTAAGGAACTACTTCCTTTCCTTTATTGGAGTTTTTTCTGTCATTCCATAATGCCCAGCAAAAAATAGCAATAATTTGCAGAGAAGCTTTTGGAACATAAAAATCAATAGCTATCCATCTATCTACAAAGCTATTGTTAAAATTTTCCATTAAAATGTTATTTTCAATAACAAGTGGCCAAATTGATTTTGCTATCTTGCAGGAAAAAAGGACATGATCCACGTTTTCTTCTTCTATTTTACAAATAAGACAGGCCGGCAACAAATTTATTCCTCTTTTTTACAAACAAGATAAACAAGGTCAATCTTGATCCTTCCAAGATCCTCGAAAAAGTGAGGCTCCTTTCGGTTCCCTCTGTGCGGAAGCGGTCTTGTTTGAGCTTGAAGATAACCATGGAGGATACTTCTTCAGAGATGGAGAGAATGAATTTATCAAGTGAAGAAGAAAGGAAAATAACTTTGGATCCTGGAATTGCCACCAAGGTTAATGGTCTACTTGATCATTGCCTCATGGGAAAACTTTCGTCCAATAGATTAATCTCAGTAAATGCAATACGGAATGCGTTCTTGAAAGCTTGGAGGTTAAATAATGGTGCAAAAATTGAAAATCTTGGAAAAAAATCTCTTTTTGTTCAAGTTTTGCAGATGACGAGATAAAGAATGGCCCATGGCTAGTTGACAAACAACTACTAATTATGAAAGAACTTCAAATTGACTTGAAACCATCAGAAATGGGTTTAAAGAAACGTGCTTTCTAGATAAGATTAATAGATGCACCATTGGGATTCCAAAATAGAGAAATGGCGAGAATAATTTGAAATATGATAGGAGATTTGTTGATGTAGATTGTGATCAAGATGAATTTTGATAGAGAGAGACAGTGAGTGTGTTACGATCGACATTTCCAAACCTTTGCGCAAGGGCATCAAAGTTCAATTTCATAACAAGGTGAAGTTAGATGGCCATCAAATATGAAAGATGTCACACCCCCTCCCGAGCTTACCTCTTTCACCTGGAATGAGGTATGAGGATAACAAATACCACCCTTTTGTGATACTTATTGCCGGTCTTGACCTTTCTTGCCTAACCACTCTTAAAACCAAATAGACAATTGTCTAAAAATAATTTATTTATTACAACATATTTTCAAATGTATACAACTAAATGATCCATATACTTTATCTTATGAATACTATCCCGACTTCAACTTCCCGAACTCTTAAAGTTGAAACTTGTATAAAGGGGATTAATCCTATAATGTGGTGTGGCAGACCTTCATATCTAGCGGCAACCCGGAACTCGACTCTTTTTGCTACCTTGGGAGGGAGGGAGCGAACAATAAAATATTTGGAAACGTGAGCTAGGAAGCCTAGTGAGTGACTACTTTTAAAATAAACGTTCATAAACATAATTATACTAAAGAAACTAGAAAGTAACTAATTAATGGAAATGTTTTCATGGATTTGGGGTTGTAGCATGCTTTGCTTAGACTTGTAAACTTTAAAACATTCGAACATTTCATAGAGGCATTGAAAAACCTGAAAACATACCATATCTTTTGTAAATCACGTAAAGAATTCATACTTAACTTTGTACCCTTGTGCCTTAGTTGAGGTAGAGCCCTTTTGCTCATACTCTCAACATCAATAGCCTTACTTGTGGTGGATTGATTATATCACCATCAGTGTCAATAATATTCATACGTGCATGTATGCTAAAGTGAGTCCAAAGACCTTCATAAAAATAAGCATATTGTAATCCCCGGATACCTTCATCTCCTTCAGTATCAGGTTCCCAGATAACTTCATCTTCTTCAGTATTGAGAATTCATAGCTAAGGTACTAAAACATGCTTTGAATAAAACATATGTTGTTCTTAAACTCATTTAGCATTCCTTAGAAAACTTGGCATAAGAGATAAGTAACATAGTATAAAGCTTCACGAATACATTAGGAATGCTTTTCATTACTGAAATTGTACTTGAAACATCATATGAAAACATAGCATATTCAACTTTCCTTTATAAGAAAATTCATGCTTTAACATACTTAAGAATCGTTGAAGTTTATAGCTTATTAAAGAGGAAACTTGTGCTTTAACATCTTTGGAAACTTTGCTTTATGCTTGATAAGTTATGCATTCAACATAAATTATGCTTTAGCTAGACATTACAAACATCTTAGGTAAAGCATTCATAAAACATATGCATCATATTAAATACAGCATTTATAAAACTTTGTTACCCATTGTTCACCAGTAAGAATTTCCTAGTCTCTCAGCTTCCTAGGTTCCTCTTAAATCCCGATCCTGAATCAGACGAAATTTAGCTTAAAATCCTGTGTTCAGAGCTAAAATAACTTTAGAATACCTTCTTGGCCCTAAATTTGGCTTACCAAGTCCAATGAATGTAAAACTAGGCCTTGAACAACCTAAGACAGCGGTGGGCACCGAGATGACCTTTTTCAAACTTGTTGAGCACCTAGTATGCTCAATTGGGCGTGTAACAAGTTTTCCTAGCTCAGTTGGATGCCTAGCCCTTCAAGTTGGATGCCTAGATGAACTCCTCAGCTCACACTCAGCCTCTTGGACGCATCCTAGACTTCAATTGGGCACCTAGCATGTCGACGACGATTGTCCTCCTCTTTCTCACCCCAACTTCCTAAGTTCTTCATCTCACACCTCTCTCTCGAGTTTATTCCAAGAGTTCACGAAATTATCAGGAAAATGGGCTATCCCTCTTGGTATTTATAGGCTCCTCACCTCATCCCTTTGTGTAACACCTCCTATTTGATGCATGTCTACGTGTCTTCAGCATGAATAACCCAGCACAACACTCCCCTTTGAGTTGTCAGCACCAGCTCTTTGCATGACTCTTCCTTGTTTCGTATGTGGACACCTCCTACTTAGACTTAGTCAATACTTCGTCTTAGTTCACCACAAACTCCTCATAGTTGTCAATTTTGGCCTTGCTCCCCAAGTAACCTCCAATCTCAATGCATGGTACCTATGTTGGTGTATGTTCCCTTCATGCTACCAATTTGTCTTCTCATTTTGTCTATATTGGACGCATGGTTTCCATGTTATGTGTCCAACTTCCCCTTATTTCCTTCTTCCTTGGTTTTTTTCTCCTTCTCATGGCATAGTTTCTTCACTTGTTTTCATAGCCTAATTCCTTATTCTCATAGCCTAGTGTTTCCTAGGTTATTTGGTGCAACTCTTTTCAAAGTAACCGTTTTATGCTTTGTTTGTGCTCCTCATGTGTCCAGATAGTGTGCAAATAATCTTCTTGGAGATAAAATACCCTTCCATGCGTCCAATATGATCCTTCTATGGACTTACCCACTTTGGTGAGTTGAACCTACTTATGTGTTGTCCAGCACTTAAACAAATTTCAACTATGCATCCAATACACACTTACTTTGCATTCAAATGGATGCTCAACGCATCCTTACTTCATTTACATGCTCAAGACCAATTTTTTAAGATCATGCTTCTAAAGAGATCCAACCATATGGTCAATATAGTGACCTAGGTGTCCACTCAACCCTAAGCATTCAGATTGACCAACCAGGCGCCCAACTGGTCTTTTCTTTGACCAAACTTGTGTCCAATGCTTCCAAAAAGTATCATAAGTTTCCTTGATAAGTATTTTCTAAGTATTTTCTTTGTCTACAAGGTTTGAGCTCAACTTCCTCAACTATGCTACAAGTTGAACTTCCTCAACTACGCTACAGGTTTGAACTTCCAACTATGCTACCAATCTTGAGGTGATGGATTGAACTCATCCATACTTCCAACCAAGGTCGAGTCTTTACTTCTTACATACTTAATACTTAGTTAATCTTTCAACTTTTCCATGGACTATGCATCCAAATCTGTTTCTGTAACTTAGTATGCATTCAATCTAAGAGAGATGAGTAGAACTTATCCAATCATGCTTCAAAGGTTGAGTCCTACTCCTTTCCTACTAAACTTAGTCAAATTCCCAACTTCCAACTTCACCATTGGCCTATGCGTTCAACCCTCACTTCCAACACTTAGCCAATTTTACTCCTCCTTTCCTTCTAGTCTAACGCATGTCCTTCTCCTATAAGCTTTCCTATGTTCAAAGCATAGTTTTGAACACTTAGCCAAGATTTTACCTTTAAAGCTTCAAGTATGCGTCCAACTAGGACTTACTATCTCAAGCCATCACTTGTGCTCCTTATGGTCTAGTAAAGGAAAAGAGATTGAGAGTTTACAAAAGACTCTCAGAATTTTGATACTCATGTGGATGCATTGATCATGTTACCGAAGACTGCTCCTCAATATCCTAAAAAAAAAAAAAACAACCACGGATAAAGAAGATGAAAACTTCCAACGAACCATGGTAAAGATTTAACGGGATCCCAAGAATATAAAAAAAAAAAAAAAAAAAAAAAAAAAAAAACCCAGAAATCCATCAACAAAACCTGAAGGAAATTTTTCACCCGATCACCCAGAACCAATCATAATAAAAAGTCTTAAAGTTAATGAAGTAAGGAAAACAATGATGTTGAAGGAACCCCTGTGAATGGGACCGCAACGGAAGCGAATCGATTCCCAAATCCCAATTTGATTTTCAGAAAACAAATTTTACATAAACATAAAGATTATGCAATAAGATTACAAACATGCTTTTCATAAAGGAAAAAGTAGGGTTTACAGAAACTAACCTTTGAAGAAAACCCTTCTTCTTGGATAGTCCCTCGATCAATCTCGAACCTCAAACTCGAACAATCACGAACACCAAATGAGGACACAACCACTTGGTTTCCTCAGTATTCTCAGGGTGAGAATTATAGGAGTGGTGGACTCTATTGATTTTTGGGTAGAGGGAAGAATATTTGAGGAATGGTGTAGGAAGAAGAATCACAGAAACCTTCTGTGTGTTTCAGAGGAAGAAGAAGATGTATTTCTCAGTTTTTCTCTGAAACCCTTAAATTCCTCTAAAGCCATAAAAAACATCCCACCATGTAGTGGGTGGAGAGAAAAATGGGGAAGGGAGTTGTAACTCCCTTCCCTTATTAATATATTAATAAAATAATAATAATAATAAATATTAATATGATAACTAAATTATCATATTATATTTATAACCTATAGTTTTAGTATTGCATCATATACAATATAAACTATAGTCAGTTTTCTCTACTTTATGGACTTTAATATAAATCATATTTATATTAAATTTAACAACTATGAATCTCATTCATAGAAAATATATTTGAATCATATTCAAATATTTATTCCTCCATTCAAACTATAATGTATCAAATAAATTATATCGATTATATCATATATAATTGAATCAATTTAATTATATCATATATAATTAAATTTCCTCTTATTAATTTGAACAATTCAAATTAACCCAAAAACTAATTCTCAGCTTAATTCTTTTGAGCTACCAAGGGACCATATGGACCTGTAGCTTGAAGCTCCAATGGTATATGAATAATTAATTAAACTTTTTAATTACATTATCCACCATCCATTACTGTCGGGCACTCCATTAAAAACCGACAGCTGCACTCTTCTCATTACATATATATTTTTGTGTCCATTGGATATAACCAATCAACAGTACGATGACCCTTCACAAATTGCTCATAAGTACAGCTAGGCCAAATTACCGTTTTGCCCTTGTAGTTACATCTAACTCTTTAAGCACCACTGATCCCTCTAATGAACAATAGATCATAGTTCTACTATGATTAAACCCCTCTCGGGCCAGGAGAGGGTGTGGCGCCACATTGTTCAAGACCCAGAATAAGCCCTTAAGGGAGCAATTTATCTACTTACCCCTGCTTCAGGGAAAGAGTGAATTCCATCTTGTGTAGTTGAATTCCCAGCTCCCCAATCAGACGAATCCTCAAAGTGGTAGGTTTGAGTTGGTGATCTGACTACTCGCACCCATGCAAATCAAAGGACCATCCTCATAGGCAGGAGTTTCCAACTCATTCAGGATTAAGGCCATGTTACCTGATGTTATCCTAGTGAAATGAAAGTTTCTATCTTGAACGACATTATATAACGAGAATAAACAATTTGTGGTTCGGTCTTATACAAACTCTTTTTTATAGAGCATCCCGGCTCGCATGTCTAATACACGAATGATCAAGATCAGATTATTTGTAGCACTTTACAACATTTGTAACATCTATAAAGCAAGCTAGACTCATAGTGTCACCAAGATAAGGTGTCCCTCCTTTATCCATATATTACAGACCATTTAGGTTATCACTTAAAGCACGATCTACTTGTATGTCTCTACATACATATTTAAGTCACAACAATAACCAGGGATCTTAGTTTATTGGTTTGTGGTTAATGCAACTAAAATATTTCATATTTCATTGATTGGAGTGAAAAATATCATATATTATATATCACATAAAATTTCTGTTCATACAAATGTTTACAGACTACAGGATTTTACGAGATTTAGGGCATCAACCCCAACAATCTCTAACTTGTTCTAAAGCTAGTGGGGTGTACAAGATAAGTAAATACAAGTACACAAAACTTTAATCTAGGGCACAAATGTCCAGTACAAGATCTCTCACTTGCCCTAGTCCAACCATGGTCTTTCCCGTAGACCCATACTATGCAGGTGACCCTCGAACACTGTAGCTGAGGGCCTTCATAAACGGATCAGCAACGTTGTGCTTTGAAGCTATCTTCGTGACAATCACGTCCCATCGATGAACAATTTCTCGGATGAGATGGTATTTTCACTCTATGTGCTTGTCGCGTTTGTGACTCCGAGGCTCATGGAAATTCGCCACAACACCACTATTATCACAATAAAGAATGATGAGCCTAGACATGTCTAGAACAACTTCCAAATTAGTCAGGAATTTCCTGAGCCAAACGGCCTCCTTAGCAGCTTCACAAGCTGCTATATACTCGGCCTCTATAGTGGAGTTAGCGATGCACCCCTGCTTGGTGCTTCGCCATACTACAGCCCCTCCATTAAGAGTGAATACTGATCCTGAAGTGGATTTGCAAGAATCCTTATCAGTTTGGAAATCAGAGTTCATGTATCCTGTAAGGATAAAATCCTTAGAACTATACACAAGCATGTAGTCCCTCGTTCTTTGAAGATACTTGAGGATGTTCTTGATGGCTGTCCAGTGACCTTATCTTGGATTAGACTGATATCTGCTGACTATCCCCACAGCGTAGCAAATGTCAGGTCTAGTACATAATATTGTGTACATCAAACTGCCTACGGCAGATGCATATGGGACCCATCTCATTTCTTCAACCTCTTTAGGTGTCTTAGATGATTGTTCCTTAGACAATGTAACTCTGTGCTGAAAAGGTAGTAGGCCCCTCTTGGAGTTCTGCATCAAGTACTTGATCAACATCTTGTCAATGTACGATGCTTAAGACAGTGCGAGCATTTTGTTCTAGAGATCCTGAAAGATCTGAATCCCAAGAATAAACTGGGCCTCTCCCAACTCTTTCATTTGGAATTGAGTCGCTAGCCAGTTCTTAACTGAAGTCAGTAAACCTATGTCATTCCCAATGAGTAGGATATCATCTACATATAACACTAAGAAAATTACTGACTTGTTGATGATTTTCTTGTAGACACAATGCTCATCAACGTTTTGGTCAAAGCCATAAGATTTTATCATAGTATCAAACCTTATGTTCCAAGATCGAGATGCCTGTTTTAATCCATAAATGGACCGATTCAGCTTGCAAACCTTTTGCTATTGACCTTGGGCTATGAATCCCTCGGGTTACACCATATAAATGGTCTTCTCAAGATTGTCATTCAGAAAGATAGTCTTGACATCCATTTTCCATATCTCATAGTCATAATATGAGCCAACGGATAGGAGGATGCGGATAGACTTCAACATGGCAACAGGCGAGAAAGTCTCCTCATAGTCAACTCCCTCTACCTGGGTAGAACCCTTTGCCACCAGTCTAGCCTTGAAGGTTTGCACCTTCCCATCAGCACCATGTTTCCTCTTATAGAGTGATAACTTGTAGAAATACAAGTTATTTATACTGTTTTATTTAGATATTGCGGCTAAAGAAAGAAAAGTTGCGTCGATAGTATAGAAATTGGCTAAGAAATGCGAAAATTATAAAATGTCATCAATACACCCACTAACACCATTGTGACGGTAGAATAGAGTGTTTCAATTTCCGTTTTGTAGGAAATCAGTCACCGCATGCGTTCACGGCTTAAAGATAAAATAAACAACGCAACAACGTCGCATTGTGCCCATCAATCGAGAACAGAGAAATGATCAACACAATGATGGCGCATGTGATAATCGATCAAGAGCTTGGCGATCAACGCAATTTCAACCGCACGCGGTAATCAAAAACAACATCGCATGCGGCGATGGATCAAAGGTGTAAAGAGCAACGCAATTGCGGAGGATTCTGACAAGTGTACAGCTTTCAGTTGTGCATTTCTGACGGGTTGATTGCGTAACAGAAGGAATATTCACTTTGCCATTTCAAGAACTACCATAACAATACAGTGGAGACCACAAAGTCAAAGAGCCAAGCTTCGCCTATAAATAGCTTCTGCAAATTCACTGGAAAAACATACATGAATACATAGAGACGTGCATATACTGATTCTGAGAGAGAGATTGGTCTGAAGCGACTGTCCAAAGTAGATCCGAAAAGAACCACGAGACAAGGTCGAGAGGTGAGTCTCCGAGCAAAGAATCCTTTCAATCCCTATAGTTGAATCTCTATGCGAAGGTCACTTCTACCGGTAAAGTAAGCCTGAGAAGGAAGCTTTCCTCTCCATTACTTCCACACGCCGGCAAGCATAATCTCCATTCAGGATCTGTGTCAAGATGTTGACACTCTTTCTGTATTTATTTCTAATCTCTATTTCATCATCTGTACTCATCTTCTCTAATCTTTCATTCACACCATGTATCGAACGCTTAATCTTAGTATTAAATGTTATGATCATCACCATTGTCATCTCTCTGTCTATTTCCGTTTATCCATAATCCATTTTCCATTCATCCTTAATCTTGAAATTATACTTGGTTTCAGCACAAGGAAACTTGTGACACGCATTACTCTATCGCATACTACAAGCATTTAATTAACAACGCATATATTTAGAAGTAGTATTACATAAAGTATATTTAACGCATATACTTGCTCATTCATTCATATTCATATTTGTCCACATGCTTAAAGATAAAAGACTTAAAGATAAAAATTAGCGGTATCAAGTTTATGGCGCCATTATCGGGGACATGAGCTTGTATGAGTCATTCTTTCACCAGTAATGTGCATAAGCGATAACACAGCATAACATTCCATTTTCATGTCATCAAGTTTATGGCGCCGTTGCCGGGGACATGAGCTTGTATGAGTCATTCTTTCACCAATAATGTGCATAAGCGATAACACAGCATAACATTCCATTTTCATGTCATCAAGTTTATGGCACCGTTGCCAGGGATTGGTAACGGTTAGTGTTGAGTACTTTTGTGGTATTTTGCAAGACAGGTCTCTTTGTACTGTCTGTTTAACGTGAAGAACAGGCTGATGATTTATGAGTACTGGAACTGATCCAGAATTCGAAGCTGACCCAGAGATCGAGCGTACTTTTCGTGCAAAGGCACACCAGAACAGAGCAAGGCAAAGGAGAGTAATATGGCAGAAAACAACAATAATAATGAGGCACCCGAAGTAAATCAAAGGGTAAACTGGTCAACGCAAGACCCCGTTTTTCTTGTTGTTGACCGCAATATCCCAATGAGGAACTATGCGGTGCCCAATCTCTATGACTTCTCGCCTGGAATTTCACGTCCAATAGTTGAGGAGAACGCATGTTTCAAGATAAAGCTGGTCATGCTCCAAATGATACAAAACACGGGGCAGTTTGAAGGTCTACAAGGTGAGGACCCGCATGCCCATCTGACCAGTTTTGTCGAGATGTGCAGTACCTTCTCCATCCCTGGCATAACCCCAGAAGGTATCAGATTTTACCTCTTCCCATACACTTTGAGGGATGAGGCTAAGAGGTGGGCTTATTCGTTAGAGCCAAACGAAATAACGTCCTGGGACTAGTTGGTGGAACGGTTTATGAAGAAGTTCTTCCCTCCAGCAGTCAATGCAAGATGACGAAAGGATGTGTTGAACTTTGAGCAAATGGAAAATGAGACCCTAAGCACCGCCTGGGTGCGATTTAGAAGAATTGTCTGCATATTGGGATACCCGATTATGTTCTGATGGAGACTTTTTATAATGGCTTGGATCGATCAACGCAAACAGTTGTTGATGCCTCTACAGCAGAAGGATTTATGGATAAAACTTACACAGAGGCCAAGGTCATCCTTGACCGCATCTCGTGGAATACAGATGACTGGGTAGATGATGGGTACGGAGGAAGAGGCTCTGAGAGAAAAAGAAATGATAATGCCATTGTACCTGCGGATACAATGACAACTTTGGCCGCACATATGGCCACGGTGACCTCTCTTCTACAATCGATGACGCTTAATCAAGGTGCCCTCTCCCAAGGATCAGCGCAACCCAATGCGCCGGCACAAGTGGCCGCAATAAGTTACGTCCAATATGGAGGAGGCCATGCGGTAGAAATGTGCCCATCAAACCTGCAACAAGTGTGTACTATCCAAAACAATCCATACAGCAACACTTATAATCCCGGTTGGAGGAATCACCCTAACTTCGATTGGGGAGGGAATCACAACCAAGGTGGGTCGAGTAACCATTAGAGCAACAATTCTGGGAATCGAGGAAACCCTCCACCTTTTCACCAAAACCAGAATCAGGGTTGATAACTTATAGAAATACAAGTTATTTTTGCTCTTAAGTTGGAATAACTAAGGTTTTTTATGATAGATTCTCCTCATTTTTAGAAGAAACGCATGGATTTATTCAAATATTAGCAAACTCATGCAAAAGAAGTTTTATTACCAAATATAGCGGCACTAATGCATTGTATTGCAGGATTTCAATGCAAGGATTAACGCTAACGCATTAGACAAGTGCCGCAGGAAAAGCTCTAATGCATGGGCCATGTGTCGGAGGGAGTTCAACGTAGAGAAGATTCATTGCTCCAGGCTAATTGTGTCACGTTACCACTTGCAAGTATAAGCACCTGCAGCAGGCGGCCTCTGAAAAGCTTCCATGCAGCAAGCGGTGTCTGAAAAGCTTCCAAGAGTCAGGCGGCTAATCAGGGCATGGACTTTAATGCTGACTAGGATATGGACTTTAATGTTGCCCATTCACCAACTGCACGTGACCAATGCCTATAAATAGATGAAGTCCCTCTAGAGTTAAGAAGTTCGAAAATTAAAAAGATCTTTACTTTATGTATATTGTAGTCATAATTCTAGTTCTGTAGAGGTTGTGTTGTGGTGCTAGACGATCAGAAGGTTGAGAACCACCACTACCGTCGGTCAGGGAGCGAAGGAAGCTACTCTTGAGAAAGATACTTCATTCAATTCCTAAACAAGTGATTGTACACAACGAGATTGAGCCAAAGAAATACAAGAGATTGTATTCTTTGGCTTAACTCAGTTTCCTTCTTCTCATTTATCACTTTCATTCCATTTGATTAAATATTGCTTTTGTAAAGACTCTCTGTTTCTTTATAAAATTCATATATTTGATCCATCATACTTGCCATTGTTTATTTCTTGTTTATGTTGAATGCATTAGTACTTTATGCCAAACTTCATTTCAATGCTCAAGCCAACTTGACAAATTGGTAAAAAAACGTCTGTAACTTAGATTGTTCGAAAGAATAACTAACCTGCATCAAGTAGGACGCCTAGTACAGCTAGAGATAGACTTACTGGTGTATATTGCATTATGTGTTAGATACATGCATCCTAGAGATAAGTTTTGTATGTTATTCGCATTGAGAAATGTTGAATGAAGTCTAAAGATAAACAAATCACTCCATCTCATCCATATCACATCCTAGCTTGTGTACATTCATCTTAGATCGACGCGTCCACTTACATTAAACTTCATTCTCACATGATCCATCACCAATTACTCAACTCTTTTGCATCTCTTGCGCAGGCACAGCAATTTAGTGTAAATAATACATTTCTAACATTCATTTAGGAAAACCCCTACAGTAAATACAACGCAAGGTCTATGTTTTTTTAACTGAATCCCTGAGTTCGACCCTGGACTTACCAGGAACCTAAATTAGATTTATACATGGGTCTGGTTTAGGAAAACTTGAATGTCATTAGAAAGAGTTGTATGCGTTCTGTGCATATATCTAACGCCCAACGCGTTACAATTATTTAAACGCATCGAAGTATAAACGCATCACTTATACTTGGAACTTTTCTTCAATTTATTTTATACAATATACTCCTAGAGAAAATCACGATAGCAACGAACAAGGGTCATCAGAGACAACCGCAAAACCAACCATCCTCCTCAAACACCTCTGGAAATTCATTGGAGTCTCAGCTCAAGCAATATATTGAGAAGAATGATGTTGTCATGCAGCCGCAAGCATCTTCAATCAAAAACTTGGAGATCCAAGTTGGGCAACTAGCAGCCGAACTACGCAATAGAACACCTGAAATGCTGCAAAGCAATTCCAAAGCCTCAGGAGCACACGGGAAGGAGCAATGTCCTTGACGACATTCTGCAGGTTAGCTTGACTGCCTGCAAAGGTGTAGATTGCGTTCATCATGGGAAAATTGTCTTCCGGTCCATATCTCTAAATTCTATGTTTAATTGCTTTCTTAATTACCGTCTTTATTGCTTAATGAATTTTGTTATTTATTGCTTCCTTAAACTTGTTTTTTATTGCTTTATGAAATTACTTCTTATTTAATTCACTTGCGTTAATTTCCATGCTCTATTTAATCTTCTTACTTTTCTGTATTAAATGTGTTATTCTTAAACTTTGGTGAATGATTGTGTAAGAAAGAATGATTACCGCAAAGTCCTAGCGACTTGCATTGATAAAAAAAAAATTATGTACATAATAAAGATGATGGGTGTATCTTGTGCTAACAAGAGACACTTTGCATTCATCCTACCCAAATGCATTATGTTGAGGGGTGTGTTGCGCTCGTATGTATTTTTCGCCCGTCCTTACTGAAAACGTACTATGTTGAGGTAGTGTTGTGCCAATAGAAATACTGTGCGCCCGTTTTCTAGAAATGCGTTGAGTTGAGGGGTGTGTTGCGCTGATACATGCGTTGTTGCCCGTCCTCTGCAAAGATGCATTTGTGTTGATGAAGGCATTGCGTTGATTCTTAACCTTGCGCCCATCCGAATAAAACACAAAAGACAAATTCGTTTTGCAAATAGAGTAGTCCAATCGTTTAGGCTTCCAAGGAAATGATGATTTCGTAGATGAAAGGACATACTTCTCTACTGATTCATAAATGTGAGGAGCGCGGCGATAGGCTTTTTGAGTACCTCGAGGCTTGCCATCGTAGAACTTGCATTGGGCCCATTAAGGCCCAACCTATAATTCCAGCCTCCTTCTTCTTAGGTCGTCTATTTGAGCCTTTTGCAAACAGAAACCCTAATCGCCTCTGCATACCCAGACTTTCCACTTTCTTCCTAAAACCCTAAGAATTTCCCAGCTTTTTCACTCAGTACAACCATGGCTGACCAGTCTTCCCATTCATCTTCTTTACCTTCATCACCCTCACAAGCCCAAATTACTGCAAGAGAGGCGGCATTCTTAGCAACAAGTCGCCGTCTTGCCACCCAACCAAAACCCATCCTTCGAGTCGCCGAAAAACCTTGGCGAAAGCCTTTAACAGCCAGACCACTATGCATTAGAGAGGGGTAGAGCACGGAGAGTGCCCCACTCCCAACACTGTCTTATGAAAGCAAGAGAAAAAGAAGAGACGACAGAAAAGTGTTCGAGAGTATTTTGAGTAACATGGAGAAGGAAGGAGGGTTGCCCGAAGCGGGGGTTATTAATCAGCCACTACTTTCGGAGGAGAAGATAGAGGAAGCTTCGAGAAGGAGCACCCTGGCCGTTTCGGATCCTAAGGAAACTGTTCAAACAGAATCCCATGAGGGACCCATCAGGGTTGCTTTGGAGGAAGCGATGGCGGAGAAGCAGCCTGAAATGGTTGAGGAGAAGAAGAAGAAGAAGATCAAGGAGGAGAGGGCTGAAGAAGATGAGGAAGCCCATCCAATCAAGAAGAAAGAAAGAAAAACGAGTGAAAAGAAGGAACGCAAGCGGGAGGAGAAGCGCCTGAAGAAGGAGGAAGAGAAGAGAAAGAAGGCTGAGAGCCTAGAAATCGACGAAGAATCCACCTCCGCAAGGGTGGATAAGGGGGAGTAAGCATAACAACAAGAATCAGCACAACCTGAAGAGAAAACAAGGCAAATAAGAACGGTTGCGACTGATGATGGAGAAGATTCAGACGTCAACCCCCTTATGCAGTGTCGCAAGGAGAATGTGCCGTAAGGGTCAACAATCGACCCGCCAATTTTGCAAAGTGCAGTAGAGGAAAATGAAAGGAGAATAAGAGATGAGGAAGAAAAGCAAGAGAAGATGTTGCGGGCACAACAGATCATCGCAGAAGGCAATTTAAGGAGAATATTACAAGATGAAGAAGTGCGCCGCAACAACGCAATCTCGGCAGAAGAGGAAAGAATAAGGCTCGAGGAAGAACAACACATTTTACTAGCCTCAGGGCAGTTCGAAAGAGAATTTGAGAAAGAAACGAGAGAAGAAGAAGAGGCAGAAAAGAAGAAGAAGGAAGAAAAGGAGAAGAGTCGCAGAGCAAATGTTCAGCGCATTCGAGAGAAGAAGGGCAAAGAAATTGCGGAGTGGGAGAAGGAAGAACAACGCAAGGAAAGGGAAAAGAAACAAAGGCAAAGATCCCGCATTGCGTTGACAAAAGAAAGGGCAAAGCAGTAGCGGAAAGCAGTGAGTCTGCGTTGGTTAAGGGACGACCAACAAAGAAGAAAAAGAATGATGATATGATGATGGAGATGGGATTCTTCCCTACGCCAACGCCACTACCGGTCTTAATCACAAGTGTTGTATTGGAACATGGATGGGAAACATTTTTCCAGTGCCCATCCATCGTCATCCCAACGGTAGTGCAAGACTTCTATAATGGATGGCTCCATGGCACCAAAGATGTGGTGACCATGAAAGGGGAAGTAGTGTCTTTCAGCGCAAAGGACATCAATGAACTATATTAGATGAAGGACATCCCGGATGCGCCAGGTAATAAAATCATTGATGATCCCACATAACAACAGATGGACGATGCGTTGAGGATATTAATGCAATCGGGCACTCAGTGGTCGTTATCAATGAAAGGCATTAGAACCCTTGTATCCAATAGACTGCTTTCAGAAGCGCGACTTTAGGTATATTTGGTGAAACGGAAATCATCCCGACTTCACATGACAAAACAATTTCGAGGGATAGAGTCATGGTCGCATACTGCATCGCACGCATTCCAATAGACGTGGGCCAGTTGATTGCAAGACAGATTTGAGGTTTTGTGGGGCACATAAGAGGCCAATATTTCTTTCCTTGGACAGTCTCAAGCCTATGCCTCTCACTAGGTGTGGGTATTGAAGAGGAACCAATGCCGAAGTACATGGTCTCATCAACATCAAGATTTTGAGAATACTTCTTAAAGATTCTCCATATTGCCCCGAACTTCCACCTAAAAGGCCCATGATCGACTTAAATGCACCGCAGCAGCCGAAACCAAAGAAACAACGAAAGGTTGACAAAGGAAAGGAAAAAGTCCAAGAGTCATCACCGCAAGATCCTGAACCCTTGGACCCTTTTCCATTGATCATCCGCCCTCCAAACCCTCCTGTAGAACCCCCTTCCCCACTTCCCGAGCATTTTACCAACCTTCTCCTTGCTCCTGATTCACCCAACGCATATCCAGTAGCTCCATCCTCCCCTTCATTTTCACTACAATTTTCCCTTCCACTACCGCATGTTGATGACCCATGCGATTTGGGTGAAGGTACTTCTGTCCAACCCCAAAATGTTGATGGCAAAACATCGCAGGCGCAGCCCACCATTGCCACCCTAGCTGCTGAACTTACTGATATGCATTCTCTTCTTTCTCATCAGCATGATTACTTCTGTCAGTGAATAACGGAGGTATACGAACAACAAGAAGAGTTGCAACGCAGTGTTGCGATGACCAGGTAGATGTTGATCAACATTCAACGCAATATCTATACGATCCACTTAAACCAAAGACAAGTAGTAAAGCACAACCATGAGTACTTCAACTGCTTGACAGCCTATCTCCATGGTCCCATGGTGCCTCCGCACTTACAGAAACATTTGCACTTTGAAGAAACTCCTCATGTTCCTCCACAAAATCCTCCTCCCAAACCTCCTCCTCAATAAATCAATAATTTTTTTTTATTGCGGTCATTCTTTCTTTTTTAATTCATTCATTATTTCTATGTATTGAAGCTGTTACTTGATTCTTTGTACATGCTCAAATTTTGTATTGCGTTATTTGTAATTCTTTGTATACTTAGTTAATTTTTAATACAACTGAGTAACAATTCTTTCCGTATGCGTTGGCCTCTTATTTATCATCCTTTGTCAATTATTGCAATGTTCTTTATCTTTTATTTTGCATTATTCATTGTATTGCCATGATGAGTTATATGCATACCCTTAGAAACATTTCCCACACTTTGTATTTTTTGACTAACACTTAGATCATTCGTAGCAATAGCACTGCTTTACCTTTTATCCTTCAAGACTTTGCTCAAACCTTCTTTTCAAAATTTTGACCAAGCGTTTGTCTATTCTGTCCAAAACAACACAATGAGGACCTTGCGCAACTCTAAATTTTGGGATGGGGAAGGTCTGAGCAGATGCGACCAAGTGGATGCGGTCATTAGAAAATGCGTTCATTATAAAAATAAAAAAAAATCATACAAAACTCCAATGTCAGCGCAAGGGAAATTCCAACAACATCCCAACCTGATAAGAGTTAAGTTATGAAAGGAACTTTCTCGTAGTTGGATGTTCGCATGACACCTGTGGGAGCAAGCCAAAACGAAGGTGGGTTTCCAAGAACGAAGCAATATGAAAAGAAAAAAAAAACTAAGAGAAAAAAATAAGAGTAGAAGAGACAACTCCTCTGACCAGCAGAAGTAAAACTTAGCTGAAAATCAAGAGTTGAAGTTGAGATTGACACACAACCATAGTTGGATGTTCGCATGACACCCGTGGGAACAAGCCAAAACGAAGGGTGTAACCTGTTAGCTTTTTGGCCCTTAATCTCAAATTAATTAATTAATTAATCAATATTTTGATGATAACAAACTCAATTTTTAATTACTGAAAATCTTAGTGTTTTAATATGTCCATAGCATAGAGCTCGGAACAACGATTCCAACACCTCTTGAATCACTCAAATTAGAGCTAAAACGAAGACGATATAACCGAAACAATTCTATAGAGAAAATACCGTGGTGGATGACGTGGCATAACCAAACCATTTGCATGTAGACATGTGGCAGCATATTGGTTGAATGGTGGATCATTAAGAGATTAACATATGATGAACTTTTGATTTTTGGATTGATTTAAAATTTAAAAAAAAATGAAATTTAAAAGAAATTTAAAAGGAAAATAAATTTAATATTATTTTATGTTTGTGTCTAATGGCTAGTTTTTTACACATGGTATGTTTTTTTATTTTTGGATTGACTTTAAAGAAAATTAATTTAAAAAGAAAATTAATTTAAAAAGAAAATGAATTTAAAAAGAAAATGAATTAAAAGGAAAATGAATTTAATATTATTTTATGTTTGTGTCTAATGACTAGTTTTTGACACATGGTATGTTTTTTATTTTTTGGATTAATTTTAAAAAGAAAATGAATTTAATATTATATTTTGTTTGTATCTAACGACTAGTTTAGTTTAAAATCTCCACCATTGTTTTTTCTTTTCCAAAATCCAATGATCCAAATTAATTGTGGTTTCTAAAAATTTTTCCATCTCTATATAAACCATCTTCCTCTCCAAATTTTAAACTAACAAATTTTACATTTCATAATCCTCCAAAACTCAAAAGTTCCATTGTTGCTCTCTCTAAGTTCCCAATTTTTTTTTTCATCTTATACTTGAGAGAGTGTTATTGTATTGTGAGGATAAACTTGTTGAGTGCTTAAACTTGTAAATCCACTCTAGTGAGAGTTATATTGTGTTATTCAAAAATTCCAACATTTGTAATGGTTTGATCCTAAACCGTGGAAAGGATCGGGTTTGCTCTTGAACCCGTAAAAGAAGCGGTGGTGTAACAGTTGGACTCTAATCCATGGAAAGAGTCGGAAAGATTTATTCAAATTCTCAAGAGGCGCTTGGGAAGTGGAGTAGGTCAAGTTTGATCGAACCACTATAAAAATTACGGTGTCTTCTTCTTTAACTCTTTTCTTTTTATTTTTGCAATTAATTTAAGCAATTTATTGTATATTTTAGTTTGTTCTTATGTATTTGCTAAAATTTGATAGAATTAAATTATCACATTTTTTGTCATCTTATTTGTTGCATAATTTTAATTTTTCTTATTATTTATAAAAAGTGTATTAATTAGTTTAATTGGGTTAATTTAGAAAAAAAAAAGTTTAATTAAACCCTATTCACCCCCTCTAGGGTTGCCATATCGATCCAACAATTGGTATCAGAGCGGGTTGCTCTTCTTGAAATATTTATTTCTTGATAAACTTAATTGTTTTTTAGCTATGGCAACTTTAGGTTTTATCCCTTTTACCGATAGTCAATCTATTACAAAGCCTCCTTTCTTTAATGGTACTAATTATAGTTATTGGAAAAATAGAATGAGATTTTTCTTGCTTTCTATTGATTATGATTTATGGGATATTGTTGAGGAAGGTTTTAAAATTCCAACAAAAGATGTTGATGGTGTTAGCACTATAAAACCTAAGGAAGAATGGTCAATAAATGAAAAGAAAGCATGCTCTTTAAATGCCAAAGCTATTAATTGCTTATTTTGTGTTTTGAATGAAGTTGAGTATAATAGAGTGTCTATTTGCAAAACCGCTAAAGAGATATGGGATAAATTAGAAATTACTCATGAAGGAACTAGTCAAGTAAAAGAAACAAAGATTGACATGTTAGTTCATCAATATGAAATGTTTAAAATTGATGAAAATGAAGCTATTTCCGATATGTTTATTAGATTTATTAACATTGTCGATGCTTTAAAAGGACTTGGAAAAAAGTACTCAAATCTTGAGAAGATAAAGAAGCTATTGTGGTCTTTGCCTAAACAATGGAAGCCTAAAGTCACCGCCATTCAAGAGGCAAAGGATCTCAAATTTTTCTCCATTGATGAAATCATGGGCTCATTGTTGACGCATGAGATAAAGATCAAGAAAAACATGGAGGATGAGAAGAAAAAGAAAGAAAAGAGTATAGCTTTAAAGACCATCTCTTTAGAAGTTGACTCCCAAGATGAAGATGACCTTGATGAAGATGATGTTGCCTATCTTTCACGTAAGTATAAGAACTTCATCAAGTGAAAGAAGCAATTCAAGAAGCAATTCAAGAAGCATCTCTTCAACAAAAAAGAGTCAAAAGGGGAAAAGAGCAAAAAGGATGAGGTAATATGCTATGAATGCAAGAAGCCGGGTCATATTAGAATTGATTGTCCTTTTCTCAAATCATCTAAGAAATCTAAGAAGAAAGCAATGAAAGCTACTTGGGATGATAGCGATGAAAGCAAAAGTGGGAGTGATAATGAAGAAGTGGCCAATTTTTGCTTCATGGCTCATAGTGACAAAGAGGATGAATAAAATGATGAGGTAACTCTAGAACCTCTTTCTTATAATGAATTGTTCGAATCTTTTGAAAATATGCAAAATGATTTAGAAAAACTTAGTTCTAAGTATGTTGTACTTAAAAAGAAATACAATGTTTTATCTAGTAAAAATAAGTCTTTATTTGAAGAAATTGCTTGCTTAAAAGAGAATGAGCATGATTCTATGCATAATGATGAAATGAATATCTCTTGTGACAAGCATGCTTTTGATTGTGATGAGAAAAATGCCTTACTTGACAAAGTTAAATTTCTTGAGCATGATAGTTGTGAAAAAAATAATTTGATTAAATTACTCAAAGAAAAGAAATTTAGTGCTTTGCAAGAACTTGATAAGGCTAAAGAATCTATTAAAAAGTTGACAATAGGTGCTCAAAGATTAGACAAGATAATTGAAGTAGGCAAGCCTTTTGGTGATAAAAGAGGTTTAGGCTATATTGATGAATGTTCTACTCTTTCAAGTTCTAAAACTATCTTTGTTAAAGCATCTCATAATATGCCTAAAGGTTGTGTTTAAGCATGTTAAATCTAACTTTGTGCCTATATGTCATTATTATGGTGTTAAAGGTCATATTAGACTTAAGTGTTTTAAATTGAAATATGCTCATACTACTTCTCCAAGAAGAAATTTTTCTCAAAGGGCAAAGTTTCACAATGCTCCAAGGAATAATTTCTCCAAGAAAAGTAGAGTGCATAAATTTGTTGTAAGAGATAAATCTTTGCATAATGTTGTTTGTTTCTCATGTGGAAAGTTTGGACATACAACTTATTCTTGTTACTTGTCTAAATCCAATGCCTTAAATGTCTATACAAAAATAAAATGGATTCCCAAGTTTGTCAATGCTAACCATCTAGGACCCAAACAAGTATGGGTACCAAAGAATCAAACTTGAACATTTGTGTTTGTAGGTTTGTTTGAAAGCCTCTAAAAAGAATAAGTGGTACTTGGATGGTGGTTGCTCGAGGCACATGATGGGAGATCCATCCAAGTTTGTCTCTCTCCAAAAAGGATGGAGATCTTGTAACCTTTGGTGACAACAAGAAAGGTAAAATAATTGGTAAAGGTAGTATAGGTAATGAATCTTCTATTTTAATTGAAAATGAACTTTTGGTTGATGGTTTGAAGCATGATTTACTTAGTATTAGTCAATTGCGTGATAAAGGCTTTAGAGTTATGTTTGATAAAAAGAATTGCATCATTGAAAATGCTAGTATAGAAAAGTTATATTTGTTGGAAATAGAGATGAAAATGTTTATACTATTGATTTGAATGATTGTCCTATTAATGATAAATGTTTATCGGCTTTGCATAATGATTCTTGGTTATGGCATAGAAGACTAGGATATGCTAGCATGCACTTAATTTCAAATATTTTCAAGAATTCTTTGGTTAGAGGTCTTCCCAAATTTAAATTTGAAAAAGACAAAGTTTATGATGCTTGTCAAATGGGTAAGCAAACTAAGTCCTCTTTCAAATCTAAAAATGTAATCTCTACAACTAGACCCCTTCAACTATTACACATGGACTTATTTGGTCGTTTTAAAATTGCTAGTTTTGGAGGGAACTATTATGCCTTTGTGATAGTTGATGATTTTTCAAGATTTACTTGGGTTTTGATGCAAAAACATAAGGATGATGCTTTGAAAAGCTTTTCTAGTTTTGCAAAAAGAGTTCAAAATGAAAAATGTTTTTTGATTTCTAAAATTAGGTGTGATCATGGAGGAGAATTTGATAGCAATGCTTTTGAAACTTTTTATAAAGAAAATGGTTTTTCTCATAATTTCTCTGCTCCAAGAACTCCTCAACAAAACGGTGTAGTTGAAAGGAAAATTTGTACTTTGCAAGAATTTGCTAGATCAATGTTGCATGAGTATAGTTTACCTCTATACTTTTGGGCGGAAACCGTTAACACCGCTTGTTATGTTTTAAATAGAGTTTTAATTAGACATTCTTTGGATAAAACTCCTTATGAACTTTGGCATAACAAAATTCCAAATATTAGGTATTTCAAATTTTTTGGTTGTAAATGTTTTATTTTGAATAACAAAGAAAAACTTGGAAAATTTGATTCTAAGATGGATGTTGGTATTTTCCTTGGCTATTCCTCTACTAGTAAAGCTTATAGAATTTTCAATAAAAGAACTTTAATAATTGAGGAATCTATGCAAGTAGTATTTGATGAATCTTGCAATGTTATTTCTAATGAGCCTATTTATAGTGATGTTTTAGAAGGAAATTTTGGAGATTTACTTGTTAGTGACAAAGGCAAGGAAATTGTTTCAAGTAAGCAAGAGGTGAGCTTAATCGAAAAGAACGAAGTTGGTTTTTCATCTATGCCTAAAGAGTGGAGGTATGCTCCTTCCCATCCCAAAGAATTAATTCTTGGTGATCCCGAACAAGGTGTGAAAACTCGTTTCTCTCTTAATATATTTAATAATCTTGCTTTTGTTTCTCAAATTGAACCAAAAAGTTTTAAAGATGTCGAAAATGATGAATTTTGGATTTTAGCTATGCAAGAAGAATTAAATCAATTTGAAAGGAATAAAGTTTGGGAGTTAGTCCCTAGGCCCTCTCATGCTTCTATAATTGGAACTAAATGGGTCTTTAGAAATAAAATGGATGAAAATGGAAATATCATTAGAAATAAAGCTAGACTTGTATCTCAAGGTTATTGTCAGGAGGAAGGAATAGATTATGAAGAAACTTTTGCACCCGTTGCTAGATTAGAAGCTATTAGAATGTTGCTTGCTTTTGCTTCTTATAAGAATTTCATTTTGTATCAAATGGATGTGAAAAGTGCATTTTTAAATGGTTATATCATGGAGGAAGTTTATGTAGAACAACATCTGGAGTTTGAAAGTTTTGATTTTCTTAATCGTGTCTATAAGTTGAAAAAGGCTCTTTATGGCTTAAAACAAGCTCCAAGAGCTTGGTATGATAGACGTAGTAATTTCTTGCTTGAGAATGGATATAAAATGGGTAAAATTGATACTACTCTTTTTATTAAGACTAAAGAAAATGATATGATTTTAGTACAAATATATGTGGATGATATTATTTTTTGTTTTACTAATCCATCTTTGTGTGAAGAATTTTCTAAGTGTATGCATAGTGAATTTGAGATGAGTATGATGGGAGAACTTAGCTTCTTCCTTGGACTCTAAATCAAACAACTCAAGGATGATATTTTCATAAGTCAAGAAAAATACACAAGGGATTTGCTCAAAAGGTTCAAATTCAATAAAGGTAAAATTGCAAAAACTCCTATGAGCACATCGACTAAGCTTGACAAGGATGAAAAAGGTAAGTGTGTGGATATAAAAACTTATAGAGGTATGATTGGATCTTTACTTTATTTAACCGCTAGTAGACCCGATATTATGTTTAGTGTATGTCTTTGTGCTAGATTTCAATCTTGTCCTAAGGAATCACATTTACATGCCATTAAAAGAATTTTTAAATATTTTCTTGGTACTATTGATTTAGGCTTATGGTATCCTAGAAATGTTGAATTTAATTTGGTAGGATATTCCGATCCGGATTTTGTGGATAGTTTACTTGACCGTAAGAGTACTAGTGGGACCAGTCAATTTCTTGGTAGTTCCTTAGTTTCTTAGTTTAGTAAAAAGCAAAATTCAGTTGCCTTATCTACTACCGAAGCGGAATATATTGCAGTTGCTAGTTGTTGTGCTCGAATTCTTTAGATGAAACAAACTCTTTGTGATTTTGGATTAAAGTTTGATAATGTGCCTATATTTTGTGATAATACTAGTGCTATTAATTTGACTAAAAATCCTATACATCATTCTAGGACTAAGCATATTAATATTAGGCATCACTTTATTAGAGAGCATGTGTAAAATGATAATATTACTCTTGAATTTGTAGGCTTTAATAATCAATTAGCGGATATTTTTACCAAGCCTTTGAATGAAGAAAACTTTTGCAAAAATAGGCTTGAGCTCGATATTATTCCTTGTGATGCCTCCTGATTTTATAATTTTACTTGTTAAATCTTTTAGAAGGCATTTTGATAGGGGGAGATATGGAAAACATTTGTTAATAGTCTTAAGGGAGTTGTGCTAAATTTATGTTCGTTTTTAAGGGAAACATTTATAGAGTTCTAAATTTTTCTTAATTATTCTTTTTGATGATTCCAAAGGGGGAGAAGTTTAAGAAAAATATGCTATAAATTTGTTATGATTTTGATTGTATTAATTAGGGGGAGAATTTTATTTTTTGAGTGAATTTTATTATGTGCTACATATGATTTACATGTATTTCAAGCTATTTTTCTTGAATGGTTTGTCATCATCAAAAAGGAGGAAATTGTTGGCTTTTTGGCCCTTAATCTCAAATTAATTAATTTTAATTAATTGATTAATCAATGTTTTGAAGATAACAAATTCAATTTTTAATTACTAAAAATCTTAGAGTTTTAGTATATCCATAGCATAGAGCTCAGAACAACGATTCCAACACCTCTTGAATCACTCGAATCGGAGCTAAAACAAAGACGATATGACCAAAACAAGTCTATAGAGAAAATACTGTGTGGATGACGTGGCATAACCAGACCATTTGCATGTAGACATGTGGCAGCATATTGGTTGAATGGTGGATTATTAAGAGATTAACATATGATGGACTTTTGATTTTTGGATTGATTTAAAATAAAAAAAATGAAATTTAAAAGAAATTTAAAAAGGAAAATAAATTTAATATTATTTTATATTTGTGTCTAACGGCTAGTTTTTTTACACATGGTATGTTTTTTTTATTTTTGGATTGACTTTAAAGAAAATGAATTTAAAAAGAAAATTAATTTAAAAAGAAAATGAATTAAAAGAAAAATGAATTTAATATTATTTTATGTTTGTGTCTAATGGCTAGTTTTTGAGACATGGTATGTTTTTTTATTTTTTGGATTAATTTTAAAAAGAAAATGAATTTAATATTATATTTTGTTTGTATCTAACGACTAGTTTAGTTTAAAATCTCCACCATTGATTTTTCTTTTCCAAAATCCAATGGTCCAAATTAATTGTGGTTTCTAAAAATTTTTCCATCTCTATATAAACCATCTTCCTCTCCAAATTTTAAACTAACAAATTTTACATTTCATAATCCTCCAAAACTCAAAAGTTCCATTGTTGCTCTCTCTAAGTTCCCAATTTTTTTTTTCATCTTATACTTGAGAGAGTGTTATTGTATTGTGAGGATAAACTTGTTGAGTGCTTAAACTTGTAAATCCACTCTAGTGAGAGTTGTATTGTGTTATTCAAAAATTCCAACATTTGTAACGGTTTGATCCTAAACCGTGGAAAGGATCGGGTTTGTTCTTGAAGCCGTAAAAGGAGCGGTGGTGTAACAGTTGGACTCTAATCCATGGAAAGAGTCGGAAAGATTTATTCAAATTCTCAAGAGGCGCTTGGGAAGTGGAGTAGGTCGAGTTTGATCGAACTACTATAAAAATTACGGTGTCTTCTTCTTTAACTCTTTCCTTTTTATTTTTGCAATTAATTTAAGCAATTTATTGTATATTTTAGTTTGTTCTTATGTATTTGCTAAAATTTGATAGAATTAAATTATCACATTTTTTGTCATCTTATTTGTTGCATAATTTGAATTTTTCTTATTATTTATAAAAAGTGTATTAATTAGTTTAATTGAGTTAATTTACAAAAAAAAAAAAAAAAGTTTAATTAAACCCTATTCACCTCCACTCTAGGGTTGCCATATCAATCCAACATAACCATGATCAACAATCTCTAATTAAATAACGCAACCCGACCACTGCATTCAAGTCGTATCAAGTTGTTTTTGCATGAAGAGGTAAACATTCCTTTCAAAACAAGAAGAGGATTTTTTAGTAGAGATTTGTTGTATAAAATAATAAAGTAGGGCTTGTTTATGAATTATCAAGGATGGAAAGAAATTGCGTTGTTAAGTAATGTTGTCTAAGTGGAGCATTCGAAGCAACCAATCGACGCAAAATAAGGATAAGAATTGAACGATATTTCCTTAGTTGAAGATATGCTTGAGGATACACATATATCTAAATTTAGGGGTGCGATAACTTGTAGAAGTACAAGTTATTTATACTATTTTATTTAGATATTGCGGCTAAAAGAAAGAAAAGTTGCGTCGATAGTATAGAAATTGGCTAAGAAATGCGAAAATTATAAAATGTCGTCAATACACCCACTAACACCATTGCGACGATAGAATAGAGTGTTTCAATTTATGTTTTGTAGGAAATCAGTCACCGCATGCGTTCACGACTCAAAGATAAAATAAATAACGCATCGACGTCGCATTGCGCCTATCAATCGAGAACGAAGAAATGATCAACGCAATGACGGCGCATGCAACAATCGATCAAGAGCTTAGCGATCAACGCAATTTTAACCGCATGTGGTAATAAAAAACAATACCGCATACGGCGATGGATCGAAGGTGTAAAGAGTAGCACAATTGCAGAGGATTCTGACAAGTGTACAGCTTTCAGTTATGTATTTCTGACGGGTTGATTGCGTAATAGAAAGAATATTCACTCTGCCATTTCAGGAACTACCATAATCATACAGTGGGGACCATAAAGTCAAAGAGCCAAGCTTCACCTATAAATAGCTTCTGTAAATTCATTGAAAAACATACATGAATACATAGAGACGTGTATATACTGATTCTAAGAGAGAGACTGGTCTGAAGCGACTATCCAGAGTAGATTTGGGAAGAACCACGAGACAAAGTCGAGAGGTGAGTCTCCAAGCAAAGAAACCTTCCAATCCCCGTAGTTGAAGCTCTGTGCGAAGGTCACTTCTACTGGTAAAGCAAGCCTAAGAGGGAAGCTTTCCTCTCCATTACTTCCACATGCCGGCAAGCACAATCTCCATTCAGGATCTGTGTCAAGACGTTGACACTCTTTCTGTATTTGTTTCTAATCTCTATTTCATCATTTGTACTCATCTTCTCTAATCTTTCATTCACACCATGTATCAAACGCTTAATCTTAGTATTAAATGTTATGATCATCACCATTGTCATCTCTCTGTCTATTTCCGTTCATCCATAATCCATTTTCTCCATGATGTTTTCCTAATTCCCTAGGTAATTAGCGAGAATTAAGCAAGTAAATTAATTTGTGTTAAGGAAATAATTAAGTTTAGCTAAAGCATGCTCGACGACATCTTCACCTGTGAGAGCAGAAGTGAAGATGTTATTCTGCCTATCGAGAGAAGGTTGGAAGAATGTGTTAACTAAAGCGAGAAGTACTTCCAGAGATGGAAGCAACCTTGCGTTCATCACATTCATCCCTGTTTCACCATAGAGATATGGGAACGCGGCTGATCATCAAGAGGTGTATGCCAAGGGAAAGAGAACCTTAGTTGCATCTTTAACACAATTGACAAACTTGCAATGCTTTTACTAATTACTCTTTCTATTTCTGATTCATCCATAAAAACTTGCCATCACATACCACGATCCTTTGTATAACTTCACAATCAGTCTCGACCTCAGTATCCTGTATCATGTATCTTTTATCTTGTATCATATTAGTTTAGGATTTTATTTTATTAACGCAATTTTATTTTATCAACACAATTTTATTTCATCGCAATTTATATTCCTGTATAAACCAAATTCTTTATTCATTGTTAAACTAGTTGCATGTATCACAAAAGTAACGCATTAACGAAAACAATCCTTGTGTTCGACCTTGAATTATTCTGAGAAACTTGCGTTGGAATTATACTTGGTTTCAGCGCAAGGAAACTTGTGACACACATTACTCTATCGCATACTACAAGCATTTCATTAACAACACATATATTTAAAAGTAGTATCGCATAAAGTATCTTTAACGCATATACTTGCTCATTCATTCATATTCATATTTTTCCACATGCTTAAAGATAAAAATTAGCAGTATCAAGTTTATGGCGCCGTTGCCGGGGACATGAGCTTATATGAGTCATTCTTTCACCAATAATATGCATAAGTGATAACACAACTAACACTCCACTTTCATGTCATCAAGTTTATGGCGCCGTTGACAGGGACATGAGTTGTATGAGTCATTCTTTCACCAGTAATGTGCATAAGAAATAACACAGCATAACATTCCATTTTCATGTTCAAACAGAATCCTACGAGGGACCCATCAGGGTTGCTTTAGAGGAAGCGGTGGCAGAGAAGCAGCCTGAAATGGCTGAGGAGAAGAAAAAGAAAAAGATCAAGGAGAAGAGGCTGAAGAAGATGAGGAAGCCCATCCAATCAAGAAGAAAGAAAGAAAAACGAGTGAAAAGAAGGAACGCAGGCGGGAGGAGAAGCGCTTGAAGAAAGAGGAAGAGAAGAGAAAGAGGGTTGAGAGCCTAGAAATCGACGGAGAATCCACCTCCGCAAGGGTGGATAAGGGGGAGTCAGTGCAACAACAAGAATCAGCGCAACCTGAAGAGAAAACAACGCAAATAAGAACGGTTCCGACTGATGATGGAGAAGATTCAGACATCACCCCCTTTATGTGGCGTCGCAAGGAGAATGTGTCGTAAGGGTCATCAATCGACCCGCCAATTTTACAAAGTGCAGTAGAGGAAAAGGAGAGGAGAAGAAAAGAGGAGGAAGAAAAGCAAGAGAAGATGTTGCGGGCACAACAGATCATCACAGAAGGCGATTAAAGGAGAAAATTACAAGATGAAAAAGTGCGCCGCAACAACGCAATCTCGGTAGAAGAGGAAAGAATAAGGCTCGAGGAAGAACAGTGCATTTTGCTGACCTCAGAGTAATTCGAAAGAGAGTTTGAGAAAGAAATGAGATAAGGGAAGAAAAGAAGAAGAGGCTAGAGCAAATGTTCAGCGCATTCGAGAGAAGAAGGGCAAAGAAATTGCAGAGTGGGAGAAGGAAGAACAACGCAAGGAAAGGGAAAAGAAACAAAGGCAAAGACCCCGCCTTGCGTTGACAAAAAAGAAGGGCAAAGCAGTAGCGGAAAGCAGTGAGTCTGGGCTAAGGGACGACCAACAAAGAAGAAAGAGAATGATGATATGATGATGGAGATAGGATTCTTCCCTGCGCCAATGCCACTATCAAACTTAATCACAAGTGTTGTATTGGAACATGGATGGAAAACATTTTGCCAGTGCCCCTCCATTGTCATCCCAACGGTAGTGCAAGACTTCTATAATGGACGGCTCCATGGCACCAAAGATGCGGTGACCATGAAAGGGGAAGTAGTGTCTTTCAGCGCAAAGGACATCAATGAATTATATTAGATGAAGGACATCTCGGATGCGCCGGGTAATAAAATCATTGATGATCCCACAGAACAATAGATGGAAGATGCGTTGAGGATATTAATGCAACCGGGCACTCAGTGGTCGGTATCAATGAAAGGCATCAAAGCCCTTGTATCCAATAGACTTCTTCCAGAAGCACAGCTTTGGGTATATTTGGTGAAACGGCGACTCATCCCGACTTCACATGACAAAACAATTTCGAGGGATAGAGTCATAGTCGTATACTGCATCCTACGCGACATTCCAATAGACGTGGGCCAGTTGATCGCAAGACAAATTCGAGGTTTTGTAGGGCACATAAGAGGCCAATATTTCTTTCCTTGGATAGTCTCAAACCTATGCCTCTCACTAGGTGTGAGTATTGAAGAGGAACTAATGTCAGAAGTACATGGTCTCATCAACGTCAAGATTTTGAGAATGCTTCTCAAAGATTCCCCACATTGCCCTAAACTTCCACCTAAAAGGCCCATGATCGACTTAAATGCACCGTTGCAGCCGAAACCAAAAAACAACGGTTTACAAAGGAAAGGAAAAAGTCCAAGAGCCATCACCGCAAGATCCTGAACCCTTGGACCCTTTACCTTTGATCATCCACCCTTCAAGCCCTCCTGCAGAACCCGCTTCCCTACTTCCCAAGCATTTTCCCAACCTTCTCCTTGCTCCTGATTCACCCAACGCATATCCAGTAGCTCTATCCTCCCCTTTATCTTCACCGCAATTTTCCCTTCTTCCGCCGCATGTTGATGACCCATGCGATTTGGGTGAAGGCACTTCTGCCCAACCCCAAAACGTTGGTGGCGAAACATCGCAGGCGCAGCCCACCATTGCCACCCTAGCTATTGAACTTACTGATATGAATTCTCTTCTTTCATCAGCATGATTACTTCTGCCAACGAATAACGGAGGTATACGAGCAACAAGAAGAGTTGCAACGCAGTGTTGTGATGACCAGGCAGATGTTGATCAACATTCAACACAATAACTATACGATCCACCTGAACCAAAGACAAGTAGCAGAGCGCAACCATGAGTACTTCAACTTCTTGATAGCCTATTTCCATGGTCCCATGGTGCCTCCACACTTACTGCAACATTTGCACTTTGAAGAAGCTCCTCGTGTTCCTCCACAAAATCCTCCTCCCAAACCTCCTCCTCAATAAATCAATAATTTTTTTTATTGCAGTCATTCTTTCATTTTTAATTCATTCATTATTTCTATGTATAGAAGTTGTTACTTGATTGTTTGTACATGCTCAAATTTTGTATTGCGTTATTTGTAATTCTTTGTATACTTGGTTAATTTTTAATACAACTGAGTAACAATTCTTTCTGTATGCGTTAGCCTCTTATTTATCATCCTTTGTCAATTATTTATCATGCTCAAATTTGAGGAGATGAGATGGGTTCCATATGCATCTACCGTTGGCAGTTTGATGTACACGATGCTCTGTACTCATCCAAACATCTGCTACATTGTGGGCATAGTCAGTAGGTATCAGTCTAACCTAGGCCAGGGTTACTGGGCTGCAGTGAAGAACATCCTCAAGTATCTTCGGAGAACAAGGGACTACATGCTCGTGTATGGTTCGAGGGATTTGATCCTTACAGGATACACAGATTCTGACTTTCAAATTGATAAGTACTCTCGCAAGTCCACATCAGGGTCAGTCTTTACTGTTAATGGAGGAGTTGTAGTATGGCGAAGCATTAAGCAGAGGTGCATCGCCGATCCACTATGGAGGCGAAGTATGTAGCGGCTTGCAAAGTTACTAAGGAGGTCGCCTGGCTTAGGAAGTTTTTGATAGACCTGGAAGTTATTCCAGATATGTCTAGGCCCATTACCCTCTATTATGATAATAGTGGGGCAGTGGCGAACTTCAAGGAGCCAAGGAGTCACCGCGCGGTAAACACATAGAGCGGAAGTATCATCTGATCCGCGAGATAGTGCATCGAGGGGACGTGATCGTCACGCAGATCGCTTTAGAGCACAATGTTACTGGCCCGTTTACAAAGGCTCTCGTGGCTACAGTGTTTGAGGGTCACCTACGAAGCATGGGTCTATAGGATCGCCTGCAGCTGAACTAGGGCAAGTGGGAGATTTTATTGTACTGGGCTTTTATACCCTAGTTTATTGTTTTGTACTAAGTTTTTTGTACACCCCACTTCGCTTTAGGACAAGTGGGAGATTAGTGGGGTTGATGCCCTAAAGTCTCGTGTCTTGTAGTTTGTAAACATAATATACGAACACCTGTGATTGTTAATATATGATATTTACTTCACATCTTGTTGTTTTGCTCGGTTATTTGTTTTATTTGCTTTACCACAAACCAATAAACATAAAATCCCTGGTTATTTGTATGTGACTCAAGCATGTATGTGGTGACATATAAGTGGATCATGTCTTGAGTGATAACCAAAATGGTCTGTAGTATATGGATATAGGAGAGAAACCTTATCATGGTAACGCTACGGACGCTGCCCGCTTTGTGGAATGGTCACAAGTGTTGTGACTTGTCACAGATGGTCTGATCCTGATCATTCGTGTTAGGGATATGCGAGCGGGGGCGTCTTATACAAAGAGTTGGTATAAGACCTAACTATGAAGTGTTAATGTCTCGTTATATAACACCGTTCATGACAGAGACTTCACTTCACTAGGATGACCATAGGTAACATGACCTCAATCCTGAGTGAGTTGGGAACTCTTGCCATTGAGGGCGGTCCTTTGATTTGTATAAGTGCGAGTGGCCAAGTCGTCGATTCAAACCTACCATTTTGAGGATTCGTCTGATTTGGGAGCTGGAAACTCAACTACACAAGATGGAATTCACTCATTCCCCAAGGCAGGGGTAAATAGATAGATGGCTTCCTTAAAAGGCTCCAAGAAAAGAAGAAACGATAATGCCATTGTACCTACAGATACAATGACAACTTTGGCCAGACAGATAGTCGCGGTGACCTCTCTTCTACAATCGATGGCGCTTAATTAAGGTGCCCTCTCCCAAGGATCAGTGCAACCCAATGCGCCGACACAAGTGGCCACAATAAGTTGCATCCAATGTAGAGGGGGCCATGCAGTAGAAATGTGCCCATCAAACCCGCAACAAGTGTGTGCTATCCAGAAAAATCCACTCTTTGGGTTTTTTACATCGAGGATACCCGGGTTTCTCTTGTGGTGGTGTCGTCCCTGCTGCATTGTTCGTGTACGTTCGAATCGTGCTGTTACAGTCGACATACTTGCTGGGTGCTAGTAGATCGGTGGGTGGTTTTCCACTACTTAAGGTTCAGACATATGGTATGAACCTTTTTCTTTGTTATTTATTGTTTTCTAAGCATGTCGATAATAAGTTTTATATGCATAACTGTATGTATGGAATGTATGTCGTTTGTGTTTCGGTCACTGTGAAATCAGAGCGATCTAAACCCGCTTATGGAACTCTCGGCATGAGATTCTTCACCTACTACGTCGAGGTTCCCTCAACTCTTGAGGTGGATTTGACCTACTAGATGAACTTCCATCAACAACTCTTGTTGATATAGCAGGCTCTTCAACAACTCTTGTTGAAGTTTCAGTAGTTTCATTGGAAAGCTCATGTAACACGATTTTATTCTTGGACTGTGCTCCCTTATATGATCCTCCTCAATGAAGGTAGCATTTGTCGATACAAACACTCTGTTTTCCTTAAGATCATAAAAGTAACCTCATCGCGTCCCTTTGGGGTAGCCTACAAATAGGCACAACCTCGAACATGGTTCCAGTTTCTTAGGATTAGCCTCAAGCACATGTGCTGGGAAACCCTGGATGCAGATGTGACATAAATTAGCTTTACGGCCATTCCACAACTCCAAAGGTGTTCTGACAACACTCTTGGAGGGAACACAGTTGAGAATGTAAGCTGCAGTCTCTACTACAAAACCCCAAAACGAGTCTGGTAAGGAAGCATAACTAATAACGGGCAGAAATGTACGTTATTACAGCGCAAATAAGTAAAACAATGAGGGAATGCGATGGTAAAAATATACAAAATCATGTCCAAAAGCGTTAAACTGAGAATATCATGATCACATGCGCCCATCACATAAAAGCAGCTAATTTACTTATTTTGTGCAGGAAAAATGTGTTGGCACAAAGAAAATTGCGATTCAAGGAATTCGGCGTCCACGTGCATTAAAAGTTTGCAACTGCAAAACCATGTGATCGTATGCGCTCGCGTGAATTTGCTCAAGAAGGTGGCTGCATAAAGACGGCACATCAAGATGAAAGCATAATAAATCATGATGGGACGGAAAGCTGATGATAGTCGATTCCGAATTTAGTTGACAAGCCATTAACGACACACTGTAGTAAGTACATTCAACTTTTCGGTGACCATTAATCGGTGCATCAGACAGAAGATTTAATGACCTCTCATCATTGCAATCATTAGAGGGAAAAGTTTCTTCACCTTGAGCTCTATAAATACCGAAGGCCACCATCGTCAAAAGAAGTTCGCCACATATAGAAGATAGATCATATACAAATAGATAGCCGTTAGTCTATAGTTATTCTTATACTTAGAAGGCGGAGGCGAGCGAAGAGAAGAAAACGTCGAGAGATCATTCCTGGTTAGCTCGAAAGACTACCGGGAAGCACTATAAAAAGAGAGAGGCCGACACTTGCGAAAGCAAGGATATTCTTCTGGACAAAGTGGAGTTAAAAGACAGTGTAAAAGCCTCGAGAAGTAAGACATTGCTACTGGGCTTCTTATCCCTACTTTCCATTGTTGTTTTGTATTCTGACTTTATTTATAAAATAGAATTCTCATCTCAATATCTATTCAATCTCTTCGCATTTCGCATGAGTACCTAAATTTCCGAATGGGTTGAGAAGTACTTAGCTAGCATGACCTAAGATCTTCACTTTACGCGATCATCTTGTCTTATGTATGCGTCAGTCACCCTTTAAAGATACTTGAGAGAGTAGTCTAGAGAAAGAACCTAGACTTGAGAGAATCAGGTTAGAATCTAGGCTTGAGAGAGTCAGATTAGAACCGCATAAGTAAGAGATAGAAACTTAGACATAAGTTCTGTTTGCTATTATGCATCGCATGCACCCTAGAAATAGGATATGATAGTATGTGGTCACCTTGTGTATGTATGTATCATTCATCATCGCATATACGAGAATAGAGGCTTAGAATAAGTCCTATCAACATTATCGTATACATTGCATGCGTCCTAGAAATAGAAACTATGGCATTTGCATTGAGAGATGACATGTTGTTGTGTGTGTGTAGCATGATTACATAACGTGAACGCAATCTTAGAAAGTGTTAGCTAAATCCCTTCTCAACCCGTTCGTCTCATACTCAGTGTAACTTTCGATTTCATCAACTCTTTGCTCAAATCCGTCGCATAGATTTATACTTAACAAAACTCCAACCAACTTATTTTTTCCACCGCAGAGGAATCAAAATTTACTGTCGCATAGTAACTCGGTGTCTCTATGTTCGACCCTGGACTTACCAGGAAACCTAGTGAGATTTATACTTAGGTTTTACTAGGAAAACTTGCATGTGCAACGCATAAATCATCACTGCAATTTCATACCATTATTTCATCACATTTACAACGCATCAAGTTTTTGGCATCGTTGCCAGGGACTACTGCAGTACATATTGTGCTAACAGTAACTGTTTGATTTTCTTTGTAGCTTTCGACCTCTGTGCACTACTTCTTCTTTGGTAAGGGAAGAAGCGGATTTCGTATGAGCGAAGGACGAGTTCCTGAGCCCAATTACGACCCAGAGATTGAAAGAACATTCAGAAGAAGACGAAGAAACAACCGCCGACAACAACAAGAGAGAAATCCCAACATGGCAGAACAACCGGAAGACAGAGCAGCAAACACGAATAATATTATGGCAAACCCCATTCTCCTGGCGAACGACTGCAATAGACCCATCCGAGACTATGCGTCGCCCAACCTCTATGATTTCTCCCCAGGAATCATGAGGCCAGCTCTGGACGGATCGAGGTTTGAGATGAAGTCGGTTATGTTGTAGATGATTCAGACAGTCGGACAGTTTAGTGGAAGGCATGGCGAGGATCTACACGCCCATCTCTAGAGTTTTATCGAAATCTGCAATACTTTTATGTTCCCAAAAATCTCAGCTGAGGAAGTTCGACGAATGTTGTTCCCATTTTCATTATGCGACCAAGCAAGGAAATTGGCTTATTCTCTCAAACCAGGGGAGTAACTTCTTGGGAACAAGTAGTAGAGAAGTTCATGAAGAAATACTTCCCCCTATCGAGAATGCAAGAAGGAGGAAGTTGATTACAAATTTTGAACAGGATATTGACGAATCTCTTAGCGATGAATGGGCGAGGATTAAGAGATTAGTGCGAGATTGTCCATACAATGGCTTACCTGACTGTCTCCAAATGGAAATCTTTTATCACGGTTTGAACCCTGCATCGCAGACGGCTGCCAATGCGGCAATAGCTGGAGGTCTGCTTGACAAAACGTATGATGAGGCTAAAAATATCCTTGATCGCATTTCGAAGAATCACGAAGACTGGAGAGAAAGCGATCAACGACTTAAAATTCGAGAAGGTGATGCAAACAATGGGGCCATCGCATCCTTACAAAATCAAATGAATGCGATGATGAATCTGATACAGGGCATCGCAATCAATAGCCCGGGAACGCATAGAAGACAGGTCAACGCAATCGAGCAGACGAGCACAAGTTATGCTACCTGTGGAGAAGTCCATCCGATGGAAGAATGTCCGAAGAACCCGCAATCTATATATTTCGTAAAGAAAAATCCTTTCTCCAACACTTACATGGAAAAAGCAATAATAAAGTTATCAACCCATGGCGCAAAAAGAAGGGCCGCTAGGATTTTTCCCACAAACAAACAGTCAATCGCAAAATCAAGCTAGTAGCTCGCAAATGCCGCCATCCTCTTCTCTGGAGAGTCTATTAAAGAAGTACATAGAAAAGAACGAGACAGTGCTCCAGAGTCAGTAAACTTCAATCCGCAATCTCGAAATCCAAATAAGACAGATTGCAGAAGAGCTTAAAAGTAGACCGCAAGGGGCGTTTTCGAGTTCAACTGAACTCCCTCGCAACCCGAGGAACACGGGAAAGAAGCAATGTTAAATCGTGACTTTGCGAAGCAGAAAGACAGTAGCGGAAGAGAAGACGGAGCCAAGTAGGACTACTTCAGTTGCAATGGAATCCAAGACTCCGTTGACACAAGATGAACCAGAAGAAAATGAGACGATGGAACCAGAAGTTGCGTCCACTTCTAAGCCTATGGAAAAAGGAACTGTGAAAGTACAGCTGTCACCATTCCCTCAGAGACTTAAGAAGAAGAAAAATGATGAAGTGCAGTACCATCACTTTATGGAAATGTTGAAACGACTACATATTAACATCCCTTTCATAGAATCGATTGAACAAATGCCAAATATGTTTAGTTTTTGAAGGACATGTTGACAAAGAAAAGGAGCACAAGGAAGTTTGCAACGGTGGAGCTAACACAAAAGTCAAACACCATAATTCCACTGAAAATGCACGACCCTGGAAGTTTCATGATACCCTGCTCAATTGGCAGGATATACATAGGTCAAGCGCTTTGCAATCTTGGCCAGTATCAACTTAATGCCCCTTTCAATTTTCAAACAGTTGAATGTGGGGCAGCTGACGCCCACAACGGTGACTCTCTAATTAGCGGACAGGTCCCTAGTTCATACAAAAGGGAAGGTGAAGGATGTCCTGGTCTCAATTGACAAATTTATTTTACCAGCAGACTTTATCATTCTCGACTACGAAGCGGATAAGGATGTACCCATCATATTGGGACGACCATTTTTATCCACTAGTCGCGCTCAAATTGATGTGTACAAGGGAGAGATCACGTTGAGTGTAAATGGAAAGAAGCTCGGGTTTAACATTATTAAAGCCTTGAAGTATCCGGAAGAAGAAAACCTATCAGATTCCAACAATGAACCCAGTTGTAATGAAGAAGAAGATGAAAGAGAGGATGTGATCGCATCCGTAGTAACTTGCAATGTGATTATGGAAACAGCAAGCAAAGAAGAAAAATTGACGTTGAATGAAGAGAGAAAAGCACAAAATCCATCCTTGGAACAACCACCTACTGTGGAATTAAAAACCTTGCCAAGCCATCTGAAGTATGTTTTCTTGGGGCAAAACAAAACTTTGCCAGTAATAATTTCCTCTGCGCTACAAGAAGAACAAGAGAATGCGCTGCTTAGCATCCTAAAAAAGTACATAAAAGAAATAGGATGGACGCTAGCAGACATAAGAGGAATCAGCCCCGCATATTTCATGCACAAGATACGTCTCGAAGAAAACCAAAAAGGGTCTATCGAACCTCAACGCATACTAAACCCTGTGATGAAAGAGGTTGTGAAAAAGAAGGTAATCAAATGGTTGGACGCAAGCATTATATATCCAATCGCTGATAGCACGTGGGTCAGCCCCGTGTATTGTGTGCCTAAAAAGGGAGGAATGACAGTGGTCCCAAATGCAAACAATGAATTAATACCAATGAGAACCGTCACTAGATGGCGAATCTGCATGGACTACCCACAAACTCATACGGCGATGAAGAATGATCATTTTCCCTTGCCTTTTATTGACTAGATACTAGATTGCCTAGCAAGAAATGATTACTTCTGCTTTTTGGACGGGTATGCGGGCTACAACCAAATAATGATTGCTTTTGAAGACCAAGAGAAAACCACATTCACCTGCCCCTACAGAACGTTTGCTTTTCACCGTATGCCATACGGATTATGCAATGCACCGAGCACATTCCAGAGGTGCATAATGGCCATCTTCTCTGAGTATCTTGAAGATCCGGTGGAAATTTTTATGGACGACTTTTCAGTTTATGAGCAAACGTATGAAGTCTATCTGAATAATTTGGAAAAGATACTAAGGAGATGTGAAGAGACAAATCTTGTGTTGAGTTAGGAGAAATGCTACTTCATGGTGAATGAAGGTATTGTGCTTGGGCACAAAGTTTCCAAGGAAGGGCTGGAGGTGGATAAAGCGAAGATTGAGGCCATTGAAAAGCTTCCACCACCAGCAAATGTGAAAGCTATCAGGAGTTTCCTGGGACATGCAGGATTCTATCGTCGTTTTGTGAAGGACTTTTCGAAGATTGCTCGACCATTGAGTGTGTTGTTGGAGGCTGAGAGAACATTTGACTTTGCTGCGCAGTGCCTCAATGCATTCAAGATACTGAAGAACGCATTGATAACCGCACCTGTGTTGATCGCACCTGATTAGACCAAGCCGTTTGAGTTAATATGCGATGCTAGAGATTATGCAATGGGGGTGGTGCTAGCGCAAAAGAAGAAAACAATGCTACACCCTATCGTATATGCGAGTAGAACCTTAAACCCTGCCCAAACGAATTACACTATCACTGAAAAAGAACTTCTTACAGTGATCTGTGCGCTGGAGAAATTTAGAGCTTACTTATTGGGATCCAAAGTGATCATTCACACCGACCACTCGGCAATCAAATATTTAATGACCAAGAAAGATGCAAAGCCGAGGTTAATTCGATGGGTTCTCCTCCTTCAAGAATTCAACATGGAAATCATTGATCGCGAGGGGATGGAGAACCAGGTTGTGGACCACCTATCAAGATTAGAAAATCTGGAAGTCGACTGCAACCAGTCGGAGGTGAACACAACCTTCCCAGATGAGCAGCTGTTCAAAATTGGAAAATTACCATGGTACGCAGATGTGGTCAATTATCTGGTCTATGAAGAATTCCCGAAAAATTACACAGCCCACCAAAAGAGGCGGCTTATGCACGAATGTAAATCCTATTATTGGGACAAGCCAAATCTTTACAAGAGGGGGTCAGACCAGATATTGCGTCTATGTGTACCAGAGGCTGCTCACCAGCGCATACTATCCCAATGCCATGACTCACTGTGTGGTGGACATTTTGGAGGTCAACGCACGCAGTAAAGGTGTTACAAAGTGGGTATTTTTGGCCGACTTTATTCAAGGATGCAAGAGACTACTATATGAGATGCGACAGGTGCCAACACACGGGAAACATTTCATAGAAGAATGTGATGCCAATGAACATTATCTTAGAATTGAAGCTATTCGACGTATAGGGCATAGACTTCATGGAACCATTTCTACCATTACATGGTCACAAATACATTCTGTTGGTCGTCGATTATGTTTCCAAATGGGTTGAAGCGGTATCGTGCGTCGCAAGCGATGCGGCAATAGTCTCCAAATTCTTGCAAAGAAATATTTTCACTCGTTTTGGCACCCCCACGTGCCATAATAAGTGGCGAAGGCTCCCACTTTGTTAATGGCATCATTAACAAATTCTTGGTAAAGTATAATATCCAAGTCGCCAATGCATACCATCCATAGACAAACAGCCAAGCTGAGGTGTTCAATAGGGAAATCAATCTGATCCTAGATAAGGTGGTGAATCCTTCACGCAAAGATTGGGCCATAAAGCTAAACGATGCCTTGTGGGCATACAGGACTGCCTATAAAACACCTATAGGCATGTCCCCGTATACGCTGGTGTTTAGAAAGGCATGCCACTTACCACTTGAATTGGAGCACAAAGCACTGTGGGCAGTGAAGAAGCTCAATTTTGATTTGAAGACTGCAGGGGAGGCAAGAAAACTTCAGTTTATCGAGCTAGACGAATGGAGAATTCAAGCATATAAAAATGCCAAGATCTACAAGGAGCAGCAAAACGTTGGCATGACAAATAAATATGCGAGAAGAATCTCCAGGTTGGACAGAAGGTCTTGTTATACAATTCTCGACTAAGACTTTTTCCCAGAAAATTAAAGTCACGTTGGTCCGAACCATTTATAATCAAAGAGGTATTCCCGCATGGGGCGATCAAGTTATCCAATGAGGACGGGACTAACGCATTCAAAGTCAACAACAAAAGAGTCAAAACATATCACGGAGGAGATTTGCATCGCGAGAAAACCTCTGTGGACCTAAGGAATTCCTGACTAAAGAAGAAATAAGCAGTCCCTACGATAGTATGTGATACAAACTCATCAGGGACGCAATTTTCTTGAAGTATCATTTTTATATCTTTATTTCATGAACTTACTCTACCCTTTTTTTCGTACAAGCACCATTATTCGAGAAAAAATATTATCAACTTTATCTTTCATATTTTCGACCCTCTTGATTTTTTAGCAACGATCGTGGTAAACGATTGCAGTGGAGCTACGCGATAACCAAAAAATGCGACCAATTCATTCAGCCCATCGCAATCGAAGAATCAACCCGCCGCAAAGAAGGTGATCACAGATGATGCGGGCAACAGAGCAAATTTGGGGGTTGTATCATTCTTTGATTTTGTTTATTCCAAATTTTGCATTCTCACATCTCATTTTTAACATTGATAATTTTATCATCGCATCCTCTTTAGTAGGCGCAATCATTGAATCATTGATTACTTTAGCTAGTCACTGCATTTTTTTTCTGTACCAATTATGATTTAATGATGAAACTCATGCCTTTATTTCTCATCGCATGTACTAGATTCCACTTAATTTCAGGGCAGTCAATTAAATGGAACACCACAATTTCATACATTATTTCATCACATTTACAACGCATCAAGTTTTTAAATTGCGGTGATGAGTTATGCATTGCACATGCAAGTTTTCCTAGTAAAACCCAAGTATAAATCTCACTAGGTTTCCTGGTAAGTCCAGGGTCGAACACAGGGACTACTAAGTTACTATGCGATAGTAAATTTTGATTCCTCTGTGGTGGCAAAAATAAGTTAGTTGGAGCTTTGTTAAGTATAAATCTATGCGACGGATTTGAGCAAAGAGTTGATGGAATCGAAAGTTACACTAAGTATGCGACGAACGAGTTGCGAAGGGATTTAGCTAACACTTTCTAAGATTGCGTTCACGTTATGCGACCATGCTATACACACACAACAGCATGTCATCTCTCAATGCAAATGTCATAGTTCCTATTTCTAGGACGCATGCAATGTATACGATAATGTCGATAGAACTTATGTCTAAGCCTCTATTCTCATCTATGCGATGATGAATGATACATACATACACAAGGTGACCATATACTATCATATCCTATTTCTAGGGTGCATGTGATGCATAATAGCAAACAGAACTTATGTCTAAGTTTCTATCTCTTGCTTATGCGGTTCTAATCTGACTCTCTCAAGCCTAGATTCTAACCTGACTCTCTCAAGTCTAGGTTCTTTCTTTAGACTACTCTCTCGAGTATCTCTAAAAGGTGACTGACGCATACATAAGACAAGATGATCGCATAAAGTGAATAGTAACTCATCTCGACCGAACCATGTCCAATAAGGTTCAATTTCTCCTTTCTAGTACACCATTCTGCTGAGGTGTACTAGATGCTAAGAGTTAGAAAACAATTCCATGTTTTATCAAGTAGTATTGGAATTCAGAATCCAAAAACTCTCCACCCTGATCAGATCGAAGTGTTTTAATCCATTTATCTAATGCATTTTCAACTTTAGCCTTGAACTCTTTGAACTTTTCAAAGGATTCTGACTTATGTTGCATTAAGTAAACATACCCATACCTCGAATAATCATCAGTAAAAGTGATGAAATACTCGTAGCCTTCCCTGGTTTGCACATTCATCGGACCACAAAGGTTTGAATGCACTAACTCTAGAGGCTCTTTGGCTCAATAACCTTTTCCAGTAAAAGGTCTTTTAGTCATCTTGCCTTCAAGGCACGACTCGTACACAGATAAAAGAATTTTCTTCTAACTCAATTAGAAGTCCATTCTTCACCAACCTCTCAATCCTATTGAGATTGATGTGTCCTAATCGAAGGTACCAAAGTTGGGCATTCTCTTTAGAAGAAACTTTAAGTCGTTTGTTTTGAGTTATGACAGTCTTAAACATCTCTATGTTAAGGAGGGAATTTATAGCTAACGGTCTTAGCACATACCAATTGTTTTCCAGTTTAGCTTAACATAATTTAACACCATTTTTCAAAATGAATACTTCATTAATAGAAAAGTTTAAGGTGTATTTACATTCAAGTAATAACTTTACATAAATTAAGTTCCTCTTTAACTCGGGAACAACAAATACATCATTCAAAATGATAAATCTATTCTATAAAGTCAACCGGAGGCCTCCCACTACCACAACTAAGACGACGTGTCTGGTGCCAATTCGCATCATCATCTCACTAGCCTCAAGCTACCGCTAGGATCTAATCCCCTGAAATGAAGAACAAACATGATTAATGATCCCATAGTCTATAATCTAGGCGGAATCATTGTTTTCCACTAAATAAGTCTCCAAAACTAGTAAATCGTATTTGCCTTGTTTGGCTTTCTTCTTTTCCTTCAACTAATGAGGGCAGCTCCGCTTCCAGTGCCCATCCTGGTTGTAGTGGAAACAATTTTCCTTGTCAACCTGCGTTGGTCGTCTAGCCCTTGGAGCGGCAGGTGGTGGGTTAGTAGGTGCTTTCCCTTTCCCCTTACTACCCTTCTTCTTCTTCCACTTGTTAGTGTTGGAGGAAGAAGGTGCAGACTTAGTTCCTGAGGTCGAACCTCGGAGGAACTTTTTAGATGATGAAGCAACATTTGCCTCACCAACTTTTTTCTCCTTGCTTTTCAGTAAAGATTGGAATGTGTGTAACTCATTGAGGAAAGTTGTAAGGGTGTAATCGACCCTGTTAAGAACAGCGTTGCTTACAAAGTGGAGAAAGCTTTCTGGAAGCGATTCCAGAATTATACTAACCTGGTTGGCCTCATCGATGCGAGACCCATTCATCTCTACCACATTAAAGTGGACCATTATAATCAGAACATGTTCACGAATAGATGTACCCTCCTTTATTTTGAAGTTGAAGATGAACTTAAGAGCATCGTGTTTGAGCTGCACGGACGATTGTCCGAACATTCCCCTCAAGGACTCCATGATCTCGAATGTAGTGATCATGGGCTCATGCTTCTTGGCCAAGACATCGTTCAGGTTGGCCAAGATATACGTTCAGGCCTTCTTGTTCACCCATGTCTATTTCTCGTACGCCTCTCGAACATTTCAAGCAGCGTTAGGAGTTGGAATAAGAGGACACTCTTGAAGGAAACCGAACACAAGGATTTCCATGAGCAGCGGAATAGATCATTCCAAATTACAATCATGTATGAACATTACAAATTACAGTCATAAACAAAACAAATGGTTATGCATTCATTACAGAAATAACAGCATGAAAAGTACAAATGATCAAGAAGAGAAAAGCTACAAACATTTGTCGACTCGTCTCCACGCTCCTTGATCACGAATGCTCGAACACAGCAACCTGGAACGCTCGAACAATATGACCACTACGCAGCACGAACACCTGCACTCGAACTCAGCGATCACCTCGGTCACGAACACCCCAGCAACACGAACGGCTTCCACAGAACCTCGATGATGTCGAGTTGAGTATGAGACCACCAAGAAGGCTACCTTGGTATTCTCGGTGTGAAAATCCAAATGGTGGGCTCTGTTGGACTTGGTTTAAAGCAGAAGAATGAGGAAACAACAATCGTGTACACGATTGGGCAAGTGGGAGATGGCTAAAACCTATTGTATAGGTCGATGCCCAATCGTTTAGCAAAAGCTAAGCGATCGTCTAACAAAAGCTAACCGATCGTCTAGCAAAAGCTAAGCGATCGTTTAGCTCATCACTTAGTACCGTGTCTGTCGCTTACAAAACACTACACGATCGTTTAGCTCGCTTAAGCTGTCACTTAGTAAATTGAATTTACTTGACAACCTCCGTGAGATGTTTTTCTGATAAAGAAAATCTCCAAAACCAATTTTGTCAAAACTTTCTAAAATTAGGAAAACAATTTTCCTTTTATTTCACGGTTACCATGAACAAACAATAACCTCCCACTCAATTGGTTATTAGAGAAAAAGATTTAATTATCCAATAATTAATATTATTATAAATATAAATGATAACCAACTTATCATACTATATTTATAACCTATAGTTTTAATATTTCATCTCATGAAACATATAAACCATAGTTCTTTTTCTATTCCATGGTACTTAATGTAAATCTCATTTACATTAATCCTCCACTAGATGTATCTCATACATCATATCGATTATATCATATATAATCAAATTACCTCTTGTCAATTTGAACATTTCAAATCAACGCCAAAAACTGATCCTCAAATGAATCCATTGAGCTACCAAGGAGACCTTATGGACCTGTAGCTCGAACCTCCAATGGTACGTGAATAACTGACTAAACTCTTTAGTCACGGGATCCACCATCCGCTAACTGCCATTCACTCCATTAAAGACCGATAGCCGAACTCTCCTTACCACAGATATATTGTGTGTCCATATTAACCAATCAAAAGTACGACAACCCTTCACAGATTGCTCATAAGTACAGCTTAGCCAATAACCGTTATGCCCCTGTAGTTATATCTAACTCCTTAAGTACCATTTATCCCTCTAATGAACATAAGTCATAGTCCTACTATGACTGAGTCTTCTCTTCTAAAGAGAAGTTGTGGCCACTATGTTCAAGCCCCGAAATCAGCACTTAAGAGAGCAATCTCTCTACTTATCCCTGCTTCGAGAAAGAAGTAAATTCCATCTTGTGGATTGAGTTTCTAGCTCCCAGATCAGACAAGTCCCCAAAAAGGTAGGCATGTTGAGTTGGAAATCTAGCCACTCTTACCCATACTAATCAAAGGACTGCCCTCAAAGGCAGGAATTCTGAAAACACTCAGGATTGCGATTGTGTCACCTATGGTCGTTTAGGTGAGATGTAAGTCTCTAGTATCAACGGCATTATATACAGAGTCTAGTCATCTCGTGGTCCAAGTCTTATACAAACTCTTTGTATAGGACACATCCGCTCGCACGTATCCACATGAATGGTCAAGATCTACCATCTATAGTAGTTTACAACACTTGCAAACCTCTACAAAGTGGGTCGTATCCGTAGTGTCATCAAGATCAGGTATCCCATCTTAATCCTTATACTACATACCTATTTATGTTATCAATTAAGGCATGATCCACTTATATATCACATATACATGCTTAAGTTCACATAAGATAACCAAGGAGCTTTGTTTATTGGATATGAGTAAATGCCAAAATTAAATAACAATTATTTTATTCATCAAACAATGTGTATCTTTACAAAACAACGAGACTCCGGGAGAATTAGGACACAAATCCCAACAATCTCCCATTTTTCCTAATGACTCGGAAGACTAATGTAGAATACAATATAAAAATGTGCAATATACAATAAACTAGGGCATACCCCAGTATCATCTCCCACTTGCCCTAGACAAGATGTCGCATTCTCGCTAACCCAGACTCTTCAGGTAACCCTCGAACACTTTAGCTGTGAGGGCCTTTGTAAAGGGATCAGCAACGTTGCGCTTCGATGAGATCTTCGTGACTATCACATCACCGCGATGCACAATCTCCCTAATCAGGTGATATTTCCATTTGATGTGCTTACCGCGACGATGACTCTGAGGCTCCTTTGAATTTGCCACAACCCCACTATTATCACAATAAAGAGTGATAGACAAATCCATATTTGGAATAACTTCCAAATCCGAAAGGAACTTCCTCAGCCAAACTGTCACACCCCCTCTCAGATTACCCTTTTATTCTGGAAGAGGATATGACCGTGGTAGCTACTAGCCCTGCCAGCACTCACCACCCAAGCCTTCTAATCTAGATACCAACCTATTCATTTAATTAGTAATATACGCAAACAGATAACCTCTCCCTTAAGTTCTTACACAGATTACATAATTACAAGCATACAGCCAAGACGTCACTTTTATAGAAAAATATTCACAGGTGACCCAACATTTCTACAGAAACCCTAGTCCCTCACAAAACATGTGTACATAAACAGATTATCAACCTAAGTCTTTTAATAAGCCGAGTCTTTTGGTGGCAAGAAGCAGCAGGATCAACCTTGAGGAAACTAACCGCTACCTGAAAAGAGAAAACACAGAAATTCTGTGAGCTAAAAGCTCAGTGAGTGACTATAGAATCGTAAAGCAACAAGCGTAGCATCATTATAAACATGTAAATATACCAATGCATAAACTTAAGCATTTGTCTCTATATGTAGCTATAAACCATTCTCAGACATCATTAAACATTATTATTCCCTAGTTGAGAACGAGCCTAAACGCTTTAGCTCCCAAACCTTTATTACCAACCAAGAAACCCATACTTCAGTTTTTCATTCATAACTGCCTACGTGCACGTGGCCACACTAAATACCATCATATTTTAGGTACTTCCACTCAGATACCTTCCCAAATTTGTCCTTCAGTATCGAGCTACTATGATACCTTCTTATATGTCCTTCGGTATCAAATTGGCCAGATACCATCTCAAATGTCCTTCGGTATCAAATTGGCCAGGTACCTTCTCAAATGTCCTTCAGTACCTAATTGGTTAGATACCTTTTCAACGTCCTTCGGTATCAAATGTGTATTTTGTAACACCAAATTAAGTTCCATTGCTTAGTATTTACACAAGAGTTGTTCCATTGCCACTCATTTACAACAAAACTCACTCATTTACAACAAAACTCATTCTTTCATAGTCTTCCTTTAGGAACCATATATCAAAATCAGAAACACAGCTTTTGTAATGGTTACACAACATATCTTGGCCTGTGTTACACACATACAAGCCGGGAAACATGCATTAAGTTATTCTCCAACCATTTGTTGCTTGAGGAAATTTAAATACATCATTAATGTCACTATGCTTTACTTGATCATATATGCATGAGTATTAGAAACCTTAAGTTTACTGAGTCACTCACTGTTCATCAGGCTCTTATTGGTTTATACGCTTCCCCTAGCTCTTCTTGGCCTGAAAAGATATAATTCTCGATTAAACTACTTAGAATTTCTAGTAAAATATCTCAAATAATTCATTTATTAAAGGAACTTCCATCAATACAGACAACTCTACTAGCAAGATCCCCCTGAGCGAGGTCAACGAGATCCCTCTGAGCGATGCTAGTGAGATCCCCCTGAGCGATGCTAGTGAGATCCTCTAGAGCGATACCAGCGAAATCCTCTAGAGCAAGATCAAGCTTTTCCTATGAAATTCTTAGCGATACTTACCTCAATTCCTAACGAGATTTCCCCCTAGAGCGAGATCCTCCTTACCAAATCAGCGAGATTTCCTTTATAAACGAGATCCTCATGCTCAAATCTCGCTATAATTCTCCCTGATGAACTGCTTGCTTGTTCCTCACAAGCAGCTGTCTGCTTATGCACCAACTCCCTGTTATAATTTCAAAAATTCATAACTCAAAATCCATAGCTCTTTTCAAGAAACTTCCTTCTACAAAATTGTTTAAATTTGAGTTAAATTCCTTACCTTAAAATTTCAGCCCAAAATTCCTTATATTTTGGCCTGGAACTTCCAAACTTCACCTCGAGCCCTGATTAATCCGTGGTTCTGCCTCTTCTGCAAATTCTCCACTTTTGTTCTCCTCTTGCAATCTTTCCCCATCAGAACAATCTTAAAAACTAGATTCTCCCAGCTTTCAAATGGCACCGATTTCATAAATTTACTCTTGTCAATTGCCAAAACCATGTTGTTGAATTTTCACTTCCCTTTTTAATCTTCCTACCGCTTCCTGAGTTCAAAGAATTGCCACGTCACTCCACACTTAGTGCCTTCAACAGACTAATGATTGAGTTTCTTCATTTGATTTTTTTTTCCTTCCTTCATAATTCCTATAAACAACATGAATTTCTATTTAATAAATATGTAATATAACATTCCTTTGGCTAAACATGCTTATCTAGGGAACCTAAGTTCGAGGGTTTACAATCCTCCCCCCTTAAAAGAAATTTCGTCCTCGAAATTTTACCTGATATGTCATTTGAAAAGTTGAGGGTATCTCTTCCTCATTTGCTCTTCAGGTTCCCAGGTTGCTTCTTCAATCCCAGATTACGCCATAACACTTTCACCAAAGGAATCGTCTTAGTTCTGAGTACCTGATCTTTCCTGTCCAAAATCTTGATGGCCTCTTCCTCGTAAGATAAATCTTCTTTGAGTTGCACAGGTTGTGTTGCTAGTATGTGCATAGGATCAGGCACGTATTTCCTTAGCATCGACACATGAAATACATCGTGTATACGAGCTAGCTCCATCGGAAATTGCAACCTATAAGCTGTTGGACCAATTCGTTCCACAATTGCATATGGTCTGATGTATCGTGGACTTAACTTCCCTTTTCTCCCAAATCGGAGAATTTCTTTCCATGGGGATAGCCGAAGAAATACCCGTTCTCCAACTTCAAATTCTAGTTCTCTTCTTTGTTTATCAGCGTAGCTCTTCTGTCTATCGCGAGCCGCCTTAAGATTATCCCTAATAAGTTTCACATTCTCTGTTGTTTGTTGAACTAATTCTGGACCCAATAATTGTCGTTCTCCGACTTCGTTCCAGCATACTGGAGTTCTGCAAGTTCGGCCATATAATGCTTCATAGGGAGCCATTTCGATACTAGAATGGTAGCTATTTTTGTAAGCAAATTCAATCAACGATAAGTGTGTATCCCAACTTCCTTTGAATTGTAGTACACAAGCTCTTAACATATCTTCCAGTGTCTGTATGGTTCTTTCCGACTGTCCATCTATTTGCAGATGAAAAGCCATACTGAAATGCAATTTAGTGCCCATAGCCTTCTGTAAACTAGGCCAAAATTTTGAAGTGAACCTCGAATCCCGATCCGACACTATCGATATTGGGGCTCCATACTGACTGATTATCCTATCCACATAAATCTTAGCTAGACGATCTAGTGTAAAAGTAACTTTTACTAGTATGAACTTGGTCGTCTTAGTTAGTTTATCAACTATTACCCAAATGCCATCAAATCCTAAGGGTGTCTTAGGCAAACCAAAAAGTAAGTCCATTGTCACATACTCTCACTTCCACTCAGGCACTGGAAGTGGATTGAGTAATCCTGCTGGTCTTTGTCTCTCAGGTTTTACTTATTGACAGACTATACATCGATCCACATATTATGCTATGTCTCTCTTCATCCCAGGCCACCAGTAAGATTTCTTCAAAGTTCTATACATCTTGGTGCTACCTGGATGCATGGCATAAGCAGAACTATGTGCTTCCTCTAAAATGGCTTGTTTAAGCTGTAGCTTGTTAGGCACACACATTCTCTCCTCCTTTTCTAGCACACTATCTGCTCCCAGTTGGAAGTCAACCCTGATGCCTTTACTCACATCATCAACAATCTTCTGCAAATCAGGGTCTTCCAACTGATCCCGCTTAAGGTTTTCTACTAAGGTCGGCCTTATTTGAAAAGTAACTATCAACCCTCCTGGCGGTTCCATTGATAAAGCGGTTCGGAATTCCTGAACTCCTGTAATAGCATTCCTCTTATTGAACCAATAATGGCCTTGGGTCCCGAGGATTTTCTACTCAGTGCATCTGCCACAACATTAGCCGTACCAGGGTGATATTCAATGGAACAGTCGTAATCTTTAATCAATTCAATCCATCTTCGTTGTCTTAGATTCAACTTCTTTTGATCAAAGATATATTTTAAGCTTTTGTGATCTGTAAATATCCTGCAGCGCTCTCCAAATAGATAATGTCTCCATAACTTCAGAGCTAAAACAACTGCTGCCAATTCCAGATCATGCGTGGGATAAATGCCCTCGTGTTTCTTAAGTTGACGAGAGGCATATGCAATCACCTTCCCATCCTGCATCAATACACATCCCAATCCTTTTCGGGATGCGTCGCAATAAATCTCAAATTCCTTACCTGGAATAGGCAAAGTAAGCATTGATGCTGATACTAGTTTCCGTTTTAGCTCTTGAAAACTATGTTCACACTCTAATGACCATTCAAACCTTACGCCTTTCTTGGTCAGGTTCATCAACGAAAGGGCTCTCTTAGAGAAACCCTCCACAAACCTTCAATAATAACCTGCCAACCCTAGGAAACTGCGTATTTTTGAAACGGTTGTGGGTCGTTCCCAATTAACTATTGCTTCTGTCTTCTGAGTATCTACACTAATGCCCTCTGCTGAAACAACATGCCCAAGAAATACTACCTGGTCTAACCAAAAATTGCATTTATTGAATTTAGCATACAACTGCCTATTTCGCAACGTCTGCAATACTATCCTTAGGTGGGTAATATGATCCTCCCTACTACCGGAATACACTAGTATATCATTAATGAATACTATCACGAACTGGTCCAAGTAGGGATGAAATATCTTGTTCATGAGATCCATGAATACTACAGGGGCATTTGTCAATCCGAAAGGCATTACCCAGAATTCATAATGTCCATATCTCGTTTTAAACGCGGTTTTAGGGATATCGGCTTCCCTCACTTTCAGTTGATGATAACTCGATCTCAGGTCTATCTTCAAAAACACCGTGGCTCCTCTTAGCTAATCAAACAAATCATCAATGCATGGTAATGGGTATTTATTCTTAATCGTTACTTTATTCAGCTGCCTATAGTCGATACACAATCTAAGTGTACTGTCTTTCTTTCTCACAAATAATACCGGAGCTCCCCAAAGCAATACACTAGGTCGAATGTATCCTTTATCAATTAACTCTTGCAACTGAACCTTTAATTCTTTCAACTCAGTCGGCGTCATTCTATACGGTGCCTACGATATAGGAGTTGTTCCTGGAACTAAGTCAATAGTAAACTCCACCTCCCTGTCGGGTGGTAATCCCGATAGTTCTTCAGGAAATACATCCCGAAATTCATTTACTACTGGGACATCTTCTAGGTTCAGCTCTTTCCCTTGAGCAACCATCACGTGAGCCAGATAGGCTTTACATCCCTTACTCAATAGCGTCCGAGCTTTCACTGTCGATATCAAATTCCCCGCAACCAATCGTTTGCTTTCTGTCAGCATTGCATCTTGGCCATTTGATTTTCTGAGCACTACCTCCTCCTAGTAACAGTCTACTGAAGCATGGTACTTACTTAGAATCCATCCCCAGGATAGCATCAAACTCCAACAATTCTAAAGGAAGTAAATCAGCATAGAAGTTCTGACCATTGATCAGTATCTCACAATGATTATAGTATCTATCTATTACTATCACATCTCCCAAAGGGGTAGAGATAAATAACTCTTCAGGCATAGGTTTAACCAACCTATCTATACTAAGTGCATACATGCTAGATATAAATGAATGTATGGCACCAGGATCAAATAAAACATAAGCAGATTGCCCACATAACATAACATTACCGGTCACAACATCTAGAGACTCCACTGCCTCCTGGTGTGTCACGGCATACACTCGCCACTACTGTTGAGGTCAACCTACGACATTCTTCTGCTTGGCACCACTTGACCCTTCGCCTCGATTTTCGACACTCTTTGATTGGTTAACTGTCTGGGAGGTCGGCTGTTATGCTGTTGGAACATCCTGTCCATCTGGGGACAGTCCCTCTTGAAATGCCCTATTTGTCCGCATTGGAAACATGCACCTTCACCACTATAGCATGCCCTAGAATGCCTCTTGCACAACTAGGGGATGTCGGCCTCCTGTTTGTGCTGGCTACCGACTCACCAACTTGTGGTATCTCTGATCGGCTAACCGCACCGGTCGAGGGTCTTGTTTTCCTTTTCTTGGATCTCTGCCAACTGGTTCCCCTGAAATGGCTTCCACTAGTCTGGGTTGCCACCGGAGATCTGAACCCCCTGTCTCTAGGCCCTACTACGGCCTCATTACCTCTTGGAAACTGCTCAACATCTGCTAAACTCCGCTCGACTCGCATTGCTGTTTCTACTAACTGGTTAAAATCTAGCCAATTAGTCGTAGACGTCACCGGAGTTCTGATTTCCTTCCTCAAACCTTGTTCAAATTTCCTGCATCTATCTCTTTTCTTAGCAATAATCAGTAAGGCATACTATGATAACTCTATAAATTTCTGCTCATATTCTACCACCGACATCGTTCCCTGTGTTAATCTGAGGAATTCATCCCTTTTTGCATCTCGAAACGAGCTGGAGTAATACTTATCTTCAAAGGTCTTCCTGAACTCAGGCCATAACATCACATCTGTACTAACTCATCTGGCGGATATCACTTTCCACCATTTCTCTACTCCTTTCTGTAGTAGAAAGGTGGCTAATCCCACTTTCCTGTCCTTTGGACAACTCATAACATTGAAACATTTTTCAACTACATCCAGCCACAAGTCAGCTTCAGCTGGATCTGTTGTACCTTCAAATGTCGCAGCCCCTAGGGCTTTAAACCTCTTAATACTATTTTTTTTTTCTGGGTCGGCTCGTGCAGAGCCCACACTGGCTGCTAACCTCTATACTATCCTATCAAACACTGCATCTTCTAGCTGCAAATCTGCCCTTTCTTGGGGAGTACTAGACTCTCCCTCGGACATCATCTCTTGACCCACTGGATCATTCACCTTCTTTTTGCCACCCGGTGGGTTCTCCCCAACCTCCGAGCCCCTATTGGTAGGTCAGTGTTCCTGCCACCTTTCTGCTTACTCGGTCTGCCACGTTGCCTCGGCATTTTACCTAATACAATGTACACATGTTAGGGACTCACACTTAGGGACTTAGACTTATGCATAAACTTCTCTCTCATTCCCAAAATCTTATGCTCTGATATCAACTTGTCACAACCCTTCCCAGATTACCCTTTTATTCTAGAAAAGGATATGATCGTGGTAGCTACTAGCCTTACTGCCAGCACTCACCACCTAAGCCTTCTAATCTAGATACCAACCTATTCATTTAACTAGTAATATACGCAAACAGCTAACCTCCCCCTTAAGTTCTTACGAAGATTACATAATTACAAGCATACAGCCAAGACGTCACTTTTATAGAAAAATATTCACAGGTGGCCCAACATTTCTATAGAAACCCTAGTCCCTCACAAAACATGTGTACATAAACGAATTACCAACCTAAGTCTTTTAATAAGCCGAGTCTTTCGGTGGCAAGCAGCAGCAGGATCAACCTTGAGGAAACTAACCGCTACCTGAAAAGAGAAAACACATAAATTCTGTGAGCTAAAAGCTCAGTGAGTGACTATAGAATCGTAAAGCAACAAGCGTAGCATCACTATAAACATGTAAATATACCAATGCATAAACTCAAGCATTTGTCTCTATATATAGCTGTAAACCATTCTCAAACATCATTAAATATTATTATTCCCTAGTTGAGAATGAGCCTAAACACTCTAGCTCCCAAACCTTTATTACCAACCAAGAAACCCATACTTCGGTTTCTCATTCATAACTGCCTACTTGCACGTGGCCACACTAAACACCATCATATTTTAGGTACTTCCACTCAGATGCCTTCTCATATGTCCTTCGGTATCAAATTGGCCAGATACCTTCTTAAATGTCCTTTAGTATCAAATTGGCCAGGTACCTTCTCAAATGTCCTTCGGTACCTAATTGGTTAGATACCTTCTCAACGTCCTTCAGAATCAAATGTGTATTTTGTAACACCAAATTAAGTTCTATTGCCTAGTATTTACACAAGAGTTGTTCCATTGCCACTCATTTACAACAAAACTCATTCTCTCATATTCTTCCTCTAGGAACCATATATCAAAATCAGAAACACGGCTTTTGTAATGGTTACACAACATACCTTGGCCTGTGTTACACACATACAAGCCGGGAAACATGCATTAAGTTATTCTCCAACCATTTGTTGCTTGAGGAAATTTAAATACATCATTAATGTCACTGTGCTTTACTTGATCATATATACATGAGTATTAGAAACCTTAAGTTTACTAAGTCACTCACTGTTCGTCAGGCTCTTATTGGTTTATACGCTTCCCCTAGCTCTTCTTGGCCTGAAAAGATATAGTTCTCGATTAAACTACTTAGAATTCCTAGTAAAATATCTCAAATAATTCATGTATTAAAGGAACTTCCATCAATACAGACAACTCTACTAGCAAGATCCCCCTGAGCGAGGTCAACGAGATCCCCTTGAGCGATGCTAGTGAGATCCTCTAGAGCGATACCAGCGAGATCCTCTAGAGTGAGATCAAGTTTTCTTGTGAAATTCTTAGCAATACTCACCTTAATTCCTAGCGAGATTTCCCCCTAGAGCGAGACCCTCCTTACCAAATCAGCGAGATTTCCCTTATAAACGAGATCCTCATGCCCAAATCTCGCTATAATTCTCCCTGATGAACTGCTTGCTTGTTCCTCACAAGCAACAGTCTGCTTATGCACTAATTCCCTGTTATAACTTTAAAAATTCATAACTCAAAATCCAGAGCTCTTTTCAAGAAACTTCCTTCCATAAACTTGTTTAGATTTGAGTTAACTTCCTTATCTTAAAATTTCAGCCAGGAATTCTTTATAATTTGGCCTGGAACTTCCAAACTTCTCCTCAAGCCCTGATTAATCCGTGGTTCTGCCTCTTCTGCAAATTCTCCACTTTTGTTCTTCTCCTCTTGCAATCTTTCTCCAGCAGAACAACCTTGAAAACTAGATTTTCCCAGCTTTCAAATGGCACCGAATTCGCTAAATTTACTCTTGTCAATTTCCAAAACCATGTTGTTGAATTTTCACTTCCCTTTTTAATCTTCCTGCTACTTCCTGAGTTCAAAGAATTAATTGCCACATCACTCCACACTTAGTGCCTCCAACAGACTAATGATTGAGTTTCTTCATTTGATTTTTTTTTCCTTCCTTCGTAATTCCTATAAACAACATGAATTTCTATTTAATAAATATGTAATATAACATTCCTTTGGCTAAACATGCTTATCTGGGGAACCTAAGTTCGGGGGTTTACACAAATAGCCTCCTTAGCTGCTTCATAAGCCGCTACATATTCGACATCCATAGTGGTCCGCGATGCATCCTTGCTTGATGCTTTGCCAGATTATAGCCCTCCATTTAGAGTGAAAACTGACCCCGATGTCAATTTGCGAGAATCTCGATCGGTCTGAAAGTCAGAGTCTTTGTATCCTGTAAGGATTAGATCCGTATCTCCATACATAAGCATGTAGTCTCTCGTTCTCCGAAGATACTTGAGGATCGTCTTGACCACCGTCCAGTGATCAAATCCTGGATTGGACTGGTACCGATTGATAATCCCTACTGCGTAGCAAATGTCGGGTCTGGTACACAATATTGCATCCATCAAGCTTCCTACAACAAAAGCATAGGGAATCTGTCTCATCTCCTCAACCTCTTGATGTGTTTTAGGACATTGATCCTTAGACAAAATGATTCCACCTGAAGGGTAACAAACCCCTCTTGGAATCTTGTATCCTGTACCTAATCAACATTTGATAATTGTGCGATGTCTAAGATAGGGCTAATCGTTTGTTCTTGTGATCTCGAATGATCTGAATCCCTAGAACATATTGTGCCTCACCCAAATATTTCATTTAGAACTGAGCAGCTAGTTAATTCTTAATTTCAGTCAGATACCCTACATCATTCCCAATGAGTAGGATATCATCCACATACAGTACCAGGAAAGCTACGGAGCTGTTGATGATTTTCTTGTATACACAAGGCTTATCAATGTCCTGATCAAAGCCAAATGACTTGATAGCAGTGTCAAATCTGATGTTCTAAGATCTAGATGCTTGTTTCAGCCCATAAATGGACCTATTAAGCTTTCAAACTCTTTGCTCTTGATCTGGAACTATGAACCCCTCTGGTTGAGTCATATAGATGGTCTTCTTAAGATTACTAATAAGAAAGGCAGTCTTGACGTCCATTTGCCATATTTCATAATCATAAAATGTGGCTATGGACAGAAGAATCCGGATAGACTTGAGCATGACAACATGTGAGAAAATTTCCTCATAGTCAACTCCCTCGACCTGGGTATAACCCTTTGCCATGAGTTTAGCCTTAAAGGTTTTCACCTTTCCATCTACACCTCTCTTTCGCTTATAGATCCACTTACACCTAATAGGTCTTACCCCATCAAGTGAATCAACAAGCTCCCAAGCGTTATTGAAGTACATAGACTCCATTTCCTGATTCATGGCTTTAAACCATTCATCTTTGTCAACATTCTCCATTGCTTTCTTAAAAGACAACAGATCCTCGACCTCATCATTCGTAATGACGTTTTGGGCTTCAGTCAAATCCATGTACCGATTTGGTGGGTTCATAACCCTCTCACTACGTCGAGGCAGTCTCAACTCTTAAGCTGGTTGACTAGACGTACCGACCTCAACAACTCTTGTTGATCTATCGGCCTGTTCAACAACTCTTGTTAAACCCTCAACAATCTCAGTCTCACTAGAGATCTCATGCAAAATGAGCTTACTTTGTGGCTTATGATCCCTCATGTGGTCTTCTTCCAAGAAGATGGCATTTGTAGAAACAAACATTTTGTTCTCACTCGGATCATAGAAGTATCCACCTCTCATTTCCTTGGGGTAGCCTACAAAGAGGCAAACCTTCGAACGCAGTTCCAACTTCTTTGGGTTAGTCGCTAGCACATGTGTTGGACAGCCCCAAATTTTGAAGGGCGTAAACTACCTTTACGGCCTCTTCATAACTCAAAAGATGTTTCAGAAACACTTTTCGAGGGAACGTTGTTCAGGATATAATATGTAGTCTGAACTATATAACCCCAAAATAAGTCTGGAAGATGAGCATAACTCATCATAGACCAAACAATGTCCAACAAGGTTATATTTCTCTTTTCAGATACACCATTTTGCTGAGGTGTACCAGGAGCCGAGAGTTAGGATGCAATACCATGTTCTATCATATAGTTCTGGAATTAGAGGTCCATATACTCTCCACCACGATCAGATCGTAGTGTTTTTATCTTCTTACCTAACAAGTTTTCAACTTCAACCTTATACTCCTTGAACTTGTTAAGGGCTTCAGACTTACATTGTATTAGGTAGAGATACCTGAACCTTGAATAATCATCTATGAAAAAGATGAAATATTCATACCCACCTCGAGCTCTAACATTCATCGGATTACAGAGGTCTGAATGTACAAGCTCCAAGGTTTCCTTGGCTCTGTAACCTTTTCCAGTAAAAGGTTGTTTGGTCATCTTGCCTTTGAGACATAATTCACATACCGACAAGGAGTTTTCTTCTAAACTCTTTAGAAGTCCACTTTTCACCAACTTCTCAATCCTATTAAGGTTGATGTGACCTAACCTTAAATGCCAAAGATGGGCGTTTTCCTTAGAAGAAACATTTGGTCTTTTAGCTGTTGTTGTCGTACTAAACATTTCAGTGATAAACAAGACTTTTATGACTAACGGCCTTAGTACATATAAGTTACTTTCCATTGAACCAAAACTAATCTTCATTCCATTCTTGAAAATAAACACTTTATTCTTAGAAAAGGAGACGGTATAGCCTTGTTCAATGAGACAAGAAACCGAGATTAAGTTTCTCTTAATACGAGGAATTACAAAAACATTATCCAATATAGATAACGTTTCTTGTCAACAAATAACTTCAGCCTGCCTATAGCAATAGCTGAAACAACCTCACTAGTACCGACTCGTAGAGTCATCTCTCCCCGTGGCAATGTTTACCAGGAACTAAATCCTTGGTAAGAGGAACTGACATGATTGGTAGCACTCGAATCAAGGATCCAGGCAGAATCATCATTCTTTACCAAACACGTCTCCAAGACCAATAAATCAGATTTATTGTCTTGTCTCATCATTTGGAGAGTAGTAGGATCGAGGTCGTTTTCCACAAAATTCATTTCACACGATTCTTTCCACTGTAAGTAATCAGTCATTTTAAAAGCTTTAAATGGAAATATTAACAAGTTGCTGAAAAGAAAAACACATTGACCTACGTTAGGTTTTAAACAAATACCCGTTGTAAAACAAAAATAACATCCAATAAGATTTTAGCAAAACTAATATGAACCCCGTGTAACATCTAGTTTTGCAATGACGCTCCAAAGGTTTAGGACAAAAGCCGCCAAAGGGAGGTCAGTTATCCCTCCTCTGAATTGTGAAGTTCTCAACCAGTCATTAACACCAGAACAACTCTTGCTCCTATAATGACTAGCCATCATTGATTTGGCCAAGAGATCATTAACTTACTTAACAAACTTTCGTAAGTGTGACCCACCATTTTAGGCCCTAGAGATCCACCCCAAAAAGCCAATCCGAAGGGAAAAAATCCGATTGGGGCAAAAGCTAAAGCGACCCTATCAACTTCTGGAGTTCACCTTGATCTTGACCAATTGCACAAAACCCATCCGAAGGGGGACGCTCAAAGGCGACACGAGGGAGTACAGAATGATCTCATGGTGTGAACCAATGACAGAGACCATAGGACGTGTTGACACATACCCTTCACCCACTTACTATAAATACCTTCTCTGTTCACCTTGACATTGACTCATGCAAACACCATCCAAAGGGGGATGCTCCCAGGGCACCACGAGACCAAGCATGAATCTCACGGTGTGAACATACAGGGAGAAACGTGAGTGGAATCATAAACATATCAGATACATCTCATCCTCCCACTGAGTATTTTATAACCTAGGGTTTAGCTTACTTAGAAAAAACATGACTAAGGATTTTAACTAAGTGGATTTTAGGTTTTTCCAAGAGTAACTTTTACCTTGGATAGTGAAACAACTTTTGATCATCATCCATTAAACTCTTTAACGGAGTCTTTGACCAAATTGTCGCATGCTTGTTGAAAATTTATCTAATTCATCTTTCTAGGTAGGTTCCCAAGTAGGGGGTGTTATGTTTCCGTCAACTTAAGAACCCCAGCCTAGCCAGAACCCGCCTTAGACAAAAGGTCCCTTATAGATAGATTTAAAACAAATTTAATCTTTTATACCAACTAATTTAATCCTACTAAACCGATTTTAAAAGATTAATCTAGGTTATTAAACTCTTTAGAACCATTTGAACTTAGGTCTATCTCAATCCAATTTTAAAACCCTTTTAAAAAACTTGAGTTCACCCTAAGTCCGCGTGCAACTCTGAATTATTGATTTTAGGTCTAATTTCCTTTATAACAGTTATAAATGGAAACCAACCACAATGCTAAGCTAACACATGCAAGGCATTCATAACGTTATAAATAGCCTAAGTGTCATGCTCAATGCATTGTTCATTCATTGCTACTTCTTTTATATAACACTTATACAAAATGGCAATGAAACAAGAAAAACATGCTTCCATTCACCCTTAGACTATAATGCTTATAATAAAAGGATGATGCATGATAATGCTCACTGCATGCAAAATATAATTTTTATATTTCATGATGCATGTGCATGCTTTCAAGTAATTTCTTCATGCTCGATTATAACATTTATAATACATGATGCATGAATAATTGCACAACCTAAGGTGGGTTTTAAACTATATGTCAAATATTTTGGCATATAAGCACCATACATCACACGTATAATAAACCAATGTTGATGAACCGGGTAAAATTGCCTTAAAATCACAAAAAATAATGCTAACTATTACAAAGACAAGAAGTCTCTAGTTCAAACAGGCGAACCGGGTCTTGAACTGCTCGGGCAAAGCATCGCGTCTCAAACCTTCGTGTACTTAACTCCCCGCGATCGTCCACATGATAAAACAAACGCTTTGCTCTATTGCTTACCAATGCTCCCAGAGCTAAACGATCATTTAGTAATTACTACACGATCGTTTAGAAAAATCTAAATGATCGTTTAGCTATTACTACATGATCGTGTACCTTTTACTAAGTGATGAAGTTTGAGGTACACGATCGCTTAGTGCGCTCCGCACAACGCCTGCCTTCCTCAGTCGTCTAAATGACTACGATGCTGTGAAGCCCCATCACCTAAGCGATCACTTAGCTAGCGCCTCCCTATCGTATACGCGCAATCGTGTAGGTAGTGACTAAGCGATGAGGCTTACTAACTACACGATTGTCTAGCGTGCACCTTTAACTAAATGATGAGCATCACATGCTCCCTCTACGATCGTCTACCTCCAGTGTCTACGCAATCGAGCAACCAACGTTATGCGATAGAGTAAGCGATTTACCCCATGCTTAGCATTGCTAAACAATCGTTTAGTAAATACTACACGATCGTTTAGAAAAAACTAAATGATCGCTTAGTTAAATCCCAATGATCGTTTACCTTAGGCTACACAATACGACCAATGCTTGGTCTTCTTCTTCATTGAGAACCGCATCTCCATGCTTCGAAGCTTCAACGCGAACGACTCGACTAACTCAAACTCTTTGAACTACAGACTCGTTTGCAAAGTTAATTACGCCGAAAAACACAGGGGCCCTTACAAATTAACACTTTGTAATTGAAAGAAAGTTTTAACTAAAGGCAATTAAACTCGAAACATTTATCAACTTCAACCACAGATGCACTTAACAATTAAATACAAATGCAAAAACTCACCATGACTGTAAAATGAGGTTCAAAACAGACTTGTAATTTGGAATATCAGAACAACCTAGCTCTGATACTAATTGAAGAAAACCGAACACGAGGGTTTCCATGAGCAGCGGAGTAGATCATTCTATATTACAATCATGTATGAACATTAAAAATTACAGTCATAAACAAAACAAATGGTTATGCATTCATTACATAAATTACAGCATGAAAAGTACAAATGATCAAGAAGAGAAAAGCTACGAACATTTGTCGACTCGTCTCCACGCTCCTTGATCACGATTGCTCGAACACAAAAACCTAGAACACTCGAACAACATGACCGCTACGCAACACGAACACCTCGCACTCGAACTCAGCGATCATCTCGGTCACGAACACCCCAGCAACACGAACGACCTTCACAGAACCTTGATGGCGTCAAGTTGAGTATGACACCACATAGAAGGCTACCTTGGTATTCTCAGTGTGAGAATCCAGAGGGTAGGCTTTGTTTGGACTTGGTTTGAGGCTGAAGAATGAAGAAACAACAATCGTGTACACGATTGGGCAAATGGAAGATGGCTGAAACCTATCGTATAGGTCAATGCTCAATCGTTTAGCAAAAGTTAAGAGATCATTTAGCAAAAGTTAAATGATCGTTTAGCTCATCACTTAATACCGTGTCTGTCATTTACAAAACACTATACGATCGTTTAGCTCGCTCAAGCTGTCGCTTAGTAAATCGAATTTACTTGACAACCTCCATGAGATGTTTTTCCAAGAGAGAAAATCTCCAAAACCAATTTTGTCAAAACTTTCTAAAATTAGGAAAACAATGTTCCTTTTATCTCACGGTTACCATGAACAACCAATAACCTCCCACTCAATTGGTTATTAGAGAAAAATATTTTAATTGTCCAATAATTAATATTATTATAAATATAAATGATAGCCAACTTATCATACTATATTTATAACCTATAGTTTTAATATTTCATCTCATGAAACATATAAACCATAGTTCTTTTTCTATTCTATGGTGCTTAATATAAATCTCATTTACATTAATCCTCCATTAGATGTATCTTATACATCATACCAATTATACCATATATAATCAAATTACCTCTTGTCAATTTGAATATTTCAAATCAACACCAAGAACTGATCCTCAACTGAATCCATTGAGCTACGAAGGGGACCTTATGGACCTGTAGCTTGAAGCTTCAATGGTACGTGAATAACTGATAAACTCTTTAGTCATGGGATCCACCATCCGTTAACTTTCAGGCACTCCACTAAAGACCGACAGCCAAACTCTCCTTACCACAAATATATTGTGTGTCCATCTTAACCAATCAGAAGTGTGACAACCCTTCACATATTGCTCGTAAGTACAGCTCGGCCAATAACCGTTATGCCCCTGTAGTTACATCTAACTCCTTAAGTACCACTTATCCCTCTAATGAACATAAGTCATAGTCCTTCCTACTATGACTGAGTCTTCTCTTCCAAAGATAAGTTGTGGCCACTATGTTCAAGCCCCGGAATCAGCCTTTAAGGGAGCAATCTCTCTACTTATCCTTGCTTTAGAAAAGGAGTGAATTTCATCTTATGGATTAAGTTCCCAGCTCCCAGATCAGACAAGTCCCCAAAAAGGTAGCCATGTTGAGTTGGCAATCTAGCCACTCTCACCATACTAATCAAAGGACCGCCCTCAAAGGCAGGAGTTCCCAAAACACTCAGGATTGGGGTCGTGTCACCTATGGTCGTTTAGTTGAGATGTAAGTCTCTAGTATAAACGGCATTATATACAGAGTCTAGTCATCTCGTAGTCCAGGTCTTATACAAACTCTTTGTATAGGACACCGCTCGCACGTCTCCATATGAATGGTCAGGATCTACCATTTGTAGTAGTTTACAACACTTACAAACCTCTACAAAGCGGGTCATATCCGTAGTGTCACCAGGATCAAGTATCCCCACCTTAATCCTTATACTACAGACCTATTTAGTTTATCACTTAAGGCATGATCCACTTGTATATCACATATACATGCTTAAGTTCATATAAGATAACCAAGGAGCTTTGTTTATTGGATATGAGTAAATGCCAGAATTAAAGAACAATTATTCTATTCATCAAACAATGTGTATCTTTACAAAACAACGAGACTCCGGGAGAATTAAGACGCAAATCCCAAAAACTCCTCCGTAAGGACGAACCAGAGGTCATCGATGATTAGTATTGTGTTTATCGTGTTTTGCCAATTAGCATAGTTCTCGCCAGTTAGTTTATCAGCGGCTAATAAAGCTAAAGTAGCGGTTGCCATATTAAAAAATGTTGAAAATAAGAACAAACTTAATAAGTCTATTTGCATTACCACTTTTAACACCAATTTTAGGTTTTAGCAAAATAGTTCTACTATACCCTAAGTGATATCTATTTTTCAATGATGTCTCAGTGAGGTAGGACAAAAGTCACCGTTGGGGTGATCAAGTGGCCCTTCACTGAAATGAGACAATCTCAACCCTTAGACAAAAACAACTCCTTGTAACTGAATCTAAGGGACTATTGTTCGGTCCAAAATTTGTTAACAACCTTAACAATTCTATGTAAATGTAACCCCTCATTTTAGGCTCTAGAGTTTCGTCCTAATGCGCCCACCTAGGGAAAAAGCATATTAGGACAAGAGAATAAAGCAACCTTATCCTCTTCAGGAGATCAGATAAAGAATTGTGCAAATACAACCATTCTTTAGGGGGACACTCCCAGGGTGCCTCGAGACGATGCATAAAAACGTTATCCAACCTAATGAGAGAAATCGTGGGATATGTTATCACACATCCCGCTCCCACTTACTATAAACATTCTCTCCATTCACCTTAGTATTGACCTACCAAAATTCTATCCTATAGGAGGACACTCCCAGGGTGTCTTGAGGCCGAGGATAAATCTCACGATATGAACTTTCAGGGAGAAACTTGTAGAGGTAAAATGAAGTATCATATACCACATTTACCTCCCATTGAATGTTCTACCTAGGGTTCATTAACTTAGAAAATCTGTCTACTGATTTTAACTAAGTGGATTGTTTAATTTGCTCAAAAACAACATTTGCTTTTGATGATTAAACAAGTTTGATTCAAGTCTTATTAAACACTTTAATAGACCTTCATCAAATTTGCATGCATGTGACAAATCTATCTAATTCACCTTTCCAGGTAGGTTCTCGGGTAGGGGTGCGATGTTTCCGTCAACTTAAGTACCACAGCTTAGATAGAACCCGCCTTAGACAAAAAGTCCCTTATAGATAGATTTGGTACATATTTATTTTTACTAGTCAATTTAATCCTATTAAATTGATTAAAAGATTAAACTATGATTTCTAATCATATTAGAAATTGTAATCTTCGGTCTATCTTAATCAAATTTTAAAACAATTTTAAAAAATTATTATAACTTAAGATTTGCATGCAACTCTTTATTATTGATTTTAATTCTAATTTTCATTTAACTATATTACATATATGTAAATGAAATAATTAAAATCAATTACATTGCTAAGTTAGACATCCACAAGGCATTTATAACTTTTATAAATAAACCTAAGTGCTTCATGCAATGTTCTTTCACTACTACTATATAACTTTTATATAATACAAGTAATGAAGTGAACTATAGCATACATTCCATTCAAACATTCAACCTTATATTATAACATTTATAATATAAATGATACATGGATATATTATAATGCATGCATATATTATAACTCTTATATTATATGATGCATGAGCATGCTTTATAATTAAATCATGCATTGCATACTTTAATATTATAACTCTTATAATATAAAATTTTGTATAATCTATGGTGGGTTTTAAACTATATGACATACATCATGACATATAATTAAAAACATACATCTCATGTATAAATAAATAAAATTGATGGACCGAGATAGAAAACTCTCTAAAAATAAATCTAAATGCTAATTATTACATAAATTTGAGTCAACCGGTTCGATACAGGTGAACTAGGTCTTGAGTCACTCAAACCAGGACATGAACCGGTCCAACCACGAATCGAACCGTTCAAACTGGACGAACCACGAGCGAACCGTGGTTTTTTCTCTATGTCATAGCGTCGCGATGTCGTGCCTAGCATCGTGACGCTACGGAGAAAAAAACTTCGTTTTATTGCTCGGAGCATCACAACGCTAGGGCACAGCGTTGCGACGCTGCTACTGCACAATCGCGATCTTCATCGTTCTGATGTCCAATTCAGCCCAGAAACATCTGAAACACTACATGAATCACGAACGAATCGAATACAATTAAAATACAGACTCGATCTATGTAAAAATATGCCCAAAAATGCAGGGGCCTTTACAATTTACAAATTGAAAACTTACAGAAAGCTTTAAAACAGAGTTTTATCCCAAAATTATCCATCAATTAAAAAACGACCACATACATTCAACAATTAAATGCGGTGTAGAATTCATAAAACCCACGAAACTGTAAAAATTCATTCAAAGTCAAAATTGGAATTTGGGATCAAGAACCTGACTCTGATACCAATTGAAGGAACTCCTTTGAAGGGGACTACAACGGAAGCGGATCGATTCCCAAATCCCAATTTAATTTTGAAAACGAATTTTACAACATCAAGAAGATTATACAAAAATTCATTATAATAAAAGCATGCTTATCAAAAAAAAAAAGGAAAAACTAGGGTTTACAAAAAAAAATACCTTTGAAGAAACCATTTTCCTTGCAAAAGTCTCTCAATCAATCTCGAACACACGAACAGACTCAAACAATCACAAACACCAAACCACCGTGGGACATTACCACTTGGTTTCCTTGATATTCTCAGGGTGAGAATTAAAAAGGAGTGGTGGGCTCTTTTTGATTTTTGGGAAGAGGAAGATTTTGGAGGAAGGGAGGAGGAAGATCAAGATTCAGAAAGCCAAAGAACCATTCTCTGTTAATTTTTTCTCTGAGGGAGAAGAAGAAGAAAAAACTAAAAATAACTTCTGTCTTCCCACACACGTAGTTGGTGGAGAGAAAGAAGCTCCCTTCCCTTATTATTATATTAATAAAAATAATAATAATTATTATTATTATTATAAATATTAATATGATAATCAAATTATCATATTATATTTATAACCTATAGTTTTAATATTGCATCACATACAATATAAACTATAATCCTTTCTCTCTTCTTTATGGCATTTAATATAAATCATATTTATATTAAATTTAACAACTATAAATCTCATTCATAGAAAATATATTTGAATCATACTCCAATATTTATTTTTTTCATTCAAACTATAATGTATCAAATACATTATATCAATTATATTGTATATAATTGAATCGATTTAATTATATGATATATAATTAAATTTCCTCTTATTAATTTAAACAATTCAAATTAACCCAAAAACTAATTCTCAACTTAATCCTTTTGAGCTACCAAGGGGACCTTATAGACCTATAGCTTGAAGCTCCAACAGTACGTAAATAATTAATTAAACTCTTTAATTACATTATCCGCCATTCGTTAATTGTCGGGCACTCCACTAAATACCGACAACTGCACTCTTCACATTACATATATATTTTTGTGTCCATTGGATATAACCAATCAACAGTACGATGACCCTTCATAAATTGCTCGTAAGTACAGTTGAGCCAAATTACCGTTTTGTCCCTGTAGTTACATCTAACTCCTTAAGTACCACTAATCCCTCTAATGAACAATATATCATAGTCCTACTATGACTAAACCCCTCTCGGGCCAGGAGAGGGTGTGGCGTCATATTATTCAAGACCCAAAATCAGCCCTTAAGAGAACATTTTATCTACTTACCCCTACTTCAGGAAAGGAGTGAATTCCATCTTGTGTAGCCGAGTTCCCAACTCCTCAATCAGACGAATCCCTAAAGTGGTAGGTTTGAGTCGGCGACCTGGCCACTCGCGCCCATACAAATCAAATGACCGCCCTCATAGACAGAAGTTTCCAACTCACTCAGGATTAAGGTCATGTTACATATGGTCATCCTAGTGAAATGAAACTCTCTGTCATGAATGAGACTAAACATTTTATGGTCCGGTCTTATACAAACTCCTTTGTATAGAGTATCGCTACTCGCATGTCTAATACACGAATGATCAGGATCAGATTATTTGTAGCACTTTACAATATTTGTAACACCTAGAAAGTGGGCCACACTCGTAGTGTCACAAGATAAGGTCATCACTTAAAGCACGATCCACTTGTATGTCTCCACATACATGCTTAAGTTACAACGATGAACAAGGATCTTAGTTTATTGGTTTGTGGTTAATGCAACTAAAATATCTCATATTTTATAGATTGAAGTGAAAAATATCATATTATATATCACAAAAAATGTTTGTTCATACAAGTGTTTACAAACTACAGGACCCTACGAGATTTAGAGCATCAACCCCAACATCGTTCTCCTTCGTTCCGACGTTCAAAATAGTATCTAAAATGCCAGAATTTCTCCATAAAAATCACAAACGACTCAAAACCTAAAAAATACAGACTCAATTCGCAATTAATGCCCCAAAAATATGGGCCCTTTACAACCAAATTGAAAGGAAAAAAATGCAGAAATCTAAGCCCTATCCTGAAAACTTCCATCATTCAACCATCCACAGACATTTAACATTTAAACCTTAGGATGCAGAATTTAAAACCCACCACACTGTAAAAGATTTCAATACAGTACATGGAATTTAGAATCAGAACGCAACCTGGCTCTTATACCAATTGAAGGATCTCATTTTACAAAGAACCTATGAGCAAAGCAGATCGTCCAAATTCCATTTAGATTGAAAACAACATTTACATCAAACATACAAATTATGCATTCTTCATCAAATTATAACATGCTTTTGAATCAACAAAAAGGGTTTAAGAGATATCATCCTTGAAGAACCTTTCTTCATGTATATCCCTCGAACGGTCACAAACCTCGAACAAACATGAACTCCTGGAACCAACAGCAACAAGAATGAACCAAAAGGAAAGGAAGGACACTACCACTTAGAACCTTCGGTATATTCGGGGTGAAAATCCAGGAGTTGTGGGGCTCTGACTATTTTGGTTAGGAGGGCTTTTTGTTTGAATTTGGAGGTCAAAGAAGGAAAAAGACACATAGCCTTTATGTAAAAAAAATCAATCTTCTCTGTATCAATCATTTCATAGAGAAAGAAAAAACTGTTTTTATTTTATTTGAATTTCCATAAAAAAAACTGCCTAACCTCCCACTAAGGAGGTTGGAGAGAAAAAAGGGAAATTAATTAAATAATTAATAATATAAATAAATATGATAACCAATTTATCATATTATATTTATAACCTATAGTTTTAATATTGCATCACATACAATAAAAACTATAGTTCTTTTCCTCTATTTTTATGGCATTTAATATAAATCATATTTATATTAAATTTAACAACTATGAATCTCATTCATAAAAAATATATTTGAATCATATTCAAATATTTATTTCCTCCAATTAAACAATAATGTATCAAATACATTATAACATTATATCGTATATAATTAAATCAAGTTAATTATATCCTCTTGTTAATTTGAACAATTCAAATTAACCCAAAAATTGATTCTCAACTAAATCATTTTAAGCTACCAAGGAACCTTATGGACCTGTAGCTTGAAGCTCCAACAGTACGTGAATAATTAATTAAACTCTTTAATTACATTATCTACCATCCATTAACTGTCGGGCACTCCACTAAAGATCAACAGTTGTATTCTTCACACTACAGATATATTTCTATGTCCATTAGATATAACCAATCAACAATACGATGACCCTTCACAAATTGCTCGTAAGTACAGTTGGTCAAATTACTGTTTTATCCTTGTAGTTACATCTAACTCATTAAGTACCACTGATCCCTCTAATGAACAATAGATCATAGTCCTACTATGACTAAACCCCTCTGGGGCCAGAGAGGGTGTGGTGCCATTGTTCAAGACCCAGAATCAGCCCTTAAGGGAGCAATTTATCTACTTACTTTAGGAAAGGAGTGAATTCCTTCTTGTGAAGTTGTGTTCCCAACTCCCTAATCAGACGAATCCCCAAAATGGTAGGCTTGTTAGGTTGGCGATATGGCCACTCTCACCCATACAAATCAAATGACCACCCTTATAGGCAAGAGTTCACAACTTACTCAGGATTAAGGTTATGTTACCTATGGTCATCCTAGTGAAATGAAACTCTCTATTATGAACGATATTATATAATGAGACTAAACATTTCATGGTCCGATCTTATACAAATTTCTTTGTATAGAGTATCTCTACTCGTATGTCTAATACGTGAATGATCAGGATCAGATCATTTGTAGTACTTTACAACAATTGTAATACCTACAAAACGGGCCATACTCGTAGTGTCACCAGGATAAAGTACACATCCTTATCCATATACTACAGACCATTTAGGTTATCACTTAAACATGATCCACCTGTATATCTTCATATACATGTACAAGTTACAACAATGACCTTGAATATTAATTTATTGGTTTGTGGTTAATGTAACAAAAATATCTCATATTTTATAGACAAAGTAAATAAAAATATCATATATTATTAATCACATAAAAGTTTCTTCATACAGGGTTAACAAACTATAGGACCCTACGAGATTTAGGGCATCAACCTCGGACAGAGATGCTTAGCTTGACCCCGGTAATGGGGTTACTTACTGAGTATTTTATACTCATCATTTCTTATGTTATGTTTTTCAGGTAAGTGCAAGGACGTACTGACAAGTGACTGATGAAATCTGTGACCGTGCCATTGGGACCAAAGAAATGCTTCCGCTCATATTTTTCATCTTTTAGTGTTTTAAAATTTCAGTCTTGATGTAAAAATTTAGAGTTCCATTGTTGAAGTTTTATTTATCATACTCTATGGAATTTATTTTTTAAAGATTTTCAGTTATTTGGATGTTACAAAAATATTTATGTAAATAAATTTGTTTGATTTAGTTAAGATTTGTTAAAGAATCATTTTGAGGTTTATGCATGCATGAAGTAACAGCCTGGTATAAGATCTCAAAAAGTCGGGTTGTTACATTTTACCTCAAAATATTTCTAAACTTTGTCTTATTTTATAATAATTTTTTTTTTTTATTTTTATTTTTAATATTTCTGCTCTTGCTTCTATATCTACACAAGTATTTACAATTTATTGTTGTATTAGAGTGTGTTTGGAATACATTTTTAAGTGTTTAATTTAAAAAACAAGTCATTTTGGAAGAAACTGAAGTGTTTGATAACGGCTCAAAATAACTTCTCAATTGTATTTTAATTAGCTTTTATCAAAAGTGTTTAAATAAAAATGATGTTTTTAAAAACATTTTTTCTTCAAATCAATCCAAACATGCCCTTATTTTATAATATGATAATTAAAAATGATTAATTATAGTCTAATTAAGTTATTATCAAAGTTTTATTAGCTAATTAGAACAATTTTTTATAAAATTTTATGAAATTTCCATCAATATGAATGTCGATATTTCTATAAAATTGAGAATTCAATATTTCTATCAACCTTGATAATTTAACCGAAAATAAATCGATATTTTAACCTTCATTAACACATAAAAGAAAAAGAGAGAGAAAAAACCTAATTAACGCCTTGGCATTTACAATTTTTTTTAATTAAGAAAAAAGAAAAAGGAAAAGGAGGACCTATTTAAAGAAAGTTATTAGGGTTCTAGGGAACGTTTCTCTCTCGAAATCCTCTGGAGCTGTTCCAACATGGCGGTCGGGTACCTTCGATTCCGTTTCATCTCTCGCATACCTCCCCTTCACACTCTACATTCTTCACTGATGCAACTCTTTTTTTTCTACTTGCAGAAAAAACAAGAGGATTTCGAAAGGAAAGAAGGGTGGCAAGAAGAAGACGTAAGTCTTTTGTTTCATTCCATTGAATCTTCCTATATCAGATCTGGGTGTCTAATATCCAGTTCTAGTTTTTTTCAATTCTTCTACTTTAGTTAATAATGCTCAATCGATGGTTTTATTAATTTGGTTTCGTTCCTGTATGGGTTCTTTAGTGTCGACCCATTTGCAAAGAAGGACTGGTATGATATCAAGGCACCCTCTGTGTTCAATGTCAAGAACGTCGGGAAGACTCTCGTTACCCGTACTCAGGGTACCAAGGTAAATTATACTCTGTTATCGCTTCCTTTCATTTGTAGTTTGTTTGGTTTTGTTCGCGTATGCCCTTGCTTTTCTATTTACTTTTGCCATAGTTTGCCATCTTCGCGTGGAAGACTCTAGTTTTAGAGGGCTCACTGTATTTTCATTTATACGAAGATGTCTTAATGTTATTTTGTGTGTAAGCGATTGACACTGTCATATGGGCACATGAAAGAAACATTGATCCAGTAACGTAGAATTTACTGACGAAAAAGTTAATTAGCACTAGATGAGGTGTTTGCCTAATATTTTCACCACGCAGCATGTTCTTGATTGACTGATTTGATTGCGGAAACGGAATTGTTTTATTTAGCTGTTATTTGATATCAAATCTTCACTGATATTGAATTGACATTGATTTGATTGTGTTCATCCTACCAGCTCGTTACATGTGCACTGTTGTGTGCTGTATTAGAAATTTCTGGTGATGTGTTGGATTGTAGATTAGAAGATGAATTTATTTTTCTATACACCACCTTTAAATCCTTTGTAGAATTATATTTAAAGGAAAGTTAGTTATATTTTGTACCCTGGGCAATTGAAGTTTGATTCTAGATTGATATGATAGTTATTTATCTTTATGGGTTGGTACTGTTTCTTCTTGTTTTTGTTCTTTAAAATGCAACTAATGGTAATTGTTATTTCAACAGATTGCTTCTGAAGGGCTTAAACATAGAGTGTTTGAGGTATCACTGGCTGACCTTCAGGAAGATGAGGAGCACGCCTACAGAAAGATTAGATTGAGAGCTGAAGATGTTCAAGGCAGGAATGTTCTGACTAATTTCTGGGTATGAATGAGTGGTCTTTCATATATTTGGAAACAGATATCAAAGGTTTCAAATGGAAAAGTTTATGAGAATGCCCGTCTTTATCCATTTTGAGCATGGTCCATATAATGAATTCTTATAACTCATAAGCTTATGCCGTTCATTGTTTAACAGGGAATGAATTTCACCACTGACAAGTTAAGGTCCTTGGTAAGGAAGTGGCATACATTGATTGAAGCTCATGTGGATGTTAAGACCACAGATAATTACACCCTGAGGATGTTCTGCATTGGGTTTACAAAGAGACGCCCAAACCAGGTCAAAAGGACCTGCTATGCACAATCCAGTCAGATTAGACAGGTGACTGCATGTTTCTTTTTTCCCTTCTGAATAGAAGTTTTTACTGGTGATTGTTTAATATGTTGAATTTACTATGAAGGACGTTATCGAATATAGAAGTGATGGATGAAATAAAAGCCTCGTGGATAACTATTTCTCTTAAACATTGGCATGTATGGGAGCATTTTCTGAATATGTTGTGAACGAATCAGTGCTTTTGTTAGTGTAAGGATAATAGACGCCTTGCAAATACCCTCTTGATTCAAATTTTATCATTCTGCTTGTAGCATTTTACCCATTGTTGAAACTTTTTTATCAAAAAAAGTAGACTTAACCAAATTCAGCTTATCTATGGTTTATGTCTTTTTCTTTACTATGAGTCTAACGAAATATTGTTTCTTAGTTCAATTACATTAAGTGCTCCATTCTTTGAATGTTGTTTTACACTACCTTCTAATATTTGAACAATTGGCTGCCAAATCAATTAATCAAATACTATGACCTTTATCTGTGTTTACGTGCACTGTACCTGATTTTGAAGGACATGGGAGCGAGATTGAGATTAGTGACTTTTATATTCCTAGCTATTTCTTGGCAATGTGTTTCTGTTTTGTAAACTTTTGTTTGTTATTACAGATTCGTCGGAAGATGAGGGAGATAATGGTCAACCAAGCAACATCATGTGATCTGAAAGAGTTGGTCCGTAAGTTCATTCCTGAATCAATTGGAAAGGAAATCGAGAAGGCTACATCTAGCATATACCCTCTACAGAATGTTTTCATTCGGAAAGTCAAGATCTTGAAAGCTCCCAAGTTTGATCTTGGAAAGTTGATGGAGGTATACAACTTCTTGCCTGCTTATCAAACTTGGTGGCTAACTTGTCTCCCTGAATTTTACCATCCATTTCAACTTTGATAATTCGGAGATTCATGATCAAATCTGCTCGTCACCATTTTTCCTATTGAAATTATAGTTCTTGGGTATCAGTTGAGATTATGAAATTGGTTCCAATAATTTTGATCATTGTGTCCAACCAATGAATTCTTTAACTATCTGTAGGTGCATGGTGATTATTCGGAAGATGTTGGCGTGAAGGTAGATAGGCCTGCTGAAGAAGCTGTCGAGGGGGCTACCGAAATCGTTGGGGCTTGAAAAAATGGATTCTTGAATCAACTTTCTTATATTTACGAATGAACTGTCGCATTTTAATTTTAATTTTGTAGTTTTCCTTTTAGTTGTAGTCTTGTGTTTCCGCCAAGTTGAGAAATCAGAGATAATCAGCGATTTTGACTATGAAAAGTACTTGCTGCCTTCAAATTAAGCATTAATATACATGTGAATCGTTCTCATGGTATTTTATTTACATTTGAAACGTTCTCAATTCGATAGCAACCATTATCCAGTTGCATTCAATATCATCAAGAATCAGTGAAATAAAATAAGATGATAATTGGTATAATCAACCATTAATATTAGATTATTAAATAATAATCAGATACTAATGTGTAACATTAGTAATTGTATAATGATCAATATTAAATAAAAATCAGATAGCAAGCAATCACATAATAATTTCACATATAACTCTGGAGGACATCATTGACTTTTTAGTTTCAATATCTCATTAAAAATAGGTTGGGTGACCGATTTTTAGGATATGGATCCAATTTTTGTAATTATTTTTTACATGCTTACGATTGTCCCAAACATAAATTATCTATATATATATGAGAAACTTCTTTTTTTCTTCTCCTTATTTTGATGAAATTTTGATAAATTTTGAAATTTCAATAAAATTTTGATTTTTTCTTTTTTATTAGATGTGTTACTATGGAATTTTTTCATGTGCTACTTTTTATCATTTCTAATTTGTCTCAATTTTTTAGCTTTAGTTTCAATCCGAAATGTTTATGGCTAAAGAGATTGACTTTAAAAAACAATAATAATAATAATTTTTTTTAAAAAAAAAAACATACATTTAATTTTAACCTCATTAAAACTTTTGCTTTAAATTTTTACATCATAATGATTTTTTTTTCTTTTAATATATAAAACTTTCCTTTTCACATTTCACTTCAAAATATTTCTAAACTTTATCTTATTATGTAATAATTTTTTGTTTTTATTTTTAAAATTTCTGCTATTGCTTCTATATTTACACAAGTATTTACAATTTACATCTAAATGTTGTATTAGAATGTGTTTGGAATACATTTTTAAGTATTTAGTTTTAAAAATGTCATTTGGAAAGAAATTGAAGTTTTTGACAACTGCTCAAAATAACTTTTCAATTGTATTTTAATCAGCTTTTATCAAAAGTGTTTAAATAAATATGATTTTTTAAAAACATCTTTCTTCAAATCAATCCAAACATATCCTAATTTTTTAGTATGATAATTAAAAATTATTAATTATAGTTTAATTAAGTCATTATGAAAGTTTTTTTTATAAAATTTTATGAAATTTCCATCAATATCATTGTCGATATTTCTATAAAATTGAGGATTCAATATTTCTATCAGCATTGATGTTTTAACCGAAAATTCATTATCACATGAAAGAAAAGGGAGAGAGAGAGAAAAAAAACCTAATCGAGGCCTTGCGTATTCACACTTTTTTTTAATTAAGAAAAAAGAAAAAGGAAAACCTATGGCCTATTAAAAGATAGATTATTAGGGTTTTTGGGGACAGCCGTTTCTTTCTAGCTGGTTTTTCATCCTCTGGAGCTACTCCAAGCTTCTCAACTAGTCCAACCATGGTTGTCGGGTACCCTTCGTCTCTGTCAATTGCATAACAATTGACATTGTTGACATTCAGATAACAATCCAACAATAATCAAATAGCAAATCAATGTCATTAGTATTCATTATAAATAACAATCACATAACAATCAGTATCAAATATCAATTAGATAGCAACCATTATCGAGTTACATTCAATATCATTAAGAATCGGTATAAGATATTAGTGAAACAAAATCAAATAATAATTGGTATAATCATTAAATAACAATCAGATAGCAATTTGTATCATTAACAAAGTATAATAATCAATATTAAATAAAAATCAGATAGCAATCACATAGTAATCAAATTTCATACATAAGTCAGCGAACGAGGGAGAATATGCACCCAATTTTTGTAACTATTTTTGACATGCTTATAACTGCCCCAAACATACATTATCTATATCTATATATAGATATACGAGAAACTTTTTATTTTGTTTTTCCCTCATTTTGATGAAATTTGATAAATCTCGGAATTTTGATAAAATTTTGATTTTTTTTTTTTTAATTAGATGTGTTAGAATGAAAATTCTTCAAAGTGCTACTTTTTATCATTTCTAACTTGCCTCAATTTTTTAGCTTTATTTTCATTCCGAAAAGTTTATTGCTAAAGAGATTGAAAAAAAAAAAAAAAAAAAAAAAAAAAAAAAAAAAAAAAGAAGCCATACATTTAATTTTAACCTCATATTTTCCTTAAAATTTCACATCATAATGAGTTTTTTTCTTTTAATATATAAAACTTTCATTTTCACACAAATATTTCTAAACTTTATCTTATTATGTAATAATTTTTTGTTTTTATTTTTAAAATTTCTGCTATTACTTCTATATTTACACAATATTTAGATATATTTATATCTAAATGTTGTATTAGAGTGTGTTTGGAATACATTTTTACGTATTTAATTTTAAAAATGTCATTTTGGAAGAAATTGAAGTTTTTGACAACTGCTCAAAATAACTTTTCAATTATATTTTAATCAGCTTTTATCAAAAGTGTTTAAATAAAAATGATTTTTAAAAACATCTTTCTTCAAATTAATCCAAACATGCCCTTATTTTATAGTATGATAATTAAAAATTATTAATTATAGTTTAATTAAGTCATTGAAAGTTTTTTTTAACTAATTAGAACAATTTTTTTAATAAAATTTTATGAAATTTCCATCAATATCATTGTCGATATTTCTGAAAAATTGAGGATTCAATATTTCTACATTGATATTTTAACCGAAAATTCATTATCGCATAAAAGAAAACGGAGGAGAGAAAGAAAAAAACCTAATTAAGGCCTTGCATATTCACAATTTTTTTTTAATTAAGAAAAAAGAAAAAGAAAAAACCGATGACCTATTAATAGAGAGCTTATCAGGGTTTTTGGGGACAAACGTTTCTCTCTAGCTGGTTTTTCATCCTCTGGAGCTACTTCAAGCTTTTCAACTAGTCCAACCATGGTTGTCGGGTACCCTTCGTCTCTGTCAATCACATAACAATTGACATTGTTGACATTCAGATAATAATCTAACAATAATCAAATAGCAAATAAGTATCATTAGCAATCATTATAGATAACAATCACATAACAACCAGTATCAAATATAAATTAGATAGCAACCATTATCAAGTTGTATTCAATATCATTAAGAATCGGTACAAGATATTAGTGAAACAAAATCAAATAATAATTGGTATAATCATAATTAATATTAGATAATCAAATAACAATCAGATAACAATTTTTATCATTAACAATTGTATAATAATCAATATTAAATAAAAATTAGATAACAATCACATAGTAATCAAATTTCATATATAAGTCAATGAACCAGGGAGGACGTTATTGACTTTTTAGTTTCAATGTCTCATTAAAAACAGGTTGGGCTGATCGATTTTTCTATTTTTGCAAAATTTATATTGTGAGGATATGGATCCAATTTTTATAACTATTTTTGACATGCTTACAACTGTCCCAAACATACATTTTCTATATCTATCTATCTCTCTATATATAGGAGAAACTTTTTTATTTTATTTTCCCCTCGTTCTAAATAAATTTTGATAAATCTCGGAATTTCGATAAAGTTTTGATTTTTTTTTAATTAGATGTGTTAGTATGAAATTTTTTCAATGTGTTACTTTTGATCATTTCTAACATGTCTCAATTTTTTAGCTTTATTTTCAATCCGACATGTTTCTTGCTAAAGAGATTGAATTAAAAAAAAAAAAAACATTTAATTTTAACCTCATTAAAACTTTTGCTTTAAATTTTCACATCATAATGAGTTTTTTTTTTTTTTTTTAATATATAATACTTTCATTTCACATTTCACCTCAAAATATTTTAAACTTTATCTTATTATGTAATAATTTTTTGTTTTTATTTTTAAAATTTTGGCTCTGGCTTCTATATTTACGCAAGTATTTACAATTTACATCTAAATGTTGTATTAACGTGTGTTTGGAATACATTTTTAAGTGTTTAATTTTAAAAAGTAAGTCATTTGGGAAGAAATTGAAGTATTTGGAAACTGCTCAAAATAACTTTTCAATTGTATTTTGATCAGCTTTTATAAAAAATGTTTAAATAAAAATGATTTTTAAAAAAATATTTTTTCTTCAAATCAATCCAAACATGTCCTTATTTTATAGTATGATAATTAATAATGATTAATTATAGTCTAATCAAGTCATTGTCAAAGTTTTTTTTTAAAAAAAAAGAAAAATAATTAGAACAATTTTTTATAAAATTTTATGGAATTTCCATCAATATCTGTGAACTCTGAATCCTAATTTCTCTACTTGAGTATGTTCCCTACTAAGACTAGTGTGGTGAGTAGGTTGATGTGAAAACTAGTGTGTGATGGTAGAGAAAATGGTGGAAAATTAGAAGAAAAGTGTGTATTTAGAAGCTTGACTTTTGGGAAAAAACTTGAAAAATTGGCTAAGTATAAACCTATATGATGGATGCGTTGGATGATGGATGCGTTGAATATGTTGGATGATGGATGCGTTGGATGCGATAGATGCGTTGGAAGGATGGTGTGCGTCCATGCGACTGAAGGAAGTGAAATGATGTGTTGGAAGGGACCAATGCGACTGAAGGAAGTGAAGTGATACGTTGGAAGGCTGCCCATGCGTCAAGCGGCCAAGCCAAGCGCCCCTGCCCATGCGTCGAGCGACCATGCCTATGCCTTGAGCGCCTTACCGAGCGGCCATGTATCAAGCACCCAACCATGCATCAAGCGCCCTGCCGAGCATCAATGCGTCGAACGACTTGCCAAGCACCCATGCAATCGAGCGAGCCCTGCGAGTGATGGCCAGCACCTATGCAGCACGCCCATGCATCGAGTGACCAACGCTTATGCCAAGTGCCATGCGTCCATGCTGAGCAAGTCGTGCAGTGATACCTAGTGAGCCATGCGTCGAGGATGAGCGGCCATCCTATGCGTTGGTGATGACTGGCTCTTGCGATGGTTAAGTTGGGTTGCTATGCGTTGAGTAGTGGAATATGCGTTGATGGTGCTATGCGTTGAACATCCAAAGGTTGTGGACACATACTAAGGATGTACTCATATGGAGGACGTCATCAAATATGTGTCTTCTTGGGAGGAAATCTTAAGCTTTAAGAATTTGAGGTGGTTGCATAAGAGGACATAAAAATTGAAGCCCATGCGTTGGCTACATAGGAGAAGGACACTTAGATTGCGTTGATAAAAAAAGTTGTGTTGTTAGTGTGAAGAGGAAACACTTGGACATGCAGCCAAGTAGGAGGTGTCAAATTTGGAGAATGTTTGGATGCCTATAAATAGGACCAAAGATTTCTTTTTCCATACCACAATTCAAAAAGACATTAAAAAGAATGGGAAAGCTGATTAAACTTTGCATTGAGAGCAAAATCCATGTGTTGATCATAGAGCTTCAAAGAGGACGCATTGGACAATGAAGTCTGGAAAACCGCATCAATTTGGGACGAAGAGTTCTCCCAAAATACTCGTGCGTTTGGAGTGATTCCAAAGCCACCTGAAAGCTTTAGAAGTCTAGATTTTAGGTTAGGGCTGCCGAAGAAAAAGCTATACAGGATTGGGCTGGAAACTGAGATTAGGCTGGAAACTAAGAAGAAGACAGAAGGGTCAGGCTAAGCTTGAGCCAGTCTTGAAGATTTTGAGATTCCAGCCAAACCATGAGGATTTCTGAGCTCATATTTTAGGGTAAGTTTTCTGAGACATTTTAAAACATGTTTGTAGAAGAAAGTATCTCGAAATAAGACTTAGAACTATGAGTAATCTAAGTTGTAAATTGAATCTAGATTCTAGAGGTGTAAAAGGGAGCCCGAGGTAAACAAGGAACTTCTAGAGTGAAAAGTTCCTAAGCGACCAAGGTGAGTGACTAAAATATTTGACTAAATATTTACAATGTTTTAAAGAAAGCATGTTTTAAAGAAGATTATTCTCATGCCAGCTAGTTTTACAAAGTGATTTCCAAGCAAACCATGAGTTATGTTTTAAACGCATGCATGTGTGGGAAGTTTGTTGAAAAGTTATTTATATGTGTTAAATATACCCAACATGCGTTAGTATCTTTAAAGTCATGTTTTATATGTGTTATACTTTACATGCTTTAAAGAGAAAGTCATTTATGACTAGTTTTATTTAAAACACGATACCGAAGGACATTTGAGAAGATATCCGCCCAACTAGATATCGAAGGACATTTGGGAAGGTATCTAACCAACTTGGTACTGAAGGACGTTTGAGAAGGTACCAAACCAACTTGATACCGAAGGACATTTGAGAAGGTATCCTAGAAGCTCGATACTGAAGGACATTTGAGAAGGTATCTGAGCAGAAGTACCTAAGGTATGACGGTACTTAGTATGGCCACATGCAGTAGGTAGTTAGAGTAAGAGATCGAGCAAAATGGTTCTCTCTTGATTAGCAATTAGTGTTGGGATTATTTTTAACCATAGCAGGGTTATTCTCAACTGAGAAACAGTTTTAATGTTTTATGATTAAAACAGTTTTATATGCTTTATGCCTGGAAATGTTTATACTGTAGTACAAGATACTGTAGAAGCTTATATTTCAGTTTAAACTCTTTATAGAGATTTTGCATGAGAACCAGTTATCTTTCTTAAGTCACTCACTGGGCTAGCAAGCTCACCCTGTTTTCAAATGTTTTCCTTTCACCTAGGTAACGGTCAAATCTTCAGAAGATAGCTCTGCATCTGCTCTGCCACTAAAGGATAAAGATATTGTAACCCATCGGTTTAGGTGGTTACTGTAAATATTGTACACATGTTACTGTTGTTCATATAGGGACTAGGGTTTTGGGCTTTGGGACTTATGAATCTAGTGTTGTAATTACTCTAAACATGTTATGTTTCCGAATTAATAAATTTGTGGCCTATAAGGCATTCCACTATATATGAGTTATATATTGGTATCAGAGTTATTCCGCAAGAGTTATTAAGCAGTAAGTGTCAACAAAAGGGTTGATAACTGCTGCAGTCACGCCCTTTCTCAGGCTGAGAAGGTGGTCTGGGGTGGGGGTGTGACAATATCATTGTCAATATTTCTATAAATTTGAGAATTCATATTTCTATCGGCATTGATATTTTAATAAAAGATAAATCGATATTTTAACGTTCATTATCACATAAAAGAAAAAGGAAGAGAGAAAGAAAAAACCTAATTAACGCCTTCCGTATTCGCATTTTTTTTAATTAAGAAAAAAGAAAAAGAAAAACTGAGGACCTATTTAAAGAGAGCTTATTAAGGTTTGTTCTCTCTCGCTGGTTTTTCATCCTCTGGAGCTGCTCTAAGCTTCTCAACTAGTCTAGCCATGGCTGTCAGTTCCCTTCGTTTCTGTCAATCACATAACAATTGACATTGATGACATTCAGATAACAATCCGACAATAATCAAATAGCAAATCAGTATCATTAGCAATCATTATAGATAAAAATCACATAACAATTAATATCAAATATCAATTAGATAGCAACCATTATCGAGTTGCATTCAATATCATTAAGATATTAGTCAAACAAAATCATATAATAATTAGTGTAATCAACAATTAATATTAAATAATCAAATAACAACTAGATAGCCACTTTTATCATTAGTTATTGTATAATAATCAATATTAAATAAAAATCAGATAGCAACCACATAGTAATCAAATTTCATACATAAGCTAGTGAACTAGGGAGGGCGTTATTGACTTTTTAGTTTCAATGTCTTATTAAAAATAGAGGGTATGGACCCAATTTTTGTAAATGTTTTTGACATGTATATATATATATATACAAGAAACTTGTTATTTTGTTTTCTCATCTTATTTTGATGAAATTTTGATAAATCTCAGAATTTCAATAAAATTTTGATTTTTTTTTTAATTAGATGTGTTAGTATGAAAATTTTTCAATATGCTACTTTTTATCATTTCTAACTTGTCTCAAATTTTTAACTTTATTTTCAATCCAAAATGTTCATTGCTAAAGAGATTGAATAAAATATATATAAAAAAAACTATATTTAATTTTAACCTCATTCAAACTTTTGTTTTAAATTTTCACATCATAATGAGTTTTTTTTTTTAATATATAAAACTTTCATTTTCACATTTCACCTCAAAATATTTCTAAATTTTATCTTATTTTGTAATAATTTTTTATTTTTAATTTTAAAATTTATGCTCTTGCTTCTATATTTACACAAGTATTTACAATTAACATCTAAATGTTGTATTAGAATGTGTTTGAAATACATTTTTAAGTGTTTAATTTTAAAAATAAGTCATTTTAGAAGAAATCGAAATGTTTGGCAACGACTCAAAATAACTTTTCAATTGTATTTTAATAAGCTTTTATCAAAAGTATTTAAATAAAAATGATTTTTTTAAAAACATTTTTTTCTTCAAATCAATCCCAACATGCCCTTATTTTATAGTATAATAATTAAAAATGGATTTTTTTAAATAATGTTATTTTAATATATATTGACAAAAATAGGGTAGGATTGAAAGTATTTTTTTAAAATAGTGTTTGCTGAAACTATTGACAAAACTAAGGTAGTGAAATCGTGTACGGGGTGCACGATTGCCATGTGGCAAAATCGTGTACGAGGTACATGATTACCGTTTAATCCAATCAGCACCACGTTGGTTGACCGTTGAATGGAAACTCGTGGACCGGGTCCACGATTGCCATAATCGTGGACCCAGTCCACGATTAGTTTTTTTTATTATTAATTTTAAATAGATTGACTAATTATTTTTTTTAATCGGAGATGTACAACAATATTAAGACTTTAGGAACGGGTCTAGAAATTCCTTCATTATTAAACTTAATTATATATTTAATCTACAATGAAAACATAATTATCTTGCACTCATATTAAAAAAAATGTCATGATATTAAATAAGATTTACAATTAGTTCTTTAATTTATAATTTGAAAATGAAAGTTTACCTGAAATTTAAAAACGACCCCTCTGGTCCTTACCCCTTATAGGGGTTGTCTTCGTGTCCCTCTAAATTACGTTCACCCTGCTGTCGTTGTCGTCTACGACGAATATGTTTTCGATCAGTGTCAGCAACATTGAGTCGTCTTGTTTGTTGAATAATACCTTCTACGTTGACAATGTTTGCTGATACATTGAACCCAAGTTTGGTAAGTTGTGTTGCACTGAATATTGTTGTACATCTCCAATAAATTTATTTTGTACAATGAAAAAAATAAATATTAAACAATATTCATATCATATATATGGAAAGTGTCTGATTTTAAATCTCTTATCATGCAGTAATAGTAAGCGCCGTCAAATGTGTTAAATCGCCTCGTGATTGAATTGTACCAGGAAAAGTAGTCATCTGATACAACTGGCCCATTTGTTAATTCTCCCTATGCATAATGATCATGTTGTCCATGCCATTAGGATATATATTCCGCATGGATTTGACGCCAATCTTAGTCGTGCTTACCTCTCAAATCGATCGAACTATCTCAACACACGATATGGTAAAGTGGCATCATCCAATCTTGGTCGTGCTTGCCTCTCAAATCAATCTTGGTGTAGTGCTGGGAGTGTATACGACAACGAGGGTATCGTTTATCGCTGACCGAACTGTCTCAACACACGATATGGATGATGCCGCTTTACTATATGGAAGCATATAAGAGGGCTAACGGTCAACCAGATGTCTTCACTATTACGACAGTAATCAGGTAAGGATGACCAAATCTGTTGTGTGTATGGCATCCAAATAATCTGACAATAAAAAAAAAAAAAAGATAAGTATACATCTGAATGTTTTAAATATTCATTTATTATCTGATTGTACATCAGTCTATCAAATATTTTTCGGTATACGAGCAACATATTTGCTGACTGTTCAGAGGCAGCTAATACACCACTTCATCTAAAATTATAAAAAAAAACAATTAATTTATATTCTTACATAAAATGGTAATAAATATATAAATGAAATAATACCTGACACTAAGTGGACGATGATCTGAGGCCAGTAACTGGACTTGTGGTACTATAATTGGAAATCTATCATAAGCCCACACCTGTAGTAGTATGAGTGGCCCCCCCTATTTCCAATGCTTGTGCATTGATAGCCCGATAAAGTTCTCTATACAACCATGCAAGACATGCACCACCCCACGAGTATGTACCAACATGCTCGAAATCAGACAGTAGCGGGAGGAACATGAGATGCACTAAAGTATTTGACTTGTCAGCGAACAAAAAACCTCCAATAAGTTGCATGATGTATGGTCGTGCATACCTACTACGCTGATGTCGTTGACATCGGAAGGTATTTATGGAAACTGAGACACCAACCAGGGGATACTCAATATTGATCCTTTCAGATCATCTGGTAGAGCGCCTAAGAGCTCTTCACAAACGTTCTTCCAGTAATACTGAACCTGTCAATGGTTGCCAGTCCACTCGTAATCCAAACTGTATGGCAACATCCTGTAGCATGATCGTACATTCCTCACAAGGTAGGTGAAATGTGTGGGTTTCTGGTCTCCAATGCTCAACTAGAGCAGTAATAAAGTGCCAATCAAGTTGGATAAAACCGATTTGTGCAACCCCAAGAAAACTTGCTTGCTCAACGTAGGGAATAATGCGATGATCAAATGGGATAGTATATTGTGCAGACGCCTCCCTTCTCCGACAATTCAACACTCCTGTGGAAGAACTATCCCATACCGATTGTGAACAATGCACATTTTGTTGATATAATTGTACATGATTAGAAGGACCAGACTTCATTACCTAAGAAGTTCAAATTACATTACATAATAAAATCCATCACATAAAAGATACATAAAAAGTACATAAAAAGATACAATGACATGAAAAATAAATTCATTACATAAAAAGTACAATTACATAATATGAAACAATTACATAAAATATATAAATACATAAAAGATATAATTACATGAAAAATATAAGTACATAAAATATATAATTACATAAAAAATACAAGTACATAAAAAATACAAGTACATAAAATATACAATTACATAAAAAATACAAGTAAAAAAAATACCTAATGACCCGAAGACGAAGCACCTAATGTACATTGTGGACAAGTACGTCTGTTATGTCATTCTCTCTTGCAAATTGTACATCGAACTTTTTGGCTTGCCTCTCTCAAGTCCATTTCATTATGAATGCGCATACTTTTTGGCTGACCCTGTTTTCTTAGTAAGTCTGTATTTGAACGAATTTCTGTAAATGATAATTCTGTTCAATAATCTAGGCATTCTATTGGATGGAAGCGACCTTCATAATATTGCTTGAAATTGGACAATTTGTAGCATTCATCAATAAGTGGTATGTATGTCATACGCATGTAATTACAAATTGCAATTACATGAGAGCATGAAATCTTTAATGACTGCCACTTATTACAAGAACATGTTCCTTCTTTCAAGCTTAAAACTTGGGTGTGTTGTTCTTTATAGGGAGAAATCATACTTATGCCAGTTTGTACTTCAAAAGTTTGACTTTCCTTGTCAATAGATGTCACCGTATGTGCAGATGCTCGTTTTTCCCACCTCTTAAGTTTTTTTAGGGCATATTCTATATATATGTCTCCACGATCGAGTGCTTCACTGATTTCTTGTCTTCAACGTTCAAAATACAGTATTGTGCGATCAAATATTAGCCTAACCAAAAAAGTAATTGGTAACATTCTAGCACCTTTGAAAACACCATTCATGCATTCAACTGTATTGCTTGTCATCCACCCATAGCGGTACCCACCGTTGTGCGATTGAGTCCATTTTTCCAAGTCAATATCTGAAAAATATTCAAGACATTCAGGGTGCGATTGTTTTAATTCTTTCATGCACCGAATGAACTTGTGCCTTTGATGTTGATTTCCTGCCTTAGACACCAAATTTTTTAGTTACTTTGATTTATATTTCGTATTGAAATTACTGGCAACATGGAGAAGACAATATCGAGGTACGCTCTAGATTCACTCCAACTAATTTCCTCATTATTAATTGCAGCAAGAATGCCCTTATGTCTATTTGAAATCAAGCAAATATCATCTCTTTGGGTAACAAATTCACGCAATGCCCACAAAAACCATGACCAACTGGACAAATTTTTACCTTCAACAATAGCAAAAGCAAGGAAAAATATATGTCCGTTTGCATCAATAGATAAGGCGGGCAATAATTTTCCCTTATACTTTCCGTAGAGATGAGTTCCATCGATCTGGATTAAAGGCCTACAATGTTTGAACCCTTCTCTTACAGAACCAAATGATTAAAAAACTCGACAAAAAATAGTGGTACCTGGCACATCAGAGGGAAGGAAAAACCAATCTGTTCGTGTTCCTAGATTATAATGAACAAGAACACTCAACCAATACGGAAGCTCTGAATATGCTTGTCACACCCATTTATAATTAATATTATATCCATATTGTTTTTTAATTGCTTCTTAGAGTAGGGCCACAGGCTCCCCAGGATCAACTCTAACCAAATTTTGGATTTCGATACTCATAGAATTTGAATCAAGTGTCAATTTTGAAAACAAACATGAGTGTTCCCCTTGAAGTTTGGTGATTTCGAACATCCCATGAGTTTTAAGCCGACATGCCCGTAACCTCCAAGCACAACCATCACTTCATGATTTACATCTGACATACCAAAGATTTTGATTTGATTCCACTACAACAATTTTGTAGTGTATTGTCACACAATATATATATTTTTTTAAATCTTCTTTACTATTAAGCAACATTCCTTTTTGTATTAAACTACAATTATCTACACCTATATTCCTTTCCTCCAAAGTGGACCCTAGTTCACATGTTGAATTTGTAATTTTTCAATCTATTTGAGTGAACATATCTGATGGTACCAACTTAAGATCATGTTTCCCACTACTGTTTCCAAATAATTCATCAACTTCAACATAAATGTCACTATCTCCATCATTTCCAGGTTCAAGAATAATTGTTATAGTTGACAAAAAAAATGTTAATATTGACACACAACAAAATCCAATTTCTAAGTTCAACATATAAGATCTAAATATTATACACTTAGCCCAAATCTAAGATTCTTAAATTGTACATTTAAATCAGCCCAAATCTAAGATTCATAAACTATACATTTACCCAAATCTAAGATCCATAAACTATACATTTAAATCAGCCCAAATAAAAACAAAATAAAATATTTGTGAATTGTATAGCCTAAATGCAAACAAAATAATATATATATGAACCGATTTTCATTTTTTAGTTCATAAACATAATCTAATTTCTAAGTTCATAAACTACATTAGAACTTAGACAAAATCAGAAAAATAGCCCAACAAAATCTAATTTCTAAGTTCATAAACCACATTAGACAAAATCAGCCCAATAAATAGACAAATATATACATATATTTCTAGATTTAACTCAACAAATAAATCATGATCCATAAACTACACATTAAGTTCAGCCCAAATGCAAACAAAATGATATATATATGGAGATTATAAATTCGAAAACAATGTGGGGAAAATTTTTAACCACAACCAAAGAGAGGAGAAGCTTTTGGACAAACGGTTGGACAAATGGTTAAATGGAGGCACATGACTTAAGGTAGGAGGTTTTCGGACAATTTGTTCGGATGAACGAACGAAGGACGAAGGGGAAGACGGAAGAAAAGAGGAGGTAGAAGACTTTTGGATGGAGGAAGAAAAAGGGTTGCAGTAGTTTAATGGAGAAGGGAGGTAATCGTGTACGGGTATACGATTACCTCAGTCAACGCTGCATGACTGCCACGGCAGACTGCGCGTGCCAGATCAACAAACACATCAACAGGCACTCATGTATCGGGTACATAATTTAGGACTACTCGTGTACCGGGTACACGATTAAGGTGTAATCGTGTATCGGGTACACGATTTAAAATCATATTTTTGACAATACTTTCAATTCTACCATATTTTTGTCAATATATATTAAAATAACATCATTTATAAAAAATTCTTAAAAATGATTAATTATAGTCTAACTAAGCCATTATCAAAGTTTTATTAACTAATCAGAACAATTTTTTATAAAATTTTATAAAATTTCCATCAATATCAATGTCAATATTCCTATAAAATTAATAATTCAATATTTCTATCGAATTTTAACCGAAAATAAATCGATATTTTAACTTTCATTGTCACATAAAAGAAAAAGAGAGGGAGAAAAAACCTAATTAACGCCTTGGGTATTCACAATTTGTTTTAAATTAAGAAAAAAGAAAAAGAAAAGGAAAAAGAAAAGAAAAAAGAAAAAGAAAAAGAAGGACCTATTTAAAGAAAGTTATTAGGGTTTTTGGGGGCGTTTCTCTCTCGCAATCCTCTGGAGCTGTTCCAACATGGCTGTCGGGTACCTTCGATTCTGTTTCATCTCTCGCATACCTCCCCTTCACACTCTACATTCTTCACTGATGCAACTCTTTTTCTTCTACCTGCAGAAAAAACAAGAGGATTTCGAAAGGAAAGAAGGGTGGCAAGAAGAAGACGTAAGTCTTTTGTTTCATTCCATCGAATCTTCCTATATCAGATCTGGGTGTCTAATATCCAGTTCTAGTTTTTTTCAATTCTTCTACTTTAGTTAATAATGCTCAATCGATGGTTTTATTAATTTGGTTTCGTTCCTGTATGGGTTCTTTAGTGTCGACCCATTTGCAAAGAAGGACTGGTATGATATCAAGGCACCCTCTGTGTTCAATGTCAAGAACGTCGGGAAGACTCTCGTTACCCGTACTCAGGGTACCAAGGTAAATTATACTCTGTTATCGCTTCCTTTCATTTGTAGTTTGTTTGGTTTTGTTCGCGTATGCCCTTGCTTTTCTATTTACTTTTGCCATAGTTTGCCATCTTCGCGTGGAAGACTCTAGTTTTAGAGGGCTCACTGTATTTTCATTTATACGAAGATGTCTTAATGTTATTTTGTGTGTAAGCGATTGACACTGTCATATGGGCACATGAAAGAAACATTGATCCAGTAACGTAGAATTTACTGACGAAAAAGTTAATTAGCACTAGATGAGGTGTTTGCCTAATATTTTCACCACGCAGCATGTTCTTGATTGACTGATTTGATTGCGGAAACGGAATTGTTTTATTTAGCTGCTATTTGATATCAAATCTTCACTGATATTGAATTGACATTGATTTGATTGTGTTCATCCTACCAGCTCGTTACATGTGCACTGTTGTGTGCTGTATTAGAAATTTCTGGTGATGTGTTGGATTGTAGATTAGAAGATGAATTTATTTTTCTATACACCACCTTTAAATCCTTTGTAGAATTATATTTAAAGGAAAGTTAGTTACATTTTGTACCCTGGGCAATTGAAGTTTGATTCTAGATTGATATGATAGTTATTTATCTTTATGGGTTGGTACTGTTTCTTCTTGTTTTTGTTTTTTAAAATGCAACTAATAATAATTGTTATTTCAACAGATTGCTTCTGAAGGGCTTAAACATAGAGTGTTTGAGGTATCACTGGCTGACCTTCAGGAAGATGAGGAGCACGCCTACAGAAAGATTAGATTGAGAGCTGAAGATGTTCAAGGCAGGAATGTTCTGACTAATTTCTGGGTATGAATGAGTGGTCTTTCATATATTTGGAAACAGATATCAAAGGTTTCAAATGGAAAAGTTTATGAGAATGCCCGTCTTTATCCATTTTGAGCATGGTCCATATAATGAATTCTTATAACTCATAAGCTTCTGCCGTTCATTGTTTAACAGGGAATGAATTTCACCACTGACAAGTTAAGGTCATTGGTGAGGAAGTGGCACACACTGATTGAAGCTCACGTGGATGTTAAGACCACAGATAATTACACTCTGAGGATGTTCTGCATTGGGTTTACAAAGAGACGCCCAAACCAGGTCAAAAGGACCTGCTATGCACAATCCAGTCAGATTAGACAGGTGACTGCATGTTCCTTTTTTGCTTCCAAATAGAAGTTACTGGTAATCATTTAATATGTTGAATTTACTATGAAGGATATTATTGAATATAGAAGTGATGGATGAAATAAAAGCCATGTGGTTAACTATTTGTCTGAAACAGTAGATTTTCAAATAAAAATTAAAGTAGCTTTAATATAAAAAACTGTCTTAAACAATGGCATGTATGGGAGCATTTTTTGTACAATGTTGTGAGCGAATCAATGCTTTTGTTAGTGTAAGGACAATAGCCGCCTTGCAAATACCCTCTTGATTCAAAATTTATATGTCTGCTTGTAGCATTTTGCCCTTTGTTGGAACTTTTTGATTAAATAAACTAGACTTAACCAAATTCAGCTTATCTATGGTTTGTCTTTTTCTTTACTATGATGTCTAACGAAATATTGTTTCCTCACATACGGTTGGTACTTTAGGTTCAGTTGTTTTCTTAATTCAATTACATTCAGTGCATCATTTTTTGAATGTTATTTTACACTACCATCTTATATTTGAACAATTGGCTATGCGAATCCAATACCATGCCCTTTATTTGTGTTTATGTGCATTGTACCTAATTTTGAAGGATATGGGAGTCCGATTGAGATTAGTGACTTGTATATTCCTGGCAATCTAAAATTTTGTTTGTTATTACAGATTCGTCGCAAGATGAGGGAGATAATGGTCAACCAAGCAACATCATGTGATCTTAAAGAGTTGGTCCGTAAGTTCATTCCTGAATCAATTGGAAAGGAAATTGAGAAGGCTACATCTAGCATATACCCTCTACAGAATGTTTTCATTCGGAAAGTCAAGATCTTGAAAGCTCCCAAGTTTGATCTTGGAAAGTTGATGGAGGTATACAACTTCTTGCCTGCTTATCAAACTTGGTGGCTAACTTGTCTCCCTGAATTTTACCATCCATTTCAACTTTGATAATTCGGAGATTCATGATCAAATCTGCTCGTCACCATTTTTCCTATTGAAATTATAGTTCTTGGGTATCAGTTGAGATTATGAAATTGGTTCCAATAATTTTGATCATTGTGTCCAACCAATGAATTCTTTAACTATCTGTAGGTGCATGGTGATTATTCGGAAGATGTTGGCGTGAAGGTAGATAGGCCTGCTGAAGAAGCTGTCGAGGGGGCTACCGAAATCGTTGGGGCTTGAAAAAATGGATTCTTGAATCAACTTTCTTATATTTACGAATGAACTGTCGCATTTTAATTTTAATTTTTTAGTTTTCCCTTTAGTTGTAGTCTTGTTTTTCCGCCAAGTTGAGAAATCAGAGATAATCAGCGATTTTGACTATGAAAAGTACTTGCTGCCTTCAAATTAAGCTTCATTCCTTGGAACCATTTGAATATACATGTGAATCGTTCTCATGGTATTTTATTCAGCAGGAAACTTTTGTTATTGAGTCATTCCAAAATATTTTAAAATAATCTTAGTTTTGATTATACGAAAATTGTGCTTAAAGTGTTAAATTGAATTAATTTTGAATAATTTTACTAAAATTGATATCATTTATATTTTAATGTGGCTTTGTTATCTCAATTCTATTCCAATTGACTATGCATCTTGTGGCATCCTAATCTAACGAATATCTCTATTATTGTTCCAGAAAATCCATTTTCAATCGACTGTTGTGATGTCCTTTTCCGTTTTCCACATTCATCTTTATTGCTTCTCGCAAGTCTTGAGATGGTTTGAAGAAAATGAGTGATGGGCGGTACGTGGCAACACTTGGAAACTGTCTTAAACAATATATATGAAAGTCTTCCTGCTTTCTTGTTCTTTATTTTTTAAGGACTAGAAATAGGAATGTATTGGTTATTTATTTTTTAAGGACTTGAAATAGGAATGTGTTGGTTAGTTATTCTCGTTTCTTGAAAAATAAAAAAACAAAAATAAGAACTTACTTTTTTTATATTGCTAGCCACCAAGACCATTGCCATCATCCAACTCTGGCCATCCCTAATTATAATCATTGGTTGTGACTGCTGTCGGCTATTTCCAATTATAATCTTCGATCACTCATGATCAACTCTAACCACTACTATAAATTCCTATGACGATTATTTTTCGTTTCTTGTTTTTTATATTTTTTTTAACATTTTTCTTTCTATTTTATAGTTTAAATATAATTTAAAAAATTGTATAGTATGTATTAAATTATAAAAATTAGTATAAAAATCTTTAGAGAAATTGTACAAAATGGCCAAAAGAAGATCCTTATTTGGATAAGTGGCCAAAGTTGAAAATTTCAGATTTATGGCCACTACATTGTCTAGAGGGCTCCATTCAAATAAGAAGGGTGAATATTTCCCAACAAATTTAGTTAAATTTTTTAAAGTAGTTTTTAAGTTTGTTAATGTAGATTAATTTGTGAAAGTAGATTTTGTCGGGATTTGGTTACTTAGGTCCCGTTTATTAACTGTCGGATCGATATGGCAATGAATTAAACTTTTTTTAATTAACCCAATTAAACTAATTAATACACTTTTTATAAATAATAAAAAAATTCAATTTATGCAACAAATAAGATGACAAAAATGTGATAATTTAATTCTATCAAAATTTAGTAAATAAATAAGAATAAACTAAAACATACAATAAATTGCTTAAATTAATTGCAAAAATAAAAAGGAAAGAGTTAGAGAAGAAGACATCGTAATTTTTATAGTGGTTTGGTCAAACTCGACCTACTCCACTTCCCAAGCGCCTCTTAATCAAACCGTTACACCACCACTCCTTTTACGGGTTCAAGACCAAACCCGATCCTTTCCATAGTTTAGGATTAAACTGTTACAAATGTTGGAATTTTTGAAGAACACAATACAACTCTCACTAGAGTGGTTTTACAAGTTTAAGCATTCAACAAGTTTATCCTCACAATACAATAACACGCTCTCAAGAATAAGATGAAAAGAAAAAAAAATTGGGAACTTAGAGAGAGCAACAATAGAACTTTTGAGTTTTGGAGGATTATGAAATGTAAAATTTGTTGGTTTAAAATTTGGAGAGGAAGATGGTTTATATAGAGATGAAATTTTTTTTAGAAACCACAATTAATTTGGACCATTGGATTTGGAAAAGAAAAATCAATGGTGGAGATTTAAAACTAAACTAGTCGTTAGATACAAACAAAATATAATATTAAATTCCTTTTCTTTTGAAATTCCTTTTCTTTTTAAAATTAATCCAAAAAAATTTAAAAACATACCAAGTGTAAAAAACTAGCCGTTATACACAAACATAAAATAATATTAAATTCATTTTCCTTTTAATTCATTTTCTTTTCAAATCCATTCTCTTTAAAGTCAATCCAAAAATAAAAAACATATAATGTGTAAAAAACTAGCCGTTAGACACAAACATAAAATAATATTAAATTTATTTTCCTTTTAAATTTCTTTTAAATTTCATTTTTTTTTATTTTAAATCAATTCAAAAATCAAAAGTCTTATCATATGTTAATCTCTTGATGATCCACCATTCAACCGATATGCTTCCACATGTCTACATGCAAATGGTCTGGTTTTGCCACGTCATCCACCACGGTATTTTCTTTATAGACTTGTTTCGGTCATATCATTTTCGTTTTAGCTCCGATTTGAGTGATTCAAGAGGTTCTGGAATCGTTGTTCTGAGCTCTACGCTATGGACATATTAAAACCCTAAGATTTTCAGTAATTAAAAATTGAGTTTGTTATCATCAAAATATTGATGAATTAATTAATTAAAATTAATTAATCTGAGATTAAAGGCCAAAAAGCCAACATTAACCATTTCACCAATGGTTTAAAAAAAAATCAAGAAAGTAGTTTTCAAAAAGTTATTTTTGTTTTTGGAATTTGGTTAAAAATTCAACAATTGTATTAACAAAGATGTAAATTAATGTAAGAAATGTGGATGAAATAGACTTAATTTTCAAAAATAAAAACTAAAAGCTAAATCGTTACCAAATAGGGTCTTAATTTTTTGTTTTTAAATATTAGGAGTGGTTTAAACACAAAAAATTCTGTGTTATTTTTATTTACAAAAACTTATACTTTATCTAATGATATGATATTCATGTATTCTATTATCCAAATTATGTGTATAGTTTTTTTTTCTTTTTTCTTAAAAAAATTATGGTCGATTCTATCCTTGTTCATGATAGATTATATGAAAAAAAAAAAAAAAAGAGTATCTTTTATCTCCATATGTGTAACTTTCCAATATTGGTTCTATGCTATATTCAAACTTAAGGTATGTATTGCATTTTTTTAATTAGGGTTTAAAGATTGGTCCGAGGTGTTTTTTCATACTAATTTGAGAGATTTCTAAATCTTTGACTGTCACACCCCTTCCCAAATTAACCTCTTAATCCAAGAAGAGATGCGAAGACAACAATGGTCAATCCTTTTATGACAATTACTGCCCATTATACTCTTAAAAACTTGTATTCTTAGCACCTGTTAAACCTTATTAATAATTTATAATTGTCTAGAACTTAACACATAGTTTCTGCAACAGCCTAAAGCATATAATTTATTGCTAATCAGAAGTATCAACATCAACATACATTACAGTTTATGAAACCAAACATATATATAACATCTACACACAGACTTTACCATTTCCCCCCTGACATGGACATAAAAACTAAGTAATAGAACATGATGAACGACCTAAACTTCTAGTCTCTATGGGTCTGAGAAGTGACTGATTGATAGAACTACTAGGCCTTAAGACGTCGACTGCTACCTGGGGAGGAAAACACTTTAAAAGAGTGAGTTGGGAAGTCCAGGAATGACTATCTTAGATAAAACATACTTTAAATCATAAATACCGTGAACTTGCTTATCAAGGAAACGATTATAAAATCATAATCAGGGTTTTAAGAGTGGAACTGAAATAATAAATCATAGAAATATATCATACAAAAAAACCTGAAATAAACTCATCAGCATCTTTTTGAAATACTCCACTACTCCACTGCTTGAACATGTGGGAGAGCCCTCGCTTAATCCTTAATAACCTTAGTTGACAGAGAGTCATTTTTCTGGATCTCATCATCGTCGGTAACATAGTCATACGTGCACACAAAGCTGAATAGAGTCCTGACCACCTTACCATACCTTCGATGCCAAGGAACCCTAATAATACTGAAATCTAGGTACCTTACCATACCTTTGGTACCAACATTGGAGTAGGGTTTGTACAAGGCACAGACATTTAAACTCTTAAGAATATATACAGAATATGCATTTGAAATGATCAAACTTCATGATTTCATATCATCGCATAGTGCCTTGCAAAACATGGAGTATGTTTATAAAATCTCCTCGATAAATTTTCATCATGCGGTACCACATAGCATAGGCTTACTGTAAAACGCACGCTGAACTCATAGATAACTTCATTATTTAAAAACATGGATCATATGATCAATATTCATTTTTAAGGCATGTGTTGAAGATAATCATGATATAAAACTTCATATGAACTACCTAAGCATTAGAATTCATTTATAAAACTCGTATTATAAAATATTTATTAAAACTTGTCACTTACTGTCTTAAGCTACTTATCCAAGGGGTTTGTATGCCTCTCCTATTTGCGTTTTCCTTGAAAAGAAAAGGTCCCTAGGTCAGCATAGTTTTTGAGCTTAACGCATAACTTAACTTCATCTCATACTAATAGTTCTTTGCATCCTAACTAAGTTTGATGCATCAAAACCATCTTCACCGCATCGGCTATCCTTAGCCATCTTACCTTATAACATGGATGATAATTGGGAATCCTTCCTCAAGGTTTTTCAAATAAGTGCTAAAACACCTTTTTGGCCTATGCGATGAATGCATACTATGCAGCGAACTCCAAGCGCCTTTGTTGTGAACTGACTATGTTGTATGTGTCAATGCATAACATCACTGGGTTAGCTGCTTGCTTGTTCTTTGTATGTAGCTGCCTGCTTATTCATTCGTAACATCATTCCAAATTTAATCTTCCAGATTTCTTAACTTTAATTCCAACATTCATGAAAGCTAAACTTCTTTTTAGGAAATTACTAAAAGAAATCTTAACTATTACTTACCTTAGAATTTAAACATTATTTCTTCCACAATCGATTAGAAATTCCTCAAAATTTTCCTTTAACTGGTCGAAAATTCTTTAACTTTAAAAATCTTCAGATGGTAGCAACACTCCTTCACTTAGGCGTTAGAAAACATTTGGCAAAGTAGTCTATTTTTTTGCTAAGCCTATTTATACTTGGGCTTGCATAAAAATTTTGCTTAATTATATGCAATTTGACATGCTTATCCTTCCATTGATGTCTACAAGACTGCCACCTAGCTTACTTACTCGTTAATTAAGCTGAATTCCTTTGCTTAACTTCATCGCATGACCTTGCAGCTACTTAAGTCTTCTCTCTTCAACGCCTAATCTTCTGCCACATAGTTCAACATTATTGGCTGCATGACACCTCATACCTCTAATGCATCGAGTCCTTTACTTCCTCTGAGCGTTAACTTTCTCCTAGTTCACCCGAGATCCACATTCCACATTTAACATATTTTTCTCGGCTTGCTATTGTTATTCTTAACTCTCTATGCGTCGACTATGTTCACAACCTGGACACATATACTTGTTGAAGGAAGTGTGAGGTCCACTACGGAACTGGGATCATTTCCAATTCTCAATTTTCACAGAATAAAATTTACAGAACAATGAAATTATGCATATACAGATAATTTACTGCATGCTAAGGAGGGAAAGGATTAAGGTTAGAAATTACATACCCTTGAAGAACAATTTCTTCACAAAACTCCTCCTCGATCGGTCACGAACAATTCAAAAAACTCCCAAGAAAGTAACAATCCAAGATGACCACCACTGCAAATTTGTCCTTTGTATTCTCCTTAGGGTAGGGTGAAAATATCAGAAGTTGTGGGCTTTGAATCTTTTTAGGAGAGGGAGAGAATTAATTTGAGAAGGGAATTTTCTTTTCTACGAGTTCTAGAGAGAAAAACAGAGAGATTGAGTTGCCTTCTGTAAATCTTCTGTGAAGAAGATGAAGACCACATATTAAAAAACCACCCACAAGTACGATCAAATTGAGAGAAAAGAGGGGGAGGAAATTACAACTCCCTTCTCAATTAATTTTAAAACAAAAAATTAAAATAATTTAATAAATTATTATTATATATATATATATATATATGATAACTACCTTATCATATAGTATATATTAAACTATATGTTATATCAAATACAATACATAACCTATAGTTTTTATATTGTATCAAATACAATATAACTTATATGTTTAATTTCTCTCAATGATACATGATATTTGATATAAATCCAATTCATATTAAATTTTATTATACGAATCTCATCCATATAATTATTATTTGAATCATATTCAAATATTTAATTCCTCTCAAAATAAACTTTATATTATAATATCAAATACATTATATTCATTATACCACATATAATTAATTCCCTTAATTACTTTTAACAATCAAAATTAATCCAAAATTAATTCTCAATAATTCTTGTTGAGCTACAGAGGAGACCTTATGGACTTGTAGATTGAAGCTCCAATGGTACTTGAATAATTAATTAAACTCTTTTAGTTAAATTATTCAACATCCATTAATTGTCGGTTACTACCGACAGCTGCACTCTTCGCACGATAGATATATTTTTATGTCCATTGAATATAACCAGTCAACAGTGCGATGACCCTTCACAAATTGTTCGTATGTACAATTGGGTCAAAATTGCCGTTTTGCCCCTGTAGTTACATCTAACTTCTTAAGTACTACTGATTCCTCTAATGAACAATAAGTTATAGTTCAACTATGACCAAACTCCTCTTGGGCCAAGAGAGGGTGTGGTGACACATTGTTCAAGCCCCGGAATCAAACTTTAAGGGAGCAATTTATCTACTTACTTCGACATTAGGGAATGAGTGAATTTTGTCTTGTGTAGCTGTATTCCCAACTCCTCAATAAGATGAATCCTAAAATGGTAGACTTATTGAGTCGGCGATCTAACCACTCTCACCAATACAAATCAAAGGACCACTTTCATAGGTAGGAGTTCACAACTCACTCAGGATTCAAATTATGTTACCTATGGTCATCCTAGTGAAATGTGAGTCTCTACTATTAACAACGTTATATAATGAGACTATTCATTTCATGGTCCGGTCTTATACAAGCCCCTTTGTATAGAACACCCCCACTCACATGTCTCTACATGAATAATTAAGATCAGATCATTTGTAGCGCTTTACAACAATTGTAACTTCTATAAAGCTGGCCATATTCATAGTGTCACTAGGATAAGGTATTCAACCTTATCCATCTATTACAAAACATTTAGATTATCACTTAAACATGATCCACCTGTATGTCTCTACATACATGTTTAAGCTATAAAAGATAACCTTGGATGTTAGTTTATTGGTTTTGTGGGTTAATGCTACTAAATGTCGAATAAAATGCCTAAGATTTTATTAAATAAATAAAACATTTGTACATTACAATTACAAACTACAGGACTCATAAGATTTAGAGCATCAACCCCAACACTCATAACAGTTAGAAAATTTTCCTTCTCTCACATTTCAGACACATCATTTAATTAAACATACTTAGTTTAATTTTTTTTCCAAATTATACACACTTTAATCACTTAATTAAGAGAACTTGAACTTAATTAACTAGTAAAACAAATTCAAGGGTTTATAATTTACCTTCCTCTTAAAGAAATTTCGTCATCGAAATTTTCCTGGAACTCTTCATGTGAACAAGCGTGGATATTTGTTTTTCATCTGCTCTTCAGCTTCCCATGTAACCTCCTCAACCTCATGATTTCTCCACAATACTTTTACCAATAGAATAGTCTCGTTTCTTAACACCTGCTCTTTTCTGTCTAAGATCTTAACTGGTTCCTCTTCATAAGAAAAAATTTCCTTCAATTGCACTAGCTGTTCTTGGAGAATATGAGTAGGATTAGGTACATACTTCCTTAATATAGATACATGGAAAACATCATGTATCTTGGACAATTCAGTAGGTAAAGCTACTGGCCCTACACATTCAATGTAGGGTCCTATATATCTGGGGCTTAACTTACATTTCCTACCAAATCAGAGTATTCCTTTCCACGGTGATAGCTTTAGGAATACTTGATCTTCTATCTCAAATTTTAATTATCTTCTTCTTTTATCTACATAGCTCTTCTGTTTATCACGAGCTATCTCTAGATTTTTTTGATCAACTTAACATTTTCTGATGTTGCCTAAACTAGCTCATGTCCTATTAACTATCTTTCACTGACCTGATTCCAACAAACCGGAGTTGTACAAGGGCTTCCATACAAATCCTCATACGGTGCTATACTGATACTGGAATGATAACTGTTATTATAAGCAAATTCTGCCAATGACAATTGTGTATCCCAACTACCCTTAAATTGCAGTACACAAGCTCTCAGCATATCTTCCAGAGTCTGAATTGTTCGCTTTGACTATCTACCCGTCCGTGGATGAAAGGCTATATTAAAATGAAACTTAGTACCAAGTACCTTTTGCAAACTGGGTCAAAACTTTGAAGTAAACCTTAAAGCTCTACTGATATAATGGATACTAAAGCCTCAAACTGGCTTACAACTTGTTCAACATATAACTTAGCTAGCTGGTCAAGATTAAACGTAGCTTTAATGGGCAAAAACTTTGCCGTTTTCGTCATCCCGTCTACTATTACCCAAATACCGTCATAATCGTTGGGTTTCTTGGGTAACTGATGATGGCAGAAATGTGCGTTATTATAAGCCTTTTATTTAGAATTATGAGGGCTGTTAAGTAGATTATGCGGTGATTATACTAAGGATTCATGAGAAAATGAGTTTGCGTCGATAGGCATTAAGAATCCCCCTAACCCACTTTTATGTGTTATTATGCATTCAACTGTTTATTTTTGTAGCAAATGCAGAAATCGATCGCATACGCGGAAGCGAGGCTATTGCAAAGATGATCGCATACGGTGACCGCATGCGTCTGTCGCATGGGTGTTGCGGCGACCAAGCGAATGCGGTCATCGCAGGGAGATTACGGCTACAGATTAATAACCATAATAAAGGGATGAACACAAGGGTGGTGGAATGCGTTGACACTTCAAAAACTAAGCATGAACGCATACCTCAGGAGTGTCAAAAGGTGATGTTGACATTTCACCTATCACGTTGTTAGTAGCAGAGATTCAGAAAAGGACCATCGCGCCGTGAGTGTCAGATTCAGAGTAGGTCTATAAATGATGTCGACGATCAAGCTCTATAAATAGAAGCCTTATAGCACAATTTCAAAGGATCCAAGGTTTTCTACCTTCGGGTGGATCCTTGTGATCCATACCAAAGCGTGAGAAGATAGTCTTGAGAGTTCTTCATCCCCTCAACCATTCCGAGTGATGACCAGAGCCTTCGCCAGAGTTCGAGCTTGAGAAAGTCTATTCCACCGCCCATCCATGGCACCACCGGCAGCCTTGACATACATCTGCTGGAAGCAAGACATTGCTTCCAGCTGGCTCTCCATTTCTTTTCTTTCCATGTATTGTATTACATTGTGGCTTAAGAGATTAATACATTCTGTGATCAATGCATTTCTATATTTTCCTTTGATTCCATCTCCATTTTCATTTACTTAGCATCCTTTACTTTTATTGTATTACTAAGTAAGACTGTTAGAGTATCGCATACTTAATCATGCGGCATAGACATATGAAGCATGTAGCAAACCACCGGGAGGTGTGCATTGCACGAATGTTGCGAGAAAATCCTATTTGCTTAGTGTGAAGCTGTAGCAACGCTTGTCTATAAGCGGATGCAATGCTTGTCTATGAGTAGAGTCAGCAGCAACCAACTGTCTGAAAGGGTAAGTAGTTGATCGCATTAAGCAATGTAAGCAAGTGTTCACTAGAGATAGGAATAATCTTACGTAAACCATGTTTTATGTGATTACCTTGTCTTATGAGCGCATCATTCATCATTTAGGCATACTCTGGAGAGTAGCCTAAATCTAAATCGAGACTCGAGAGAGCAAATTGGATCGCATAAGCAAGAATGGGGACTTAGGAATAAGCTCCGTTTGCTACTACACAACGTATCCCTTTAAGTAGGATATGGTGGTATACGGTCATCTTGCCTATGTGTGAGAGCACATGAGCGGGAACAGAGACTTAGAAATAAGCCCTCTCGACACTATCGCATATACATCGCATGCGTCTCTGTCAAGTGTGTATAGCATGATCGCATAACATGCATTGACTGGGGTTACCCTTGCGGTCAAGCTTAGTATTGCGGTGAAGACATTCTCGACATTTTATCTATTTTCCCATGCATTTTACTACGCATTAACAATTTCCGTGTCTCTACCTCTCATCGTCATACTTCCACTACTTAATCTGTTAGATAGGAGTAGGAGTAGTGCATAGCCATAACCTTCAATATTCTTTTATTCTTCGCCGCAAACACATTACTTCATGACATTTAGCTAAAAGTCCCTGAGTTCGACCTTGGATCACTCGAGAAACTTGCGATCTCGTTATACTTGACGAGAGTGCAAGAAAACTTGTGATAGGAATGCATGGTCATTGCATACGAGATTAACGCATACTTTCATTCCAACGCATGACCACCGAAGCATGAGTATAAACGCATAGCTTAAGACATGCATCACATAATTGCACTCCGAATTTTCATCATCAGTAACCCAAACAGAAAATCTATGGGCACATGCTCCCATTTCCATTATGGTACTGGAAGTGGGTTTAACAAACCTACAGATCATCGACGTATTTGCTTAACATGCTGACAGATTAAACATCTGTCTACATAACTGGCTATGTCTTTCTTCATCCCCGACCACTGATAAGACTTCTTCAATGTCCTGTACATTTTGGTGCTACCTGGGTGCATAGCATAGATGGAATCATGTGCCTCTTCTAATACTAAATTTTTCAACAGCTCATTGTTAGGAATACATAACCTGTCGTCCTTCATCAAAGCTCTATCTTGTCTCAAATCAAAATCTGATATCTTCTGTTGTTTAATTTCTTCAATTAACTTATTGAGATTATCGTTGTCATTTGAGCCCTAATGACATCATTTACTAATATAGGTCTTATCTGGAAATGAGCTATCATCTCTCCCAAATGACCTATTGTTATAGCTGCATTAGCTCATTTGAACTCCTGTAATAACCTTCCCTTTAACGAACTTAACATATCCCTGGAACAACTTGACTTCCTGCTCAAAGCATCTTCTACCACATCAGCCTTACCTAGGTGGTAGTCAATAGTGCAATCGTAATCTTTTATCAACTCCATCCATCGTCTCTGTTTCAAATTTAATTTCTTCTGATCAAAGATATATTTCAAACTCTTATGGTCTGTGAAGATATGGCATTTCTCACCATACAAGTAATGCCTCCATCTCTTTAGTGCTAGCACAACAACTGCTAATTCCAGATCATGCATAGGATAATTACTTTATGTTTCTTCAGTTGCCTAGATGCAGAAGCTACAACTTTACCATCTTGCATCAACACACATCTTAATCCCTGTCTGAATGTGTTACAGTAAATTTTAAATTCCTTTCCTGGCACTAGAAGGGTTAAGATCGGCACAATTATCGATCTTTGCTTCAAATCCTGAAAACTCCGCTCATAGTTATTTGCCCATGCAATTTTGGCATCCTTTCTAGTCAAATTGGTCAATGGAAGGGCTATCTTCGAGAAACCCTCTACAAACCTCCTGTAGTAACCTGCCAGGCCAAGGAAACTACATACCTCTGTTACTGAGGTAGGTCGTTCTCATCGAACTACAACCTCAATCTTCTGAATCAACACTGACACCTACTATAGACACCACGTGTCTTATAGATACCACCTACTCGAGCCAGAATTCACATTTGTTGAACTTAGCATATAACTGTTTCTCACGTAGTGTTTGCAACACTATCCTCAGATGCTCTACATGTTCTTCTTTGTTACCTGACTACACAAGGATATCATTTATAAAAACAATCACAAACTAATCTAAGTATGGATAAAATATCCTGTTCATTAAATCCATAAATGCTGTTGGGACATTAGTTAGACTAAATGACATAACCAAAAACTCATAATGCCCATACTTGGTTCAAAAAGTTGTCTTAGGGATATCTAACTCCCTAACCTTCAACTGATGGTAACCTAATCTCAAATCAATCTTTAAAAATAGTATTGCTCTTTTCAACTAATCAAACAGGTCATCATTACAAGGTAACAAATACTTATTTCGTATAGTTACCTTATTCAACTGTCTATAATCGATACAAAATCTAAATGTGCCATATTTCTTCTTTACAAATAAAATTGGCACTCCACAAGGTGACACACTGGACCTGATATAACCTTTATCAACTAATTTCGATAGTTGAGCTTTCAATTCCTTCAGCTCAGTTGTAGCCATCTTGTACGGTACCTGTTAGATGAGTGTCGTTCATGGTATCAAGTCTATAATAAACTCTACTTCTCTATCAGGTGGTAATAACTTTTCAGGAAATACGTCAATAAACTTCTGCACCATAGGAACATCCTTTGGTCTTATCTTTCTCAGTTGGGAAATTGTTACATGGGCCAAGTATGCTGTACAACCTTTACTCAACAACTTCCTGGCCTTTACTGCTGAAATAAAACAAGTATAAAGTATTTTCCTTTCCCCTATAAACACTATCTCTGCCTGACCTAGCAATCTGAATATCACTTATTTCTTATGAAAATCAATAGATGCGTGATATTTAAACAAGAAATCCATCCCTAGAATAGCATCAAACTCTAGCAGTTCTAAGGGAATCAAATCAATCACCATATGCTATCCTTCTATAAGAATTAAACAGTTTCTATAATAATTACTAACTATCAGCACAATCACCAATAAGGATAAAAATAATCAACTCCGCAGGCATAGTTTCTAGCACCCTATTAATATTCAATGCAAACATGCTAGAAATAAATGAATGAGTCGCTCTTGGATCAAATAAACATGTGCAGGTCTATCATGAATAAAGACCGTACCAGTAACAACATCTGGTGCGTCCTCAACCTCCCGCTAGGTCATAGCGTAGACCTTGCCCTACTGATGTGGCTGTCCCGCTACACCTTCTATTTGGCACTACTAGTGCCCTTATCACCTGCTATGTCTACCTTAGGCTATATCAAAATCTGAGATGCTACCTTCTGCTCAGTCTGAACACCTGAAACAATTGGGGACATTCCCTCCTAAAATGTCAGGCTGTCCATACTGATAGCAGACATTTTGTCCCTCATAACATTGTTTTGTATGAAATTTGCCACATTTGGTACACTGGGATCTTCTACCTATATTAGACATTGACTCCCAGAATGTCCTGATTTAGATCCCCCAGCTGTCTGGTTGGACCTCTGTCTACCTCTCCTCTGTTGACTGCCTACTTTACTACCTTGAGAGGTTACTAACCCACTAAAACAGGGTTTAAAATCTCTCCTGCCAGGCTCTCTTGGAGTAAATTTTCTTTTCTCCGCTCTGAAGACTTCACTGTCTTCATGTCCTCTATCAGGCTCTCTTCCACTCACATAGTAGTCTTAACTATTTGGGAAAAATCAGTCCAATTAGTTGTAGCAGTAATGAGAGTCCGTATCTCTCTCCTCAAACCACTCTCAAAACATCTACATCTGTCTTTCTCTTCAGCTATGATCGTAGAAGCATACCTGGATAACTCATTGTACTTTTGCTCGTACTCAAGAACTATCATATTACCTTGAACAAGTCTTAGGAACTCGTTCCTTTTCGCCTCACGATATGAAGCAGGATAATATTATCTTAAAAAATTCTTTTAAGCTCATCCCATGCCATTTCTTTTGATCTATTTCTCTTAGAATCAATCACTTTCCACCATTACTCTGCATGTTTTTTGTAGCAAAAATACTACCAACTTGACCTTACAGTCCTCAGGGTATCCAGTTACTTGAAAACATTTCTCTAACTGAATTATCCACGCTTAGCATCTGCAAAGTCAGTAGTACCTTAAAAGTAGTGGCATCTAGTGCCTTCATTCTTTTAATGCAATACTTCTTCTCAGGATCCGTAGGTACTGATCCTACACTAGTTGCCAATCTATAAGCAACCCTGTCAAAGATTCTATCCTCCATCTGAGGATCTGTTCTGACCTGAGAAGTACTAGACTCTCCCTCTGATGTAGCTTCTTGTATTATCGGTCCTCTAATTAACTCTGGATCTATTTGAGCCATGGGATCTCCGGTAGGGTCACGATCCTTTTTAGCCATCTGCCAAGTCAGTCCGTTACGTATACATTATTAGGCTCATAACATTATTCACATGCTACTAATCTAACGCATGATTCTATTCCTAAAGTCAGCAATGGCCAACCCTTTTATGACAATTACTACCCAACATACTCCTGAAAACCTATGTCCTTAGCACTTGTTAAACCTTACTAGCGGTTTATAATTGTCTAGAATTTAATACATAGTTTCAGCAACAGTATAAAGCATTGATAATAAGAAATATCATCATCAACATACATAACAGTTTCTGAAACCAAACTTATATACAACATCCATTCAACACAAACTCTACCCTTTTCCCCCTGATATGGACATAAAAACTAAGTAATAGAACATGATGAGTCACCTAAACTTTCAGTCTCTGTGGGTCTAAGAAGTGACTGACTGGCAGAACTACTAGGCCTCGAGACGTCCACCGTTACCTGGGGAGGAAAATATTTTAAAAGTATGAGCTGAGAAGCCCAGGGAGTGACTATCTTAAATAAAACATACCTTAAATTCATAAATAAAGTGAACTTGCTTATCAAGGAAACAATTATAAAATCACAATCAGGTTTTAGAAATGGAACTGAAATCATATAATATATCATATAAAAAAACCCTGAAATAAACACATTAGAATCTTTCTAAAGTACTCCACTACTCCACTGCCTGAACATGTGAGAGAGTCCTTTTTGCTCAATCCTTAATAACCTTAGTTGAGAGAGAACTCTTTTGCTCGATCTCATTTACATCGATAACATAGTCATATGTGCACGCAAAGCTGAATACGGTCTTGACCACCTTACCTTACCTTCGATGCCAAGGAACCCTAACATCACTGAAATTTGGGTACCTTATCATACCTTCGGTACCAACATTGGAGTAGGGTTTGTACAAGGTACAAACATTTAAACTTTTAAGAACATATACATAATATGCATTTGAAATGATCTAACTTCATGATTTCATTGCCTTACAAAACATGGAGTATGTTTATAAAATTTCCTCGATAAATTTTCATCATGTGGTACAACATAGCATAAGCTTACTGTAAAACACGTGTTAAACTCATAAATAACTTCATTATTTAAAAACATGGATCATGCGATCAACATTCATTTTTAAGGCATGCGTTGAAGATAATCATGATATAAGACTTCATATGAACTACCTATGTGTTGGAATTCATTTATAAAACTTACATTAGAAAACATTAATTAAAACTTATCACTCACTGTCTTAAACTATTTATCTAAGGAGTTTGTACACCTCTCCTATTTGCGCTTTCCCTGAAAAGAAAAGGTGTCTTGGTCAGTATAATTAGCTCCCTTTTGAGCTTAGCGCATAACTTAACTTCACCGCATACTAATAGTTCTTTGCATCATAACTAAGTTCGACGCATCGAAACCATCTTCACCGCATTGGCTATCCTTAGCCATATTACCTTATAACATGGCTGATAATTGGGAATCCTTCCTCAAGTTTTTTCGAATAAGCGCTTAAACACCTTCTTGGCCTATGCGATGAATGCCTACTATGCGACATACTCTAAGCGCCTTTGTTGTGAATTGACTATGTTGAATACGTTAATGCATAACATCACTTGGTCAGCTGCTTACTTGTTCTTTGTATACAGCTACCTACTTATTTATCCATATCATCATTCCAAATTTAATCTTCCAGATTTCTTAACTTTAATTACAACATTCATAAAAGCAAAACTCATTTTTAGGAAATTGCCAAAAAAACATCTTACCTTTTACTTACCTTAGAATTTGAGCATTATTTCTTCTGGAATCGATTAAAAATTCCTCAATTTTTCCTTTAGCTGGTCGAAAATTCTTCAACTTTCAAAATCTTTAGATGGCAGCAACACTCCCTCACTTAGGCGTTAGAAAACATTTGGTAAAATAGTCTCCTTCTTTGCTAAGCCTATTTATACCTGGGATTGTATGGAGAGTTTGCTTAATTAATTGCCACCTGACATGTTTATCCTTCCTTTGACGTCTACAAGATTGCCACCTGGCTTACTTATTAGTTAATTAAGCTAAATTTCTTAGCTTAACTTTATCGCATGGCCTTACGATCACTTAAGCCTTCTCTCTTCAACGTATAATCTTCTGTCGCATAATTCAACATTACTGGCCGTATGGTGCCTCATAGCTTCAATGCATGGAGTCCTCTACTTCCTCGAGCGTTAACTTTCTACTACTTCACCCAAGACTAAACATTCCACACTTAACATATTTTCTTGCCCTTTTCGGCTTGCCATTATTATTCTCAACTCTCTATGCGTCGACAATGTTCATAACCTGGACGCATATACTCGTAACACTTAAAAAATTTTATTTTCTCATATTTTAGACACGTCATTTAATTAAACATACTTAGCTTACCTTTTTCATTAATTTTAAAACACATCCTAAACAATTAATTACGAGAACTAAAACTTAATTAACTAGTAACAAATTTAGGGGTTCACAATGATAATTGGAATGAAAGACGAAATTGAGATTTAAAAAGAACTGGCATGTCTTAGGAAGAGTTGTAGTAGGGTAGGCGAGATGAGAGGTTGTAAAAGAGAAGGAGTGGATTTAGTGAAGGTGAATCTAGTGTACAGAGTAGGCACTATAGTCACCATGGAAAGTTAAGAAGGAGAATAAGTTGTTTAGATTTTTGTTAAGAATTTAGATTTTATGTTTTTAGTATAGAGTATTCGTGAGATTCAGTAAATGGTCTTTTAGTACATAGATATGATGAATAATTTAGCTATTACAAGGTATGTGTATGGAGTTTAAGTTATTTTTAGTATAAGGTGTTGGGGTTGATGACCTAAATCTCATAGGATCCTATAGTTTGTAATTGTATTGTACAAATATTTTATTTATTTAATAAAATATGAGATGTTTTATTTGACATTTAGTAGCATTAAATATACAAACAAATAAACTAACATCCAAGGTTATCTTCTGTAGCTTAAACATGTATGTGGAGACATATGGGTGTATCATGTTTAAATGATAACCTAAATGGTCTGTAGTAGATGAATAAAGCTGAGTACCTTATCCTGGTGATACTATGAGTACGACCCACTTTGTAGATGTTACAATTGTTGTAAAGTGCTATAAATGATCTGATCCTGATCATTTATATAGAGACATGTGAGTGGGATATTCTACATAAAGGAGTTAGTATAAGACCGGACCACGAAATGACTAGTCTCATTATTTAACACTATTCATAATAGAGACTTATATTTCACCAGGATGACCATAGATGATATGATCTGAATCCCGAGTTACTCGTGAACTCTTGCCTATGAAGGCGATCCTTTGATTTGTATGAGTGAGAGTGACTAATCTCGACTCAAAAAGCCTACCATTTTGGGGATTCGTCTGATTGGGGAGTTGGGAACACAACTACATAAGATGGAATTCACTCCTTCCCCGAGGTCGGGGAAAGTAGATAAATTACTCCCTTAAAGGATAATTTCGGGGCTTGAACAATGTGGCGCCACACCCTCTCTTGGCCTGAAAGAAGTTTAGTCATAGTTGGACTATGATTCATTGTTCATTAGAGGGACCAGTAGTACTTAAGAAGTTAGATGTAAATATTGGGGCAAAATGATAATTTTGGCCCAACTGTAATTAGAGCAATTTATGAAGGGTCATTGTACTGTTGATTGGTTATATCCAATGGACACATAAATATATATGTAGTGCGAAGAGTGTAGTTGTTAGTCTTTAATGGAGTGTCCAACAGTTAATGAATGTTGAATAATATAATTAAAGAAGTTTAATTAATTATTCAAGTACTATTGGAGATTCAAGCTATAGGTTAATGAGATTCCTCTGTAGACAAGGATTAAATGAGAATCAATTTTGGATTAATTTGAATTATTCAAATTAATTCAAGGATTTGATTATATGTGATATAATTAATTTAAGTTAATTTTATATGATATAATTACTACAATGTATTTGATACATTATAATATAAAGTTTATTTGAGTGAAAATAAATATTTGCATGTGATTAAAATATTAACTATATGAATTGGATTCATATAATAATTTAATATAAATGAAATTTATATTAAATGCCATTGGTGAGAGAATTGAAACTATAGGTTATATTGTATCTATAGGTTATATTGTAAGTGATACAATATTAAACCATAGGTTATATGTTATATATGATATAATATATAGTTATATATATTAATTAGTTAAAATTAAATTCATTTTTTATTTTAATTTTAAAATTAAGGGAGAGAAATAACTTCCCTCATCTATTCTCTCTCAACCCACATATTGTGTGGGTGGTTGGGAGTGACCATCATCTTCTTCTTCGTTTTGATAGAGTGTGGATGACAGAAGATTCTGTGTGGTGAAAAATAGAAAAGCCTCCCAATCTCTCTTCTCATATCTCAACTCTCATTCCCTCTCCAAAAATCACAGAGCCCACAACTCCTATGATTCTCACCCTAAAGAATACAAAGGACTTATTCGTGGTGATGACCATTTGGAGATCGATTTGTTCGTGAATTTTGTAGAAAAGGAAAAACGTGAAGATTATATCTTCAAGGGTAAGTCTCTATTCTCCCTATTCTTTTTTTCCTTTTTCCTTTTTTACTTATAAGCATGCTGTATTTTATTTTAAATGCATAATGATCTATTCTTTTTGTAAAATTGTAAGTTTTGTAAAAATTGGGATTTGATCATAGTATCAAACTGAATATTCCAAGATCGAGATGCCTGTTTCAGCCCATAAATGGACTGATTCAGTTTGCAAACTTTTTGCACTTGACCTTGGGCAATGAATCCCTCGGACTGCACCATATAAATGGTCTCTTCAAGATTGCCATTCAGAAAGGCCGTCTTGACGTCCATTTTTCAAATCTCATAATCATAATAAGCGACAATGGACAGGAGGATGCAAATCGACTTCAACATGACAACAGGTGAGAAAGTCTCCTCATAGTCGACCCCCTCTACCTGGGTATAACCTTTGCAACAAGTCGAGCCGTGAAGGTTTGCACATTTCCATCGACACCCCATTTCCTCTTGTAGATCTATTTGTAACCTATAGGTCTTACCCCATCAGGCTGATCTACAAGATCCCACACTGAGTCGAAGTACATAGAATCCATCTCGAGATCCATAGATTTGACCCATTCATCCCGGCCAACATCCTCCATTGTCTTATAATAAAACAACAGATCCTCAGCGTCGCCATCGGCTACTATAGTCGGGATTTTCTTGAAACCCAGATAGAAAACAGGTGGGTTCGCAACCCTCACACTACGTCGAGGTTCCCTCAACTCTTGAGGTGGAACCGACCTACCAGATGAACTATCATCAACAACTCTTGTTGATGAAGTAGACCCTTCAACAACTCTTGTTGAAGTTTCAGTGGTTTTGTTGGAAAGCTCACGTAACACGACCTTACTATGTGGACTGTGCTCCCTAATATGATCCTCCTCCAGGAAGGTAGCATTCGTTGAAACAAACACTTTGTTTTCCAATGGATCATAAAAGTAACCCCCTCGTGTACCTTTGGGGTAGCCTACAAAGAGGCACAACCTCGACCGTGGTTCCAATTTCTTTGGATTAGCCTCAAGCACATGTACTGGGCAACCCCATATGTGGAAGTGACGTAAACTGGCTTTACGCTCATTCCACAACTCCAGAGGTGTTCTCGCAACACTCTTGGAAGGATCATAGTTGAGTATATACACTGCAGTCTCCACTATAAAACCCCAAAACGAGTCTGGTAAGGAAGTGTAACTCATCATCGATCAAACCATGTCCATCAAGGTTCTGTTTCTCCTCTCCGCTACACCATTCTACTGAGGTGTACCTGGTGCTGAGAGTTAGGAAATGATTCCATGTTCTACCAAATAGTCCTAGAACCTCGAATCTAAAAACTCTCCACCTCGATCCGATGAAGTGTCTTAATCCGTCTATCCAATGCATTTTCAACTTCAGCCTTGAGCTCTCTGAACTTTTCAAAGGATTTAGACTTCCGTTGCATCAAATAAACATACCCATACTTAGAGTAATTATCAGTAAAACTGATAAAATACTCATAGCCTCCCCTGTCTCACACATTCATAGGACCGTACAGGTCAGAATGCACTAACTCTGAGGCTCTTTGGCTCAATAACTTTTTCCAATAAAAGGTCTTTTAATCATCTTACTCTCAAGGCAAGATTCGCATACCGATAAAAAAATTTCCTCTAACTCACTTAGAAGGCCATTCTTCACCAACCTCTCAATCCTATGAGATTGATGTGCCCTAATAGAAAATGCAAAGTTGGCCATTTTCTTTTGGAGAAAATCGTTGACGTTTATTTTGAGTTACGACAGTTTTAAACATCTCTATATTATGGAGGGAACTTAATGCTAATGGTCTTAGCACATACAAGTTATTTTCCAGTTTTGCTATACAGATCTCAACTCCATCCTTATGAATAAACACTTTATTCACATTAAATTCAAGAGTATATTTATACTGCAACAAGCACTTTACAAAAATTAAGTTCTTTTTCAACTCAGGAACTACAAATACATCTTGTAAAAAAAGAAATTTCTTCTGTAAAGTCAACTGGATCCATCCCACTGCCACAGCTGAGATGACGTGCCTGGTGCCTACTCGCATCGTCATCTCATCAGCCTCCAGCTGTTGCCAGGATCTAATCCCCTGAAAAGAAGAACAAACATGATTAGTGGCACCCGAATCTATAATCCAGGCAGAATCATCATTATCTACTAAGCAAGTTTCCAAAACTAGTAAATCACATTTACCTTGTTTTGACTTAACCTTGGCCGCCTTCTCTTCCTTAAGCCAGCAAGGACAATTCCTCTTCCGGTATCTGTCTTGGTTGCAATGGAAACACTTTTCCTTGTTAACCGGCGCCGGACGCCTATTTCGTTGGGCGACAGGTGGTGGGTTAGCAGGTGCCTTCCCCTTCCCCTTACTACCATTCTTCTTCTTCCACTTTCCAATGTTAGAAGTAGAAGGTGTAGACTTCGTCCCTGAGGTAACCTCGATGGAACGTCTTTGAAGATGAGGCAACATTTTCCTCACCTCCCTTCTTCTTCTTACTTTTCAGTAAGGATTGATATGTTTGTAACTCGTTGAGGAGAGTTGTAAGAGTATAGTCCACTTTGTTTAGAATCACATTGCTGACAAAGTGTAGAAAACTTTTCAGCAACGAATGCAGGATAATGCTAACCTGACTCTCCTCACCTATCCTAGACCTATTCATCTCTACCACATTGAAATGGACCATCATATTAAGTACATGTTATCAAATAGAGGTGCTTTCCTCCATTTTGGAGTTGAAGATGTGTGTAAGAGCCTCATGCTTGAGCTGTCCAGACGGTTGTCCGAACATCCCCCCACAGGGACTCCATGATCTCACGCGCCCATGAGCTTATGTTTCTTAGCCAACACGTCGTTAAGACTGGACAAGATATAGGCTCGGGCCTTCTCGTTCGCCCGTGTCCAACGCTCATAAGCCTCTCAAACATTTTGAGCGGCGTTAGGAGGTGGAATAGGAGGACGCTCCTTCGTAAGAACGAACATGAGATCCTTGATGATTAGTATTGTCATGATCATATGTTTCCAACTAGCGTAATTTTCGCCAGTTAGTTTGTCGGTGCTTAATAGAGCAATTGTGATTGTAGCCATTTTAAAACCGTTGCTGAAAATTGAACAAACTTTTATAAGTCTATGCTTTAAACCACATTTTAACACCAATTTTAGTTTTAGCAAAATAGTTACCAAGTACCCTAAGTGATAAGACTTCTATTTCGCAATGATGTCCCAGCGAGGCAGGACAAACGTCACCGATGGGGTGATCAGATGCCCCTTCACTGGGATGAGACACTCTTAACCATTAGGCAGAACCAACTCTTAGAACTGCACCTAACAGTCACCATTCGTTCGGTCCAAAACTGTTAATCCTTAACAATTCTGCGTGAGTGTAGCCTCTCGTTTTTGGCCCCAAAGTCCCGCCCTAATGTGCCCACCATAGGAAAAAAGCAGATTAGGACGTGCAAAACTGCCATCCTATAGGGGGACACTCTCAGGAAGCCTCGAGGCGATGCATATAAACTTTATCCAACCTAACGAGAGAGACCGTGGGACATGCTATAGCACATCCCGCTCCCACTTACTATGAACATTCTCTCCATCCACCTTGATATTGACCTACCCAAACCCCATTCTTTAGGGGGACACTCCCAGGGTGCCACCAGGCCGATGATAGATCTCACAGTGTGGACAATAAAGGACATGGGAGGTTAAATGAAGCATTAGATGCCTCAAGTACCTCCCACTAAATGTTCTACCTAGGGGTTCATTAACTTAGACCATCTGGCTACCGGTTTTAATCTAAGTCCGTTTAATCCACTCAAAAACAACTCTTGTCTTTGAAATTAAACAAGTTCAAGTAGTCACATTTTTACTCTTTAATGGACTATCCTCAAATTTGCATACATGCATCAAATCTATCTAATTCACCTTTCCAGATAGGTTCCCAGGTAGGGGTGTTCCGTTTCCATCACCTTAAATACCCCAACCTAGATAGAACCCGCCTTAGACAAAAGATCTCTTATAGATAGATTTGCTATACTTTAATCTTTTATTAGTCAATTTAATCCTATTAAACTGATTACAAGATTAAAGCCTAAGATTGCTAATCATATTAGAACCGTGATCTTAGGTCTATCTCCACCAAGTTTTAAAACCATGATTCAAACCTAAGTTAGCATGCATGTCTTCCTTATAGATTTTAGTTCTAATTTTCTTATAACCTTTATAAAAGAAACAACTAAAACCACATTGCCACACAACTAGGTATTTATAACACTTATAAATTTAACCTATGTGTCATGCTTCATGCAATGTTCGCTCATTACTATACATAATTTTTATATACTAGTAACGAACCAAGCAAACATGCTCCATATACCCTTATACTATAACACTTATAATATAAAGATGATGTATGTCTATGCTTTATGCATGCATAAATGTAACTCTTATATTATATGATACATGAGCATGCTCTTATGTAATTTAAATCATGCTTCGCTAAATCATAACACTTATAATAAAGAGATGATGCATGACCAATGCATAACCTAAGGTGGGATTTCTTCTATATGGCATACCATATGACATATAAATAAACATACATCCTATGTACATTCACAAAGATTAATGAACCAGGATGAACCGCCTATAAACTGGAAAAAAAAACTCTATCTATTACATTTTTCATCGAGCAAACCGGTTCACCTTGAACCGCCCTGGCGAAGCTCCCATCATTTAGTAAACGCGGCCAAGTATATGATTGTTTAGCTACGATCGAGTACCAATAACTATGCGATGAAGCATGAGGTACCCGATCGTTTAGCGTACAAGACAAAAACATGTGAGTTTTAAACGATCGTTTAGACGACAACGTAGCTACGAAGCCCGATCGTCTAGAAGATCACTTAACAAGAAATTAAGTAAATGATTTACCCCGCGATCGTGTAGTCAGGAACTAAGCGATGAAGCTTGTTGAGTTACACAATCGTCTAGTGCGCGCACGTCAACCTGCTCCTGCGTATCCGATACTCAACGATCGTCTACCCCATTGTTTACATAACCCGACCAACGCTTGGTTGTCTTCATCCTCGAAGAACAACAACCCTTGCCTTGAAGCTTCTTTACGAACGACTCACAGATTCAAACAACTTTCAAATTACAGACTCGATAGCAGTTAATACACCCAAAACGCAGAGGCCCTTACAATTAACTTCAAATGTAAAAGAATTTAAATTACCAGAGGCTTCATCCCAGAAACTCCATTAATCCAACATCCATAAACTATTTAACGATTAAACAGAGAGCAGACATGTTTTTACCCACTGAGAAAGTAAATGCTATTCTTTGCATGAATGAATTTGGAATATCAGAACTTGGCTCTGATACCAATTGAAGAAACTCTTATCAAAGAGTACCTCTGATACCAATTAACGCATTCACAATCAAATAGAATAGATATGCAATATTCAAAAAATTACCGGCATGCTTTGAAACTTAAACGACAAAGAGAACAAGAAATGTACTAGTTGAAGAACCATTCTTCATAGAAAACTCGTTCTCTCCAAACAAATTTCTCTTCTCACTCTCGCTGAGAACGTCCACTTCAGTCATTCACCAAATCACAGTCATCTACCCATGAATGGCCTCCACACGAACACAGCAACAGGGAGGACACCACCACTTAGAATCCTCGATATTTTCGGTGTAAGAATCCAGGAGGTGTGGGCTCTGTTGGATTTTATAGAGGGACGGAGGAAGAGAAGATCATATACCACGACCAAGCAAGCGGGGGAAGGCTGATGCCTATCGTATAGACAATGTTTGATCGTTTAGGAAGCAGTACATGATTGTTTAGTAAATAGACCGTGATCGTATAGACAATCATTTAGTAAACGCTCGAACGCACGATCGTTTAGGAAAAAACTAGACGATCATTTAGTAAATCCTATGCGATCGTTTAATAAGCTGCACGCATGTATACAATCTTGTAGAAATGTTGAGCTATCGTGTAGTCTTGCGGTTTGCTATGCGATAGGCAGTATATACTACAATGTGAGTGAATGACCGATCCCTTGCAAAATGAAAATGATTTCATTTTATTCTTCAGTTACGAAAACTGAATGAAACCTCCTACTATCACGCAGTTACGGAGAAAATGTTAGCACAACTATCCTATAATTGTCCAAAAATAAAAATTAAATATAATCATATTATACTCATTAATCTATGATTTAATATCACATCAAATACAACATATGAACCATAGTATTTTCTTCTCCACTAGATATAAATCATATTTGTATCATTTTTCCTCCAAATAATGTATCTCATACATGATGTCAATCACATCATATATAATTAACTAGTTCAATCATATCATATATAATCAAACTCCCTCTTTTCATTTTAAACACTTCAAACTGACCCAAAAACCGATTCTCAACTTGAATCCATTGAGCTACCTAGGGGACCTTATGGACCTATGGCTCGAAGCTCCAAAAGTACATGAATAGCTGACTAGAGTCACGAGATCCACCATTTTTTAACTGCTAGACATTCCACTAAAGACCGACAACTGCACTATTCTCACCACAAATATATTTCTGTGTCTATCGGATATAACCAATCAACAGTATGATAACCTTTCACAGATGCTTGTAAGTACAACTGGACCAATTTATTGTTTTTCCCCTGTAGTTACATCTAACTCCTTAAGTACCACCGATCCCTCTAATGAACAATACAACATAGTCCTACTATGTGTGGACACCTCTCGGGCCATAAGAAGGTGTGTGGCATCACATCGTCCAAGCCCTAGAATCAGCCCTTAAGGGAGCAATCTATCTACTTACCCCTGTTTCGAGGAAAGAGTGAATTCCATCTTGTGTAGCGGAGTTCCCAACTCCCAAATTAGACAAATCCCCAAAGTAGTAGGTTTGAGTCAGAGATCTGGCCACTCGCACCCATGCAAATCAAAAGACTGCCTTCAAAGGCAGGAGTTCCCAACTCACTAAGGATTGAGGTCATGTTACCTATGGTCATCTTAGTGAAGTGAAGTCTATGTCATAAACGACGTTATATAACGAGATTATAACACTTCATGGTCCGGTCTTATACAAACTCTTTGTATAGGATGCCCCCACTCGCATGTTCCCATATGAATGATTAGGATCAAACCATCTGTAGCAAGTCACAACACTTGTAACTATTCTACAAAGCGGGTCTCATCCATAGCGTTACCAGGATAAGGTTTCCCTCCTATATCCATATACTACAGACCATTTTGGTTATCACGTAAAGCATGATCCACTTGTATGTCTCCACATACATGCTTAAGTTACAAACGACAACCAGGGATTTTAGTTTATTGGTTTGTGGTAAAGCAAATAAAACATCCAATGTTCATAGACAAAAGTGAAGAAAATATCATATGTTATAAATCACAAGCATTTGTTCAAAAACTGTATTTACCAACTACAGGACACGAGAGTTTAGGGCATCATCCCCAACAGGAGGAGCAATAATCTGGAGGAGCACCATGCAGGGGTACATTGCTGACTCCACCATGGAGGCTAAGTACATAACGGCTTGTGAAGCTGCTAAGGAAGCTGTGTGGCTCAGGAAATTCCTAACTGATCTGGAAGAGGTTCTAGACATGTCAAAGTCCATCATACTTTATTGTGATAATAGTGGTGTTGTGACTAATTTTCGAGAGCCTCGGAGTCACAAATGTGAGAAGCACATAGAGAGAAAGTATCATCTCATCCGAGAGATTATGCATCAAGGAGATGTGATCGTCACGCAGATTTCATTGAAGCACAACGTTGCTGATTCATTTACAAAGATCCTCATGGCTAAGGTGTATGAAGGTCACCTGAAGAGTATGAGTCTACGGGACATGCCACATATAGTCTAGGACAAGTGGGAGATTTTGTACTAGGTGTGTTTTATGCCCTAGTTTATTGTTTTGTATACTTGTATATTCGTGTGACTTGTATATTGTACACCCCACTAGCTTTAAGACGAGTGAGAGATTGTTGAGGTTGATGCCCTAAATCTCGTAGGGTCTTGTAGTTTGTAATTGTATTGTACAAACATTTTATTTATTTAATAAAATATGAGATGTTTTATTTGACATTTAGTAGCATTAAACCCACAAACCAATAAACTAAAGTCCAAGATTATCTTCTATAGCTTAAACATGTATGTGGAGACATATAAGTGGATCATGTTTAAGTGATAATCTAAATGGTCTGTAGTAGATGGATAAGGCTGGGTACCTTATCCTGGTGACACTACGAGTACGACCCACTTTGTAGATGTTACAATTGTTGTAAAGTGCTACAAATGATTTGTTCTTGATCATTCATATAGAGACATTTTTATAATTTTCTAATACCTAACGATTTTCCACAAAGGATAATGAAAAAAAAATTGTAAAAATGGAATTACGACCATTTCCTATAAACATCTTATCTGTAAGTAGAGCTATTATATACAAAGAAGTTTGTATAAGACCGGACCACGAAATGACTAGTTTCATTATTTAACACCGTTTATAATAGAAATTTACATTTCACTAGGATGACCATAGGTGACATGACATAAATCTTGGGTGAGTTGTAAACTTCTACCTATGAAGGTGATCCTTTGATTTGTATGGGTGAGAGTGGTCAAATCGCCGACTTAACAAGCCTATCATTTTGGGGGATTCGTCTGATTAAGGAGTTGGGAATACAACTACATAAGATAGAATTCACTCATTCCCTGAGGTCAAGGAAAGTAGATAAATTACTCCCTTAAGGGCTGATTTCTAGGACTTGAACAATGTGGCGTCACACCCTCTCTTGGCTTGAGAAGGGTCTAGTCATAGTTGGACTTGATTTATTGTTCATTAGAGGGATCGGTGGTACTTAAGGAGTTAAATGTAACTATAGGGGCAAAACGATAATCTTGATCCAACTGTACTCACGAGCAATTTGTGAAGGGTCATTGCACTGTTGATTGGTTATATCTAATAGACACATAAATTGTTGAATAATATAATTAAAGAAGTTTAAATAATTATTCAAGTATCATTGGAGCTTCAAACTATAGGTCCATGAGGTCCCCTCTATAGCTCAACCGGGATTAAATAAGAATCAATTTGGATTAATTTGAATTGCGCAAATTAATTGAGAGAATTACTTATATGTGATATAATTAATTGAATTTAATTACATATGATATAATTACTATAATGTATTAATACATTATAATATAAAGTTTATTTGAGAGGAAATAAATATGAATATGATTCAAATATTAATTATGAATTGAGAACTGAAACTATAAGTTATATTATATGTGATACAATATTAAACCATTGGTTATATGTTATATATGATATAATATATAGCTATATACCTATATATATACATATAATAAGTTGGTATATATATATATATATATATATATATATATATATATATATATATATATTAAAATTATATTCATTTTCAGTCTTAATTTTGAAATTAAGGGAGGGAAATAACTTCCTTCCCCTATTCTCTCTCAACCCACGTATTTTGTGAGTGGTTGGGAGTGACTATCATCTTCTTCTTCGTTTTGACAGAGTGTAGATGACAGAAGATTCTCTCTAAGAAGAATAAAAAAGCCTCCCAATCTCTCTTCTCCTCTCTCAACTCTTATTCCCTCCCAAAAATCACAGAGCCCACAACTTTTGTGATTCTCATCCTGGAGAATACAGAGGACTCATTCATGGTGGCCATTTGGAGATCAATTTGTTCGTGAATTTTGTAGAAAAGGAAAAACGTGAAGATTAGATCTTCAAGGGTAAGTCTCTATTCTCCATATTCTCTTACTCCTTTTTTTTTTATTTTTTTTTTTACTTATAAGCATGTTATTTTATTTTAAATGCATAATGATTTGTTTTTCAAAATTGTAAGTTCTGTAAAAATTGGGATTTGGAACCCATCCTGTTTCCTTCATAAGAGGTATGACAAAATATGAAAAGATTCTAGATATTAGAATGTATTATGGTATAGACCAACATAGATTTCAGTTAAATTTAGTATGTGTGGCAATATACGACAAAATTTTAATTATTTATGAGTAAGGTATTTGTTAGGGGTGTTCATGGGTTGGGTTAGGTTAGGTTGATAGACTTTTTGGACCCAATCCAATTGTTAGAGTTTAAATTTCTTCAACCCAAATAACCTCTATCAACCCAAATAACCTTATTAAAAAATGAACCCAACCCAACCCAACCGTGAAATATTTGGGTTAGTTTGGTTCGGGTTAATTGAGTCATTTATTTAAAATTTTGTTCTAAAAAGAAACAAAAGGTAAATATGTAAAAAATTAATTTAATTATTTTCATATATTGAATTAAGAATAACTACCCAATTTCAATTTATATAGTGAAAATTTTCTTTTTAAATTGCAAAGAAACTACCTTTAAGAGTTGTTGAAGAATAATTATCCAAAAATATTGGAATTAAATAAAATTAAAATCAATATATGTATAAATAATTGTGTTATAAGTAACAAAAAGAAAATATATTTTAAAGTTAATAATAAATTCGGATTGGTTCAGGTTAGCTTGGGTTATATTAGGTGAACCTATGAACCAACCCAACCCATCAAATTTTTATTTATTTGAACTCAACCAATCCAAACGAGTTGATAACACAACCCAAACCGCACGAGTTGGATTGGGTTGATCGATTTTTTCAGGTCTATCGAGTTTTTTTTAACACCCCTAGTATTTGTGAGTCTAATTAGACTTCATTTGATAGCTATTTTGAATGTCACGCATTTACTTATTTCATGTCTAAATTTTGAGTTACTCGATGAAAATCAGGTCAAGATTATGTTTTCAGATTCTAACTAATTTTCATTCATATGCTATTATTTTTTATAACTAAAGTTAGTTTTGATGTGCTATTTGATTGAAATAGTTTTTTATTGTTTATTTCACAATAAATGTATATTCAAATTTCAAATTTATGATATTTTGGGTAGCTGAGTTTATTAAATCTTGTTTTAGGTTGTTAGATATTTCTTTGAAATATACCATAATTTTAAGAATTTGTTAGCAGGGGTATTATTGTCCATTATTAAATTTTAAATAGTATTATAATTAGTCATTTGACCATTTTCACCAAATTTTTTCAAAACGTCATTTAATTTTAGTCATTTATTCAATCGCTCCAAATATTTATATTAATACATAAAGTCTCGATGCAAAGTTAATAACTATCATATAATTGTTTCTATCGTTCATTGTTAAAATTTAATCTAAAATATTATTTTTCACTCAATTCATTTGTCTTGAAAAAATATAAAAGGAAGAAAGAAATGTAAAAGACAAATATAATAAAGAAATATGGCCAAATTAATAAAGAAAATAATAGAAAATAGATAAAAATAAAAAAAATAAAACAAAACTGTATTCCCTTGGAATCGAACCTAAAATATAATGTCCCACAACCAACCAAGCCAACATTTAAAGTCATAATAATGGAACAGAGAGAAACTATTTTTGATAATTCCCAAATTCTGACTCCAATTTAGAAATGTTTCTCAAATTTTTAAAACAAGAAACAAAAACCGTTATCAAACGTTAGTTTCTTAAAAAATAGAAATAGAAACATGATAGAAGAAACAAGAATTTTATTAAATGGGCTCTTAGTGTCTATAGTTTGAAAGCTAATTCACAAATTAACTTAATCACCAAAAGCAAAGAACTTCACCAAAGGCTATTGCCCACAACTCTCCTTCCTCCGTTTTCTGCTCTCCTTTTTTTTTCTTTTCCCTAAAATCCCTTGAAAAGGTTGAGTCAAAAGCATATCATAAATGGACTCCGAATCGAACTTGTAGTTGAGAGCACAATGATCCGCCATCGAAATGGTTGAAAAAGAGGAAGGAGGAAGCATGGTTTTAATGGAGGAAAAACGAAAATTCTAATTAGAATCTAGAAGTAGGGAATGTAAGAATCAAGATTATGATGAAGATTAAGATGAAATGTTAAACCAAACGTGAGCTTGGAATTACAATCTATTGCAAACCCATTACTTTCTAGCCTCTCAAAACATGTCCTAAATGATAAAAACATTGAGGGAGCCCACTATTGTACTATAGAGGGATTGAAAACTTATGCTTAAAATCAAGCTCTCAATCTTCTTTCCCAATAATTGACATATATTCTTCTTCTTAAGGTCGGAGGTTCACTTAACAAAAAAAGTCTTCCAAATTTCTAGCTACCTCTTCTCAGGTGGGATCAGACTGACCAGCAGTCCATCCTACTGCTTCAAACGGAAGTAGAATACAAGATTTTCCGGTTGATTCGTTGGGTTCATCCTCGGTTAGTTCTGTACCAAACATTCCAAATTTTCAAGACCATTCCTCAATCCTTGTTCTTGTATTCTCTTCAGAATAACTCTTGCTGCAAAAGCAAAGGTCTAACATTAATACAATATGCCCATTTTGGAATGACTTTCTTTGTGTTCTTAACCATTTAGAAAATATTCTAAACTAGCTTTACCTTTTGTTCCACTTTTTGAGAATGCCGGTACAACCCCGAGCGTCAAAAGTTTCAATGAGGGGCGACATAGACAGTATTTATTTACCTGTTATTCGGCTGGAGTTTTAAGTGATTGTTTATTCCAGGCCAAAATAAAATCATCACCATCATAATCTACCAATCAATTACCTATACATAAGTATACCATTAAAATTCCATTTTGAAAAACTAACTAATAAAAGTGATCAATGTACAAACCATACTATACCTGAGAAATATATGGAGTTCTGATTATTTGAGATCATGATATGTTGGAAACCACTGTGGGTCTGTGTAATTCAACCCAATTCCAACATTTTAATATCTGACAAGAAGAATAAGGATAAGTAACGAAGAGAAGTAAACCAAAAGAAAACCATCATTTGAAGGAAACACTGACCCTCCTGCTTTATGGACATGAAAGATTTCTGAGAACTGTTTGATGTTTGTTCACCATCATGGCTGCAATATGGTAAACAAGTGCAAAGCATAAGGATCGGATTGACCGATGATTCAAAATTTCCTGTTAACGAAAAGAATCATGCTTCCAAATTCAAATTGAGATGCAAATTTACCATCCCAAACATAATAATGCTGTTTAATGATTATGCTTTTATACATTATGTCCATTGCCTATATCAGCCTAGATGAAGGTTGAACTTGAAAATCTACTATGATGTTAAGTAGTTCACCTGGAATTCTTCAAATATCATTTCTCCTGGAGCTGGTTTAAGGCGAAGATGAAGTACTTTCATAGTTGGTTTCTTCATGTGTGAAAAAAAAAGAAAGAACTGAGATAAACTGGAACCTCTCACAATAATAGATTTTGTAAAAGTGAAAGATCAGATGAGACAGAGAGAGAGAGCTTACATAAACACCAGTCCCAGCCATTACACTCTTTCAGTAAAAGTTCAGTTCAGTATATCCATGAGAGTATGGTAAAAGCTCCTCCACATCAATCTTGGAACTAGAACTCATGTTTTTCTTTAATTGGCCATGGTTTGACTCTACCTCAGCACAAAACATGCCATAAACAGGTCTATGATCTGAAAACCGGGATTCACCCCGGACATACGATAATTGACGGAGACCTTGTCCATACCACAGAATCCGATCACACCTTCGACCAAAAAATTAACAGACAGATATAAGAACTCAGGGAGGGGTTGTTCTTGGTGCAGTAAACTTACTTGAGAGCCATTCTTACCAAGCAGGAGTCCGACGTTTCTCCTTCCAGTACATACCATCCCCAGAGTATTGATCTGAATTATTTGAGTATTTGTAAGTGGGTGGAAAATATATATTGCCTTCGTTCCATCCAACAAAGACTCGGCCGTAATTCTGCTCATTACGTAACTGCTAAGAAGGAAATGATTTAAATAAAAAAGTTGCATTACTAATGATATCAGGTAAAACAAAGCATTTAGAACACAAAACTACTCATCACAGGAATAATTATAAACGTGCCTGATCATTCTCAAGCAACACTCTCCAATTTTGCATCTCAACAAGTGCCTTGGCAGAGCGGTGAGATAAAGCGATTCGGTAATTTAAATCTCCAAACCAGATAATTCGACTGGAAGATCAACTCATAGTTAAAATATTTTTAGGCAGTGTCGGTAGACAGATAAAGAACATCAAATTGAATGAATGCATCAAACATAGGCATGCATGGTTCATGACTTTGATTTATACTTTCTAAAGCAAAATTACTAGATACTAACCCATGAATAAATCAGTTGAAAATGAACTGGCCTAACATGTGTTATGCAATTGTCTCAAATTATTAACATATATATATATATATATATATAGGTTTTTATCTATTCCATTTTCAATTCTCAGCTTCATCTAACTGCAAGCAATAATGGAATAACTGAACGCTGGAGAGTAAGGATCTAACTCGTGCTCAAGGATTGTTTGGGGTGACTTCTGATGAGGCAAACCTCGATCACACCGAAACCGGGTCTTCTTCAGGATCTCCATCACATCAGAGTTCCTTCTTAGCTCATCACCCTGTTTCTGTCCTGAGGTTAAGTGACTACAGATGAAGCAAAAGCTTGTTTGATGCAAAGACAAACTGACTGAAATTGATCCCTGCAATAAAACATGCAGAATATACTAAGTTACTTAATAACAAGCTTATTTTATACTTCTGGGGAGCCACAAGAAGATACAAAACACAGTAACTACTAAAATATGTACCTTATTTCCTAGATAACCCATCAATCCTCTACCAACACAGGATACTTTCACGTCCCGTATTCTATCCTTCAATTCACTCCTGACCCATATTGTGAGAAAAATGCCAACCATTTGTTTATTAGAAACCAAGCAATACCGTGAATGTCCCAAACTTCTGAGTTCATCTTCCTTGGATGTGGATCCGTTATATAACGGTGGTGAGAATAAAGTTTCACTTGTCAAATCCCCATGGCATCCATCATCTTCGGATGATCCCCATTTGGAATAGTCACTCAGCCTTGAGTCATTGCTTTGCCTACAATAATCACTTTGCCTGTTATAGTTGCTTAGCCTGTGTCCCCATCTGAAACTGGATTCGTAGTCACTGGGCCGGTGGTCAAAGATCACATGATTAGAGATGCTAAATCTTCTATCAAGTTGAGGCAGAGCAGTTGACTGGTCGTTAGATGGTCTACCGCTATTAGTTGTATGAAAAGATCGACGACGACAGTAAGATGAGTCCTTGAGCCTCATTGATTCCTCAAAATCATCATTCAATTCTATGGCTGGCTTAGGGGTGGGAAATGGCATGTAGCACATTTTATCTCCACTTGAGACGGGAAGATTGTTTAGTGTTTTCCGAATGAGGGTTAGCCATTTCCTGGCAGGACCGCTGTCCTCTGCGCCCAACACATTACCAGCATTAAGTGGAACTATCTCTTGAAATCTGAAAGACATGGTAGAAGTAGATAAAATTTTAAGTTTTGTTTCTTTAAAACAGTAGGGGTATCTCAGGCTAGTATACTGCATCATAAATCACAACCTCGCATAATTTGAGTATGATTTTATAAAATAATTCAAGAGCTAAAATTAAGAAACTTGGCAGAAAACGCACACTCAGATGTATCGAATCTACTCATACCCAAGTACGTAAATGTCTGCAGGGGCTGAGGTATGAAGCCAGTCTTCTAAACTTAGATTACTAGGAGGGGATCTGCCACCGACGTTCCATGTAGCAACAAAAATGCTGCTCCCAAAACAAACATAGAAGTACTGGTAGTTAAATTACAGATCAACAAAACGTGCAATATGAAACTTGATCTTTAAAAGGAAAAAAATCATATACACCTATAGTCCTGAACATCTATGATACGAGGATTGTCGATATTCATATGTCCATGGTGGCTATGCTCTATGCTCTTACTAGATTCATCTGTGGAGAGAGAGATACAGAGAAAAAGATTCAAGGATTTAGAAAGTGGATTGGTTTAGAAATAAAGTGACAGATTTATATACTTGAACTGTTTTGCTTTTCTTACCAGTGTAATTCTCTCTCATTGAAATACTATTCCTATACTCAACATCACCTCCTGGACAAGCGAGACACTATTAGTTAGCACATGAACCTTGTACTGAAATCAGCTTCTAACAGACTAGCACCAATAATCCATTACTACAACTAGCAAATATCCCAATTCTTTATTTGGTTGCAGAAAGATTCGTATAAAATGGGAATCAAGAGAATCAGGAAACCATCAAGGTACGGAGCAGTGTAATTGAATGTTTGGATTTGAGATTCAATAAAGCTACCAAGACAAGATATGAGATTATAGTGCAACTTTAATATAGAGGAGAAAAATCTCTACTAAAAAAGAAGGAAGGTGTTTGAGATTCACTTTCATAAATACCGTGATCTGCCTGATAATCTCCACTTCCACTTTTACTCTTGATATTGAACCATTTTGTAACCATCTTCTTGGACCATGAGAGCTGCAACAAACAGTTAAGAAGAAACAAAAATCAATTTCCCATAAGGAAAAAGACTTGTTTCAAGTAGAAGAAAGAGAAACACCTTGCTTTTCTTCGAATTCCCATCGCTCATTGTTTCTGTGATTCTTCATGCAGCTTCCTCTGTTATCTTTTAGGAATCTCTCTAGGTTAATGAGTTGTGGTCAGAAGAAAAAGAAAGAGAAAGAGAGAGAACCCCAAGTGGGATTTCCCTTCCCCAAATGGCAGGTGAACTTTGAAGTTCAATACAATGACATGCAATCCAACCAAGTTTCCCTGTTTACTACTCATTTGTTCCCCAAATCACCAAAACAAACTCAGTAAAAAAACCCAATAGAAGAACAAAATGACACATGCATTTTCTCAAACAGAAGACGGAGAAGAAAGTGAAAACAAACTTGAAAAGCATAAGAAGCGATGACCCAGATTCTGAATCAGGAGAAAACAATGTTGTGAAAAAAGAGAGAAGGAAAAGAAAGAGAAAGAAGCTGATTTATCAAACTTCTTTTCACTTAATCCCAAGAGGGCCTCTCCCGAATAACCCACCAAGTACAAAGTCTGAACAGTACAGAGTGCAGAAATAGAGAGAGAAAATGGCTCAAGACTTAAAGAGAAGGGAATAGTAGGGATCTCTTTGTTCATGGCCATGGAAAGGAAAAGAAAAAAGAAAAAAAATTCAACCTCAGTGGTCCATTGAAGGCGAGTTTGCATCAATCTCCTTCTTCTTCTCATTATGGTCCACCAAAACCAGTTGCAAAAGGCACAAACCCGAAGCTTTTGCTTGAATATGGGGTACCCACTTAACAATTCCAAACTACATTGACAAATCATGCTTTTATCTCTCCGTTCTTTTTTACCTTCCCCAATTGGGGTTCTCTCAAATTTTACTTCTCTCTGCATACAGATTCAGCCCCTTAAGCTCAATAGTGCTATCTAATCAACAAGAAGCACTTTTGAAATGCTTCACGACTAATACTCAAAAGACCCCAAATTTTTCTTGAAAAGTGTAATTTTTGTGGAGATCAAAATGGAAGAAAGAGCGATGAAATAATAAAAAGCTGCCTTTACACATCAGAACCCATCAATGATTTTTGAGGATTTAGTAACCTTGAACCTTGGATTTACGTCACTAATATTCAATTAAACATGATTATGGTAATTAAAAAGGAAAAAAATAGAGGGGTTTGAAGAAAGTTTCAATTTTTTAATGAGAGAGAGAAAGAGGAAAGAGGCGGGTTTGATTCACTGTTGTTGGTATGCATATCATCAAAAAAGGCTGTCCCTTTCCTTGTGGGTTTATTCCTGAAGCTCATAATTATTGAGCCTTATCGATGGTCAATTCAGTTAGAGCAAACTTGAAAATCTGACGACAAAATTTAGTGAGCTGATGGTGGAACATTCCAATGCTGGGTCACCATATTAAATATACACTCATCAACTCAGCAACCAATATTCATATGGACATCCTTTCTCTTCATGCTCATCTGCCTTTACGCATTTGCATTTATTTCAACTAGTGCTAATCAATCAACCAAGAAATATTCAAACCTATATTCTATCTAAAACAACCTATTAAATGTGGAGTTTGATTTTCATTCAAGAAATTCATGAACTCGAACTGCAGTTGTGGCTGTTCAAGTCTCTAAACATAATCTTTATAGACTTAGTCTTCTTAGAACATTCACTTGAGCTCTCTAATTCCCTGAACTTAGGCTTAAAGTGTTAAAACCACGGCTCAAACTCTCTAGTAAAAGTTAATCCGACAAATATACAACTATATAAAATATCAAGTGTCATTACGTGGAGTCTTAGTTAACAAATTTCACTAAAATAAATGGAAAATATAAAGCATAAGAGAAATAAATTTGGCATATTTAGGATTAGTGGTTTATTTTGACTCTGATTAAAGAAATTCATGAACTTGAATAATAGCACTCAATGTTCAAGTCTCCAAACATAATCTTTCTAAATGTAGATTTCTTAAAACTTCCATTTAAACTTCCTGATTCATTGATTTAGGCGTAAAATGTCAAACCCACACCCCAAACTCTCTCGTAAAAAAGTTAACGTGACAAATGTACAATCATATATAATATCAAATTTAATGTAATGGTTATCAAAATGTACAAAGAAACTAAAAATCAAATGGAAATTACAAGGAAAAAGAGGATTTTACAAGTAACCAAATACATAGATAGAAAATATGAATTCAAAATTTTTAAAAGTGGTTCTAACTTGAAAATTGGACACTCATGTTCGATTGTGTAATGAGTGGATCTCCATTGTTTTCATATCAAGGAGGTTGTCTAATCAACAAAAAATGATTGATTTTTCTTTTTTAAAAAATGGAATGAAATCAGCCCCTTCTTTTTCTTTCATAACTTGTTTGAAAGTATTGAGAGAGTTATTTGAATGAGAACAAAGGAAAAAGAAAAGTGAAGGTTGAACAGCAGTTAAAAGAAACATGTTAAGTGAATAATCCCATCAAGTAAAAAGGAGTTGGGCCATGTTTGGACAATTAAAGAAGAATTGACCTCACTATTCCTTCCTTTTGCCTTCAAAATGAAATACTCCATTGTGGTGTATATGATGTCATTTCCATGAAATATCATTTGAAATGTAATCATCCTTTTGTCCTAGCCATTCAATGTATAAAGAAGTGTTTGATATATCTGTTTGAATCTTCAAATTACAATTTTTTGTTCAAATAATCATATTCTTAAACTTCTTATTTACATGCAAATTATGTCTCTTGAAGTCTTTGCAACACTATTAAGTTCTATTTTTAGACGTATGAGGTATGTAGACTTTCCATTCTTATAATTTTCATTCCAAATATGATCACTCATAAATGACTATTGAATATACCTATTATGAAATCGACAATCAAAGAAAACAAAAAAACATGAACAGTAAATATATACAGAGATTTATGTGATTTACTAACAATATATTAGTTACGTCCATGGACAATGGTAGAAATTAAATGTTATTAGAGAGAAAATATTAGAGTACAAATTTAGAGACATTAGACAAATCAAAGAGCTTATATATAGCGCATCCCTCTAAACCTAGGGCCAAAATTATGAATAACGTAAATAATATAAATACAAATTTAGATGAAAGTCTTCTTAACTCTACCAATAAGATTCAAGGCATTCAAAATTTATTTACCTCTCTTGCTCGTGTTTGATCATTCGTAACGTCAGATAACATATTCAAGGCATGTAGGAACAATTTTACATTGTTCGGAAACATGTATTCATTACCTCTCTCACCTCACTCGACTTCCAACTTTTGTTCATAGAGAAACTCCAGAATCCTCAAAATTTAATATATTTCATAGAGAAATCTGGTTACTTCTTGCAATCAAAATTTATTCGTTGTTACTTATTTGATGCAGTACATGGTAAAACAGAAGATTCAAACTTAGATGGAAGCCTCTTGGCTGTACCAATAAGACAAACAGCAATAACATTAGCTCTAATTTCCCCTCTTAGAGAATCTAAAGCCAAATCCTAAGGATATAATTAGGCACTCAAAAGTGGGAGCTGCAAAAGATTGGTATATCTTCATCCCCATTGCTTTTGTCTTCAAGCATATGGGCTTCTCTTTTCCTTTCTGGTTTTAGGACTTCTATTTGGTAGTTTGCAATGGAACCATCAATCACTATCAGTTTCAAATTATTGCATCTTGAAAACGCTTGTGAGAATCAGCATTTATCATAGACATGGGCATCTGTGAAAGAAATGAAAAAAAGAAAATAAAGAAAATAAAGGAGATCCTTAGGACTTGAAAATCTCGATTTTTGAGGATAAAATATCACACCTACAAAATAAAATGATCCCAAGACAAATCAAGTATTTTGACCATTTTAGGAGAATTTATGATATAAACAGCTCTCTGTCTTTAATATTTACAAAAACACGATCATTTAGAAGGATATCAACTCATAATTATGTAACACGACGTTTTTCTGTCTCTAGCACAGCTAAGAAAAAGGAGGGCAACAACTGATATATTGGATATAGACATATAGTACATACCAAAGCTTGTAAATAGAGGGGAAACAGCTCAAATGGTTTTAGAAGAAAGTGCTTTGGCTATGCCTCGGATTGTGTTTGGAGTGGTCCTGCAACACCCACCAAACAGAGAGGCTCCAGCTTCCTTCCACTTTCTTACATATGAAACAAAGTCTTCCCCTATCATTCCATCAGATTTCTGCAAACATAAACAGAAGTGACCAAATTTTTCAAAGGATAAACGGAACTAAAAGAGAGAGTTTCTCTGTCTGTTCTGTAGTGTACATCCCGATATGAAGGAATGAAATCGTGAAGTTCCTTCAAATAGCTCACTTAAGTAAAACAGTAGAAAACTTACCAACCACTGTTTGGTCGCACCATCATAAGTCTCCCCACTGTTGGGATAAACCACAATTGGTTTGTTAGTGACCTGCCAATCAGATAACCAGATTCACTTAGATTATGAACAGATCTGAGAGCTGCTCTCTATGTTCTTTTTCCATTATTAGGCTGCTTTCCATGTAATTCCTGTTTATATCCACTAATCATATCATATCACTGAACATTAGCAGAAGCCTTTGGCAGTGAAGAAGGATGGCTATGGTTTAGTATTTTCCTCTTTAAGGAGCATGATTACATCTCTAAAGTGAATAGTTTAGAGGCAAATTTTAAGTGACAAATCTTGGTGTAAGAGGTTGAATTGACTTCATTTGTGCACACTGATTCCTAAATCCTCAAATTTATGATGGGTCTTCATCTCAATATATTTATCAACAAGCAGAGAGAGAATTCGAGAGCTCCCTTTCCTCTCCATGATCTCATAAAGAGAACCAACTACAAAGAAATTCAGCAAAAAGATAATTCCCCTCCTACTGCCTCAACGGCTTACATACCTCAATCCCAGCCCCTCTGACTAACAATATTCCATAGGGCCTACACAATCTACACATTTTCCTAACATGTATTACCACTCCCTCTCTTTGCACACTTACTACATACACTCTAGTAATTTGGGGCCTATCAATTTATTTAGATGAAATTTGTAAGCAAATTTTATTTGAACTTCTTTGGATCTGCTTAGTGCTTTGAACTTCATTGAGACAGATAAGATGATGAGAATGTTAAAGTCATAAAAGGGTATTAGCGAAATTTACCTCCCTAATCGACGAGATTAGTCCATGAATATATCTGGGAGGAGTACAGTTGATTCCTACAGCAACAACTTGCTTTGAAGCATCTGCGATGGAGGCACAGTCAGATATAGAATCCCCACTAACCACATTGATTCCATCCTTGGAGTTGAAAGAAAACCAAGCTGGAATTTCAATGCCCTCTTCATCAAGAAGCTCAGCATATGCCTGAAAATTCCACATAAGCAGCATAAAGAAGTTAAACTTGGAACCCTGCTAACACCAACAATGACAACTAGTTTCCAACAAGATTTTCATACTTGAGCTTCCAACTTGTTTGGAATTGTCTCAAACGCGATTAAGTCAGCACCTGCATTGGCCAGAATTTGCACTCTTCTCCTGTGAAAATCCTTAAGTGTTTCAAGAGTAACTGAATCACCATACTCCCCACTGTAAAATGGCACGACACAACCGTACAACAACAGTTAGATATATATACTTGTACAAAACAGAAAAAAGGACCAAGGGGTTTAGCCTAAAACCATTTTCTCCTAGGAAAATAGCTGGCATGACAATTCCTCCAACTATTGAAATCCGTACTTGCAAATGGTAAAACTCAAACTTAAGGGTAAAGATTTTGCTCACCTGTACTCAGACCCATCAGCCAAATAAGCCCCATAGCTGCCAACTGAGGCAGCTACCAGAATCGGCCTCCTCGATCCCTCTCCACTTGTAGTGAAATCCCAAGAATCCTTTGTACATCGTTCAAGACAGATGTCACGTGCTTCAAGTGCAATTTCAACACTTTTTCTTAGCAAATCTTCACTCTCATCTCTAGAAAACCCTTTAGCCTCAAAACCCTGAAGTGTTGCCTGCATATAATATATATGCAATGAAATCTTGTATTTCTTACAACTGCTAGAATATATGATATTAAATGATTAAATTTCACAATTTAACAGTTTGGATCTAGAGTAATAGTGATAATGGTTGAATCTTATGAACCAAACTAATACTCAAGTTCAGTTGTAGCAACAATTTGAACAATACAATCAGCTACAAAATAGTTTTATTAGAACAGTGAAATGGGGTGGAGAAAAGAACCTGATAAGATGCTGTGGAAATGATATTAGCCCCAGCATCAAGGTAGTCTAAATGTACCTGTCATAAATTAATCATATTAGCTGTTCAAAAAAGTAAGTCTGATTTGTAAGTTTGTACACGAAAGTAAGTTTCAACAATGTAAATATCGAAACATTTTATGTTGTTTAATTTTAGATATTAATTATGCAGTTTAGAAAGAAAAAAAATATAAAACAATACTTTTATTTAGATTTTGGACATACGGATACGAAAACATAAAAACAAGAAACATGATTTTGTTGTTTTCTGAAATTTCCACACAATATTAGAAACATTTATGAGAAATGAGAAATGAGAAATACGAGACAAATTCTATTAAAAACAAGAAAAACCCAAATAAAACACTTCTATAGGTCCAACAATTGTAAAAGTACAGACATTTGAAACTCCAATCGATAGGAAAGGAGTATATCTCCTTTTGACATAAATTAACATGAGATCGTAAAAACTAAAAAGCATGCATAACATAATTTACGATCGATTCAATTATATAGAAGATTAAGATCGTTGTTAATATCCATTTCAAATCAAAATATATCGTTGCCATTATTTACATCATTCACAACTAATTTTTACATGTCACCTATCATGTTAATTTTAATTCATCGTTTTAATAAAAGAGTCTCCTCCAATAATTTTTGGAACAATTTCAGAGTTCTATTAAGATAAAACTTCCCGAAGCCTACATGATTGATACATACCCTAGTCCCTAATGTTCCAGAGCATTTAGCATAATTTAAAAAACAAATTAATTTATCATAGCTCAACCGTAATTCTTATGCAACATTTCGAAACTAAAAAAAAAAAAAAAAAAAAAAAAAATCATATACTGAAATTGAAAATAATAAATAAATAATTTCAAGAGGTGGCGGCGCAGACGACTCGAACAAGAGACACTGCTAGCTAACCTGAGCCCAATTTTAATACTGGGCCTGCTACCAATCCATAGTATGGCCCATAATAATCCATGTTATTCAAATATTTAAATCGTGATTTAACTTTTTTTTTCCCAAAGAATAAATAAATAAATAAATAAGAAAAGAAAAAGACATGCGTGATAACAGTTTTGTTTTTATTGGAACCAAAAAAAAAAAAAAGAAAAGAAAATTCTGGTCATATGCTCCATTTTTCAGAAAAATAAAGAGAGCTCTTACTAAAAAAAATTAAAATGAATAATAGCTGCTAAGCTATAAAAATGGTTTAATATGTTTTTTAATTTTAAACTTACATCGAATGGTCCTTATAAATTTATATCACGTTTGAAATTTAAAAATAAGCCTTGAAAACTATATATATATTTTGAAATTGGACTAAAAATTCAACTAAGACATCCACAATTTTTAAAATAAAAAATAAAAAACCAATTAGTGACCGTTTTAAATTTATGAACTAAATAAATACGAATTTAAGAATATAATATTGAATATTACATTTCTCTCAAAAAAAAAAAAAAAAAACTGAATATTACATCTAATAGATCCCCGACATATTTTAGCTTTTAAAAAGCTAGCAGATTTAGGCAACAATAGAGATGAGGTTGGATAAGAATAAAATTGAGAATTTTAAATTAAACCCTAAATAATAAAAATATTAAAAGAAAGATAAGTTTTGATCTAGACCAAAGTTTTCATGGAGAGAAAAGAAAGTACCCGTCGGACAAGGTGAGGGGATGTGATGAGGCATTTAGCGCTCCAGAGAGGATCGTTAAGATCGGCACCGAGGCGCTCCAGTTCTGTCGCAAAGCCGCCGTCAACAACGCCGTAGCCACCGCACTGTCGCAGAAAATCGGTAAGGAAGGTGGTGGTCATTTCGGCGATTTCTTTACCCATGTTTTCGGCCGAAACAGGTGCCTTGTTAAATGCTCTGACTCAGACTGTTCGTACGCCAAAGGCAAGTGAAAACACACACATGGCATTGAAATGCACCTTCTCGAAATCCTTTTATAGGCAAGGCATAGAGACGAAATTACCAAAATGCCCTTAATATGCTTAATTATTTCCCTCGGGTACCTCTACTCCTCCTCTTCCCGTTTGTGCTTTGTGTCGGTTTGGATTGAGTCGACAAAAAACTGTTTTTCAAAGCATTTATTTTTATTTAAACAATCATTTCTTTAAAAATACTCTTTAAAAGCTATTTAAATTATTATTAAATATTCTATTTTTTTTAAATTACTTATTTTTAAAATTAAATATTTGAAAATACATTTCAAACATATATTAAATTTGATAAATATCAATTTATCTTTAAACTTTGATATCGTATCAATTCAAATCTTAAATTTCTATAATTGGATGAATTTATATTTTTCTTCAAATTTTATTTGATCAATATTGTGTGAAATTTATAATTTTTTGTTCATTGAACTTTGACGTTTCACTAACCAATCAATATATACTCTTTATTACGATTATCTTTGAAAATTATTCTGACATTAATTCTCAAAAGTATGGAGACTTCTTTAAATATTGGTTTTATAAAATGTACAATTTGAATAAATGCATGGATTATTCTCAAAAGAAATTGTGAATATAAATCTAAATTGATTCATTCATGAAAGTCTAAGATTTTAATTGATACAATTATAAGTTTTACATGAGGTTTTTTAAACAAAATGTAAAAGAGAGTTCAAATTGGTATACTTATCGAAGTTTTTTATTCAATTAATAGTTGAGAGTTTAAATTGAAATATAAAGTTTAGAGGTATAAATTGATATTTTTTTAATAAATAAATAAATGTTTTATAGTGTTTTAAAAATAAGTTAAACACTCATTTATTATTTATTTTATATCTACATTTCACATTTTGTTGCATTAGTGGTAATTTCAACGTGTCGATGAAACTTAATACCATACTTCAAACACAATATTCATAGAGGAAATATGAATATGTGACCTTGTGGTTGAAAGTATGGTGATATTGACCATTTTCACTCTTCATATTTAAGTATAAAAAGAAATATCAATTTCTATATATGTTTAAAAATCATGAAATATTTATTTCCTATTTTAGATTATTTTTTGATTTTTTTGATTTTTTATAATTTTTATATTGACATTTTATCAATATTTTCATCGAATTTTCTATAAAATTAAGACCACAAACTCCATTAATTTAGAGATTATATTTTATAGATCTCAACAAATTTTAATGCCCGTACTTGTTTTTTAGTACAACGTGTAGGGTTTAGAAATTTGAACCTTCAATATATAATCATAAAATACATGATAATTGCTGTTGAATTATATTTCCTTTCATGTCCAATCAATTTATAACCTTTTAATTTCAATAATTTTTTTACAGAACAATAATTTGTTAAATAAAAAATAAATGTTTAAAGATCCGTTGAAAAATTGAAGTGAATGACTAAAATAAAAATCCACTTTTAAAATGGTCGAACATATTTTTGAATTTTGAGTTTAGGAAATTAGTTTTCAAAACTTATATGAATTTTGAAAGCATTGTTAATAGAGTATAGATTAAAAAGAAAAAAAGAAAAAAAGAAAAAAAGAAACTTATAAAGTAGTGTTGGTAAAAGGTCCTAATTTACAATATATATAGTTTGTTCGTATATATATAACCCGACTCGAATAGAAATGGATCGGGTCAGGTTTATCCGTACAAACTTATAAACTTACTGCTTTTGGTTTTTTACTATTTAAAATCTAAAAACTAAAAACATGTTTGATAATTGTTTTTAGTTTCTTATTTTAAAAGAATCACAATAAGTTTGAATGACTTTTCTTGTTTTCTATTTTTATAAAATATAAAATCAAACTGTTCTTCCTCTACTATTAATATTTATTTTAAATATTTTTAAAATTTCATATTGATGAAACAATATTAATATTTTAAATGTTTTAATTAATCAAAAATACGAAAGAAAGAAATAAATAATTAATATCAACAAAATAAAAGGTTTCATTTTTGTATAAGCTAATTATAAGTTAATAAATTAGAACCATTAATCCGAATTCAATGAATTCATGTCGTTTCCATAACTTTGAATTTTAATATTGTGTAAAAAAACTTTAAAAGGCCTTTAGATGCGTAAAGTTGAGTTGAATTGGTAATTATTATTTAGAAAGTTAGATTATTTAGAGAGTTAAATTGTATGTGTTTGGGGTGCATAATTGAGTTGAGTTAACTTGAAATGTCTATATTTGGGGTGTTGAGTTGAGTTAAGTTGGGATATCTCGTACAAATTTTTCTAAACAAAATTGATTTTGCATAGATTTTTTTTTCCAATGTTTTTAATTTCCAACTACACATATTTTCCTAAAATTGTTAGCACTAAAAATTGTTTAATTTTTTTCCTATTCTTAAAACATAAAAAAATTCCTAGAAAGTAAACATACACTAAATACAAATTTAGAATGCAATTTTTGAACACTTAATTATATAACATATTTTTTATAGGCACGATCGCTGAAGAAGCATAAAAATTGAACAACTTTTTCTTTTTCCTTTTTAAAAAATGTAACATATTTTCACCACACAATTTGAACACTCAATTGCATAATAATTTTATTATACTAAAATGAACATTTTATCTACTCTCCAATCATCAATTTTTAACTCGTAATTACTTAGAAATTGAACATTTTTTCCACATTTAAAAACTAAACATGATTATAACAAAAGTAACATGTTCTGCACATAAGTGTTGAAGCACTCAATTATCTAATAGTTTATATTTCCATACTATGCACGTTGACTTCAAACTTTGATGAACATATAATATCTACGTTCAATAATATAAACACACATTTCCAATGTGTCGTGATATATATAAAAGCTATATTGGTTTCACGTGACAAAATAATGTTAAATGTCCATCAATGTGCCGATCTCCAAAATGAATTCGCAAAATCGAGTTGGGGTTCAAACAACAGTTGGTCAATCTACACAATCAGAGCTAGTAGATGGAGGCAATACCTCTTCTACGCTTGTTTTAGTATTGTGAGGAAACAATTCATCTTTTGGATGTTTGTGACAAGAATGTTAATAAGGGGGACTTGGTCATCCTCAGACAATCCCTCAATACTATATATGGCATTAACTACCTCTTTTCGACGTGCAAACTTCAACTCATACTTCTTCTTTTGGCACAATACAAGTCTACCCACATGCAAGACTACATATCAATGGTCAATCTCATAATGTCGGTCATTTCAGTATGGAATGATGGCCTCTTCCTCTTGTTTCCTCTACATGCCTTGGCCGATACACTCGCTCTATCGAATCTTCATCTATTCCATCTTGATTCAATGAGGCTTCTGTCTGTCAATTCTCAAGTGTGTTGAAGTCTTGTGACCGAAGTCGAATATCGTCCTTAAATTCCTGGAACACATTTGACGCCATTACGATTGAAGACTCGATGGATTATCCTGCTGCTCTATACTTCCCAAATATAAGGTAGAAAGGACATTGTAATGGTGGAATGACTTGTTCCACAGTCCTTTTGCATTGGGATGATTCTACATTAATACATATAGGAAAGGTTAGTATTTATATGACAACAAGTACTAGTACATTATTATTATTATTTTTTTTTTGGATCTTACCTGAACTAGGGTTGACAAAATTCCCTGTGGGGTCGAGAAATCCCTGGTTTGATCGAGGATGGGGTCAAATCGAGGACCTCTTTAGGATCCTCGAATAGGGGACGGGACAAGGATGGGGAGGGTATCCCACCCCATTCCCGACCCCGATCCCGCCCTGATTAGATTTTTAATATATTTTTTTCATATATACGCACACGCACACGCACACTCACACTCACATACATACAATATATATATATATGTATGTATTAGGTATTTTAACTTTCTACATTTAGCCTAGTTCTTCATTTAGCCCAATCTAAGCCCAACTAAAGTGTCCAAGCCCAAATCAAATAGAATTTTAGGAATTTTTTTTTTAAAAAAGGTCCCCATGGAGAAATAAAAGGAGAAACGGGGAATGGGTCCTCGTGGGGACTCGTTTCCCCAATGAGGAATCCTCGCCTCCGTCCTCGCCTTCAAATGGCAAGGACGAGGGTCGGGATGGGGACATGGTACCCTTCCCCACCAGGCTCGATCCCGTTGCCAACCCTAACTCAAACCTAGACATCGAATATCTCTCTGTCCACCTGCACACACTTAAACTTTTTGTTCCATCAAAACCATGATTGATTTAACTTCTTTGTTATTGCGTTGTATTACTTCTTTAGACTCTTGACCTTGCATTCAATGGTATTCTGTTTCAGTCCACATCCGGGAACTTTCTCTCTCATGATATGTTCCAAGTGTTATAGATATCCTAGGAAAAACGTTCTGTTGTTGGACCTCTAACTGAACTCCACCAAATATAATAGGGCTTCTACCAACCTAGCATCCTCGACTTTCAATCAGATGTGTTTTGATATCTTACCATCACCTGTCATTATGTTGCTTGCATATGTATGTTGAAATATATTATGCAAAAATAAAACATGATCACAAATTAACGAATCGTGAAATTATATATTTGAATAAAACATGTTCATTGAAGGGTTGAAATCCCCAACGCTGTGGAAGAATAACACAGAACCATACTCAAAATTAATTTGAAAAACAGAAATACCAGTACACTAACAAAATTATACAGAATAAACCTACTGATAAATCCTAGGTTAACATGTTTAAAACTACAAGTAGAAGAATTTTCTTTACTCACTTTCGTTGAAGACTCAAGATAGAATCAATTCTCTAATTGATCACGAACACCATCAAAATGGCTACTCTCCTATTCTCTGAGAACTTGAGGTCAAAGATTCGTGGGAACCAATCTTGAAAAAGGAAAAAACAATCACATGAATTTTGCGATGTTACAGAAAGAATTAGAGAAAAGGTTTTTTTTTTTTCCTTTTTGTAGGTCTAATAGGCGTGAGAGAAGAACGTGAATAGAGATCCACATTTAGATAACTCCTTTCCCATGTAAAGGAGTGATTAGTTTTTATTTAATTTAATAAAATTAAATTAATAATTATTAATAAAATTAAATTAATAATTATTAATTAAATCCAATTTAATTAAAAATTCATTTAAATCATATTTAAATGAACATCTCTCACATAACCTATGATTTTAATTTAATTATTTTAATTTAATCAAATCAAATTAAATAATTAATTAATTCTTCAATTAATTAATTACCTAACTGAATATCATATATTTAATTTAACCTACATTTGAATCATATTCAATCGTATTTTTCTCATAATCTATAGATTTAATATGTATCCAATACATAATAATTTTTGACATATAGTTTTAATATAAATCCAATTCATATTATATTAATATTTGAACTCCTTCAAATATTTAATTGTCTCATAAGTTAAATTTGAATCATATCAAAATTTATATAAGAAAGTTTAAATGAAAAGTAAACTTTAATTATAATGTATCACATACATTATACTATTTCCCTAAGTGAATTTGAACATTTCAAATTCTATTCAAGACATAATAACCTTAATCCCCTTTATGAGCTAGGAAGGGGACCTAATGGATATACAAATCAAAAGCTCCAATATTATGAGATTAACTAGCTAAAATCATTAACCCGATCAATCAATGCTCGTTAACTATGGGTACACTCCATTAAATACCCATAGTTGCACTCTTCTCACTGCAAATATATTTATGTGTTTGTGAATATAGATCAATAACATCAAGTTAGTCATTCACGAGTATTCATAACACCACATGAGTCAAATTATTGTTTTACTCCTAGGTTACTTCTATATCATTAAGTACCAATGTTCCTCTAATGAACAACTTGTTTATGGTCCAACCATTAAACAGAAACCCCTCTCGGGAAAGTAAGAGGGTAGAACCCTTTGTTCAAGTCTTAGAGACACCATTTAAGGGAACACTCATCTACTTACCCTGAAATCGAAAAAGAGAAAAATCCATCTTATATAATTATGTTCCTAGCTCTCCACTTGGTCTTGTCCCCAAATTGATAGGCATATTGAGTCGAAAAATTGGCCACTTTCACCCATACAAATCAAAGGACAATCCCTTGTGAACAGGAGTTCATAATATACTCAAGATTAAGACTAAGTTGCCTAGGTCATCCTATTGAAATAGAAACCTAACTAGTCAACTGTGTTACATCTAGTGGTTACTATTTCGTGGTTCAGTCTTATGCAAACTCATTGTAGAGGATACCCCCACTCGCATGTCTCCTACATGAATGCGATTGATCATTGTGTTTGTATCAAATACAAAGTAGGTCGCATCCATAGTGTCACCAGGATAAGATACCCAACCTTATCCCTAAATTATAGATCCTTTAGGTTGTATCTTGAACATTGATCCCTGTATGTCTCTACATACTGTTCAAGACTCATAATGAAAGAACCATTGAAGGTCCTTGAGCAGAAGCATAGGATTAGACCAAATACCCAAAATTTACAGAACATAAATTTTACAGCAAAAATATATAGACTATACATTTAAAAGATACTTGTAGCATGCTTTAAAAAACAGAGAACAAAAAAGAACTAGAGTTTAAGAAACCTTACCCTTGAAGAACTCATGAAATTCCTTCTCCGAAACTTGTCATGAGCAATCCAAAACCCTTTGTCAGTAAGGACACTACCACAAAAGTTTCCTCTATATTCTTTGGATGAGAATCCAAAAGTTTTGTGGGCTCTGGCTATTTTGGAAGAAAAGGTTTTGAAAGTATTGAGAGGAAGAGATATGTTCCCAATTTTCTCACCGAACTCTTCAGTATCTCTATCTCATGTGAAAAACATACCCTAGGAAGAAGAACAACAACCTCCCTTCTTACTTTCCCCCTACTACGTTTTTTTAGAGAAAAGAGGGGAAGGGAGTTACAACTCCCCCCTAAAATGATTTTAAAATAAAATAAAATAAATTAATGTATTTTCATAAATCAGTTCAATATAAATTTATATGGTAACTACCTTATCATATAATATATATGAAGGGAAAACCATTGAAGTTTACGCAGCAGAATACGGGGATCGTCCCAATTTTTGTTTTTCACAGAAAATCAGAATTACAGAATTAAAAGAAAGAAAGATTATGCATTCTAAATAAAACTTACAGCATGCATTTTTATAAGAAAGGGAGAAAGAAAAAACTCACCTTTGAAGAACTCTTTCTTCAAGAACTCCCTCGAACAGAGTCACGAACGGATCTTCTTCTCCAAAAGGGACACCAACCAAACACAACCTCCCGTATTCTCCTTAAGGATTGAGAATGACAGGAGGCGTGGACCCTGCCTTAGGGTTTTGGAAGAGGGAAGAAGATGGAGAGGAGGAGAGGGAGGAGAAATTTTTTTTCTTCTCTGTGCTTTTTTGTGTAGAGTGAATCCAAAGAGTCTGCAGAGTTAGATCCACCAAATGTGGAAGAAGAAGATCACCCTTTTACTGCATGATCGTTATGAGAGAAAAGATAGGGGGAGGGAGATGTAACTCCCTCCTTTTAGTTAATTAATATTAATATTAATTTAATAAAATTAAATTCATAATAATAATAATTATATATATGATAACAACCTTATTATATATATAAACTATATGTTATATCCCATATAACACATAACCTATAGTTTTATATTGTATCAAATACAATATAACCTATAGTTTTAATTTCTCTCAATAATACATGACATTTAATATAAATCACATTTATATTAAATTCAACTATATGAATCTAAATCATATAATTAATATTTGAATCATATTCAGATATATAATTCTTCTCAACTTATTCATGGTATTTAATATAAATCATATTTATATTAAATTTAATTACATGAATCATTCATATAATTAGTATTTAAATCATATTCAAATTCCTCTCATATTACCTTATATTATAATGTATCAAATACATTATATTAATTATATCACATGTATAATTAATTTAATTAATTATAACATATATAATTAATTCCCTCAATTAATAGGAACACTTCAAATTAATCCAAAAATAATTCTCAATTAAATCCCTGTTGAGCTATAGAGGGGACTTTATGGACCTATAGATTGAAGCTCCAATGGTACTTGGATAATTAATTAAACTCTTTAATTAAATTACCCAACATCCGTTAACTGTCGATCATTCCACTAAATATCGACTGCTGCATTCTTCGCACTATAGATAAATTTCTATGTCCATTGGATATAACCAATCAACAGTGCGAAGACCCTTCACAAATTGCTCGTAAGTACAACTGGGTCAAAATTATCGTTTTGCTCCTGTAGTTACATCTAACTTCTTAATTACCACTGATTTCTCTAATGAACAATAAGTCATAGTCCAACTATGACCTAGTCCCTCCCGGGCCAGAAGAGGGTATGACCACTATGTTCAAGCCCCGAAATCAGCCCTTAAGGGAACAATTTATCTATTTGCCCCTGCATCGGGGAAGAAGTGAATTATGTCTTGTGTGTTGTGTATCCAACTCCCCTAGTCAGATCAATCCCCAAAATGGTAGGCTTATTGAGTTGGCAATCTGACCACTCCCACACATACAAATCAAAGGATCGTCTTCATGAGCAGGAGTTTACAACTCACTCAGGATTCAGGTCATGTCGCCTATGGTCATCCTGGTGAAATGTAAGTCTCAATTATTAACGGTGTTATATAATGAGACTAATCAGTTCATGGTTCGTCTTATACAAACTCTTTGTATAGGATGCCCCCGCTCACATGTCTCCACATAAATAATCAGGATCAAATCATTTGTAGCACTTTACTGAAGGAACTCTTATCAAAGAGGACCTCTGAGAGGAAGCAAGATTGTTCCAAATTCATTGTGATAAAAATATCACATTCACAAACAAATAGACAAGTTATGCATTTAACAACAAATTATGGCATGCTTTTCAAACTTAAACAACAAAGGGACGAGAGACATACCTCTTGAAGAAATTTTCTTCCCTTGAACTCTCGCTCTCGTCAATCCAGCAACTCTTGTTGTCACTGTGCAAGCCAAGTCTATTGCTACCAAATCTTGTTGTCGTCTACCAATGAACGACCTTCAACACGAACAGGCAGTAAGGAGGACACAACCACTTAGTGACCTCGATATTCTCGGAGTGAGAATCTAGGAGGCGTGGGCTCTGTTGGATTTGGTAGAGGAGAGGAGGTAACAACGATCATTTACTACGACCAAGCAAGTGGGAGAGAAGATGTGTCTATTGCATAGATGAGTGCTTGATCGTTTACCAAAAGATGCATGATCGTATAGTAAAATATGGTGATTGTTTAGACGATCGTTTAGGTAAATCGCTTGGGTGCACGATCGCTTAGAAAAGACTATACGATCGTTTAGGAAATATGCGCATGTACACGATCGTTTAGGACAACCTGAGCTATCGTGTATGCTCTCGTTTACTAGACAATTCGTAGTGTACTAATTTATGTAGCGATTGTCCAATCTTTTTGCAAAATGAAAACTATTTTCATTTTATCCTTCAGTTATGAAAACTGAATGTAACCTCCCACTATCTCGTTCGGTTATGGAGAAAAACCACAAAAAATTATCTCATGATTGTTTAATTAAAAATAAATATAATCATATTATATTTATAACCTATAGTTTTAATATCACATCATATGCAACATATAAACTATAGTTCTTTTCTCCTCCACTAGATATAAATCATATATATATAATTTTCCTCCAATTAATATATCTCATACATCATGTCAACTATATCATATATAATTGACCAGTTTAATCATATCATATATAATCAAATTGAATCCATTGAGCTATCAAGGGGATCTTATGGATCTGTGGCTTGATGCTCCAACGATACATGAATAGCTGACTAAACTCTTTAGCCACGAGATCCACCATCTGTTAACTGTCAAGCATTCCACTGAAGATCGACAGCTACACTCTTCTTATCATAGATATATTTTTGTATCCATCAGATATAACCAATCAATAGTATGATAACCATTCACAAATGCTCATAAGTATAGCTGAGCCAATTAATCGTTTTGCCCCTGTAGTTACATCTAACTTCTTAAGTACCATTGATCCCTCTAATGAACAATACAACATAGTCCTACTATGTGTGGACACCTCTCTGGCTATGAGAAGGTGTGTGGTGCCACATCGTTCAAGCCCTGGAATCAGTCCTTAAGGGAGCAATCTATCTACTTACCCCTACTTTGGGGAAGAAGTGAATTCCATCTTGTGTAGCTAAGTTCCCAGCTCTCAAATCAGATGAATCCCCAAAGTGGTAGGTTTGAGTTGGCAATCTGGCGACTCGCACCCATGAAAATCAAAGAATCGCCCTTAAAGGCAGGAGTTCCCAACTCACTCAGGATTGAGGCCATATTACTTATGGTCACCCTAGTGAAGTGAAGTCTCTATCGTGAACGACGTTATATAATGAGACTACAACACTTCGTGGTCTGGTCTTATAAAAACTCTTTTATATAGGATGCCCCCGCTCGCATGTCTCCACATGAATGATCAGGATCAAACCATCTATAACAAGTCACAACACTTGTAACTATTCTACAAAGCGAGCTGCATCCGTAGCGTCACCAGGATAAGGTTTCCCTTCTATATCCATATACTACAGACCATTTTGGTTATCACTTAAGGCATGATCCACCTGTATGTCTCCACATACATGCTTAAGTTACAATAAGAACCAGGGATCTTAGTTTATTGGTTTTTGGTAAAGCAATTAAAACATCCCATGTCTCATAGACAATAGTGAAGAAAATATCATATATTATTACATCACAAGCGTTTGTTCAATACATTGTTTACAAACTACAAGACCCAACAAGAGTTTAGGACATCCACCCCAACAATCTCCCACTTGTCCTAAAGCGAGTGGGGTGTACAATATAACAAGTACAAAACAATAAACTAGGGCACTAAGGCCTAGTATAAAAATCTCCCACTTGCCCTAGTCCAGCTGCAGGCTGTCCTTGGACTCATGCTCTAAAGGTGACCCTAAAAAATTGTAGCCGTGAGAGCCTTCGTAAACGGGTTAGCAACATTGTGCTTCAAATCGATATTCGTGACTATCACGTCCTCTAGCAGATGAGATGATACTTCCGCTCTATATGTTTGCCGCGCTTTTGACTCATGGGCTCCCTGGAGTTCGCCACAACACCACTATTGTCACAATTGAGAGTGATGGGCCTAGACATGTTTGGAACAACTTTTAGATCTGCCAGGAACTTCCTGAGCCAAATGTCCTCCTTAGCAGCTTCACAAGCCACTACGTACTCGGCCTCCATCGTAGAGTCGGCGATGCACCCTTGCTTAGTGCTTTGTCACACTACTGTTCCTCCGTTAAGAGTGAAAATTGACCCTGAAGTGGATTTTCGAGAATCTTTATCAGTCTGAAAGTCAGAATCCATGTATCCAGTAAGGACCAAATCCTTAGTATACGCGAGCATGTAGTCCCTCGTTCTCTGAAGATACTTGAGGACGTTCTTGATTGCGGTCTAGTGACCCTGTCCTAGGTTAGACTGATATCTACTGACTAATCACACAACATAGTAGATGTCTGGTCTACACATCAAACTGCCAATGACAGATGCATATGGGACCCGTTTCATCTCCTCAACCTCTTGATGCGTCTTAGGAAACATTTCTTTAGACAATGTAACTCCATGCCTGAAGGCACTAAGCTCCTTTTGGAGTTTTGCATCAAGTACTTGAGCAACATCTTGTCAATGTACGATGCCTGAGATAGCGCTAGTACTTTTTTCTTCTGATCCCGAAAGATCTGAATACCAAGAACAAACTGAACCTCTCCCAAATCTTTCATTTGGAATTGGGTTGCTAGCCAGTTCTTAACTGCAGTCAGTAGTCCTACATCATTCTCAATGAGTAGGATATCGTCTACATACACTAGGAAAACTACTGAACTGTTGATGATTTTCTTGTAGACACAAGGCTCATCAACGTTTTGGTCAAAGTCGTACGATTTGATTGCAGTATCAAACCGAATGTTCTAAGATCAAGACGCCTATTTCAGCCTATAAATGGATTGATTCAGTTTGCAAACCTTTTGCTCTTGACCTTGGGCTATGAATCCCTCGGACTGCACCATATAAATGGTCTCCTTAAGATTACCATTCAGAAAGGAAATCTTGACGTCCATTTGCCAAATCTCATAATTATAATAAGCAGCAATGGACAAGAGGATGCGGATAGACTTCAACATAGAAATAGGAAGGAAAGTTTCCTTATAGTCGACCCCCTCCACCTAGGTATAACTCTTTGCCACAAGTCTAGCCTTGAAGGTTTGCACCTTTCCATCAGCACCCCATTTCCTCTTATAGATTCATTTGCAACCTATAGGTTTTACCCATCAGGCTGATCTATAAGGTCCCACACTGAGTTGAAGTACATCGACTCCATCTCGAGATCCATGGCTTTGACCCATTCATCCTGATCAACATCCTCCATTGCCTTCTGATAAGATAACGGATCCTCAACGTCGCCATTGGTTACCATAGCCAAGATTTTCGTGAAACCCAGATTGCGAACAGGTGGGTATGCAACCCTCCCACAACCCTCCCATTCGTGAAACCCTCCCAATTCTTGAGGTGGAACTGACCTACCAGATGAACTATCATCAACAACTCTTGCTAATGAAGCAGGCCATTCAACAACTCTTATTGAAGTTTCAGTAGTTTCATTGGAAAGCTCACGTAACATGATCTTACTACGTGGACTGTGCTCCCTAATACGATCCTCCTTCAGTAAGGTAGCGTTTGTAGACACAAACACTCTGTTATCCGTAGGATCATAAAAGTAACCCCCTCGTGTACCTTTGGGGTAGCCTACAAAGAGGCACAACCTCGACCATGGTTCTAATTTCTTTGGATTAGCCTTAAGCACATGTGCTGGGCATCCGCAACTCCAAAGGTGTTCTCGCAACACTCTTGGAAGGAACAAAGTTGACATACACTGTAGACAAATTACGACATGCTTTTCAACTTAAACAACAAAGGGACGAGAGACATACCTCTTGAAGAACTTTTCTTCCTTTGAACTCTTTCTCTCATCAGTCCAGCAATTCTCACTGTCGCTGTGCAAGCCAAGTCTATCATCCACCAAATCTCGCTGTCGTCTACCACCGAATGGCCTCCAACACGAACAGGCAGCAAGGAGGACACAACCACTCGGTGACCTCGGTATTCTCGAAGTGAGAATCCAGAAGGTATGAACTCTGTTGGATTTAGTAGAGGTGAAGAGGTAACAACGATAGTTTATTATGACCAAGCAAGTGGGAGAGAAGATGTGTCTATCGCATAGACGGGTGCTTGATCGTTTAGCAAAAGATGCACGATCTATAGTAAAATATGGCTGTAATTACATCTAACTTCTTAAGTACCACTAATCCCTCTAATTAACAATACAACATAGTCCTACTATGTGTGGACACCTCTCAAGCTCCTACTATGTGTGGACACTTCTCAAGCCATGAGAAGGTGTATGTCGTCATATCGTTCAAGCCCTGGAATCAACCCTTAAGGGAGAAATCTATCTACTTACCCCTACTTTGGAGAATGAGTGAATTCCATCTTGTGTAGCTAAGTTCCCAGCTCCCAAATCAGACGAATCCCCAAAGTGGTAGGTTTGAGTCGACAATCTGGCTACTCGCACCCATGCAAATCAAAAGACCGCCCTCAAAGGTAGGAGTTTCCAACTCACTCAAGATTGAGGTCATGTTACTTATGGTCATCCTAGTGAAGTGAAGTCTCTGTCATGAACGACGTTATATAACAAGACTATAACACTTCGTAGTCCAGTCTTATACTCCTTTGTATAGGACGCTCCCGCTCGTATGTCTCCACATTAATGTTCAGGATCAGACCATCTGTAGCAAGTCACAACATTTGTAACTATTCTACAAAGCGGGCTGCATTCGTAGCATTACTAGGATAAGGTTTCCCTTCTATATCCATATACTACAGACCATTTTGGTTATCACTTAAGGCATGATCCACCTATAGGTCACCTATAGAGTTTAGGTCTACGATATTTCTAAAATAGGACAAGTGGGAGATTATGTTGGTTGTGAATGCCCTAGTTTATTGTATTCATATGTTTATTGTACTCATATGTAATATTAATTCTCACAGTTAAATTCAGCATCGTTTGATCCTACTAGGAGTTTTAGTCCAAGTGGGAGTTTGTTGGATTTTATGTCCAAAAACTCGTAGTTTGTAATATCATATTCTTGTTCAATAAAGCTGTTATTGTAAATATTTAGTAAAATTAAATTCTATATTCATGAATTCAATAAACTAAGGATCCGAGGCTATTAAGTTTAAGTTTGAACTTTATGTAGTGACATAATATGGATCAAGTTCAAATATATAACCAAAATGGTTTATAGTATATGAATAAGGTTGGGCGCCTTATTCTGGGGACACTAGGGATGCGGCCCATTTTGTAGTTAATAGAAACGATGTGATCCTAAACTGTTCATATGGAGACATGAAAGTGGAGGCATCCTATGTAAAGAGTTTACATAAGACTGAACTATGAAATAGTCACTTTTTACGTTTTAGACGCTGTTTTATATATAAAATTGATTATTTCGTTAATTGATGATCTAGGTAACTTAATCTTAATCCTGAGCTAACTATGAACTCCTATTCATTCGGAATTATCCTTAGATTTGCATAGGTGAGGGCAGTTCATTATCGCTGGCCCAATAAGCCTCCCATTTTAGGGGTAAGATCAGGTGGATAGTTGAGAACATAGGGTGCAAGAAGGAATTCACTCTTACCCATTATAGGGATAGTAGATAGGTTGTTCCCTTTAGTACTGAATCCAGGTCTTGAACAAGGGGCCCCACCCTCTCCTTGGCCCGAGAGGGTTCGGTTTATAGGTTGGACCTTAAACCAATTGTTCATTAAAGGATCAGTGGAACTTAAGGAATAAGATGTAGTCTTAGGGGTAAAACGGTTTTTATGACCTAGCCGAGATTATGAACAACCTGTGAAGGATTAGCTTACTAATCATGGTTATATCATATGGACACAAATATATCTATAGTGAGGGGAGTGCAACTACGGGACTATAGTGGAATGACCCGTTAGTTAACGAATGTTGATTAGCTCCGTTTAAAAGAGTTTAATCAGCTAATCTCAGATCGTTGGAGCCCATGATCTATAGGTCCATTAGGTTCCCTTACTAGCTCATATGGAATAAACTTAGAACAGTATGATAGAATGATTTGAATTGTTCGAATTAGGTGAAGAGAGAGAAACCGACAAGTATATGTGATATAGTGGTCAATTTTCAGTTTAGAGATACAAATTTAATGATTAAATGTGATTTAAATATCAAGAATATGAATACGTTCATATTCAGAAGCTCGGAAATAATGGAAATGGTCAAAGATGTAAAAAGTCAAAGAATTGACTTTTGACTTTGAAAAGTCAAACTTTGACCGGCCTTATATTCAAATGTGATTTGAATTTCGAGAAAATGAATACGGATTCGTGCTCGGGAGGTCAAAATTAGTCAACACAAAAAAAATCATAAAAATTCAAAATGTTGATTTTTTCGGTCAAAATTTGACTTTGACAAAATGACCATTTTGCTCTTTGACTAAAGTTAGTGGAAAAATCCAAACTTTTTGTTGGATAATTCCACTAACAAGATAGAGCTAGGTGTTGGCTTATAGTGGAGACATCAAGCTCACTTAGATAGTGGATTTTGAGGTGTTGGGTTTTTATGAATTTGTTTCATGCAATTTTGCATGGTTTTTTTCTACAAATTTGTGCTTTCAATTTGGATAGAGGAGTTTTGACAATTTTGCCAAAATTAGTTTCTAAATTGGGCTGAAAAAAATCACCATTTTTTGAGAAATATCAAAACCCAAACCCAACAAAAAAAAATCCATCTCCTATTTCCCTCTCTTTCTCTCTCTCGGTTTCTTCATCCATTGGGTCCCACAACTTGGTTCTGAGTCCAGAGGATAGTAGGTCAGTTCTAGTGGTTGTTCGATCGTGTTCGGGCGGAGATAGAAGTGTTTTGGGAGCTTCAAAGGTAATATTTCAAAAAATCCTTAATTAATTAATTTAGGGTTGTATGTTATTTTTGTGCAATTAGAGTAAAATTGGTCCTCAATTCTGCTGCGCTTGCCTATTTTTCTATTAGTCTCCACATACATGCTTAAGTTACAACGACAACCAGGGATCTTAGTGTATTGGTTTATGGTAAAGCAATTAAAACATCCCATGTTTCATAGACAATAGTGAAAAAAATATCATATATTATTACATCACAAGCATTTGTTCAATACAGTGTTTTCAAACTACAGGACCCAACGAGAGTTTAGGGCATCAACCTCAACATTTACAACACTTGTAACACCTACAAAGCAGGTAGTATCTGTAGTGTCACCAGGATAAGGTACCCAGCCTTATCCATCTACTACAGACCGTTTACGTTATTATTTAAACAAGATCCACTTATATGTCTCTACATACTTGTTTAAATTATAGAAAATAACTTAGGATCTTAGTTTATTGGATTGAGTATATGATTATAAAATAACACTTATTTTATTAACAACAATATGTTTATACAATGTTTATAAACTACGAGATTACAAGGAGATTTAGGACACTAATCCCAACAATCTCCCACTTGTCCTAAAGCTTAGGGAGCCTAATGTACAATATAAATAAAGTACAAAATCACAATAAACTAGGGCATACACTATACCCAGTAACATCTCCCACTTTCCCTAGATAATATGCCGCATATCCTGTAGACCCAAACTTTCTAGATGACCCTCGATCACTTTAGCCATGGGAGTCTTTGTAAACGGATCAACAACGTTGTTCTCCAAAGCAATCTTTATGACATTCACGTCATCTCGATGCACAATCTCCCGAATCAAATATATTTCTGCTCTATGTGCTTGCCTCTTCTATGACTCCTAGGTTCGTTAGAATTTGCCACAACACTATTATTATCACAATAAAGTGTGATGGGCAAAGATGTATTCAGAATAACTTCCAAATCAGTAAGGAACTTCTTAAGCCAAACAACCTATTTAGCAACTTCACAAGCAGCTACGTATTCGACTTCCATAATGGAATCTGCAACGCATCCTTGCTTGATGCTTCACCATACTATAGCTCCTCCATTAAGAGTAAATATTGACCCTGATGTAGATTTCTGAGAATCACGACCAGTCTAAAAGTCAGAGTCAAATCTTTATCTCCATACATGAGCATATAGTCCATCGTTATCTGAAGATACTTGAAAATTGTTTTGACTGCCATCCAATGATCTAATCCTGGATTGGATTGATATCGACTGAAAATACCTATTGCATAGCAAATGTCAGGTCTAGTACATAACATTGCATACATAAAGCTACCAACAACCGATGCATAGGGGATTCTCTCATTTCCTCAACCTCTTGAGAAGTCTTAGGACATTGTTCTTTAAATAGTACAATTCCATACTTGAAAGGTAATAAACCCTTCTTAGAATTGTGCATTGAATATTTGACAAGCATCTTGACAATATACAATGCCTGAGACAGGGCCAACCTTTTATTCTTACGATCTCTGATAATCTGGATCCTTAGAACAAACTGCGCCTCTACCAAACCTTTCATTTGGAATTGGACGGCCAGCCATTTCTTTACATCAGTAAAAAAAACCTACATCATTCCCAATGAATAGGATATCATCCACATACAGCATGAGGAATGCTACTGAGCTATTGGTGATTTGCTTGTAAACATAAGGCTCACCAACATTCTTATCAAAGCCATAAGATTTGATCGCAACATCAAATCTTATATTCCAAGATCGAGATGATTGTTTCAGTCCATAAATGGATCGATTAAGATCGCAAACCTTTTGCTCTTGATCTTGTTTTATGAATCCTTTTAGCTGATTCATGTAAATGGTCTCTTCAAGATTACCATTAAAAAAGGCAGTCTTGATGCCCATTTTTTATATCTCATAGTCATAATATGTGGCTATGGACAAGAGAATCCTGATAGACTTTAACATGGCAACAGGTGAGAAAGTTTCTTCATAGTCCACTCCCTCAACCTGGGTATAATCCTTCGCCACAAGTCTAGCTTTAAAGGTCTATACCTTTCCATCTACACCTCTTTTCCTCTTGTAGATCCATTTATAACCTATAGGTTTTATCGCATCAGGTTGATCTACTAGCTTCCAGACAGAATTGAAGTACATGGACTCTATCTCTTGATTCATGGCTTTAATCCATTCATCCTTGTCAACATCTTTCATTGCTTGTTTATAAGACAATGGATCCTCAACTCCATCATCAATTATGATATTTTGGGCTTCTGTTAAACCCATGTAGCGTACAGGTGAGTTCATAACTCTCCCACTACGTCAAGACAATCTCAACTCTTGAGATGGATGACTAGATGAACTGACATCAGCAACTTTTTTTGATGTATTGGTCCCTTCAACAACTCTTGATGAAGTCTCAGTAGATTTATTAGAAATTTCACTTAAAACAATTTTGCTTCATGGCTTATGATCCCTCATGTGGTCTTCTTCCAATAAGGTAGCATTTGTCGATACAAACACTTTATTCTCACTTGGATCATAAAAGTATCCACCTTTCGTTTTCTTGGGGTAGCCTACAAATAGGCACACTTTTGAACGATGTTCTAACTTTTTGGGGTTAGCCTATAGCACATGGGCTAGACATCCCCAAATTCTGAAGTGGTGTAAACTACCTTTACGACCTCTCCATAACTCAAAAGGTGTTTCAGAAACACTCTTTGAGGGGACGTTGTTTAAAATATAAACTGCAGTCTCTACTGTATATTCCTAAAACGAGTCAGGAAGATGAGCATAACTCATCATAGACTGAACCATGTCCAACAAGGTTCTGTTTCTCCTTTATGATATAACATTCTGGTTGAGGTGTACCAGGGGCTGAGAGTTAAGACGTAATACCATGTTCTATCATATAGTTTTGGAATATTAAGTCCATATACTCTCCATCACGACCAGATCGTAACATTTTTATCTTTTTACCTAACAAATTTTCAACTTCAGTCTTGTACTCCTTGAAGTTTTCAAGAGCTTCAGACTTATGTTGCATTAGGTATAGATACCCAAATCTAGAATATTCATCTATGAAAGAGATGAAATATTCATATCCACCTCGTGCTCTTATATTCATCGGACCACAGAGGTCTGAATGTATAAGCTTCAAGGTTTCTTTGGCTCTATAACCTTTTCCAGTAAAAGGTCGTTTGGTCATTTTGCCTTCAAGGCATGACTCACATACTGGTAAAGAGTTTTCTTCTAAACCATTTAGAAGTCCACTTTTCACCAACTTCTCAATCCTATTGAGATTGATGTGATCTAACCTTAGATGCGAAAGATGGGCATTTTTTTTAGGAGAAATTCTCGATCCTTTTATAGTTATTGTTGTTTTGAACATTTCAATATTGAGTACGGCTTTTATGACTAACGACCTTAGTACATATAAGTTATTTTTTATTGAACCAAAACCTAACTCCATTCCATTCTTAAAAATAAACACTTTATTCTCAAAGAAGGATATGGAATTTTTTTGTTCAATTAGACAAGAAACAAAAATTAGGTTTCTCTTGATATGAGAAATTACATATACGTCATCTAATTACATATATCGTTTCTTGTCCAAAAATAACTTAAGCTTGCCTACAGAAACAGCTGAAACGACCTTACCAGTATCGACTTTAAGAGTCATCTCTCCAACTTCCAAATGTTTCCAGGAATTAAATCCTTGATGAGAAGAACACACGTGGTTAGTAGCTCTTAAATCAACTATTTAGGCAGAATAATCATTCTCTACTAAGCAAGTCTCCAAGACAAATAAATCAGATTTATTTTCTTTGAAGTTCTTTATTTTCTGGGGAGTAGTGGGATCAACTCCAGAATCCAAGTCATAAACTCCAAGTTTTATCTTAGAGGACAATCCTCGATCGATGAACTTCATCATAGTTGGCAACAATTGTTTTCTCTGTTAGTCCCTTGACATTCAGTATGGACTGGAGATTATCTTGAGAATTGACAGTATTGGTTTCATTGTCATCAATCCCGTTTTGCTTGAATCATGAAAACTTTCACTCAAACAATTCTCACATTGATTGCATGATCTCATGTGCAATGACCATGTTCTCAAACATTTTGGCCAATGCATCAGGTATGCTTGCCAAATGTGAACTTGGGCGTCAAAATTAGCCTTCGTCCACACCTCATTTGCATCACAAACTTTTTGTGGTGTATCAAGGGTTGGGACTTGAGGACAATCCTCAGTCATGATAATTTCGAGGTCGTTTACCATGAAAAATGTTTTAATGGATTCTTTCCACGTTGTGTAATTGAAATCGATCAAACTAGAAAAGGAAACTAACGAAAAAACGCTATTTAACATATTTGTTGAAAAATAAACACATTGATCTACATTAAATTTTAGCATAACTCTTAAAAAATCCAATAAATTTTAGCAAAATCTAAATGAACCCCATTTAATATCTAATTTTGCAATGACACTTCAGTGATTTAGGACACATCGAAGGGTGGTCAGTTGTCCCTTCACTGAATTGAGACACTATCAACCAATCATTACACCAAAATAACTTTTATTCCTATAACAATCGATCACCATTTATTTGGTTAAGAAATCATTAACTTTCTTAATAATTTTCTATAAGTGTGACCCTCTATTTTAGACCCTAGAGTTCCACCCCAATGAGCCAATCGATGGAAGAAACTGATTGGGGCAAAAACTAAAGTGATCCTATCCATTTATGGAATTCGCCTTGATATTGACCTAATGCACAAACCATCCGTAGGGGGACACTCCTAGGGTGCATCGAGGCCGTGCAAGGAGATCTCATGGTGTAAATCAATGAAAGAGACCATGGGACATGTTGATACACATCCCTCTCCCATTTACTATAAATACTCTCTCCATTCACTTGATATTGACCCATGCAAACACCATCCGAAGGGGAACGTTCCCAGGGCACTTTAAGGCCAAACATGAGTCTCACGGTGTAAATAGTAAGGGAGAAACGTGAGTGGAAAAATTGACGTATCATATACATCTTTTCCTCCTACTGAGTATTTTAACAATCTAGGGTTTAATTAACTTAGGAAAAATACAGCTAATTATTTTTACTAAGTGACCATTTAAGTTTGCCCAAAAGTAATACTTACTTTGAAAAGTTAAATAATTTTGATTAATATTCGTTAAACACTTTAACAAATGTTAATCAACAATTGCATGCTTGTAGCAAATCTATCTCATTCACCTTTCCAGCTAGGTTCCCAGTTTGAGGTGCAATGTTTCCATCATCTTAAGTACCCAGCCTAGACAGAACCTACCTTAGACAAAAGGTCCTTTATAGATATGTTTACTACAAATTTAAACTTGAATCCATTGAGCTACCAAGGGGACCTTATGGACCTATGGTTCGAAGCTCCAACGGTACGTGAATAGCTGACTAAACTCTTTAGCCACGAGATCCACCATCTGTTAACTGCCAGACATTCCACTAAAGACTGACACTGCACTCTTCTCAAGACAGATATGTTTCTGTGTCCATCAACTATAACCAATCAACAGTACTATAACCCTTCAGAGATGCTCGTAAGTACAGCTAGGCCAATTTACCGTTTTGCCCCTATAGTTACATCTAACTCCTTAAGTACCACTGATCCCTCTATTGAACAATACAATATAATCCTACTATGTGTGGACACCTCTCGGGTGATGAGAAGGTGTGTGGCGCCACATCGTTCAAGCTCCGGAATCAGCCTTTAAGGGAGTAATTTATCTACTTACTGCTTGTTCAACCAAATTGGTGAATAACGTAACAAAGACTTCTTTCTCGAGCTTTATCTCCCACACCTTCTCTTGATCAATGGTGAAAATGGATCTTCCCTTCTATCTCCATCTTGCTAATGGCAGAGCTCTACAAGCTATCTGATTTCTCTAAGTTATTTAATGTTCTCTAACTCTTTTACTTAGCAACAAGCTTCCCTTTTATAGGTGTTTCTTCAGTAACTTGTGACATGACTTGCATTAAATTCTATAGCCTGGTCATCCGCCTAGCATCTATGAGGTTTTCAAACGTCGCCAGTTAGATGACCATATCTGCAAGTGGTGATTTGATAAAAAAAAATACGAGCCAATATATCCTTTCTGCATCGATCATCCTTGGATGCATAGCCCTTGCGTTAGTATAGTTTGCAACACTTAATGAAATTTCTTCAATTCCCGCGCTGAAATGCATTAGTGAAATAGATTTTAATTAAAATGCTACTTTTGAATGAGTTAACAGTGTGTAAAGAATTCTATGCGTTTTTCTTTAGAATGAATGCATTTTTATCAATAAATATCTTAATTGTTCCAACTTTTAAGAGACAATAACTTGTATTTCTATAAGTTATCATCTATGGAAATCTACATAGAACTCTTGCATACCATCATTGATTGTTTCCACCTTATAATCACTCATCAGCCTGATTCAAAATTAGCTCAGTCAAAGAAGAAAAGGGTAAAAGGAAAAAAAAAAAAAAACAAAAGCCCAAGAAGAAGGATGAAACAATGCAATCGAAAGGCACAAAAAATTGAAAAAGCTTACAATTTCACCAGTTTAATAAGTTCAAATGTTAAAACATATCATATATAAAAGCCGAAGTGGGGGCAAGCACTAGGAAGAAGTACTTTTTATGGAGGAATGAAAGCCTCAAATCAAACATCTTCCAATACAAAATTGGTCCTAATTCTGCTATATTGCATTCCCTTTTTAAGTCCCCTACTTCCCTTTCAAATCTCCTACCTCATTTCTTACACAATTGTACTAAAAATTAACAAAGACAGGAACAAAATCACGTTTTTAGGAACAAAAAACAAAGTTGAAAACGTTTGTGGGAAAATCAATATATACCCCTATGACTACACTTATATTTTCAAGGACTTGTTCATCTCTTTATGTACGCCAAATTAGATTCAAGTTTGTGTTCTTCTATTCCCTTTCTTACCTCTCCCATACCCCATGAGGTTTAAGAAAATAATAATAAGTCAGTGAGAATAAAACAAACCCTAGAAAACAACCATTGATCTTCATAACCAAAATCAAAATCCCTAAGCATTCGTTTCCGCTCCATGTAAACCATCAAATGTCTTTCAATCTGAAATGACAAAAAAAGCATCAACAGTATAATAAAGTGTTAGAGTTAATTAGCGGAAACAATTAGAATCTTAAACACTCTAATTCCTTCAATTTTAGCAAATAAACATGCATGTTCAAAACATAAAAATAGGATTTTGAAGATATACCTTTGAAGAACTCTTCAATCTTCAAATCCAACTTTAATCTTCACTCCAAATGTTTATAGATCACCACTTGATCTTCTCTACTATTCTCTTGGACCTTAGATTGGATGATGGATCCAAAATGAAGTTGAATTTAGGGGAGTTTTTAGAAGAAAAATTGGTTTTTGGTATTGAAGTTGAACTCTTCTTCAACTCCAAAATCTCAGAAAAGTTAGCCTTGCCTCTCACTTGTTCAGTTGAAGCCTTTTCGTTTTTGATCATCTTATTCATGCAATCCAATTGCATATGAACTTGACACCAACACACATTCATGCTTAGTGGAATCTTAGTGCCCAAAGTGGGAAAAACCAACTAAAAATCAATTTCAAATCTAAAATGAATTAAAATCAATTTTGTATTGAATTCTTAATAAAATTCGATTTTAATTTAATTTTCTACCAATCAAATTAAAACAAAAATTAATTTTAAATATTTGAATTTTCATAAAAATCAAGAAATCAATTTTAAACAAAATTAATTCAAATAATTAATTAAACAATTTAATTAATTAAAATAATTTAATATCCAATATCAAATTATTAATTCACTCCACAATCATGAACCTCTATTCATGTAATTAAATATTTAAATCATATTTAAATATAATTTAATTCTCCAATTTCATTTAATTCAATAATTAAACGTGTAATTATATCGTATAGAATTACTGATTTCCTTAATTAAAATTTGAATGTTTCAAATTCTCTCATTACGCTATTCTGAGGTTGAATCCATTTGTGAGCTAGCAGGGGGACCTAATAGACCTACAGATCATGGGCTCCAACGATCCGAGATTAATTAGCTAAACTCTTTAAACTGAATTAACCAACATTCGTTAACTACCGGGTCACTCCACTAAAGCCTAGTGGTTGCACTCCCCTCACTGTAGATATATATTTGTCCTCTCGATATAACCATAATCAGTAAGTCAACCATTCACAGGTTGTTCGTAATAACGACTAGGTCAAAAGTTGTTTTACCCTCGAGACTAAATCTTATTCCTTAAGTCACATTGATCCCATAATGAACAATTGATTTGTTGTCCGATCACCAAACCGAGTCCTTCTCGAGCCAATGAGAGGGTGTGGTCCCTTGTTCAAGACTCGAGTCAGGACTAAAGGGAATAACCTCTTTACTATCCCTAAAAGCAGGTAGGAGTGAATTCTGTCTTGCATCCTATGTCCCCAACTATCTACCCAATCTTACCCCTAAAATGGGAGGCTTATTGAGCCGGCGCTGTTGAGTCAACCCTTAACCATACAAATCTAAGGATAATCCTGAATAAATAGGAGATCACAGTTAGCTCAAGATTAAGGTCAAGTTACCTACGTCATCACTTTGAAATAGTCAGTCTTAAACAGTAAACAATATATAAAGTAAGAGTGACTAATTTCTTGGTCCAATTTTATACAATTTTTTTTGCATAGGATGCCCCCACTTGCATGTCTCCACATGAACGATTCAAGATCACATCGTTTGTACAAAGTACAAAGAGGACACATTCGATAGTGTTTCCAGAATAAGGTACCCAGTCTTATTTGTATACTTATAGACCATTTTGGCTATCTACTCAAACTTGATCCACTCTTATGTCTCCATATAAAGTTCAAGTACTCATGTAATAGCTATGGATCTTAGTTTATTTGATTTAGGTTCTTTCTAAATGAAATGAGCAATTCATACTAACAACTTTATTGATTTAAAATTTCAATAACATCCATATTGATTAACAGAATATGTTTATTGTTTATAAACCATGAGTTTTAGGACATAAAACCCAAAAAACTCACACTTGAACTAAAACTCCAGTGGTAATATATATTTTTGAGTTTTTGAGTTTTTAAGAGAGAAATACAATAAATTAGGGCATCATATACCCATAGTTTGTCTTTACTAGGTATCATATGAAGGAACTCGTTTTTAAAGAGATCCTTGAGCGGATGTGGATCGTCCAAATTCCATTTTGATTGAAAAAAAATTTATAGTAAACATACAAGATATACATTCTAAACGAACTACAACATGCTTTTTGTAAAAAAAAAAAAAAAAAAAAAAGGTTCAAGGGATACTACCTTTGAAGAACTTTTCTTCTTGTAAATTCCTTTTGTGGTCATGAACCTCGAACACAGCAACAAACTTGAAGACCCTTTTCAAGAACTTCACGAACCGAAATAGAAGGCACTACCACTGAGAGCCTTTGGTATTCTCAGGGTGAGAGTCCAGGAGTGGTGGACTCTGACTATTTTGGTTTGGAGGGAGTGTTTGAGTTTGGAGGAGGAAGGAGATTGAAGAAGACACATAACGATTCTGTGAATTTTCTATCGTATAGCAAAAGCTTCAATCTTGTAGGTTCTCACGTTAGTCTTGTAAGGAAGAAGAGAAACAAAATTCTTTTGTTCCTTTTTGCCAATTAACCACCCACTGAGGTGGTTGGAGACAAATTAGTAATTATTATCCAAAATAATAAAATTAATATAAATAAATATGACAACTAATTTATCATATCTTATTTATATTAAACTATATGTTATATCAAATATAACACATAACCTATAGTTTTAATATTGTATCATATACAATATAAACTATAGTTCATTTTCTCCATTTTAGGACATTTAATATAAATCATATTTATATTAAATTTAACAACTATGAATCACATTCATAGAAAATATATTTGAATCTCATTTAAATATTTATTTTCTCCAAATAAACTATAATGTATCAAATACATTATAACAATTATATCATATACAATTGAATCAATTTAATTATATCATATATAATTAAATTCCCTCTTATTAATTTGAACAATTCAAATTAACCCAAAAATTGATTCTCAACTAAATTCTTTTGAGCTACTAAGGGGACCTTATGGACTTGTAGCTTGAAGCTCCAACGGTACTTGAATAATTAATTAAACTCTTTAATCACATTATCCACCATCCATTAATTTTCGAGCATTCCACTAAAGACCGACAACTACAGTCTTCGTACTATAGATATATTTCTATGTCCATCGGATATAACCAATCAACAGTACGATAACCCTTCACAAATTGCTCGTAAGTACAGTTGGGCCAAATTATCGTTTCACCCGTGTAGTTACATCTAACTTCTTATGTACTACTGATCACTCTAATAAACAAAAGATCATCGTCCCATTATGACTAAACCCTTCTCGGGCCAGAAAAGGGTGTGGTGCCACATTGTTCAAGACCCGAAATCAGCCCTTAAGGGAATAATTTATCTACTTACCTCTGCTTCGAGGAAGGAGTGAATTCCATCTTGTATAGCTGTGTTCCCAGCTCCCCAATCAGACGAATTCCTTATGGTAGGTTTGTTGAGTCGGCGATCTGGTCACTCTCACCCATACAAATCAAAAGACTGCCTTCATAGGTAGGAATTCACAATTCACTTAGGATTAAGGTTGATAAAAGATAGGTGTGGGATGCCCTAGTTTATTTTATTTCTCTCAATCTTATATATCGGATATATAAGTTACCACTGGAGTTTTAGTCCAAGTGGCAGTTTGTTGGATTTTATGTCCTAAAACTCGTGGTATGTAAACAATAGAACTTGTTCTGAAAATTCAATAAGGTGTTATTGAATAGATGTTTTGCTTAATAGGAATCCAATAAACCTGAAACTCCCTTGACTATTGGATGAGTACTTGAACTTTATGTGGGGACATAAAGGCAGATTAGGTTCGAGTAAATAGTCAAAATGATCTATAGTATATGAATAAGGTGGGTACCTTATTCTGGTAACACTATTGGATGTGGCCCGCTCTGTAGTTGTTATAAGAAGTTTTAAAGTGCTACAAACGAAGTGATCCTAATTCATTCATGTTGGGACATGAGGAGTAGGGGTGTCCTTGTGCAAAGGGGTTTGTACAAGATCAGACCATGAAATTAGTCACTCTTACTTTATAACGCTGTTTACTGTTCAAACTAACTATTTCAATGTGATGACCTAGGTAACTTGACCTTAATCATGTGCTAACTGTGAACTCTTGTTTATTTGGAATTATCCTTAGATTTGCATAAGTGAAGGTTGGCTCAACAGTGCCGGCTCAATAAGCCTCCCATTTCAGGGGGTAAGACCGGATAGATAGTTGGGGATATAGGATGCAAGATGGAATTCAATCCTACCCGCTTTTAGGGATACTAGAAAGGTTGTTCCCTTAAGTGCTGATTCTGGGTCTTAAACAAGGGGTTGTGCCCTCTCATTGGCCCGAGAGGGACTCAGTTTTATTGATTGGATCACAAAACAATTGTTCATTAGGGGATCGGTAAGACTTAAGGAACAAGAGGTAATTTCGGGGGTAAAACAGAGATTCGACCCAACCGTTATTACGAACAACCTATGAAAGGTTGACTTACTAATCATGGTTATATCGAGTGGACATAATATATATACAGTGAGGGAAGTTCAACTATGGGCTTTAGTGGAGTGACCCATTAGTTAATGAATGGGGGTTAGATTGGTTAATAAGTTTAGTCGATTAATCTCGGATTGTTGGAGCCCATGATCTGTAGGTCCACGAGGTCCATCTACTAGCTTAGAAATGAATTAGCTCTAGAGTAGCGTGATAAATTAATTTGAAGCCTTCAAATTAAAATCAAACGAAATTGGAGAATATATATTTAAATATGATTTAAATATATGAAGATGAAATTGTGTAAAAATTAATTTAATATTGGATATTAAATTAATTAGAATTATTTATATTATTTAAATAATTATTTATTAATTTTATTAGAAAATTAATTTTATAAATTAATTTTTAAAATTAATAAATTTTGATTTTAGAAAATAAATATGTTTCAAAATCAATTTTAGATTTTGGAAATAGTAATTACATAAAAAGGAAAAATGATTTTTTCCATTTCATCTTCAAGTTGCTCACAAAGAACCCACTTCTTCAACCTTCATTTAATCCAAGCATGAGCTGCATCACATGCATCAAATCTCTTTGCATGATAGTCTGCTATATATTGAAGAGATTGGAGTGATTTTGGGAGGTTTCAACCGATTGAATTTTTCTGAAAAATTTGGGTAGAAGAAGATGTTCTTCATTTGGGTTGTTGCAGTGAGCTTCCTCCAAATTCCCTTTGATTCCAGCTTATTTTAAGTTCCATAACTTAATCTAGAGCACCAAGAGAATAGTAAGGAAGATGGTGGTCTGCACAAATGTTTGGAGGATATAATAGCTAGAAATAGAGAATTCAACGGTTCTTTAAAGGTATATTCTTGAAACCCATTAAACTCTATTTAAACATGTTTCCATTTAAACCAAAATTAATGAATTAGAGTGCTTATGGATCCTGATTTCTTCTGCTGTGTGCTGGTACCTGTCCAACAATTGGTATCAGAGCATAAAATAAGTATTCAATTCAGATTAATTTTGGTTTGATGGGTGTTTTATATGAAAATATGAAACTGTTGTACTAATATGGTTTTCTGAGTTTTGGCTTTTAATTTTTCTTTGATTTCCCATTTAAATTTGTAATTGGCTCTTGTTTGATGAGCTTGAAGGAACTCTTATTCAAGAGTACATATGAGCGGAAGCAGATCTTTCCAATTCATCGTGACAGAATTATCGCATATACATTCAAACATATTTTCATAATGCTAAAGGGATCAAGAAATCATACCAGATGAAGATTTTTTCTTCACAACGAGTCTGAAGCCCAACCATCTAAGTAAATAAAGAAGACAACACCAATTAGAGCCCTCAGTATTCTTGGAGTGAGAATCCAAAGTGTGGGATTTGTTCAGATTTGGTAGAGGGAAGGAGGAAGAGAGACCGTATACAACGATCAAGCAAGTGGGAGTTGCGTTCGTCTATCGCATATACAATATTCTTGATCGTTTAGGTAAAATATACGATCGTATAGTAAAAGTAAGCGATCGTGTAGGAAAAGGTAAACGATCGTCTAAACAATCGTGTAGGAAAAGGGTGAGCGATCGTCCAAAACGATCGTGTAGGAAAAACTAAGCGATCGTTTAGTAAATACCGGGAGCTAAATGATCGCTTAGGAAAAAGGTAAACGGTCGTTTAGATAATAGCACGCGACGGTGTAATCGATAAGCGATCACTTAGCAATATCGTATATGTAAGCGATCGTGTAGTCACTATCGTATAAGCACTGATTTTCTAAACGATGACACTATCTTTTTCACAATACCTGTGCACCCCGAGATCAACACACCGTCTGCTATTTATAATGCCCTCATTTGTTATTTAGAACGAAGAGGCACCTTCCCATTTCCTTAATAACCGTCCAATGAATGTGATCTCATCACATTTATAACTTATAAATTAATATTAAATATTAATTATAATATTTTTCCTTTACTAGATATAAATCATATTTATATCCAATTTCCTCCAAGTTAGTGTATCTCATACATAAAGTTAACTATATTATATTTAATTAACTCATTCAATTACATCATATATAATCGAACTCCCTCTTGTCAATTTAAATATTTCAAATTAACCCAAAAACTGACTCTCAACTTGTATCCAAGTTATCAAGGGGACCTTATGGACTTATGGCTCGAAGCTCCAACGGTATGTGAATAGCTGACTAAACTTTTTAGTCACGATATCCACCATCCGTTAACTGTCAGGAATTCCACTAAAGACCGACAATTGAACTCTTCTTGCCATAGATATATTTCTATGTCCATTGGATATAACCAATCATCAGTACGAGAACCCTTCACAGATGCTCGTAATTATAGTAGGCCAATTTACCATTTTGCCCTGTAATTACAGCTTTCTCCTTAAGTATTACTGATCCCTCTAATGAACAATATAACATAGTCCTACTATGTGTGAACATCTCTCGGGCCATGAGAAGGTGCGTGGCGCCACATTGTTCAAGCCTTGGAATCAGCCTTTAAGGGAGCTATCTATCTACTTACCCCTACCTAGGGGAAGGAGTGAATTCCATCTTGTGTAATTGAGTTCCCAGCTCCCAAATCAGACGAATCCCCAAAATGGTAGATTTGAGTTGGCGTTCTGGCCACTCGCACCCATGCAAGTCAAAGGATAGCCCTCAATGGCAAGAGTTCCCAACTCACTCAGGATTGAGGTCATGTTACCTATGGTCATCCTAGTGAAGTGAAGTCTTAGTTATGAACGGTGTTATATAACGAGACGTTAACACTTCGTGGTCAGGTCTTATACAAACTCTTTGTATAGGACGCCCCCACTCACATGTCCCCTATACGAATGATCATGATCAGACCATCTGTGACAAGTCACAACACTTGTGACCATTCCACAAAGGAGCCGCATCCGTAACGTTACTAGGATAAGGTTTCCCTCATATATCCATATACTATAGACTATTTTGGTTATCACTCAAGACATGATCCAGTTGTATGTCACTACATACATGCTTGAGTCACATACAGATAACCAGGGATTTTATGTTTATCCGTTTGTGGTAAAATGAAAAACATTTAAATGTGCAAAGTCAAGTAGTGAAGTAAATATCATTTATATTATACATCCTAAGTGTTCGTAAGTTGTTTACAAACTACTGGACACGAGACTTTAGGGTGCAAACCTCAACAATCTCCCACTTGTCCTAAAGCGAAGTGGGGAGTACAAGTAAACAGGCACAAAACAATAAACTAGGGCATAAAAACCCAGTGTAACAAAATCTCCCACTTGCCCTACTCCAGCAGCGGGCGGTCCCGTAGACCCATGCTCTGAAGGTGACCTTCAAATACTGTAGTCGTGAGAGCCTTCGTAAACGAATCAACAACGTTTTTCTCCGAGGCGATCTTCGTGACGATCACGTCACCTCGATACACTATCATGCGGATCGACTTTAACATGGAAATAGGTGAGAAAGTCTCCTCATAGTCGACGCCCTCCACCTGGGTATAACCCTTTGCCATAAGTCGAGCCTTAAAGGTTTGCACCAGCATCCTGTTTGCGCTTGTAGATCCATTTACAACCTATAAATCTTATCCCATCAGGCTGATCTACAAGATCCCATACCGAGTTGAAGTACATCGATTCCATCTCGAAATTCATGGCTTTGACCAATTCATCCCGGTCAACATCCTCCATTTCCTTTTTATAGGACAATGGATCCTCAACGTCGCCATCTATCACCATCACTAGGATTCCTGTGAAAACCCAAATAGCGATCAGGCGGGTTCATAACCCTCCCACTGCGTTGAGGTTCCCTCAACTCTTGAGGTGGAACTGACCTACCAGATGAATTAACATCAACAATTATGGTTGATAAATCAGGTCCTTCAATAATTCTTGTTGAAGTTTCAGTAGTTTCTTTGGAAAGCTCACTTAACACGACTTTACTACGTGGACTGTGCTCCCTGATATGATCCTCCTCTAGGAAAGTAGCGTTCGTGGAAACAAACACCTTGTTTTCGAATGGATCATAAAAGTAACCTCTTTGTGTACCTTTGGGGTAGCCTATAAAGAGGCACAACCTCGATCGTGATTCCAACTTCTTGGGATTTGCCTTAAGCACATGTGCTGGGAAACCCCATATGCGGAAGCGACGTAAACTAGCTTTACATCCATTCCACAACTTTAGAGGTGTTCTTGCAACACTCTTAGAAGAAACACAATTGAGAATGTATACCGTAGTCTCCACTGCGAAACCTCAAAACGAGTTCGGTAAGGAAGCGTAACTCATCATCCAATGAACCATGTCCAACAAGGTTCTGGAGAAATTCGTTGGCATTTAGATTGAGTTACGACAGATTTAAACATCTCTATGTTATGGAGGGAACTTAAGGCTAAAGGTCTTAACATATACAAGTTATTTTCCAGTTTAGCTATACAAATTTCAACACCATCCTTACGAATAAACGCTTTATTCAATTTTAAAGAAATAGTGTAATTGTATTGTAATAGACACTTTACAGAAATAAGGTTCCTTTTAAGTTGAGGAACTACAAAGACATCTTTTAATATGAGAAACCTATTCTGTAAAGTAAACTGGATGTCTCCCATTGCCACAGCTGAGACAACGTGGCTGGTGCCTACTCACATCGTCATCTCACCAGCCTCAATCTGTCGCCAGGATCTAATCCTCTGAAAAGAAGAACATACATGATTAATGGCACTCGAATCTAATATCCAAGCAGAATCATCATTATCCACTAAATAAGTTTCTAATACAAGCAAATCATATTTACCTTTGTCTACCTTGGCCTTAACCTTAGCAGCCTTCTTTTCTTTTAGATAACGAGAACAATTCCTCTTCCAGTGTCCGTCTTGGTTATAGTGGAAACATTTTCCTTTTTTAACTAGTGGTGGATGCTTCTTCTAGGCGACAAGTGGCGGGTTAGCAGGCGCATTCCCTTTCCCTTTACCACCATTCTTCTTCTTCCCCTTTCTAGAATTAGAAGTGGAAGGTGCAGACTTTGTTCCTAAGGTCGAACCTCGATAGAACCTTTTAGAGGACAAGACAACATTTGCCTCACCTCCCTTTTTCTTCTTACTTTTCAACAAGGATTGGTAAGTCTACAACTCGTTGAGGAGAGTGGTAAGGGAGTATTCAAAAACACTTTGTTAAGAATCGTATTGCTAACAAAGTGAAGGAAGCTCTCCGGAAATGAATGCAAGATAATGCTAACCTGACTACCCCCATCGATTTTAGACCCATTCATCTCTGCCACATTAAAGTGGACCATCATATTCAGCACGTGTTCACGAATAGATGTGCCTTCCTTTATTTTGGAGTTGAAGATGTGTTTCAGAGCGTCATGCTTGAGTTATCCAGATGGCTGTTCGAACATTCCTTGTAGGGACTCCATGATCTCACGTGCTGAGACCATGGACTCGTGTTTCTTGGTCAACACGTCACTAAAACTGGCCAGAATATAGGCTCGAACCTTCTATTTATCCGTGTCCAACGCTCGTACGTCGCCCGGACATTTCAAGAGTGTTTTGAGGTGGGATAGAAGGACATTCCTCCGTTAGGACAAACTTCAGATCTTCGATGATGAGTATCGTTGTGAGCATATGTTTCCAACTTGAATAGTTTTGGCCATTCAGTTTTTCGGCGCTAAGCAAATTGATAGTGGCTGATGCCATTAAAAAACTGTTACTGAAAAAAAAAACGAATAACCTTTTATAAGACTTTGCAAAAACAACATTTTAATTAACCAATTAATTTTTAGCAAAACAAATTCCAAGTACCTAAGTGAAAAGACTTCTATTTTGTAATGATGCCCCAGTGAGGCAGGAAAAACGTCACCGGTGGGGTGATCGAATGGTCCCTCACTGGGATGAGACATTCTCAACCATTAGGCAGGACCAACTCTTGGAACTAAACCTAATAGCCACCATTTGTTTGGTTCAGAATAATTAACCCTTAATAATCCTACGTAAGTGTAACCCCTCGTTTTCGGCCCTAGAGTCCTGCCCTAATGTGCTCACCGTAGAAAAAAGACAAATTAGGACAAGAGACTAAGTAACCTTATCCTCTTACAGGAGATCAAATAAAGAAACACACAAAATAACCATCCTATAGGGGGACACACCCAGGGTGCCACAAGGCGATGCACAGAAACTTTATTCAATCCAACGAGGGATATGCTGTCGCATTTCCCGCTCCCACTTACTATGAACACTCTCTCCATCCACCTTGATATTGACCTACCCAAACACCATTTGTTGGGGGGACATGCCAAACGTGCCTCGAGGCCGAGGGTAGATCTCACAGTGTGGACTATGAGGGAGAAACACAAAAGGTGAAAATGAGGCATCAAATGCCTTAAGAACCTCCCACTGAATTTTCTACCTAGGGGTTTATTAACCTAGACAATCCAATTACTGATTATGATTTAAGTCATTTATAAAGTTTGTTCAAAAGCAACTTTTGTCTTTGAAATAAAAAAAACCCAAGTAGTCACATTAAACTCTTTAATGGACTGGTCTTAGTTTGCATGCATCAAATCTATCTAAATTACCTTTCCAGGTAGGTTCCCAGGTAAGGATGTTTGGTTGCCGTCATCTTAAATACCCCAGCCTAGATAGAACCCACCTTCGACACAAGGTCTACTATAGATAGACTTGCTACATATTAATCTTTTACTAATTATTTTAGTTCTAGTTTCATTTTATAACCTTTTTTTTTTTAAAAAAAAACAACTAAAACACTCATCCCATATAACGAAGTATTTATAACGCTTATAAATATAACGTTAAAAAAAATAAAGCATGCATAAATATAACCCTTATATTATATGATGCATGAGCATGCATTTATGTAAATTAAAACATGCTTCTCTAAATTATAACACTTATAATAAAGAGAATATGCATGACCTAAGGTGAGATTTATCTATATGTGCATACCATATGACATATTAAAAACATACATCGCATGTAATAAATAAAGGATTAATGGACCGAGATGATCCTTTACAAAATCAGAATGAAATAACTCTATCTATTACATTTTTCATCGAGCAAACCGGTTCACAGGCGAATGGGGTCTTGAACCACCAGGAGGACTCCATCGTGTAGTGAATGCCATAGGTAGACGATCGTCCAACGCAAACTAGACGATAGAAGCAAAATTAAATGATCACGTAGACGACAACGAGGCAACGAAACTTGATCATCTATGCGATCGTTCAACACGGTGGCAGGTAAACTATTTACCTTGCATTATTAAGTGATCGTTTAGTCAGTTACTAAGTGATTAAGCTTGCTGACTAAAACGATCGTCTATGCGATCACTTAATGTGGCGTCAGGTAAATGATTTACCTTGCATTACTAAGTGATCGTTTAGTCAGTTACTAAGCGATGAAGCTTGCTGACCAAAACGATTGTCTATGCGATCACTTAATGTGGCGTCAGGTAAACGATTTACCTTGCATTACTAAGTGATCGTTTAGTCAGTTACTAAGCGATGAAGCTTGCTGACCAAAACGATTGACTATGTGATCACTTAACATGACGTTAGGTAAACGATTTACCTTGCGTTACTAAGCGATCGTTTAATTAGTTACTAAGCGATGAAGCTTGCTGACCAAAACAATCGACTATGCGATCATTTAATGCGGCGTCAGGTAAACGATTTACCTTGCATTACTAAGCGATCGTTTAGTCAGTTATTAAGTGTTGAAACTTGCTTACCAAAATGATCGTCTAGTGCAATCACGCATTAAGCGATACGTGAGCATCACATCGTCTACACGACTCGATAGTCAGTGATCGCGTAACCGATATTCAACACGATGCGATCAACCCTTGATTACTTACCCGATCATCTACACAATGTGATCATCAGCGATCGCGTACCCCATCGATTGCACGATGCGATCAACACTTGATCGCATACTCCATCGTTTAACCGATGCGAACAACAACGATCGCGTACCCCATCGTCTGCATGATGCGATCAACCCTTGCTCGCATACCCGATCATCTACACAATGTGATCAGTAGCGATCGCGTACCTCATCGTCTGTACGATGCGATCAACAGCAATCACGTTCTTTATTGACTGCACGATGTGATCAACACTTGGTCACATTCCCCATCGTCTACACGATGCGATCAACACTTGATTGCATAGCTTCCTCGAAGAACCATAATGCTTACTCCGATCTTCTTCGCGAGCGATTCAAAACTCAAAACAAACTTTGAATATAGACTCGATAACGATTATTAATGCCTAAAAACGCAGGGGCCTTTACAAACAACTGCATGTAAAAGAATTAAAACAAACCGGGGTTAACATCCACGAAAACATCCATCAATCTGCACATCCATAACAATTTAACGATTAAACAGTGTAGAAATGCAGCCACCAAGAACGTATTTACAATTCTTTTGCAGCAATGAATTGGAATATCAGAAAACCTGGCTTTGATACCAATTGAAGGAACTCTTATTCAAGAGTACCTACGAGCGAAAACAGATCATTCCAATTCATTGTGACAGAATTATCGCATATACATTCAAACATACTTTCATAACGCTAAAGGGATTAAGAAATCATACCAGATGAAGATTTCTTCATAGCGAGTCTGAAGCCCAACCGTCTACCTCGAACAATCACCACTCGGACAGAAGGAAACGAAGAAGACAACACCACTTAGAGCCCTCAGTATTCTTGGAGTGAGAATCCAAAGTGTGAGCTTTGTTCGGATTTGGTAGAGGGAAGGAGAAAGAGAGACCGTACACAACGATCAAGCAAGTGGGAGATGCGTTCGTCTATCGCATAGACAATATGCTTGATCGTTTAAGTAAAGTATACGATCGTGTAGTAAAAGTAAGCGATCGTCTAAACGATCGTGTAGGAAAAGTGTGAGCGATCGTCCAAAACGATCGCTAGGAAAAACTAAGCGATCGTCTATATGATCGTTTAGTAAGTATCGGGAGCTAAACGATCACTTAGGAAAAAGGTAAACGATCATTTACATAATAGCGCGCGATAGTGTAATCGGTAAGCAATCGCTTAGCAATATCGTATATTTAAGCGATCGTGCAGTCACTATCGTATAGGCACTGATTTTCTAAACGATGACACTATCTTTTTCACAATACCTGTGCACGTCGAGATCAACACACCGTCTGCTATTTATAATGCCCTCATTTGTTATTTAGAACGAAGAGGCACCTTCCCATTTCCTTAATAACCGTCCAATGAATGTGATCTCATCACATTTATAACTTATAAATTAATATTAAATATTAATTATAATATTTTTCCTTTACTAGATATAAATCATATTTATATCCAATTTCCTCCAAGTTAGTGTATCTCATACATAAAGTTAACTATATCATATTTAATTAACTCATTCAATTACATCATATATAATCGAACTCCCTCTTGTCAATTTGAATATTTCAAATTAACCCAAAAACTGACTCTCAACTTGTATCCAAGTTATCAAGGGGACCTTATGGACTTATGGCTCGAAGCTCCAACGGTATGTGAATAGCTGACTAAACTTTTTAGTCACGATATCCACCATCCGTTAACTGTCAGGCATTCCACTAAAGACCGACAATTGAACTCTTCTTGCCATAGATATATTTCTATGTCCATTGGATATAACCAATCATCAGTACGAGAACCCTTCACAGATGCTCGTAATTATAGTAGGCCAATTTACCATTTTGCCCTGTAATTACAGCTTTCTCCTTAAGTATTACTGATCCCTCTAATGAACAATATAACATAGTCCTACTATGTGTGAACATCTCTCGGGCCATGAGAAGGTGCGTGGCGCCACATTGTTCAAGCCTTGGAATCAGCCCTTAAGGGAGCTATCTATCTACTTACCCCTACCTCGGGGAAGGAGTGAATTCCATCTTGTGTAATTGAGTTCCCAGCTCCCAAATCAGACGAATCCCCAAAATGGTAGGTTTGAGTTGGCATTCTGGCCACTCGCACCCATGCAAGTCAAAGGATAGCCCTCAATGGCAAGAGTTCCCAACTCACTCAGGATTGAGGTCATGTTACCTATGGTCATCCTAGTGAAGTGAAGTCTACCGTATCTGTAGTGTTACTAGGATAAGGTTTCCCTCATATATCCATATACTACAGATCATTTTGGTTATCACTCAAGACATGATCCAGTTGTATGTCACCACATACATGCTTGAGTCACATACAGATAACTAGGGATTTTATGTTTATTGATTTGTGGTAAAATGAAAAACATCTAAATGTACAAATTCAAGTAGTAAAGTAAATATCATTTATATTATACATCATAAGTGTTCGTAGAAAGTTGTTTACAAACTACTGGACACGAGACTTTAGGGCACAAAACCCAATAGAGCTTATATGTCTTCCCAGGAGTTTGTAATTAATTTGGAGTCATTAAAGTTTAAATTAAGCTGTAATTCGAAGAAACAAACGAAGAGGCCAAGTTGTAGATTCCAGAAAATCAGCCTCTGTTCATATAATTGTTGAGCTTCATGCGTTAGACGATGTAAAGAAAAAGCTAAACGATCAGGTAGCTTCGATCGTTGATCGTTTAGGTGTTGTGCCCTAGACGATCATGTACCTGCTGAAGCTAAGCGATGCGTTGTATTGCTATATGATAACACTACAAGATCGTGTAGCTTCGAGTGAGAGCTAAACGACAGCACTACCTGATCGTTTACCTTTGATCGGGAGCTAAGCGGTGCGTTGAGATGCTATGCGATAGCACTAAGTGATTGTTTACCTCTATGCGGCAGCTAAGCGATGCGTTCATATGCTAATCGATCGTTTACCTATGCACAACAGGTGAACGATGCATCGAGAGCTATGCGATACCACTAAGCGATCACTTACCTTGCGCGCATGCTAAACGATCAAGACGCAGTGCTAAACGATGGCGCTTAGCGATCGTGTAGGAAATGTCCGTGTTAATCGATGGAGCTACGCGATAGGTTGGACATTAATCAATCGTGTAGCGTCCTTCAGCACTAGACGCGACACTATACAATAGAAGACAAACACTACACGATCATGTAGCTTTGTTAAGCGATGTGCGTTGGTTGCTAAACGATCAACAAACACTAAATGATTAGCAAAACGCATGACGATGGTTGTCATTGTTGAACGATAAGCCTTAGTGAGATTTTGGGCGAGAGCAAGAGCAGCCAGTTCGATCGGTTCTCTTGAGGTCTGATCTGGTTCAGCTTTAAATGGTTTATGGCTGGTTCGGTTCAGACTCTGTGGGTCTGGTTTAGAAGGTTCAGGTCTGGTTCAAGCGATTTTGGAGCGGTTCGAGTGGTGTTGAAGTTGTTTTTCTAATAGTTAGGTTTTTGTTTGCTTGTTTTTGCCAAAACTAAAACCATATCAGTCTATGTTTAATTATTTATGCATTGGATGTATGTTATAATTTAATAAATCTTATATGTGCATATAGAATGCCGTTTAGATTTAAAATCCCACCGTAGGAAGCATGCAACATGCATTGAAAATATGTTATAAATGGTTATAATATATAGTATGCATGTTAGGGTTTCTTGTATTTAATATAATGGTTATATTAAATATTAAATGTCTGTATGTTGTGGATATTTAGTATGTCTAAAGTCTTATAAGCTGTTATAAAATTGGGTTAGACATTTAAAATCCATAACGAAGAACAGCTGCATGCTCACGTAGGTTAACTACTTGTTTTAATAGTTAAAATAGGTCGTTAAACTTGTAAAACTAGGGTTACAAACTCAACCGGTATATAATCCTATCGAAGGCTAGGGGTATTTAAGTTGACGGTCTACGAAACTCCTCCTACATAGGGATTATGGCCGAATTATTGAGCGTTGGAAACCAGTTTTATAAGTATTCGTGAGCGATGTGAGGTAATAAAAGGGTTTATCAGCTAGACATCGTAGGTTTAAGTCTATTTATAAGTGTTATACTGGGATAAACCACATAGACTTAGGTTTGTTTTTATTAGCCAGAAAATAACCTCAGTATAATTTTACCCAAAAAATTAGAACACTTCAGTGGTAGTCAATAATATTTATATGATAGAGTTATTAGAAAACTTCAATGGGAGATTAATAACATACATGATATGTTATTCTTAGCTCTCGCGTCCCTAAGAGTTCATAGTCTGGATTTAAGCGGTACTTCATGTCACCCTGGAAGTGACCTTCATTCGGAAAGTATTTTTTAGCTTAAATTTAGACTCTGGTGAATAAGGGGAAGTTGTTCGAACATAAATCCAGTGTACGATTTCAACTCCCACGTCTCCACATAGTTCACACCGTGAGATTCATATGACGCTTCGTGTCACCCTGGAAGTGACCTTCATTCGGAAAGTGGATGTATGAGTCAATATCAAGGTGAATGGAAGAAGTAGTTCATAGTAAGTGGGTGAAGGAAATGTGTCAACATATCCTGCGGTCTCTTCCGTTAGTTTGGACCGTGAGATTCCTATGTTGTGCCTCCTGGTTAGCTTTAAGCGGCCCTTTGCTAGTCGTTTAACGACGGTTATCCCCTCGTAGGGTTGTAACATAGGATTCAGAACAACTCAAACTCTAGAAATGGATAGGATTTCTTAGGTTTTTGTGACCCCTGATGTTTGAAAACTGAGGGTTACACTTACAAAATTATTAAGTGTTAATAAATTCTGACCAAAAGTGGTACCTAAATGACCATCGTAATATGAGTTATTATGAAGATAGTATTTAGACAAGAATATCTTGTTGTAGTATCGTTGCAAAAGAATAATCTTGGGTACATTTTAAAATTGCTAAAACTTGATTGGATTTAAAAGCAAGTCACTTATAGAATTTGTTTATAATTTCAGAATGACGAGTTCAATAATACAATTGTTGATGTCGGATAAAATTATTAGGGATAATTACGTGACTTAAAAATCAACTTTGAACACGATACTTGTGAAAGACAATTTGCGGTTGCCTTAACTGAGGTGTCCTCCCATTCCTAGCTCTAACACGAACCGAAATGTTCGGGATGTGTATAACAGATGGGTCATGGCTAATGATAAAGCCCATGCTTATATCCTTGCCAGCTTATCTGATGTATTGGTAAAGAAACATGAGGACATGAGTACTGCCAAAGAGATTATAGAATCTTCGCAAGGGATGTTTGGACAACCGTCCTTCACTCTGAGGCATGATGCCATTAAGTACATTTACAATAATCGCATGAAAGAGAGGACTAATGTTCGAGAACATGTCCTGGACATGATGGTCCACTTTAATGTGGCAGAAGCAAACGGTGTTGTCATGGACGAGAGAAGTCAAGTTGATTTTATTCTAGAATCTCTTCCGAAGAGTTTTCTGCTATTCTATACGAATGCATTGATGAATAAAATTGAATATAATTTGACTACTCTGCTGAATGAGCTATAGGCTTACCAGAAAATGTTGAGAACAAAGGGTCTGAGTCAGAAATAAATGTTACTACTGCCGATAAGAGAGGAATGTCCAAGCCTGATGTTGCCTCCTCTTTAAAGAGTAAGAGTATTCCTTTGAAGAAGGGCAAAGGGAAATGGAAGAAGAAGCCTGCTGGAAAGAAAGGCAAGGATAATGCTACAGATAGAGGGAAATGTTTCCACTGCAATGAAGAAGGGCACTAGGAGAGAAACTGCCCTCAGTGTCTTGTCGAGAAGAGAGCAGAGAAAGGTAATCAGGTTAACTAGTCCCAGGGACCGTTTGCTCGGCTCATCCAGTGGGAGAAGTTGCTACTTGATGTTACTTGCTTTTGTAAATCTTGTAAAGAACAAATTGTATATATTTTTGTGATAATTGAAATGTTCAATTTCAAAAATTATGTTTGTTCTAGCAACTTCTGTTAAGAATCAAATTGTTAAAAGCCATTTGCAAATATTCAGATATTTAAATGGCTAGATCAAAGTATAGAAAGTTTAAAAGATTTCTAGATTTGACTATTAACAAAGATTTATTGGGACAGGTCAGATGCATCTTACTCAAAGAGTTGAGAGTACCTCAATGTAGTGGGAAGAAAGTGTACTTCCTGGCCATTATTGAGAATAAGATGCATCCCCATATAGTTTATTCAAAAGCCTATTGTATACTAAACAATGTTTACAATGATTCTCTCGGCTAAAGTGTTTGAGAATGACCTAGTAGGACTAGGAATACCAGATAATCTAGGGCAAGTGGGAGAAATGTCGGGTATGGGATATCGAATGATAAAAGATGGGTATGGAATGCCCTAGTTTATTGTATTTCTCTATAAAACTCAGAAACCCAGTTTTATATATCGGGTATATAAGTTACCACTAGAGTTTTAGTCCAAGTGGGAGTTTGTTGGGTTTTATGTCCTAAAACTCGTGGTATGTAAACAATAAAACCTATTCTGAAAATTTGATAAGGTGTTATTGAATAGATGTTTTGTTTAATATAAATCCAATAAACCTGAAACTCCCTTGACTATTGGATGAGTACTTGAACTTTATATGGGGAAATAAAGGTGGATCAGGTTCGAGTAAATAGTCAAAATGATCTATAGTATATGAATAAGGTTGGATACCTTATTCTTGTAACACTATTGGATGCGGCCCGCTCTGTAGTTGTTACAAGAAGTTGTAAAGTGCTATAAATGAAGTGATCCTAATTCGTTCATGTTGGGACATGAGAAGTGGAGGTGTCCTTATGCAAATGGGTTTTACAAGATCAAACCACGAAATCAATCACTCTTACTTAAAAGAAATTAGCCACTCTTACTTTATAACGCTGTTTACTATTTAAGACTGACTATTTCAAAGCGATGACCTTGGTAACTTGACCTTAATTCTGAGCTAACTATAAACTCTTGTGTATTTGGAATTATCCTTAGATTTGCATAGGCGAGGGTTGGCTCAACAGCGTCGGCTCAATAAACCTCCCATTTTAAGGGTAAGACCAAATAAATAGTTGGGGACATAGGGTGTAAGATGGAATTCACTCCTACTCGCTTTTAGGGATAGTAGAGAGGTTGTTCCCTTAAGTGCTGATTCTGGGTTTTGAACAAGGGGTCATGTCCTCTCATTGGCCCGAGAGGGACTTGGTTTTGTTGATTGGATAACAAAACAATTATTCATTGGGGGATCTGTGGGACTTAAGAAACAAGAGGTAATTTCGGGGTAAAACAGAGATTCGACCCAGTTGTTATTACGAACAACCTGTGAAGGGTTGACTTACTAATCATGGTTATATCGAGTAGACATAATATATCTACAATGAGGGGAGTTCAACTATGGGCTTTAGTGGAGTGACCCATTAGTTAACGATTGGGGGTTAGATCGGTCTAATGAGTCTAGCCGATTAATCTCGAATTGTTGGAGCCCATGATCTATAGGTCCACGAGGTCCCTCTACTAGCTCGAAAATGAATTAGCTCTAGAGTAGCGTGATAAGTTAATTTGAAGCATTCAAATTAGAATCAAATGGAATTGGAGAATATATATTTAAATATGATTTAAATATATGAAGATGAAATTGTGTAAAAATTAATTTAATATTGGATATTAAATTAATTAGAATTATTTAAATTATTTAAATAATTATTTATTAATTTTATTATAATATTAATTTATGAAATTAATTTTTAAAATTAATAAATTTTGATTTTAGAAAATAAATATGTTTTAAAATCAATTTTAGATTTTGGAAATAGAAATTACACAAAAAGGAAAAATGGTTTTTCCATCCTCATCTTCAAGTTGCTCACAAAGAACCCACTTCTTCAACCTTCATTTACTCTAAGCATGAGCTGCATCACATGCATCAAATCTCTTTGCATGTCTACTATATATTGAAGAGATTGGAGTGATTTTGGGAGGTTGCAACCAATTGAATTTTTCTGAAAAATTCAGGTAGAAGATGTTCTTCATTTGGGTTGTTGCAGTGAGCATCCTCCAAATTTCCTTTGATTCCAGCTTATTTTGAGTCCCATAACTCAATCTCGAGTACCAAGAGAATAGTAGGGAAGATCTTATGGTGGTCTGCACAAAGATTTGGAGGATATAGCAGCTGGAAATAGAGATTTCAATGGTTCTTCAAAGGTATGTTCTTGAAATCCATTAAACTTTATTTAAACATGTTTCCATTTAAACCAAAATTAATGAATTAGAGTGCTTATGGATCCTAATTTCTTCCGCTGCGTGCTGGTACCTGTCCAAAATTAATGAAAGTCTCTATTATGAACGATGTTATATAATGAAACTAAACATTTTGTGGTCCGGTCTTATACAAACTCCTTTGTATAGAATATCCCCGCTCGCATGTCTAATACACGAATGATCAGGATCAAATAATATTTAGCATTTTACAACAGACCATTTAGGTTATCACTTATCCATATACTATATACCATTTAGGTTATCACTTAAACATGATCCACCTGTATGTCTCCACATACATGTTCCAGTTACTACAATAACCTTGGATGTTAGTCTATTGGTTTGTGATTAATACAACTAAAATATCACATATTTTATAGACAGAGTGAATATTAAATATCATATATTATTAATCACATAAAATTTTGTTCAATATAAAGTTTACAAACTATAGGATCCTATGAGATTTAGGGCATCAACCCCAACATTATATACCTATGGGTTTTCTCCACTTGCTCTAGATTATACAACCCGTAGTCCTATACTCACTAGGTAACCATCAAACACTTTAGCTGAGAGTACCCCTGTAAACACATCAATACACAGTAGACTTCTAACTTTTAACAAATAAGGAATGTATCTAATAACCTCAACTTCTTGATTCTCGATGCCATCGCCAAGTATCGATGACTTAAGTTTCTACTAAACCCATGTTATGGCTAGGCTGTCATATAACCCTCCACTATATCGAGGCACTTTCAACCCTTTGAAAAGATGCATCTATCCAATTTCAACATCTCTTGTTTTAGGATCAGCTTAATCAATAACTGTCACACCCCCTTCTAGGCTACTCTCTGAGCCTAGGAAAGGACATGACTGCAGCAGTTATCAACCCTTTTGCTGACACTTACTGCCTAATAACTCTTGCGAAAATAACTCTGATGCCAATCATGAAACCTCACACATAGCAGATGCCTTTTAGGCTAAAACATTAAGTTCACACACAAAATATTTTGAGAGATTACATTACTAGTTTCATAAGTCCTGAAGCCCAAAACATTAGTCCCTATATGAACAACTGTAACATGTGTACAATATTTACAGTAACCACCTAACAAACGGGTTACAATAACTTAGTCCTTGAGTGGCAGAGTAGATGTAAAGCTACCTCTTGAAGGTTTGACTGCTACCTGGGGGAAGGAAAACATTTGAAAATGGGGTGAGCTTGCCAACCCAATGAGTGACTTAAGAAAGAAAATTGATTCTCATGCAAGAGTCTCATCAAAGAGATTAAACTGAAATATAAATTTCTACAGTAACCTTGTACTGCATTATAAACATTTTCCAAGCATAAAGCATATAAAGCTGTTTTCATCATAAAATATTAAATTGTTCCTTAGTTGAGAATAACCCCGCTGTGGTTAAATCCATATGTCAACTGCTAGTTAAGAGAGAACCCTTTTGCTCAATCTCTGACTTTGACTACCTACGTGCACGTGGCCATAACTAAGTACCCTAATACTTTAGGTACTTTTGCTCAGAAACCTTCTTAAAATGTCCCTCAGTATCGATCTACTTGGATACATTCTCAAATGTCCCTTAGTATCGAGCTTCAAGTAAAACTAGTCATACTATGACTTTCTCTTTAAAGCATGTAACGCATAACGCATAGAAAACATGTCTTTAAAGATGCTAACGCATGCTTTGTGTAATTAAACACACATAAATAGTTTTTTCAATAAATTTTCATACATGGCATGCGTTAAAACATAACTCATGGTTTGCCAGGAATTTACTTTGAAAAACTAGCTAGAATCAAAATAATCTTTCTTTAAAACATTGTAAATATTTAGTCTATCACAACTTCTAGAACTATTCCTCAAGGGTTGATATGCTTCTATAATTGGTGTCAATCCTGTGGGCACAAAAGCATATATTAGCTACTAGCATAAGTCTCCCTTTTGAGACTAACCCTTAAGTAAGCTTTGCATTTAGCCTTCCTCTTGAAGACTTCCAAGAAAACGCACCTTGTTGTAGGTTTAGATACCTAGGAATTTCTTTGAGATTTGGCTAATGCAAAGCTTCGCACCGCTCTTCACAAACGCAACACCATTTATGCAACCAACACTTTTCTCTCTAAGTGTTCTTACAGCTGCATATGGTCGTCCCCAAGGCTGCTTATGCATCCAAGACTCCACTGCAAGCTCTCCTCAGTCTACATAGCAGGTCCAACACACGAAAAAACTTAGCCGTTGGTCTGTCCAAGCATTTCCTTCGAGCTGTCATCTTATTCAACTCAAGTAGTTACCTACTTGTTCATGAAATTCCAGATTCATCTTACGAAATTAATAACTAGAATTCTAGAGCTCATCTCAAGAAATTTCCTTCTACAAACTTGTTATGAATTTTCAGAATCTTGCCTTAACATTTCAGCTTCAGACTCTCTATGTTCTGTCTTATAACTCAATTCTTTAACAATGGCCCGGATTCACCCGAAAATAGAACCTCTAAACCTTTTCCTCCTTCTCCGGCCTTAATTCGATGAGGACTTCTTTTGGTAGCCTCTGAAAGTAGACTCTCATAGCTTTCCAACAACACCAAGAACTCTAAATTTGCACGGAGGAATTGATCAAACTGATCGTTTGAAGTTCGGCCTCCCCTTTTTATACTACTTTCCACTGCTTCTCATTAAAGTATAGCTTGACACTTCATTTTTCATGGAGTTAAATCCGGTGCTAAGGACATCTAATGCTTTTAATCGGTGATTAATGCCGATCAATACAAGTTAAATCATTTAACTCACTGCCCCATTGTTTAGCTCATCGTTTAGTGACCTTACACTGATGCTTGTCACCTAACGATCTCGCCCATTGCATAGCCTATCGCACAGCTCTCGCCCATCGTGCCTCGCTGATGCCCATCGTGTAGCGCTAACACCCATCGTCTAACGTCCACGCCCATCACATATTGCCATTGCCCAGCGTCAATGTCTAGTCCTAATGCTGATTGTGCAGTGCCAACGCCCCATCGCTCAACGCTATCGTCCATCGCATAGCGCTATCATTTAGTGTACCCTTCGCATCATCTAGTGTCGCATCTTGCCACACGATCGCCTACCGCATCGCTGAGCTCCACCCATTTGTTACACGATCGCCTACCTCATCGCATAGCACCGTTCATTTGCTACATGATTGCCTATCTCATCGTGTAGCGCTGCTCACTGCTATACAATCGCTCAATGCGCACTACTCCGACACCTAGCACCCATGCTCGCGCACACTTGAGGATGCCGCATGCTTTGCTAACCTCTCAAGACTTTGGCTGCCGCATGCTTTCCCACGCATAGATTTTCTCTTGGCCATATCTTAGCTTCCTTCAACGCCTAAATACCCTCTTAAATGAGCATCGCCAACGCATGGCACAACCCTTAGCCAATTTTCTAGCCTCCAACGCATGGGTTACACTTAGCCAATTTTTTAAGCTTTACCCAGCAGTCAAGCTTTCAAGTCAAACTTTTCTTCTAATTTTTCACCCTTTTCTCTACAATTACACATTAATTCTCACATCAATCTGCTCAACACATTGGTCTCAATAGGGAACATACACAAGTAGAGAAATTAGGGCTCAGGGTTCACATTTACATCCCACTTAAGAAAATTTCATCCTCAAAATTTTGCTACAAGTCTCTAACAGAGGTCCCTTATTTCATACAACAATTATAAACATACTTGATGGCATCATATCTAAGGGAGAAAGACTACTATTCAAACACCCCTCGTAAAGATTCCATAATCTCTTTAGCGGTACACATGCAATCGTGTCTCTTAGCCAAAATATCAGATATGCTGGTAAGAATATAAGCTTGAGTTTTTCATTTGCCCTTGTTCACTTGTCATATGCTTCCCGAACAGTTCTATTTGAATTTGAACTAGGGTTTGGAGAAGATTCCTTAGTTAAAATAAACCTCAGATCATCAATTATCAGTATTGTATTCGGGTTTGATTTCCATGTAGTGTAATTGTCCCCATTAAGTTTCTCAGAAGCCAGTAACTGTATTCACGAGCTAGTTAAGTTGAAAGTATAAACAAATTCTATTAGTGAACTTCTTTTAAATCTAATCAAATTTTAGCAAATTAATAATGTAGCCAAATTTCATTATTTTATTTGCAACGATACTTTAGTGAGTCAGGATAGATGCTATTGAGAGACAGTCAAATACTCCTTTACTGAAGCAAGATATTCTTGACTAAATACTAATTTCAGAATAATTTTTATTCCTATAGTCATTTAGTTACTGTTTTTGGTCCAAACTTACTAACATTTAGTAATTCTCGTAAGTGTGACCCTCCATTTTCAAACCTCAGAGATTGGCCCCAATGATGGTACCAATTGGAGAGTCAAGGTTGGAAATGGACCTACGAAATCCTATCCATTTTTGGAGTTTTAGTTGTTCCGCATCCCATGTTACAACCCTCTGAGGGGATAGTTGCCATAAAAATGACTTATATCACCTAAAAATGATAAGCAGGTGCAACATAGGAATCTCATGGTCCAAACTACTGAAAGAGACTGCAGGACATATTGACACACATCTTCACCCACATATTATGAACTGCTTCCCCTATTCACCTTGCTATTGACCATTGCAAACACTTTTCGAATGGAGATCACTCCGTGGGTGACACGAAACCAAGCATGAATCTCATGGTGTAAACTCTTATGGACGTGAGAGCTAAGAACAACATATCGTATATGTTATTAATCTCCCATTGAAGTGTTCTATTTGTTTTGGGTAAATATTTACTTAAGTATATTCAGGCTAATAAAACAACCTAAGTCTAAGTGATTTTCCAAGTATAACATTTATATTTGGATTTAATTTACGATGTCTAGGTGATAAACCAATTTTAAAATCTCACATCGCTCAAGCATGCTCATAAAATTGGGTTAACAATGCTTAATTATTCGGCTATAATCCCCAGGTAGGAGGTGTTTTGTAAACCGTCAACTTAAATACCTTTTGTCTTAGACAGGATTATAGACCGATTGAGTTTGTAACCAAAGTTGTACAAGATAACGACATATTTTAACTATTAAAACAAGTTGTTATTTGTTAACCCTAGGTGAGCATGCATCTTATCTTTATTATGGATTTTTAATGCCTAATCCATTTTTATAACAATTTATAAAATTTTAGACATGCTTTCCATCCACAACATTCATCAAGTATTTCAACATTTAATATAACTATTTATATTAAATACTTGAAACCCTAACACATGCATACTATACATTATAACTATTTATAACATATTTTCAATGCTTGCTACATGCTTCCTATGATGGAATTTTAAATCTACATGGCATACCATATGTACATACAATATTTATTTAATTATAACATACATTCATAATGCATAAATAATTAAACACACACTGATTTGAACCAATTTTGGCATCCTAAGCAAGCAATCAACCTAAATTATTATAATAATAATTAAAACTAGCTTCAAACAGCCTCTAAACCACATAAACCGACACGAATCGGACCTGAATTGCCCGAATCGGACCTCCAAGGCTTCAAAAAGGGCTAAATCATCCAAAACAGGGCTAAAATGGACTCCAAGACCTAAACTGGCCAAACCGGTTTACTTGAACCACCAGGTGGGTCAAGCGTGCACTTTTTGGGCTGGGATGAATAGCTTTGCAACGCTTCATCCCAAGTTGCAACGTCATAGGGATATCCATTCTGATCTGGGCTGAACGAAGAGCAGCGTTATAATGCTGCAAGGCAGTGACTTCTTTACTGGTTTGCTGCAGTTGAGCTTCCTTACTTCTTTCTTCAATTACAACTTAATTGCAACTCTATTAACTTTGACAAATTTACAGACACTTAATCACACATTAAGACCCATAGACAAAGAGCCAATTGCAACAATTATCACTGAAATGAAGAGAATTTCAATGTCAAAACTGAAATTATCCACATCAGCTCTCATTTTCATACAATCTATGAAAATCACCCACCAAGCTAAAATTAACAGAATTGAGTGCTTAAATCATGCTCTGATACCAATTGTTGCAGTTAGCATGTAATTAGCAAAAGCAGTTAGGATCTTAAGCACTCTAATTACTTCAATTTTAGCAAAGAAACATGCATGTTCAAAACATAAAAATAGAGTTTTGAAGATATACCTTTGAAGAACTCTTCAATCTTCAAATCTAGCTTTATCTTCACTCCAAATGCTTGCAGACCATACTTGATCTTCCCTACTATTCTATTGGACCTTAGATTGGATGATGAGATACAAAATGAAGTTGAATTTAGGGGAATTTTTAGAAGAAAAATTGGTTTTTGGTGTTGAAGTTAAAGAACTCTTCTTCAACCCCAAAATCTCATAAAATTCAGCCTTGCCTCTCACTTGTTCAGCTGAAGCCTTTTGGTTGTTGATCTTCTTAGTCATGCAATTCAATTGCATATGAACTTGACACCAACACACATTAATGCTTAGTGGAATCTTAGCGCCTAAAGTGGGAAAAACCCACAAAAAAAATCCATTTCAAATCTAAAATGAATTAAAATAAATTTTGTATTGAACTTTTAACAAAAATCATTTTTAATTTAATTGTCTCAAAATAAAATTAAAACAAAATTGATTTTAAATATTTGAATTTTCATAAAAATCAGAAATCAATTTTAAACAAAATTAATTCAAATAATTAATTAAACAATTTAATTAATTAAAATAATTTGACATCTAATGTTAAATTATTAAATCACTAATTCCACAATCATGAATCTCTATTCATGTAATTAAATACTTAAATCATATTTAAATATTATCTAATTCTCCAATTTTTTTAACTCAATAATTAAACGTGTAATTATATCGTATAATTATTAATTTTCTTAATTCGAATTTGAACGTTTTAAATTCTCTCATCATGCCATTCTAAGATTTAGTCCATTTGTGAGCTAGTAGGGTCACCTAATAGACCTACGGATCATGGGCTCCAACGATCCAAGATTAATTGGCTAAACTCTTTAAATCGAATTAACCGACTACTGAAAGGCGCAGGTAAGAGTGAATTCCTTCTTGCACACTATGTCCTCAACTATCTACCTGGTCTTACCCTAAAATGGAAGCTTACTGAACCGACGCTGTTGAGCCAATCCTCCTCCAAGCAAATCTAAGAATAATTCCGAATAAAGAAGTTCATAATTAGCTCAGGATTAAGGTCAAGTTACCTAGGTTATCGCTTTTGAAATAACCAGTCTTAAACAATAAACAACGTTATAAAGTAAGAGTGACTTATTTTTTGGTTCGGTCTTATACAAACTCTTTGCATAGGATGCCTCCACTCGCATGTCTCCACATGAACGATTCAGGATCACATCATTAGTACAAAGTGGGCCACATCCGATAATGTTTCCAGAATAATGTGCCCAGTCTTATCCGTATACTTATAGATCATTATGGCTATCCTCTCGAACTTGATCCACTCTTATGTCTCCATAGAAAGTCCAAGTACTTATGTAATGGCCAGGAATCTTATTTATTTGATTTAGGTTATTTCTAAAACGAAATGAGCCATTCATATATTCAATAACAACTTTATTGAATTAAAACTTCAATAACATCCATATTGATTAACAATATAAGTTTATTGTTTTCAAACCATGAGTTTTAGAACATAAAATCGAACATAAAATACTTGTGGTAGAGAGGAAAAAATAAAATTGGAAAATAAACTTATTGGTGAAAATAAGAAGTGATGGTGCATAATCAGGAGATGTCGAAGAGTGATGCTAGCTAGTGAGACAAATTGGTGACCATTTTTGGATGATAGAAAAATCATGCAGTAGAGGGAAGGAGAAAGAATGGAAAGATGTTGGGGGGGGGGGGGTGGGCTCATTTAAGACTTACTCGAACTATTACTCAAACAGAAAATAAGAGTTTTGACTTCAGCTTATCGGGATAGAGGTAGACAAAAAAGAAATTTTTGATAGTTGGGGGGGAGGGGGGGAATCAAGAATGAAACCAAAAGTTTAGTTTTTTTTTTTTTTGGTAGAAATAAAGACTTTCAGTGACACGATGATATAAGTTACTAAAAATTATAAATATCTAGTGACACTGTTTATGCACCACAAAAACTTTTCATGACATTACTTTAAATTATGTTGCTAAAAAGTGGGATTTGCGACTTTTTTTTTTTAACTCTTCACTATAAGTCAACTTTTACCAACAAAAATTGCATACCTAAAAGATTGCATTGAAAAGAAATTTTCTTGTTGTGTGTATATAGTTACATTGTAAATATAAAGTTAATTTTGAATGAGATTCAAAAAGTAAACTTTATAATAAAGGGAGATTTAGTATATTTGAATATGATTTAAATATTAAAATAGTATGAATTAGATTCATACTAAAACTATAGGCTAAAATTTAATATGAACAAGATTCATATTTAAACTATGGGTTATTAGAAAGATGTGCATTTGAATATGATTTAAATGTACATTTAATAAAATATGAGATATTTAATTAAATATTAATTCATTAGATTAGATTAATTAATTATTTAATTTAATTAAATGAAATTTATTTAATTTTAATTTAAATTAAATAATAGGAAGTGGAAGTTATGTTTTAATCTCACTTCACTTTTTTAAATAAAAGGAGTGAGGGGAAGTCTGTTTTAATCTTTTCCTCTTCTCTCTCAATGTTTTTCTAGAGAAAGAGTTTCTCTATAAAAAAAATCTCCTCGACAACAAGATTTCTTCTCCTTTTTAAAGGTTGATTCCCACAAATTGGTCCTTGCCAAAAGAATAGTCGGAAGACCCGATGGTGGTGTCATGTTCACGTTCTAGAGAAGACCTTCATGCTATATGTTTAGGAAGAAGAAGAATGCTGGAATTCTTGAAGAGTGTCTTTAAAGGTAAGTTTTTTTCTTCTTCCTGAATTTTATATGCTTAACCTGTAGAATACATAATGTATGTTTTTCTTTTCTGTGTTGTAATCTTTCAAAAGCAAAATTGAAGGCAAAACGATCACTCGCTTCCACTACGGGATTTGATCCCTTCGGAATCGTTATTTTGCATCTTAGGTTACACGAGTAAACTCAACTTTATTTAGTGATGGAATACATAACTAATGTCCTACTAGCTTAAGTGTTGTATACGTAATGATCATCCCGATAATGAAGCCTAATACAGCTAGAATAGTAGTGATAGATGGGTCCTACACGCTCATTGTTAATTGAAGTCATTTCGCATGAAACTCCATTTGGTGCAACTATTAATGGGCTGATGTGCATAGTATTCTAATTCCTATATGCATGCTCTGCTTCAACAAACATTTCATACGACTTGTATAATGCTCCCTTGTATTAACTTGTCTATTGCATTTGATAATACCGAAAATGTGTTGTTTTCCTCTTCTTAATTCTAGTTTGTTACTATGTTTAATGTGTTTATTTAGTGATTTTATAGGTATCAAGCATCTTTGAGGTGGAATCCATCTTTACGAACTGTTCGAGGTTAATTTGGAGCAATTAGAAGCTAATTTAAGCAATCACACTTCAAATGGATATGAAACGACGAAAATGCTCTTGGATGTAGTGTTGCAACGTTACAAGGCAGTAGCCTCCACAACGTTGGAAAAAGAGCAGCATTGCAACATTCCGATTTTTTACAGAGGCAACACAACACACACGCGCAAGCAAGTGCTGCGATAGCATCACAACGTTGTGCCCCAATGCTGTGATAAGCTGGAGATTACTGTCGCAATGCTCTTGTTGAGCGTTGCAACATTACGGCGCTGAGTTTAAATGCTTTTCTTCATTTTAGGGCAGAACAATCACCCACATTCAGGCTTCTAACCCTCTTTTCCCTCTCTTCTCTTTTCCACTTTCTTCTTTGGGTGTTCATCTTGTAATTAATCGAGTAGATACTAGATTGTAGCTTCTTATTTTCCATGGGAAGGTAAGATTGATTAAGAGGAACTCAATGTTATTTTGGGAGATTTTTAATTTATAATGTATATGATCTTGCTTATGTATTTAATTCACAACCAATACTTGTTTATGTAGTTCCATGCTTAGGTTTAACCTTGATTAAGGTAATGAACCATAGGAAGCAAGAGATTAGATTAACGTGCTTAGTTGTGAAGCTAACTGCATTACGTAATGCTTTAATCAATCTTGATCTGAAAATCGTATTGAACGAGTTAACTAGATGATGGAAGTTAATTAGTTCATTTTAGCATATCCTAGAACTTAATGCAATTATTTAATGTGATTAGAGTGGTTCATCTTCTCATGCTCGCTAATTAAATAATAAGGATGGTTAGTTAGGGTTCTAATTAATTTGGCTAGGCATAAGCAAGGAGTTTAAGTCAGATGTTATGGTTCAATGATATTAATTGCATTGGAGAATCCATTCCTTTGAGCTAAGACATCTCGATTAATAGTGCTTCTATCTTCACTTTTCTTGCACTTTATTTTCTTTTATGCATTTAAACTACCAATCCCCTCCCACCCTCAATTTTACCACTTTAACTAAAAATGAGCTTCGATGAACTAATCTCCTGTGCTTCCCTGTGGTTTGACCCCGAACTTGCCACTTGTACTACCAATTAGTATAAGTAGTTCATTCGGTGATTTATAAATATTATTTGTCTAGCAAGAGTTATGGGCGATGATAAACACCGATGCTCAGTAAATTGGCGTCGTGGTCGGGGAAGCCAATTAGTTCTTTTTAGTTAGTTTTTAGTTAAGGTTTCTTTTGGTTTGATTTGTTTTCTTTTTGTGTCAATTAAGCATGATAAGATTTCCAAATCAATCTTGGACATCCAAAATCCAAGTTGCAGGTCTTGATGATGAGGTAAGTAACCTTGCACATTGCTGAATTGACCGCCTTAGTTGGTCACATGATGGAGTGAAGTTCACAAGAAGAGGAGGTAGCTGACCCGAGTTTGCAATGGATGTCAGCACCATGCAGATTCGTCGAGAAGGGGTATTATGGTCATTTGGTCTATGAGTCTCATCATCCTAGGTGGGAAGAGTCTTTTGACCATAGATACTCAAGATGGCAGTAGAGTTTATGTTAGGTTTTATGTCCTAAAACTCGTGGTTTTTAAACAATAAACTCATTCTGTAAATCGATAAAGTTGTTACTGAATATATGAATTGCTTATTTTGTTTTAGAAATAAATTCAATAAAATAAAAAATCCATGACTATTACATGTGTACTTGAACTTTATATGGAGACATAAATGTAGATCAGGTTCGAGTAAATAGTCCAAATGATCTATAGTATACAAATAAGATTAGGTGCCTTATTCTGGTAACATTATCGGATGCAGTGCACTCTGTAGTTGTTACAAGGAGTTGTAAAGTGCTATAAAAGAAGTGATCCTAATTCATTCATGTGGTGACATGAGGAGTTGGGGCGTCCTGTACAATGAGTTTGCATTAGATCGAACAAGGAAATAAGTCACTCTTACTTTATAACATTGTTTGCTGTTTAAGACTGACTATTTCATAGTGATGACCTAGGTAACTTAAACTTAATTCTGAGCTAACTATGAACTCATGTCTATTCGGGATTATCCTTAGATTTGCATAGGTGGGGTTTGGCTCAATAGCGCGGACTTAATAAGCCTCCCATTTCAGGTGTAAGATCGGGTAGATAGCTGGGGACATAGGGTACAAGATGAAATTCACTCCTATCCGCTTTTAGGGATAGTAGAGAGGTTGTTCCATTAAGTGTTGACTTTGGGTCTTGGACAAGGAGCCCTCTCCTCTCATTCGAGGGATTCTGTTTATTGATTGGATCATAAACAAATTGTTCATTAGAGGATTAGTGGAACTTAAGGAACAAGAGGTAATCTTAGGGGTAAAACAGTCATTTGACCCAGTCGTTATTACAAACAATCGATGAAGGGTTAACTTACTAATTATGGTTATATCGAGTGGACACAATATATCAATAGTGAGGAGAGTGCAACTACTAGACTTTAATTGATTGACCCAGTAGTTAACGAATGAGGGTTAATTCGGTGTAAAGAGTTTAACCAATTAATCTCGAATCATTGGATCCCATGATCTGTAGGTCCATTAGGTCTCCCTACTAGCTCACAAACAGATTAGCCTTAGAATATGATAAGTTGATTTGAAATGTTCAAAATCAAATTAAGGAAATTAGTAATTATATGTGATATAATTACACATTTAATTTTGGAATTAAATGTAATTGGAGAATCGATTAACATAGTAATATGATTTAAATGTGATTTGATATTAAATTAAAAGAATTAATTAAGTTGTTTAATTAATTATTATTTATTCACTTTATTAGAAAAATTGATTATTGAATTATTTTTTGTAAAATTAATAAAAATTCAATTTTAATTAAAGAATTAAAATTGGAAAGAGTTTTTATTTCGAAAATCAAATTTCAAAATCAAAAAAAGGGAAATTGAAAATGGAGAAAAATCCCAATGTAGGATTTTCCCACTTTCAAGTAAGAAGGTTAGTCATCTTCTTACACATAATTCTACCACCAAATTTGAGGAGTAGCTAGAATCACTTCAAGTGATTAGTTTGCATGAGACTCATGTAATAAAACCACTCTTGATTGAGTGAAAAAGTAGATACAATTGCTGAATTGCTGAGTTTTTTAAGGTTGAAGAAGTTGTTCTTCAACAAGCTGAAAAACCAAAAAATCTCTCATTCAATTTCCCTAAGTTTAAGCTTGTTTTGAGTCCCACAAATCAATCTAAGGCTCTCAGAGAATAGTAAGGAGCCTCTAATGGTGGTCAAGGACTTAAAATGGAGAAGATTGCAACTCAAATTCATGTTTAAGAGGATCTTCAAAGGTATGTGTTGAAACCATCTTGATACCCCATGAACATGCTTATTTTGATGTCAAAATTGAGGAATTAGTTGCTTAAAGATCTTATTTTCTTCTGTTGCATGTTTCTGTAAATAAATAATTGGTATTAGAGCATCATTTAAGCATTCAATTCGATTTATTTTGGCTTGGTGGGTGTTTTTCATAAGTTATATGAAAATGGTGAACTGTTATGGGTTTTTTGAGTTTTGGCATTGAATTATCTTCAATTATGGTATTTCTTGTAATTGGATTTTGATTGATGGGCCTTAATGTGTGATTAGATGTCTGTAATTCAATTGAAGTCATTAGGCTGTCATCTATAAAGCACAGATACTTCATGTGAGTCAAAGAATCAGTATCAGACACGTATCGGATACTGATACTTCCAAATACTTCCCAGATACATATCTGGCACGCGATTTAACGTATCTATACTTGTAGATACTTTCCAGATACGTATCTGACATGCGATTTAACATGTCTATTTCTATGCATATTTTTTTTTAAGAAAAAGGACAAGTAACTCATCTAATCTTTCCCAATCTAAAATTAGGCAACCTATTTAAAAAGCCTACTACTCGAGTCCAAAACTAAAAGAAAAATGAATAAATAACGGACCAAACTCTAGACTAGAATTATCTAATCTTCATCTTCACATTTGAGTCCCCACAAAAACCACCAAAATATAAACCATTTAGATATCTTCAACAATAAGTTCTTCGTTTATCTTCATACTTCTCTCTCTAATCTTCTTCTTCTTCTTTGCAATATGAGTCACTTTTCTATTGCATTTTATTAACTATTGTACTTCAACATCTTAGATGTTGCTTTTTTTTTGTATATTTCAGTGTTTGTATTCTATTTTGTGCTATTGTTATTAACTTGTATGCTAAATTTATCTATATACTAGATTTTTTTAAAGAAAAAAATGTACCTTTAACGTATCACTATCCTCGTTTTTTTAGAAATATATATATTAAAAAAGTGATGCATCCTTAGTCGTATCCGTATCTTTGTTTTTTTAGAAACTGACGAATCGCCGTATCCGATTGTATCCGTATCGTGTAGCCGTATCTATGTCTGTGCTTCATAGGTTGTCATTGAAGAAAGAAGTGAAGAAGGTCGAGTAGTAAAAACTGTTTTTTCAGCCATTGCCCTAGTAAATACTTGATGCTCATACTCAATGTCATACTCGATGCTCTATGGCATACTTGATGCTCATACTCAATGCTTGATGGCATACTCGTTGCTTAATGTCATACTTGATGCTCAATGGCATACTTAATGCTCATACTCGATGTCATACTCGATGCTCCTTGTCATGTTTGATGCTCGATGTCATACTCAATGCTCGACGACATACTCGATGCTTGACGGCATGCTTGATGGTACTTGATGGTTTTTTTGCCCGATTCACCCAATTTTAAGCATTTGAGGTCCGATTCGAGAGGTTTGGGTCCAGTTCGAGTGGTCCAGAAGTGTTTTAGAGCCAGATTTGGTTATTATTGTAATAATTAGACCTTTGTTTGCTTGAGAATGACAAAACTAAACCATATTAGTCTGTGTTTAATTATTTATGCATGTGATGTATGTTATAATTAAACAAATCTTGTATGTGAATATAGTATGTCATGTAGATTTAAAATCCCACCATAGGAAGCATGTTACATGCAATGAAAGTATGTTATAAGGTGTTATATATATGCATGTTTAGGGTTTCAGATATTTTAATATAAGTGTTATATTAAATCATGTATCTGATGTATGCTATGGATGTACACCATGTCTAAACTTTTATAAGTTTTTATAAATTTGGATTAGACATTTTAAATCCATAACAAAGATAAGTTGCATACTCACATAGGTTAACCACTTGTTTTAATAGTTAAAATAGGTCGTTATCTTATAAAACTTGGGTTACAAACTCAATCGATATATAATCCTGTTTAAAGCTGGAGGTATTTAAGTTAACGGTCTACGAAACACCTCCTACCTGGGGATTATGGCTGAATAATTTAGCATTGTTAACCAGTTTTATGAGCAATACGTGAGCGGTGTGAGGTTTTAAAACTGGTTTATCACCTAGACATCGTAGGTTAAATCCAAATATAAACGTTATACTTGGATAAACACCTAGACTTAGGTTGTTTAATTAGCTGGAACATTCTTAATTAAAGATACACCCAAGCAAATGTTAGGACACTTCAGTGGGAGTTTAATAGCATATATGATATGTTATTAGAACAATTTAGTGGGAATTTAAGAATGCTTCAATGAGAGATTAATAACATATACGATATGTTGTTTTTAGCTCTTGCATCCCTAAGAGTTCACAATCAAGATTCATGTTTCATTTCATGTCACCCTAGAGTGACCTTCATTCGAAAAGTGTTTACATAAATCAAGATTATGGTGAATAGGGGAAGTTGTTCACAGTTAAATCAAAAGTGATGTTTTGATTTTGATTCTCACGTCTTAAGAGGTTCACACTGTTAGATTCATACGACACTTCGTGTCACCCTGGGAGTGACCTCTATTCGAAAAGTGTTTGCATGAGTCAATATCAAGATGAATGAGGGGAAGTTGTTCAATGTAAAATCAAATATACAATATATTGATTTCAACTCTCACGTCCCTAGAAAGTTCACACCGTGAGATTCATACAACGCTTTGTTTCACCCTTGGAGTGACCTCTATTTGGAAAGTGTTTGTATGGGTCAAGATAAAGGTGAATGGGGGAAGTAGTTTATAGTAAGTGGGTGAAGGATATGTGTCAACACATTCTATGGTCTCTTCCATTAGTTTGGACTGTGAGATTCCTATGTTGCGCCTGCTGGTTAGCTTTAGGCGACCCTTGCTAGTCGTTTAACGATGGCTATCCCCTTGGAGGGTTGTAACATAGGATTCAGGAACCTTCAAACTCTAGAAATGGATAAGATTTCTTAGGTCGTTTTCCAACCTTGACTTTCCAATTCGGTAGTATCGTTGAGTCCGACCTCTAAGGTCTAAAAATAGAGAGTTACACTTAAAGTTACTAAGTGTTAGTAAGTTCTTGACCGAAAACGGTAGCTAAATGACTATCAGAATATGAGTTATTCTGGAGATAGTATTTAGTCAAGAATGTCTTGCTTTAGTGAAGGAGTATTTGACTGCCCCTCGGTAGCACTTATTCTGACTCACTATAGTATCATTGCAAAAATAATGAAATTTGGGTACATTATTACTTTGCTAAAACATGATTGGGTTTAAAAGCAATTCACTAACAACGAATTTGTTCATGGAAATAAAATTCGAACACAATACTTGTGATAAATGATTTAAGGTTCGTTTTGACAGAAGAGTGTCCTCCCATCATGAACTCAAATGCAAATCAAACTATTCGAGAAGTATACGACGATGAATGAAAGCGAATGAGAAAGCTCGTGTCTACATTTTTGCCAGCATATCTGATGTCCTGGCTAAGAAACACGAAAGCATGTATACTGCTAAGGAGATTATGGAATCCCTACATGGGATGTTTGGACAACCATCATTCTCCCTGAGGAATGATGCTATCAAATATGTTTACCACTGCTGAATGAAAGAAAGGACCTCTGTTAGAGAACGTGTCCTGGACATGATGGTCCATTTCAATGTGGCAGAGGTAAACGAAACTGTTATAGATGAGAGAAGTCAAGTCGGTTTTATTCTAGAGTCTTTTCCGAAGAGCTTCTTGCAATTTTGCATTAATGCATTAATGAACAAGATAGAATACAACCTGACTACACTTCTTAACGAGTTACAGGTTTTTCTGTCCATTTTGAAAACAAAAGGACAAGAAACGGAGGTAAATGTTGCCATTGCTGAGAAAAGTGGATCATCCTCTAAAAAGCCTGATGTTGCTTATTCTTCTAAGAATAAGAGTATTCCCTTGAAGAAGAACAAGGGGAAAGGGGAAAAGAAAACTTCTACTGGTCGCAAAGGCAAGGCCAGAGCTGCAGACAAAGGAAAATATTTCTACTGCAGCGAGGATGGGCACTGGAAGAGAAACTACCCACAAGACCTTGTAGAGAAAAAAGCAGAGAAAGCAAAACAAGGAACCTAGTTTCTGAGGATTGCTTGCAGCGAGATAATGCTTCAGGTTGTGAACATGGGAGAATATCTCAGAAAAACCAGATTTTGGAGTTGCTGGCAAAAGATGAATCCAATTACTTTTATTAATGTAATAAAAGTTGTTTTATCTTTTGTAAAAGACATATTGTATATAATCTTTTGTTATAAATGAAATGTTCATTAGCAAAAGTTACATTTTATATTTTTTCTACTATAAAGAAACTTCTGTTAAAACTAACCAAAGTTCAAGGCCATTTCAAATATTTAGATATTCAAGATAGATGAAAAATAATAAGGCTAAAGATTTATTCTGGTACTTATCTTTGGTAATTAAGATTATTGTCACATCATGTCTTAATGAGATTAAGAAGGTTAAAAGTCATCATCTAAATAAGTTAGAAGATGAATCTTTTAACTCTTTATGTGTCTTATCTTGAAGATAAGATGATCAAAATAACCAAAGAACCCTTAAAAGCTTATACATTCAGATCTTTAGTGTCTGATGAATGTTAAAACATAAGGAATAGTATGAATATTTCAGTAGTTATTCTAAAGTATTTACCTAAGTTGTAAGTTTAGAATACTTGAAAGGTTGAAGGTGTATAAAACTTGTTAGGTAAAATAAGTAAAACACTTCAATTAGATCGAAGTAGACAATACAGAGAGTTGGAACTTTCCATGGCTATTTTGATAGAACATGAAATCTAGTGATAATTCTCTACATCTAGTTGCCTTAAATCGTTTTAAATGCCATTCCATTTTAAGGTGCTTCTGAAGTTCCATATGAGATATGGAGAACTTATAAAAGTTGTTTATGATATGTAAAAGATGTTTACATAGTTAAAAAATCTGGAATAGATCGACACATGTGTTAGTGTCGAACCCTTTAGTATTGGAATGTCGTTAAGATGACATGCCTATTTGTAGGCAAACCAAAAGTAGTATACTTTTCAAGAAATAGAAAATCAAGTATTTGTGTTGACAAATGCTAAATTTTTTTCAAGAAAAGTATATGAGATCACCATGTATTATTTAGTTTCCATAAAAAGCAAAGTGTATATCAATAAAGAGTTATTGATTAAAGCTGACACTATAACAAAAATTGTTAGGACAGGTCAGATGCATCCTACTTAAAGAGTTTAGGGTACCTAGATGTAGTGAGAGGAATGTATGATAATCTAGCCATTATTTGGGTTTAGTGGAAACTCAAGTCATCAGGTCTTCGTGACAATATCAAGAAACAAGAAGTTGTGGACATAAGATGCATTCCCTATATTGTTTTGAATCGAAGTCCGTTGTATATTAATATGTTTATAGAGATCCTCTCGGCTAAAGTGTTTGAGAATCACCTAGTGAGACTAGGACTATGGGTTGTCTAACCTAGGGCATGTGGGAGAAAAACCCATGGATATGTGATACCTAAGGATGAGTATGTGATACCTAAAGGCAAACCATGGGTATGTGATGTCTTAGTTTATTGTATTTCTCTGTAAGAATAAATCCAATAAAATAAAAGATCCATGACTATTACATGTGTACATGAACTTTATGTAAAGACATAAAAGTGGATCAGGTTCAAGTAAATAGTCAAAATGATCTATAGTAAACAAATAAGGTTGGGTGCCTTATTCTGGTAACACTATTGTTGTGACATAAAATGCGATGATGCCATAAACTTGATGACATAGATTTTATGCTTCTATTTTGTGGAAAATGATCTTATGTCATACAACACATGGATGAATGATAACATTATTCTCTTTATGCGATACTACTTTTAAATATGCGTTATTAATGAATGTTCTTGTAGTACGCTGTGCGTTGTCACAAGTTTCTTTGCGTTGGAACTAAGTATAATTCCACCGCATCGGTGTGATCCGAGGTCGAACACAGGGATTGTTTTAGGTTAATTGCATTATATTCGTGATATATGCTACCGGGGGTTTTTCAATTTAATAAAAGTGTGGTTTGTACATGCAATAAAGTAAATTGTGCAATAAAGTAAAGATAAGCGATAAAAATGCAATAATAAAGTAAATTGCGATAAAATAAACCTAAGTTATAATGATAAAAGATACAAGTTACATGATACAGGATACCGAGGTTGAGATTGACTGTGAAGAATATACAAAGATCGTGTTATGCGGTGGCAAGGCTTATGTGCGAAGCAGAAAGAGAAAGGATAATTAATGTAAACAACGTAAGTTTCTTAATTGCGTTAAAGATACATGGTTGTGAATGATTTAGACTAAGAAGATGAAATACAATTGATGAATAAGAGTTAGAAACAGATACAGAACAGTACTAATGTCTTGACACCGATCTGGATGGAGAGATTGCTTGCCGGCGTAGATGGAGTGAATGGAAGGATGAGCTTCCCTCTCAGGCTTGCTCAACCGATAGAATTGATCTAGGTACAGAGCTTCATGGCGGGGATTTGGAATGATTTTCCCTGAGACTCACCTCTCGGCCTTATCTCTTTTCTTCTCGGATCTTCTTCGATCAGCACTCAGATCAACCTCTCTCTCAATAGCCTCGTATCAATTATCCCCCGTATCAAGTATATCCTTCAGTGAATTCTTCAAGGGTATTTATAGATGAAAGCTTTGACTCTCTGACTTGTGGTCCCCACTTTATTGTTATGGAAATTCCGAAAATGGTGGAATAAATATTCCTCCTGTTATGCAATCAGTCCGTCGAAAATGCACAACAATTAGTTGTACACGTGTCAAAATCCTCCGTGATTGAGTTGCTCATTTGCATCTTTCGATCGTGTGCTCGCATGCGGTGTTGTTTTTATTACCACATGCGGTTGAAGTTTAGCTCTGGATCGATTGTCGCATGCGCCATCATTGCGTTGATTGTCTATTCATTCCTGAATGATGAGCACAATGCGACGTAGATGCGTTAATCTTTTTTATCTCTTGAGCCATGAACGCATACAGTGACTGGATTTCCTGCAAAACAGACTTGAAATATTCTTTTCTACCATCGCAATGGTGTTAGTGGGTGTATTGATGACAATTTATAATTATTGTATTTCTTAACCAATTTCCATACAATTGACGCAACTTTCTTCTCTTTTAACTGCAATATCTAAATAAAGCAGTATAAATAACTTATATTTCTACAAGTTATCAACTATCGGATGTGGCCCACTCTGTAGTTGTTACAAGGAGTTGTAAAGGGCTCCAAATGAAGTGATCTTGATTCATTCATGTGATGACATGAGAAGTGGGGGCATCCTGTGCAATGAGTTTGCATAAGATCGGATTAAAAAATAAGTCACTCTTACTTTATAATGTTGTTTATTTTTAAGACTGACTATTTCATAACGATGACCTAGGTAACTTAACCTTAATTCTTAGCTAACTATGAACTTTTGTTTATTCGAGATTATCTTTAGATTGTCATAGGTAAGGGTTGACTCAACAGCGCTAACTCTATAAGCCTCCCATTTCAGGGGTAAGACCGGGTAGATAGTTGGGGACATAGGGTGCAAGACAGAATTCATTCCTACCAACTTTTAGGGATAGTAGAGAGGTTGTTCTCTTAAGTGCTGACTCCGGGTCTTGAACAAGGGGCCCCACCCTCTCATTGGCTCGAGAGAGATTTTGTTTGCTGATTGGATCACAAAAAAATTGTTCATTAGAGAATCAGTGGAACTTAAGGAACAAGAGGTTATCTCGAGGGTAAAATAGTCATTTGACTCAGCCATTATTACGAACAACATGTGAAGGGTTAACTTACTAATTATGGTTACATCAAGTGTACATAGTATATCTACAATGAGGGGAGTGCAACTACTGGGCTTTAGTGAAGTGACCCGGTAGTTAATGGATGGGGATTAATTTGGTGTAAAGAGTTTAACCAATTAATCTCTGATCGTTGGAGCCCATGATTTATAGGTCCATTGGATCCCCCTAATAGCTCACAAACGAATTAGTCTTAGAATAACGAGATAAGTTTATTTGGAACGTTCAAATTCAAATTAAGGGAATTAGTAATTATATCAGTGATATAATTACACATTTAGTTTTGGAATTAAACGTAATTGGAGAATCGATTAATGTATAAATATGATTTAAATATTAATTTCATGAATAGGGATTCATGATAATGGAATTGGTGACAAATTAATTTAATATTTGATATTAAATTCATATAACTAATTAAATTATTTATTAATTTTATTAGAAAATTGATTATTGAATTAATTTTTATAAAATTAACAAAATTTCAATTTTTATTAAAGAATTAAAATTGGAAAGAGTTTTGATTTTGAAAATCAAATTTCAAAATCAAAAAAGGGAAATTGAAAATGGAGAAAAATCCCAATGTGGGATTTTTCCACTTTCAAGCAAGAAGGTTAGTCATCTTCTCACACATAATTCCATCACCAAATTCGAGGAGTAGTTGGAATCACATCAAGTGATCAATTTGCATGAGAGTCATGTAATAAAACCACTCTTGATTGAGTGGAAAAGTAGATGCAATTGCTAAATTACTGAGTTTTTGAAGGTTGAAGAAGTTGTTCTTCAACAAGCTGAAAAACCAGAAAAACTCTCCTCTAATTTTCCTAAGTTCAAGCTTGTTTTGAGTCCCACAACTCAATCTAAGACTCTTAGAGAATAGTACTGAAGCTCTAATGGAGTTCAAGGCTTGAATTGGCAAAGATTGTAGCTCAAATTCGTGTTTAAAGAGGATCTTCAAAGGTATGTGTTGAAACCATCTTATACCCCATGAACATGCTTATTTTGATGTCCAAATTGAGGAATTAAAATGCTTAATGATCCTGTTTTCTTTCGCTGCATGTTGTTGTAAACCAACAGTTTAGACAACCAAGATTTTACAATACCATACCAGTCGACTCATTCTCAGTCTTCAGGGTCATGTAAGTCTTTAGAGGCTTTGGTTTTGGAGCTTGCTTATTGCACTTTTGAGCTTCAGCAGGACAATCTTCGTAGGCAATAGAAGTTCGAGTGCTTTCAGTAGAAGAGTCTTTGCCCCGAGTCAGAGGCTAGAACTGAATTGCAAAGTCTAATCAACTATATTGCTCAACTTAAAATTTCAGTTGGGAGGTCGGATGAGCTGTTGCCAGACCATTCCTTTGATCACCTAGAGGCTTAGAAGCACGAGGTAGTCCAATTTGTCACGATGGAGGAGTAGAAACCACTTCGTGGAGAATAGTGCTCAGGTATGACTTTAGAGTTCTTAATTTCTAAACTTTCTAATAGCTCCCTTCAGTTGTAGTAGGACGTTCAAGCTTAGCTGCTAAGCAGGATCGACCATGTTACCTAGCTGATAGAGGTCGTGCAGAGATTAAAGAGCATGCCAGAGCAGCCCATTGTTTGTACCTCAAAGGAAAAGTTCCTTATGGAATGCTACTTCTCCCATCATGATAAGGACGTCACACCATGCTACCCAGTTTGTGAGGCTAAGGAGGATCCCGAGCCTAAATCCGACGACATCCAGGTGATAGAGTTAGAGGTCGAAAGACCTCGCCTTGTTCTATCTCCTGGTATTTCGTATATATTCGAGTTTTGTTCCTCTAGTTCCTACGAGTCTGTTGCGTCTTTTCTTTCTTTAGACTCTTTAAAGTCATTTGAGTCTTTCAATTCTTTCTTTTTACCTTTTTCTGCCATATACAAAAAAAAAACCAAATTCGATCTGTTTGGTTCTCTTCAGAAGATGAGAAGCCTTATAGCCTTACTGGGCTATATTGACTCATCCAAGAAGGGACCAGAGAAATACGAGAATTTCTTTATACCTTGATAAGGGACAAGTCACGTCGAGCAATCAACGTTAAAAATTTGCCCTTCTTGGAGGGAGCCAAGTGATAAAATTTCACTGTTTTCCTTTACTACTTTCCTAGTTTAACTTCTTCTTTTTCTTTTATAGGTTCTTTTCCTTTTCCCTAAAAGAAGAAAAAGACCAATTCATGTACGAACCCTCATATCACCATTTCGTGTGCGAAAACGTCATCATGGGAGGTTTTTTGTTCCCTTGACTCTTTCATTTTATTGGGCTTATATTAGAGATACATTAGGGACAATATATCATTTTAAGTTGAGGATGGGGTATATTGTGATAACTTAGGGTCCTTGAGCATTGTGCTCGAACGATGTTTGTGTACTTGAATTGTTTGCTTGCTCTCTTGCTTGGTTTGTTATGATGAGTAGTTGATGACACATCTTTTTTTATTAGGTTTGCATGAAATTATGTTTAAAGATCGTTATCATGATTTTTAGTCCGTTTTAAAAATATTTCTTATGTCTCATGCATGTTTAAGTCCTTTGTCCAATGAAATTAGATCTTGCATGCTTAGAATTGTATTATGTGGCTTGTAGATTTGTTGTCAACCCCGAAAGGCCTAGGTGATAGGTGTTGAGTGACTGAAAGCTCAACCTAGTAATGCATGCCTAAGGCTTTTTTTTTTTTTTTTTGCCGAACTCGTGTTTTGTATGTGAAAGCCAAGTGTAGAGTAAATAGAAAGAAAGTTTATAAAAGGCAAAGCATGTTGTAAAGTAAAAGCAAGTTTGTATGCTATTTTTTAAGGGGATTACTCCTCTTTCTTAGAGTTATGATTAATCTAGGGCGGCTATGACACTCGTAGTTTCCCTCTGAGCTAAAATACCCTGAGGAATGAGTAAGCTTCGGCACCTTGTTAGGACATGTTGCTTGTAGTTAAATGTCTTTCATGTAACCCATGTGGACAAGCCAAAATGAAGGTGATATATCTAGATAAGGTTTCCTCTTTTGTGTACAGTAAAGGAAAAAAATGAGAAAAGACAAAAAAGAGAGAGAGAATAAAAGTTTGGTTTCCTTAAGTGTGTCATTGCATTGTTGAGTCTAGTAAGCTTAGCTCTTGAACCTTTGACCCAGAGTAGGAAGAAAAAAATTGAGAGCCCTATAAAACAATTCTGGGTTTTGCGAGCTTAATTAGTAGGCCTTTGGACTCATTCATGCATGAATAGTTTAGAATCCTTTTTAAAATGTGCTTCATTGATTGATTATAATCAAATTTCATTTTTTATTGCAAATCTTATCCTTAGAGACTATTGAGACTAGAGTAACGACCCTTGTAATTGAGCAAGCATATTTTTGTGTGAATGTGTAATTCTATCTTACTTGAGGACGGTCGAGAATTAAGTTAGGGGTATTTGATAGCACCAAAAATGTGTTATTTTCCTCTTCTTAATTCTAGGTCAACATAATGTGTTTACTTAATAATTTTATAAGTATCGAGCATCTTTGAGGTGGAATGTGTCGTTAAGAGCCGTTCGAGGTTAATTTGGAGCAATTAGGAGCTAATTGGAGCAATCGGACTTCAAATGGATGTGAAAGGACAAAAATACCTTTGGATGTAGTATTGCAACGCTCAACCGAGCATTGCACAACGCTACAAGACAATAGACTCCACAATACTGAAAAATAGAGTAGTGTTGCGATACTTCGATTTTTTAAGGAGGCAACACAGTGCGCACAAGTAAGATTGCGACAGCGTTGCAACGTTACGCCCCAACGCTGCGAAAAGCTAGAGACCAGCGTTGCAATGCTCTTGTCGGGCATTGCAATGCTATGGTGCTAAGTTTAAATGCTTTTCTTTGTTTTAGGGCAGAACAATCACCAACATTCGAGCTTCTAGCCCTCTTTTCCCTCTCTTCTCTCTTCTACTTTCTTCTTTGGGTGTTCACCTTGTAATTAATTGACTAGATGCCAAATTGTAACTTCTCTTTTCCATAGGAAGGTAAGATTTTGGTTTCCTAGCTTATGGATTTGGAGGAACTCAATGTTATTTTGGGAGATTCTTAATTTATGATGTATATGATCTTGCTTATGGATTCTCACTTTGAATTTATTGATTATGTACTGCATTTCCATGTATTGGTTGATTGACAACCAATACTTTTTTATGTAGTTCCATACTTAGGTTTAACCTTGATTAAGGCAATGAACCATAGGAAGCAAGAGAATAGATTAACGTGCTTAGTTGTGAAGTTAATCGCACTAGGTAATCCTTAATCAATCTTGATGTGAAAATCATATTGAAAAAGTTATTTAAACGGTGGAAGTTAATTAGTTCATCCTAGCATATCCCTAGAACTTAATGCAATTAGCTAATGTGATTAGAGCGCTTCGTCTTCTCATGCTAGCTAATTAGATAATAAGGACGGTTATTAGGGTTCTAATTAATTTGGCTAGGGATAAGCAAGGAGTTTAAGTCATATGTTATGGTTCAATTATCTTAATTGCGTTGGGTGAATCCATTCCTCTAAGCTAAAACATCTCGATTAATTGTGCTTCTATCTTTACTTTCCTAGCATTTAATTTTCTTTTACGCATTTCAATTACCAATCCGCACCAAACCACCCTCCCCCCATTTTATCACTTTAACTAAAAATGAGCTTCGATGTACTAATCTTCTACGCTTCCTTGTGGTTTGACCCTGGACTTTCTACTTGTACTACTAGTTAGTATAAGTAGTTTGTTCGGTGATTTATAAACATTATTTGTCTAGCAAGGGTTTATGGGCGACAATAAACACCGATGCTCAACTGCATTCATGCCATGGTACAATCAACGAATATCACATATAATTTGATTTTTTCCATCTTCCTATAATTTCATAATATACGTAGTCAATAGCAATGGTATGTTTCTTTAAGGATTAGAGTTAAGGATTATTTTAGTGGTTATGGTTATGGGTTTCTTTTAAGGTTTATGGTTTTGAGGGCTAAGGGGATTTAGTTTTTGGAGTTTTTTAGAGGTTAGGATTTTTGGGGATTTTTAGGGGTTGGGAATTCAGTGTTTGAGGTTTTTTAGGAGTTAGGGTTTTTTATAGGGGTTAGAATTTAGTGTTTAGGGTATTTTAGGGGGTAGGATTTAATGTTTAAGTTTTTTTAGGGGGTTAGGATTTAGTGTTTAGGTTTTTGAGGGATTAGATGGTTTTTTAGGAGATGAGATTTATGGTTTATGATAATTTTGAGTTTAGTCCTAATTTATTGTTTATGTACACCTATTTAGACCTATTTTTTAGTTTAGTTTTTATGGTTTATGAAAGTTTTCATTGTTATTGAATTCAAAATATATGGGAAAGGTTGTATTATTTGGAAGCTAACTCAAACAAAATATTGAATTCAAAACACGTGGGAGAAATGTTGTATTCTTTGGAAGGTTATTTAAACAAAATATGAATGAATGGGAGACATGGAAAATGAGTTTTTTTTATATGGATGGCCTCATTTGGGAGGCCCAAATGAAAAATGGTCACTTGTAAAGAAAGTAATGGAAAGTGGCCTTCTGCTTATATCATAAGCATGTGATTTTACCGATTCGCCCCTGAAATGCATCTCGTGCGCCTCCCAATACAAATTTACTCGATCTTCGATGGTTCGTCACTTGTTCCTCGATGCACGGTCACTCGATACCCAACTTCATGGTCACTCGATACGACTGCAATCGACACGTGTATACTCGATCTTCGATGGTTCGTCACTTGTTCCTCGATGCACGGTCACTCGATACCCAGCTTCATGGTCACTCGATACGACTGCAATCGACACGTGTATACTTGATCATATCCACGTCATACTCGATACTCAATTACTTTATACTCGATTCTTTTGAATTCTTAACCCGTTTGAAGGCATTTGAAGTCTATTATTTCACCACTTCTCACGAGCTCAGACTATTCTCTTTGTTCGTCCTATTGTATATCTTTCGACGACAACACCTCTATATTCGAAACTCGACTATCTCTACATCAGGTAACATTCTTCTCCTTGTTTGTATTTTGGCATCATTTACTAGAATCCCGACTATCTCTGTATCATGTTCCTTGATATGCGCTTGCATGTTACTCGATACTCGACTGACATAGTTTTCATTTCTACTTTCATATCTTGCATGTTTGGTTGGACTTTGAGTTTGTTTCATTTTGGTTTTCAAATTTTTGTTATTTCAGACCATCTAGAGTTTAGGATTTGAGTTGGATAATGCATGAAGGTGGAAAATCAAACCGAATGCTTGATAATTGACCATCTAGTCACTTGTAATGTAACAAGTAAGGGACACCATGTAGCATATATCAGGTATCGAGAAATCAATTATTGGGTATCGAGCAATCGTGTAGCGAAGAACGGGTATTTTATATTGTGCATCATGTATTGAGTATTGAACATAATTCTTATTTACCCCTATTTTTTGTTATTCTATGCAGTATGGCTAGATAATTCAAGATTCCTCCCCAGGATCGTTTCCCAAGCCAAGTGACCAGCCTATCCTCTCACATTGGGATGGCAAACAAGGTAGTGAAAGAGAAGCTTAATCCCATTAAGCTTTCCCACTTCAGGAAGACGGTATTTGGATGATTCGTGGACATGGACATTATCTTCAACAGTCCATTGGTTCATTACATTCGATTGAGGGAGATTGAAGATGATAGAAAGGATGCAAATGACATTCGATTTGAATGGTACGGTTGTAACATTTCACCAAAGAAGACTTCCTATTGGTGAAGGGATTGTGGTGTCACCTAATCCAGTAGTTGTGAGGAGGGTTAAAGTAATTGGATCACTATGTAATAGACTTCAAGAATGATTTTGAGAGGAAAATTCTATTGGAATACAGAAACAGGTAGAGGAAGAAAACATGATCATTAAGAATTCTAATTCCTTAATTTTGACATCAAGATAAGCATATTCATAGGGTATTTTAAGATGGTTTCAAGAAACAAATACCTTTGAAGAATTCCTCCAATTCAAGTTGCTCCTCACGAATTCTCAGCTCCAAATCTTCAGTGAACCACCAAGAGATCTTCTCTACTGTTCTTAGCCTTGAATTTGAGTGGTGGAACTCAAGATTGAAGTGAATTTGTGAAGGGAATAGAATGTGTTTCAGATGAGGAACATTTTCTCTGCAGAAAATTGATTTTTCAGCAACTCTCTTTACTTCATCAACAATTTTCTAGAGGTTTATGTATCATCTTCATGCAAACACTGAGGCATTGGTCAATGCCACTTCAATTTTCACTTGCAAGTTGTGACTAGGTGTTGAATTAGGAATTAATTCACTAAATTGTGGATAATTCCACTAACTCAATTAAATTGAATTAATTTCAATTTTCATTTTCAATTTTCAATTTTAATTAATTCCAAAATTAACTAAAACCTAATTTAATTAATTTTAATTAATTAAATTAAAAAATCTGATTTCTTAAATTGAATCAAATTTTAATTAATTAAATAATAATTTAATGTCAAATATTAAATTAATCATACACCAAATTTTAAACATGAATCTTATTTATATAATTAATATTTAAATCAACATTTAAATATTATAAACTCTCTATTTTTTTTTAATTTTGATAAATTAAACGTTAATTAATTATATCGAATATAATTATACAAACCCTAGTTTGAATTTGAACTATTCAAATTCAAATCCTAAATTCAATTTGAACATTTCAAATTGAAATTCAATTTGAACACTTCAAATTGATATCATTCCAAATTCACTCAATTTACTAATTCAAGGTATTCATGTGTTACGAGCTAGTAGAGGGACCTTATGGACCTACAGATTATGAGCTCCAACGATTTGAGATTAATTGGCTAAAACTCATTCGACTGAATTAATCAATATTCGTTAACTATCGAGTCACACCACTACAGCTTGAGAGTTACACTCTCCTCACTATAGATATATTTATGTCCACTTGATTTAGCCATAATCAGTAAGTCGACCTTTCACAAGTTGTTTTTAATAACGGTTGGGTGAAATGTTGTTTTACCCCCAAAATTACGCCTTGCTCCTTAAGTTCCATTGATCCTCTATTGAACAATTGGTTTGTGATCCAATCACTAAAATCGGATCCCTCTCGCGCCAATGAGAGGGTGGGACCCCTTGTTCAAGACTTTTTCAACACTTAAGAGAACAACCTTCCTCTTATCCCTTAAATCGGGTAGGTGTGAATTCCATCTTGCAGAACTATGTCCCCAACTATGTATCCGATCTTATCCCCAAAATGGGAGGCTTATTGAGCAGTGATGTTGGATTACTCTCACTTATGCAGATCAAAGGATAATCATGAATAAACAAGAGTTCATAGTTAGCTGAGGATTAAGATCGAGTTACCTAGGTCATCTAAGCGAAATAGTCAGTCTGAAATAGTAAACAACGTTATAAACTCATTGCATAGGACACCCCCATTCCTTATGTAAATACATGAACGAATTAGGACCACTTTGTTTGTAGCATCTTACAACAAATTGTAACAACTACAGAGTGGGCCGCATCCGATAGTGTTACCAAAATATACTATAGATCATTTTGACTATTTACTCAAACCTGATCCACTTTTATGTCTCCACATAAAGTTCAAGTATTCATATAATAGCCATGGACCTTAGTTTATTGGATTTAGTCTTTACAAGTGCAATTTACAAGTTTAATAACAACTTTATTGAAGAAATGTTAAATAACATATTTATCAATAATAGAAAATATTTAACTCTGCAAACTGCAAGTTTTAGGACATATAACCAAACAAATTCATATTGATACCTTAGAGACAATGTAAGAGGAGATAGAGTTTAAGAATAACATGGATGTTGTGAAGATGACATTGGTCTATTACACTGAATTGGGTATGATGGGAAGGGAGAAGACGAGGGCCAATGTTGACAAGACCTTATTAATTGATGTGGAGGATTTAAATTACTTCAATTCCATGGATTGGGGAAATGTACTATGGGAGAGAACATTACTTGGACTACAAAGAGGATTGAGTGGTAAGACAAAGAATGACAAAAAAAAGGTCCAAGCATAATAAGAACTACATTGTCAAGTACAACCTACTGGGGTTTCCTCATGCATTTCAGGTAATATCCATTCACTGGCCATACGAGATCTACTCATTGTAGTGTCCATGCAATTTACTACTTATGCTTGTCTTATAATCATTTATGAATTATGGTAGGTGTGGGCATACGAGATTCTTTCAATGGTTTCTGGAAAAGTTGCAACCTGACTAAATGGACATGTCGTACCTCGATTCCTGAAGTGAGAGTGTACATACTCACTGCCAACCAAAACAATAGTGCGAGACGTGTTTAAGTCCATCGAGGTTAGTGTATTACATCACAATTTACTTGGATTTAAGGTAAATGTCACATATAACTAACAAATTGTTTGTTATTTTTATAAAGACAAGGATCACACCCACACCATTGATCATGTTCGATAGGTATAGGCCATATAAGGACACTAGGGCCGATGAACGACCTATATACAGGCGCATTGATGCCGAGACGACCTCCCCACAGACACATAGATCATGTTGGGATTGGTTTCCTAATTTTTCCAGAGTCTCGTTGTTTTGTAAAGATACACATTGTTTAATGAATAAAATAATTGTTATTTAATTCTAGCATTTACTCATATTCCATAAACAAAGCTCTTTGGTTATCTTATGTGAACTTAAGCATATATATGTGATATACAAGTGGATCATGCCTTAAGTGATAACCTAAATAGGTCGTAGTATAAGGATTAAGGTGGGATACCTGATCCTGGTGACACTACGGATACAGCCTGCTTTGTAGAGGTTTGCAAGTGTTGTAAACTACTACAGATGGTAGATCCTGACCATTCATGTAGAGACGTGCGAGCGGGGGTGTCCTATACAAAGAGTTTGTATAAGACCTAGACCACGAGATGCTAAACTCTATATATAACACCGTTGATACTAGAGACTTCCATCTCACCTAAACAACCATAGTGATGGAACACGAGACATACGCAGTGGAATTAGGATTTAATTACACTTTAATTTCTTTTAATTAAAAGGAAATTATGCATGCAATTGAAGGAAAAACAGTAATTAAAAAGGGATGAGATATAACCTTTGTAGCTCCCAAACAATGCTTTTCCTCGTTGAATCTCGACCTAAACTCAAACGGACCACTACTAGATTTGACCAACTATCCTTTGGATTCAGAACCAGATTGTGGGACCTGGTGGATGAAGAAAACCAATAGAGAAAAGAGATGGAAAATAAGAATGAATTGTGGGACCTGGTCGACATTTTTACTTTTTATGATTTTTTTCGTGTTGACTAATTTTGACCTCCTGAGCATGAATCCACATTCATTTTCTCGAAATTCAAATCACATTTGAATATAAGGTCGGTCAAAGTTTGACTTTTCAAAGTCAAAAGTCAACTATTTGACTTTTTATATCTTTGACCATTTCCATTATTTTCGAGCTTCCGAATATGAACATATTCATATTCTTAATATTCAAATCACATTTAAATATTAAAGTTGTATCTCTAAACTGAAAAATCCAACCACTATATCACATATACTTGTCGGTTTCTCTCTCTTCACCTAATTCGAACAATTCGAATCATTCTATCATACTGTTCTAAGTTTATTCCATATGAGCTAGTAGGGGAACCTAATAGACCTATAGATCATGGGCTCCAATGATCCGAGATTAGCTAGCTAAACTCTTTAGACGGAGCTAATAAACATTCGTTAACTAACGGGTCATTCCACTATAGTCTCGTAGTTGCACTCCTCTCACTATAGATATATTTGTGTCCATTTGATATAACCATGATGAGTAAGCTAATCCTTCACAAGTTGTTCGTAATCTCGGCTGGGTCATAAAAACCGTTTTACCCCCAAGACTACATCTTGTTCCTTAAGTTCCACTGATCCTCTAATGAACAATTGGTTTAAGGTCCAACTTATAAACCGAATCCCTCTCGAGCCAAGGAGAGGGTGGGGCCCCTTGTTCAAGACCTGGATTCAGTACTAAAGGGAACAACCTATCTACTATCCCTATAATGGGTAGGAGTGAATTCCTTTTTGCACCCTATGTTCCCAGCTATCCACCCGATCTTACCCTTGAAATGGGAGGCTTATTGGGCCAGTGATATTGAGTTGCTCTCATCTATGCAGATCTAAGGATAATTCCGAGTGAACAGGAGTTCATAGTTAGCTCAGGATTAAGATTAAGTTACCTAGGTCATCAATTAACGAAATAGTCAGTTTTATACATAAAATGGCATTTAGAACGTAAAAAGTGACTATTTCATGGTTCAGTCTTATGCAAACTCATTGCATAGGATGCCCCCACTCACATATCTCTATATGACCGATTCAGGATCACATCGTTTGTACTAACTACAAAGTGAGCCGCATCCATAGTGTCCCCAGAATAAGGCGTCCAACCTTATTCATATACTATAGACCATTTTGTCTATATATTTGAACTTGATCCACATTTATGTCACTACATAAAGTTTAAACTACATTAAATAGCCTTAGGACCTTAGTTTATTGGATTCAAGATTACAATTTCAACAACTTTATCGAAAAACAAAATAGAATATATTTATTAATTTACAAACTATGAGTTTTAGGACATAAAATCCAACACATAGGTGACATGACTTCAATCCTGAGTGTTTTGGGAACTCCTGCCTTTGAGGGCAGTCCTTTGATTACTATGAATGAGAGTCGCCAGATTGCCAACTCAACATGCCTACCTTTTAGAGGACTTGTCTGATCTGGGAGCTGGGAACTCAATCAACAAGATGGAATTCACTCCTTTCCCGAAGTAGGGATAAGTAGAGAGATTGCTCCCTTAAGGGCTGATTCTGGGGCCATAGTGGCCACAACTTCTCTTGGGAAGAGAAGACTCAGTCATAGTAGGACTATGACTTATGTTCATTAGAGGGATCAGTGATACTTTAGAAGATAGATATAACTACATGGGCATAACAGTTATTGGCTCAGCTGTACTTACGAACGATCTGTGAAGGGTTGTCACACTGCGGATTGATTAAAATGGACACATAATATATTTGCAGTAAGAAGAGTATAGCTGTCGAACTTTAGTGGAGTGCCTGCCAGTTAACGAATAGTGGATCCCGTGACTAAAGAGTTTAGTCAGTTATTCACATATCGTTGGAGCTTCGAGCTACAGGTCTATGAGGTCCCCTTAGTAGCTCAATGGATTCAGTTGAGGATCAGTTCTTGATGTTGATTTGAAATGTTCAAATTGGCAAAAGGTATTTTGATTATATATGATATAATCGATTTGATGTATGAGATACATCTAGTAGAGAATTGATGTAAATGAGATTTACATTAAGTACCATGAAATAGAAAAAGAACTATGGTTTATATATTTCATGAGATGAAATATTAAAACTATAGGTTATAAATATAGTATGATAAGTTGGTTATCATTTATATTAGTAATAATATTAATTATTGGATAATTATTCTTTTTCTTTAATAACCAAGTGAGTGGGTGGTTATTGGAATCATGGTATCCATGAGTTTAAAAGGAAAGTGCTTTTCATATTTTAAAAAGAGGTTTTACAAACTATTGAAAAAGTTTTTTGAGTTTTCTCTCTCGCATAAAAAAAAGCTCACGTAGTCGTCAAGTAAATACAGATTTAATAAACGACGGCTGGGCAAGCTAAACGATCGTGCAATGGCATACTAAACGATCGTGCAGTATTTACTAAACGATCGCATATTTTTGCTAGACGATCGTTTGCCCAAAGTAAACGATCGTGTAGAGTTTGTAGGCAACAAACCAAGCTAAACGATGAGCTAAGCGATTGCATAACTTTTGCTAGACAGTCATTTAGCTTTATCTGAACGATTGGGCATCGACCTATATGATAGGTCTCCGCCATCTCCCACTTGCCCAGTCGTGTATGCGATCTGTGTTACCTCCTTTGTCTGCCTCATACCAAGTCCGAACAGAGCCCACCCTCGGGATTTTCACACTGAGAATACCAAGGTAGCCTTGTTGGTGGTGTTAGACTCAACTCAACACCGTCGAGGTTTTCTGAAGGCCGTTCATGCTATTGTTGAGGAGTTCATGACTGAGATGATCATTGAGGAGTTTGTGACCGAGCGCGAAGTGTTCGTGCTATGTTCAATGCTGTGTTGCAGTTGTCTAGAACAAGCATTCATGGTCACTGTATTTCAAGCGATCATACGCAACGGAGCATGGAGATTCTTCTCCGATTGTTCGTATAGTTTTCTCTTTGTGCATTTGTATTTTTCATGCTGTAATTTCTTTATGAATTGTGTAACCATTTGTTTTAAGTCGACTATAAATGTATTGTTCATTCATGATTGTGATTTGGAATAATCTTTCTTTTGCTGCTCATGGAGATCTCAGATCTGATTTCCTTCAATTGGTATCAGAGACAGGTTCTTTGATATTCCAAATTACAGATCTGAATTAAATGAATTTTTCAGTCGCGGTGGGTTTCTATATTTGTGGTTAGTCGTTTTCTGCATTTGTGGATGAATATGATAAACGTTTCGGGTTTTTTTTTTTTTTTTTTTTTGTTAAAGCTTTCGGTATTACAAAGTGTTAATTGTAAGGGGCCCTGTGTTTTTGGGCAAAATTAACATTACAATCGAGTCTGTAATTCAAAACGTTTGAGTTCGTCGAGTCGTTCATGATGAAGCTTTGGCACATGGCGATGTAGTTCTCAATGAAAAATAAGACCAAGCATTGGTCGGATCATGTAGCCTCAAGTAAATGATCATTGGGATTTTACTAAGCGATCGTTTAGTAGTTTTTTTCTAGACGATCGTGTAGTATTTTCTAATCGATCGTTTAGCTCATGCTAAGCGATGGGGTAAATTGTTTACCATATCGCGTAGCATTGGTTGCCCGATCGCATAAGCGTTGAAGGTAGGCGATCATAAAGAGAGCATGTGATGCTTGTCGTTTAGTAGAAGGCGTGCCCTAGACGATCGTGTAGTTAGCAAGCTTCATCAATTAGTTACTACCTATGCGATCGTGCGTATACAATATGGAGACGCTAGATAACTGATCGCTTAGGCGATGGTGCTTCGTGGCATCGTAGTCGCTTAGACGATCACGAAAGGCGGGCATTGTGCAGAGCGTGCTAAGCGATCGTGTACTTCAAGCTTCATCGCTTAGTAAAGGTACACGATCGTATAGTAATAGCTAAACGATCGTTTGGATTTTTCTAGATGATCATATAGTAAATACTAAACGATTGTTTAACTCTGGGAGCGTTGGTAAGCGATAGAACGACGTGTTTATTTTATCATGTAGACGATCGCGGGGTGCTTAGTACACGATGGTTGGAGAAGCGATGCTTTACCCAAGCGGTTCAAGACCCGGTTCGCCTGTTTGAACTAGAGACTCCTTGTCTTTGTAATAGTTAGCTTTCCTTTTGTGTTTTTTAAGGCAATTTTACCCGGTTCATCAAATTTGGTTGTTTATACATGTGGTGTATGGTACTTATATGTCAAAGTGTTTGTCATATAGTTAAAACCCACCTTAGGTTGTGCAATTATTCATGCATCATGTATTATAAATGTTATAATCTAGCATGAGGAAATTACTTGAAAGCATGCGCATGCATCATGAAATGTAAGAGTTGAATTTTTCATGCATTGATCATTATCATGCATCATCCTTTTATTATAAATGTTATAGTCTAAGGGTGAATGGAAGCATGTTTTACTTGTTTCATTGCGGTTTTGTATAAGTGTTATATAAAAGAAGTAGCAATGAATGGACAATGCATTGAGCATGACACTTAGGTTGTTTATAAGCATTATGAATGCCTTGCATGTGTTAACTTAGCATTTTGGTTGTTTCCGTTTATAAGTGTTATAAAGGAACTTAGATCTAAAATCAATAAATCAGAGTTGCATACAGACTTAGGGTGAACTCAAGTGTTTTAAAAGGGTTTTAAAATTGGATTGAGATAGACCTAAGTTCAAGTGGTTTTAAAGATTTTAGTAACCTAGATTAATCTTTTCAAATCGGTTTAATAGGATTAAATTGGTTGAATAAAAGATTAAATTTGTTGTAAACCTATTTATAAAGGACCTTTTGTCTAAGGTGGGTTCTGGCTAGGCTGGGGTTCTTAAGTTGACGGAAACGTAATACCCCTACCTGGGAACCTACCTGGAAATGTGAATTAGATAGATTTTCAACAAGCATGCGACGATTTAGTCAAAGACTCCGTTAAAGAGTTTAATGGATGATGATCAAAAGTTATTCAACTATCTAAGGTAAATGTTACTCTTGGGCAAACCTAAAAGTCACTTAGTTAAAATCCTTAGCCGTGTTTTTTCTAAGTAAGCTAAAACCTAGGTTATAAAATATTGAGTGAGAAGAAGAGGCATATCAGATATGTCTATGATTCCACTAACGTTTCTCCCTGTATGTTCACGCCGTGAGATTCATGCTTGGCCTCGTGGTGCCCAGGATGCATCCCCCTTCGGATGGTGTTTGCATGATTCAATATCAAGGTGGATGGAGAGAGTATTTATAATAAGTGGGTGAAGGGTGTGTGTCAACACATCCTATGGTCTCTACAGTGAGATCATTCTATACGCCCTCGTGTCGCCTTTGGAGCATCCCCCTTCGGATGAGTTTTGTGCAGTTGGTCAATATCAAGGTGAACTCCAGAAATGGATAGGGTCGCTTTAGGTTTTGCCCCAATCGGAGTTTTTCCCTTCGAATTGGCCTTTTGGGATGGACCTCTAGGGCATAAAATGGCGGGTCACACTTACGAGAGATTGTTAAGTAAGTTAATGATCTCTTAGCCAAATCAATGATGGCTAGTCGTTATAGGAGCAAGAGTTGTTCTGGTATTAATGAGGGGTTGAGAACTTCTCAATTTAGAGGAGGGATAACGCTTTTGTCCTAAACCTTTGAAGCGTCATTGTGAAACTAGATGTTACATGGGGTTCATGTTCGTTTTGCTAAAACCTTACTGGATGTTGTTTTGTTTTACAACGGGTATTTGTTTAAAGCCTAACATAGGTCAATGTCTTTTTCTTTTAAGCAAGTCGTTAGTATTACAGTGGAAAGAATCGTGTGAAATGAATTTCATGGCAAACGACCTCAATCCCACTATTCTCCAAAAGAGAAGACAAGACAGTAAATATGATTTATTGGTCTTGGAGACATGTCTGGTAGAGAATGATGATTCTGCCTGAATCCTCGATTTAGGTGCTACCAATCATGTCAGTTCCTCTTACCAAGGATTCAGTTCCTGCCAAACGTTGCCACAAGGAGAGATGACTCTTCGAGTCGGTACTGTGAGGTTGTTTCAGCTATTGTTGTAGGCAGGTTGAATTTATTTGTTGACAAGAAACGTTATCTGTTACTGGATAATGTTTTTGTAGTTTCTTATATTAAGAGGAACTTAATCTCGATTTCTTGTCTCATTGAACAATGCTACACCGTCTCATTTTCTGAGAATAAAGTATTTATTTTCAAGAATGGAATGGATATTGGTTATGGTTCAATGGAAAATAACTTATATGTACTAAGGTCGTTAGTCATAAATATCTTGTTTAACACTGAAATGTTCAGTACGGCAACAACAGCTAAAAGGCCAAAGGTTTCTCCTAAGGAAAACGCCCATCTTTGGCATCTAAGGTTAGGTCACATCAACCTCAATAGGATTGAGAAGTTAGTGAGAAGTGGACTTCTAAAGAGTTTATAAGCAAACTCCTTGCCAGTATGTGAATCATGGCTCGAAGACAAGATGACCAAACGACCTTTTACTGGAGACAGTTACAGAGCCAAGGAAGCCTTGGAGCTTGTACATTCAGACCTCTGTGGCCTGATGAATGTTAGAGCTTGAGGTGGGTATGAATATTTCATCTCTTTCATAGATGATTATTCAAGGTTTGGGTATCTCTTCCTAATGCAACATAAGTCTGAAGCCCTTAACAAGTTCAAGGAGTGTAAGGCTGAAGTTGAAAACTTGTTAGGTAAGAAGATAAAAACACTACGATCTGATCGTGGTAGAGAGTATATGGACCTCCAATTCCAGAACTATATGATAGAATATAGGATTGCGTCCCAACTCTCGGCCCCTAGTACACCTCAGCAGAATGGTGTATCAGAAAGGAGAAATAGAACCTTGTTGGACATGGTTCGGTCTATGATGAGTTATGCTCATCTTCCAAACTTGTTTTGGGGTTATGCAGTGCAGACTGCATGTTATATCCTGAATAATGTTCCCTCGAAAAATGTTTCTGAAACACCTTTTGAGTTATGGAGAGGATGTAAAAGTAGTTTACGCCACTTCAGGATTTGAGGCTGTCCGACACATGTGCTAGCGACTAACCCAAAGAAGTTGGAACCGCGTTCGAAGGTTTGCCTCTTTGTGGGCTACCCCAAGGAAACGAGAGGAAGATAGTTCTATGATCTGAGTGAGAACAAAATGTTTATTTCCACTAATTCTATCTTCTTGGAAGAAGATCACATGAGGAATCACAAGCCATGAAGTAAGCTCATTTTACGTGAGATCTCTAGTGAGACTGAGACTACTGAGGGTTCAACAAGAGTTGTTGAACGGGCCACAAATCAACAAGAGTTGATGAGGTCGAAACGTCTAGTCAACGAGCTCAAGAGTTGAGATTACCTCGACGTAGTAGGAGAATTATGAACCCACCAGTTCACTACATGGGTTTGACTGAAGCCCAAAACGTCATTACGAATAATGGGGTCAAGGATCCGTTGTCTTTTAAAAAAGCAATGGAGGATGTTGACAAAGATGAATGGGTTAAGGCCATAAACCAAGAAATGGAGTCTATGTACTTCAATAACGTCTGGGTGCTTGTTGATCCACCTGATGGGGTAAGTTCAATTGGGTGTAAGTGGATCTTTAAGCGAAAGAGAGGTGTAGATGGAAAGGTGCAAACTTTTAAGGCTAGACTCATGGCAAAGGGTTATACCCAGGTTGAAAGAGTTGACTATGAGGAAACTTTCTCACCTGTTGTCATGCTGAAGTCTATCCGGATTCTTCTATCCATAGCCACATTTTATGATTATGAAATATGAAAAATGGATGTCAAGACTTCCTTTCTTAATGGTAATCTTGAGGAAACCATCTACATGACTCAACCAAAGGGGTTCGTAGTTCCAGATCAAGAGCAAAGAGTTTGCAAGCTTAAAAGGTCCATTTATGGGCTGAAATAAGCTTCTAGAACTTGGAACATCAGATTTGACACTATTGTCAAGTCGTTTGGCTTTGACCAGAACATTGATGAGACTTGTGTTTACAAGAAGATCATCAACAGCTCAGTAGCTTTCCTGGTACTATATATGGATGATATCCTACTCATTAGGAATGATGTAAGGTATCTGACTGACATTAAGAGTTGGCTAGTTGTCCAATTCCAAATAAAAGATTTGGGTGAGGCACAATATGTTCTCGGGATCCAGATCATTCAGGATCGCAAGGACAAATGGTTAGCCCTGTCTTAGGCATCGTAGATTGATCAAATTTTGATCAGGTATAGGATGTAGGATTTCAAGAGGGGTTTGTTACCCTTCAGGCATGGAATCGTTCTATTTAATGATCAATGTCCTAAGACACCTCAAGAAGTTGAGGAGATGAGACAGATTCTTTATGCTTCTGCTGTAGGAAGCTTGATGTATGCAATATTGTGTACCGACATTTGCTATGCAGTAGGGAATGTCAGTCGGTATCAGTCAGATCCAGGATTTGATCACATGACAGCAGTTAAGACGATCCTCAAGTATCTTCGGAGAATGAGGGACTACATGTTTGTGTATGGAGATAAGGATCTGATCCTTACAGGATAAACGGACTCTTGACTTTCAAATCAATAGATATTCTCGCAAATCGACATCGAGGTCAGTGTTTACTCTGAATGGAGGGGCTGTAGTCTGGCAAAGCATTAAGCAAGGATGCATCGTGGACTCCACTATGGAAGCCGAATACGTAGCGGCTTGTAAAGCAGCTAAAGAGATTTGAAAGTTGTTCCAAATATGGATTTGCCTATCACACTATATTGTGATAACAATGGAGCTGTGGCAAATTCAAAGGAGCCTCGAAGTCATCGTCGGGGTAAGCACATAAAACGAAAATATCACCTTATAAGGGAGATTGTGCATCGTAGTGATGTGATAGTCACGAAGATTGCATCAGAGCACAATGTTGCTGATCCCTTTAAAAAGACCCTCACGGCTAACGTGTTTGAGGGTCACCTGGAGAGTCTGGGTCTGCGGGATATGCGACATCTTGTCTAAGGCAAGTGGGAGATGATACTAGGTTATGCCCTAGTTTATTGTATATTGTACATTTTTATATTGTATTGTACATTAGTCTCTTGAGTCATTAGAACAAGGGGGAGATCGTTGGGATTGGTGTCCTAATTCTCCCGGAGTCTCGTGTTTTGTAAAGATACACATTGTTTAATGAATAAAATAATTTCTATTTAATTCTGGCATTTACTCATATCCAATAAACAAAGCTCCTTGGTTATCTTATGTGAACTTAAGCATGTATATGTGATATACAAGTGGATCTTGCCTTAAGTGATAACCTAAATAGGCCTGTAGTATAAGGATTAAGGTGGAATACCTGACTACGGATACGACCTGCTTTGTAGAGGTTTGTATGTGTTGTAAACTCTACAGATTGTAGATCCTGACCATTATGTGGAGACGTGCGAGTGGGGGTGTCCTATACAGAGAGTTTGTATAAAACCTGGACCAAGAGATGACTAGACTCTAACATAATGTCGTTGTTACTAGAGACTTGCATCTCACCTAAACGACCATAGGTGACACGACCTCAATCCTGAGTATTTTGGGAACTCCTGCCTTTAAGGGCAGTTCTTTGATTAGTATGGGTGAGAGTGGCCAAATTGCCAACTCAACATGCTTACCTTTTGGGGGACTTGCCTGATCTGGGAGCTGGGAACTCAATCCACAAGATGGAATTCACTTCTTTCCTGAAGCAGGGATAAGTAGAGAGATTGTTCCCTTAAGGGCTGATTCCGGGGCTTGAACATAGTGGCCACAGCTTCTCTTTGGAAGAGAAGACTCAGTCATAGTAAGACTATGACTTATGCTCATTAGAGGGATCAGTGGTACTTAAGGAGACAGATGTAACTACAGAGGCATAACGGTTATTGGCTCAGCTGTACTTACGAGCGATCTGTGAAGGGTTATCATACTACTGATTGGTTAAGATGGACACATAATATATCTATGGTAAGCAGAGTTCAATTGTCGGTCTTTAATGGAGTGCCTGCCAGTTAACAGATGGTGGATCCCGTGACTAAAGAGTTTAGTTAGTTATTCACATACCGTTGGAGCATCGAGCTACAGGTCCATGAGGTCCCCTTGGTAGCTCAATGGATTCAATTAAGGATCAGTTCTTAGTATTGATTTGAAATGTTCAAATTGACAAGAGGTATTTTAATTATATATGATATAATCGATTTGCTGTATGAGATACATCTAGTAGAGGATTGATGTAAATAAGATTTACATTAAGTACCATGGAATAGAAAAATAACTACGGTTTATATGTTTCATGAGATGAAATATTACAACTATAGGTTATAAATATAGTATGATAAGTTGGTCATCATTTATATTTATAATAATATTAATTATTGGATAATTAATTCTTCTTCTTTAATAACCAAGTGAGTGGGTAGTTATTGGAATCATGGTAACCATGAGTTTAAAAGGAAAGTGGTTTTCATATTTTAAAAAGAGGTTTTACAAACTATTGAAAAGGTTTTTTGAGTTTTCTCTCTCACACAAAAGAAACTCATGTAGTCGTCAAGTAAATACGGATTTAATAAATGTCGGTTGGGCGAGCTAAACGATTGTGCAGTATTTACTAAACGATCGCATAGTTTGGCTAGACGATCGCTTGCCCAAAGTAAACGATCGTATAAAGTTTGTAGGGGACAGATCGAGCTAAACGATCACATAGCTTTTGCTAGACGATCGCTTAGCTTTATCTAAACGATTGGGCATTGACCTATACGATAAGTCTCTACCATCTCCCACTTGCCTAGTCGTGTACGCGATCTGTGTTACCTCCTTCGTCTGCCTTATACCAAGTCCGAACAGAGCCCACCCTCTGGATTCCCACACCGAGAATACCTAGGTAGCCTTGTTGGTGGTGTCAGAATCAACTCAACACCGTTGAGGTTTTCTGGAGGCCGTTCGTGTTGTTGTTGAGGTGTTCATGAACAAGCGCGAAGTGTTCGTGTTGTATTCATTGCTGTGTTGCGATCATGTAGATCGAGAGTTCATGGTCATTGTTGTTCGAGCGGTCGTGCGCAACGGAGCGTGGAAACACTTCTTCGATTGTTCGTTGTTGGGATTAATTTTATTGGACGCGTTTTTGTTTTGTTTTATTTTTATTATTTAAGGACGGATGGGTTTGAACATGAAATCATGCGTTAGACATAACTGATGTGTTTTCTCCCATGCGTCGAAATGATGATGCGTTAATCTTAGCATGCAATGATCACGCATTCCTATCACAAAAACGCAAGTTTCTCGGGTAATCCGAGGTCGAACACGGGGACATGTCACTCAATAATATTTGTGAGGTGATGCGTTTGAGGTGATGAATAAAAATAAAACGAAGAAGGTTTAAATGTTTTACACACTACTCCTACTCCTAACTAAACAAATTGAGCAATAAAAGACTTGCAATGAGAATAAGTAGAGATACGACAACCATTAATGCATAGTAATGTTTATTATCTAAAATCGCCCGAGTAATTCCAGCTCATTGCACTAACGCATTGCACCTCTAGGTGGTCAGCCGCATGACTATATCTCTATAGTGCATGGTTGCGCCGAGCATAAGATTATGCCTATCTCTAGGAACAATGCGAACCTTGCTTAGTGCGTTCCATCTCTTACCTTTTCAAGCAATTAGACATGGCTTTTAACTTATAGACAAGCAATGAAACATCCCATAGACAGGCGTGCTACAGCCTTCACCAAGCAAAGTGGATTAACTCACTATACTAGCACAACGCACACCTCTCGGTGGCTTGCTTCATGCGTCCTATCTCTAGGCTACACGATTAAGCATGTGATTGTCTTTGATAAATAAACGCTGAAGATAAACTATGATAGAGATGAAGATGATGAAGAAGACAATAATGAAGGAGTTAAGATTTTCATTAATCACAAAATATCTTAATATCTCAAGCTAAAATGTAATACAATACAGAGATTAGAAGGGTGATGAAGGACTCTGCGTCAAGACTGCCGGTGATGCCATGGTTGAATGGTGGAGATGTCTCTCTCGAGCTCTATCTCCGGCGAATGCTTTGATCGTCACTCGGTCTAGGTTGTGGAGATGAAGAATTCTCACTGGAAATCTCTTTTAAGCTCTCATCTGTGATCACAAACTTCTGCCTTAAGGCAGAAGCTTGGATTTCTCAAGGGCTATTTATAGAACTTGATGCCGATAGCTGTAATGATGAAGGTATGGCTCACTGCTGTTTTTGTCGTGGTATGGACATTACCACATCGCCTTATCTTGTTGATACTCCCAAGGTATGCGTCCGAGCTAAATTTAGCTGAAGTTATCAACGCGTTCTACCCATCTTGCGATCTTCTATTATGGCTATTACTCTGTGGCTGCAATCTCAATTTGGTCACCACAATTCCTATGCGTTGGATGCATGCGATTACCGCAACTTCCCTGCGTTGGACGCATGTGATTACCATCTGCAATTGCTTAGCTCATACATTTGTCTTTGCGATCGCCTGGCTTCAGCACATGCATTTGTCTACGATGGCTTATTTCAAACGCAAGCGTTTGTATCCTGCGATAGCTACAAAAATAGACACTTTGGCATGAAGTAACGCATAATATTGGGGTCATTGAGAATTTAGGTGCTTATCAATGCAATACTCAATTTTTCACAAATTCTAAGTATTATCACTGCGTTTTCTACCTGTTAGCCCTCATAATTCTAAATAAAAGGCTTATAATAACTGGCATTTCTACCAGTTATCACATTTTTCATGTTGTAATTTCTGTTTGAATTGTGTAACCATTTGTTTGAAGTCAACTGTAAATGTATTTTTCATTCATGATTGTGATTTGGAATAATCTTTCTTCCGCTGCTCATGGAAATCTCAGATCTAATTTCCTTCAGATCACACCATTATGTGGATGCTCATAGTAACTCCAGTCAATACGAAAGTCACGGACATCGATTTCACGAGCCATAACTCCAAGAGCATCAGTTTCATAAGTTTCTTACTGATAAGCGCTAGATTTACCCTCCTCATAACGAGTCTCACGAGCTCCCTACTGACGAACATGTGTCCCCAACTGAGAAGCGAGGGCTTCCTTGGTCGAATACAACCCATTCTAAGTCCATGAAGGGTGTGGGCATTCACATATCACTTCGTGACATAGACTATAGAGTGTTTATGATGGAGCATAAATTGGACGATGTACAATCAGACTTGAAAAATGTGAAGTTTGACTTGAGTGTTCTTCAGGCTGGTGTACAAACAATCACCAAGCTACCACGGTTATTGTGTTAAGTACATAATATCATCTTAAACTTATTCTAATGTAAATCTATATCATGTTTTGTTTGACCTAACATACTTTGTAAATGATATAGGTTTAAACGTGGAGTCCATCAAAACTATTGACCCCATTCCTCCACATTCCACTGAGTCCCATGACCCAACCCTTCCATCAGCCATTGAGTCCAATGACCTCATTTCTCCAATTTCCACTAAGTTCCAAGACCCCATTCCTCCACCCATCATCGAGACTAGTGACCCCATTCCTCCACCTTCCACTGAGTCATATGACTTCATTCTTCCACCTTCCACAGAGTTATATGACCACATTCTTCCACCTTCCACCAAGACTAGTGACCCCATTCCTCCACCTTTCACCAAGTCCCATGACCCCATCCATTCACCCTCCATCAAGCACATCCTCCTCTATCCCAAATTATCTACCATTCATCTTCCTATGTTGCTTCTCGATGTACCAGCCTTCCCCTAATTGATCTTACCACATCCTGAGTTGCTTCCACCACAGGCATTGAAGAAGTTCAGGATTAAGGGTGAGCCCAAGGTGAAGGGCGAGCCTATGAACGGTGAGGAGGAACAGAGATGGACAAGTAGGAAGATGAAGTCGACACAACTGTACACCCCTTCAGTTGACACGATAAGCACAACAGGATAAAATCATAAATACATTTAATTTGGTCAACATCGGATTGAAATTGTCCTCTATGACCCGACACATGCTATTCTAGAGAACTTGATGAATGAGTTCATGTTCTGGTTGACCAACGTGGATATGGGTCCTCACTAGATAGGAAATGAAGCCTTATTTAGGAGGAATTGCACGATGAAAAATTTGTTCCACGAGCTAAAGCGTGATAGTAATTGGCTTGAGAATGACTAGTTAACATCCCTTATTACATTCATATGCTTGTTAATTACTATTCCCATTTTTTGACTTAACTTGCAAACTATAGGTTCTAGATTCCTTATTCATGTTTCTCTGATAGAAGTTTATTAGCCGAACAGAGATATGTGACCTTCTTCAACTATGTCCACCAACCCTATAGACGATTGTGGTTGCATTGTTAACATCATCTTCACATTGTTAACCTCATCTTCATATCATTCTTGCTGAAGAAAATTTGACCTTCTTTAACTGTATCCACCAACCCTAAAGATGACTGTGGTTGCATGATCAAGTCCCCCGTTTTGGCATTACTATTAGATGGTACATTGTTTGGATTTTGGCAAGGCATACTCCCAACAAAATGGCCAAAATCATTTGATAAAATTGGAGTTAGTTGTTCTTCATTCACAATAGAAGGACCACTCCCTAAAAAAACTGGGTTGGTTGTTCTTCATTCACAACAGAAGGATTATTCCCTAAAACAACTGGGGTTGTCTATTTTTCATTCCTAACCTCTTCCTATTCTATCATCGCATTCTTATTTATACATGTCCCAACATCTTCTATTGTCACATTCGGATGCAATAAGTTCGCTATATTAACATCGATGTTGTCATTTTCCAGTGAGACACCCGATGGACAAACATTATGCTCATTGACATCACCTCCACACATAAGTTGGTCTAATCTCTCTGGGTAATAAAATGTTGCCCCACGTTGAATTTCTAAGATTTCCTCAAGACTTACAAATACTTACGGTCTAGTACGGTCGTACTCTGAGAGAAGAAATTTAACATCAACATAATCCATTAAGCATACTGGAGAAGAATCAATATCCATCTTATATGTCACCCTCTTTATAATCTTGAACTCTGTCGAACTAACTTGCATGATGTCAAATACAAGGTTTACCAACTTCTTATACGTCAATGTGCTTGGAACTAGCAAACCCTTCAAACGACCTTCAGTATAGCATTCTTCTGTGTCGTGCCATATACCACCATAACGTAAGAATATATACTTCTCCATTCTTCAAGAAAAACAATACAGAAAGTGAACAGTTAGGAAAATAAGTAATTGTTAAATACTTTCTATACTCGCTACTCGTTACTCGCTACACGATACTCGATGCTTGTCACTCGATACTCGATATTCTCAACTCGATGCTTACTGTTTCATAGCTCTCTCCCCTCATCCTTGCTCCACTGGGAGCTACTTGCATGTATTAGTGCACATTCACAAACTCACACTCACTCGTTCTCTTTGCTACATTCATATGTCTTGCACATCGTCAGAAAAGTAAAAAAAAAAAAAAAAGAGTAGGAAAAAGTACATTTACTTACTTAAGGTGTGAGACAATATAGTGAAATGATCTCAATGCCTTTATAACTTGATCTCCATCAAGAAAAATAGGTTTTGTGAAGTGGGTTTTTTTAAGGGAAAGTGATCTCGATTTTCTCTTTTTCTCTTTTGTGTTTCAATTTTGTTTGTTCTTAGTTAATAAAAAGAAATTACTTTACATTTCAAGAAATTGATTTGAAAAAATTATGTATATTGTCAAAAAAATTTCCAATTTGTGGAACATGAGCATTAACTACAAAGCAGGTTCCAACAACACAGAGAATTCAAAAGAATCGAATATAAAGTAATAAGTATCGAGTATGACGTGGATATGATTGAGTATACACGTGTCGATTGTAGCCGTATCGAGTGACCATGAAGCTGGATATTGAGTGACCGTGCACCGAGAAATGAGTAAATTTGTATTGGGAGGCGTGCGATGTGCATCTGTAACGGCCCGACCCCCTAGGACTTAGGTTAGATCGTTACTAAAATAAATGCATGCATAAAATTTAAAACGACGCTCAGTTATGTTGAAATAAATGTTAATTAAACAAGAGAAGTTCAAAAGACATTTATTAAATTCAATTGTTAAACAATAATAGGGTACCCATAATTCGTAAAGACTATTAAAAGTATATAAAAGAAATAATCTGTAATAATAAGTTTAAGACAGTAAAACTAAACATTAAGGGAAAAAAATAAAGACTCTAAATTTCATGATGTGGAAGCGTAAAAACTAGTCCCAGTGGCACGATCACGAATTCCACTGCGCTATCGTCGGTGCATCTCTACTCTTACCTGAAACATCAACATAAGAAAGAATGAGCATGAAATACTCAGTAACTGGGATCAGGCTAGGCATCTATGTCCTTTAGATACCCACCTACGACACACAAACAAATGGAACAAACGAGAGACTAAGCTCTATTCTATTGTAGTTAAGTATGCCCACAAAATTGGTGAACCCCAAAGAGAACACAAAACTAGTGAATCCCAAAGGAAACATAAACTGGTGAATCCTGAAGGAAACAAAAAACTAGTGAATCCCGAAGGAAACATGAACTGGTGAATCCCGAACGAAACACAAACTGGTGAGCGTCTAACTAATCAATGAGGATAATCACACAGTCTCAACGTTCTAAGAATCAACATTGTACAATTCTAGAACATACATGAAAATCCTTGATACCATGGCTTCATCACATACACATGATTATTGATAACATATCATACTACATCCATGTATACCTTACATCATAATCCCACAGCATGCAAGTATGCCTCAACACTAGCAGATCAGATATCAACATATGAAAACACATACCATCACATACTAACGATCAAGTGCCTAGGTGTATCTTTAAACAAAACAGAACCCATGCCAGAACATACTTGATTCAAGTCATACTATCATTCAACATGCTAATATTTACCATAACATACACTTATCATGTGAGCATACAAATAAAATCTGTCCCGTGGGCAATTCCAATGGTAAGATTACTTACCTTAATCGAAATTCCACAAATAAACTCCGACAACCAAACGATGGCCGCGATTTGAAGAAACGACCCTACCATACGAATACAACCATAAAATTTCAGTCTAATAATAATTGCGACACCGCAGATTCAAAACCACAACACCCCAAAAGCTTACCTAAGGAACTTGATTAACAACCACTCCAAAATCTCCTTCCAACAGATTTTAACTCCCAATGGATGACAGCTTGGAACCTTAAAGATACAAGGGTTAAGTCAACTTAATTCAGTAATCAAAGCGTGCCCATAAACCAACACTAAGGACCATAACTCTTATCAAAACTCTTGTCGAATGATCTTGAATCAGCTGGACAGTCGCTGCTGTAATTTTCCAAGCTCAAATCTAAAATCAAGATAATGCGACTAATTTAATCTTTAATCCAACTTAGTGGGCATCCAAAATCTTTCAAGAAACCCAACCACAAAATAGATCTTACCAAAATCTAAGAGTCCGACAAAGACCCACGCAACAGAAGATAGGCAGCACGGCGATGGATGGTGGAAGAACCAGCCGGAGGTGGTAGTGGCTCAAGCTGCTGGGAGACAGCAACGGAGTGCGGCGGTTAGGGGCTAGAGCGGCGGCGACGATTCAGACCGACTAGGTGAGATCCAGTGGTGCGACCGGCGGCACGCAATTCCGGTGGCTTGTGCGGCGAAGGAAGGAATGATAGAGCCGTGACGGTCGGCGGCAGGTCTGGCTCGAGCGGTGGGCGACGACACGTTTGTCGGATTTGGTAAGGAGGGTTCGCCTACCGGATCTGGGGAGGAGGATGCACCTGCCGGATCTGATGAGAAAGGCGAGTCTGGGTTGTGAGGAGGGCTCGATGGCGGTAGACGGCTGTGAGGGGCGGGGCGCTTGAGCGAGAGAGACGCTTGAAGGAGATGGGGGGGAGGGGGGTGCCCTTTTTATTTTAAAAAAAAAAACTAATAATAATAATAATAATAAAAGGAAAATAGTATAACTCTAATTAAATCCTTTCCTTAACCCATTTTATACTATTTAATTCCTTTCCTTTTTCCAAAAATAATTAATTTCTGCCATAACTTTTCAAATTGAATTTGAAAATTGAATAATTTTTGAATAATTTCCACGACAACACTTAAATCCTCGCACTTATACTTTAAATCAAAATTCCAAACATGCTCTTCAACTAAGGACAATTACTGAAAAAGTAAAAGTTTTACATTATTAATAAATAAATAAAAAGGTGTGGGATGTTACAGCATCTCAGGGGCAAATCGATAAAATCACATGCTTATAACGTACGTAGAAGGCCATTTTTTATTACTTTATCTACAGGTGGCCATTTTTCACTTGGGCCTCCCAAATGAGACCATACGTACAAAAAAACCCATGGAAAATGTCGTACTCTATGGAAGCTAACTCAAACAACCATTAATTTTGGAAGATTTTAAATACAAACAACATGTTATTACTATTGTTATTATAATTTTAATTTTCATTCAACCAAGTATGTTAATTCAAAAAAAAAAAAAAAAAAAAATCTATTTTTTGGTATTTTTTGGTTATTGTTTTTTTTTTTTCATCGAAAAGTTTTTTTCCCAAACATTTGATTGTATAATTTTAAAGTAGTGTTTATTGGCATTTATCATTGATAATCTGAAATTTTTTTATATTTTGTAAATATTTTAGTTAATTTTGTTATATTTTATTTTTTTTTTCATGGAAAAGTTTTTTTTCCCAAACATTTGATTGTATACATTTTAAAGTAGTACAAATATATATATATATTAGTGTCTATCAACGTTTGTCATTGACAGTTCTGAAATTTTGTTATATTTTGTAAATATTTTGGTTCATTTTTCAATAATTTTCTATATTTGAAAACAACTATAAAATGTAAGTGGGGAGAGGGGGTTATTTACAAAGTTTTAGTTTGTATTTAGAGTTTAAAAGTAAGTTCTCGCTTTTTTTTTATACACCAATAAAAGTTGTTTGAATCTAACAAAATTTTAATTTGCTATGTAACCCTAATGAGTTTTAGTAATTTGTTGATTACCTTGATTTTAGAGTTAAATTATCATCAAATACCTCTTTTGTGACTTATTATTATGGATTTGTGAAAGCAATTAAGAATTTATTTTGTGCATGTAAAGGTCGATTACCTTGGTTTTAAGGACGTGTCATTTTTAACTTTTTGACCAACAATAAAAATAGATTAGACAATGACATTTAAGAAAATGGACAATAATTCAGGGCTTTAATGTCGGTTTAAAACTGACATTAAAAGGCTTTAATGTCAATTGTCAACTGACATTAAAGTCTTTTAATGTTTGTTTTAAACCGACAACCGACAATAAAGTCTTTTAATGTCAGTTTTAAACCGACATTAAAGCCCATAATTCTTGTAGCGTACTAGCCCAGACAAGCGAAAGAGAAGATGAAATTTGAGGAAAATAAAGATGAAGGAGAAGTCGAACCAAACAAAGATGAGAGAAGGTGAGAGAGATGAGGGGAATAATGTGAAGCGTGAAGGGATTGAATCCCACGATGAAAGCGAATGATTGCCTTTGTTTTGATTTTAAGAAGAAAAAATCATACAGAACTAAAACAGAATATATAGAGAACATACTGTATTTCTAATAGGCTAAGCATAAAATTAAGGTTAAAGAAAAGTATTTTTGAAGACCATCTTCAAATCTTCTCCAAGTCTCTTAATGTAAAAAAGAATCTTCTTCTCTACAAATTGGACACCTCCACTTATCTTTCCTACTATATCTCTGACAAGAATCGGTTGGTGGAAACCCTTTGAAAGAGGAAAAAGGAATTGAAAAATTAAGAGAAATTTCTCTCCATCTTTCTTGAGTATATTGAAAGATTTATTTTTAGAGATTGTCTTCTTTTCACATCGTAGTTAAATAGTCTCACCAATTGCAAAGATAGTGTAATTAAGGTGAGGAAAGGAAGTTGTAACTCCCCTCAAACACTCTCTCACTCCCCTATGTAGGAGAATTAATTTTTATTTAACTTAACTTAAACTAAATTACATAAATAATAATAATAATAAATTAGTAATTAATTTAATTAAATAATAATTAATTTAATTAATTAACTAATTAAATTTAATTAACTAACTAATTAATTTAATTAAATAATAATTAAACATATTAAATAAATTTAATTTAATTTAATAATAATTAATTAATTAATCAACTATCTCATATTTAATTAAATTTATATTTAAATCATATTCAAATGTACTTCTCTCTCATACCCTATAGTTTTAATATGAATCTCATCCATATTGTTTAATATTTAATTTTTTATTTAAATATATTTAAATCTCTCATATTATATAGTTTAATATTTTTTAATTTCATACAAAATAAATTTTATATTATGCATATATATATATATATATAAACTTTATATATATATACATACACATTATAGATTGTATCATCTACAACTAACATATATTCCTTTAATCAATTTGAACATTTCAAATTCTTTTAGAACTCTTGGTCCATGTTTTACTCATTGTGAGCTAGCAGAAGGGCCTAATAAACCTATAGATTATAAGCTCCAATGATTCAACATTAATTAATTAAACTCTTTAATTAAATTAATCAACATATATTAACTATGAGGTGAACCACTATAGACCCACAATTGTACTCTTATGCACTGAAGAACCTATTGCGTCCATGGATATAATCATTTCATATAAGTCGATCATTCACGAGTTGTTCGTAATTACAACTTGGTCAAATGTTCGTTTTACCCCTGTAATTACCTCTACATTCTTAAGTACTATTGATCCTCTAATGAACAAATTGTTAATGGTCCAGCCATAAACTATGTTCCTCTTAGGCCAGTGAGAGGGTGAGACCCCTTTGTTCAAGTCCTATAATCAGCACTTAAGGGAACTACTCATCAACTTGTGAAGTTATGTTCCCAGCTTCCTACTTGGTCAAGTCTCCAAGATGATAGATTTATTGAGTGAGTGACTCGAGACACTCTCACCTGTACAAATCAAAGGATGAGCCCTCATAGGCAAAAGTTCATAAATCAGTCAAGATTGAGATCGAGTTACATATGATCATCTTATGAAATGCTAATATTTTCAGTCAACGACGTTACAAAGAGAAATCAATTATTTCATGGTCTAGTCTGATACAAACTCATTATATAGGATATCCCACTTACATGTCTCCACATAAACGACTTGGATTACATCGTTTGTAACATTTATAAAGTGGGTCGTATCCATAATGTTACTAAGATAAGACACCCAACCTTATCCATCTACTATAGATCCTTTAGATTATTACTTAAATGGAATCCACTGTACCATTCAAGTTTCATGTAAATAACCTTGAACTTTGTTTATTAGATTGAGTTATACAACATGAGGGAGAGAAATTGGTGGTTAACCCACCATTTTTAATTAACAATGAACCAAATGTTGTGTGCATTTTTTTTACCCGCCAACCAAACCCTAAGACATTCTTGTTAAAATGATAGACGAGAATTGATGTAGTTCTAATGAGGAAAAAAATCGACATTATTTACCATTCAATTTTGTATAAAAAGTGGTAATTATACTACAAAATGGAAAAGAAATAAAAAGGAAAAAAAATATTGTAGTTTATAGGGTTCGAACTTGGCTGTGCTGGAAAATTAGTGTATCGTCCTCATTTACAATAAATAGAGAAGTGTGTGTTTTGAAAAACAAAAACTTCAACAGTTTTAAAAACGTTTTTAAAATTGTAAAAACAAAAAACTCAATTGAATATCAAACTTAACCATTTTTTTAAAAAAAAAAAACTAAAAATCAACAACCAAAAATGAAAAATCAATTGGTTATCAAAGGACCCCTTATTAATTCAAAGTTAAATTATATAAATTGTGAGAACTCATTATTTATTAAAGTGATTCCAATTGATGAAGATATCTTGGGAGGTGATATTCCAAGTGGCCTACTTTTCATGATGGAGTAGGTTATAGTTTTCTTATTTGAGAATTATGATTGTCGGTGAATACAATGGATGTTATAGAAGCTATAAAATATCTTGCCTAGATGGAATTGGTGTTTCAGTGCAAAGGAGAGTCCAGTTGCCTTATCTTCATCTTTTATCTTCATCTTTTATCTTCACTCTCATTACCTCCAGCTCATAAACAATGCCATTGAGAACAGCCAGATGATCTGATATTTTTGTACCTTCCACCATTCATAAGGTGTGAAACTGCTCCTTCAGGCACAATCAATTTGAGATGCTTTTTTGCTTGATACATTGCTTCAAGTTTCTCCCAAACCTCTTTGGCTGTTGTAATTTCATGCACATTTGCAAGAACATTCTTAGCCAAATTTAGTCTGATTGCACTTGCAACTCTCAAATCCATCTCCTTTCAATCTTCATTGTTCATGTTGGATGTCTTAGAACCTTTACTGGAACCACCATTGGACTCTCCTGGACCACTATCACCGCTTAACTCTTTAGAAGCACCAAAGCTTGGTCTTCCCTTCTGTAACCCAACTTGTATTATTAGCACATTCTTGACTTGCACTTGCCACAAGCCGAAGTTAATCCTTCCATCAAATTTTCTCCACATCAAACTTTACCAAACTCATAAAGTTTGACATATCTATTTTTTTCCTAGCAAAACAACAAATAGTAAACAACTCACACTATTCACAAACACAGAGCGTATTAAGATATTCAAGAAACTACGAACCTGACACTTTGATACCTCCCACTTTTACTGCGAGAAGCAGCAGAAAAATAACAGAGAAATTAAAAGAAAACAATAAAACTGGAAATACAAGAATTTACGTGAAAAACTCCCAACTCGGAAAAAACCATGGCCTACTGTGAAAATTTGTTACCTGATCCCAATTACAAGAGCACTCTCTCAAAACTTTTAACTACTCGCGCCTTTTTCCCACTCTCCAATTAGAGAATATAAAAGGAATTAAATTAGAGTTAATACACTAAGCTTAAAGTACCCTTCTAATAATATTTTGCCAAACTGGGACAACTTGAAACTAAAGGCATAAGCTCCTTCTTCAATTTAACCGATGCGGGACAACTACCCTTCTAATAATATTTTGCCAAATCCAACAAGATAAACATGTGATATTTGATTATCAAATAGAGTAGAACGTATGCACCAATTTAATTAACTTTTGTAGAATTAGCATTAAGCAATTAAATAAAAATATTTGAGTTTGTACATTTATCTTTTTTTTATATATATATCAATTTAGGTTAGATATAAGATAATAATTAAAATGGTAATAAAACTATCAACGTTTTAATAGTGTTGTTATGAATTTCAAAAATCAAAGCCTTTTTTTAAGGCTCTTTATACACGTTATAATGGAGGAATAATAGGAATAATATTTAATTATACCAACCCAGCCAAAAGAAATAACAAAGCTTCAAAATGAAGTTTTCTCCTACTCTTTTATATTATCCTAAAATTTGTAATAAAACAAAAATTAGCTAAAAGAAGAAATATGACATGGCGTCTTTAAAAATGAAAATGAAAATCAATTGGTTAAATTAGTGGGACATACCTAAGCACAATACTCTCCTCGTCTTTATCATATAAATAAAAATAAATTTTGAAAAAATCAAATTGCTACGTCACAATATTTCATTAGGTACAATTTGAAATGCACAAAAGATGAATACATTCTACCTACACCTAAATTTTTCTAGATATTTCATAATTTGATGCATGGTAAAATAATATGTTAGTTTAGTTCATGAAATCATATGATTCTTAGATAATAATAAAAATATCGAATTACATCTAGATGATAGTTATTTTAGAATAATTATGAGTTTGAGTTTTATTAATAATTTAATTGTATGTTGATGATAGTTCAATGCATCATGATTTTAATTGATATAATTTTAAAATTTATGAATATAAATTAATATTTATCACCAATAATAACAATGTTATGACAAGAAATGAATGAAATTATATGAAATTTTTTTCTACTACAATAATATTAATATTTTTTTTCCGGAATCCAACCGATCCTACGTAAATAAACACAAAGATTGATTGATGTGAAAATTAAAATATGTACTACGACAATGTAGAAATTTCCCGTACAAATTTCTTTTATTGTTTGTCACGTATGTATATGTAAAGTCCACTAGAATTATAAAGAAAAATATTTATGAGGATAAATTTTTATGTATATAATTGTACCTGAAATTAGTCAATAATTATTAAAGTTAAAATTATACTCCTTTTGATCGGCCTTTTTTAATGTCTTTTTCTTGCAATATAGGACTCCATTTATCGATAAAAGTGTGTGGGTATATAAGATAAGGTTACTTTTCTGATGTAATATCTTATAATATCTTTTCGGTCCAATATTTTAAATTTATTCAATTTTAATTTTATACTTCCAAAGTCTAATTTTAATTTTAATATTTTTTAAATATAATTTTGAATATAATTTTTCCTTTTTTATGCTTATAAAAATTTGTTTATAAATAACGAAAAATCACTGATAAACTAATAGTGACTAAATTTAAAATTTACTAAAATTATATAGACTAAACTAAGATAATTGATAATATAAAACAGACTAAAAGATTAACAAGTTTAGCCTTTGATTTTATGTCTAGTTGATCATGAATTTAATTTCAATATCTATTAGATCCCTCCACAATTTTTAAACTATGCAATATTTAAATCTTGAACTTTTAATTTTTTGTCTATTAAAAAATAAAAATTAATTGTTCTATTAAATATAAATATAAATTTTATGCATTTGAAAAAAAAAATTATGTTAAATAAAATTCTGGACTTCATTCATGTCCAATTAGATTTTTTAATTAAAATAATATATTGAACAGACTAATAATTTATTAAATACAAGTTTGAAAATTAAAAAATTTATCTAATATAAAATTGAAAATTTATGAATTTATTAGATAAATTTTAATTTTTAAAAATATATTGAGTTCAAAATTAATCCTCGAGAGACTAAATAGACACCGTTCTAAAACGATATAAACGGTGATTTAATAAAAATAAATGAATAAAAATTGCGTCCCGTTTCATCTCTCTTTGATTGGATATTAGTTGGATGAGTTGGATGGGTAAAGATAACGTCCATATATTTGCATTGAAAGAAAATAGAAATCGATGAACATATGAGGTGTTAGGAAGTTGGGAGAAGTGGGAGACACCAAATTATTACATCATCAAACCTTACAACCACGATAGTCATAACTTTCAAAGCATATCCACACTTTTTTCTCTCTTTTTCTTTTTAATTTCTTTTTTGAAAAGTATATATATACTTAGTTATATATAATTAACATTTTCCACACACATATATATATTGTTACGGTATTGGTTAACCGACAATATTTTCTTTTATTATGTTGGATATTTTGTCTCCGACTTGGCGTCGATATTCTTTCCTTATTGGTGGAAAACTATGAAGCACAGACGCAGATACGGTTACACAATACAGATACGATCAAATACGATGATTCGTCAATTTCTAAAAAACTAAGATACAGATACGTTTAAGGATATGTCATTTTGTATATATTTTTTTAATATATATATTTCTAAAAAACGATGATACTAATACATTGAAGATACATTTTCTTTTTCTTAAAAAATATAGGATGTAGATAAATTTAGCATACAAGTTAGTAACAATAGCACAAAATAGAATAAAAACACTGAAATACAATACAAAAAAAGCAACATCTAAGATGTTGAAGTATACTAGTTAATAAAATGCAATAGAAAAGTGACCCATATTACAAAGAAGAAGAAGAAGATTAGAAGGAGAAGTGTAAAGATAAATGAAAAACTTTATCATTGAATTGTTGAAGATATCCAAATGGTTTATATCTTGGTGGACTTTATGGAGACTCAAATGTGAAGATGAAGATTAGATGATTCTAGTGTTTGGTTATTTATTTATTTATTCCTTTTAGTTTTAGACTCGAGTAATGAGCTTTTTAAATAGGTTGTTTAGTTTTAGATTGGAAAAGATTAGATGAGTTATTTGTCTTTTTTTTTAAAAAAAAAAAGGTACACGTAGAAAGAGATACGTCAAAGTGTGTGTCAGATACGTATCTGAGAAGTATCTGGAAGTATCATTATCTGATATGTGTTTGGTACGGATTTTTTGCCTCATATGAAGTATTTGTGCTTCATATGTGGCAGATTTGTTGGGCTGATCTTTTCCTTATTTGTGTTGTTGCCATTAATGTTTTCCTTGCCTTATGAGGATTGTGTTTAATTTTGTCTCATCTATGGTTTTAGGGCAGCCGTATTTTTTGTCTCAAGGGTCGATCGATTGAAAGACAGAGAGAATCTCATGTATTTTATGTGGCTACCTAACCAATGTGATATTAAAAAATCGTGCGGTTTGTTTTGAAGCTTGGTTTGTCCAAGTAGATTCTTTGTAGTTCTGTGAAAAGTATCGGTTGAGTGTTCTTTCAACAGACAGGTTAAAAGGGGTTGAAGTCATTGTTGGGACATCAGATTCAGGGGAGCCTAAATCTGCAGACTCATTAGAAGTAGTCGTAATGTTAGGGGGAGTCTAACTTGCTCACTAGTATTCAGCTATGTGTAGACTGATTCTATGTAATATTAGCTGAAGTGTATGTTGTAAAACTAAGTTACATTCTAGTGAATCTCTTTTCACCTAGGCAGAAAGCCTCTCAGACATAGATGTGATTACACTGAACTGGGTTAACAAGTCTATGTGTGCATCTCTACTTTTATTTCTGCTTGTTTGTCTTTACTTTTGTCAGTGACATTTTTCCTAGCTTGTGATATTTTTGTGAGTCACCTAATTTTCAATTGGTATTAGAGTGAGTTGACTACTTGTTCATTAAGTCCTCAATGGAGTCGATTAGGGAAGGTGAATCTACAACATGCCCACCAGTTCTTGATGGATCAAACTACTCTTATTGGAAGGCCCAAATATCTACCTTTCTTAAATCTATTGACAACAAGTCTTGGAAGGTTGTTCTTAATGGTTGGTCACATCCAACAGTTACTGACGAAGATGGGGTTGTGAGTCAAAAGCCTGAAAAGGACTGGTCTGAAGAGGAAGATCAAGCCTCTCTTTGAAACTCGCTAGCCTTAAATGCTATCTTCAATGGGGTCGATTAAAACATTTTCAGGTTAATCAATATATGTATTACTGCTAAGGAAGTATGAAGGATACTTGTTGTGGCCTATGAAGAAACATCAAAAGTAAAAATGTCAAGGTTACAACTTTTAACAACTCAATTTGAAACTCTTAAAATGCGTGATGATGAGAGTGTTGTGGAATTTAATATGTGCCTTCTCGATATCTCTAATAAGTCTTTTGCTCCTGGAGAAAAAATTGCAGAGGAGAAACTTGTTCATAAAGTGTTATGATCTTTACCTAAAAGATTCAATATGAAGATTACTGCTATAGAAAAGGTGCAAGATATTAGTACCAAGAAAATTGATTAATTATTTGGTTCTCTTTGAACGTTTGAAATGACTTTTAATGATAAAATTGAAAAAAAAAAAAGGTTAAAGGAATTACTTTGCAGACTTCAGTGAATGTTGATAGCTCCTCAAGTAAAGCCAAAGAATCTGATAAGAATCTAGTAAAATCTATATCTCTCTTAGCAACAATTTGGAAAAGCTCTCAGACGATGGGACAAGCACTTTGCCTCTCGTGGCCCCTATGTTCCCCCACATGTTAAAGATATGAATAACATCAACAGTAATAATATTTCAAGACAGGCAAATCAATTTGTCAAAAAACTGAAAGCAACAAAGGAGGCAGTGGTGGTCAAGGTGGTTACAAAAGGAACTTTAAGTATCGTGGATGTGAGTTTTTTAGGCATTTCCAGGTAGAATGTCCTTTCTTAGAAGGCAGAAAAATAGATTTTCAGCTACCTTCTCAGACGAGGAAATAGATTCTTGTAGTGAGTTAGACTATGAAGTACGTGTGTTAGTAGAAAGTATTTCTCTTGTCTATCTTAAAGACTGTAAGATATCATGTCATGATGATTCTGTTTCAAAAAACCAGTATGACAAAGCTACCTTTTCTCATGACAAATTGTCTTATGAGGAAGTCCATCGGATGTGAGTTGAAGATTTAAAAGCCTTAGCTATTCAAAAGGAGAGAATTGAGAATCTTATTGAAGACAACTGTCATCTGCTGAGCACCATATCTGACCTAAAGAAAGAGTTACAAGATACCAAGGTTGAACTTGAGATAATATCAAAATTTGTTCAGATGCTCAACTCTAACACTGTTTGATCTCAACAAAGTTCTACTTCAGGAAAGAAGATATCTGATAAACAAGGCATTGAATGTAGTAAGTCTGGGAATCGGTTCTTCAAAGGAGGATCCTCTCTTTCTAAAATATTTGTTCCCATCAAAGATATTGTGATGTATGAACCATTGTCTAAAGTGAGGGAAGGAACATCAATCCCTCAAAATCAGTATGTAAAAAGAAAGTGGATTTGTCATCACTATGAGAAGAAAATCCATATTCGACCTTACTGTTATCAATTAACAAGAAGAATGAGTGACATGCTATGGTGGAATCATCTTAGGTTCCTTACTTGAGGTAGATATGTTCAGAAATCCAAAATAGAGTGAAGGGTGAAAAAAGGTCACCCTAAATCTGATATTAGATGTCAGGTTGCTTTCACTTGTCTTCGTGTCTCATCAAAGAGGACTGGTACTTCGATAGTGGGTGCTCAAGACACATGACAGGTATGAAATATTTTGTTAAAAATATTCAACCCTATGGCTTTGATCATGTTGCATTTGGAGACGGAGCAATGGGAAAGGTTCTCGGTAAAGGGCATCTGGCATTTCCTGGTCTTCCCTCTCTTGAAAATGTTATTCTTGTTGAAGGATTGACTGCAAATTTAATCAGCATAAGTCAACTATGTGATCAGGGTCTTTTCGTAAATTTCTCTAAAGACAAATGAACGTGACTATCATGACAGGTATGCGTTCATCTGACAACTGTTATCTTTAGACTCCTAATGTTTGTTCTGATATCTATCACACAACTCGAAACAATGGTGGTGTTATTTGGCATAAGCAATTAGGTCATGTTAATATTTGCTCTATCAAAAGGGTTATGTCTGAAAAGGCCATTATAGGGATACACTCCTTATCTGAAGAGGGAGAAGTAGTGTGTGGTGACTGTCAAGCCGAAAGACAAGCTAGAATTGCTCATAAGAAAGCACTTTCTTGTACTACCAATCGAGTGTTGGAATTACTACAAATGGATCTGATGCGGCCTATGCAGGTGAAAATCTTAGATGGTAAATGATATGCTTAGGTCTGTGTTGATGATTTCTCTGGTACACATGGGTGCGTTTTACCAGAGAAAAATCAAATACTTTTTAAGTTTGTCGGACTTTATGTATTCAACTTCAGAGAGAACCAAAGGTACAAATTCTAAGGGTTAGGATTGATCATGGTAAAGAGTTCGAAAACTCTCAATTTGAAACCTTTTGTAATTTAAGGGGTATTCAACATGAATTTTTCTCTCCTATGACTTTTGAGTAGAATGGTGTGGTTGAAAGAAAGAATCGTACACTTCAGGAAATGGCAAGGACAATGTTGCATGAAAAATGTGTGCCTCTGTATTTTTGTGTAGAAACCCTGATTATAGCTTGTCACATTTACAACCGAATTCCTATTCGCCCTGGTATTCTGAGTACAAACTATAAAATCTAGAAAGTGAAAGGATGTGTGTGAATACCCGAAGTGGAAGCGGATCGTAGTCCCAATTTAATTTTACAGAATGTGTAAATTACAGAGGACGGAAAACAAAATATACAGTTCTAATTAAGCATGCTATATAGAAGCATGATGTATAGAAAATTAGAAGAATCAAAGGATCGAAGAACATTTACCCTTGAAAACTAATCTCTTCACGATCCCTCTCCGGTCACAAACTCTTCATTCTCCCATAAACTCAGGAATGCCCAAAAGTACAATGACAAAAATTTTCGAACATCACTACAAGTAAATCCTTGTTATTCTCAAGGTACAGAAACAAACAAAATTATGTGGGCATGCTTGAATTAATTTTTGGTAGGGAGAAGTCCTTTTTTGAGAGAGTTCAACATAGAGAAATCACACAGAGTCTAAGAACAGTCTTTCTCTTCCAATTACAAGAAGAAAAAGATCTCCCTATAACCATTTTGCTACCCACGATCAAAATGAGAAAGAAAGGGAGAGGGGTGGTTATCTAATAACTCCCTTCCATAAACCAATTTAAATTAAAAGGATTTTAAATTGAATTAATATATATATATATATAACTAATTTATTAGATATAATAGGGAACTTTAATAATAAAAAAATTAAAAATTGGGTACGTGTTCCTAGGTTTTGCTTTTTTGCAAACATGTAAAAAGAACTTCCGCTTGAAAATTTGATTGCTATCTGATTTCTATGTGATTGTTATGTGATTGCTATTTGATTTCTATATGATTACTATGTGATTGTCACACCTGCAATTATAAAAAAGTTGAAGTCATGATTTTGATTTCTTAAAATGTATTTGCCATACAATGCAATTTCTCTATATAATATATATTTAAACCATATGTTATATCTAATATAACACATAACCTATAGTTTATATTATATCATATATAATGTAACCTGTAGATTATTATTCTATTATTTAATATGAATCATATTCATACTAATTAACATTTGAAAAATATTCAAATATTTATTTATTTCTCTCAAATAAAACTTTATATTATAATATATCATATACATTATAATAATATATCTTATATAATTAATTCCATTTATTAATTTGAACAATTCAAATTAATCCAAAATTAATTTGATTCTCACTAATTCTTATTGAGCTATGATAACTTGTAGAAATACAAGTTATTGTCACTCAAAAGTTGGAACAATTAGGATCTTTAATGATAAAATCTCATCATTCTTAGAGAAAACGCATGGAATTACTCAAACACTACCAAACTCGTGCAAAAGAGTGTTTATTACTGAAATACTACGGCGCTAATGCATAATATTGCAGGATTTCAACAAAGATTCCAAGTGTCGCAGGCAACGTCAACGCATAGGCATGCGTCGGAGGGGTTTCAACGTAAGAAAGATTCATTGATTCAGGCTGTTTGTGTCAAATCATCACTTGCAAGCATGGGCATCTGCAACTGGCAACATCTGAAAAGTATCTAAGTGTCAGGCGGCTGACCAGGGTATGGAATTTAATGTTGCCTCATCATCAAGCTGATAAAGAACAACGGTATAAATAGAAGAAATCCCACCAGATGAGTGGATCTTAGCTCAATTTAATTATAAAATTTAGAGACTTAGAGTCGTGCTGCTGTGACAAGAACACAAGAAGGAAGAGAACTACCCTCACCGTCGATCAAGAAATGGTGAAAACTTAGCTCGAGAGAGAATTTTCTTCCATTTCTTCTATAAGTTGGTTGTACACAAATTTGAATTGAGCCAAAGAGGACAAGAGATTGTACTCTGCAGCTTGACTCCTTTCTTTTCATCTGAATTATAGTTCTCTTCATCTCATTTGATTGAGTATTGATCTTGTAAAGACAATCGGTTTCTTTATGAATTCACATATTTGATCTACTACACTTCGCCACTGTTTATTTCTTGCTTTACGTTAGATGCATCTATAATTTCATGCAAAATCCATTTCTAAATGCCTAAGCCAACTAAATCACTTGGTAAAAGCTACCTTAGCTTGAATTATTCGAGAGAATAAGCAAGCAATCATTAAGTTAGAAACACTTGGTACATTTAGAGATAGACGCACTAGTGTTTTATTGCATTCTATGACTAACGCATACATCCTAAAGATAGGGAATTGTATGACATTCGCATTGAGAAGTGTTGAATAGAAAGTAAGTAGAAATCTAACGCATAAACGAAGATAAACAAGTCATTTCATCCACATCACATTCTTGTACGTGTACATTTCACTTATATCGGCGCATATCCCCTACACTAGACACCATTTTCACACGACCCACTATTTTCTACTTGACCTTTTTGTATCTTCTTGCACGCACACAGCAAACTTAGTGTAGATAACTCATTCCACATTCACTTAGGATACTTCTACATCAGCTACAACACAAGCTCTGCATTAGCTTTAATCTGAATCCCTGAGTTTGACCCTGGACTTACCAGGAACCTGAGTTGGATTTATACTTGGATTTGATTCAGAAAAGAAAAAAAACCTGAACGCATAAAGAGGAGTGTCATGCATCCCTTCACACATCACTAACGCATCAACACATCACTCACATTTGCACTTATTTTTCCAATTACGTCATACAATACACTCCTAAGCTCGCATCACGAATTCAACGAACAAGCTAATAAGGAGACCTTATGGACTTATAGATTTAATCTTAAATGGTACTCGATTAATTAATTAAACTCTTTAATTAAATTAACCAACTTCCATTAACTATTGGTCACTCCACTAAAGACCGACAACTGCACTCTTCGCACTATAGATATATTTTTGTGTCCATTGAATATAACCAATCAATGTTGCATTGACCCTTCACAAATTGCTCGTAAGTACAATTGGGCCAAAATTACCATTTTGCCCCTATAGTTACATCTAACTCCTTAAGTACCATTGATCCCTCTAATGAACAATAAGTTATAGTTCAACTAAAAGCGAACCCCTCACAGGCCAAGAGAGTTGTGGTGCCACATTTTTCAATCCACGAAATCAGCCCTTAAGGGAGCAATTTCTCTATTTACCCTGACAATAGGGAATGAGTGAATTATTTCTTGTGTAGCTACGTTCCCAGCTCCTCAATCAGATGAACCCCCAAAATGGAAGACATATTGAGTCGGCGAAATTAGCCACTCTCACCCATACAAATTAAAGGGCCGCCTCCACAAGCAGGAGTGCACAACTCACTTAGGATTTAGGTTAAGTCACTTATGGTCATCCTAGTGAAATGTAAGTCTCTTCTAGTAACGGTGTTATATAGAGAGACTATTCATTTCGTGGTCCGGACTTATACAAACTCTTTGTATAGAATACACCTGCTATATGTCTCCACATGAATGATTAGGATTAGATTGCTTGTAAAACTTTACAACAATTATAACAACTACAAAGCGGGTCGTATTCATGGTGTCACCAGGATAAGGTACCTAACATTTTCCATCTAATGCAGACCTTTCGGGTTATCACTTAAACATGACCCACCTATATGTCTCGACATACTTGTTTAAGTTACAACAGTTAACCTTGGATATTAGTTTATTGGTTTTTATGGGTAATGTAACTAAATATCGAATAAAATACCTCTTATTTTATTAGATAAATAAAATTTTGTACAATACAATTACAAACTATAAAACCTCGAAATTTAGGGCATCAACCCCAACAATCTCCCACTTGTCTTAAAGCTAGTAGGGTGCACAAGATAAAAGTACAAACAAGTACAACAATACACAAAAAAGAAGAAATTAGGGCATAAAAATACACGTCTAGTAAAATCTCCCACTTACCCTAGACTAGATTCGACTTGTTTTGTAGACCTAGACTCTTTAGGTGACCCTCAAACACCTTAGCTGTGAGGGCCTTTGTAAATGGATCAGCAATGTTGTGCTTTGAAGCGATCTTCGTGACGATCACATCCCCTCAATGCACAATCTTCTGAATTAGGTGATATTTGGGCTCAATGTGCTTTCCATACTTGTGGCTTCTAAGATCCCTAGAATTAGCCATAGCACCATCACAATAAAGTGTGATGGGCTTTGACATGTCTGGAACAACTTTCAGATCAGTCAAGAATTTTTTGAGCCAAACAACCTCATTGGTAGCTTCACAAGCTGCTACATATTTTGCCTCCATGGTGGAGTCAGAGATGCACCCTTGCTTAGTGTTCCTCCAGACTACGGTTCCTCCATTAAGAGTGAACACTAATCCTGAAGTGGATTTCCTAGAATCTCTATGAGGCAATGTACCTTGTAAGGATCAAATTCTTAGATCCATACACAAGCATGTAATCCTTCGTTCTCCTAAGATACTTTATGATGGTTTTAACAACAGTCCAATGATCTAATCCTGGATTAAACTGATATCTACTAACTATCCCTACTACAAATAGATGTCAAGTCTAGTTCATAACATCGCATACATCAGGCTGCCAATAATCAATGCATAGAGGATCCATCTCATCTTCTCAACTTCTTGAGGTATCTTAGGACGCCATTCCTTAGACAAAGAACTCCATGCCTGAAAAATAGCAAACCTCTCTTGGAGTTTTGCATAGAATACTTGACAAGTTTTTTGCAATGTATGATGCTTGAGACAAGGCCAGCGATTTATTCTTACGATCCTTAGAGATCTGACTGCCCAGAACAAACTATGCCTCTCCTAAATCTTTCATTTGTAATTGGGCTGCCAGCCACTATTTTAGGTTAGTTAGTAAACCTACATCATTCTCAATGAGTAGGATATCATCTACGTACAACACTAAGAAAACTACTAAATTGTTGATCATTTTCTTATAAACACATAGCTCATCAACATTTTGATTAAAGACATAATATTATATCTCAGTATAAAACCTTATATTCCAAGATTGAGAAGTTTATTTCAATCCATAAATGGACTTATTGAGCCTGTAAACCTTTTGCTCTTGACCTTGAGTTATGAATTTCTTTAGTTGTTGCATAAAGATGGTCTCCTTAAGATTGCCATTAAGAAAGACAGTCTTGACATCCATTTGCCAGATCTCATAGTCATAATATGTGGCAATGGACAAGAGTATCCGGATAGACTTTAACATGACAACTGGTGAGAAAGTCTCCTTATAGTCAACTCCCTCCACCTGGGTATAACCCGTTGCCACTAGTTTAGCCTTAAAGGTTTGCACCTTACTATCTGCACCCATTTTCCTTTTGTACATCCATTTACAATCTATAGTGTTTACCCCATCAGGTTGATTTACAAGATCCCATACTGAATTGAAGTACATAGACTCCATTTCGAGATCCATGACTTTGACCCATTCATCTTTGTCTACATCCTTCAATGCTTGTATATAGGACAATGGATCCTCAATGTCGCCATCGGGTAAGATGGTTAGAGTTTTTGTTAAACCCATATAACGAATAGGTGGGTTCAAAACCTTTTAACTACGTCAAGGTTCCCTCAACAGTTGAGGTGGATGTGACCTACTAGATGAACCAACATCAACAACTCTTGTTGATGTACCTAGCTCTTCAACAACTCTTGTTGAAGGTCAATCGTTTCTCTAGAAAGCTCATTTAATACTATCTTACTGCCCGATTTGTGCTCCCTGATGTGGTCCTCTTCTAAAAATGTAGCGTTTGTCGACACAAACACTTTATTATCTTTAGGATCATAGAAGTAACTACCTCTCATTCCTTTAGGGTAACCTACAAATGGTATAATTTTGAACGAGGTTCCAATTTCTTAGGATTAGTCTCAAGCACGTGTGCTGGACAACCCCTAATCCTAAAATGATGTAAACTACCTTTATGACCATTCCATAATTTCGAAGGTGTTTCAAAAACACTCTTGGAAGGAACACAGTTCAAAATATAAGTTGTAGTCTGTACTACATAACCCCAAAACGGATCAAGTAAGTAAGCGTAACTCATCATAGACCGAACCATGTCCAACAAGGTTCGATTTCTCCTTTCTGATACACCATTTTACTGAGGTGTACCAGGTGCTGAGAGTTAGGATATAATTCCATGTTCTACCAAACAGTCTTGGAATTTCAAATCCATATACTCTTCAACTCGATCAAATTGAAGTGTTTTAATTGTTTTACCGAATGCATTTTCAACTTCAGCCTTATACTCTTTGAACTTTTCAAAGGATTTAAACTTATGTTGCACTAAGTAAACACACCCATACCTTGAATAATCATCATTGAAGATGATGAAATATTCAAACCCTCCTCTTGCCTTAACATGCATAGGACCACAGATGAGAATGTACAAGTTTTAAGGGTTCTTAGGCTTTATAACCTTTTCCAATAAATGGTCTCTTAGTCATTTTGCCTTCAAAGCATGACTCATATACTAGTAAAGAAATTTCTTCTAACTCACTTAGAAGTCCGTTCTTAACCAATCTCTCAATCTTACTGAGATTAATGTGTCTTAATCTTAGGTGCCAAAGACAAGTATTATCTTTAGAAGAAGCTTTTTGTCTTTTATTTTGAGTTACAACAATTATGAACATTTTAATATTAAGAAGGGTCTTAGATGCTAACGACCTTAGTACAAAAAGGTTATCTTCGAGATTAGCATAAAAAATTTGAACACCATTCTTATTGATAAACACTTTCTTCACATTAAAAGATAAGGAATAGTTTTGTTTTAATAAGCACTTTACAGAAATCTATTGGGTTTTATGTCCTAAACCTTATAGATAGTAAATGTAAATAATTGGTTGTCATCAATAAAGTGTTATCAATGTTATTTCAATTAATTTCAACAATTCAAATTAATCCAAATTTGATCCTCATTAAATCCCTATTGAGCAACAGAAGGGACCTCATGGACATGTAGTTTGAAGTTCCAATAGTACTTGAATAATTAATTGAACTTCCTTAATTAAATTATCCAACATCTATTAACTGTCGGGCAGTCCACTAAAGACCGACAGCTACACTCTTCGCACTACAGATATATTTCTGTGTCCATTGGATATAGTCAGTCAACAGTATGATGACCCTTCACAAATTGCTTAAAAGTACAACTGAGTTAAAATTACCGTTTTGACCATGTAGTTACATCTAACTCCTTAAGTACTACGGATCCCTCTAATGAACAATAATTCATAGTCCAACTATCACTAAATCCCTCTGGCCAAGAGAGGGTGTGACCACATTATTCAAACCTCGAAATCAATCATTAAGGGATTAATTTATCTACTTACCCCGACATCATGGAAGGAGTGAATTCCGTCTTGTGTAGCTATGTTCCCGACTCTCCAATCAGATGAATCCTCAAAATGGTAGGCATATTGAGTCGGCGATCAGGCCACTCTTAGCCATGCAAATCAAGGGACCGCCTTCATAGGCAGGTGTTCACAACTCACTCAGGATTAAGGTCATGTCACTTATGGTCATCATGGTGAAATGTAAGTCTTTACTATTAACAGCGTTATATAATGCGACTAGTCATTTTGTGGTCCAGTCTTATATAAACTCTTTGTATAGGATACCTCCGCTCACACATCTTCACATGAATGATCGAGATCAAATCATTTGTAGCACTTTACAACACTTGTAACATCTACAAAACGGGTCGTATCTGTAGCGCCACCAGGATAAGGTGTTCAACCTTATCCATCTACTACAGACCGTTTAGATTATCATTTAAACATGATCCACCTATATGTCTCTACATACATGTTTAAATTACATAAAATAATCTAGGATCTTAATTTATTGGATTTAGTAAATGCTCATAAAATAATAATTATTTTATCAATAACAATTTGTTTGTACAATGTTTACAATCTATGTGAATACAAGAGAGATTTAGGACTCCAATCCCAATAAAGACCAACTGAAGCAAAAGCACTTTTAAATCATGAGATGTTTAAAACTACTAATACTCAAACAAAAAGGCAAAGAATTTCTCCAAGTAACAATAATACATATCTTTGGCATTTGAGATTAGGACACATAAATCTCGATAGGATCGGGATATTGGTAAAGATTAGACTTCAAAGCAAGTTAGAAGATGATTCATTACCTCCATGTCAATCCCTGTCTTAAAGGAAAAATGATTAAAAGACCTTTTAGTGGAAAAGGTTATAGAGCTAAAAAGCCCTTAGAGCTCATACATTCAGATCTTTATGGTCCAATGAATGTAAAAGCTCGAGGAGGATACGAATACTTCATCTCTTTCATAGATGATTATTCGAGGTATGGTTACTTATACCTAATGAAACATAAGTCTAAAGCCCTAGAAAAGTTTAAGGAGTATAAAGTTGAAGTTGAAAACATGTTAGGTAAAATGATTAAAACACTTTGATCTGATCAAGGTGGAATACATGGATTTAACATTCCAAGACTATATGATAGAACATGAAATCTAATCCCAACTTTTAGCACCTGATACAGCTCAGCAAAACAGTGTATTAGAAAGGAGAAATAGAACCTTGTTAGATATGGTTCGTTCTATAATGAGCTACGTTCAATTACTTAGCTCATTTTTGGGGTATGCAGTAGAGACTGCAGTTCACATCTTAAATAATGTTCCCTCGAAGAGTGTTTCTAAAACACCTTTTGACTTACGGATGGGGCGTAAACCCAGTTTACGTTAATTCAGAATCTAGGGTTGTTCTGCACATATGTTCGTGACAAATCCTAAGAAGTTGGAACCTCGTTCAAGGTTATGCCAATTTGTTGGTTACCCTAAGAAAATGAGAGGTGGTTTGTTCTATGACCCTCAAGAAAACAAGATGTTGGTATTGGCAAATGCTACATTCTTAGAGGAAGACCACATGAGAGATCATAAACCACGGAGAAAACTAGTATTTAATGAAGCTACTGAAGAATCAACAAGGGTTGTTTATGCAGCTAGTCCTTCATCAAGAGTTAATGAGGAAGTCAGCGCTTCAGGTCAGTCTCGTCCTTCTCAATTGTTGAGAGTGCCTCGACGCAGTGGGAGAGTTATATTACAACCTGAATGCTACTTGAGTTTAACTAAAAACTCAGGTGTCATACCAGATGATGGCATTGAGGAACCATTATCCTATACACAGGAAATGAATGACGTAGACAGACTAATGGGTCAAAGCCATGGACCTTGAAATAGAGTCTATGTACTTCAATTCAGTATGGGAACTTGTAGATCTACCTAAAGGGGTTAAACCTAAAGGATGTAAATGGATCTAATAAAAGAGAGATATAGCTGGAAAGGTAGAGACTTTCAAAGCTAGACTTATAGCAAAGGGTTGTACTAAAAGGGAAAGGGTTAACTACGAGGAAACTTTTTCTCCTATTGCTTTACTTAGGTTTATAAGAATTCTCTTATCCATAACCACATATTATGACTATGAGATATGGCAAATGGATGTCAAGACTGCCTTTCTGAATGACAATCTCGAAGAGAGCATCTTTATGTCTCAGCCCAAGGGGCGCGTAACCCAAGGTCAGAAGCAAAAAATTTGCAAGCTGAATCGATCCATTTATGGGTTGAAGCAGGCGTCCAGATCTTGAAACATTAGATTTGACACTGCCATCAAATCTATTAGTTTTGATTAGAACGTTGATGAACCCTGTGTCTACAAGAAAACCATGAACGGTAAAGTAGCTTTCTTGGTACTTTATGTGGACAATATCTTACTCATTGAGAATGATGTAGGGTACCTTACTGATATTAAGAAATGGCTAGCAGCTCGATTTCAAATGAAATATTTAGGAGAGGCACAGTATATAATTAGGTCCAAATTATTAGGGATCGTAAGAATAAAACACTGGCTTTATCTCAAGCAACTTATATCGACAAAATGTTGACTCGATATTTGATGCATAACTCTAATAAGGGATTATTACCTTTTAGGCATGGGCTTCACTTGTCTAAGGAATAGTGTCTTAAGACACCTCAAGAAATTGAGGATATGAGACGTATTCCCTATGCCTAAGCTGTGAGTAGCTTAATGTATGTTATGCTTTGCACTAGACCAGACATTTGTTATGCAGGGGGAATAGTCAGTATGTACCAATCCAATCTAGGGTTAGACCTCCGGACTGCAGTTAAGAATATCCTCAAGTATCTCAAATGAACAAGGGACTATATGCTGGTGTATGGAGCTAAGGATTTGATCCTTATGGGATACACCGACTTTGATTTCCAAACTGACAAGGATTCTAAGACATCTATGTCAGGATCAGTGTTCACCCTAAATGGGGGAGCTGTGGTATGGCGTAGCATTAAGCAAGGATGCATTGTAGACTCTACTATGGAGGTTGAATATGTAGCTACTTGTGAAGCAGCAAAGGAAGCAGTTTGGCTTAGGAAGTTCCTAAGTGATTTGGAAGTCGTTCCAAACATGGACTTGCCAATCACCTTATACTGTGACAAGAGTGGGCAGCAGTCAACTCTAAAGAGCCTCGCAGTCAAAACATATTGAAAGAAAGTATCACTTGATACGGAAGATTTTGTAACAAGGAGATGTGATCATCATAAAAATTGCTTCAGAGCATAACATCACTGATCCATTTACAAAGGCTCTCTCGGCTAAAGTGTTCGAGAGTAATCTAGAGAGTCTAGGTCTGCGAGACATGTACATTGTATAATCTAGGGTAAGTGGGAGATGTTTAATGGATATATGGATGCCCTAGTTTATTGTATTTATTTACCACTTTCGTTGTTTTGGATTATTAATATTCTGTACATCCTATTAACTAAAGTTTTACTTTAAGTGGGAGTTTGTTGGGTTTTATACCCTAAAACTCGTAGATAGTAAATGTAAATAATTTATTGTCATCAATAAAGAGTTATTGATATTATTTCAATAAGTGTTATTAATTGTGTTGTATCTTTTTGTCTTAATAACCCTAAATCCAATAAATTAACATCTTAGGTTATCTTATGAGTCTTGAACTGTATGTGGAGACTTACAGGGATCAATGTTCAAGATATAGCCTAAAGGGTCTATAGTATAGCGATAAGACTGAGTACCTCATCTTGGTGACACTATGGATACGACCCACTTTGTATATGATACAAATGCAATGATCTAACGTGTTCATATAAGTGACATGCGAGTGGAGGTATCCTATGCAATGAGTTCGCATAAGACCGAACCGTGAAATAGTTACCACTAGATGTAACTCCGTGACTAGTTAGGTTTCTATTTCAATAGGATGATTTATGCAATTTAGTCTTAATCCTGAGTCTATTATGAACTTCTGTTCATGAGGTATTTTCCTTTGATTGTATAGGTGAGAGTGGCTAGTTTACTGACTCAATATGCCTATCATTTTGGGGACAAGACCGAGCGAAAAGCTAGGAACATAATAATATAAGATGGATTTCATTCCTTCCTAACTTTAGGGTAAGTAGATGAGTGTTCCCTTAAGTTGTGTCCCCGGGACTTGAACAAATGGCCTTACCCTCTTACTGGCTTGATAGATGTTTCTCTTTAATGGTTGGACCATAAACAGGTTGTTCAATAAAAGAGCACTAGTACTTAAGGATACGACAACCTAGGGTAACACAGTACTTTGACCCAACTGGTGTTACGAATACTTCTGAAGGACTAACTTGCTATTATTGGTCTATATTCGTGGACACAGAAATCACTACAAGAAATTTGGGCTTTAATGTCAGTTGGAAAAACTAAAAATGGATGTATAATGTAGGTGTTTTTTAAAAAAGCAAATATCTAATGTCAATTTTAAACCGACATTAAAGATATATTTTAATTAGGCTACAATGTCGGTTTAAAATCGACATTTTAAATGTCCATTTATTTTTTACCTTTAGTAAAAAAATATCTTCTATTTAATCTCTCTATCTTTTTCTCTTTAATTTCTCACTTCTCTCCTCCAAACCCTCTTCCATTTGACCAAATCTCACTTCTTTCCTTTCTCACTTTGTTCGTGGAGGTTTAATCTCACTAATCATCAGCAACTTTGTCATCTTTAGAGTAAGCAAACATGGTCCGACGTCGGTCAAATCTGCGGTCACCAGCTCTGTTGTTAGGTCTACAATTAGATATGCAGTCATCAGCTCTGTCGTCTCACTATTCATCAACTCAGCCGGTGTCGATCAAATCTCACTGTTGATATCGCTCGTGCAGCTCCAGTTAGATCTCAGATCATGCATTCGGTATCATCGTTCATTGTTCAGCTCGTTGTCAATGTCAGATCTACAGATCCGATCGTGGGTTTTTCAAATCCAGTTGTCTATTTGTCGATCTACTCATGGGTCTTCAAATCTGGTCGTGCAAGTTCGTTTATTTGTATTTCACGACCTATTTTTAGGTTAGATCATTGTTTAACTGAGAATTTCTTAACTTCGCTGGCTGGAATGGATTATGTAGATGGATGAATGGTGGGTATTTCGCCAGCAGCAACTGCAATGGACGGTGCTGGCAGTGGTGATGTTGCTGTTATAGAGTATGAGACTCTGTTTTTCTCTAAATAATGAAGGTAAGACATTTTGGGTGTTTATGGGAATGTGGTTTTTTCTTTTTTAGAAATATGAGGAAATGGGTTTTGTTTGGATGCAAGTTTAGCATTGTTGAGGATTCGTGAATGAATTTTATGTAGGTCAAATGGATGTATGGACAATTTGAATGAACAAATGAATTAATAAACAAATAAGTGATTCATATTTTGCTTGACTGAACATATATTTCTAGTTTTAACTTGCTCGGGACGACCAAGAGCTAAGTTGGGGGTATTGTCATAAGTCTTGAAGAAAGTTATGTTCTTAAAGTTAAATCCCTCAATTTTGTACTATTAGTTTTCTTTAAATGCCAATTTTATAGGTAAAATAGTCCCCATAGCATTTTGGAGTCATTGTATGAAATTTGGACTAAAAAGGATAAAACAGGACCAAGAAATCATCTTAATTGAAGAAGTCAAGTTAATTACCAAAATACCACTGGAAGCAGTGTCATGACCCTCCAACCAGCGTTGAGCAACGTTGAAAGACAAAAGCATGCATAATTTGGCCATACAGAGCAGCATCACAATGCTACCTAACAGTGTCACAACACTACCTAACAGCGTCACAACACTATGAACTTTGACGAAAACGCGTGCATTCATGCACCTTGTGCAATCTCGTTACGCCAGCATCACACCGTTCACCCAACGCTTCTTGGATTTTTTTGCGTAATAGCGTCGCAACCCTATCCTCAGATCTGTGACGCTACCCCTACAAATATAAAATGATTTCTTTCATTTTTTTTAGCAAGGGAGGTAGAATTTCGTATGCAATCCGATGTTTCTCTCCAAATTTCTTTATCTCCTCTGTAATTCTATGTCAATTAGGTTAGACTTTTCATTTTATTTTTGGATTGTAAACAAATGATTGGAATTTTGTCATGGATTTGTCTATGGATTTATGAGGTAAACCTTCAATCTTGTTTCTAATTCAAGAATTCTTTGCATATTTCTTGAGATTTCTGCTCTTCTTTGACTAATTGCAATCTGAATTTATTCATCTTTTAATCAATTTGAACTTCTAAAAGCATGTTTATGGATCTTTATCTCATGAGCATGTAATGCTAAGACTCTTAGTTTTGTTACAATCTTGCTTGAGTATGTTGATTTAAAATGTATTCTGGCATAAGAATGTCTAGCTAAGATTTACTAAGTGGCAATAGTTAATTGTGTATTTGATGACGATTCCTAGAATACAATAATTGCTAGATTCAAAGATAATTTCGATTAATTGAATATGGTTTTCTTAACAATTAATCGACACAATCGAATCCTTAAACATAATGCACATGTTTTTAATTTTATATGGCCGCTGTCGAACCCTATAAAAGATATAGGTTGATTAAGGTTAGGTTTTTCCAACTTTAATCGATGCTTATGAAGCTTTCTTGATTAGATTTTTTATAGTTGTCCGCCATTGTAGAGGCTAGCTTAGAAACTAGATTGGCCAATCTTTGTTACATTTATCCTCTATCTTTCAATTTCAAGCATGTTTCTTGTTTTATCAAAATCCAAAACCCCCTGTTTTTATCGCTTTTATAGTTGAATTTAGCTTAAGAAAAGATTAGACGTCAGCCTCCCTGTCGATCAACCCCGTACTTGCCGCTTATGCTACTTGTTAGTATAAGATGTAGTTTTTGGTGATTTATAAATATTTTTGTTTTGGTTTGGAATTGGATTAACGACATTGATTCAGAGTTGAATAGAGGATCCTTAGATGTATAAATCTTTTGAGAAATTAAAATAATTTTTATAGGGTAAGTTGCAAATTTTGATTTTCCCCCTTTCTTTTTGTAATTATAATGAATTTTAGTTTATATTTGCTTAAAAGTTTTAAGTAACTTCTAAATCATTATATAATATGCAATTGTACTTCAGTAAGTTTTTTCCATTAATTTATTATTATTATTATTATTATTATTTTGTAGTTTCATTGATCCAAAATCAATAGTAACAATTTAATTAATTAGCTTATACAATATTTTATGATTAGAGAAGAGGAGATGCTTTTCAGTAATTAAATTAACAAAAAGCTATTTAATATCCATAATAAAACAAAAATGCTTCTAAGGTTTCATGTCTTTATAGAATTCCAATGCCCTAATGAAGAGCTTAGTTTATGAAATATTTAAAGCCTAAATAATTATAATGATAAACGAATTACTCCTAAAATGATTAAAACCATTCTTATCTTTGTAGATTCTCAAGCTTCACGAACAATCCTCTTTAAGTTCTAACGAATAGCTTCTCCAACAATCTTGATCACGAACGATTTCTTGAACATCGAACACTACCATGAGAGTAACCTCGTTATTCTCTAGGATTCCAATAAATGGATAAGTGGTATCCAACTATCAAGAGGGGGAGAGGAGAAAAGGGTTTTGAAGAGTAGAGAGGATTCTCTTTGTGGCTTAGGAAAAATTTTGTACAATAACACTTGTGTCTTGTGTATTTTCAGTGTCTGTGTCTCCCAAATGGGTCACAGGGAGGTCTTTATATAGAGAAGGGTCAAGGCCTTTTCCTAAACCTTTTCTTATTTTCCTTTTCCACAATTAATTAATTAAAGAACACTTATTTAATTAATTAGCACAATTAAATAATGCTTATTTAATTTAAATTGCACATTAATTAAATAACTATTTATACATTAAATTTAATTTAATGTGTATATATTTAATTATCATAAACATCGTGTGCATATGTGCAATACCTCTGTAATAATTAATTCTTTGTGAACCTAATTCACTTGAATTAATTAATTGAATCTTATTCAAAAATTACTTTCCAATTTAATTTGAATAATAGATCATATCCATAATCAATTATATACTAATCACCTTAATATATGATTTTCTCAAATTAACTTAAACAATTCAAATCATCCCTCTTAAATATTCTTTAGTGAGCGAACAAGAGGATCTGATGGACCTGTAGATAAGAAGCTCCAACGATATGAGATTAATTGGCTAAACTCATTAACCAAGTTAATCAATATTCATTAACTGTGAGTACACTCTACTAAAGACCTACAGCTGCACTATTCTCACTACAAATATATTTGTGTGTCCATAGATATAGACCAATAACAGCAAGTTAGTTCTTCACGAGTGTTCATAACTCCAACTGGGTCAAATTACCGTTTTACACTTGGGTCACCTCTGATTTCTTAAGTACCAGTGCTCCTCTAATGAACAACCTGTTTATAGTCCAACTAATAAATAGAAACCCCTCTTGGGCCAATGAAAAGGGAGGGCCCTTTGTTTAAGTCTTGGATACACCACTTAAGGGAACACTTATCTACTTACCTTGAAGACGAGAAGGAGTGAATTTCATCTTGTATTATTATGTTTCCAGCTCTCTACTCGGTCTTGTCCCCAAAATGGTAGGCATATTAGGTCGACAAACTGACCACCCTCATCCATAAAAATTAAAGGATAATCTCTCGTGAGCAGGAGTTCATAATATACTTACGATTAAGACTAAGTTGCTTAGGTCATCCTATTGAAATAAGAACCTAACTAGTTAACGGCCTTACATTTAGTGGTTATTATTTCGTGGTCTAGTCTTATGAAAATTCATTGCATAAGATAGCTCCACTCGCATGTCAACTACATGAACGCATTGGGGTTTATTGCGTTTGTATCAAATACAAAGTGGGTCATATAAATAGTATTACCAAGATAAGGTACCCAGCTTTATCCCTATACAATAGACCTTTTAGAGTATCTTGAACATTGATCATTGTACGTCTCCACATATAGTTCAAGACTCATAAGGCAGCCTTAGATGTTAGTTTATTGGATTTAGGGTTATTAAGACAAAAATAAACAAACAACATAAACAATAACATTTATTGAATTAACATCTATAACTCTTTATTGATGACGGTCAAATAATAACGTTTACTATCTACGAGTTTTAGGGCATAAAACCCTACAAACTCCCACTTGAACTAAAACTCTAGTCAATGGGTTGTACATGATACCAGAATCCAAAAGGCAGGATTATTGTAAATAAAAACAATAAATTGGGGCATCCATATATCAATTACACATCTCCCACTTTCCCTAGATTATACAATGTATATGTCTCATAGACCTAGACTCTCTGGATGATCCTCAAACACTTTTTTCGAGAGAGAACCTTTGTAAATAGATTAGCAATGGCTATTGCCCTTATGTTGTTACAGTATAAGGTGACGGGTAAGTCTATATTTGGAACCATTTCCAAATCGCTTAGGAACTTCCTTAGCCAAATTACTTCCTTTGCTACTTCACAAGCAGCTACATACTTAGCTTCCATAGTGAAATCTACTATACATCCTTGCTTGATGCTACGCCATACTACAGCTCCCTTAGTGTAAACACTGATCCTAACGTGGATTTCCTAAAATTCTTGTTAGTTTGGAAATGAGAGTCGGTGTATCCTGCAAGGATCATATCCGTAGCTCCATACACAAGCTTATAGTCATTCGTTCTCCTAAGATACTTGAGGATGTTCTTAACCACAGTTCAGTGGTCTAACCTTGGATTGGAATACCTACTGACTATTCCCCCCTGTATAACAAATGTCTGGCCTAGTGCAAAGCATAACATACATTAAGCTACCTACAACTGAGGCATAGGGAATATGTCTCATATCCTCAACTTCTTGAGGTATCTTAGGATACTGTTCCTTAGACAAGTGAACCCCGTGCCTAAAAGGTAATAAACCCTTCTTAGAGTTCTACATCAAATATCAAATCAACAATTTGTTGATATAAGTCGCTTGAGAAAGAGCCAACATTCTATTATTGCGATACATAATGATTTGGATCCTTGGATCCCAAGTACATACTGCGTCTCTCCCAAATATTTTATTTGGAATTGGGCTATCAACCATTCCTTAATGTCAGTAAGATATCCTACATCATTCCCAATATGTAGGATATCGTCCACATAAAGTACTAGAAAAGCTACTTTATCGTTGATGATTTTCTTGTAGATATAAGGTTCATCTACGCTTTGATAAAAACCAAAAGATTTGACCGCTATATCAAATCTAATGTAAGATCTAGATGCCTATTTCAACTCGTAAATGGATCGATTCAGCTTGCAAACTTTTTGCTCCTGATTCTCTTCGAGATTGCCATTCAGAAAAGCAGTCCTTACATCCATTTGTCATATCTCATAGTCATAATGTGTGGTTATGGATAAGAGAATTCTTATAGACTTAAGCATCGCAACAGAGGAAAACGTTTCCTCATAGTCAACCCCTTCCCTCTAGATATAAACCTTTGCTACAAGTCTAGCTTTAAAGATCTGTAACTTTCCAGCTACAACTCTCTTTATTTTATAGATCCATTTGTACCCTATGGGTTTTACCCCTTCAGGTGGATCTACAAGATCCCATACTAAATTGGAGTACATAGGCTCCATTTCAAGCTCCATGGCTTGGACCACAAAGATATGAATGTATGAGCTCCAAGGTTTCTTTGGCTCTATAACCTTTTCCACTGAAAGGTCTTCTAGTCATTTTTCCTTCGAGACAGGATTCACATGGAGGTAATAAATCATCTTCTAACTTTTTTAGAAGTCTATTTACCAATCTTCTAATCCTATTGAAATTTACGTGGCTTAATCTCAAATGCCAAAGATACATATCATTGTTACTTGGTGAAATTCTTTGCCTTTTTTTTTATTTTAGTATTAGCAGTTTTAAACATCTCATGATTTAAAAATGCTTTTGATCAAGTTGGTCTTAACACATATAAGTTGTCTTCTAGTTTAGCTGAACAAATAGCCACACCATTTTTTTAACAATGAACGCTTCATTTGAATTAAAAGAAACAACGTACGATTGTTCAATTAAACAAGAAATAGAAACAAGGTTCCTTCTCATTTTGAGAACAATGTATAAGTTTTCTAAAAACAGAAATCTACTTCCAAAAGAAAACTTAGAGCTCCCACTGCACAAGTTGAAATGGTGTCTCCTGTTCCAACCTTGAGCATCATTTCACCCTCTTCGAGCTGCTAGAAGGAACTAATTCCCTATAAAGAAGAAAAAAAACGTGATTAGTGGCTCCTGAATCAAGTATTCAAGCCACTAGTCATTTTCCACTAAAAAAGTTTCCAAAACAAGTAAATCATATTTACCTTCTTTATCTTTCTTCTTCTCAGTAAGGTACTTGGGGCAATTGCGTTTCTATTGACCACCCACATTACAGTGGAAAGATTTGCCCTTGTCAATCTTAGTTTTGCGCTTGTCTTTCCTAGCAGTGGGAGCCTTCCCCTTCTCTCCTTTCTTTTTTTGGATCTTTTTAAAACCAGAGGTCGAAGAAACAGACTTAGTTTCAGAAGATGAATCTCTATGAAACTTTTTGGAATGGGCAACATTTTCTTCTCCTTTTACTGGTCCCTTACCTTTCATAAGGGACTTAAAAGTCTGTAACTTGTTTAGAGGGGTAGTTAGATTGTACTGTATTTTATTCATAACTACATTGTTGCGGAATTGAAGAAAACTCTTTAGAAGAGATCCTAAAATAAAAAGCACTTGACTCTGCTCGTCGATGACCGCACTATTCATTTCAGCGAGATTGAAATGGACCAAGATGAGAACATGTTCTCTTACTGGTGGCTTTCTTTCATGCGCACATTGCAAATGTACTTGAGGGTCTCGTACCAAATCTATATGGACAGTTGTCCAAACATCTTCTGGAGGGACTCCATGATATGACATGCAAACATCATGACCTCATGCTTCTTGGTAAGAACGTCAGACAAACTTGTTGAGATGTAAACTCGGGCCTTATTATTGGCCTGCATCTAAAAATCATAAGTATCCTTCAACGATTGGGATGCATTTCGAGCAGGGACTAAAAGACATTCCTCTGTCAAGACAAACCGCAAATCAACAATAACGAGAATTGTATTCAGGTTAGATTTCCACGTCGCATGTTTTTACCAGTTAATTTCTCATTTTAAAGTAAATATAAGATTGTGGAAGACATGTTGAAATATACTACAATGAATTGACTATATTAGTTATATTTGTCATAACCCATTACTAAATAATCCCATCAATTTAGCAAAAACATATGCAATTATAGACCCTAATTAAACAATTGATCGTTTTTGCAACAATACTTCAGAGGTTTAAAGCAACAACTACCGAAGGGTGATCAACTAATCCTCCCCTAAATTGAGACAATCTCAGCTAATCACTAACACCAGAATAACTTTTATTCCTATAATTTTTAGCTACCGTTGCTTCGGTCAAGGATTCATTAACTAACTTAATTCATCCCGTAAGTGTGATCCTCCCATTTTCGAATCTCAGAGGTACGCTTCAACAGGCTACTGAAGGAAAATACAACTGTTGAAGATTAACCCAAGAAACCCTATCCGTTGTTGGAGTTTGCATTATTTCGACCCCTATGATCTGGCCCTCCGAAGGGATGGTCGCTCCAAGACGACACACAGGAAGACCATAGGAATCTCATGGTGCAACCTAATGGAGGAGACCATAGGATATGTTGACACACGTTCCTCTCCCACTTACTATGAACACTTTCCCCATTCACCTTGTTATTGACCCATGCAAACACTTTTTGAAGAGAGACCGTACCCATGGCGACACGAAACCGAGCATGAATTTCACAGTGTGAACTCCTAGAGACGTGAAAGCTGAATTTTGATATATCACATATACCAACATCCTCCCACTAAAGTGTTCTAATATTTTTAGGATTTTATTATACTTAACCCGGCTAATGAATTTATCAAAGTACTTTTAAATTTGTTCGATTTAACATTTATATTGAATAATTTAACAATACTTGATTTCATTTATTAAACTCTTTTAATAAAATGAATCCGACATTGCATACTTATAAAATATTTTCCCAATTCACCTTCCATGTCGGTTCCAGGTAGAGGTGTTTCGTATTCGTGAGCTTAAATACACCCTTCTAGTCAGAACCTTCCTGAGACAAAGGTCTTTTATGGGTAATTATTTTATAAATTTAATCTTTTAATTAAATTCATTTTAATCCTACTAAAATAAATTAAAAAGATTAACCTATTTATAATCCCATTAGGAAAAAAAAAAGTCTAGCTTGATTAATTTTAAACTATTTAAAATTAATTTAGATCTATGTTTGCATACAATTCTTGATTATAGATTTTAAACTATCTCATTAAAACTATAACACTTATATTTTAGTGCTTCATTAAAACCTAAATTTACATCTAAAGAAATCAATTAAATACAACAATTATATTTATCTAAGTAATGTCATACTCAATGCAAATTCCATTTCCATTTGATAAATATAACACTTATATAAATCATACGTTGAAAAACAAGCATTCACATACATCATTCCACTATTTATTATAACAATTTTAATATATAGTATGATGCATGGACATGCTTAGGTTAATCATACATTACTAACATAACACTTATATCATGATGCATGAGCATGCTAATTTAATCATGCATCTATAAAATATAATCCTTTTATATTTATTTATGATGCATGTGTTAGGTTTTATGTCCTAAAACTTGTAGTTTGTAGACAATAAAACTTATTCTAAAAATTCAATAAGTTGTTCTTGAAAATAAATCCAATAAACTAAAAGATCCATGACTATTACATGAGTACTTGAACTTTATGTAGAGACATAAAAGTGTATCAGGTTCGAGTAAATAGTCAAAATGATCTATAGTATATGAATGAGGTTGGGTGCCTTATTCTGGTAACACTATTGGATGTGGCCCACTCTATAGTTGTTACAAATAATTGTAAAGTGCTACAGACGATGGGATCCCAATTCTTACATGTTATGACATGAGGAGTGGAGGCGTCCTGTATAATGGGTTTGTACAAGATCAAACCACGAAATCAGTCACTCTTACTTTACAACACTATTTACTATATAAGACTGACTATTTCAAAGCGATGACCTAGGTAACTTAACCTTAATCCTAAGCTAACTATAAACTCCGATTTATTTGAGATTATCCTTAGATTTGCATAGGTGAGGGCTGGCACAATAGTGCCGGCTCAATAAACCTCCATTTCAGGGGTAAGACAAGGTAGATAGTAAGGGACATAGGGTGCAAGAAGAAATTCACTCCTACCTGCTTTTAGGGAGAGTAGAGAGGTTGTTTCCTTAAGTGTTGACTCCAGGTCTTGACCAAGGGGCCCTACCTTCTCATTGGCCCAAGAGGGACTCGATTTGTTGATCGGATCACAAACCAATTGTTCATTAGAGGATCAGCGGGACTTAAAGAACAATAGGTAATCTCAAGGGTAAAACACACATTTGACCCTGCCGTTATTACAAACAACCTGTGAAGGGTTAACTTACTAATCATGGTTATATCGAGTGGACATAATATATCTACAATGAAGGGAATACAACTATGGGCTTTAGTGGAATGACCCATTAGTTAACAAATGAGGGTTAATTCGGTGTAAAGAGTTTAGCCAATTAATTTCAGATCATTGGAGCCCATGATCTGTAGGTCCACAAGGTACCCCTACTAGCTCGTAAATGGATTAGCTTTAGAATAGCGTGATCAATTAATTTGAAACGTTCAAATTAGAATCAAAGAACTTAGTAATTATATGAGATATAATTACGCGCTTAATTTTGAAATTAAACGGGAGAATTTACTTAATATTTAAATATGATTTAAATATTAAATTCATGAATGTGGAATTTGTATAAAATTAATTTAATATTTGATATTAAAGTAATTAGAATTAATTAAATTGTTTAATTATTTATTTATTATTAATTTTATTAAAAAATTAATTTATGAAATTAATTTTGTAAAATTAATAAAGTTTTTAGTTCTAAAAGTCAAATTGATTTTAGAAATCATTTTGAATTTAGAAAAATTAGAAAAACATAAATTTGTGAAAAGTTGGAAAATTCCACTCACCTTCATCAACTAGCTCACACCAAACCCACTTGAATTTTGCTGCAATTCTCCAAGAATAAGTTGCACTGCATGCAGACTTCTCCTTTGCATGATAGTCCTACAATATATAGAGAATATTGAAGTGGAAATAAAGCATGCTTATTAATCCTTGTTGCTTCTGCTGCATGCTGATATACTCCAACAATTGGTGTCAAAGCATCATTTAATCATTCAGTTTGGTTTGATTTTACCTTGGTGGGTGTTTTTTTCATGAAATATATGAAAATGATGCACTGATAAAGTTTTCTAAGTTTTGGCATTTATTTTCTCTTTGATTCCTTGATTAAATTTGTAATTCGCTCTTGTTTAATGAGCTTATATGTGTGCTCAAGAGTCTGTAATTTATTTGGAGTCATTAAAGTTAAAATTAAGTTGTAATTGAAGAAAGTAGTGAAGAAGCCCGAGTTGCAGTTTTCAGATTGTGAGCTTCTGCCCAGGTAGTGTTGTGACACTGCCCTTGAGCGTTGCAACGCTGCTCATATTTCCAACGAGATTTGGTGATCGAGCAACGAGATTTGATCAATTTTCAAGCAAGATTTCATTTCGAGCGAGATTATGATTGAATTTTCGAGCAAGATTTCAAGTTCAAGCGAGATTTTGAATCGAGTTTGAGCGAGATTCTAATGGAATTTTGAGTGAGGGATCTAGTTCGAGCGAGATTTTGAATTGAGTTTGAGCGAGATTTCAAGCGAGAAGTGAGAGATCGAGTTTGAGCGAGATTCTTGAATCGATTTTCAGCAAGAGATGCTCCTTTGAGCAAGATTTCAACGAGCAGTGAGATTTTGAACCAATTTGACGAGTTTGACTCGTTGACTGAGCGAGAACCATCGAGGATTGACCGGTTTGATCAGTTTTCTTCAAACTTGACCCAGTTCACTTTCAAAAGTGTTTTGATTGGTCCGGTTCAGGTGGTTCACATCTAGTTCAAGCTATTTGGATTCAGTTTGGAACGGTCCAGAAGCAGTTTGGAGTTGTTTCTTGTTGTTTTGTAATTCTTAGGCCTTTGTTTTCTTCTTTATGCCAAAACTAAAATCATATCAGTATGTGTTTAATTATTTATGCATGTGATGTATGTTATAATTAAATAAATCTTGTATGTGCATACAGTATGCCATGTAGATTTAAAATCCCACCATAGGAAGCATGTTACATGCATTGAAAGTATGTTATAAACTGTTATAATATATAGTATGCATGTTAGGGTTTCTTTTATTTAATATAAATGTTATATTACATATTGAATGCCTTTGATATATGTTGTGGATGTTTAGCATGTCTAAAATTTTGTAAGCTGTTATAAAATTGTGTTAGATATTTAAAATCTATAACAAAGAACAGTTGCATGCTCACGTAAGTTTACCACTCGTTTTAATAGTTAAAATAGGTCGTTAAACTTATAAAACTTGGGTTACAAACTCAACGGGTATATAATCCCATCGAAGACTGGGGGTATTTAAGTTGACAGTCTATGGAACACCTCCTACTTGGAGATTATGGTCGAATTATTGAGCGTTGTTAACCGATTTTATGAGCAATACATGAGCGATGAGGTTTTAAAACTAGTTTATCATCTAGACATCGTAAGTTAAATCCAATTATAAACGTTATACTTGGATAAACACCTAGACTTAGGTTGTTTAATTAGCCGATAAAAGCCTAAGAAACAAATACCCCATTTAATCGTTAGAACACTTCCACACCAGAATAAATGAAGTTTTCCGAAAAACAAGTAGGAGTTAAATAACATGAAAATCAAAATAACATATATGATATGTTAGAACGCTTCAGTGGGAGATTAATAAATGTATATGATATGATTATTTTTAGCTCCCACGTCCCTAAGAGTTCACAATCGAAACTCATGTGGCACTTCATGTCGATTATACCTCGACTGCTCTATTCGAAAAGTGTTTACATGAATCGAGATTTTGGTGAATGGGGGAAGTTGTTCACTTTAAAATCAATTGTGATGTTTTGATTTTAAAATTTTCACGTTCTCAAAATGTTTACACAAAAAGGTTCATGCGGCACTTCGTGTCAATTATACCTCAACTGCTCTATTCGGAAAGTGCTTGCGTGAATTGATCATGGTGAATGAGGGGAAGTTGTTCAATGGAAAATCAAAATATACGATATATTGATTTCAATTCTCACGTCCCTATATAATTCCCACCGTGAGATCCGTGCAGCACTTCATGTCGATTATACCTCACTACTCTATTCGAAAAGTGTTTGTCACGTGGTCAAGACCAAAGCGAATGGGGGAAGTAGTTCATAGTAAGTGGGTGAAGGATATATGTCAAAATATACTATGGTCTCTTTTGTTAGTTTGAACAGTGAGATTCCTATGTTGCGCCTGCTTGTCATCTTTAAGTCGGCCTCGCTAGTTGTTTAATGACGGCTATCCCCTCTGAGGGTTTTAACATAGGATTTAGAACAACTCAAACTCTAGAAATGGATAGGATTTCTAAAAGCAGTTTCAACTTTGATTTCCAACTTCGGGAGCATCGTTGGGATCGGACTTCTGAGGTCTGAAAATAGAGGGTTACACTTACAAAATTACTAAAGAGTTAGTAATTTCTGATCAAAAACGGTAGCTAAATGACTATCGGAATACGAGTTATTCTGGAGATAGTGTTTAGTCAAGAATGTTTTGCTGTAGTATCGTTGCAAAAAATAATCTTGGGTATATTATTACTTTTCTAAAACTTGATTGGGTTTAAAAGCAATTCACTTATAAAATTTGTTTATATTTTTCAGAATTACAAGTTCACTAGTATAATTGTTGGTGTCTGATAAACTGATTGGGGATAATTATGCAACCTGAAAATCAAATTTGAATACTATACTGGTGATAGACAATTTACGGTTTGTCTTAACAGAGGGTTGTCCTCCCATTCTAAGCTCTAACGCAAATCTAATTGTTCGGGATGCATACGATAGATGGATCAGGGCGAATGACAACGCCCGTGCCCATGCATTAGGGAAAAAGATTAGAACCATTCTTACCTTTATAGATTCCCAAGCTTCACGAACAATCCTCTTTAAGTTCCAACGAATGGCTTCTGCAACAATCTTGATCACGAACGATTTCTTGAACAATCTTGAACACTATAACGAGTGTAACATCGTTATCCTCTAGGATTCCAACAAAGGGATAAATGGTATCCAACTAATGGGAGAGGGAGAGAAGAAAAGGATTTTGGAGAATAGACAGGATTCTCTTTGTGGCTTAGGGAAAATTTTACACAATAACACTTGTGTGTTGTGTATTGTCAGTGTTTGTGTCTCCCAAAGGGGCCATAGGGAGGTCTTTATACAGAGAAAGGTCGAGTTCTTTTCCTATTTCCCTTTTCAACAATTAATTAATTAATTAATACTTATTTAATTAATACTTATTTAATTAATTAGCCCAATTAATTAATAACACTTATTTGATTAATTAGCACGATTAAATAATACTTATTTAATTTAATTTGCACATTAATTAAATAACTATTTATACATTAAATTTAATTTAATGTATATATATTTACTTATCATAAACATCGTATGAATATGTGCAATACCTCTGTATTAATTAATTCTATGTGAATTTAATTCACTTGAGTTAATTAATTGAATCTTATTCAAATATTACTTTCGAATTTAATTTGAATTATAGATCATATCCATAATCAATTATATATTAATTACATTAATATATGATTTTCTCAAATTAATTTGAACAATTCAAATCATTCCTCTTAAATATTCTCCAGTGAGCTAACAAGAAAACCTAATGGACCTGTAGATAGAAGCTCCAACGATATGAGATTAATTGGCTAAACTCATTAACCAAGTTAATCAATATTCGTCAACTGCGCTACACTCCACTAAAGACCCACAACTGCACTCTTCTTAATATAGATATATTTATGTGTCCACGAATATAGACCAATAACAACAAGTTAATCCTTCACGAGTGTTTGGGTCAAATTATTGTTTTACCCTTGGATTACCTCTAATTCCTTAAGTACCAGTATTCCTCTAATGAAGAACCTATTTATGGTCCAATTAAAGGGTAAGGCCCTTTGTTCAAGTTCTGGAGACATCACTTAAAGGAACATCATCTACTTATTCTGAAGACGAGAATGAGTGAATTCCATCTTGTATTATTATGTTCTCAACTCCCCGCTCGGCCTTGTCTCTAAAATGGTAGGCATATTAGGTGTCAACTTCACCCATACAAATCAAAGGACAATCCATCTTGGACAGGAGTTCATAATATAGTTAGGATTAAGACTAAGTTGCCTAGGTCATCCTATTGAAATAGGAACCTAACTAGTTAACGGTTACTATTTTGCAGTCCAGTCTTATACAAACTCATTGCATAACATACCCCCACTTGCATGTCAACTACACGAACGTGTTGGATCATTGCGTTTGTATCAAATACAAAGTGGATCGTATCCATAGTGTTACTAAGATAAGGTACCCAGCCTTATCCCTATAATATATAGCCTTCAGGCTATATCTTGAACATTGATCCATGTATGTCTCCACATACAGTTGAAGATTCATAAGGCAGCCTTGGATGTTAGTTTATTGAATTTAGGGTTATTAAGACAAAAATAGACAAACAACACAAACAATAACATTTATTGAATTAACCTCTATAACTCTTTATTGATGACAGTAAATTAATACCGTTTACTATCTACGAGTTTTAGGGCATAACATCTAACAACACTTACTTTGAAGGTGAGAAGAAAGATTAGTTCAAAAACATATGTAATTGGTTTTTTTCCATTCTTTGTTCTGTAGAATCTTTGAAATTTGCATGTTAGAATCTACAAGAACTTGTTTCTGTTTGAGATTAAGTCTTATGTTCAGTCTGGAATGTGGATTCACTCAGTGGAGGTAGTTCTTGATTCTTTGAGCCCTCAGCTCTCTGAATTTGATTTCATGCTAATTGTGTTGATTTGCTTAAGCCTATTTTGTACAATTTTATTTTCACATCAAACTACAAGCGATTTTCGCAAGGTAAGACATTCCTTTAAAATTTTGTATTTTAAAGCTTTTGAGGTAGTTATCTATATATGTGTGTATATACGCTTCATGTATTCTAGACTTGGGTGGGAGGAGTCAATAAAATGATAAAATTTAGGTGGGGGTTCCAAAGTTCCATCCTATTTGGTTTTAGTCCAATTTGAGTGTGATCACGTTTTATTCTTTTGGCTAAGGTTTCTTTACTTAGAAATATTATGACTTTTTAATTTGTGCTCATATAAGTTTTAGTCAATTTGTGCTCAAATTACCACGTAATTGGTTTGAATATTATAGTGTTTTGGGAACTATGGTAGTTCTGTTGAGAGAATGTTGTTGTTTAAATGTTGTGTTGGAAGTGCATTTCTTTGAACAAGTGTCGAAAAAAAATTGTTTTGTTGTATAGTTATGAATGCTGCCGAAATTTTTCTAAAGCATAAGAGTTAGTAAAGTTAGTTATAGGTTAAAATATGGTAATGTTCCCCATGTTCTTTATATTCTTGCTTCTAGATTTCATTGTAATTAACCCAGTTGGAGAGTGAGTTTCATAGAAGGTTTTACTTTTAAGATACTTCACAAAGTGTTATCTTCATTTTTTGTTCCGGGTATTTTTAGGATCTCTGGGTTTGAAAGTGTATGAGAAATGGATCAACTATGAAGCATAAATATGATACATTTTCCAATTCTTTATCATGTTCCTTCCTTTCTGGTAAATGTATTGAACTCATCTTTGTTAGTGGCTCTTATGATTGTTTGGTCAAATTTATATAACAATCTGTGCACGTATTTTATTTCCTTTATTATCTAGTTTTATTTCCTTCTTCCAATAAGTTAGTTAATTTTTGTGTTTGTTGAAATCATAATATATAAAAGCAATTAAGATTTTGTTTGGTATATGTACAAGTAAGAGAAATATTAGTGTTTAAAAAATATATTATTGATTTGCATGTGCTTAGCAGAAAATATATATGTATTTTTTGTTAATGTCAGTTTTTAACTCTTTGATCAACATTAAAAATGGATTGGACAGTTAAGAAATGAGGAATTAAGAAATATCGGACAACTATTGAAAAAAATTGGTAAAAAATCGACATATGGTGTACAATGTCGGTTTTCAACTGACATTGAAGATGGTGTACAATGTCGATTTTCAACCGACATTGAAGAACATTGGCATTGAAATTTTGGTCAGTTATAATGTCGGTTTAAAACCGACATTAAAGACAACTGATATTAAAGACATTTTTATAACACGATCTTCTATGTTGATTTTCAACCAACATTGTACCCCTATAATGTCATTTTCAAATTGACATTAAAGTCAAGTTTGTTAGTAGTGAATATATCTGCAGTGAGAAAAGTGCAGTTGTGGGTCTTTAGTGGGGTGTACCCACAGTTAACGAATATTGATTAATGTGGTTAATGAGTTTAATCAATTAATGTCACATCGTTTGAGCTTCTGATCTGTAGGTCCATAAGATCTCCTTCCTAGCTTGTAAAAGGAATTGAAGTGACTATGTCTTGAATAGAGTTTGAAATGTTCAAATTCACTTAGGAAAATAATATAATGTATAATAATACAATATAACATAAAGTTTATATTTTAATTAAAATTTATAATATAATTTAATTTCAGATAAGATTCAAAATTAGTTTATGGGAGAATTAAATATTTAAAGGAGTTCAAATATTAATTTGATATGATCTAGATTCATTTTAAACTGTAGGCTAAAAATTAATGTTATTTGATGCACATTAAAACTATAGATTATGAGAGAATCCAACTAAATATAGTTCATTTGTAGGTTAATTAAATATTTGATATTTAATTTGGTAAGTATTTAATTGAAGAATTTAATAATTATTTAATTTGATTTGATTATGTTTGATTTGATTTAATTAAATTAAATTAAATTAATTGAATTAAAACTATAGGTTATGTGAGAGATGTTTCATTTAAATAGTATTTAAATGAAATCATTAATTAAATAAGATTTAATTAATTAATTAATTAAATTAAGTTATATGATTTACTAAAATCAAATTTTAACTCCCTAACGTGGGATGACTCTCATGTTTCCCTCTCTCTCCTGTGATTACAACCTGCAAATTTGAAGAACGTAGGGATGGTATGATAGCTTCACAGAATCGTTCTGTTAAAAAACACTCTCTCGGAATTCTCCTATGTTTCCTATAATTTTTGTTCCCACAAACCCACATACTTCAATTCTCAGAAAATAGGGAGGTAATTTTTCTTGTGGTGTTCTTGAATTCCAACCCAAAGGAGAATTGACTATTTTGTCTAAGTCGTCATACAAAAGTATCAATTTCCCTTTTCTGCAGAATTATTCAATTGCATGATTAACCTAAGATTTAATACAGTAGGTTGTAATTTTTTTGTCTCTATAACGTTATGAATTTTCTAGTGTATGGGTATTTCACGAATTCCTAAATTAATTTCGAATATAGTCTTGTTTTCTTCCATTGTATTAGGGCTTTGATCCCTGCAAAATCAAGTTTCTTTTAAAATTAGGAACAACATATATATTTTCTGATAAAAGGTAAGATTTCTGTAAACAAAGATGAAGTCCTCCCACTGCCTTAGCTAAGACGACTTACCTAGCTCCAACCTGCATCGTCATTTCACTAGTCTCCAGCTGCCGCTAGGAACTAATTCCCTTAAATTAAGAAGAAACATGATTAGTGACGTTCGAATCAATTATCTAGGTAGAATTATCATTCTCCACTAAATAAGTTTCCAACTCGAGTAGATAACATTTACCTTGTTTAACCTTCTTCTTTTCTATCAAATATTTGGGACAATTTCTCTTCCAGTGTCCCTTCTGGTTGCAATGGAAACATATTCCCTTTGCAGCCTTGGCCTGGGGCAGCAATGGGGTTAGCTTTCCTCTAACCTCCCTTCTTTTTCTTCCACTTTTTAGAGTCAAAGGACGAAGATGCAGACTTAGTTCTAGAGGTTGAACCTCTGCAGAACCTTTTGAAGGATAAGACAACATTTGCCTCACCCTTGTGTTTCTGTTCCTTGACTTTCATTAAGGACTGATAATTCTACAACTCATTGAGCAGGGTGGTCAGGTTGTAGTCAATTCTGTTCATAACAATATTGCTATGGAACTAGAGAAAATTCTCAGGTAGAGTTTCTAAAATGAATCTAATCTGACTGGCTTTGTCGATGACAGACCCATTCATTTCTGCCATGTTAAAGTGGACCATCATGTTTGAAACATGTTCACGAATAAATGCCCCTTCTTGCATCCGAACATTGAAGATGTATTTTAAAGCGTCATAGTGGAGCTGTGTGGGCAGTTGTCCAAACATTCCCTTCAGGGACTCCATGATCTCATGGGTTGTGAGCATTGTCTCATGTTTCTTGGTCAAAAATTCAGATAAGTTGGCTAAGATATAAGCTCAGGCCTTTTCATTCACCCTGACCCATCGCTCATATGCCTCCCGAACATTTCGGGCTGCATTGACAGCTGAGACTTGAGGATACTTCTCAATAAGGATGAATCGCAGGTCATCGATTATAAGCACAGTATTAATAGTATTTTTCCAAGTTGCATAGTTATCATTATTAAGTTTTGTTAATGGAAAGAAAATTTAGTGTAGTGTTCATCATAATGAAATTGCTAAAACTATACAATTTATTTATATTAGTTATACATGCATTACCCAAATGAAAAACCAGTCAATTTAGCAAAATTTTAAATGTACTCTATGTGACATCTACTTTCTAATGATGCTTCAGTGGGACAGGGTAAAAGCCACCGTAAGGTGATCAGTTACCCCTTCACTGAATTGAGATAATCTCAACTAATAATTACACCAAAATAACTCTTATTTCGATAATTATTAATCACCATTGATTGGTCCAAAAATTATTAACTTACTTAACATTTTCTTGTAAGTGTAATCCCTTATTTTAGATTTTAAAGTTTCGCCCCAATGAGCTAACTGTAGAGAAAAACTGATTGGGGCAAAAACTAAAGCAATCCTATCCATTTCTAGAGTTTGAGTAAATTTTCATACAAATGTCATTCATAGGAGAACACAAGTAAAGGTGTCTCGAGGTCGAGTATGAAAGTTTAATGCAAACTAATGAAGGAGATCATAGGATGTGGTGACACACGTCCCTCTCCCACTTAATACAAACACTCACTCCATTCACTTTGTTATTGATCTATGCAAATGCCATTTGTAGGGAGACACAAGCAAAGGTGCCTCTAGATCGAGCATAGATCTCACGGTTGAATTTTTAAAGAGAAATGTAAAAGAAAAAATGAAGTATCATATACCCTCATTTCCCTCTCACTAGGTGTTTTACCTAGGGTTAATTAACTTACAAAAATTCGACTAATAATTTTTACTAAGTGTTTGTTAACTTTACCCAATGTAACATTTACATTAGATAGTTTAACAATATTGATTATCGTTCATGAAACACATTAACAAAATTTAATCATTCATTGCATACTTTTAACAAATCTATCTAATTCACCTTCCAAGTCGGGTTTCATTTCCGTCAGCTTAAATACCCCAGCCTAGACAGAATTGTCCTAAGACAAAAGTCCCTTATAGAAACATTTGTTAGAAATTTATTCTTTTATTAAAAAAAATAATTAATCCTATTAAACTGAATTAAAATATTAAACCTATTTCTAATCATATAAGAAATATTGTAAACATAGGTTTAATGGTGAAATAATTTTTAAAGAATTTAAAAAATATTTAAACTATGTTAGCATCCAACTCTTTATATATATATTAGTTCTAATTTCATTTAACTTATAACTATTATAAAGATTAAATGAAATAATTAAAACCTAATCATGCATATAATGAATACTTCAAAAAGTATAAAGACTATAATTTACTAAAGTGGATGCATCATGCAATCCCTTTTTCATTATATTACATACATAACAATTATATAATAAGGTAATGAAAAATAAATGACATTCATTTATACAACTATACTATACATATTATAACATTTATAATATAAATGATGCATGAAAATGTTATTTTATGCATTCATACATACTTTATAACATTTATATAATATGATGAATGAGCATGCTTAATTAAATCATGCAACATTATAATATAATATTTATATTAAATGATGCATGAATAAATGTATATCCTATGGTGGGATTTTTAGACATACATTATGACATATATATAATAATAAAATTAACTATACATCACATGCATAATTAAAAACAACAATCTGGACCAGGATTGGCTTCTTAAAACATTAATTAAATTAATATAATAATTATATTAATTTAATTAATCAAAAATCTTAATTATTACAAATAATAATTAAAAAATATATATGAGAAATCATTGCTGGACTGCCTGGAACCCTCAAACTTCCGGTATGACCAGTCCAATTAACGCATGCCTCTTGCCTGGAGTTCACAATGCTCTCTGCTAGTGTTGCAATGCTGGTGTCTGTAAAGTAGCACTCACAGCATCGCGACACTTTGCACATTGTTGCAACGCTGCAACTAGAGCATTGCGATGATGAGGGTTCCGCCTTATAGCGTCAGGCCAACATTTCAACACTACCATGACAATGTAAGGCAGATTCGTTGCTGTTCTTCACTCGTTCATTCAAAATTGACCAAAATTGCTCTGTTTTCCGTCAAATTGAATCCAAAACCTTGATCACGATCGACACGGACAACAAATACTGACTCGAGAGCAATAATTATGCCCAAAAGAACAAGCCCTTTACATACAGAATAAATAACAGTAGAATTCGAAATGGCCAATTCTGAAAACATCCAAACGTGCAAAAAGCCAGTCAACATTCATAATGCAGAACAATGAACCCACCATTAGTCTGAATAACTAAACCTATGCTCTGATACCAATTGAAAGGAAGTGTGGACACCCGAAGCGGAAGCGGATTGTAGTCCTAATTTAATTTTACATAACATGTTAATTATAGAGGATGAAAAATAGAATATACAATCCTAATTAAGCATGTTGTACAAAAAATTAGAAGAATCAAAGGATCGAAGAACACTTACCCTTTAAACCATATGTTATATCTAATATAACACATAACTTATAGTTTATATTATATCACGTATAATGTAACCTGTAGTTATTTTTCTCTTATTTAATCTATAGTATTTAATACGAATCATATTCGTATTAATTAATATTCGAAACATATTCAAATTTTATTTATTTCTCTCAAATAAAACTTTATATTATAATGTATCATATACATTATATCGATTATATCTCATATAATTAATTTTATATTATAATGTATCATATACATTATAATAATTATATCTTATATAACTAATTCCCTTTATTAATTTGAACATTTCAAATTAATCCAAAATTAATTTGATTCTCACTAATCCTTATTGAGCTAACAAGAAGACCTTATGGACCTATAAATTGAAGCTCCAATGGTACTCAATTAATGAATTAAAATTTTTAATTAAATTAACGAATTTCTGTTAACTATCGGTCACTGCACCAAAGACCAATAGCTGCACTCTTCGCACTACAGATATATTTCTATATCTATTGGATATAACCAATCAACGGTATGTTGGCCCTTCACAAATGGCTCGTAAGTACAGTTGGGCCAAAATTATCGTTTTTCCCCTGTAGATATATCTAACTCCTTAATTACCACCAATCCTTCTAATAGATAATAAGTTATAGTTCAACTATAATCGAACCCCTCCTAGGCCAGGAAAGGGTGTGATATCACATTGTTCAAGCCCCAAAATTAGCCTTTAAGGGAACAATTTCTCTACTTGCCCTAACATCAAGGAAGGAGTGAATTTCTTATTGTGTAGCTGTGTTCTCAGCTCCCCAATCAGATGAACCCTCAAAATGGTAGGCATATTGAGTCATGAAACTAGTCACTCTCACCCATGCAAATCAAAAGACCGTCATAGGCAAGAGTCACAACTCACTCAGGATTCAAATCGTCACTTATGGTCATCCTGGTGAAATGTAAGTTTATCTAAAAACGATATTATATAGAGAGACTATTCATTTCGTAGTCCAATCTTATACAACCTCTTTGTATAAAATACCTCCACTCACTTGTCTCCACATGAATGATTAGGATCAGATCATTTATTGCTTTATAACAATTGTAACAACTATAAAGTGGGTCGTATTCGTAGTGTCACCAGGATAAGGCACCAGGTCTTATCCATCTATTATAGACCTTTCAAGTTATCACTTGAACATGATCCACCTGTATGTCTCCACATGCATGTTTAAGTTACAGCAGAAAAACTTGGATCTTAGTTTTTTATTTTTGTGGGTTAAAAATGTAGAATAAAAGACCTCTTATTTTATTAGGTAAATAAAAAGTTTGTCCAATACAATTACAAACTAGAAGACCACGAGTTTTAGGGTATCAACCCCAACAGAAAGGTCATAAGCCAAATGTTAAGTACTTTCATGTGTTTAGGAGTACTTGCTATATTCTCACTGATTGAGATTCTAGAAAGAAATGGGATGCCAAAGCAGACGAAGGTACCTTTCTTAGGTACTTTTCTAACCATCGTGCTTATCGCGTCTTTAACATGCACACTCAAAGTGTGATGGAATCCATTAATGTCATTGTTGATGAATTGAAAAATACTGAGCATTCTTATGAAAATGATGAAGCTCGAGGTGGTACTCCTTATGTTGCACCTGATGCTAGTGGCATCAGTTCCCTCATTCCATCTTGAAGTAATATGTGTGAAAGTAGCAAGTCTATCTAGTCGTGGCTGAGAACAAGGTGTTTCCTATATCCAGTCATGTTCAAAAGAATCATCCTCTCAGTAACATTATTGGCTAGTTAAATACAGGTGTCTATAAACGCAAAAAGGAGAAAGTGGACTATCTCAAACTAATCGGGAATGTTTACCCCTCCCATCGAGCTTAAAATTTTCAATGAAGGTCTGAAAGATGAATTTAGTTGATGCGATGCATAAGAAGTTAAGCCAGTTTCAGGGAAATGTGGTACGGGAATTAATTCCTCCTCTAAAGTCTACAAATGTCATTGAAAGAAAACGGATCTTAAAAAATAAATACGATGAACATGGAACGGTTACTCACAATAAGGCTCAGCTTATTACTCAGGGATACACTAAGATGGAAGGCGTTGACATTGATGAGACATTTGTCCCTATGACTCAGTTGGAGGCTATTTGTCTGCTCCTTCGAGTTTCTTGTCTACTCAAATTCAAATTGTACCAGATGGATGTAAAAAGCACCTTTTTTAATAGTGTGTTGAATGAAGAGGTTTATGTTGAACAATCGAAGGGATTCACTGATCCATCTTGTCCTCAACATGTGTAAAGACTTCGGAAAGCCTTATATGCCTTAAGGCGTGTCCTAAATATTTGGTATGAGAGATTAACAGAATTCTTGATACATAAGGGGTAGAAGATTTTATAATCTCCCAAATATATGTTGATGACATTGTGTTTCACGGATCATCACAGTCTCTGGTAGATCAGTTTGTTAATTAGATGAAAGTAGAATTTAAGACGAGCATGGTGGGAGAGCTAACATATTTTCTTGGTTTTTAAGTTAAACAACTTCCTAATGGAATATTTATATCCCAAAGTAAGTATGCCAAAAATACGCTCCGAAAGTTTGGGCTTAAAAAAGCTAGTCTCAAACGCAGTCCAACCTCAACTCATGCAAAACTTACCAAAGACTCCGATGTTGCTAGTGTTGATGAGAGCTTATAAAGGAGCATGATTGAAAGTTTTCTTTATTTGAAAGCTAGTCGTCCATACGTTGCTTATGTAGTGGAAGTTGTGCTCGATATCAAGCTAATTCGAAGACAAGTCATCTGAAAAGCGATAAATGAATTCTCAAATACATTAGTGGCATAGTGGAGTATGGTCTTCTCTATTCCTCTAATACTAATAATGTCCTAGTAAGATATTGTGATGTTGACTGTGCTGGAAATCAGAAAATAAAAAGTGCAGCTTCGAAGGATGTTTCTTCCTAGGAAACATTCTCATATCTTGGTTCAGCAAGAAACAAAATTGTGTTTCCTTGTCTATTGTCGAAGCTGAATATATCACTGTCGATAGTATTTGCATGCAACTTCTCTAGATGAAACAGATGCTTTAGGAGTATGATGTTTCTTAGGATGTCATTACCTTGTTTTGTGACAATATGAGTGCTATCAACATTTCCAAAAATAATTGATATCAGACACCACTTCATCAGAGAGTTTGATGAGTCTAAAGTTATATCTCTTGAACATGTCAATACTTATAAGAAAATTGTTGACATACTCATCATACCGTTGGATGTTGTTCAATTTTAATCCTTGCGTGTTGCTCTTGGACTTTGCAAAATTGATTTACAATAAATAATTTCTGTTTTAGTATGTGATGAGATTTGAGCAAATTTTTAGATTTGTTGGCTCCTAATTACTTTTTCCCATATTTCATTTAATGTAGTTTTTTCTTTAAATTCAAATTTTTATCTCTCCACTAGCAGTTCAATTTCTCAAATGTTTGTGCGGTTGGTTTTGCCCTATTTCTTCTATCACGTTGAGTTCAACTATCTCCCTATATTCCTTCCTCAAGTGCTGCAATTCTTCATGATGAACACTGTGCTACTCATACTTCCGACAAGAGAATGGTAATACTGAAGCCAAAAGCGAATTGAAAATGGCATGTCAGTCCGGATGTTTCGTTGGCTAGGACAGACCTTCCTGATGCTTTCGTTAAAGAATCTTCTTCCGAGCAATCTTGCTTGGACTTGTCTTCCTCTGATATCCCATCCCAGAGATTGAGGGAGTCTACTAAAGATGTGCATGTTGTTCAACCCTCCTTGCATATTATAAATTCTAGTTAATCGGAGCCCCTTGACATTCCCCCTCTTACTATGGTTTTGTGGGATGGCTCTACTGTGAAGAATGTTGACGATGATGCGACTAAGCCTCCCATGAGTTCTGTTGATGACTAGAATCTATTGAGTACCTCTGCTGTTGAAGAGGGTACGACATTTTCCTCTATCCCTCACTCTTCTAATATTAAATCTGATGTTCCTATTTCATGTACTGTTGGGTCTGAGGCTGCTAATGTGTCTTCTGAATTTTTTATGCTCCCGCCTCTGTTGTTGATTCTCTTGTTGCTCCCGATGCAATAACCCTGTTGTTGCTCCTGACACTAATAATGTTGTTTTTTATTATGCTCTTATGAACTCTTCGGTTGCTGCTAAGAAGGTTTTTGATATTATCCCAGATGTTACTGACATGCTCCTTAACATGGGGGATTCTGTTGTCCATTCTGAGCATAGTCCTGTGGGGTCTTCTTTAGTTGCTTCTGCTCTTAGCACAAGTGATCAGGTTGTGGCTTCCTCCCCTTCTGTTGATTCTAATGGTTGTCGATCTGTTTCTGGCTCGAGTTCCATCAAAGGGACTGTGTCTATTTCCTCTACTGATAATATTCCTCGTGCCCAGTTGGGCAACCTGAAGAAGAGAGACTCTATGAATGTGCCTATTGATTGCGGTCTTTCTGTGTAGATTTCTATCTATAGAAGCAAAGAAGACATTGCCTTTGTTAAGGACAAGCCTCGCACAAGAGTTAGTCGTCATAAAATTCCTCCTAATGTTTCTTCTATGCCCATTGATGGAATATCCATTCATAGTGAGCACAATGTTCAAAGGTGGAAGTATCTAGTGCAACGGGGTATTGCTAATGAGAAGGTTTTGTCTGACCAGACGAAGTCCTGTTTGGAAATTATGAACCTTCTTCAACATGCTAGACTTCTTAAGATTGTTGTGGACCTCGATCTCTTTTATCCTTAGTTGATGAGGGAGTTTTTCATCAATCTTCCTTCCAAGTTCAACAATCCCAGTTCTCCTGATTATCAGAAGGTCCATATTAGAGGTACTTGTTTCACCATTTCTTCTATTGTTATTAATGCCTATCTTGAACATGTTGATTCTCCTCCTCTTGATGAGCCCCATCCCTCCCCTAGGGATCTTGTTGCTAAGCTTACAGGTGGTACTCGGTCTAAGTGGCCTTCATCTGCTCAATTATCTACCTCTACACTCAGTGTGAAGTATAGTATTTTGTTTCAAATTGGAATTGCTTATTGGTGCCCTTCGACTCATGGATTCAGTCTTTCTCTTTCTCTGGTCAGTCTTCTGTATCAGATTAGAACTTTGTCTACTTCTGATTTTATAGCATTCGCAAATAATCAACTTCTTCAACATGACTCATTTGCAATCAAGTTGCCTATCTATTTATCGTGTTTATTCTCTGGTATCCATTTGTCTCAGTGAACTGCCATTCTTGGTCTGAATGATACTCTTGGCCCTACTTCAAGTTTCCTAATCTGAGTTGTAAAATTTTTTAGGGTTCCCATGTCTCTAACATTGTGCACAACATCCATCCTCCCAAGGGTTCTGACATGGCTCTCCCTGAGAATTTGCAAGTTCCAGAGAAGGTGGTTTATTGATTCCTAGTGAGCTTGAGACTCGCATCTTTCGCATTTTGGCTTCGGAGTCTCGTACCTTGAGCGCTATTATTCGTTATCTGACTGATTATTGCACTGTAATTGACGTATTGGTCCATCTCTTAAATGTGTCGTTTCTGCATTCTGATGATGCTTCATCTTTTTAGATTTTGCCATCTGATTGTTTTTCTTCTTAGCAAGAGAGAGAGATGATTGAATGTTTGTTGTTGTTTAATTGTTATTTGGCTGTTTAGTTAATGGTTGTTATAGATTTGGGTTATTCTTATTCTCTTCTTCTTTTGGTTGTTGTAGTTGTTCAGGTTGTATTTTAAAATTTATTTTGATTAATATGAAATAAATATTTTGTTTTTTTCCTTATCCCGGTGTGTCTAGTTTGTTTGCCAATAAAAGAAAATCTTATGCCAAAGAAGGAGCTTGTTACATTGTTGGTTGGCTGATAATATTTTATTGTATTATGTTGGATATTTTGTCTCTGCTTGGCGTCGATATTCTTTCCTTATTGGTAGCAAATTTGCTGGGTTGATCTTTTCCTTATCTGTGCTATCGTGATTGGTGTTTTTCTTACATTATGAGGACTGTATTTAATTTTGTCTCGTTTGTGGTTTTAGGGCAAGCCGTATTTTTTGTCTCAAGGGTCGATCAATTGAAAGACATGGAGAATCTCATGTGTTCTGTGTGGCTACTTAATCAGGATGATATTCAGAAGTAGTGCGGTTGTTTTAAAGCTTGGTCTGTCTAAGTAAATTCTTCATAGTGCTATGGTAAAGTGTTGGTTGAGTGTTCTTTCAACTAGTAAGTGAAAAGAGGGTGAAGTCGTTGCTGCGACATTAGATTCAGGGAGAGCCTAAATCTGCAAACTCATTAGAAGCAATATTAGTTTTACGAGGAGCCTAACTTGCTCACTGGTATTCAGTCATGTGTAGACTAATTCTGTGTAATTTTAGTTGAAGTATATGTTGTAAAATTAAGTTACATTCTAGTGGATCTCTTTTCACCTAGGCAGAAAGCCACCCAAACGTAGATGTGATTACACCGAATTAGGTTAAAAAATCTCTATGTGCATCTGCTCTACTTTTACTTCTGTTTGTTTGTCTTTATTTTTGTCAGTAGCACTTTTCCTAGCTTCTAATATTATTGCGATTCACCTAATTTTCATATATATATATATATATATATTCAAATGTATGGAGTGAATTTTTTTAAGAATGAGAAAGTAATTATCGACTTAATTTCAAACTTTGATTTTTTTAGATATAAATAAGTTCAAATTTTCTTTTGTATTTATGATATATTTCCAACATATAGAACTTATGCGTGAGGTGAATAAGATACAAAACAAAATCTTGTATATAATAAAGAAGGTTATTCTACTTCTTCATTTGTCTCCTACTTTAGCTAGCTGACCAAGCAAACAGTGGAATTGTTATCAGGCATGTATCATCATGTAAAAAAAGAAAGTTCGACAATTAAGTTTTCCACCAACCATTAAATTATCAACTCTTCTATCATGTGATTTCTCAAAGGAGAAAAAAACATAAACGAACAGAAAAATTTGTCATGCTTTATTTATATCGATATATTATGGTAATGTTTAATTTTGGAGTTAGTCTCATTATAGAAAAATGTGTGCACCGAGAGTTTTTAGTTTAGGAATTTTCTAAGCGAAAAGCTTTCATCTTCATGTATTGTGATTAGAACTTTTTTGTTTTCTCATTGTGGGTGTCAGCCGCCAATTAGGTTTTGTTGGATTTTTGTGAATGTAATAAATCATATAAACAACTTGGGATGGGTTTTTTATGTTGTAATGAGAGGAGATCAATCAAAGCTTGAGAAAATCTTACTTATGAATGGAACCTCAATTGAAATTAAAGCGTAAGTTGTACAAGAAACATTGATGAGAGAGTCTATCGGATTAAGTACTTCGTTATAATTGTGAAACTTTTTATATAGCAAAGTTTCTTTCCATCGGGCATACAGTCTCTCAAACATATGTGATATTGCATCAAACTCGATTACCAATCTCTATATCTCACTATCTCTGCTATTATTATGGTTTGATATTAAGTTATTTTGTTTGTTAGTTATCTTGTGATAAACGTCGTGCATAATATTTTTATTTTGTGTTTGTTCAACTTTATTTACAGCATATCCTTAAAAAATTGGAAGTTTAATTTAAAGGAAAAAAAATTAGATTCGAATAGATTTGATTTTGAATAGAATCATATTTTTATATACCTAAAATGTGGCCAAAGTCTCATTTAGATTTTCTTTAATATTTCATTTTTTTTATTAAATCATTATATGATGGTTAGAGATATTGAAATATTTGAATTTAATATAGGAAAATTATTTCAAATGGTAAAACTGTTGAAAATATTTATAATATATAACAAAATTTTAGAACTATCAATGATAGACATTGATAAATACTAATAGACTTCTATTAATTTAGGATTCTAAAATTTTGCTATATTTTGTAAATATTTTGGTTCATTTTTCTATATTTAAAAATAATCTTTTAATATATATATATATATATATATATATATATATATATATATATACACTAAAATTAACAAAATTAGGAGTACTTAAAACTAAAGACAAATCATCATAAAATTCAAATTCTGAATTATTCAAATTATTATTCTTCTCGTAATTATATCTTTTTTTAGAAAAGATATAGGATAAATCAAAAGGCCAAAATATTTATTCTGTTAAAGGCCAAGAAAATGGCAGACATGAAGGGGAATCGATTCTCTCTTTATGCATTTTGTTGTCCGACGAACAAACCACTATATTTTATACAGTGTAAATCTTTTTCTCAAAAGAAATATAGTCTGAATTAATTTTATGGTAAAGTTACTTTTCCAACGTTACCGATTGTTACCGGATAAATTGAACTATTGATCTATAGAATGATTTTCAAATTAATCGATCCATACCAAATTTATTTCTGTTTGAAATAATTTGATTTATACACAAATTTGTTGGATAATTTTAAGGTCCATATGCACATGACTTAAATGATTAAGATATTATATATTTGGTTAAAAATTTAAAAGATAAAATCTCCTATATATTATTGAGCTAAAAATATACTAATCATGATGGATACGTTTAATGAGGATAATTAAAATTATTTCTAATAATTGAAAACAAATTGAAAATAGTTCTAACCATAGTTAGAATGACCAAAACCAATTCCTTGAATAAATTTTGATGTGCCTTACATGAATATAGTTAAATTATTCAAAACAATTAACAGTTTAATTTAAAACATTATTACTTGAACCAAAATGTCAAATATTTTACTCATATCTACTTATTATGGAACTAAAATTCAGCAATAGTAGTAAAAATATGAGCCATTTTATTTAAAAGTAATAGATTTGAATACTCATCTCACAATTAGATTGTAATACTAAATAAAAGATAATTACAATGATAAAAAAAAAAAAAAAGAAAAAGAAAAAAAAGAAAACAGGAAACTCCAATTATAGACCATTTAGAGAGTATTTTTCAAATACGTCACGAAACCATAATACATATATTAATAATATCTCTTTCTATTATTTTATATATTTCTTAACCTAATTTGCCTCAGATTGTGTCTACATTCCGATTTTGACATTTAATTTTGTAATTCTCAAATTAGGTTATATTTCTTCCATATTTAGTTGTCAATAAATCATCCCAAATCCTTTGCTTCGCGCAATATTTCTAGTATTTTCAAATTTCATTTAGGAGCATACGTGTAAATGTCACTATTTTATTTAAAAAATGATTTGTGTTACACCGTCAATTTTTAAATATTTGCTCCACTAATATATTTGTAAATATTTACTCCAAGCAGTCTATTTTTGTAAAAATGATCGTAACCATTATAAGTTTAGTTACTAATCTTTCTAAATTTATATCTAAAACGTCCATAAGTTGACTAATATATCTTTAAATTATTAATTTTTTCTGATGTTGAACTTTTAAAAATGTCCAATAAGTCAGTAAATTTTTAATGTTATATCTAGCAAATTTTTCATTCCTACCATATTAATATGTTTTTAAAAAATAAATAGATCTATCATAATTTAAATTTTTTTGTTTAGAATCCTAAATTTCAATTTTATGCAGAAAATTAAAATTTTAAGTATATATTATATATTTTTAAAAGTGAAGAGATAAAAATAAAGATTTTAAAATTTTATTAGATATTTTTTAAATTATGAATCAAATAGATGCATAAGTTTATTTTATTAAATTTCTTTGAGATAGTTGTGTGGTAGGTAACAACTGGGCCGAATTTATAATAGGCCCAATACGGCCCATAACATTTGGTTGGGCTCTGATCTTAGTACACTCACAGCTCAATGGATCAATCTGGTGGGTCCATTGATTGATTGAACCCACAAAGTTAAAATTAGGGTTGTTTGGATAAATGGTCAAAATCTTAATGGACCTTTTTAATAATGGTGGCCAAATTTTTTTCTTTGAATAAATGACCAAATGTTATTTTAGAATTTTTAATCGAATTCACCAAATATTAAAAATACAATTTATCGAAAGTAAATACTATTAAATTTAAAATTCAAATAAAAACAAGCCAATCCCTCAAATGAAGGAATATTAGGTAAATGAAGGAATATTAGGTAATTTATTTTGATGAACCAATTTTTGAAAACAAACTCCTAAGCAAAAATGTTGTTATTAACAACAAATTAAAAAATATATATAACACCTAACATAAAATTCGTGGATATGGTAAAAGTTTTTAAAATTTGTATTAAAAGAAATATATATCTAATTTGGGATGTAAAAATATCGTGTATTTGAAAAATAAAACCTAATTTGGGATTGTCTATCATTTACCATATACTCACTCCCCAACTCCTTTATTATGAGCAAACCTCTCTGCTTTATTAATTATTTGTTCTTTATAATTATAAAGAGGTTATTTGTGTTTTGTCTTATGTTCCCAATTCCTTTACTTTATATCCATAGCATTCCACCATGAATCTTCTATTAAAAATACTAGAATTTTTTTTTTATCATTTTTGCCGCACAAATACCTTGCATTAAAACCAGCTAAATTTTTATTACCTTGTAACAACTAAAAAAGACCTCTTAATAGCTAAAAAAAACTAAAATGACTCATCTAAATTGCACTTTGTACTATGGTATGCAAATACCTTGTATTGAAAATAACTAAAATCTTCATCAATTGAACCATATGAATACTGTAAACTTGAAAAAACTTAAACTTTGTCAGTATAGTTGCATTTTAGGAGGAATGGCTAGGGAAGATTTATTTCGAAAGATGCATCAAATGGAACCTAGCCCCAAACCTCTTGAATTATACATCATCTTAGCTTTGATTGGTGGATTATAATGTGGTAATGATTAAACAAATATCTAAGGTTAGAGATTAAAGTACACCATTACATATCTTAAGTTAAAAAAATCCAACACTTAATGGTAGAACCATATTGATTACAATCCAAATAACGACCATTGACACCATTAACTACTAGTGATAGAAGCTTTTTTTTTGTTGTAAAAAAAACCAGTACTGTATGCTAAATCCCAACAAAATCTCTCTCGAATAAGCTAAAAGATTGTCGTAGATTTTGCTAAATTTGTAGGGTAATTGTTGGGAACTTGGGATTTGAAAGGGCATAATTGAAATTTTAAGGAGATGGGGCCTCTACATCAAGTTTTGGTCATAAATCAATGAATTTTAAAAATGATCATTATTTCAATTGGAGGTCTCGTTCAATTTCCCTTAAAATGAGGAAAGGAAAGAATGGAAACCAAATAGAATCCCATGTGTAGTTTAGTTAGTCAAACTTCATAAATCATACCTTACTTCATTCATTAAAAAAAAAAACTTAGATTCTAAATGACATTATTTTAACCAACCGACCCAAAAATAAGAGGGGAAAAAATCTCAAAACTAGATTATATCCATTGTAGAGATGGTTCTCCTTCTTCAAGCATTTTCAACAATCACGATGGCCATATATATATATATATATATATATATATATTATCGGCTGCCATTAGCATCTCTAACTTCCCCTCGATAAATCAAATCTTCCTTTATCACTTTTTTCAATCCAAAGATTGTATGATAAAATATATAGATAGATGTTTTATTAATATATTTTCTGCTTCCTAGTTTCTCTTTCTCGTCCCTTTAATAAAAAGTTAAATTAATCAGTACAACAATATTATAATAAGCTTCAAAATATATATGGTTTATTAAAAAATATTTATGGAAAAAAAGTACCAAGATTAATTTAGATTTCTATTTTAAAATTTACAATTTTTTCCATATTTTTGTTCGGATTTTATGTCAACATGTTGAGTAGATTATTATTGTTATTATTATTATTATTATTATTATTATTATTCAGTTCAACCCCTTACCTTTAATTATTTAATAAGTAATATTATTATTTTCGTTTTAAGATTATTTTTTGGTACATGTTATTTTTAAGATATGAGGCACGAGGGTTAAAAATGGCAATTTGTTTCTTAGTTAGGCTTCAAGTTAAATTGAAATAAATTTCATCAATTGCATTTCACATGTTTTTCCAAATTTGCCTCAATAATGAAAATTAAATATGGCCAATCAATATGAGAAATGTAAGTAGAGTATGACATTTTGCTTGCAATATAATTTCTTGATATTCCATATATATTTGATAGACTTGGTCCACAATTTTTTCCTAAAAAAATTAGATAATTAATCTAATAAAAATAAAAGGATGTACATAACCTTTCTCGAATTTTTTTCCATATCGATTTGTTGGAATCAAATGGCGATAGTTGTACCGTGGATAAACCCACTTTCTTGAAAGCAAGATCGGTGCGATCTTGGTACTAAATCACCAAAGCCGCAAGGTTAACACAACTTCCGATCTTTGACGTGCACTCGTTGGAGAATGGGTTGGAATCAATGAAAAATTCCTCAGAAACTAGTAGATTTAGAGGAAAACATGAGGGAGAAGCAAAGGTGAAATCTTCTTCGTCTCTTTTTTAAAAAACTAAGAATCCTTTTTAAAGGAAGAATAATTGACGGAAAAACTATTTTTAGAATTAGTTGAAGAATTAAATAAAAACCGTTTTACAAGTAATGGAATAAATAAATTTTCACTAATTAATTCTTAGAATTAATTTAAATAAACACTTACAAAACGGTTAAAAACTCATTTTTGTTTTGATATAGGACAAAAGCCCAAAGTCATTCCCAACAATCCCCACAAATGACTATTATAGCGAACAAAACAAAATAACATTTTATAAAACCTATTTTTCGAGCAAAGATAGGAGAGAAACTTAAACATTAATATCTTAACGATTTGAATTGATGCATAGTGAAGTAGGGCAACAACTTTTTTAGAGAGCATGAGTTGCCTCTTGAACTTTCAATAACAATACGTTTTCCTCCTTAAATTTTCATCGCTTCCACGATAAAAGCGTGCTATTTAAGGCCATGCACTTGGAATCTTGGATCAACGTGAAAGCTCTAGAAAAAGACCTTTAAACTTTTTCATAGAAGAGGGCCATACTTTCATAATCACGTTAATTGATTCATCAAATCTATCGCAATAGACCATTCAAAAACTAAGCTATGGAGACTTCAACTTCATCAAGTCTATAAAAAACAAACCACTCAAAACTGAGTTATGGAGATTTTACAATTATCCATCAAGTCCATACCAAGACCACCAAAGGAAAGGCTATGGAATTTTTAAAGGTTTTAATTTTGTCCATCAAGTCCGTATTAGGACCATCCAAATGAAGGGCTATGGATCATCAAGTCTATCGCAATAGACCACCCAGATAAAGGGCTATGGACTATCAAGTCTATCGCAATAGACCACCTAGATAAACGGTTATGGACCATTATAATGGTTTGAGTTCCATGCTTATTGAAAATTTTAGAATTATTCTTCTTGTTAGGCCTTTAGTGAAGGGATCTGCAAAATTTCTCTAAAACCTTACAATGAAATAATCCTCCTTTCAGTAAATATTTCACAGGTTCATGTCTGAGGCGTATATGCCTCCTCTTACCATCATACATACTATTCTTGGTAATTTTTATGGCAACCTGTGAATCACAGTTCAATGAGACTAGGTACTAATGCCCCCCGCAATGGTACATCTCCTAGTAGACTTATAAACTACTTATACTGATGTCCCCCACAACGATGCATCTTCCAGTAGTTTTGTGAAACTTTTCCTGGTTGCTTTACCTAAAATGCAATGTTCACAAAAAGAAAGATGCTCACTGATACTTTTGGGCAGGATTCCTTGCTTGGACAGAGCTTGCATCCCTTTTTCACTAATATGGGATAGTTTTTTGTACCACAAATCAGCCTATGTTAAGTTTGTTGTTGAAGTTATGTAGATACTTGTCATCATCTCTACTTCTCTCACTATGTAAAGGTCATTGTCCTTCTTACCAACCAACATAACTTTAAAATCCTTGATCACTTCAAAAACTCCACCTTTTCCTCTGCATTCACACCCAAAGGAGTCCAACATGCCCAGAGATATCAAATTCCTCTTGAGCAAAGGTACATGTCTAACATTTCTTAGAAGCTTGATTGATCTGTCCTTTAGCTTCAAGGACACTGAACCAATTCCTTTTATCTTGCAGGCTTCATTGTTTCTCATGTACACTTATTTTCCATCTATTTCCTTGTAAGTATTAAACCAAGGTCTGAAAGGTGTCATGTGATAGGTACATCTGGAGTCAAGTACCCAATCATGCTTCCCAAGAGGACTGGTTTGGTTGGTTTGATTTCTAGTGGAGAATAAGACATCAGAGTAAAAGTAGGAACCTTCAACCACTGATGTTTCTGGTTGTTTCCACTTCTGATCCTTCTCTTTTTCTTGGTTTTTCCTTTTCAGACTGTAGCAATCTCTCATCAGGTGACCTTTCTTCTTGCAGTAATTGTATCTCACCTTTTCAGACTGTAGCAATCTCTCATCAGCAATCCCTGTAGCAATCTCTCATTTACTCGATGGTTCTTGAAGGATACTCAGTGCGACTCGAAGGTGAAAATGAAGTACTCGAATCTACTTGATAGCGAAGAATCGATGCACGATTGACTTGATGATCTGATTACTTAATGCGATTTGAAAGTTAATTGAATGACGTGCGATTTGTAGTAAAGAATCGCACGAATGAACAAGAAAGATAAGGGAAGAAGAAGGAGACACAGTGTTTACGTGGTTCGGCAAGATCGCCTATGTCCACGAGAAGATCTGAATTCTTTTTACTGATGAAGATTGCGTACAGATTTTTTTTGTTTACAAAAAATTAAGAAAATGATGATAACTCTATAATTTGAATTTGAAATAAGTGGTATTTATAGAATATACCAGCTGACCGTTACAATCTTAATTATAAACAAACAAAATCTGAGGTATTTGAGTCAAAGTTTCTTCACTTGATTTTGTTTTATATCAATAAATATAAGAAAACGTCTTTGTTAATCTTTTATTTTATTTCAACTTAAGAGAGCTACAAAGGAGAGATAATTTCAGAAGAAACAAACACAATGGAAAAATAGATGCAATAAAAGAAAAGAAAAAAGGAAAAATACCAACAAAACAAGAAAAAACAAAAAGAAGACAGAGCATAAGATTTGGGTTTTAAGTTTTTTCTTTTAACTTATTATCCCTCTTCTTCTTTGCATCAAACTCAGATCCCCGATCGGCTAGATAACTACAATGTCTCGATAACAAGCCTTATGGCCTCTTCCAATCTTCGTTATTTGTTTCTCAACTTCCTTCATTATGTTAATAATGGCATCAAGTTTCTCCAAGGAGGAAGACATAATGAAATTATATGTAAATGGTGTTCATCAACTCAAGAAACAATCGGGTACGTTATTATGTCAACATTAATTAGACTTTTGTTTGATGGTTTATCGTAAGTTTTAGCTTTGTAGTACATATAGGTAATCGTTGAAGCTTGAGTTACTAATATTTATATATACAATATAATTGTAAGAGCTATCAGCTTTCAAACGTACTAATTCAATAAAAAACTAAATGTAAAACTAGACTTTAAATATCTTCCATTTAAATAAATAATAATCCTTACTGATTTTTTTTCTCAATATCTCTTCAGGATCTATCTTTTCTTTGCATATTCGGTTTCATCAAAATATTTTCGATTTCTTTAACTTTTTGTTACACGATTCGGTTTTAATCCAAATCTTTTTCCATTTGTTTATACATATTGTTATTTATCTGTTTTCATTTTTTTTTTCCAATTCATTTGTTATTATTAAGTGTTTGTTATTTTATTTCATTTGTTTCTAATATGAAATAAACATCATTTTTCGTGATTCTTGATTATGATAGGATATTGTATTTTTTTTATTTTTCTCCATCATTGATATGCTCTGGTAATTAATTAATATAATTTACACGTATAATGTAATAGTAATATGAAGCTATGAGATATAATCATCTACATTTACACATACAGGGTAATTGTAATATAAAGTTATGAAGTTTTAACCATCATCTTTTTTATTTTCTGTATCAATATTAGTATGTTCTAATAATTAACTATAATTAATGTATTTTTCACATGCAATGTAATTGTAACGTGAAGTTACTATGTTTTATGTAACACCCCAACTTTTTATAGAAATAGTTATTTTTCCATCAATTAAAATATAATTATGGATTTTATCTTTGTTATTTATTTTGGGAATAAGTTATGGATCGGATGAAATCAAATTTTGGCTTAATTTAGCCTTCAAATTAATATTTAAAATCTAATAAATTAGATTACAATAGATTAAATTAAAATATTTCAATTTTCAAATTTTTAGATAAGAGATTTTTAATGTAAGCCTCGAGTTTAGAGTTCATAATTTTTGGGAGTCTAATGCATTTATTTTAGTTTTGAATATTTAGAGTAAAAAAAATTATTGGAGAAGATAATTATTTTATAAAAGATACGGAGATGGTATTGAGATATTTGAAATTTAAGAGCGAAAAAGGAAGTTTGAAAATTATGGTACAATACATTCAATTGCTCTTACCAAGAAAAACGAAAAATTAAACCTTAAAAATGAAACATTTTCGAACAAATAAAAGCCTTCTTATTAAGAATATTATAATAATAAATAAATGCTATTGCTTAGTGTCCCGAAAGCCATATGTCACCCTTCATGTTGTTCATGTGCCTTATAATTATTCATACTTGGTGTCCATATAAGTCTACATCCTACCTGTCACTTCACCTATAAATAGTGGCATTTGGTGGATTTTAAAATCACACATGCATTGGTGAGAATTCCACTTCAAAATTTCACTATTTCTCATATTATCCAATTTTATAATTTTAGTTATTTTATATTATATTTTATATATTTAATATTATTATATTATATTTTCTCTATATCTGTATTTCACAATTTCACAACACATTATCAGCAGAAGCTCCTATCGTTTTCTCCGCTAAAGGTAGGTCCTAAAGGTATGTTGGTTTTTCTCTCTTCGTTATAATTAATAAATTTAATGTTATTTTACATATTCAATATCTATTAAATTTCTAACATAAGCACAATATTTTATGATAGTGTTGCCATGACAAATCTCACAAAATTAGGATTTGTCGCCCTTGATATTAACGGCAATATTTATTTGTCATGGGAATTTGATGTCCAAATCCACAAAGTAAAAGCTATGATTTTCCTTCGTCATTATCTCCACGAGGGATTGAAAATTGAGTATCTTACAATAAAAGATCTTCGTATCTTGTGGAAAATTTTGAAAGAGAGGTATGATCATCAAAAAATAGTTATTCTTCCTAAACCTTGTTATAAGTGGATGCACTTGAGGCTACCTGATTTCAAATTAGTAAGTGATTACAACTCTGCATTATTTCAAATCAGTTCGAATATGAGAAGAAAAAATTATTAATGTTGATATGTTAGAGAAGACATTTTCTACATTTTATGTCTCAAATATGCTCCTGTAGCAGCAATATCGAGAGAAAACAGTATTATGAATTAATTTCATGTCTTCTCGTGGCCGAACAAAATAACGAGTTATTAATGAAGAACCACAAATCTCGGCCAATTGGAACAACACCATTCTCTAAAGTGAATGTTGTGAATATTAATAATCGTGGTCTAGATTATGATTGTGGTAAAGGAAAACATAATTATTATTTTCGTGGTGGTCGTTCTAATCATTTAAATTTCAAAAGAACCACATAAAATAATGATCACAAAGGAAAAACTCCATGAGATAAAAGTTTAAAGAGAGTTGAAAAATAAATACTTTCGATACGGAATGACTGGGCATTGATCACATGCCTGTCGTACGTCAAAACACTTAGTTGACCTTTATCAAGCCTCCTTGAAGGAAAAAGGGAAAAATGTGGAAGCAAATTTTGCATACCAGGATAATGATATATTTGACCCATCTCATATTAAAAATTTGGATGTGGTAGACTTCTTTGAATCTCCTAAAGAGAAGATTGGTGTAGTTGATGAAACGTCAAGTGTTTCTTTTGATTTTGAGAATATCTAGACTTAATATATTTTTTTAAAATCTATCTTCATGTGTTGTTTTTCTTATTGTAATTATTTTCTTTTAATGAAGAAACACTGATCATTTTCATATTTTAAGTATTTCAAAAATAAGTGATGATGCGGCAAACATGTCAGGAATTCATGAGAAAATGAGTTTGCCACAAGAATCTTAGTTAACCCACTATTATGCATTATTATGCGTTTAATTGTCTATCTTTGTAGCTAATGCAGGAAGCGGACGCATACGTGGAAGCCGGGCTATCGCAAAAGACGACCACATGCGGAGAATTTCTCTATCGCAAAGGCGAACGCATACATTCGACGCATGGATGTTACGGCCATCAACCGCATGTGTCCATTTCATAGAAGTTGCGGTCGTCAAGCGAATGCAGTCATCCCTGAGAAGTTGCGATCATCAAGCAAATGCGGTCATCGCAAGATTGCAGCTACATGATGATAACCATAATAGAGGGATGAACGCAAGATTGGTGGAATAGAAACATGAACGCTTATCTCGGGAGAATCAAAATATGATGTTGACATTTCACCTACCACGCCGTTAGCAGCAGAGATTCAGAAAAGGACCATCGCGCTGCAAATGTCAGAATCAAAGCAGGTTCATTAATGCTGTCGGCGATCCAGCTCTATAAATAGAGGCCGCTGAGCAGAATTTCAAAGCATCCAAGGTTTCCATCCAAGGTTTTCTGCCTGAGGGCAGATCCTTGTGATCCAGACCAAAGCGTTAGAAGAAAGCTTGAGATTTCTTCATCTCCTTCATCCATTCCGAGTGGCAACCGAAGCCTTCGCCGGAGTTAGTTTCTCACTTAAATTCAACATTGTGATATTCCACTAGGAGTTTTAGTCCAAGTGGGAGTTTGTTGGATTTTATGTCCTAAAACTCGTAGTTTGTAAATTAATAAACATATTATGTTTTGTTTTTCAATAAAATTGTCATTGAAATTGTAATCTTGAATCCAATAAACTAAGGTCCTGAGGCTATTTAGTATAGTTTGAACTTTATGTAGTGACATAAATGTGGATCAAGTTCAAATATATAGCCAAAATGGTCTATAGTATATGAATAAGATTGGGAGCCTTATTCTGGGGACACTATGGATGCGGCCCATTTTGTAGTTAGTACAAACGATGTGATCCTAAATCGTTCATGTGGAGACATGAAAGTGGGGGCATCCTATGTAAAGAGTTTGCATAAGACTGAACCATGAAATAGTCACTTTTTACGTTCTAAATGTCGTTTTATGTATAAAACTGACTATTTCGTTAATTGATGACCTAGGTAACTTAATATTAATCCTAAGCTAATTATGAATTCATGTTCATTCGGAATTATCCTTAGATCTGCATAGGTGAGGGCAGCTCATTATCGCTGGCCCAATAAGCCTCCCATTTCAGGGGTAAAATCAGGTGGATAACTGGGAACATAGGGTGCAAGACGAAATTCACTCCTACCCGTTATAGGGATAGTAGATAGGTTGTTCCCTTTATTACTGAATCTGGGTCTTGAACAAGGGGCCTCACCCTCTCCTTGGCCCAAGAGGGGTTCAGTTTATAGGTTGGACCTTAAACCAATTGTTCATTAGAGGATCAGTGGAACTTAAGGAACAAGATGTAGTCTTGGGGGTAAAACGATTTTTATGACCCAACCGAGATCGAACAACCTGTGAAGGATTAGCTTACAAATCATGGTTAAATCAAATGGACACAAATATATCTATAGTGAGGGGAGTGCAACTACGGGACTATAGTGGAATGACCCGTTAGTTAACGAATATTGATTAGCTCCGTATAAAGAGTTTAGCCAGATAATCTTGGATCCTTGGAGCCCATGATCTATAGGTCCATTAGGTTTCCCTACTAGCTCATATGGAATAAACTTAGAATAATATGATAGAATAATTCGAATTGTTTGAATTAGGTGAAGAGAGAGAAATCGATAAGTATATGTGATATAGTGGTCAGTTTTTTAGTTTAGAGATACAGCTTTAATATTTAAATGTGATTTAAATATCAAGAATATGAATATGTTCATATTCGGAAGCTCGAAAATAATGGAAATGGTCAAAGATGTAAAAGTCAAAGAGTTGACTTTTGACTTTGAAAAGTCAAACTTTGACCGACCTTATATTCAAATGTGATATGAATTTCAAGAAAATGAATGATGATTCATGCTCGGGAGGTCAAAATTAGTCAATACAGGAAAAATCATAAAAAGTCAAAATGTTGACATTTCGGTCAAAGTTTGATTTTGACCAAATGACTATTTTGCCCTTTGACAAAAGTTAGTGGGAAAATCCAAACTTTTATTGATAATTCCACTAACAAAATAGTGGGCTAGGTGTTGGCTTATAATGGAGACATTAAGCCCACTTAGATAGTGGATTCTAGGTGGATTTGTTTCATGCAATTTTTGCATGATTTTTTTCTATAAATTGGGCTTTCAATTTGAATGAAAAAAACTTTTGACCTTTTTGGAAAAATTATTTTCTAAAATTTTGCTAGAAAAATAAAATAAAAAAAAAAAACTCAAATCCAACCCAAAATCCCTTCTTCTATTTCCATCTCTTTCTCTCTCTCTGGTTCTTCATCCATCGGGTCTCACAACCCGGTTCTGAGTCTAGAGGATAGTAGGTCAGCTTTAGTGGTTATCCGATTCGTGTTCGAGCGGAGATAGATGAGTTTCCAGAGCTTCAAAGGCAATATTTCAAAATAACCCTAATTAATTTATTTAGGGTTGCATGTTTAATTCGTGCAATTAGAGTAAAATTGTTTCTCTTTTCTACTGCGCATGCCTATTTTTCCTTCATGTGGTATCAGAGCATGTTTTAATTTTACTCAATTGCATGTGGTGGGTATCAATTTATTAGATAAAATTGAGAATGGAAACTAAAATAGTTTTTAGGATTTGGAAATTAAATTAAGTTTTTTTTTGTAGTATTAATTTGTAATTGCTCACATATTTACGAGCATTGATATGTGAAAAATGTTCTGTAAATTTTCTAGAGTCATTAAAGTTGAAATTAGGATGTAATTGCTCGGTTTCGGGAAAGAGGGCAGCTTCAAATTTGGAGATAAATGGCTCACAGACCCGAAATTCCTCCCAGACCCGAGAAGATTGCTTCCAGACCCGAGAAGATTCCTCCCAGACCCGAGAGAAGCCACCAGACCCGTCGACCCGGTTTGCGCCCGCCCGCTCCGCTTCACGCGACTCGCGCGCCCACGCGCCCATCCGCTCCAGCGCTTCTATTGACTGCGCCTTCGCGCGTTGACCAGCCGGTCCAGCCGGTATGGACCGGTCTGTTTAACCTGGTTGAGCTGGTTTGATCGGTTCAACTTGGTTTTTGGAGTTTTTGGGCCGATTCGAGAGTTTTTTGGCCTGTTCAAGTTGATTCAAAGGTGTTCGAAGCTGGTTTGAGAGCGGTTTTTTGTACTACACCAAATTATTATTGTAATAATTTAGTTGTTAGCTTAATTTAAGAGTCAAAACCAATCCATTTTAAGGTGTTTAATTAATATTTAAATCAAATTCAAATATTTATTTCCTTTCAAATAATGTATCAAATACATTATAGTAATTATATCATATATAATTAAGTAGAATTAATTATATCACATATAATTAATTCCCCCAATTAATTTGAACAATTCGAATTAATCCAAAATTGATTCTCATTTAATCCATGTTGAGTTACAGAAGGGGACCTCATGGACTTGTAGATTGAAGTTGCGATGGGACTTGAATAATTAATTAAACTCTTTAATTAAATTGTTCGACATCCATGGGCACTCCACTAAAGACCGACAGTTGCACTCTTCGCATTACAAATATATTTCTATGTCTATTAGATGTAACCAATCAACAGTTCGATGACCCTTCACAAATTGCTCGTAAGTACAACTGGACCAAAATTATCGTTTTGTCCCTGTAGTTACATCTAGCTCCTTAAGTACCACTAATACCTTTAATGAACAATAAGTCATAGTTCAACTATGACCAAAACCCCTCTGAGCCACAAGAGGGTGTGGCGTCACATTGTTCAAGCCCCAGAATCAGCCCTTAAGGGAGAAATTTATCTATTTTCCCCTACCTTGGGGAAGGAGTGAATTTCGTCTTGCGTAGCTATGTTCCCAGCTTCCCAATCAGACGAATCCCCAAAATGGTAGGCTTGTTGAGTCGGCGATCTGGTCACTCTCATCCATACAAATCAAATGACCACCTGCATAGGCAGGAGTTCACAACTCACTCAGAATTTTGGTCATGTCACCTATGGTCATCCTGGTGAGATGTAAGTCTCTATTATGAACAATATTATATAATGAGACTAGTCATTTTGTGGTTCAATCTTATACAAACTTCTTTGTATAGAAGATTTACGCTCACATATCTCGACATGAATTATCAGGATCAGATCATTTGTAGCACTTTACAACAGTTGTAACATCTAAAAAGTGGGTCATACTTGTAGTGTCACCACGATAAGGTATCCAGCCTTATCCATCTACTACAGACCATTTAAGTTATCACTTAAACGTGATCCACCTGTATGTCTTTACATACATGTTTAAGCTACAAGATAACCTTGGATCTTAGTTTATTGGTTTGTGGTTAATGCAACTAAAAGTCAAATAAAACATCACATATTTTATTAGATAAATAAGATGTTTGTACAATACAATTACAAATTATAGGACCCTATGAGATTTAGAGCATCAACCCCAACAAAAAAAAAAAAAAAAAAAAAAAAAAAAAAAAAACTTTTCAGGCGCTTTTCAAGGATACTACCACAACTTCTGTTAGATAATTTTGGTGAAAGGAGAGAGTTTCTTATTTTGAGAGAATTTTTTACACGGAGGAAATTGGGAGTTAGATGCATGAAGAAGATGACAATGAAAAAAATATGATTCTTTTTTCACCTTTTGTGTTGCACGTATATGAGAGAAAAGGGGAGTTGATAACTCCCTCCCCTTTTTTAATTTTCAAAAATTCAAAACTTAATTTTTATAATAATAATATATATTAACTAATTTAATATATATCATGTCAAACCATATGTTATATCACATATAACATATAACCTATTGTTTATATTATATCACATATAATATAATTTATAATTTATTATTCTCTTATATAACCTATAGTATCAATATCAATCAAATTTATACAAATTTTAACCTATAGTTTTTATATGGATCATATTCATATAATTAATATTTGAAATCATATTTAAATATTTATTTCTCTCATTAAAATTTTATATCATAATGTATCACATACATTATATTAATTGTATCTTATACAATTAATTTTCTTTAACTAATTTGAACAATTCAAATTAATCCAAAATTAATTTGATTCTCATTAATCCTTGTTGAGCTAACAAGTGGACCTTATGAACCTATAGATTCAAGCTCCAATGATAATTCATTGATTAATTAAACTCTTTAATTAAATTAATCAACCTTCATTAACTGTCGATCTCTCTACTAAAGACTGACAGTGGCACTCTTCGCACTATAAATATATTTCTACGTCCATTGGATATAACCAATCAACAGTGCATTGGCCCTTCGCAAATTACTCATAAGTACAACTAAGTCACAATAATCGGTTTACCCCTATAGTTACAACTAACTCATTAACTACCACTGATCCCTCTAATGAATAATTAATTATAATTCAACTATAACTAAACTCCTCTCGGGCCAGAAGAAGGTGTATCGCCACATTGTTCAAGATCCGAAATTAGTCCATAAGAGAGCAATTTATCTACATACAATAACAATCGGGAAAGAGTGAATTCCTTCTTATGTGGTTGTTTCCCAGCTCTCCAATCAGACGAATCTCCAAAATGGTAAGCATATCGAGTCGGAAAATCTGGCTACTCTCACCCATGCAGATCATGAAGGAATGATGAAGTTCCATTGCAGAAGTGGGGGATCGGCTCAATTTTTAATTTTCACAAAACAATAAAATTACAGAGAACATTATGCATTATCACAAAAAAAAAACTACAACATGCATAAAAGACGAGGAAAAGAAAAATAAGGGTTTCAAGAAAAACTTACCCTCAAAGAATTCACAACCTTCACAAAATTCCTCTTCTCCACGAACAATCTCGAACCCTCAAACCAAGAATTTGATACTAAGGACACCACCACGGTTGTTTCCTTTATATTCTCCTCAGGATAAGGTGAGAATATCATGAGTGTGTGGGCTTTGAAAATTTGGGGAAGAGGGATTGAAATTTTGAGAGAGAATTTTCTCAAGGGAAAAGGCAAAAATCACATACACACTTCTTCTCTGTGAAGAAGAAGACGATCAAAATAAATATTCCCTCAAAACTGCCCACCAGCACGTCAAACGAGAGAAAAGTGGGAGGGAGTTATAACTCCCCCCAAAATTAAATTCAAAATTTAATTTTAAACAAATAAAATACAATTTAATATATATTTATATGATAACTAATTCATCATATAATATATAAATTAAACAATATGTTATATCGTATATAACACATAATCGAAGTTTTTATATTGTATCAAATACAATATAACCTACAGTTTTTATTTCTCTCGTATGCACATATTATTTAATATAATCAGATTTGTACTAAATTTAATTATATGAATCTCATCCATATAATTAATATTTGAATCATATTCAAATATTTATTTCTTCTCAAAATGAACTTTATATTATAATGCATCAAATACATTATATTAATTCTATCATATATAATTAAGTTAAATTAATTATATCACATATAATTAATTCCCTCAGTTAATTTGAACCATTCAAATTAATTCAAAATTGATTTTCAATAATCCATATTGAGCTATAGAAGGGGACCTTATGAACCTATAGATTGAAGCTCCAATGGTACTTGAATAATTACTTAAATTATTCAATACCCATTAACTGTCGATCAATCCACTAAAGACCGAAAGTTACACTCTTTGCACTACAGATATATTTCTGTGAATTGGATATAACCAGTCAACAGGTCGATGACCTTTCACAAACTGCTCGTAAGTACAACTGGGACAAAATTATTGTTTTGCCTCTATAGTTATATCTAACTCCTTAAATACCATTGATCCCTATAATGAACAATAAGTCATAGTCAAACTATGACCAAACCTCTCTCAGGCTAAGAGAGGGTGTGACGCCACATTGTTCAAGCTCCGAAATCAGCTCTTAAAGGAGCAATTTATGTACTTACCCAGATATTAGAGGAGTGAATTTTGTCTTTGTATAGCTATGTTCTCAGCTCTCCAATTAGAGGAATCCCCAAAATGATAGGCTTATTGAGTCGGTAATCTGGCCATTCTCACCCATACAAATCAAATGACCGCCTTCATAGGCAGGAGTTCAAAACTCATTCAGGATTCAGGTCATGTCATCTATGGTCATCCTGGTGAAATATAATTCTTTATTATGAATAGTGTTATATATGAAGCAATGATATATCATGCAACGGAAGACTACATAATCAAAAGCACTTAAGCTACATTTAATTTGAGTTCTAAGCATGTTGTTCATATGATATTCATAAGTGGGTTTGAAACATATATTACCTTTGAAGATATCCTTCACAAATTCAACTGAAATCCACCAAGATAGAGCTTGGAGTAGCGAGAGAACTACCATCAAAATCTTCTCTACTATACTCAAGCTGGAACGTGTGGTGGAAACACTTAAACAAGTTGAATTGATGAAGAACAAGAGTAGGGTTTTCCGGGTTATCAACTCAAAAAGTATATCTCAGCATTTTCCTTGATTTTCATGCATGGAGCTTCTATATATAGGTAGAATTCATGCAAATGTATAGAGTTTCATGAAAAACAACTCCAGCTTGAAGATCATTATCAATTAGAAATGGAATTTGGTGACTTTCCAACAAAAATGGTTAGTGGATTTTTCCCAAAAAATTGGAAAAGTCCACTAACTAAAAAATTATTTCAAAAAATCATTTTCATTTTTATTTTTATTTAATTTAGTTTTAAAAAATTAATTCAAAAATAATTAATTAAATAAACTATTTTTAATTTATTTTTAACTAAAAAATATTTATTTAATATTTAATATTAAATTAATACAATATCACCAATAAATCAGTTATTTAAATCATAATTTAAATATTAATTGATTTTCCAATTTCATTTAATTTCAGTTAAATTAAACTTTTATAATTGTATCACATACAATCAATCAAAACCCTAAAATTAAATTTGAACATTTTAAACTCATAACCCTAATTTCATACATCAATACTCAATTTGTTGTTCCAATTTAATGAGCTAGTAGAGGGACCTAATGGACTTACAGATCATGAGCTCTAACGATGTGTAATTAATTCATTAAAATTCTTTAAACAAATTAATTATTATTTGTTAATTATCAAGACATACCACTAAAGCTTGATAGTTGCACTCTTCTCACTGCAGATATATTTCTGTCCATATAAACCATAATTAATAAGTTGATCCTTCACAGGTCGTTCGTAATTACAGTTGGATCAAAATTACCGTTTTACCCCTGTAAATACATCTTGTTCCTTAAGTTCTCACTGACCCTCTAATGAACAATTCGATTCATACTACTACTTATGAATCATGTCCTTCTCTACCATGAGAAGGCGGGGCCCCGATTGTTTAAGACCTAGAATCAGTATTTAAGAGAACAACTTATCTGCTAACCCTAAAATGGGTGGGAGTGAATTTCATCTTGCAGGGCTATGTCCCCAGCTATTCATTCGGTCTTATCCCCAAAATGGAATGCTTATTGAGCAGTGTTGTTGGACTACTCTCACCCATGCAGATCAAAGGATAATCCCGAATAAATAGGAGTTCATAGCTAGCTCAGGATTAAGATCGAGTTATCCTAGGGTACTTAAGTATGAAATAGTCAGTTTTAACAGTAAACGGTCATATAAAGAAAAGTGACTATTTCGTGGTCCAGTCTATATGTAAACTCATTGCATAAGATGTCCCCACTCATATGTCTCTACATGAATGATCTGTGGATCACATCATTTGTATTATTTATACAAAATGGGCCGCATCCAATAGTATTACCAGGATGAGATACCCAACTTCATCCATATACTTATAGACCATAGGCTATATACTATTAACTTGATCCTGGTTATGTCACCACATAAAGTTAAAGTATTCATACGATAGTCATGGATATATTTATTGGATTTTCAGAATGCAAAATCAACAACTTTATTGAATAAAATACTCAATAATATTTTATTTGATAAATAGAATTTTAACACAAAATTTACGAACTGTGAGTTTTAGGAAATTCCCAACAATATGATGAGACTAGTCATTTTATGGTCCGGTCTTATACAAAACCTTTGTATAGAACACTCCCGCTCACATGTCTCTACATGAATGATTAGGATCAGATCATTTGTAACACTTTACAACAATTGTAACATCTACAAAGCGGGTCGTATTCGTAGTATCACCAAAGTAAGGTACTCGGTCTTATCCATCTATTACAAACCATTTAGGCTATCACTTAAACATAATCCACATGTATGTCTCTACATACATGTTTAAGCTATAGAAGATAACCTTGGATGTTAATTTATTGGTTTGTGGGTTAATGCTATTAAATGTCAAATAGAATATCTCATATTTTGTTAAATAAATAAAATATTTATACATTACAATTACAAACTACAAGGCCTACGAGATTTGGGGCATCAACCCCAACAGATAAAAAAACCACCCTCATAGATAAGAGTTTACAACTCATTCAAGATTAAGGTCAAGTCACTTATGGTCATCCTCGTGAAATGTAAGTCTCTTCTAGTAACGGTGTTACAATGAGAGACTATTCATTTCGTGGCTCGATCTTATATAAACTCTTTGTATAGGACACCCTTACTCACATGTCTCCATATAAATGATTAGATCAGATCATTTATAACACTTTATAACACTTATAACAACTACAAAACGAGTCATATCCGTAGTGTTCAAAGATAAGGTACCCAGCTTTATTCATCTACTATAGACCATTTAGGTTATTACTTAAACATGATCCACATGTATGTCTCCACATACATGTTTAAATTACATCCAATAATCTTGGATCTTAGTTTATTAGTTTTTTATTAATGCAACTAAATGTCAAATAAAAATAACACTTATTTTATTAAATAAATTATAGGTTTGTACAAATACAATTTATAAACTACAAAACCACGAGATTTAGGACATTGACCCCAACAGTTAAACCTCCATAAATCCACCAAAATTAAATTCAACTTCCAAATCTCTTCAAACTTCAAATAAATTAATCAATTTATACTTCAAATTAAATTATCTTTACTCAATAATCCAATTTTAGTCAAAAGTATTAAGAATATAACCTAAATAATCCGAGACAATTAAATTAAAATTATCTGAAATTTTGGGATGTTACATATACTCATTTAAGTGAAAGTCAAATTAAAAGTTTTTTCTCCATAACCTCTTTAGATAGTATAGATTTTAATTTGAACAAAAAAAAATTATCAAAACTCTAAAAATTTAAAATCCCTTTTGAATTTCAAAGATCTCTTCTTGATTTTAACTTTATTTCAAAGTTATATGAAAAAATTATTAAAAAAAAAACAGTTCAAAATCATGTAAAAAAGTATTAAAACTCTTTCTCTGTCACTTTGTGGACCTCTAAATTTCTTGAACCTTGTTAATTTTAAAAGCAGGTCTTCTTTCTTCTCCACTCTCCCCAATACTTAAGGATCTATAGGTGAATTTGTATGTATAGAAAAAAAATTTCAAAAGCATATAAAAAATACATTAAATTATTCTATATGATTTTACAAAATTAAAAAGTGAATAAAAGTTGAAAAAAGGACATACATTTAAAGAGAGATGATATTTCTTCTAAACCGTAAATAGATATCTAAAGCATAACAATTAAACTCTTCTTAAAGAAGAAGGAGAAAAACATTAGAAAAGATGTTACTTTAACCCAATGAAAAAGAAATACATGAATGCTAGAACAAAATTTCGACCAAAAAATGAAAGTAAAAAATTTGGGGAGAGCGGATTAATAGAATTAAAAAAAGAAAAGATAGGAGATACTGATTTAGCTATTTATAGCGAAAATTTATGTTTCAAATCAATAAAATATAATTTGAAATTAAAATTCATGCCAACGATTTTTTTTTTATCCACGTGAGTGATAAAATTTTTGTTTTTTAATAATGAAGTTTGGATCTTAAATCAAATATTAGAAAACTAAATTTTAAACAATAAAATCCTTGTGAATATAAATCTTTTTTTTATCCATGTGATATAATTTTTGTTTTTTAATGATAGATATTTTATCTTAAATCAAATATTAAAATAACCAAATTGTAATTCAATAAAATTCACGTGAATTATTAACTATTATAATTAAATATTAAAGATAACTAAATTTTAAACCAATTAAATTTACGCGAATTATATACAATTTAAATAGTTTTTTAATTATTTAAATTAAAATTAGATCATATAATCCTATAACTATCAACTAAAAGGGTCAACATGTTAACTATTTAATATGGATTTTTTTAATAATTTAAATGTAAGAAACATCACATAACCCTATAACTATCAAGATAAAAGGATAAGTCAAATGTTTCTCTTCCATAGTCTCTTTATAAATTTTAAGGACATATTATATAATTTTTAAAATGAAAGAGATCAAATAAAGATGAAAATAAAATTTAAAATAATTGATCAGATACTTTCCTTTTTTTTTTTTTTTTTAATGAATCAAATAGATACATAAATTTACTGAGCTATGAACTTTCAGATGGTGGTGTGGTAGGTAACAAATGGGCCGAATTTATAATAGGCCCAAATCCGGCCCATAAAATTTAGGTTGGGTTCTGATCTTAATACATCATAGCCCAATGGGTCAGTCTGGTGGGCCCATTACAGAGCAAAACAGTGGCTCCAAGGTTGATTGACCCCACAAGTTGAAAGGCAAAAAGATATTGAACCAAAAAGAATCCCACTTGTAGTTTAGTTGGTTAACTTCACAAATCACACTTTATTCCATTCATCCAAGAACCTTAGATTCTAAATGACATTATTTTAACCAACCAACCCAAAAATAAGAGAACCAATAAAAGAAGAAGAAGGAAAAAAAAAAAAAAAAAAAAAAAAAAAAAAAAAAAAAACATGATTGTATCCATTAGAATTTAGAGCCAACATTTGTTAACCAATTTAAACTATTTAGTTATGATTTAAAAATATTTTTGCTCAATTTTATTTAAAATAAATCCAAAAATGCCAAATAAGATTATTATTCTCTTAAAATCCTATCAAAGTTATAAAAAAAACTTATGACATAGTTCTTCTTAAATGAGACGAGAATAGTAGAAAAAGACGAGAAGATGAAAAATCACTCACATTAATGAAGATTCATTACTATCTATTTGATTTCAAATGTTTCTCTAATACTATGTTGATCTTATTAATGAATGAGAAATATTGGACCAATCATAAATTGTCATGTCATTTCTAAAATTAACGACGAAGTTATAAATAATTGAATTTGGGACCAATTAAAAGTTGCATGTGTCCCAAATCAAAAGTTGAAGGCATAGTTTGGCGAATCTCGATTATGTCATGAGCTTTCATTGTGGCCGTTGGATGAAATCAAATTAAGTTGGTTCAATTTTATATTAATATTTGGGTTCAGTCCAATTGAGCCCCAAAATAGGCTTAACATCTCAAATGCCAAATAAGGCTCAAATCCAATCAATTGGATCCAAGGGTCAGGTTCATGGACCAAGCAAGCCTAAGCCCACAAAGCCCACCTGAGAACTCTGTAAATAGAGGAGTTCTCTTCATTTATGCGGATCAGCAATTCTAGAGTCTAGAGAGCTGATAGAGAATTCTCTACAATAAAAAAACTCTTCGATTTTTTAAGATTGAATCACTCCTTGAAACTAAAGTTTTGAAGACTCGAAGATTCTTTCAAGACTTTAAATTCAAGATCATCACGCACTCCGCTTCCCCAAGTCAAGCGTACGCATCCAACTAAGAAAGAGTTAGAGGATTTAGTACTAGAGATTGAACCATATCACATCAAATCTACATTAACACAAGTTCAACTCCATGAAATAAGCTTCTCCAAAAACCTCGTGCGAACAAATTGGCACGTTCAGTGGGACATCTCTACCTCTCATCTCTCTCTCATCATCCAAATCAACAAATTAACAAATGGCACCAAAGAGAGTTGCATCTAAAGAAACTGCTATAAGTATACCACTCAGAAGAGGTGTCGCCTTGGTTACCATGACCAGCTATCCATCCTGTCGACCTATCAAATGGATTGAAGGAAGCCTTAAGTAATCTTACAACGAGGGAAGATACATCGACTCTCTCGGCTTCTATATAGGACCTGTCACCCATATCACTTAAAGGGGATCCTGCACGAGCAAGAACAAGGTTCTATCATCACGGAGAAAATCTAGGAACAGCTGATGAAATTTTCTACAGGCGGGATCGTTATAAGAGAGAATCTATTGTTGAAAAACTCTGCTTCTGGTTCTGATTTATCAGAGAAAGAATCACACTTTGATGTAGTGTTTGTCATGATGGCTGACCTAACGGCTGAGTCGACCATGGTAGAGATGGAGAAGAAGATAAATCTCCTAATGAAAGTTGTTAAGGAGCGAGAACACAAAATCCAATGACAAAGAAAAGATTGTCTTGCGGGAAAATCAGCCGCAATAATCTACCTATGTCATCTCCCTATCAGTTCAATAGTTGCAGGATATGATTACAAACTCCATAAGGGCTTAATACGGAGGACCGTCACAATCTTCTTTTATGTATTCCAAGTCATACACCAAGAGAATCCACAACCTGAGAATGTGAATTGGGTATCTATTAGGGTTTATGTCCTAAATCTCGTAGGATCCTGTAGTTTGTAAATATCTGTATGAACAAACGCTTATGATGTAATAATATAAGACATTTTCTTCACTGTTGTCTATGAAATATGGGATATTTTAATTGCATTAACCACAAATCAATAAACCAAGATCCCTGGTTATCGTTGTAACTTACGCATGTATATGGAGACATACAAGTGGATTATACCTTAAGTGATAACCTAAATAGCCTGTAATATATAGATAAAAGAGGGAAACCTTATCCTGGTGATACTACGGATATGACCCGCTTTGTAGATGTTATAGGTATTGTAAAGTATTACAGATGATTTGATTCTAATCATTCATGTGGAGACATGCGAGTGAGAGTGTCCTATACAAAGGAGTTTATATTAGACTGGACCACGAAATGTTTAGTCCCGTTATATAACGTTGTTCATGACAGAGACTTTCATTTAACTAGGATGACCATGGTAACATGACCTTAATCCTGAGTGAGTTGAGAAATCCTGCCTATGAGGGCAGTCCTTTGATTTGCATGGGTATAAGTGGCCAGATTGCCGACTCAAACCTACCACTTTGGGGATTCGTCTGATTGGAGAGTTGGGAACTCAGCTACACAAGATGGAATTCACTTCTTCCCCGAAGTAGGGGTAATTAGATAAATTGCTCCCTTAAGGGCTAATTCTGGGACTTAAAGGATGTGGCGCCACACACTTTCTCATGGCCCGAGAGGTGTTCACTCATAGTAGGACTATGGCGTATTGTTCATTAGAGGAATCAGTGGTACTTAATGAGTTAGATGTAACTACAGAGGCAAAACGATAAATTGGCCCAACTGTACTTACGAGCGATCTATGAATAATTATCGTACTGTTGATTGGTTATATCCAATGAACACAGAAATATATCTGTAATGAGAAGATTGCAGCTGTCAGTTTTTAGTGGAGTGTTCGGCAGTTAACAAATGGTGGATTTCGTGATAAAAGATTTTAGTCAGTTATTCACGAACTGTCGAAGCTTCAAGCTACAGGTCCATAAGGTCCCTTTGGTAGCTCAATGGATTCAAGTTGAGAATCAGTTTTTGGGCTAGTTTGAAGTGTTCAAATTAACAAGAGGAATTTGATTATATATGATATGACTAGATGGGTTCAATTAATTGTGATACAATTGATTTGATGTTAAGATACATTAATTGGAGGAATTTGATATAAATATGCTTTATATTAAACAAAGGAGAAAAAGAACTATGGTTTAAATATTACATATGATGTGATACTAAAACTATAGGTTATAAATATAATATGATAAATTAGTTATTATATTTATTTATAATAAAAAAAATAATTATATGATAATTGTGGGTGGTTATTTGGTTTCTCCTTTAACCGTGCATGAAGTGGGAGGTTATGTTCAGTTTTTGATAATTGAAGAATAAAATGAAAAGTGTTTTCATTTTACAAAGAGATTGCTTCATTTAATGAATTACTAATCGTTTTGCTCATGAGAGACTACATGATAGTCCTCTAGCAAGAGACTAAACGATCGTGTAAATGATTGAGCAAGAGAATAAATGATCGAGCGAGATTTGTTAGACGATTGGCTAGGCGATTCTCAGGAGAGTGAGATTTACTAAACGATCAAGTACTCTTAGTCTATGAGATAGACAGAACCTTTCTCACACTTACTTGATCATGTGGTTCGATCGTTTTATTCCTCCTTCCCTTTGCCAAATTCATACAGAGCCCACACCTTCTGGATTCTCACTCCGAGAATACCAAGGTTACTGATAAAGGAAATCAAACATGAGGATTCTATGAGCAACGGAAGGATCGTTCCAAATTTCATTCGAGTTGAACATAAACAATCGCAGTCTTAAAACGGAAACTAATAGGTCATGCACAACAAGAAATTACAGTATGCTTTAAGAGAGTATCAAGGGATAGAGTATGCATACCTTTGAAGTACCATTCTTTAAACTCTCTCGATCAGACTCCAATGTGTTCAACACAGCCCTCGAACGCAACGACTGGAACACAGCACGAACACAACGAACGACAGCTTCCACGAAACCAATCGAGTCACACTCGATTCACAAAATGAGTGAGAACACCACCACAATAGTTATCTTGGTATTCTTGGTGTGAGAACCCAGGAGTTATGAGCTCTGTATGGATTTGGTAGAGGATAGGAGGAATTGACAGCTTGTATAGACGATTGAGTAAGTGGGAGATGCCTAAAGTCTATCATATAGACTGAGTACTCGGTCGTTTAAAAAACAAGTGTCTATTGTATAGCAAACTCGTTGCACGATCATTTATGCTCTCAAGCTATTGTATAACTATTTCTTTTGTGCATCCGATTATCAATCGCTTAATGATCACATATTGAAAAAATGAAAACAATTTTCATTTTATCCATCAGTTACCATAACTTATCACAACTTCCCACTAAGTTGGTTATTGGGAGAAAAAACCGAAACCAATTATCCCAAAAATGATTTAATTACAAATAAATAATATATTCATAACCTATAGTTTTAAAATCACATCTCATGCAATATATAAACCATAGTTCTTTTTCTCCTTTATAGCATTTAATAATAATTCCGCCAATTAATGTATCTAATACATTAAGTCAATTATATCTCATATAATTTATGCAATTTAATTATATCATATATAATTAAATCTTCTCTTGTTAATTTGAACACTTTAAACTAACCCAAAAACTGATTCTCAACATGAATCCATTGAACTACCAAAGAGACCTAATGGACCTGTAGCTTGAAGCTCCAACGGTATGTGAATAACTGGCTAAACTCTTCAATCACAATATCCACCATCCGTTAACTGTTAGGCATTCCACTAAAAATCGACAGCTGCACTCTTTGTGCTACAGATATATTTGTGTCCATTGGATATAACCAATCAATAGTATGATGACCCTTCACAAATCGCTCGTAAGTACAATCAGACTAATTTACCGTTTTGCCCCTGTAATTACATCTAACTTCTTGAGTACCATCGATTCCTATAATGAACAATGCATTATAGGAAATAACCCTTAAGGGAGCAATTTATCTACTTACCCCCGAATCGAGGAATGAGCGAATTCCATCTTGTGCAGCTGAGTTCCCAACTCCCCAATCAGACGAATTCCCAAAGTGGTAGGCTTGAGTCGGCGATTTGGCTACTCGCACCCATACAAATCAAAGGACCGCCTTCATAGGCAGGAGTTCCCAACTCACTCAGGATTAAGGTCATGTTACCTATGGTCATCCTAGTGAAATGAAAGTCTCTGTCATGAACGGCGTTATATAACGAGACTAAACATTTCATAGTTCGGTCTTATACAAAAATTTTTATATAGAGCACTCCCGCTCGCATGTCTAATATATGACTGGTCAGGATCAAACCATTTGTAGCACTTTATAACATTTGTAAAATCTACAAAGCGGGCCATACTCGTAATGTCAACAAGATAAGGTTTTCCTCCTTTATCCATATACTACAGACCATTTAGGTTATCACTTAAAGCACGATCCACTTATATGTCATCACATACATGCTTAAATTACAACGATAACCAGGGATCTTAGTTTATTGGTTTGTGGTTAATGCAACTAAAATATCTCATATTTCAAATATTATAGTGAATAAAATATCTCATATTATTACATCACAAAATGTTTATTCATACTGGTATTTACAAACTACTGGACGCTATGAGATTTAGGGCATCAACCCCAATAATCTCCCACTTGTCCTAAAGCTAGTGGGGTGTACAAGAAAATTACAAGTACAAAACAATAAACTAGGGCACAAAGGCCCAGTACAACAATACTCCCACTTGCCCTAGTCCAGCCGCGAACGGTCCCGTAGACCCATGCTCTGAAGGTGACCCTCAAACACTGTAGCTGTGAGAGCCTTCGTAAATGGATCAGCGACATTATGCTCTAAAGCTATCTTCGTGACAATCACGTCCCCTCGATGCACAAGCTCTCTGATGAGATGGTATTTCTGCTCGATATGCTTGTCGCACTTGTGACTCCTAGGCTTTCTGGAATTCGCCACAGCACCACTGTTATCACAATAAAGGGTGATGACTCTAGACATATCTGAAATCACTTCTAGATCAGTCAGGAACTTCCAGAGCTAAACGGCCTCCTTAGAAGCTTCACAAGCCGCTATATATTCGGCCTCCATAGTGGAGTCAGTGATGCACCCCTGCTTAGTGCTTCACCACACTACATCTCATCCATTAAGAGTGAACACTGGTGAAACAGTGTATAGACAAATGAAAAGAGAAATTGGGGAAAGCTAAGGTTAATGCAGAAAATGATGATAGTTCCAGGGTGTCCATAATGGGTAACTCAAAGACCAAATCTCCAGTATTAGAAGAAGACGCCTAGGAATTTTTAAGGCTAGTTAAGTAGAGCGAGTATAAAGTAGTTGATCAGTTATCTCCAACACCTGCAAAAATTTTCAATTTCCATACTATCTTTGCTATTGTCTTCATAAGTACACCAAAACATGATAATGGATGTTTTGAATCAAGCATATATTCCTAAAGATATCACCTCAGATAGCCTGGATAGTGTTGTTGGAGACATAACTGCATGCAACTCTCTAACTTTTACTAATGATGAGATGCCTCCTAAAGGCACAGGGCATACAAAAGCATTACACATCTTTGTCAAGTGCAAAGACTTTCTAATAGCAAAAGTTTTGGTTGATAATGGTTCTTCTCTTAATAGAATGCCAAAGTTCATATTAGAAAAGCTACCTGTTGATATGCCTCAGATAAGACCCAGTATCGTAATAGTGAAAGCTTTCGATGGAGCACGTAGTCAAGTTATTGGAGATATCAAAACCCTCATATGAATAGGTCCTTGCACATTTGATGTAACTTTTCAATTCATGGACATTAACTCTACTTATAGATTTTTATTGGGACAACCTTGGATAAATTCAATGGGAGTTGTACCTTCAACGCTGCACCAAAAGCTCAAATTCGTAGTTGGTAAAAGTCTAGTGATTGTGCATGGTGAAGAAGATATTCTCGTCTCAAGACCCGTCTCAATGCCTTATGTTGAAGCTGCAAAAGAAGCCTTTGAATCGACTTTTCAAAATTTTGAGATTGCAAATGCCACAATTCTTCGTAAGGAATCAAAGAAGGTTAAGCTTGGGCATCTGAGTTCCCCTTTCAAAAAAGGAAACAACAGTCTAGATCATGTATTGAGCATAGCAGATAATATGAAACGGTTTGGGCTTGGTTACAGACCTGAAAGAAATGACATGATCCAAGTACAAAAGCGAGAAAAAGAGAAAGTGTTTAGCCAGGCTAAAGAACCACGAGGTAGACTGCCAAGTGTTGCATTTTCCTCCGCAATATCACACCTTTAAGAATGCTAACATAGTTCATCCTAAGGATCATGAAAACCATGTAATGGTAACTATTATAGAAGAAGAAAAGAAGATGGGCCCTTGGGTTTATCGGTGCGCAGAAAATTTTGAACTTGACAACTAGAGCATCATTGAATCGCCATCATGTGCTATTAAGATGTAAAATAATATTGAAGATGAATATAAAAGCAATTTCCCATGCGAGTTTGAAATACGATGTTGAATCTGATAAAGGGATGAATGAAGACGAAGAAAATATAGAGTCAATTTCTAAGTTATTGAGAATGATAGAGCTAGAAGAACAAGCACTAAGATCTCATGAAGAGCGGACAAAGGAAATTAACTTGGGATCATGGATAGAGATTAAGGAAGTTAAAATTGACACTAACATCTCTGCAAAAACTCGTCATAAGTTAATTGATCTGCTTTGATGTTTATGCATGGTTTTATCAAGATATTCTGGGACTTGATACAGACGTAGTGGTGCACGTATACCGCTTAAACCCGAGTGTGAACCTATGAAGCAAAAGTTACGTAGAATGAAGTTGGATATGTTAATCAAGATGATGAGGTTGATGCAAGATTTCTAAATGTGGCCAATTACCTTGATTGGGTAGCAAATATTGTTCTAATGCCAAAAAATCATGGTCAAGTTAGAATGTGTGTGGATTACAGAGATTTGAATAGGGTAAGCCCTAAACACAATTTTCTACTCCCTCATATTGATGTACTAGTTGACCAATACTATTGGTTTTTCTATCTTTTCCTTCATGGATGGATTCTCTAGATATAATCAAATTAGAATGGTGTCTAGAGACAGAGAGAAAACTGAAGGAACCATTTAAAGTCTTGAGCAGAAGTTTGGGATCGGACCAAATAGCCAAAACTAATAAAACATAAATTTTATAGCAAAAACAAACAGATTATGCATTTAAAAGATAATTGCAGCATGCTTTAAAATATAGATTACAAAAAAGAAAAATGGTTTAAGAAACCTTATCCTTGAAGAACTCTTCTTCACGAGATTCCTTCTCTAAATCTTTTCACGAACAATCTCGTACCCTCTCACCGTCAATGAGGACACCACCATGAAAGATTCCTCTATATTCTCTGAATGAGAATCTAGGAGTTTTGTGGGCTTTGGCTATTTTGGAAGAGAGGATTTTAAGAGTGTTGAGAGGAATAAACGATCTTCCAATTTTCTCATAGAACTTTTTTGTGTTTTTTCTCATTCTTGTGAAAGCCACACCAGGAATAAGAAGAACAACACCTCTTCTCTTCCCCACTACCATTTTTTTTAGAAAGAAAATGGGGGAAGAGAGTTACAACTCCCTCCAAAATTATTTTTAAAAAATAAAATAAAATTTATTTATTTATTTTCATAAATAAATTTAATATATTTATATGATAACTACCTTATCATATATTATATATTAAACTATATGTTATATCAAATGTAACATATAACCTATAGTTTCTTTATTGTATCAAATACAATATAATCTATAGTTTCTATTCTCTCACCAATGACATTTAATATAAATCTCATTTATATTAAATTTAATTATGTGAACCAAATTTATATAATTAATATTTGAATCATATTCAAATATTTATTTCATCTCAAATAAACTTTATAAAGAAAAAAAAAACTCGATTGCAAGTGTTTATGCCCAAAAATGCAGAGGCCTTTACAAATTAACTTTCGTAATATAAACAGAAAGCCAAAAATAGAGATAACTATCTCATAAACATCCATCAACAAGCATCCACATACATTTAACACTTAAACGCAATGTACAAACTTAAAACCCACCAAACTACAAACAAATTTCAATACAGCAAATGAAATTTGGAATCAGAACACAACCTGGCTCTGATACCAACTAAAGGGAAACTCAACATGAGGAGACCCTTGAGCGGAAGCGGATGTCCAAATTCCATTGTTACTGAACACATACATTTACAGTTATACAAGAAGATTATACAATCAAATTAAATTACAACGTGCTTTTAAAATAAAACAAAGGTTGAAAGATTATACCTTTGAAGAACTGTTCTTCAAGTAATCCCTCGATCCAACTTGTTCACGAACGCTTCCAACAAGTCACGAACACTCATCTCAAACAAGCAGCAAACAACAACTCGATCCTCGAACCAATAGGACACTACTATTCGGATTCCTTGGTATGCTCAGGATGAGAACTCAGGAGTGGTGGGCTCTAACTATTTTGGTTAAGAGGATATTTGTGAGTTTAGAGGAGGAAGACGATTAAAGAAGCACTATTACATAGGTCGAACCTCTGTGGAACTTCATATAAGATGAAGCAACATTTGCCTTACCCTTCTGTTCCTTGGTTTTCATCAAGGACTGGAAGATTTGTAGCTCGTTGAGCAAGGTGGTCAGGTTGTAGTCAATTATGTTCATAACAACATTACTATGGAACTATAGGAAACTTTCAGGTAAAGATTCCACAATGAAGCTAACCTGACTGGCTTCGTCGATGACGGACCCATTCATCTCCGCCATGTTGAAGTGAACCATCATGTTGAGAACATGTTCTCAAATAGATGTTCTATCTTGCTACGGGCATTGAAGATGTGTTTGAGAGCGCCATGCCTGAGCTATGGAGATAGTTGTCTGAATCTTCCCCTCAAGGACTCCATGATCTCATGGACTGTGAGCATGGGCTCATGCTTCTTAGCTAAGACTTCAGAAAGACTCGTTAAGATATACGCTCAAGCCTTTTCGTTTGCCCATGTCTAATACTCATATGCTTCTCGAATATTTCGAGAAACATTTGGAGCTGGAATGGGAGAACAATCCTCCATCAGGACAAAACGAAGGTCATTGATGATAAGTATTGTGTTAATTGTATTTTTCCATGAAATGTAGTTTTCGCACGTTAATTTATCAGCGACAAGTAGATTTAAGGTCACAGAAGTCATTATGAAATAAATTTGCTTAAATCATACAACTTAATTATTATTAGTTTATATGCATTAAACTAACAAGACAACCAATCAATTTTAGCAATATAGTCTAATGTACCCTATGTGACATCTATTTTGCAATGATGTTTCAGTGAGACAGGACAAAAGTCACCGTAGGGTCATCAAGTGCCCTTCACTAAAATGAGACATTCTCAACCAATAGACAGACCAACTTCTTGTTCTTGTAACTATCAGTCACCATTGTTCGATCCAGAATTTGTTAATCTCTCTTAACAATTCTTGTAAGTGTAACCCTTCATTTTAGGTCCTAGAGTTCCACCCCAATAAGCCAACCATAGGGAAAAATCGATTGGGACATGAAATTAAAATAACCATATCCATTGTTATTGTTTCAATAAAGCATCATGCAAAAATGCCATCCTTTAGGGGTACATCCAAGGTACCACGAGGTCATGTAAGAATCTTCAAACTAATGAGAGAGATCGAAGGATGTGTTGTCACACGTCCCACTCCCACTTACTATAAACACTCCCTCCATTCACCTTGATATTGATCTATACAAATGCCACCCATAGGAGGACACCGATGGTGCCTCGAGGCCGAGTATACCCTAATTTCCTCCCACTGAGCATTTTATCTACGGTTAATTAACTTAGAAAAATTTGGCTACTGATTTTATTTAAGTGATTGTTTAATTTGCCCAAAAACAACACTTGCCTTTGGATAGTTAAACAACTTTGATTAAGATATGTTAAAACTCTTTAACAAACTTTAATCAAATTTGCATGCATGTAACAAATCTATCTAATTCACTTTTTCAGGTAAATTTCCAGGTAGAGGTGTTACATTTCCGTCAACTTAAATACCCCAGCCTAGACAGAACTTGCCTTAGACAAAAGGCCCCTTATAGATACATTTGTTACATAGTTAATCTTTTATTAAGAATTAATTTAATCCTAAAAGATTAAACCTATATTTCAATCTCATTAAAAATTTGATCTTAGGTCTATCTGAATCATGTTTTAAAACAATTTAAAAAAATTAACCCAAGGTTTGCATGTAATTCTTAATTATTGATTTTAATTTCTAATTTTATTTTGTTATAACAATTATAAACAAATGAAATAAATTCAAACCATTCATTACATGTAAAGCAAACTTAGGTAATTTTATAACAATTATAAATTGCCCTAAAGTGGTTAGATGTTTCATTCAATTTCATTTCATTACTAATATACATAACAATTATATACTAAAGTAATGAAATTATTAATAACATAATTTAAACATACATTCATATTATATATTATAACTCTTACAATATAAATGATGCATGTATATGTTATTAATGCATGCATGCATATATTATAACATTTATATTATACGATGCATAAACATGCTATAAAATTAAAGCATGCATCTTAAACATATATTATAACAATTATAATATAAATTGTGCATGAAATAAATATATAACCTATGGTGGGATTTTATACTATATGACATACTTTATGGCATATAAATATAAATGATATTCATACATCACATGTATAAAATAAAAGCAATAATCAGACTGGGATTGGACACCTAAAAAGAAATTTAAATCTAACTATTACAAATAAAAAGTCAAACGGTTCAGAGTCAGACGGTTCAAAACAAGTGAACCGGGTCTTGAACCGCTCGATCCGAACCACCTAGAAAAGATCGCCCACATCCATCGCATAACAACAATCATCCAATGCCATGCCAAGCCATGATCGTTTAGTGTTATTGCATAGCAAGGATCATCCAGTGCTATCGCATAGCAAGGATAGCACAAAGCAATCACATAGTTATGATCGCATAGCCACGATCGCACAGTGCTATCGCATAGTAACGATCACACAATGCTATCACATAGCACCTCATGCCAAGTTCCATCACACAGCAGGCATCACCCAACAACGATTGAACGAGCTTTCATGTTCTTCCAAAGGCGACTTTGTTTTCTAAAAAAAAATACGCGAGAATAGCACGAGCGACTCACAACTTTAAATACAGACTCGATCGCAATTAAATGTCATAAAAACATGGGCCCTTACAAACCAATTTGTAAAAATAAAACGATAAATCTAAACAGTTCAATCCCAAAAACATCCAATAATCGCAAAATAATATATTCCATAGAACATTCATCATATGAATTACATATTGCAAAATCCCACCAGAACTCTGTAAAATTAATCCTTATTTTGAAAAATTTTGGGCAAAAAACTTGGCTCTGATACCAATTGAAGGTCCTTGAACGAAAGCATGGGATCAGACCAAATAGCCAAAATTTACATAACATAAATTTTAGAGCAAAAACAAACAGATTATGCATTTAAAAGATAATTGCAGCATGCTTTACAATATAGATTGCAGAAAAGAAAAAGGTTTAAGAAACCTTACCCTTGAAGAACTTTTCTTCACAAGATTTCTTCTCTGAATCTTGTCACGAACAATCTCGAACCCTCTAACCGTCAATGAGGACACCACCACGAAAGATTCCTCTATATTCTCTGGATGAGAATCCAGGAGTTTTGTGGGCTCTGACTATTTTGGAAGAGAGGATTTTAAGATTGTTGAGAGGAAGAAATGATGTTCCAATTTTCTCACATAACATTTCTGTATTTTTTCTCACTCTTGTGAAAATCACACCAGGAAGAAGAATAACAACATCTCTTCTCTGCCCACTACCATGTTTTTAGAGAGAAAAGAGAAGAATGGAGTTACAACTCCCTCCCAAAACGATTTTTAAAAATTAAATTAAATTAAATTAAATTATTTTCATAAATCGGTTTAATATATTTATATGATAACTACCTTATCATATAATATATATTAAACTGTATGTTATATAAAATATAACACATAACCTATAGTTTCTATATTGTATCAAATATAATATAACCTATAGTTTTTATTCTCTCTAAAATGGCACTTACTATAAATCCTATTTACATTAAATTTAATTATGTGAATCTAATTCATATAATTAATATTTGAATCATATTCAAATATTTATTTCATCTCAAATAAACTTTATATTATAATGTATCAAAACACATTATAGTAATTATATCATATATAATTAGATTAAATTAATTATATCACATATAATTAATTCCCTCAATTAATTGAACAATTCAAATTAATCCAAAAATTGATTCTCATTAATTCTCGTTGAGCTACAGAAGTGACCTCACAGACCTGTAGCTTAAAGCTCTAATGGTACGTGAATAATTAATTAAATTATTCGTCATCCGTTAACTGTTTGGCACTCCACTAAAGACGGATAGCTGCACTCTTCACACTACAAATATATTTCTGTGTCCATTGGATATAACAAATCAACAGTACAATGACCTTTTGCAAATTGCTCATAAGTACAGCTAGGCCACAATTACTATTTTGCCCCTGTAGTTATATCTAACTCCTTAAGTACCACTGATCCTTAAATCATAGTCCAACTATAACCAAATCCCTCTCGGGCCAAGAGAACGTGTGGCGCCACATTGTTCAAGCCTTGGAATCAGTCCTTAAGGGAGCAATTTTTCTACTTACCCCGACATTGAAGAATGAGTGAATTCCTTCTTATGTAGTTGTGTTCCCAACTCCCAAATCAGACGAATCCCCAAAATGGTAGGCTTATTGAGTCGGCGATCTGGCCACTCTCACCCATATAAATCAAAGGACCGCCTTCATAGTCAGAAGTTCATAACTCACTTAGGATTCAAGTCATATTACCTATGGTCATCCTGGTGAAATGAAAGTCTCTATTATGAATGGTGTTATATAATGAGACTAAACATTTCGTGGTCCGGTCTTATACAAATTCTTTTGTATAGAATATTTCCGATTACATTTCTCCACATGAATGATTAGAATCAAATCATTTGTAGCACTTTACAACAATTGTAACATTTACAAAGCGGGCCATACTTGTAGTGTCACCAGGATAAGGTATCGAGTCTTATCCATCTACTACAAACAATTTAGGTTATCACTTAAACATGATCCACCTGTATGTCTTTACATATATGTTTAAGCTACAAAGATAATCTTGGATGTTAGTTTATTGGTTTGTGGTTAATACAATTAATTTTGAAATAAAACATCATATATTTTATTGCATAAATAAAATTTTTATATATTACAATTACAAACTATGGAACCCTACGAGATTTAGGGCATCAACCCCAACAAAAACTACGTTCATCATATTATGGAAATTTTTTTGCTACAAGGTGATGTCGTTTGGTCTAAAAAATACTAGGATTTGTGGTCAGTAAAGAAGGGTTCAAGGAAGACCCTAACAAGGTTAAAGCAATCATGAAGATGCCACCTTTTCCAACTTAGAAGGAAATTAGAGGATTTCTGGGTTGATTAAACTACATTGCAAGGTTCATATCAAAGTTGACATGTGAACCTATCTTTAAACTACTTCGTAAAGATAGTGATGGAGTTGTATCTACAGAGCCCACCAATCCTTGTACCATCTGTTCTAGGACGCCCTCTCATCTTATACCTCACGGTGAACGATACAATGGGTTGTGTACTAGGGCAACATGACGAATCTGGTAGAAAAGAGTGGGCTATATATTATTTGAGCAAGAAGTTACCGGTTGTGAAAAAAAGTATTCATTAATGGAGAGAACTTGTTGTGTTTTAGCCTGCGGTATGCGCCGTTTAAGACAATACATGTTGTATCACACGACAAGGCTCATTTCAAAGATGGATCCAGTCAAGTATATTTTTGAGAAGCCATCTTTTTCGAGACGAATTGTTAGATGGCAAGTTCTATTGTCCGAGTATGATATTATATATGTTACTCATAAGTCAATTAAGGGAAGTGTCTTAGCAGATTATCTAGCACAGCAACTATAGACAATTATGAACCAATGAAGTTTGATTTTCTAGATGAACATATTCTTACTATATCCATAGAAGATAAAATGCAAAAACTTGAAACATGGATCATGTTTTTCGATGAGGCGTCAAACGATTTAGGACATGGAATTGGCGCAATACTGATATCACCAAAGAATGAGTTGTCCCATTCATCGCCAAATTATGTATTAATAGTACTCATAATATGGCCGAATACGAGGTGTGTTCGATGGGCATCTAGGCCGCACTTGACATGCAAATCAAAAAGCTTAAAGTCCTAGGAGACTCGTTGTTAGTAATTCATCAACTGAGAGAAGAATGGGAAATGAGAGACACAAAGCTTTTACCTTATAAACAACTAATAACAAGTTTGTCTCAGAAGTTTGATCAATTTACGTTCCATACGACTAATTATTCATCAACTGAGAGAAGTTTGATCAATAACAAGCTTTAACAACCTACGGTTTAATTTACTTAGGAAAAATATGGCTAATTATTTTTACTAAGTGGTTGTTTAAGTTTGCCCAAAAGTAACAGTTACTTTGGAAAGTTAAACAATTTTCATTAACATTCATTAAACACTTTAACAAACATTAATCAACAATTGCATGCTTGTAGCAAATCTATCTAATTCACCTTTCCAGGTAAGTTCTCTGGTAGGGGTGTTCCGTTTCTGTCAACTTAAATACCCCACCTAGCCAGAACCTGCCTTAGACAAAAGGTCCTTTATAGATAGATTTGTTACAAATTTAATCTCTTATTAAAATCAATTTAATCCTATTAAACCGATTTAAAAGATAATCTAATTTCTAATCTCATTAGAAATTTAGGTCTATCTCAATATTTTTTTTAACTATTTTTTAAAAAACGATTTTACCTAAGTTTGCATGCAACTCTTGGTTATTGATTTTAATTCTAATTTCATTAATTATAACTCTTATAAACAATGAAACAATTAAAACTATTGACATTGCTAGCTAGACATTCATAAGGTATTTATAACTTTTATAAATAAACCTAAGTGTCATGCTTCATGCAATGTTCATTCATTACTAATATATATAACTTTTTATATAACAAGTAATGAACTAAACATATATACCATGCTAACATACAACCTTATATTATAACATTTATAATATAGATGATGCATGGATATGTTTTAATGCATGCATATATTATAACTCTTATATTATATGATACATGAGCAAGCTTTAAGTAATTTAATCATGCATACTAATATATTATAACACTTTTAATATAAAATGATGGATGAAAAAAAAATGCATAACTATGGTGGTTTTTAAAACTATATGACATACATTATGACATATAATATAAACATACATCACATGCATATTTAATTAAAGTTGATGGACCGAGATAGTGTATCTCAAAACCAAAAAACAAAATGCTAAACTATTACAAAAGTTGGAGCCAATCGATTCGAACAGGTGAACCAGGTCTTAAACTGCTCGCCTTGAAGCCTTGTCACTTGATCATGTGGAAAATCCTCTAATCATCGAGTAACGCATGTCAAGTATAAACGGTCGTGTAGCAATGATCGCATAGCTTAGGACTATGCGATGAGTATGAAAGTCCACGCGATTGTGCAGCGCGCTTTAAGTAACGCATACCATGTGACCGTGTAGCTAATGACTATGCGATGAGCATGATAGCCTACACGATCGTTAAGCGCGCATGCCTTACGTTAAGTATCAAATACCGCACGATCATTTACCCCCGAGCGTCTTTGCGATCATGTAGCCAACGCAACACGATCGAGTAAACTCTTTACATGATCGCGTAGCATTAGCTATGCAATTGTTTAGCAAATGCTACATGATCGAGTAGAACAGTTCAACATGAATGCATAGCCAAATCTAAACAATCGTCTAGCTGGAGCTACACGATATGACCATCGCTTCGTCTTCTCCATCGAAGCAAACTGCAACTCTTTTCGTTTGAAGCTTCTTCACGAATGACTCAAAAACTCAAAAAAAAAAAATCGATTGCAAGTGTTTATGCCCAAAAACGCAGGGGCCCTTACAAATTAACTTTTGTAATGTAAACAGAAAGCCAAAACAGAGATAACTATCCCGTAAACATCCATCGACAAGCATCCACATACATTTAACACTTAAACGTAATTTAGAAACTTAAAACCCACCAAACTGTAAACAAATTTCAATACAACAAATGGAATTTGGAATCAGAACACAATCTGGCTCTGATACTAATTGAAGGGAAACTCAACATGAGGAAACCCTTGAGCAGAAGCGGATCGTCCAAATTTCATTACTATTGAACGTATACAATTGCAGTTATATAAGAACATTATGCAATCAAATTAAATTACAACATGTTTTTCAAATAAAACAAAGGTTGAGAGATTATACCTTTGAAGAACTGTTCTTCAAGTAAGCCCTCGATCCAACTTGTTCACGAACACTCCTCTCGAACAAGCAGCAAACAGCAACTCGATTCTCGAAGCAACGGGGACACTACCACTCGGATTCCTTGGTATACTCAGGGTGAGAACCCAGGAGTGGTGTGCTCTGACTATTTTGGTTAAGAGGATATTTGTGAGTTTGGAAAAGGAAGACGATCAAAGAAGCACTATCGCATAGGAACTGCTTCAATCGTTTAGGCTATCGCATAGCAAAAGTTCCTATCGCATAAGCGATCACATAGTAAAACTTCCTATCATATAGGCTATTGCATAGCAAAACTTCCTATCGCATAGGCTGTCGCATAGACAAAGAGAGTCTATCGTATATGCTCTATGTTTGTCGGGTAGACTATCGTATATTCTCAAAATGCATTCTCTTTTTGGTGTTAGCCTTCTCATGTAAAATGAAAAACACTTTTTCATTTTATTCCAATTGCCATAAAATTTCTATAACCACCCATTAAAGTAGTTTTTTAGAAAATGGATTATTATTCAAAATAATAAATAATATAAATAAATATGATAACCAACTTATCGTATTATATTTATAACCTATAGTTTTAATATTGCATCACATACAATATAAACTATAGTTCTTTTCTTCTATTTTATGGCATTTAATATAAATCATATTTATATTAAATTAACAACTATTTGAATCTCATTCAAATATTTATTCTTCTAATTAATGTATTAAATACATTATATCACTTATATCATATATAATTGAATTAATTTAGTTATATCATATATAATTAAATTTTCTCTTATTAATTTGAACAATTCAAATCAAATTAACCCAAAAACTGATTCTCAACATAATCTTTTTGAGCTTCGAAGGGGACATTATGAACCTGTAGCTTGAAGCTCCAACGGTACGTGAATAATTAATTAAACTCTTTAATTATATTATCCACCATCCGTTAACTATCGGGCACTCCACTAAAGATCGATAGTGCACTCTTCGCACTACAGATATATTTCTATGTCCATTGGATATAACCAATCAACAATGCGATGACCTTTCACAAATTACTCGTGAGTACAGTTAGGCCAAATTATCATTTTGCCCCTGTAGTTACATCTAACTTCTTAAGTACCACTGATTCCTCTAATGAACAATAAGCCATAGTCCCACTATGACTGAGTCCTCTCTAACAAAAAAAGGGTGTGGCCACTATGTTCAAGACCCGGAATCAACCCTTAGGGGAGCAATTTATCTACTTGCCCCTGCATCGAGGAATGAATGAATTTCGTCTTGTGCAACTTAGTTCTCAGCTCCCCAATCAAACGAATCCCCAAAATGGTAGGCTTGTTGAGTTAGCAATTTGGCCACTCTCACCCATACAAATCAAATGACCGCCTTTATAAGTAGGAGTTCACAACTCACTCAAGATTTAGGTCATATCACCTATGGTCATCCAAGTGAAATGTAAGTCTCTATTATCAACAGTGTTATATAAGGAGACTAATCATTTCATGGTCTGGTCTTATACAAACTCTTTGTATAGGATACCCTCGTTTACATGTCTCCACATGAATGATTGGGATCAGATCATTTGTAGCACTTTACAACATTTGTAATACTTACAAAGTAGGTCGTATCCGTAGTGTCACCAAGATGAGGTACCCAACTTTATCCATCTACTACAGATCATTTAAGTTATTATTTAAACAAGATCCACATGTATGTCTCTACATACTTGTTTAAATTTATATAAAATAACCTCTGATCTTAGTTTATTGGATTGAGTATATGCTTATAAAATAACACTTATTTTATTAATAACAATATGTTTATACAGAGTTTACAAACTACGAGATTACAAGGAGATTCAGGATATCATTCCCAACACGACCTTATCAAAGAAGGATGATGAAAGCTTATGATAAGAAAGTTAGTCTAAGAACATTTTGAGAAAGAGATCTTATACTTAAAAGAATTCTTCCTCCTCAAAAAGATCATCGGGGCAAATGGACACCAAATTATGAAGGACCATACGTGATGAAAAGGGCTTTCTCTAAAGGAGCTTTAATTCTGATCAATATGGATGGTCATGAGCTGTCAAGCCCTGATAACTCAGATTACGTCCGAAAATACTATGCTGAGATTCTTCTTTACTCTTTCTCAAAAGATTAGACAAAGTTGCATAATCAACAAGTGATTGGGAAATCTCATATTTTTATTCAGTTTAAAGGGTTGTTCCTACTTGTTCCTACTTACATTTCATTTCACATCCCTGTTTAAATGTCAACCTAGGAAATCTTAGTTATTAGCCATTTTGTTGCCGAGAAACTTTTTATCAATAAAGCTCTTCTCCTTTCTGATGTGGTCTTAATGTTTGGATGACATAGTTCCTTTAATTATCATTACAATTACAAAATAAATTGTACATATTGGCAACTCTAAAGCAAAAATGACAGGTTCAATGCGCTTCGGTGGAAGAAAATTTAAGATATTTGGACCAAATGAAATAGAACAAAGGAGATTTATTTATTTATTTATTTATTTAGTGGAAAGTATCAAGCAAAACGAGAATATCTTCAAGATAATGAGTACTCTTTCATTTTGGGCATAAAACATCTTTATCAAGAATAACTAGGACAAATCGATCAGTCACTTCTATTGAGTTTAGCCAGTATACATTTTAAACTACTCAATTTAAGATAGGCTATACCACTTTTCTGGAAAGAAACAATGTACGGGGTTGAGCTATTTTGTTTTTGTTTTTTGCCTTAAAAAGAGTGGTTTTAGTCCTTACATGTATTGGCATTTCATACATTGGCACCTTCCATAATCTTCCTTGGAATAAAAATAAAAATCACCCCAAATATTTTATCTACTCTTTTGTTCAAAGAAATGTGTACAAAGGGGGGCAAACCATAGATACCATATTTGGTCTGGAGTATTTTCATTTTTATTATATTTGTATTTGAATTATTTTTATTATTATTCTTCAAAAGATTTCATGTTTTTTAGGTTTGTTTTTTTTAGTTTTATTGTATTTATCTTAATTTTCTCATTCTTCTCCTTATTTTCATTTTTCATTTCTTTTTTTTTTTTATGTTGTTATTTTTTTTAAAATTTATTTTCTCTCTATTTTCTTATTGTTTTTACTTTTTCCTTCTTCCTCGCGTCCCCATGTTGAGTTTTATATCCTAAAACTCGTAGTTTTTAAAACAATAAACTTATTCTAAAATTCAATAAAGTTATTATCAAAGTTTGATTCAATAAATTTGTTATTGAATTTATGAATTGCTTATTTCGTTTTCGAAATAAATCGAATAAACTAAAAGATCCATGACTATTATATGAGTACTTGAACTTTATGTGGAGACATAAAAGTGGATCAGGTTCTAGTAAATAGTCAAAATGATCTATAGTATACAAATAAGGTTGAGTGCCTTATTCTGGTAACACTATCGGATGTGGCTCATTTTGTAGTTGTTACGCAGAGTTGTAAAGTGCTACAAATGAAGTGATCCTGATTCATTCATGTGGTGACATGAGGAGTGGGGGCGTCCTATCTAATGAGTTTGCACAAAATCAGACCAAGAAATAGGTCACTCTTACTTTATAACTTGTTTACTGTTTTAAACTGACTATTTCATAACGATGACCTAACTAACTTAACCTTAATTCTGAACTAACTATGAACTCCTGTTTATTCGGGATTATCCTTAGATTTATATAGGTGAGAGTTAGCTCAACAGCGTCGGCTCAATAAGCCTCCCATTTCAGGGATAAGATCGGATAGATAACTGAAGACATAGGGTGCAAGATGGAATTCACTCCTACCCGCTTTCAGGGATAGTAGAGAGGTTGTTCCCTTAAGTACTGATTTCAGATCTTGCACAAGGGGACCACCCTTTCATTAGCCCGAAAGAGATTTTGTTTATTGATTGGATCACAAACAAATTGTTCATTAGATGATCAGTGGAACTTAAGGAACAAGTGGTAATCTCGGAGATAAAACAGTCATTTGACCCAATCGTTATTATGAACAACCTGTGAAGGGTTAACTTATTGATCATGGTTATATCGAGTGGACACAATATATCTACTGCAACTATTAGACTAAGAGTTTAGCCAATTAACCTCGGATCGCTTGAGTCCGTAGGTCCATTAGGTCCCCTACTAGCTCACAAACAGATTAGTCTTAAAATACCGTGATAAGTTGATTTGGAACGTTCAAATTCGAATTAAGGGAATTAGTAATTATATGTGATATAATTACACGTTTAATTTGGAATTAAATATAATAGGAGAATCGATTAATATATAAATATGATTTAAATATTAATTTCATGAATGGGGATTCATGGTGATGAAATTGGTGACAAAATTAATTTAATATTTGATATTAAGTTAATAGAATTAATTAAATTATTTAATTAATTGTTAATTATTAATTTTATTAGAAAAATTGATTATTGAATTAATTTTTTGTAAAATTAATAAAATTTCAATTTTAATTAAAGAATTAAAATTGGAAAGAGTTTGATTTTGAAGCTTACACCTTAGTCATCTTTGCACCACATTTTTTAGCTCAATTTTGAAGGAGGGGCTAGAATTCATGCATGCATTCTGATTGCATGAATCGCCTCAATAAAACCACTCTTGATTGAGTGGAAAAGACTGTGCAAATAAGTGGTATTTGTTGTGTTCTTCAGGTTGAAGAAGGGTTTTTCAACCGTGTTGAACTGTTGAACCAGTGTGTTTTCTCCTCTCAATTCCCAAATTCAAGCTTATTTTGAGTCTCACAACTCAATCTAAGACTCCTAGAGAATAGTAGGGATTCAGGAAGCTCTAATGGTAGTCCACGACTTGAATTAGAGAATATTGTAGTTGTATTCATTGAAGAATAGAATCTTTAAAGGTACGTAATGAAACCTTGTTGATACCCACAAACATGCTTAATTTGATGTCAAAATTGAGGAATTAGAATTCTTAATGATCTTATTTTCTTCCGCTGCTTATTTCTTTAAACAACACCCCAATCTTTTCTTCTCCAACTTCTTCCCAAAACTTCTTTTCTTCCCTATTCTTTCTCTCCCACTAAGTCACCCACTTCTTCCCTTTGATTTCTCAACTTTCATCCCTTTTTAGCCACCCCCATTAGTATAAATAGAGGTGCAAATGGAATAGGTGGAGAGACCATTTCTTAAGTTTTGAGAAAATTTTCGGCGAAACCCACAAGTTCCCAACACTATATCCGCTATAGTTGTCGCTTGCACGGCCATTCCAACGAGCCATCAACTACCATCCACCCCGACGACACTCAGGCTCACGAACCAAGGAAGTACGACACCTCAACACCTCTGCAGACCACCACCGAAACATCTACAAACGGCTCTGACGAAACCTCACGTTCCAAATCCGACGAAACTCACGCACAGCCTTCGGCCACGATCCTCCGATACGGAATCGGTGCAGTTTCGCAGCCTAGACAGCAGTGGCATCTCACTGCAAAGAAGGAGCAAAAGAAGAGAGAAGTGAAAGAAAGGGATGGAAAGAAGAAGGGGAGAGGAAAGAGAAAGAGGAAATTTGGTAAAGTTGTTGGTGGGTCCCACCAATTTTTACTTTCTTTTATTTCTCTCCTAGTTTCAAATTAGATTAGATTAGATTTAATTAATTCTTCTTCAATTTTGCAAATAAATCACAAATTGGTTTCTAATTTAGAATCTTAAAGTAAATCTAATCTAACTCTAAATTTGAATTTTGAATTTAATTTAATTTGAAAATCACTAAATCACAATATGATTCCTTTGGTGTTGAAAATTGATTTTAATTCAATTCCCAAACTACTCTCTAATTTGATTTAAAGTTAATATTTCTAAATGACTTCAAATTCAATTGGATTCAACTTTGATGAAAAATTCTAACTCGTTTAGGTCTAATTTGAAATTTCTAAAAAGGTTTCAAATTGGTCTTAATTGAAGAATTCAATTTAATTTTAATAGAGTTTTCTGATCAAGATTTCAAATTGTTAAATTGAATTTCAAATTATTCCAATTTAAGGTGTATGTTTGATTTTAATAATCTTTTTTCACAAGATCTCAATTTGAGAATTGATTAATGATTGTAGAATAAAATTTGGCTATAAGGGAACCCCACTTGATAGTTTTGTCTAGACTGAGGTAAAGTTGACCGTAGGGAACACCTCTACTTATAAATTGGTCTCGGTGTTGAATTAATAAAAAAAAATTATTTCATTAATTACGGTTTTGTTTATACGTCTTTTTTGAATTATTATTTCGGCAATGAAGTTTGAAATAAAACAAATTGTCATTTTTCAAAATTAATATATTGATAATGAAGTTTGAAATAAAATAAATTGTCATTTTTTCAAAATTGAATTTCTGAAATAAGAACCCTCTAATTTCTCAAAATTGCACTTTGACAATGAAATTCAAAATAAAATAAATTGTCATTTTTTCAAAAATGGGTTTATAAAATAAGAACCCTCCAATTTTTCAATATTGCACTTTGACAATGAAATTTGAAATAAAATAAGTTCACCTCTCAAATTAAATTTCTGAAATAAGAACCCTCCAATTTCTCAAAATTTCATCTTGACAATTTAATTTGAAATAAAATAAATTGTCAATTTTTCAAAATTGAATTTCTGAAATAAGAACCCACTTTAAGAATGAATTTGAAATGAAATAAGTTGTCACCTTTAAATATTGGATTTCTAAAATAAGACCCCTCCAATTTTTCAAAATTGAACTTTAGTAATAAAATTTAAAATAAAATAAGTTATCACTTTTTTAAAATTGGATTTATGAAATAAGAACCCTCCTTTTTTTCCTCTTCTTTTCTTGAGTTTCGGCAATGAAGTTTGAAATAAAATAAATTACTCACTTTCTAAAATAGATTTATGAAATGAGAACTCTTTGTTTTCATAAGTTTAAATTCTTAAATTTTAAAATAAAAGTTTGTTTTAAATGAATTTCTAAATTTGGAGTAAAAGTAGTGTTCTCTTTTTGGACTTCATCGAAGTTCTAGAAATACATGAAAATCTCAAGAGCTGATTTGTTATAAACGAATGTTTGTTTTAGGGAATCTAGTAGTGTTCTCTTTTTGGGATAATCATCCTATAAATACATGAAAATTTCCTTAAAAATTCGATGACAAGATATTTTAAAATATTGATTTTCTAATTTTCTTGAGTGGGGAAATTATCTTGAAATTCAAGGTAAGTTCCAAGATCTTCCCAATGACCTCGAGCCACTCATACTTATTAGTTCATATTTTGTTACAAAGTGTGAATTAATATCATTGGGACATTCAAAACCAAAATTCATAAACATTTTCTTTTTAAGACCAAAGAATAATAGGATAATTTTAAAATAAAATGTGGTAACCGTTTTCGAAACGAATGTTGTAACTAAAATTCGGTTTAGTTAACCAACTCCCGAACCTTAAATTTGGTGTTGCAACTCCGAGTGTTGTAACTAAAATTTGGTTTAGACAACATCCTTCCCTACACTTAACCAACGCCCGAACCTTAAATTTGGTTTTGTAGACCTTTTTTATTTTAAAAAGGTGACCAATCACACTCCAAAGATATTGGTTGCTACAACAAATTTTTTACCTCAGAGACCTTTAGGGAAGGACGTCAGCCACTCCATGTCGCGATGATATTGCGATAGCTACTATAGAAGAAGAAAATCAATGTTCAACGTCTACTTCCACACGAACTTCAGCCTTCAAAAGGCTAAAATATCTTTATATCAAAGAAAGATCGGCCTTCAACATCTACTTTGAAATAACAAGCGATCAACATGAAATAATGATGGAAATTTTGAAGGTAAAATTATTTCATGAAGAAAACAATGACAAGAAGATTTACAATCGTGTCACTTTACGCATAAAGAAGAAGTTGTCTGATGATGTATATACAGAAAGTTCCTTGATGGTGAAGCAAAAAATCATATCAACGAATCCTACAAATGAAGAAGATGGACAAAGCAATGACGAAATAAGAGCTTCTGAAATTTAAATGTAGAAACTCCTTATCGTAAGAGTATAAACTGCATGGTACTTCTAGCTCGCATGAGCTCAAAAGGTGAACGACCGAAAAAAAATCATTAGAACTACATTATGACTGTTGGGATTGATGCCCCAAATCTCGTAGGGTCCTAAAGTTTGTAAACATTGAATGAACAAACTCTTATGTGATTAATAAAATATATGATATTTTATTCACTTTGTCTATAAAATATGTGATATTTTAGTTGCATTAATCACAAACCAATAAACTAACATCCAAGGTTATCGTTGTAACTTAAACATGTATTGGAGACATACAGGTGGATCATGTTTAAGTGATAACCTAAATGGTCTGTAGTATATAGATAAGGCTGGGTACTTTATCTTTGTGACACTACGAGTATGGCCTAATTTGCAGGTGTTACAATTGTTGTAAAGTGCTACAAATGATCTGATCATGATCATTCATGTATTATACATGCGAGAGGGGATATTCTATACAAAGGAATTTGTATAAGATCGAACCACAAAATGTTTAGTCTCATTATATAGCGTCGTTCATAATAGAGACTTTCATTTCACCATGATGACCATAGGTAACATGAGCTAAATCCTGAGTCTGTTGTGAACTCCTGCCTATGAGGGCAATCCTTTGATTTGTATGGGTGAGAGTGGCCAGATCACCGACTCAACAAGTCTCCCATTTTGGGGATTCATCTGATTGAGAAACTGGGAACACAGCTACACAAAATGAAATACATTCCTTCCCTGAAGCAGGGGTAAGTAGATAAATTGCTTCCTTAAGGACCGATTTCGGGTATTGAACAATGTGGCACCACACTCTCTCTTGGCCCGAAAGGAGTTTAGTCATAGTGACTATGATCTATTATTCATTAGAGAGATCGGTGGTACTTAAAGAGTTAGATGTAACTATAAGAGCCAAACGGTAATTTGGTCCAGCTGTACTTACGAGCAATTTGTGAAGGGTCATCGTACTGTTGATTAGTGCCCGACTATTAACGGATGGTGGATAATGTAATTAAAGAGTTTAATTAATTATTCACGTACCGTTGGAGCTTCAAGCTACAGGTCCATAAGGTCCCCTTGGTAACTCAAAAGGATTTAGTTGAGAATCAGTTTTTGGGTTAATTTAAATTGTTCAAATTAATAAGAGAGAATTTAATTATATAATTAAATTGATTCAATTATATATGATATTATTGTTATAATGTATTTGAAACATTATAGTTTAATTGGAAGAAATAAATATTTGAATGAGATTCAAATATATTTTCTATGAATAGTTGTTAAATTTAATATAAATATGATTTATATTAAATGCCATAAAACAGAGAAAAGAAACTATAGTTTATACTGTATATGATACAATATTAAAACTGTATGTTATATGTTATATTTGATATAACGTATGGTTTAATATGAATATAATATGATAAGTTAGTTATCATATTTATTTATATTATTTTATTATTTTTGAATAATAACTATCATTTTTTCTCTCCAATCACCTTAGTGGGTGGTTATATATTTTGTGGCAAGTGGAATAAAAGAAAATTAGTTTTCTTCTTCTTCCGAACACTTACACGATTGAAGGCATTGCTATACAATTGAGATTGGAGAAACGTTCTGTGTGTTTTTCCTCGATCTTCTTCCTCCAAACTCAAACAAACTCTCCTAACCAAAATAGTCGGAGTCCACCACTCCTGGGTTCTCACCCTGAAAATACCGAAGGCTCGTTATGGTTGTGTCTCCTTTTGGTTCGAGAGTTCTTGAGGTTGTTGTGTTTGAGGCTCGTGACTGTTCGAGGGAATTACATGAAGAAATGTTCTTCAAAGAAGATATCTCTTGAACCTTTATTTTTTGTAAAAAGCATGTTGTAATTATTTTATGAATGCATATCTTGTATGTTTACTGTAAGTTTAGTTTTTAATAAAAATGGAATTTGGACGATCCGCTTCCGTTGAAGGATTTCTGTAAAACGAGTTCCTTCAATGACTTGATCCCTTTCTTCAAGGGTATGTAGGCAACTTAAATAAGTCTATCAAACACTAAAGAAAAAAGAAAAAAAAAAAGTGGCACAATCATTCTACGTGAGACAAAACAAATTAAAGATGTTCATCTCTACTGGGGGCAACACAACAAATTGAAGATGTTCTTCACTAGTAAAGATGTGACACAACAAATTGAAGATGTTCTTCACTAGGAAAGATGTGACACAACAAATTGAAGACGCATATTGTCTGCACGATACTATACTGGTTGGATGTGTACAATATGGTCCTTGTGAAAAATTCAATCGTCTTTCTACTCACTTAAATAAGGAAGTAGTGCCACTTGCTTCAAGTTCAAGGCATCGTCTGCTTAAATTTTGGCACTTCATCTTCAACGTCAGGGCTTCGCTCATTTGAAGTGGCATTTAATCTTCAAAGTTTAAGTTCGGGGTTGCTTCGCTTCCTCTTCAAAGTTCAAGATCGAAGGTTGCTTTGCTTCATCTTCGAAGCTCAAGATCGGAGGTTGTTTCGCTTTTCATCTTCAAGTTCAAGATTGGAGGTTGCTTCGCTTCATCTTCAAGTTCAAGATCGGAGGTTACTTCATTTTTCCATCTTTAAGTTCATGATTAGAGGTGGATCGGAGGTTGCTTCGCTTCTCTATCTTCAAAACATTGGTGTAGCTTCGCTTCTCCATCTTTAAAATACTGGTGTGGCTTGGCTTCTCCTTCTTCAAAATACTGGTGTGACTTTGCCTCCATCTTCAAAAATATTGGTGTGGCTTCGCTTCTCCATCTTTAAGATACTGGTGCAGCTGGCCTTCTCTATCTTCAAAATACAGGTGTGACTTTGCTTCTCCATCTTCAAAATATTAGTACGACTTTGCTTCTCCATCTTCAAAATATTGGTGGGCATTTGCTTCTTCATCTTCAAAATATTGTTTGCGGCTTTGCTTCTCCATCGCCAAAATATTGGTGTAGCTTTACTTCTTCATCTTCAAAATATTTGGGCAGCTTCGCTTCTCATCTTCAAAATATTGGTGCGACTTCACTTCTCCATCTTCAATCAAGTTTGGTGCACTTCTCAAATTTGGTTTGCATGGATTTGCCTTATCTACGGAATTAGTCTAGTTTTCTTGGCTCTACCTCATATATGAGATCAATTTCAATCCATCTGCCTTTGCTTCATATGTGTGATCAAGTCTGGTCCACCTGGCTCCGCATCATATGCGAGATTAACTCCAGTTCACCTAGCTCTACCTCGTATATGAGATCAAGTTCAATCCTCCTAGTTCCGCCTCATACGCGAAATTAAATTCGAGCTCTCTGGCTCCGCCTCATCTGCAAGAGGATTTTAAAACAAGTGTAAAAGTTATGCATAAAGGATTTTAAAACAAAATTAAAACAAAGGATCTGAAATGATTTACTTATGAAAATTATAATTTCAATTTTGAATTGATACAATTGTTAGTGAAGGTTTAACAATGCCAAACTTTAGTGTATTAATCAATTTTTACCCAAATTTTAAATTATGAAAATCGAGGTCCTTTAACAACTTGTTTATTTGATTGATATTTTTTTGTATACCAAGTTCCTTCCCTTGTTTTTAAAGTACAACCACTCTAAGTTAAGAAGATTGAATCTTTTAGTCTTAGAAAATTGTGTGTCAATTAGGATCCCTTTGGTTTGAGAGTTTTTTGTATGAGAATTGACACAAACATCCTAAACCTATATTTATTATACCGTTTTCAATATTTTATCTGAGAATAAGTTATTCTCAAGCATTCTTTTTTCCCACATACAAGAGTTTTCTCTATCCTTCCAAAACTATAGTTTTCTCTTTTTCCCTTATTCTTTTGTTTTTCATTTTATATATAATTTATTTTGAACTAAATTAATTAATTGATTGATTAATTGATATTAATTTAGCAAGATTAATATAATTATTTGTTTACAATCAACAATCATTTTTAAAAAAAATACTTACTTGATTTATCATCACAAACAAAAATTTATTAAATGACTGTTTTCACATATGGAAAAATAGACCAAAATATTTACAAATATAACAAAATGTCATTGTCTATCAGTGACATACTCTGGTAGACACTGATAAACTATTATCATCTATCGCTGTTAGATTGTGATATTTTGCTATATTTAGAAATATTTTTAGCGATTTTGTCATTTAAAACAATTTTTCTTTATTAAATGAAGGAATGTTTTCAAATATAGGAAAATGAGTCAATTTATTTATAAATATAGCAAGATATCGGTGTCTACCAGTGATAGACAGTGATACATCTATCAATGTTTATCACTGAGACTGATAAACATCTATCAATGTCTATCACTGTCTATCACTGATAGAAATTGACATTTTGCTATATTTGAAAATATTTTCAACAGTTTTGTCATTTAAACACAATTACCCTTAAATGAATGCAATTACTTATTTATATAAATTATTAATTAATTAATTAATTAATAATATCTTAAATATACTTAATTAATAAACTATGATGAGTTAGATTATGTATGTAAATTTATTTTTCGATAATTATAATTTTGATTACTTATTTTTATAATAAAATAATTATTTGTCCTAAGGTCATTCATTACTAACATATCATGAATTCTAAAGTAGGTTAAATTATAAAAAAAAAAAAAAAATGCCCATAAACTTTATATTTTGTGTAAAAAATACTTCTGAAGTTTAAAAAATACCCTTAAACTTTCAAAAAAATACCCTTGTCTTTAGTTTTGGATAGAAAACGTTAAAGTTTTGTTTCAAAAATACCCCTGGACTTTCAAAACATTTCAAAAATACCCTTAACTTAATAAAAATTCAGAATACCTCCACGTTAGTATTTGAACAAAAACCGTTGATTCCTCATAAAAAATGACTTTAAAATTTAAAAAATATATTAAAAATGCTCCTGATTAATTTTTTTTTTTTTAAAGTTTTCTTAAGTTCGAAAAGAACCAATTTTAAAATAAATTATATAGATTTTCTCATTTTTTTTCATATAGCTACTCATATTTCTCTTAATTTTCCAATTCTTAACTTATAACAATTTTCTCAACAACCAAAATGAAAACCAAAATTTTAAGTTAAAACATAAAATACCAAAATTTTTTACAAAATTCCAAAATCAAAATCTCCACTTGAAACATACCAAAATGATAAATAGTAAAATAAAAAAAGGTATCAACCTAAATCATGTTGATTCTTAGGAATTTAATATTTATTTTAGTTATTAGATAAGTTATTGAGCAAAAGAAGTCGTTGGGACATTTCAGATGCAATTCCGACTTAAATCAAGAGAAATATGAGAGTATCTATATGAAAAAAGTGAGGATATCTATATAATTTATTTTCAAATTTGTTTTTTCGAACCTAAGAAAACTTCAAATAAATTGATCAATAGAAGCAAATTTTTTTAAGTCATTTTATCACGAAGAATTAACGATTTTTGTTCAACTACTAATGGTAAAGGTATTTTTGAACTTTTATTAAGTTAAGGGTATTTTTGAAACGTTTGGAAAATTCATGGGTATTTTTTAAACAAAACTTTAATGATTTTCATCCAAAACTAACGGTAAGAGTATTATTTGAACTCTTTTTAAAATTTTAGATTAAGGAAATTGGGTTGAGAATAAGGGTAAGAATGAGTGAGATATACATATTTTCTTCTTTGATACAGCTTTAGAAGTTTTAGGTATGAGAATAAACTATTTCCATGCATTCTTTATACCTATGGATGATACTCATCCAAAATAATTGGTTTTCTTGATGTCCACACTTTCTCCCCTTTTAATACATGAATTTATTTTTTTAATTTAATTTTATTAAAATTGATTAATATGTAAAATTAAATTTATAATTTAGATTATTATATTAAAATTTAAATTATAATATTTGAATTTAACTACTCCATAATAATTAATCATATAATAAACCATAAAGAATTGATGCATTTATACTATTAATTCATTAATAAATTATATATGTAGTTAATTAATTGTCATTATGATCGATATTTTATGGAATTATTTTTTAATAATTATAATTAGTTGATCATTGATTAATTATAATTCATTATTTTTTATTCACAAAATGTTATATTTATTTTTTAAAATTGATTTTGATTGTTTTATTAGTTAATACATCATATTTATATAAATTCATCAAATTGATACATCAAAATATATAATTAAGTAACTTTAATTCTAAATTACTCATTTTACAAATGTTTGTAATTGATATTTTAATTAATATTGTTATTTGATAGTTAAATAATTAGTTTTGCTCAAAACCTTGAATTGAATTTATTGTTTATAAATTAATCTATCAATATTTTATAGAGGTTTGCATAATTAAAATTTTATAAATAAAATACAAAACTAATTTGTAACAATTTCTTTTTTTTTTTTTTTTATAACATTCGCAGGTACAATCAAACACTATGTCACAATATTATTGTAATTAAAGTGTAGAGCGGAGGAATCGAACCTCAAACCACAAGGTTGATAATATGAACACTATGTTAGTCGAACTACGCTTTTAATAATACTTGTAATTAATTATTTAATTAAAATAATTCTTTTACTATTAATTAATTAATAATTTTATTAATGAATCTATTAAAATTATATAAGTTTATCGAGATTAGTTTCTTAAAACAAATAAAAACATAATTGATTACTTTTCAATCCTAACAATATTCTCATGCACAATTAATATAATATTTTTTAAAAAATTTTTACCAATATTATTCTTAAACATCGATTTTACATTTTCTTTTTCGATACATCTATAAGATCTTAAATCAAATAGATTTGAACTACGCTTAACTGATAGACGGATTGAGAAATGGAGTAAGAAAAAACACGTGAGGGAGTAAATACGCATGGAGTGAACGCCATGATTTCGAGTCCACCTTTTATCTTCTCAGAGAATGTGGGAGTTAGTGTTTCAGTCTTAAAATATTAAAAAAACAAAAATTAAATAAATAAATGTGGTGGGTCACGTGATGCCTCGCCTTGGAGTTTTAAGGGGCCCTTGCCCTTAATTAATAGGGATACATACCCTTCACCCACGCACCTGCTTTGCTTATCATAATCGTATTTATACCCTACACGTGCCGTCTCCCGCGTTCTTTCACACTTTATTTTTTAAAAATCACTTTTAATTCTCCTTCAACTTTGGTGGATAACAATTTAATTCCCAAATTTTTAATTTTATAATAATTTAATCATTAAATTTTATTATATAATAATTTAATTCTCATATTTTCAAAATTATAACAATCTAATCTTTACTATAAAAATTATTGTCAAAATTTAATGAGAATTCTTGCATAAATAAATCGAACTAATTAAAGACTCAATATTTTTTATAAAATCAAAGTCTACATCATAAAATAATAAAAATTGATATCAAACTTTAACTTTTTTTTTATGTTAGGGACTAAATTATTACAAATTTCAAAATACGATGACTAAATTATTACAAAGTTGAAAATACATGAACTAAATCGTTATCAATTAAAGCTTAAAGATTAAATTGTTACTTTCGTGAAAATTTAGAGACCAAGAGTATTTTTTAATATTTATTTATTTATTTAAGTCTAGGATAACTGATTGGCTTTCAAATCTGTCCCCCGCCAAAACCTTGTATCTTTTCTTTTCTTTTTCTTTTCTTCTTTTTTTCCCCTCTTTGTTCCTTTTTTATTTTTTATTTTTTAAATAGTTATTATAATAATATCAATTTTCTTTCTGAAAAGGGAAGAAAGGGTTTTCATTCCCTTAACAATTCTGTACAATAAACTTTTTGTTAATTTCGTCCTTTAATTTTACTTTAAATTTGGTTTTGTTTTCTTTGTTTAAATATTTTTGTTACTTCGTGTTTTGAAAATTAACTTTATGCAATTTACTTCGAAAAAAAATCAAGTAATATAATTATTAGCTTGTGATAGTTATATTTTTTTTTTATTATAATCGATTAATTAAAAATGTAGTTATATGATATTTATTAGTATAACGGATAAATAAAATAAAATAAAAAGAAATTAAGAAACCAATGGCCTACTATCATTCCAGAAGTTTCTTTTGCGTATGAACACCTACTCATTAGCAACAATGTTACACTTTTTTAAAATTAAAAAAAAAAAAAAAAAAAAAAAAAAAAAAAAAAAAAAATCCTAATAGGAATCTCAAGACTAATCCTTGTCTTTGCTTGTTTCGTATTTCATTGACAAAAGATCATAACACCTTTAGATGTTTATGTACTAATAAATTAATATTATCATGTTTGCCTCATTTATTTTATAATTGAAACCAGAAAGCCTACTTGATCTTAATAAATAAATAGATAAATAACGGGTACTGTTGAGAGTTGTCCCAAGCAAAACCTAAAGCTCACGGACATATCCTAATAGAAGAAAAAAAATGAGAGGATGCATGAGAAAATGTGCATCTAAAAGAAAATATTTAGAATCTCATGTAACAGGTTGAACAGCAGAGCTCAACCCTGGCACCCATCAACCTTGAGGATCGCAATTACCCTCACATTGCTGATGTTATATGTAATCAAAATTGAGTATGAGAGAAAGGACACTAATAATAACCTCATTTGACAACCCCTAAGGGGAACAAGTAAATAATCTCTAAAAGATAGTCTTGACTGTACTCTCTATATGTTTAGTTGAACTATACACTCCATGTACTAATTTAATATTATTGGAGTGTGTTGTAGGCTCAACACCACACTAGCTAAAAAAATCTCACGTAGGTAAGCTTCGAGAACGAGATCAAATCGGAGAAGTGGACCATCGGATAAGTCCACAAAATGTCTACAACAACAAAAAAGAGCGTGCGAGTTTTTCTGGAGGTATTAGTACTGTTACTATTTAATTTTCATTGGAGAGTTGACTATAATCATCCATGCTATTTAGCACGGGATTTTGAGTTTCGCATGTCTACCCTTTCACCACCAAAACATCTTGAAAGTGGTTAGAAGCGAAGGTGCCATAAGTATAGCAATTTGGTACGAATATGCTTGCATTGTTGTTGATTCATATAAGGTACCTTTTTAGCTAGTAATCCATATGTAACAACAACCTATTTAGACAAGTGAGATGATTGCAAAGAAAAATCTTTTTTTTTTTAAAAAATAAATTACAAGGTAAATGTTTTTATTTTAGTTCATCATATTTGGAGTGGAGGAATTTAAACTTTTGACTTTTTTATCAAATGTATGTGTTTAAACTAATTAAGCAAAACTTAGGTTATCGTGGTAGAATAATGACGGAAATATATCATCTTTAAATTAATCATTCAATTTATAATTTTATACACATAAATTATTCAATTTGTTATACATTGAACAAGATGTGATGATAAAAATTTCGACATCTGACTTTAAAATTAATAGTACATGTTTTTATGTCTAGTTGAACCATATTTATTTTGCCTTGTTGATTCAACAACATACTGACTAAGAGGACTTCAGATCCAAGTCAAGGCATATGCGTGCATGTTAGGATAAATTGTTTGTAGACTTTTCTATCATCTCACTTTCCCTCTAGTTTACTGTATTTGACCTTGAAAAAAATGTCAATGGTCTCTTCTTGGGAGAATAGTGCAAAGCAACAAGGGCAGGCAAAGAGGGAGAGGAATTGAGGAGGACGAGAGAAGCAAATGCAAGAGTCTGAGAGCAATAATCAAGGCGCGATGCGAAAGCAAGAATCAAAGAACGAGAGCAAGAGATTGAGGAGCAAAGCCCATCGTGTGTATATCTTTTGGTTGTTTTGGTAATTTCACCAAGCGATGACGTAAGACCTTATGGAAAAAAAAAAACACATGGATTTCGAGAAGTTAGGTCAAATCTCTCTTGGGCCTGATCTTTTGGAGGCCATCAACACTGATTTCTTTTTTTTTTTTTTCTCTCCACTCCTTCTCCATGCTTCGTCTCATTTAGGGGCGAGTCTATAGGGTAAGAAAAACCAATAGCATACCAATTGAGGTACACTCATATTACATCATAAATTGGTTGTTTATTTCTTAAAGTTTAATAAACGTAGGCCAACAAATTATTGTGGACAATGATGAAAAATTCGTAGTTACTAATGACAATGAATTACGTTTAATCATTTAAAAATAATATCCATAAATTGCAAATAATTTTAAATTTCGGTTCAGTATAAGATTGACGACATGGATGGTCACAAGAATCATAACTGACAAATAAAGACGCAAAAACTTCAGTTTTTTTTTTTTTTTTTGGGTCTAATCTTTTGGAGGCCATCAACACTGATTTTTTGGAGGCCATCAACACTGATTTCTTTTTCTTTTCTTCTTTTTTTCTCTCTCCACTCCTTCTCCATGCTTCGCCTCATTTAGGGGCGAATCTCAAAGGTAAGAGTAAACAATCTTAATTGTTTTATCTATTTCATTTTAAGTTATATCTCTCGTTTTCATAATTATTCTACTTAAAAAAAAACCAATAACATACTAATTGAGGTACACTCATATTATGTCATAAATTGGCTGTTTATTTCTTTAAATTTAATAAACGTAGGCCAGCAAATTATTGTAGACGATGATGAAGCTTTAATGACCATGAATTACGTCTAATCATTTAAAAATAATATCCCATAAATTACAAATAATTTAAAGTTTCAGTTTCAATACAAGATTGATGACATGATGGTCACAATAATCATAATTGACAAATAAAGACGCAAAAACTTTAGTTTTTTTTTTTTTTGGGTCTAATCATTTGGAGGCCATCAACACTGATTTTTTTTTTTTTTTCTCTCCGCTCCTTCTCCATGCTTCGTCTCATTTAGGGGTGAGTCTCTAGGGTAAGAGTAAACAACTCTAATTGTTTTATCTATTTCATTCTAAGTTATATCTCTCATTTTCATAATTATTTTACTGAGAAAAGAAAAACCAACAGCATACAAATTGAGATACACTCATATTATATCATAAATTGGTTGTTTATTTCTTTAAATTTAATAAACGTAGGCCAACAAATTATTGTGGACGATGATGAAGCTTTCGTAGTTACTAATGACCATGCATTACGTCTAATCATTTAAAAATAATATCCCATAAATTTCAAATAATTTAAAATTTTGATTTCAGTACAAGATTGACGACATGAATGGTCACAATAATCATAATTGATAAATAAATACGCAAAAAATTTAGGTTTTTTTTTTTTTTGATCTAATCTTTTGGAGGCCATCAACACTGATTTTTTTTCCCCTCTCCGCTCCTTCTCCATGCTTCACCTTACTTAAGGGCGAATATCAAGGGTAAGAGTAAACAATCTTAATTGTTTTATCTATTTTATTCTAAGTTATATCTTTCATTTTCATAATTATTTTACTGTGAAAAGAAAAACCAATAGCATACCAATTGAGGTACACTCATATTACATCATAAATTGGTTGTTTATTTCTTAAAGTTTAATAAACGTAGGCCAACAAATTATTATGGACGATGATGAAGCTTTCGTAGTTACTAATGACAATGAATTACGTCTAATCATTTAAAAATAATATCCCATAAATTGCAAATAATTTAAAATTTCAATTTCAATACAAGATTGACAACATGGATGGTCACAATAATCATAACTGACAAATAAAGAAGCAAAAACTTCAGTTTTATTTTTGGGTCTAATCTTTTGAAGGCCATCAACACTAATTTCTTTTTTTTTTTCCTCTCCGCTCCTTCTCCATGCTTCACCTCATTTACCGTTTCATTCTAAGTTATATCTCTCATTTTCATAATTATTTTACTGGAAAAAAAAAATCAATAACATACTAATTGAGGTACACTCATATTACATCATAAATTGGTTGTTTATTTATTTAAATTTAATAAACATAGGCCAGTAAATTATTGTAGACGATGATGAAGCATTCGTAATTACTAATGACCATGAATTACGTCTAATCATTTAAAAATAATATCCCATAAATTGTAAATAATTTAAAATTTCGGTTTCAATACAAGATTGACAACACGGATGGTCACAATAATCATAATGGACAAATAAAGACGAAAAAAAAAAAAAAAAAAAAAACTTCAGTTTTTTTTGGGAGGTTTTACTTTAGACTTAGTCAACTTAAATTTTAATAATTTGACCCCAAAAAAGAAGAAGTATATAGCAGTATTTAGATACCAACTGAACTGCAATTTGTCCTACCAACCTGCAAAAGTAAATCTCTGACAATATTACACCAGTTTTCTTATTGACAAAATTAATATTTGAGTTAAAATATCATTTGCTATGACTTTTTACTTTAAAATTTTATCAAATTTAATCTTTATATTATTAAATATTCAATCAATCTTAATAATTAGTTTATCTATAATCCTTTCACTATAAATTTTGAATCATATTCACATAAGGTGCTTTTCTTTATGAAAATTATTATTATTTAAGTAAATTCGATAAAAAAAATGTTAAAAATTTAATGTAAGATTCATTCGAATATGTAGACTATAATTAAATAAGGCTCAAACTATAAGGACCAAAAATATATTTTACCTACTAATTAAAAACAACTTTCGTTCTTCAAACGTCCATTTTTTTTATATATATTTACTCTTGATTCTATCCAACTTTTTTTTATAAAATAAATTTTAACATATTTAAAGAAAACTTTCAATTTTATGTCTAATATGTTATATTTAAAATTTTAAAAAATGAATTAATATGCTAAAAATAATATAACTCAGTTAACATATAATTACAACCGTAATGTATATGTCTTTTTGATACAAAACAAAAGTTAATATATAATAGGACTCTAGACGATTAATTTTTATGGTCTAGTATATTTGTGAAATTCTACAAACATGTTAAATGCATCAAAGAACTTATTAGATAGATACAAAATTGAAAATTTTACGAATCTATTAAACACAAAATTGAAATTTTATAATTTAGTTAAATACTTTTTAAACATCAAGAACATTAACTCAAATTCAAAATCAGCTACATTTGTATGAATTTGGGTGGAGGCAAGTTTTAGGTTAAAACACTACTATTTTTCTTAAGTTCTTTTCTATTTTTGTTCATAACTTTGGATTATCTAATTTTAGTTACTTTCAATAAATTCAAAATTTAGTCCATTAAATTTGATTTTTTAAAAATTATAATTGGTTAAATAATTATAATAATTTTCATATAAGAAAATATACTAGGTAAATATTTGTTTCACCCTTCACAAAAGTCTAGATTAAATTATCTGAGTAAGAACCAATAAAAAAAATAATTATATAGACTAGTTTTAAGATTTATGACGGTACACAATTAAAAAAATATTTAGACTAAAATAAAATAAAACTTAGAGTACAAAGATCGTAATCTTATTTTAACTAAAGTTTTATTATAGTGAAATTACAAAATTATATTTAATAATATATTATAATTATAATTACATTGATTAAATTTCAATTTTCTAAGAGGATGGGAGGCAAATTCGCAATTTAACCTCTTAATTGTTATTATTGTATTTGAAAAAAAGAAAAAGAAAAAGAAAAGAGAGAGAGAAAGAAAAAGGATGGGTGCGGAAAATCCTAAGAAGAGAGTTAAAAACTAAAAAGAAAACAGAGGAAGCGTTACTTTATGAAAAGTGAATAAGAGTTTGCATTTGGACCTGGGGTTTACTTATTTACTTACACACCACCACCCCTTTAAATCTACCTTACCCTTAATCTTACTCATATTTTCCCGCTCTCTCTTCTCCTCAATTTCCCATCTTCATTTTCAACCACTTTCTTCTCCACACACTCTAATGGCGAACCCTCTGATTTTCTGAACTTCACTCAACAATGGAGGATTCCACTCCTCAGAAGAAACCCACCAAACTCCCTCCTCTCTCCAAATTTGAGGTCTATTTCTCAACCATTCTTCTTCTTCTTCTTCTTCTTCTTCTATGTATTCTTTTCCCATTTGGGTTTTTTTTTTTTTTTTTTTTTTTTTTTTTTTTTTTATTATTATAAATAAACTCAATTTCCACCATGGATGAGACTTTTCTTTCTCTTCCTCTGTAATTCCAACCCCATTTTCGCTTTCTTTTCACTTTCTCATTTGGGTTTGTTTTTCTTCCTCTTTTTCGTCTATCTTTCTCTTGAGTTTCTCAATTGGGGGTTTGTTTCTTTTTTTGGGTCTCTTGTTGTAATTTGAGATGTGGCTATTCTATTCTCTGTTTCTTCCTCTGTTACTGTAACTCCATTTTCTCCCTCTTCTGAGTTTCTCAATTGGGTTCTCTTTTTTTGGGTCTCTTCTGTAATTTGAAATGTGGGTTTCCTTTTTTTTCTTTCTTTCTTAATTTCAACCCCATTTTCTCCCTCTTTTAAGTTTCTGGTTTTCTTGTGGTAATTTGAGATGTGGGTATTCGCTATTCTCTGTTTCTTCCTCTTTAAAATTTCTGAATTGTGGGGTTGTTTGTTCAGAAAAAAAAAGGTTTGAGATCTGGTTTAAAACATGTTAAATTTGACTAAATTGTTTTATTTGATTGCAGGATTCACCAGTTTTCAATTTCATCAACAGTCTTTCTCCCATAAAGCCTGTTAAATCCATTCACATTACTCAAACATTCAACTCCATCTCTTTCCCTTCTCTCCCTGTTTTCACTTCCCCACCACATAATTTCAGTCCTCTCAAGTCCCCAAAAAGGTAAAGAAAACAACAAAATACTTGCATTTAATTCTATTCAATTAAATTAAATTATCCTAATCATTTTATTAAATTAATTAATTTCTACAGGCCGAATTTTTCGAACCCTTCGAGATCCCCGCCTGCAGTTTCTAAAAATGAAGGAGCGGTTATAATAATGGACCAGTTACTGGAGATTTTCGTGCCGGAAATTCCTCCTTCCGGCGACGGTTCAACTCCGGTAATTCAGCCACCAGAAACGGTCGATTCCGACGCCGGTGAGGTACTGATATTTCGTTGTCCGATTAGCTCTGAAGCTATGGACGGGGCGATTCATGGAGTGGAAGATGAGGGATTGCTTCAAAACGACAGCGTTTTGAATAGAATAGAAGAAAACAAGGTAAAGTCCTTTTTCAATTTATATATTTTTTTTTTTTTTGAGCAATTTTTTTGGTATTTGTTTTGAATTGTTTGTGTCCCACTCTTTTGCATGCTGTTCAGTTTCAGGGATCATTTGACAATGTTTTTGGTTCAATTCAAACATACTTTTTGGTTTTTCTATGGATTTGTCTCTATGTTTTTTGTCCCCCTTAAAGAATTTATATTCATTATGTGTTTCAAAGTATAAAGATTAAATATATGGTCATTCAAAAAAAAAAAAAAAAAAAAGAAATATATTAAGTATATGGGATTTTCAAATTATATTCACCGTGTTTCAAAGCATAAAGATTGGTTATTGAAAACAAATAATAATAAATAGAGAAGCAAAATTGAGTGTATGGTATTTTCAAAGTGACAGATGGTTTTTTTTTAAAGAAGTGTGGTTCCATTTGATAATGATGGTATTTTTTTTTAAAAAAAAATTATTAGTTTTTTTAATTAAAAAAATTTATTTACTATCATGAAATTAACTTTTTACCAATTACTTTTTTAATTTTCAAAATTCGAAACATGGATAGGTAGTGAATAACAAAACAAAAAAATAGCTTAGGACCTTTGAATAACTATTTAGTTTTTAAAGATTATGTTTGTATTTTCACAATTTTTTAATCATGATTTACTTATTTTCTAAGCAAAAATTTCAATTCTTAACTAAATTATAGAAATAAAGATAAGTATTTCATGGACATGGAGAAATATATTGAAGGATTCAATGAAGAGGTTTTTCCTTCATTATTTATTTGTTTTGTTTTGTTTTTTTGGAAAAAAAATTCAATAAATAAGAATTTAATTGAGATTGGAGGGGTTATTTTGATGGTAATTGAGTGATTCAATGTGGGACATTTTTTTTATACTCGATTGTGTTGACTAAATGGTCAAAAAGAAACAAAGTAATACAGGACATAAGTATTTACAAGAGATATGGTGATCTGTTTTACCTTAACGTTTTGTTTTTCTTACATTTTTTAAAAACAAAAAATAACGGCCTTATGACAACTAAGGTCTGGTTTTGTTTTTTAATAAGAAATGGATTTGAATTTTGTGATTTCTTATAGATTAAATTAGAAGTTTATTTCAATATTTTGAAGGGTATAATTACTTTTTGAATTTTCGCCTATGAACTTTATAAATATATGGTGGCTCGTCAAAATTTCAGAATAGGTCCATAATACATGCATTTTTTTTTTTAAAAAAATTAATTTATTTAGTGATATAAATTTGAAGATTTATATCTAATTAAACATATACTTTAATTTGTAGTCTAATATACCAATAGATTTTTAAAATATCAAATAGGACGCAAAATTTAAAATTTAAAAATATATTATACACCTTTTTAAATTTTGTGTGCTTATTTTATATAAAATTAAAAATTTATTGAAAGTTTAGGAGATTATATATATATATAAAAAGGAATATTCATAGTCTAACTGTTTTACTTGTGTCTTTATTTTGTTTTGATGTTCAAATTATGTCTTTCATTACTCACTATTGGACTGGTGGATGTATGTTAAAGAAATAAACTAGTTTTTATTAAAAGTTTATAGATTATAACATAACAGATTAAACAACCTTACTCCATCTCTCCAACATTCTTTTATTATACCGTCAGGTGTCTAACATATCATTGAATTTTAAAATTTATTTAATAAAAATCTCTAAGATCCCACCTTATAATCATTTTATTTTTGTTTTCTGTTTTTAAAAATGAAGTCTATATCATCTTAATACCTTACAAAAATTGAATTATAAGTCAAATTCCAAAAATTAGAATAAAAAATTTAGAGGTGAAATTGGTGCTTATATGCTTAACTTTCAAAAATTAAGAACTAAAAGTAAAATGGTTATCAAACATAGTTTGAACTTTTAACATTATATATATATATATATATATATATATATATATATATATATATATATATATTTTAAAATTTTAAAAGTGTCTATTAATTAATTGAGCTTTAACTTTGTATTTAACATGTGGATAACTTTTATATTGGAATAAAATTATGTGTAGTAGAGTTGCACCTATCTCTTATATAGTTGCGTTACACTTAATGAAAAAAATAAATAAAAGATTTATTTTTAATTTTTTAACTTTGCATTTAACATGTAAATATTTTGTTGTCAACATTTTTGTTTAAATAAAAATATTTTTTTTTGTGATTAAAAAAAGAGAGTATGGGATTTATATGTAGTCTAAGTTATACCTAAATATTATTTTTTATTGGGTGGCAAATAAAAATTTAATTTAGTTTTTTTTTTCTATTTGTCCAATATTGTAAGGTTAAACAATTTTTTTTTCTTTTGGAGTTGAAGAAACTAATTATGAGGATTATCATATATATATATATATATTAAATTTTGAAAATCTATTTAGTGTACAACAAGAAATGAAAAACGGAAAAAAAAATATTTTATCATTATTTTTTCTTTAAGAAAAGAAAAAGAAAAAGGAAAAGGAAAAAGAAAGAGGGGAGAGTGGTAGTATTTTATGATGGAATATAGCTAACGGAAAGTGTATTTTTTGTGAACTTGTGGGGATTGTGTAGCTTCTCTCTAACCTACAGAGCGGGAACATGCGGAGGCGATGTCTAGATTTCGAAATGGCGGGAAAGCCCAACGCGGCGGAGGCCGCGGTGGAGGCGACCGGCGACGCTTCAATCCCCGGTTCTTCTTCTTCCTCATTTCGATGCACTCTTCCTGGTATTGGTTTGCACTTGAATGCTCTTGCAGCGACCTTCAAGCACTCCGATTCAGAGAATCTGTGTTCCGTTAGGCAGCCGAGCCTTCCCAGCTCATCTGCCCCCATTTTTGCCCCAAATTCCATTCGAGATCAGCCTTTGTTGGCTTCATCCACTCCTGAAAGTGAAATCCCTCCCCAAGAACCTGCGAATCTGACTGGAGAAGAACTCAATCAGATCAACCCTAAAAAGAATTGGTACGTGGAGGCTGATCATGTTTTATGTATTCTCTGTGATGATTGTCGTTCGTTCTGAGTATTTGGATTGATGTCATTTTGGATTTTTGTTTTGTTGCTTGTAGCTAATGATTTTTGAATGGATTTGTAGGAAATTGATGGAAAATGCCGAAATTGGGGCGTGTAAACGTTGTAATTGTAAGAAATCTAAGTGCCTGAAGCTGTAAGTAGCAATGTTTTAACTTCTATATTATTATCGATTGAAGTTAGGGAATCTCCATTTGTGTTAGGTCTTGCCAATATGATTTAGTAGTTTGAGTTTATTATGAACCATGTCTTACTAATCTAGCGAAAGATTCCAAGAGTTCACTGTTGCAACAGTTTGTGAACTTAAAGTAGTGTTGATAACATCAAAATTTCAATCTAAACTAGTAATTTTCTTCAGATATTGTGAATGCTTTGCTGCTGGTGTGTACTGCATTGAGCCGTGTTCATGTCAAGGCTGCTTCAACAAACCGATACATGAAGCCGTGGTTCTTGAGACTCGCAGGCAGATTGAATCTCGCAATCCACTAGCATTTGCTCCTAAAGTGATCCTGAACTGTGATTCTGTTTCTGAACTTGGGGTTAGATATTATGTGCCTTAAACGTTCCCATTTTGTTTAAGGATCTGTCTGCACCGTGTCTTGCAGTTTGATCTTGATTAGTTTTTGTCTTGCAGGATGATTCAAACAAAACTCCCGCTTCGGCACGACATAAACGAGGATGCAATTGTAAGAAATCAGGTTGCTTGAAAAAATACTGCGAATGCTATCAGGTGATTCGATTACTCCCTTTTCTCAAGCTCTTCTCGGGTGTGTTGAACATCATATCTGAACTGAACTTGGTGCTTTTGTTCTTAAAAAGGGTGGTGTTGGATGCTCCATTAACTGCAGATGTGAAGGCTGTAAAAATGCATTTGGGAGGAAAGATGGTGAGTTTGATATGTTGTTTGAATATACCTAGCCGTCCGTATTTCCCATCAATCATCCATCTAATTCTGCTTGCTGCATCTTTTTGTACCATTCTCTCATGGGACAGATATGGTGTTTGATTATACCTTGCTGCATCTTTTTTTAGCCAAAAATACTTAACAATCCAAGTCAAATGATTTTGGAAACAATTGAGAGCACTTTGAATTGCTTTGTTTGTGAGAAGAGAACAGCACTTTAACGGATTTCACTTGTAGGCTACTTTTATCCAGGTTCTTCTAGACTGAAGTACTTGTAGTGTGTTCTTTGTTTTTAAAAGCGCTTTAAGAAGAATTTTCAAGGAAGTGTAGAAGCAAATATTTATATGATTTCTTGAAACACTTATTTTAGATCACCATTTAGTTTATAACCCTTCTTTCTATTAATTTAGCCTGGCCACATATTTCCTCATCAAGACGGTACTCAGCAGTCAATACTAGTTACTTCTTATCGAACAACATCATTGCTTGGAATTCTTGTTTCTTTACATATGCTCATCTCATTGGATTGCAGAATCAGCTCTAATAGGAATTGAAACTGAACAAGAGGAAGAGGGAAGAGAACATTGCCAGAAAAATGCAGAAGTACAGAGCGATGATGATCATCCGAACCCAAGCAATGCTGCTCCCTCGACACCACTAGGACCAAGCAGGTAAGCAATCAATATATTTATTGATATAAACAACACGGTTAAAGTTGGTAAGATTAATTAATATCCATAAAAATGTTGCTCCTTTCAGATCATTGATTCCATTTCCATTCCCATTGAAGAGGAGATTTCCATCTTTCCTCAACGACGAATCCTCCTCTAGATTATTGAGCGTTCGATTCAAACTCGAGAAGCATGGCATCACTCAAACAGAGCCCAAGTTTGAGAAAACACCCTGTGAAGATGTGATGCCAGAAACACTTTGTAATGGTTGCCCTTCTAGCACAGGTGTTAAGAGTGTTTCTCCCAACAGTAAGAGGGTTACTCTACCTCCACCGCAGGGCGATTTCAGGCCGCTGCCCTCGACTAGAATTGGTCGGAAATTGATACTGCAGTCCATACCTTCTTTCCCTTCTCTCACCAATCAAAACTCACGAATGAATGGACCCAGTGAACTGTAAAGTCTACTCCATAATCCGTCGTCTTCTTCTCAACCATTAAGGACGCCTCAAGTTTAGGCTAATGTTAATTTGATAGGTTTTTTGAAGTTTAGTTTTTTTTTCTGACAAACTTGTTAGACACAATTCAATTTTGAACTTATGATCCTCTATACTAGTATCCTTGCCCCCAAAAAATAAAGTGTCAAACTAGGGAAAAGGTAATTAATCTCTTCTCTTATTTTCTCGATAAAAGAAAGTACATTGTGTTATGGTTGCACTCAAATGATTTATTTTATGTGGTTGTGGTATTTATATATGTTTTTAATTTTTGTTTTCAGGTTCTCATCTCATGTTTTGCATTGAACACCAATCATAAAAAAACAGAATTTTTTTTCCTCCGATGATTGTGTTTAAATATGGTTAAGATAGCAGGTTTGCAGCCCTTAAATGTTGTTACTTTCGTTATTATTTAGGCTAAATCACAAAAAATGCATCTTAACTTTGCTATTTATTTCAAAAATCTCTTGAGAGTAGAAATCTATTAGAATTTTGAATGAAAATTGAGAATGGAATTAGAATTTTGGCATATTTTTACTTCAAGGGTAGTTTTTATACCTTTATGAAAGGTCAAGTAGCCTAATTTTTACCACCAAAATAAAAGAAACTTTTCCGATTTAAACCTGTTTTGGCAAAATGTCACTTGTTTTTGTGTGTTTTTTTCTTGTTCTTTACATGTTTATAAAACTTCTAATTTTAAAAGAAAAAAAACTTAGCCAAAACCTATACAACATTCAATAGTAATGTGTGTCATGTGACAATTTGTTTTAAATGATTCAATAGTAATGTACCATGTGACAATTTATTTTAAAAAAAATTATTTTATCTTTAAGTGGGAAACATGAGATTAGGTTGATCTAATCACGCGCCTTTTTGAAAAAGGAGAGAGAAATTTCATGGGCATCTTTCTATTAACTCAATGGTAAAAAAGAATTTTACTTTTCAAAAAGTTAAAAAAAAAAAAAGAAGAAAGAAAATAGAAAAAGAAAGAGGGCAAGTTAATTGGTTTTGGGTTGGCCATTTCTACCCATACTCTAAACGTGGGTTGGGCTTAGAGGCCCAATCCATTAACGAATGCAACGACTCCATTCCTCTTAGACAAACGCAATTTCTCTATTTTCCAATTCATTTTCCTTTCACAAAATCGCTGCCACTGTTTTTGCAGAATTTACGAGCCGACGTGTTGCTCAAGTCGCTGCCGGTGGCACTTTCTTAGAGCATACGATCGGAAAAACCCATCCTATATAGAGAAAAGTGAGGACTTGTTCGGAGGCAAAGGATCGAAGAGTATTGAATCTAAACAACGAGATTATGGAATGTGTTTTCGGCTTAGTGGGTAACGGTTTCGCCATTGTTGCCGCTGATTCTTCGGCGGTTCACAGCATTTTGGTCCATAAATCCGACGAGGACAAGATTATGGTCCTCGACTCTCACAAGCTCGTCGCTGCTAGCGGCGAGCCTGGTGACAGGTTCATTTACACAAGCTTTTACAGATGATTTCGTTTTCTCAGAAATCTGAGGGTTTTGATTGCTTCGTTTTGCTCGTGTCCTTCTAGGGTTCAGTTCACCGAGTACATTCAGAAGAATGTGGCGTTGTATCAGTTCCGAAATGGGATCCCATTGACAACTGCTGCTGCTGCTAATTTTACTCGGGGGGAGCTTGCCACTGCATTGAGAAAGGTACATAATTAGTTTGTTGTTTTTTATGATTATGTTTCTTGTGGGTAATTGGAAGTCCATTTGAACATTTTCCTGCTTTTGATTCACTCTGGGTTACATGGGACAGTTGCCCTGATCTCACCATACTATATCCTGGTCTTATTGTCTCTTGGGTGGGGCAGAGTTTGAAATTCATAATTAACTTGAATTCAAATTCAATGTTTTGGTACATCAAGATCGTTTTTATGCTTAGTAGGCTTAGTTTTTACGGGGGTGGTTTAGTGATCAAAGTATATTGTAAATTTTAAATTGCATACAGCCTAAGAGTTGGTTCTTATTCTTGGTAGGAAGCAAGTGCTAGCACTTTCTTTCTTCTGCTGTTACTCTATAAACCTTTTATGCTTTTTTGTTTTTGGTGTTCGTGAGTGTCCAAGCCAACTTGCACGTACTTTGACTAATCTCCCAGACTTGACCCTATAACATTTGAGTGTCAAGGGAAGTCCTATGATATCGAATCTTAGGTAGGTGGCTTTTATCATAAGATTGGTCCCATGACCTCTTAGCCCTTTATTAAGGTCATGTTCCCTATTTACCATTAGGCCAATCGAGGATGGTTATATGCCTTTTATGTTCTAATATTAGAAAATCGGAGTAGTGTTAAGTTGGAGAATTTTAAATGATTCGTTGTGGCTGTTTCTATGAGGATGCCAACACAACTTTCATCTTGTGATATTTATAGGTTGTAGGCAGTAGGCTTGTAGCTATCCTGTCTTTCATGGAAGTTTATGTCTATTTTCTTACGAGAGTTCAGTTACACAACTAATGTGCGAACTTCTTGTTTAGCATTATCATCTTTTTCCCCAATAAGATGTTTAGAAAGGTAACAAAGTATATATGCTGCTACTGGGTAGTTTTGTTCATTTCTCAGTATTTGCATTGTGACTGTGAGAGTGTAATGAATTGCAAGATTTGAAGTATATCTCGTGAACTTGGCAATTTGGTGTTTCTGCATTTTCATTAAGATGTATTTGTTTTTCCCAATAGTTAGATAGATTAGGTGGTCTAATTGGTAAAATTTTTGGTGGAATTGTCAAGAGCAGGTACGGGGTTGGGCAGTACTGGCATTGGTACTTGATGATGATACGTTGAGATGGTTGAACCTAATATAAAAATAGATTTTTTTGGGCTTGTGTATATAGGACCAAATTTTGGTCGTATGCATTGCTAACATGATCATTTTGAATAATTTAGACCTGGTTGGTAACTATTTGGTTTTTTGTTTTTTGTTTTTGAAAATTTAGTCTATAAACACTCATTCCATTTCTAAATTTCTTGCTTTGTTATCTACTTTTTACCGGTATTTTCAAAAACCAAGTCAAATTTGGACAACTAAAAAAAAAAATAGCATACTTTTGTTTTTGAAAGTTGTCAAATAATTCAACTCTTTTACTTAAGAAAGATGCAAATCATCGGAAGAACTTGAGATGAAATAGGCTTAATTTTTAAAATTCAAGAACAAAAAACAAAAGACAAAATGGTTACTAGACGAATTCTTAATTTTCATCTATAAAATTCATTAGCTTTTGATGCAGCTCTATTTCTAGTCTTGAGGAATGCTCTCAAACATGGAAAAACAAAAGGCTGAATCATGTTTATCTATGTTGGCCCCTATACTTTGAAGTTTGTTCAAGTTTAGTTTCTATACTTTCAATTGTCCGATTTTAGTCCCATACTTTTAATAAATCTTAAATTTAGTCCTCACTACTAGTTATGGTTGGTTTTTTTAAAAATAAATTGTTATCTATTGCCATTTTTACTTTGAATTTTGAAAACATATTCACATATAATATTTTTTTTTGCATGAAAATTATTATTATTATTATTTAACTAATTTTGGTTAAAAATAACTTTGAGAGTCGAAATTCTAAAGTTGGATAATTGAAAGTATGAGGATTAAAATTGAAAATTTTCAATTATAGGCACCAAAATGATATTTTAACTTTTATTTATTCATTTTGTTGGTCAACTTATAAGAATGTATTACAGACATGGTATCACCATAACTTTTCTGTTCTAGGGTTCATAGCTAGCATATGACTATTCCATCTCCCTTGTGTTTCAATATCTAGGGATTTATCTTCCTTTCATATCTTAATTTATCTATCAAGTTCTGTTCTAGCACAAAGCATTTAGTTCATGGCCTCATGGGGGCTTTTAAATTGAACCTCTGAAGCTAGTAAAATTTTCAAGAGCTTATTTTGTAGTTGTATAATACAAAATTCGCCTGAAATCGTTATGTAACTACTACTCTTAGGTCTTACTGGACTACGTGTCTATTTTCAGAATCCATACTCTGTAAATATCCTCCTGGCTGGCTATGATAAGGAGACTGGCCCATCGCTTTACTACATCGATTACATTGCGACGCTTCACAAGGTTGAGAAAGGTGCTTTTGGTTATGGATCCTACTTTTCACTCTCTATGATGGATAGGCATTACCATAGCGGCATGTCAGTTGAGGAAGCAATCGACTTGGTCGATAAATGCATCGTCGAGATACGTTCAAGGCTGGTAGTGGCTCCACCAAACTTTGTGATCAAGATTGTAGACAAGGATGGGGCAAGAGAGGTTGCATGGCGTCAATCCATTAAAGATACTGGAGCTCTTCCAGTTTGAGGAGTTTGACATTGTTGGAGAACTTGGTTTTTATTTTGACATTTTTCCCCCTCTGTTTTGTATACAAATGTTATGTCCTGCCAAGACCTGGTTCATTAGTCTTAATTGGAAGTGTGCTTATGCTGCCATTTGAATCAGATTTAGGAAAAATAGATTTGAAAATTTGAGGTTATGATTCATCTTCTATTATGGACCTACAAGGTTTCTATCTTTTGGGTACCTTGTGGTTTCTTCAAGCATAACTGATATCTTTTATTTTATTATTTATTTTTTTTGGAAGAAAGTAAAGCTTTATCTAAATTTTAGACATCAAATGCAACTTTGTTTTTTCTATTAGGTAAAATTGGGAATACCTGGAAGTGGGTCTCTACTCTCTACTTATTTATTTACTTTTTAAAATTTCTTGATCATAAACGAAAAAAAAGGGGATTTTTACATTAAAAAATATCTTTAAATTTGAATTTTTTCAAGAAAGATTTTTAATATTATTTTTGGACAAATTTATCATTTTTTATTATTTTATGTTATTAATATTAAGATATAGATTATGTTATTAATATTATCTTCAACGTAGAATCTTTTTTGAATACCATCCACGTACATTCTTGGTGAATCGAAGGCAAAAAAGGAAAAAAAAAAAGAGTAATAAAACTAAAAATGAAAAGTCTTTCAAAAAAAGAGAGAGAGAGAGAGAGAAGAAAAAAAACATTGTTGGTGAATTCTTTGCCTGCCCATTTTGTCCGAGGAAAAAAGAAAAAGAAAAAAAAAGGAATTCTTTGAAGAATTTAGTTCATGTAAACATCGTATAATTACATAAAATGTCGAAACTTTGCTATTTTTCACTGGCAGTTCGCCAATATATAGTTTATAAGGTTCGTAATTAGCGGTGGCACGGAAAGCATATCTATCTAATTATTGTTACGACTATGAGCGACGATCAATACTCTTAATGAAGGCCAAAGGGATCGCAACAATTCCAACAATTTCTAGTTTTTCACTGCAGTCTGCAGTGGACTGAAGGCTGAAGCCATCACTCCTTCATAGACCCCTAGTTTTTGAGCTTCGATCAAAAGTAAGTTTTCTTTCTGTCTTTCAGGCTTAAGTGGCTTCGTAATCACCTTATTTCTGGGCTTTCTTACTTGCTCCATTTTGGCGTCTCCAACGTTTCATACAGTTTTCTGGATCTATATGTCTACTACATTATTTCTGGGCTTTGCTTATTTTGGAGCCTCCATGGTTTTTGTAATCGCCTTGGGCTCCGATTAAAGTTGGGGTTAGGAACAGTTTAATCTCTTCTATATTGGGAGTTTTGATATCTTAATCCAATAATCTGGCGGATAATTCTTGTTTGGTTATTTGATTTTGACAATCAGGTGGGTTTTTTAATCTTATTTCTGTTATGGAGTATTTGAACACAGAGTTCAGTTTGTTTCCTTTGGTTTTTCTGCTTTTTATTTTGTGGAATTGAGAGATGATGATTGTGGTTCTTAGTTGTTGTGATTTTCCCTTTTCTTCTGTCAGTTTCCTCTTGACGATGGGTACGGTTGGTGATAATTGGGGAGACGATTTTTCTATCATCAGAGACAAAGGAGAGATTTCCTATATTGACTACGAAGATGATAAATCTGTTTGCAGTTATAATCCTATTGAGGAAGGTCCAATTATTGTTTCAGTGCCTTTTGCTTTTGTGAATGGCAAACCTCAATCAGTTTTCGTCGGAGAAACAGTGGCTGATATGATTACCATCAAGAACACCACCGATGAATCTGTGGATCTATGGTCCGTTAATATTTATGCATCCAATCCCGAAAACTCGTTTACACTTTCTCTAATGGAGCCCCCAGGTCCAAATGCTGACATAGAAAGTGTACAAGCTTTCTTGGAGTCTTTTTCATTGGAGGATAGAATGATCCATCCGGATGAGACTCTTACTGTATGGCTGTCTTGCAAGCCAAAGGAAATTGGCTTGCACACGACCATTGTGCATTTTGATCTTGGCAATGAAAGAATAGAACGAGTGTCTTTTCTTTTAGCAGATGATAAGATTTCACAGTCGTTGGCTTCTAGGAAGCCATATTCAAGAGATAGGAGAAAGAGGCATGAGGCAGTAGATTCGTATATTCCTGGCTCACGTCCTGTTAGAACACGAGGTAAGGGATTCAAAAATTTCCTTCTCCAATATGAAATCCCTAGTAGAATTAGAGATGAACTTAGCAGAAAGGAGATTCCTAGTGCTGTTCGAGAAGGACTTAAAAGAGATACCTACATTTCCTATTTCATGACATTGTTGAACATGGAAGAAATACAACTAGAGGTAAATATACATACATATATATTTTATGAATGAAAAAAAAAAGATGTGAATGTATTTACTCTTTTCTTTTTGAGATTATGTGAAACTTGGTTAGTTATTGCCTACAGGAAGACATGAGAGCTTATGATATGGAGCACGTTTCTATGAGAAGAAAGGGACATAACTTTTTGTCCCTCGAGGTTCCTGGGCTCGCTGAGAGAAGGCCTTCACTTGTCCATGGAGATTATATCCTTGCCAAGACGCCTTTTGACTCAGTTTCTGCTTATCAGGTCTAGGTCCACATAAACATTGATAGTTGTCTTCTTATCCCATTCATATGCCATTACTTTTAGAAAATATTCCTGCTCTTGAGAAGCTGTTCATATATGAAAAGACACAAGCAGGTTGGTAGGGTTCTTAGCCAAACTCGAGTATGTATGTAGATTGTGCAACATGTTCTCTATATACACTGCTCTATCTGTCAGAAGTATGTCTGGATTCTGGAATAATAGAATCTCTGGCATTAACTGTGAATGATTTTTAATGATATGTTATTTTCTCTCTTGTCAAAGCATGAATACCTATACACTAAAACCATGTGCCGTACTCTTGTATAAAATTCTTTAGGCATTCGATTTCTTTGACACCGAAGTCACTTTTTGGTTGTAGTCTTATCACGTGAACAAGTAATGTGCATACTTTCCTTGATCACCTAAGAATAGCTAATGGTAATTTAATCTTTTACCTTTGTCCGCTTCATCTTTTCTGGAACTGATGTTGTGATGTGCAAATTTGTGGTTTAATATTCAGAATGCCCTTGTCCATGTTCCATAACCAATTCCAGTATCGTGCAGGGGTATATTCATCACGTTGAAGCTGATGAAGTTTTCCTAAAATTTGCTCCTGAATTTCACATTAACCACAGAGATGACAATTTGTATAATGTCCAGTTTACCTATAACAGAATTAACATGAGAAGGTTCTATCAGGCTGTTGATGCTGCAGAAAGTTTGGCAAAGGAGTTTCTGTTCCCATACGATTTTTCAGAAAGAAGATATATCAAGACTACTCCGCTGGTGCCTATAACTCAGAACATCAATGAGGAACAGATGCGTTGTGTTCAGATGATCCTCGGTTGCAGAGGAGCGCCACCTTATTTAGTTCATGGACCTCCTGGTACCGGTAAGACTCAAACCTTGGTGGAAGCGATCCTACAACTCTATACGACACGAAAGAATGCTCGGATACTCGTTTGTGCTGCTTCAAATAGTGCTGCAGACCACATACTGGAGAAGCTCCTCAGTCAGGAGGGTGTTGAAATTCGTGAAAATGATGTTTTCAGGCTAAATGCAAGCACGCGGCAATACGAGGAAATCAAGGCTGACCACCTTCGCTACTGCTTCTTTGATGAACACATTTTCAGGTGTCCTCCCCGCAATGCTCTAGTGCGCTATAGGATTGTTGTTTCAACTTATATGAGTACTTCCCTTCTTTATGCTGAGGATATCAAGCGGGGTCACTTCTCTCACATTTTCTTGGATGAGGCTGGCCAAGCTTCAGAACCAGAATCCATAATTCCTATATCCAACCTCTGTCTAAGGAAAACAGTTGTCGTTCTTGCTGGTGATCCCATGCAATTAGGTCCCGTGATTTACTCCAAAGAAGCAGAAATTTATGGATTGGGTAAATCATATTTGGAAAGGCTTTTTGAATGTGAGTATTACAGCACTGGGGATGAAAACTATGTAATAAAGTTGTTAAGAAACTATAGATGTCATCCAGATATCTTGCATCTTCCTTCTACATTGTTCTATGGGGGTGAACTAATTGCATGTAAAGATGAGAAAAGTCTCCTCACGGATATAGCAGATATTCGTCAAGTACTTCCTAATAAAGAGTTTCCTGTTCTTTTCTTTGGTATCCAAGGTTGTGATGAGCGGGAAGGCAACAACCCGTCATGGTTTAACCGAATTGAGGTTAGCAAGGTGGTTGAGATTATAAGGAAACTGACTGATGGTGGAAATCTGAGCGAGGAAAATATCGGGGTCATAACACCCTATCGACAACAAGTGCTCAAAATAAGGAAAGCCCTTGATAGCCTGGATATGATTGATATAAAGGTTGGTAGTGTAGAACAATTTCAAGGACAAGAGAGGCAAGTGATTATTGTTTCTACTGTTCGATCAACGATCAAACATAATGAGTTTGACAGAACATACTGTTTAGGGTTTTTGAGTAATCCAAGAAGGTTTAATGTGGCTGTTACCCGGGCTATATCTCTTCTGGTCATAATTGGCAATCCCCATATAATCAATCAGGTGATTTATGTTAAATAAATGTTGTTCTGATTCAACGTGGCATTAACTGTCGTTATATGTTCGTTACCGAAACATCTCTTTTAGTGACCTAAACGTTATGAACATCTTTAAATTGCAGAGTCCTGTCTAATATTTTACTGGATCTAACGATGGTGTACTCTTAAATGTATTCATCGATAGCCACATTCCCCTGAAGTTCAATAGTATCCTCTTATTTTTTCACCTGATGGACCCTTAATTTTGCTCCCCGCCTGGTTCTTTCTTCATTGTATTATTGTGCATCAAAACTAATAAATTTCATTCAAGTAGATAACTTGAATGCAATGCCCTTACTCGAACAGGATTTGTTCTATTAGTTGTACAACTGTGTCCTTGAATTCTAAAGATAATTTGAATACATGAAACTCTCGGTGTTATTCTCTCTTATAAATATGCTGGCCCAGTAGTCTTGAGATTTCCTGTAGGGGAATATTTGGAAAGGGAGAGCAAGGTACAGCATTGTGAAGTGTCTTTGGGTGTCTCTAATAACTAAGAAGATACCTGAAAAGAATGACTTACAGCGTTGTTTTGGCAGGATGTCTATTGGAACAAGCTGTTATGGCAGTGTGTTGACAAAGATTCATATCAAGGTTGCCCCCTCCCCGAAAGGCAGGATCCCACATATGAGGAACAACCCTGCAATAATGAAGAGGGACAAAGTTCAGGATTTGAAGAAGCAGGCCAGAATCAAGAGCCGCTGGAGCCGGCACTGGCACCAAAGACGGAATTTTCTGAACCAGTTGTTGATGAAGCTGAATGGTCTGATGGGTGGAAGTAACTTTTGGTACCAGTCCAGAAACAAAGTGGAGAAAGAAAATTCTTGGTTACCGTTATCTTCTTTACATCTTTGTAGGTGTCTTGGAAATTTTGTTTATATACTCTAACCGTGTTAGTTTAAGAACTTTACCTTCACGCTAAAGTTGAGGCGTTGGAAAGTTAATATCCCTATATAGTCTCATTATAAATGATCATTTCTCAACAATGCGGAACTCTAAATTTTCCTGTTTGGGATCGATGAAGTAAAGAATGAAAGGATTTATAATTTGTTTTGCTGTTGCATGTTTATACATTCTATAAACATAAATTCCCGTCGATCGAGTAGAAAAAAGAAAACATCCCATTACGAAAAGTTTGGCATTTTTGCTATCACAGTGACAGTAAACTCTGCGACCCAGATCTCTACACCATGGTTACACAGCGATACAAAGTGCATCAAAAAGCTGCTCTAAAATGGACGAAATGTGGATAAGGAAGAGTGAACCTGAAAAGAACAAACCAATACAATCTTTTGCCAATGAAAAACGTTTGGTTGTAGCAGATGACAGAGATGGCGGCGGTTCATCTGCAGGTGCTGACGGCGATACGGTTGCGGATGGTGGTAAGCCCATATCAGGAGCTGGTATATTCTCGTCAGCTACACGGTTGTAAGCAAACATTTGAGGGTAATATTCATTATAATGTTGTAAGCAATCGACCACAAATTGCTACTAATTAAAGCCACAAAGATGACGAGGTTTAACTTGATCTTATTTGTTGATTGAAAAGCAAAATCTTTCTTTGATCCAAACACTTAGTAGCTATAGGCCTATAGCCAATACTTTATCTTAAGATTTGTAATAAATAAAGAACCAACAGACACACGAGGATAAGGATATGATCTAACACATTATTCTTTAAATATCTGTGACACCAACACAAAAAGGACATGTTTGTAAAAAATTATATCATTTTTATATTAAAAGAGACTCAGCTAACCAGGTTAGCATTTATATACTTGAAAAAAAAAAAGTTATATGTATTTCGCTCTCTAAAATTAATATTCCTTCCTTTAATAAGTATTTGAAACATGTTAAATGAACGCGGTCGGATCTATATTTCCTTTATACAATTATTGTATAATATATTATTTATTATGTTAATATAAATAGGTAAATTGTAAAAACCACCCATGAAATATGATGTAGTTATAATTACACCATTGAATTTTCAATTGTGAAAATTGAGCCATTTACACCAAAGTTGAACCTCAAACTTGCAATAGTTGTAAGTTTGAGTGTACAATTTGTACAACAATTTTATGTTTGAGGATCCGATTTTAATACTTTTATAAGTTTGCGACTCAATTTTAATGATTGAAAGTTTGTGAGTGTAATTGCAACTATTACTGTACTTTAGAAAAGCGTTTCACTCGTGTTGGACTCAATAGTGAATACTGTCACCGAAACTGAAGTATATTTTCTTCATTTCTTAGTTTGTGATTATAAAGATAAATAAATTACAATTTGTTGTATCTTTTGCTGAAGGGTATTTGCTCAGCTAATCCAGATTGATGAAATACATTAAACAAGAAGAAATCAGAAGAGAATTACCAGGACTATCCGGCTCTTGGATTCTTGGAATCCTCGAGCTGTGAAGAGGAGGCAAAGTTCGTGAAGCTGATTAAACAAAAAAGAATTTGCTGTAATCAATTTTCAAATTAAGCAGTCTTTGATCGAACGAAACCACTAGAAACAAGAATTGCTAGAATCAACGATTCGAAAATCAAAACCGAAGAAGATCAAGAATCAAGAAATTCCAGTCATCAATAAAGAACGAGAAAACGAGAGGAAGAAGAACGATTTCGAACTCATACCAGCACAGATCGAGTCCAGAGAACTACTCTTCTCCAAATACATTCCACTTTCACCATTGAGAGGACAAAACGAAGACAGAGCAATCAGCTTCGTGCGATTCAACGGGAAGCCCAAAATCTGAGGCTCACGAAGAAAATAACAGAGGCAAATCCCGCCGCCGGAACTATAAGCGGAGGAGAATGCCTCACAGCACGCCGAGGGAACCGTATCGGATAGATTGTTCGGCGGAGCAGAGATGAAAGGCAGACATGGCGAGAGCAAGAGCAGCTCTCTGGTGGCGCATCCCGTCGGCGGCGGCGACATCGCAACCACCGCCATCGACGTTGTGAGAAATGCCATTAACATTGTGACGATGCTAATTATCGCCGCCATTGTTGATGATCGGAATTGCAAAGGAAATTACAGAGATCGAGAAATCAGAGATTATTTCTTCTTCAGGGCTTTTAGTTCTTTAACAATTTGCAATACAATTTCACAAGTCCTTAAACGATTATTCGAAGTTGAAAATAGCGGGAAGAATGAGTGAATTCCCCAAAATACCCTTTAACCGTTTTGGCAAATGAAACAGAGAACGAACAGAATCATAATACTCCGATCAATTCCATTCAATTTTCAAACAAAAAATTGACAACAACAAACAATAATATCGCAAAAATCAGTAGAATTTCATGATTACAAATGCAAATCCCAGAAGCAGAAAAGGATGTGGAAAACTGTTTGAAGGGACGGCGGAGGATGGGGTCAGAACTGGGCGACTTCCGCCAGTCTCCGACGGAGCTCCGGCTTCAGGATCTACCGGAAAAGATGGAGTAAGGGCCGGCGTGGTGGGCTCCGGCGCTGCAAAAAGCCAAGTTTTAGAGAAGAGAACAGAAAACAGAGTGATTGGTCATTGGATGAATTGAGAATGTTGATTACCTTGAGGACTGCCCGATGGTGAAGATTCTGGAGGAAGGCTTGGTCCAAGAGGAATTGGGCCTGTCCATTTCAGAATACGAACTATTAAATAAGCATTAACAGGGAAAAACTGGAAATTTCAATGATAAGAACATGAGGAAGAAGATGAAGTTTGATTAGAAAATGGTACCTGGTGCGGGAACAGGAGCAGAAGAGGCTGAAACAAGGCTACCCAGTTTAGTCATTTCATAACAAATCCAATAAAGCCTTTTTGGTTTCTTATTTTTAAAAATTGTGTTTTTTTTCCCTTTCACAATTATTTTTTATGGTATCTTTTTGTAGGAACAAAGTTTAAAATGTGGACATGACTTGGAATATGAAGATCTTAATTCTATCATCATTGAAACACTAATGATATTATTTAAAGATTATGTTTCAAATCAACAAACAACGTGATTTAATCCATAACTACGACAATTAAGGAGTAATTAGAAACATATGTACCATTGCATTGGAGGGGGACACCAGGCAAGTTACAAGCGCGAGGAAGTGAAATAGCAAGAGTCCTATTGATGGGTATTTGAAAGGGAACTCGTCCGGTGACGATTTGGCAGAGACAGTCCCGACCGCCGCTAGCGAGCAACCGGATCGCGTTACAACAATCGGAGGTCGGGGAAGTGCCATTGGCAGAGCTGTTGGTGACAAAGTTCAAACAAGGGCTGAAGCTTGAGAGCATAGAGGCACTACATGGCACATTCATCTGCCCATGCACCGGAAGAATAGCCACCAATGGCAAGGCCAAGAGTAATAAAAAGGGGCTAACAAATTTCATTTTGGGCTTTTTTGTGTTCTTTGTTTAGAAGTTTTTGGCTTTTGTGGGAAATTTGAATTGAGAAACATAGGAGAATGTTGTGGAGGGATTTATAGATAGAGAGGGACAAATTTTGGAGAGGGTTAATGAGGGAGTTGGTTTTGGGAGCTCAACTACTTTAACAAACATGTGAAAGATTTTAAAATTTTATAGGCCTCTTTTTTTAGTTGAATTTGGATTTGTTGACTTATGAAGGAAATTTGTAGCTTCATGATTGGCCAAAGTTTCAACTTCTCAATTAAGTTAATTATTTGGTTTTATACCTAATGTTGTGGGGGTGTTTTTGTCCTTTGGAAATTCGGACGTCTTATTTGGTAACAATTTTATTTTTTGTTTTTTATTTTTAGCTTTTGAAAATTAAGTGTATAAAAGCTCTTTTCATCTTTCAATTTCTTGCTTTTTATTCTACTCTTTATTAATCTTTACAAAAACCAACTGAAAAATTGAAAACTACAAAATATAGTTTTTAAGCTAAGAATCCAACTGTAAATCATGTAAGAAATTGGGAAAAAAATAAACTCAATTTTTAAAAAACAAAAACAAAAAATGAAATGGGTATCAAACGGGACTTTAATTTTTCGTTTTTGGTTTTTGAAAAATTGTATTTGTCTTCCCGTACTTCCTTACTCACGGTTTTCATATTTTATATGTAAACATTTGAGTTCTTAGTCAATTTCCAAAAACAAAAAGAAGTTTGTGAAATTTTTTTTTTTTTTCAAATTTTAGTTTTGATTTTGAAAGCATCCTTAAAACGTAGACCATGAAACATAGAAATCAATAGATGAAAATAGTGTTTATAGGCTTGATTTTAAAAACAATAAATAAATAACCAAATGGGGTCGGAAGTTTCTAACTTCTCTTCCAAAATTTTGAGAAGTTGAAAAATATTCGACGCTTGTTGTATTTATTTGTCTGATTCTTTTTCTGAATGAACAAAAATCTTTATAAAAAAAAATGAGGAGAAATGATACCATTAAGAATCTAACAGTTATTTAATTTTTTCCCCTTTCTGTTTATACATCAACCATATGTCATTTTTCTTACAAACCATTCACTTGCAATGGGATATGAAAGCCAAATGAACCCACCAACCAAATTCTCATAAGAGATTCGTTAAACAAAGTAGGAAAATTCGTTCACCAACAAAAGCCCAACATTTCATCTGCCCTTCTACACTCCAAATTTCCTCAAATCAAACCCCAAAATTCACCATTTACGTATCAAAATTAAACTAAAAACATAAATATATATATTTATTTATTTGGTGATTGTTTTTTAGTGGATTTTGATATTCGAATCTTTGACCACTCAATTGATGATTACATAAATCTTAATTATTTAAGATGGACTTGTGACCGTAGTGATTTTTTTTTTTTTAAATAATCGTTAGACTTCTATCTGTTTTCTTTGCTTTAATGCCTATTGGTGTTCCAAAAGTACCTTTTCGAAGTCCCAGAGAGGAAGATGCATTGTGGGTTGACGTATAGTACGACTTGTCACATATATTAGGTCATATGGTATTTCCCCGTTCTCTCCCCCGATCGATATATCCTCTCTTTCGTCCAAGACGGATGGATTTAATTATAACAAATTTGGAGCGTGAAGTGCAATTAGAGATTTGAAAATCTCCATGCACTCTAATAACTACTTGATATAAATTGGAAGTATTTTTATAGTTTTTCTATTATACATTCGATGGTTCAAAACTGTCAACCACATTGTAGCAATCTCCTTTAATAATTTTCTCTAAAAATTAGAGTTTATGTTTTGAAGTTTCATGATATTAGTTGATGTATATTAACTTTAAGAAATTATTGGATGAAGCATCTCATCATAATGTGATCAACAATTTTACTAGTTGGATGTATGAGAGATTAATTATAAAAGTATTTCAAATTTGTATCTAACGGCTATTAAGGGACAATCACATTTAAATAAAATAAAAAAAAAAACCCTATATAGACCAAGTTATCTTTAAAATACAAACAATTTGAGCAATAGTTGTTAGATGATATAAAATTAAATTTATTTTCGTCCATCAACTTAAAGCTTTTAGGTTAACTAGTGATTTAAAATGGTATAAGAGCATGTGTCCAAGGAAGTCACAGTGTACATAAAGGTACTGAAAACCGACCAACCTACCAAATGCAAGCCTACTACTTTAATATTGATTTATTATTATTTTGTTATGTTGTCTAATTTCCAAACCCATTACATGATTGATTTAAATTTTTTCATCAAAAAAATGATTGATTTAAATTTTAAAAAGTTGTAAATTATGTTAACCTAACAATAATACTTAACAATTCATTTTTCATTTTCATTTGTAAATAAAATTAAAAAAAAAATGACCAAACCGACCAACTGTCATTCAAATTCTGCACATTTTTTTTTTTCGGTTTTCAATGTCATTTTTCTTTCAAAATTGATAATGTTCGACTAATGTACACAGGAGGATGACAAATTTAATTTTATACATCTAACAATAGTTCAAGTCTCTACAATGTATTTTAAATGTTCATGAATTGGGCCTACTAACATTCAACCTCAAATAGAAGTCCATTTCCAACTCTGGGCCTAATATGAAGCTTCCCACTAAAAGAAATTATGGAATTTTTAAATATAATATAGTAAATATTAAACATTATTAAAGTAACAATTTAAAAATAATTATAAAAAAAGTAATCACCGCTAGCAATACAACTATATAATTGATTTTTGGTTTTTGTTTTTGAAAACAAAGCCTTTATATACTATTTTTACTACCAAATTCTTTATTTATTATCTACTTTTTATCAATAGTTTAAAAGAGAATGAAATTTTTTAAAACTAAAAAAATAGTTTTTAGAATTTGAAATTTGGCTAAGAATTCAACCATTATATTTGAAATGCAAATTATTGTAATAAATGGGGATGAAATAGATCTAACTTTAAAAAATTAAAAAAAAAAAAAAAGAAATCGTTCCATAATTGATAGATTTATATATATAGATAGATAATAAATTTAAAACTAATGCAGATTAGCGACAAACTACACCAACCTTTTAAAATTAATCTAATAATAATTAAAATTGGTTTATACTAAGGTTTGAATTCTCTCCTACTGAGATTTAAATATTCAAAGACCTAATTTCTTTCTATAATCCTAAAATGGAAAAAGTTAGTCGGGTTTTAACTTAAATTTGATTTAGAGAAGATGTGACCTATGAATACTTTCAAAATTAAATAAAAATATCATTCTCTTTCAACTCAAACTAATATTTTTATAAATAAAAACTCATAGAATAAGAATTTCTAAATCTTGAAAATAAAATAAAAGGTATTTTCGTTTGATAATTTGAGCGATTATGCAATTTTGCAATTTTTTGAGACATTCTTTTTTTCATTCTTACCAATTCATATGCCATAAAGTTATTGATAGTTTTTAAATAAAGAAAACGTGTCAACTTATTTATAAATAATGTTATTATTTATTAGTGATAAACAGTGATAGAAATCTCACGGTCTATCACTAATAATTTTAATATTATACTAGTGATATTTTGAAAATAAACTATCATTTTTTAGTTTTGATATTATACTAGTGAAATTTTGAAACTTTAACTCGGTTAGTAATTACCAACATGAGCATCACTAACTTATAACATTTGTACCATCGAGTTTTTGTTAAAAGGAAAAAAAAAAAAAAAAAAAAAAGACATTTGTGCACCATCGATCTTAAAATCAAAAACTCAATTCCTCTATTACACATATTGGGAAAAAAAAGTACATATTATTAGTAAACAAAGCAAACATAACTTATTTTTTTGGTAATGGTATAATTATCAAAACTAGATTGTCACAAATAAAAGTAAGAATATCTCTACTATATTAAAATAGATTAAGGGGCCTATCTTTTTCGTTAATGTCAATTTTACCCTTGCACTCACACTCTTTTAGTGTGAGTATGTGTTTTACACTCACATGTCATGGCAAAATCCTATAATAAAATATTTTTGTTCTTTTAATTTTAGGTTCATCATATAATAATTTAACTTTTATTTGTTTCTCCCTCCCTCCCCTTAAAGTCACTATCTATGAAAAACTATAAAAGAATTAATCCGTTAAATAATAACTAAGATATGTTATTATGTTACTATTATATCAATTTTATTTCACAAATTTTATTCGCGTCATATTTTAATTTTATTCATCCATATATTTTCATATATTTTTCTCTTTTTATATTTTTAAATTTCTTACCAACTATTTAAATTTTAAATTCAATTATAAGTATTTGTTCAAAAAATTTATTTTCCTTAAAAAATTATCAAAAAAAAAATTCGACAACATTAAATATCTCATATCCATTTTAAATTAACTTGAAACAAAAAATATATATATAGTTTTTACATTATTTTTAAATGACTTCATTTCATATCAAATATTTACTATTAAAATCAATAGAAGTTGAATCAAAATTTTATATTAAAAAACAATTAAATCAAAATTTAAATAAATAAATTTATGTCAAGAAAAAGTTAAAACTGCGTACATGTCTCTCGACTAGTATTAGAATAAGTTTACTAAAAAAATTAATTGAAATTTTAATTATTATTTTTCAAAATACTAAAATGTCTGAATTTATTTTTGGAAATATAAAGATGTAATTTACAAAATTAGAATAACAACAAAAGCATATAATTTACTATATTCCTCAAGTTGAAATTAAACTCATTAGAGGATTTTTTTGACAAGAGACATACGTGGAGAGTTTCATCCTAGTCTATGGCTCAGACCACTTGTTTTTTGGCATTACATAGCTAAGAACTGTTTTACCTACTGCTAATTTTTTTTAAAAAAATTATTATCTATTAGCATATATACTATAAATTTGAAAAACATATTCATATATTCTATTTGTTTTGTCTGAAAATTAATTATTATTAGGATAAACTATCATTTTTTGTTCTTATATTTTAAAATTTGTTCAATTTTAGTCCTTATACTTTCAATTGTCCAATTTTAATCTCTATACTTTCAATAAATCTTAAATTTAGTCCCTTAAAAACGTATTTTTATCAAAATTGGTTAAATCATAATAATAATAAGTTTTCATTTAAAGAAATGTAATATGTGAATACATTTTTAAAATTTATAATAAAAATGGTAATAGATAATAAAAAAATTTAAAAAAAAAATAAACAACAAATTAGTATTTGGTGAAATTTAAGATTTATTGAAAGTACAATGACTTAAATTCGAAAATTGAAAGTATAAATATTAAAATTGAACAAACTTCAAAATACAAGGACTAAAATAATATTTTAATCTTATTGTTATTGTTTAACCAATTTCAATAAAATTGACTTTGCAATACTAAATTTAAAATTTATTAAAAGTATAAGGACTAAAATTGAACAAACAAAATTGTATTTTAACCTCATTATATTGTAAACAAATTTGCAAAAGAGTAATGGAAAAGACATTTAGCATAAGAGGAAAAAAAATCAATCAAAGTGTGAGAGAGAATTATTGATATTTTTGGATAGAGCGATAGGATAGGTCTTGATATAAAATAATTCTAAAAATAACAAATAAATCTTGGTGCAGATAGCTTGATGTTTCCATATTTTGTAGGTCAAGTCTAAATTAATAATTTGCAATTAATCTCACAATGTTAATCTAGTCAATTGCAAAAACCACACCATATTTCATTGTATTTATTTATTGGTCCTCAAAATTGTTGTTGGATCAAATTGATCTAGATGTCTTTGTCATAAATTAATCAAATTGCTGTCTTTGTTTGTTCATTTCCTCTATCATTTTCAATATAATATAATTATGACTAGGAAATAAAAATAAATATTGAATAGTCTTTCGAGCGTAATTCGTATTATTTAATTTTATGTGACAACGATGGTAAATTTATTTGATAGGAAAAAGAGTGACTTGAAAAATAGGAAAATTTGCTAGTGCACGCTATGCAAACTCCAATGCATAAATCAGAGAGCAAATAAGTACAACAAGTTAAGAATTTGTGAGCGAATAACACGCTATGCAAATCATGATGAAAAAATAGAAATGAAATAGACTTGATTTTCAAAAACTAAAAACAAAAAATAAAATAATTACTAAACGAGAATTTAGTCAATAGCACATGTCATAACCGATAGATGTATGTTGATTGATAATTTGAATACTACTATGGTATTTATTTATTACAAAGAGAGGACATGCAAGTTTCAAATGTATCTCTTCTTCACAAAATTTTAGGTTACATGGACCCAAAAATGTCAAAATAGATGCATCTTATAATTATCCATACTTGGCATTATGATGTTGACATTGGACTTAATATATAGGGTGGAGTTTTCATAAACTTTTATTGCAAAATTGAAATCTTGAAGTTTTGTGATAGTTCTTAAGGAAGTCATTAGTTCAAAAGCAACAAAGATCGATTCTCGTGGAGGGTTTCAAAGCATTTATTTATATAGGTTGAAAAACTAAGAGACAACTTCTAATCCTTCACAAAATATACAATTAAGCTTAAACCATAGGAACAAATTAGTCATAAAAAGTCATCCAATAGTTCATCTGACATAATCTATAGAGCTAACTTTGATTTAATTAAAATAGTGTTTTGTTGCTATCTATCCACATACTTAGGGACGTTGAAGATACTGAGTTGATTGTTTTATGTCTCAAACGTAGATTATTTTAATTTAGAAGTGTTGACTATTTTAGTTTGGGTATAAAATAGTAAACATTATCATAAAAAAATGGTTTGAAATAGTAATATTATAGTTAATTGTACGTTGTAATAGTTAGAAATATCAACTATTATAGTTAGAGTCTTAAACATGGAGTGGACTATAATAACTCATTCCACTCACTTGAAGTTGGGATTCAATCATATTCTTATAATTTATCCTTATTCACTATATTAACGATAACAATGATACGAATGAGTAAATATACGAAATCGACGATAGCGATAAAAAAGATAAATTACAAATTTAACCATCATTCTTGTTGAGAAACAAGTGATAAACAAAAAGAAAAGGAAGAAAAAGAAGAAAGGTATTATGGCCCATGGATTTGGGCCTTTATGAACTGTGGGTAATCGAGCACATACAGACTTTTGCAGTGGTTTTTGTCGAGAGATGGTGTCGTCTCATCAAAAAACCCTTTTTGTGCGCCCCAACTGCCATTTGTCAAAGCCCATACATCATCATAATTAAAAACTACCATTAAAAAAAAAACTTCCTTTTAAATTTTGACTTCTTGAAATATATTTTCAAACGTTTTAATTTTCAAAATAAATTATTTCAGAATAAATTAGAGTTTTTGACCATCATTCAAAATAATTTTTCAAATATATTTTAATTAATTTTTATAAAAAATGTTTAAATAAAAATCATTTTTTTTCATGAAAAACGCTTTTTTCTTAACTCAATTTAAACGGACCCTAAATTCTATTTAATCTTTATATTTCAATTTTTACGCTTTTAACTTTGATTTTTCTTTATTAAATACTCACTTTCAGTTTTAGATATTAGTTTCTAGTAATTAATTAAAAATAATTAGATTAATTTTTACTAATTTTTCATCACTATTAAAATTAATTAAAATTCCTCACGTCAATTAATTGAAAGATAATATGAAGACTAAAGTGAGCATATAAATATTTTAAGATAAAATTGTGAAATATTGAAATCTAGGGACCAAGTGAGAATTAAACTCGAAACTCAATGATAAAAATGTAACATTATGAAACCTAGATATCAAATAGAAAGTAAAGTAAAAAATTTTGAGGTGAAAGTATAACATTTTGAGATAAATTAACCAAATAAAAAATCGGACTCAAAATCTAGGAACTAAAAATGTGTTTTTCCCTAAATAAAAATCTAAAATTTGTACTTTACTTGAAAAATATCAATGCTATTTCAAAAATTACAATATATTCTACACTTTTCCAAATATTTCAAAACTACCTACCACTAAAGTCTTTTTTAAAAAAAATCTAGAATTTCGAAACAAACGTAAGATTTAGAATAATGTAGTGATGAATTAACACAAAAAATTTGAAATAATTTTCATATTATTCTAAGTCATTACTATACCGTCTAGCTTTTACTCCAAACGAAATATTGAAATATTTATAAAAGATCCAAAGTAACATTACAACTTTTAGACAAGTATAGATATGTTTGAATAAAATGACAAAGTTTAGTAGTATTTTTATAAATATATATAATTTAGAAAAAAAAAAGTAAACTAATAATAAAATAATCTGACGTGGATGCAATGAAGTTCCAGCTGGTCAACGTGGGTCCCAGCCGCGAGGTCCAGTTGGTGCTTTGGTTAAAATTAAGGGGTTCCCTATGAAAAGGACGTTCCCTGTGCCCCTTACTTTAAAGGACCCACCTCTTACTTATAGCGATGAATTGAAAATTACAAAAAAAAAAATTATATATAAATTCCTTTATTTTTATATTTATTAATTTAAAAAGATTCTCTTTCACTTTCCCTCAACAATTAAAGCTTTTCCACTAACTCCCCCTCCTACTATTTTTTATTAGACTAAATTGTAGGTTTAATTTCAATTTGATGTAAATAATTTTAAATATTTAAATTTTAATTTTTATGGTTTGGTACCTATCATTTTTAAACCATTTTTTTTACCTGCTAAAGACACTCAATTTTTTTTCTATTTTTAATTCAACCCTAAACACTAATATATTCCACTAACACAATAAATTAAATATGAAATAACAACTCATCAAATTTAACGTATTAAGATATGTTCCGAAGGTAAACTATATTACTATATTAAAATTATTATGATTTTTAAGAAAAATTAAAATTATACTCAAATTATAGAGTTTAAATTGAAATCGACTTCAAATCATGGAATCCATATTACATTCGGTATTATATAATTTAACATTTAGTCTATATATTTTTATAGTGTGCTTATCTAATACAGGTTTCTAAACTTTGCATTATAGTTTAATTTAAAATCTATTATTAATAGCATTAACAAAATCCTAACATGTCATCTCAAAGGACAAAAATAATAACATGAAATGTCAATTAATTAGTCCAATTCATACTATCATAACTTGTATGATAACATTTGTTGTATCTGTATAAAGATAGATATGAGCATTATATATATAGAGAGAGAGTGAGAATCAAATCTCGACCTTGAAGTTGATGGTACTAGTTTTATGATAGTTGAATTATGTTTATTTTGACATTTAGATTTGAACAGTTATAAGTAAAATATATTCTTGGTCAATAATTAAGTTAATGTTCAAACTGTTCGAGTCATATAATTCAAAATGTTTTACGATGATTCTTTAGATTTTTTTCAAACAATATATAAAAGTGAAATTCAAACTTTTAACATTTTGATCAAAATTATAATGTTTAATAGTTGAGCAATATTTAAGTCGGACATTTATGAAATTTTCTTAGAATAGCTTAACTTGAATTGTAAATGATCATAGAAAGTGGAGTAGAAAAGCCACACTCTAACATACAAACATATATGATATTATGAACGCATACAATTCACAATATTTTATTTGTGCTTTAGGTTTAGAGTTTTAGCTTTTACTACATAAAAAGTATACCTTAGTATATTAATAATATCAACAAAGTTATGAAGAATAAACTTGTTAGCTATATGGTATTTGGTATACTAGCTTAATATTATTTAACTATTAAAAGTCGCCTACATTACAAAATAAAATATTTAATAAATAAATATGATGGCAAAAAGGATCTTTATAGTTAATCTAAACATAGTTCAATTGGTTTAAGACGAATAATCTCGATTAAAAAGTTAGAAGTTCATATCTCCATTATCACATTTGCTAAATTAATCAAATACTATTTTGGTCCATGTGTTTTGAAGTTTGTTCAGTTTTAGTCACTCTACTTTCAAATGTTCGTTTTAATCTTTCTAATTTCAATCAATCTTAAATTTACTCCCTACTAATTGTTATTCTTGATTTTTTTTTTCAAAAGAAAATTTGTTATTTATTAGTATTTTATTATAAATTTTTAAAACATAATATGCACGTAATATGTTTCTTTATATGAAAACTATTATTATTATTTAACTAGTTTCGATAAAAATTAACGTTGAGAGACTAAATTTAAGATTTATCAAAAGTACGATGACTAAAATTGAACAAAACTCAAATTATATGGACCAAAATGATATTTTAACCATAAATCATTTATATAATTTATATGTTTAGTAAGAACTTTTTTTCTACAATATATGAGATGGGAGAACTGAACATCTAACCTTAAAGTCGACGATATAGATGTATGAGAATTAAGTTTAATAAATATATTAATCCGTTATTTTATTTCCTAAAAAAAGAAAGAAAGAAAGAAAGAATTCATTATTTTATAAACAAAACAAATAAGAGTGCCTTTGTAAAATAAATAAATAATAATAATAATAATAATAATAATAATAATAATAATATAAATTGTATAAACATACCAAATACACTTTTGAAAATTAACATACCAAGGACAATGCCCTATAGATAAAATAAATCATTTTAGTTTAAATATTTATTTGTAACACAAGGAAGTTGGTTTAATAAGACAAATAAAGAGTTGATTTTATTGCTTTTGATGCCAAAATTTGGTGAAGGAAAAAAGTATCACTTTTATGTGGTAGTAACAGTGAACTTGTTTAGAGGAGAACGAGCATGATTTACAAAAGAAAAAAAAATCTACACATCGATGTGATATTTACGACACGTGCTATGATGTTTAATTCAGAGAATAAAATAGTGTGGAAACCTTAGGATTTGAGAGTTTGAATGCATTCCCTTCCTCTTGAAGTATATTATTATGTATTTATTGGAATTAATAACCTAGAAAAACCCCAATAGAGTTTCAGAGCTACATTAGGATAATCCTTTGGCTCATCAGGTCTAGAAATGTGAGGGCATACCTTGTCAAGGCCGAAGCCGAGAATCTTTCCCTAGGTCTATTTTGGTCCTAAGATAATGCTTTGGGTTGGAGCATGTGTGCGTCATCCCCCGCTAGTTAGGTACTTTGTTAGGCTTGCCCTCAGCCTAGGTTGAGGCAGAACATGTTGGCTTGGGTCAAGACTCAAGTCAACCTTTTTTCCTAAACCTATTTTGATCCTAGGATGCTGTCTTCGATCATTGTTACTTTCTTAGCTCTCTCACTCTTTTTTTAATTATTATTATTTAACGTTGATTATTCTCTTTAGTTCAAAATTACGTTCATCATCGTTATTCATAAACTTTTATATACCAGCAATTTGCACGAATCAAATTTTATCAATTTTTGTTTTTTGAGAAAAATACATGAATCAAATATTCTGAAGGGTCGAAATGTGAGATAAAAGATGAAAATTAAAAGAAAAGGGTATCTTTTAAAGTAAATATATAGATTTTACATATAAGTACTAAGAAGAAAAAGTGAACTGAGGAAAAATATATACCTCAAAATAAACTTACATGAAATTTTTTTTGTATATATAAAAAGTAGGCCTATATATAAGCTTTCTTATGAGTTACTTTATTATTAAGCATTACCACAATCAATTTAAATTTCCTTTTCTAAAAATTTATCTTAAAGATATGATGATTTCAATGAATAAAAACAAAAAAAAAGGTGAGTCGACAATTTCAATGAATAATTTTTTAAAAGAAAAAAAAAGAAGAAAGAAAGAAAAAAGAAAAAGCAAGTAGATTGAAGAATGTAACAAAACGACTTTACTATATTATATTTCATAAAAAATACGAACCTTTAGTAATATTACGTGTAATATTTTTTAATATGGTATAAATTTAACGATAAAGAAAGTATACGTTAGTACCTTTTCAACATTATAAGTATAAAAATAAAATAAAAAATCTTAAAATTACTTTATAATTATTTATCTACCATAGTTACATTTATCCTTCTCTTTTTTGAAAATTTCAAGTACTTGAGTATGTTTCTTTTTAATTTATTTAAATTCATGTCTATACGTTTAAATCATATCATTTGATAGACATAATGAAATGAAGGGTCTGTGGTCTGTATTAATTCCAATCCCTTATAAAAGAGGCGTTACATCAAGATTAAAGTTTAGTTTAATATATTTCTTTGTTTTTGCTTTTTGTAGGTCACCTCCTCATAGATTAAAGTTTTAAATATGATTCTACATGCACTAGACAATGTTGTTGACATTTTTATTCGATTATCCATAGTCTTTTTTATGAGTGTGAGATAAAAAAGGGTGATCTTTTAGAATTTATTTTAGCTAGTCTTTAAATTTTTATTTTTCTTATTTCACTCTATAACTTTTTTTTTTTTTCAAAATTGTAATCCTTAAAGTTTGACTAAAACTATATTATCTAAATTGTTTTATAATATAAAACCAGTGTCTTTTTTAATATATTTTTTTCAAACTTTATATGACATTTTAAAATAATATTTATTTATTAATTACAAAAGTTGTCTACAATTTTTGTAGCTAATGCTATTACAGTCCCAAAACTAGCATTGATTTTATTAGGGATGATTTTAGACCAAAGGACATACGCGACATTTGACAAGAACATAGACAACAAGTCAAGAAGATAGCATGGTTCAAGTCGAGGATAATAACCTAGGATCAAAATGGCCTTAAGAGAAGAGGTTGACTTAGGCCTTGGTCTAAGCCAGTGTGCTTGTCCTCGATCACATCAAATACCTAACGAGGCATACCTCATGCATGCCCTAGCCCAAGTGGGTATTATAGGCCCAACGTATAATTAAAGTGAGGTGCTCAGCTTTGGTCGACCCTAGTAAAATGCCAAATAGAGCACACTCCTCACACATTCAAGCCCAATAAACTACTGTATAAATTAAGGATTTCTAAGGTCAACTACAACTATAAATACACTGTTATAGCTTAATATGAGGTAATTTGAACTTTTGGCTTTTTCTCTATTCTTTAATTCTCTTACTAGCTTAGATATCCAAAATATTTTTCTTTGTTTTGCAAGTCCCCTCTTCCTTAAAATACAAATTTATCGTTATTACCATGGAGAGAGGTTAATTGCATTTTTCGAATTAGAATTTGACCTCTAACATATTTAAGTTTAGAGGATAAATAAATTATAGGCTAATACGATTCAGGGGGATTTTGATATATTAGTCACAAAGGGAGAGATTTTTTAGGGATAAATTCTATTTTAAATTACTTGTCCTCATTTTATTTTATTTTTTCCCCTTGATTTTTTCAGGGAAAAAGTCAGATGAAAATTTCAAGTCTTTCAACATAAATTTTCAATAAATTATTTACTAAAGATTTTATCATGACATATCTTTTATTATTTATCATTTTGAAACTCATTTTCTAATAATGTCTTTTTTTCCATTTTTTTCAGTGATCTATTTACTCCTATAGATTTACAAGGTTGATCTTCACTAATTTCTAGCTTTTTTTTTTTTAGTATTTCTAATTGATAACTTGGTCAATCTGATTCTGATTATCCCTTTCTAGAACAATTTATGTACTTAAAAACTCTACAATAAACCTATAATAATTCACTTATAACATTGATATTAATGAATCGTCTAAAATCTAATCAATTAATAAAATTGAATAAGTGGTAATTTAATCAACTGATTGAATTGACTAAATTTATTGATTCCAAGTTTAGTTTTAATTTCGAAATTCATTAAAACCAACTTATATATATCACATTCATTCGATTTAACGTGATTAGACATGAACTCTTTTAACGACCTCAATTTTGATTAATATTATCGAAAACTTTTATTAGTTTAATATATCATTTTATTTACTTTTATATTTCATTACATTATTAAAAAACACTCTAATTAATCAGATCAACCCAAGTTGATGTTTGATGGGGTTAAACAAATTTTCATCTTTTTATGATCAAACCTAATTTAGTTGATCTGAAAGTTTCAATTGAATAAAAGAAGGTTGATAAGACAAAATTAAAGCCATTATCTTGTTGTCTAGAAATCCACTAATATAATATTCCCAAAAACATATTAATCAATAGAGAGAGGGTGAAGTTTATTAAAATTAAGTTATAAACCAAGTAATTATTGTAAAATAATCAAGAAGAAATTGGGCCCACCAACTAAACCAATAATTAGCAAAGAGCAACTCAATTAGCTATTATTGGGCTTGGGTCACTTTAATATAAAATCTTTGAAAACCACTTAGTTGGATTAGTTCTATATGAAAAATATTTTTTTTAAAAAAAATAATAAATCAATTTTAACCCTAAACTTCACTGTTTGTATTAATTTGTATCATAATATTTTAATTTCATCTACTCAACTCTAAACTTAAACAATTTCATCGATTTCTTTTTTAAATTTATGAATTTTGAAAAGGTTATTTATTAATTAATTCGTGCATTAGTCAAACTTATTTTTATACAAATCTTTATTACATTAAAATCGACGAATTTGTGACAAATTTTGCATGACGTCTTTTTTTTTTTTTTTTTTTGTTAAATTAGTAAGTGAATTAGTTGAAATTGAATCAAGGGTTAAGATAGCAATACTTGTATAAGTTTGTGGTCAACTTTACTAAAATTAAAATGTTCAAGATCGAAATTGATACGTGATAAGTTTTAATCAAAATTGTTGTTAGCAAAAAAGAAAATAATAATAATAATAAGTTAAAATGTAACTCTAGTAATGTTAAAATAAACATAGTTCAACTAATATAATGTTCATACATCAATCTCGAAGTTAAAAAGATTAAAAAAAAATCAATAGGGGTTAATTATAACACTATAAGTCATTAGCTATGCTTTGAGGTTCTTAAGATTTTTTTGGTGCCATGTCACCATCATCATAAATAGCATCTTTGAAAAGATAAGTACCAAAATAGATCAAATGGATGAAAGGGAAGGGAAGAAAAAATAATGATGATGATGATGATAATAATAATAAAAAAGTAAATGTTTCAAAATTGTTTAATTAGAGATTATTCCCTTTTTGGTCTATTATAGATTTTGATGGATATAAAAGGGCTTGAGTACTCAATCCACAAAACAAGCTAAAAAAATATAAAAGTAGCTTTTACTAGGCCATGACACCTTTGAATAGGACAATGAGGAAAGAAGGCATAATTATAATTAAAATAAATTAAATTATAAGCTTGGTCTATAAATTTTTAGGTTTGTGTTCAACAAATCTCTAAATTTTAAATGAAATTAGTTTCAAAATTTTATATTTAATAAATCTCTAGACTTTAAAAATAGCAAATAATTTTTTGAATTTTTAAATTTTGTGTCTAATAAATTTTTGTTATATTCAATATTTTAAAAAATGAATTTATTATATAAAAAATCAAATTTGTATTTAGTAGATCATCCATTTTAAAAATATGTGGTTTTTAAAACAATCAATCTTCCAATATGTTTGTGGAGTTAAAAAAAATTGTCAAATATGTTAGGGATAAATTAGATATAAAATTGAAAATCTAGCAACTTAATTTGATATGTAATCAAAGTTTAAATATTTATTAGATTTAAAAAAAAATCTAGTGATTTATTTAAACAAAAAATTAAATATTTATACTCAATTGGATAATCATTTATTTTTTAAAATTATGTTGGTTTTTTCACCATATTTTAATCATAATATTCATCCTTTCAATTAAACAATTGAATTGTTAGCCAAATTCTAAAATAATAATAATAATAAAACCTTTTTTTTAATTTTTCAAAAACTTTTAATTTTGAAAACAAAACAAAAACAAAAGAAAATTAGTACAAATAATGTTTATATACTTCATTTAAAAAAAAAAAAAAAACTAAATGGTAATCATACTTTAGAAATTTATTAGATTTTTTTTAATTCATGAATTTATTTCAAATTTGAAAATACAAAGATTTAATTTAATAGGGTGGTTGATATTCCAATAGTTTTCCCGAACTGAGTGAATAACCCTCTAAACAGAGCAACGCATCAATTTATTTTAATTATTATTTCGAAAATTTTATTTTAATTCGGATAATTATTTTAAATAATAAAATTACTTAAAGATTTTTAAATATAGTAAAATTTCACTATTTATTAGTGAAAAGCAGTTGTTCACACTTTGTTGAACTTGAGTTGGTTTGATGTTGGAGTTGATTTGATGCGATGTGATTCGATCTCTAATACTTGATCCTCTGATTCTCTCTCAATTGGGTGAATATGCTTGACTTGGAGAAGAAAAGCACCGAACGTTCTTGAAGTAGAAGTCTTGGAAGAGTATTTATGTCTTCAAAGGTCTTCTGCCTTATGGGAGTGCAGCTCCAAGAGTCTTGGAAACTTGAAATAGAAGTCTTAGAAGAGTATTTGTATCTTCAAAGGTCTAGGAGTCTTGAGTCTTGGAGCCTTATAAGAGTGCAGCTTCATGAGTCTTGGAAGCTTGAAGTAGAAGTCTTGGAAGAGTATTTGTGTCTTAGAGTTATCAGGTGGGCTTGGTTGGTCCATAGACCTGACTCTTGGGCCCAATTAGTTGGTTTTGGATCTGATCTAGAATTTGGGTCAAATTCATTTTTTTTTTATATAGTTTGGAATTTAAGCCCAAATAGTAATATCAAATTGAACCAATTTAATCTCATATGATTCATCTGACGTCATCAAAACTTGTCTTCAATTCAATTTGGGACATGTGTCAACTTCTAATTGGACCCGAAGTCAATGATTTAGAAATTCGTTGTTAATTTAGCAAACGACGTGGTGACTTGTGATTGGTCCAAAATTTCTCATTCAACCGCAGTGATAGATTGATATTGATAGATGTCTATCAATATATATCACCGTCTATCATGACATTTTGTTATATTTATAAATAAGTTTGCTTGTTTTTCTATATTTAAAAATATCTCCTTAATTAATTTATTAATTTAATAAGTTATAGGGTCCACTTAAGGATCGTATTATTCTCAGTTCTGTATTCTTTGAATATAAGTTAATTTACGAACAATTAGTTCACTGTTCGGAAAAAAAAAAATCTTTTGAATCCCAATTAAATTATTAAAAATTAAAGAAAGTAATCCTTTTTTTAATTCTTTTCAAAGTTGATCTAAGGTATAGACACATAAAACAAGTCCAAAATTTATTTATTATTGTACAATTTCATTAACTACTTAGAACAAATATATAATACCAACTTAAAGTCGAGTAGAAGAAACTTTTAATTGATTCATAGAAAGGAAAAAATAATGTAGTTGCAATATAGTCAAAGTCAATGACTTTATTAATTATAAAGTTGTTTATATTCGTATGATAACTAATAAAAAAATGTAAATGAATATGGATGATAATTATAAAGTTCAAATAATAATATATAAAAGTGTCAATCACTTTTGAACTAAAATTATATTGTATATAACATCAAGTAAAGTAGGAATGCTATATCACAATTTCTAGGTATCTTTTTTAAAGACGAAATTATTGGTAATAATTTTATGTTTATTACTAAATTTTAAGTTAATAATAACTAGGTCATATTGAAAATTAAGCTTCTACCTCTAAATTTATGTGTTTCTTTTATCCGTATTTTAGAAATATAAAATACATTTCAAGTTTTGAAAACTAAAAAAAAAAAGTTTCAAATATAAAAGTTTTTTTTAAAAAAAAAAAATTGGTTACGAATTCAAATATATATTTTTTTTATTAAAATGATTTTTTTCCATTAAATTTTATGGTAAATATTAATTTATAGCCCTAAACATTGGGACTATATCAATTTAAACCCTAAACTAGGAATTGTATTAATTTAAACCTTAAATTTTGGAGATTGTAACAATTTAAACCCTGAACTTTCATAAGTGTATCAATTTAAACCCTAAACTTTCATAAATATATAAATTTAAACCATAGACATTCATAAGTGTATCCAAATAAAACATAGTATAGGGTTTAAGTTAATACAATTATGAAAGTTTAGGGTTTAAATTGATATACTTATAAAAGTTCAAAGTTTAAATTGATACAATTTGTATTAGTTTGGGGTTTAAATTGATACAATCTCCAAAGTTCAGGATTTTAAATTGATACAATTATTTGTTTAGGGTTTAAATTGATACAACATCCAAAATTTAGGGGTATAAATTGATATTTGACCTAAATTTTATTCCATATTTTATATGGAGCATACCTTGAAAAATAAAGTGACATTTCCATCAATTATCTTTTTTTAAATTCTCTTTTCACACACTTTATCTTGTTGGCCTTTCTTCCCGAGGACATAATTTTTGTTTCTATAAAAATATTGCTGAATAAATAAGGTCGTTTAGTAATGATTTTATTATTTTTTTTATTTTTTATTTCAAAGAAATTAAGCCTATAGATGTTACTTCTACTTTTAAAGTTTTTTCTTTGTTGGATCTTTTTTACCAATGATTCAAAAAAACTAATCCAAAATTTGAAAACTAAAAAGAAAAAAAAAGGCTTTTATTATTATTATTATTATCATCATCATTTAGAATTTGACTAAGAATTCAACCATTATATTTAAGAAAAATGTAAATGATAGTAAGAAATAGGAGAAAATAAGCATAATTTACAAAATTATCATATATCATTGCTTTTTATAACTAATATTACTACATACAAACATGTACTAGTTTTCTCACCTTAACTTGTTACACATTTACAAACTTGACCACAAAGCAATGGTACAACATTATGTGTGTGTATAGTTAAAATTAAAAGTACATAATATGTTTAGGTGAATATATATTAGCAATTATGAGTAAACTTAGTGCAATAAGTACAATGAGAGGAATAACTAAAGGAAAATAGTAATTGTTCTTATATTCTTTGAAATAGTATCCTAGACATGTACCATGCAAGCAAGAATAAAAGTATGAATGTAAAACTAACTCCCATAATTATTTGGTGAAAAATCACTTTCTCCCTTATAAATGCTTTGTCAGGGTCACTTTTCTTTGCTTTGTAAACATGACCAATTCAAATATCAATACTTTTCCATTCATATTTCCTTGGATAAAATTTAGTAAAAAGATGTTTTTTTAGTTTAATAAATTTATATTTGATTTTATTTGTTGTTTTTTCTTTTAAAATTAAGCTTATAGACATACTTCTACCTCCAAATCTCTTTCGTTGTTATCTACTTTCACCAATAGTTTTAAAAAACAAGTCAAATTTTGAGAACTAAAAAAATGTAGCTTTAAAAAAGTTGTTCTTTGTTTTTTAAATTTGGCTAAAAATTCAACCATTGTAAGAAATGTAGAAGATCTAAACTCAATTAAAAAAATAAAATGATTATCAAACGAGCTCTTAGTTTTTAGTTTTGAAATTTTTGATATTTTTCTAACGTAGAATTCTTTACATGGTTTTTATCCTTTCTAAAATAATAGTTTTTATAAGTTTAATATTTAAAAATATAAAAAATATAAAACTAAATGGTTTTATAAAATGGGACCTATTGTTGGTGAAATTTGATGAAATTGACATTGTATATGATATATTAGATAAATTTTACCAATTAAATGGATAAAGAGGTGCAAAAAAGAATATAGATAGATAAGACAAATCAAACCAGACAAGTAGGTAGATAGACAAGTTAAATTATGGAAAAAAATTTAGGGTTTCGTTCTGAAAAATGGCAAAATCGGTCAATAATAAAATGTATACCAACTCACGTGACATGCACATGACCATAAATTTTCAAATTCCTGATTTGCCATTGTCTGATTTGTAGTTGTTATTATTGATGAAATTACAAATACGTGGTAAGTATATAATCATAAACAAGATCAAGTTCTCTATACACGGTAATTGTTGATTTTCCTCAGGAACAACTGTCCTTCTCAAGAACAATTGTTACTAACGTAGTTAACGTAATATGCATATTTTATTGTTAATTTAAATTCTGTTTAACAACTTTTCGAATTAATCTCACTTTAATCAAATATACAACTTTTTCTACCAAATTTATATTTTAAATTTCCATATATTATCAAATTTCATTTCATCTAACCAAATTTCAAATTTATTCTAATCTTGGAATTGTTTTTCATAATTTTATACACACTCTTAATAAATTAGTTGGATATTTCTCATATTCTTGAAGGTTTAAATTGTTTTATATTATTAGATTTTTTATATTACTTTAACGATTTGAAAAGAAAAATATCCATCACTATCGTAAAAAGATAAACATCACTTTTGTTACTCACACAAAGTGTTTATTGATTTAGGTTTTGTTGTGCTTTTTTTTCACAAGCTATTGTTTTTGCTATGGCTTTATAATGGATTAGATTCTCTTTTCCTCTTTTCCTCTTTCCATCAATCTATCGATTTTCCTCTTCATTTGTTCTTGCATTATGATTCAATCTTCTTTTGTTTCATTATTATAATCAACTTTCTTTGTTTTTTAGCTAAAGAAGATGAAATCTTGCTCATCTGAGAAAATCAAAGTTAACACTGTAATAAATTGGGACTTATACGATTGCGTGAAACACCGAATAATTGGAATTATGATTTTTATGTGGTGGTTGACTATTTTGTAATGTACCTATGAATCTTGCAAATACACTATATATGTGAATAATGATTCAGCAGAAATAGAACATTCTCTTCAACCTTCTGAGCACATTATTATTAATTTTGGTTTATTTAACTCCTTTTCAATTAGTTTAATTTTTTGTTACCATATTTAGTTTTATCTAAATATTTTTTTTTATTAATTTAAATATGTTGTTATCAACTTCAAAATATAATATAAAGTTAAACGTATTTCTAGTTTGCCTGCTCTAAAAATTAACTAATATATATTTACAGATATAGAGTAATTGTTGTTGAGGTTGATGCCCTAAATCTCGTAGGGTCTTATAGTTTGTAAATTTATTGAATAAACTCATTGTCTATTTAATAAAATATATGATATTTTATTCCATATTTTAGTTGCATTAACCATAAACCAATAAACTAACATCCAAGGTTATCTTGTAACTTAAACATATATGTAAAGACATACAAGTGGATCGTGTTTAAGTGATAACCTAAATGGTCTGTAGCAGATGGATAAGGCTGGATACCTTATCCTTGTGACACTATGAGTTTGGCCCCCATACTCCCTATTATCCATCTTTCTATGGTACCTTCCTTCATTTGTCTGTGCTCCATCTCTACCAATGATGAAATCATACCCAAAAGGGGGCGCTGATTAAAAAACAAGAATTTGATTTTTTTTCTTGCTCTCCCTTAGCAACAGGGAGTTTTCAAATTGAAAAGAACTCAGGCCCTGAAGAAAGATTTTTTTTGCTGGCGATACAAATCTTGGTTTATTGAATCATTAATCATCAGGGACTCCCAAGCCCTTCATAGCTAGGGCCTGCCAGTTTTTCACTAAATAGGCATAAGAGTATTTTATAACAGCGGAAAAGTAGTGCGGAGCGAACCGAAAAGCTCAGCTTTGCGGAACAGACCAATCTTCCGTACCGCGCCCCCTTCACCAGCTTCAAGCCCATACGGAGTTGTGGAATTTCAACCAAATTTGGAGGATGGATCCGTTCATTCGTCACTGTACCTTTTCAATGAAAGAAGATAAGGTATATGCGCTTAGTCAAACGGAGTTCGATTAGTTTCTACTAGACGAGAAATAAAGAACATTAGGTGTTACAATTTTTGTAAAGTGCTACAAATGATCTGATATTAACCATTCATATATAGACATGTGAGCGGGGATATTTTATATAAAGGAGTTTGTATAAGACTGGACCACAAAATGTTTAGTCTCATTATATAAAACTGTACATAATAAAGACTTACATTTCACAAGGATGACCATAGGTAACATGACCTGAATCCTGAGAGAGTTATGAACTTCTGCCTATGAGGGCAGTCCTTTGATTTGTACGGGTGTGAGTGGCCACATCGCCGACTCAACAAACTTAACATTTTGGAGATTCATCTGATTGGGGAGCTGGGAACACAACTACACAAGAAGAAACTCCTTCCCCGAGGTCGGAGTAAGTAGATAAGTTGCTTTCTTAAGTGCTGATTCTGGGGTTTGAACAATGTGGCGCCACACCTTCTCTTGACCGAGAAGGTTTAGTCATAGTTGGACTATGATCTATTGTTCATTAGATGAATCAGTGGTACTTAAGGACTTAGATGTAACTATAGGAAAAAAACGGTAATTTTGGCCTAGTTGTACTTACGAGCAATTTGTGAGGGGTCATTGTACTGTTGATTAATGGATACAGAAATATATCTGTAGTGCGAAGAGTATAGCTGTCGGTCTTTAGTGGAGTGTCCAACAGTTAACGGATGGTGAATATTTTAATTAAAGATTTTGATTAATATGTATGTATTGTTGGAGCTTCAACCATGAGGTCCCCTTGGTAGCTCAATAAGATAAAATGATAATTAGTTTTTGGATTAATTTGAAATGTTCAAATTAATAGAGGAATTTAATTATATATGATATAATTAAGTTGTTTTAATTATATGTGATATAATTATTATAATGTATTTGATACATTATAGCTTGATTGAGAGGAAATAAATATTTGAATATGATCCAAATATTATTAATGAATTGGATTCATAATTTAATATAAATATGATTTATATTAAATGCTTTATAAGAGAGAAAAGAAATTACGGGTTATATTATGTGTGATACAATATTAAAACTATAGGTTATATGTTATATTTGATATAACATATAACTTAATATTATATATATATTATTTTAAATAAAAATGAGAGAGGGAGTTACAATTCCCTCCCCTATTTTCTCTCCAGACACGTATGTGGGTGGTTGATATATTTAGTTTTTTTTGAAAAGAGAGTGTTTTCTCCTGATTGAGTTGCTTATTGGTCGAAAGAGAAAAGACAGAAGAGTTATGTGAGTTTTGGATTTTTGTTAGTGAACGATCTTCAAAATTTTTCCCCCTCTATTCAAAACTTTTCCTCATTTCAAAATAGTCAATGTCCACCACTCCTAGCTTCTCTACTTGAGAATATCGAGGAAGCCTTTGTGGTAGTGTTCGGACTCTTGATCGAGGTTTTTCTTGAAGAAAGTCTTCAAGGTGTTTGTGTACTGTTCGAGGGATTCTCGAAAAAAGTCTTCAAATGTAAGGTTTCTAAAACCTAATTATATAATAATTTATGTAAATGCATATCTTATTCATGATTTACTGTAAAATTTACATCCAGTGAAAATGGGATTTGAGATGATCTTTCTTCCGTTCACGATTTCCTTCAATTTGGGATCCTTCATTTGTGACATGAAGTTATGAGATTAACTAATCTACATTATAGTGTATTGTATTATGAAGTTATGCGATTTTAACTTTCATTTTGCGTGTTTCCTAATTTAAATTAGAGATTCTTCCTGATTTTTCTCCAACAATATCAATTTGAATCTATATTTTGTTACCATATTCTGTTTTATCCTTTTCTATTATTTGTTTATACATTTTAAAATGTAATCTAATGATATAACAATATATTATTGGTATATAAAACATAGTTATATACCTATGTATTATTTTGATAAGATTTGTTTTATATTGTTCCCTTTTTTTCTTTAAAAAAAACACTTAACCTTTATTTCCAAAGTTTCAATATATTTATAATTTTTGTGAAAAAAAAATATAAGCACTTTCCTCTTTACATATTTAAATATATATATATATATATTTAAAAAACACTAATTTTACTTTACCTCCCTCTTATCCCATCATTTTCTTTCTCTCTTCCCTATTATCCATTTGCAGCAAGCTTATAGCCTTAACATCTCCACAGCCTCTCATTTAAAATCTATGCTAGCACACCCTTCTCACCACATTTGCATCTTGGGTCACCTCTTTTACAACCTTCCATTCTTTCTTTTCTCACCATCACCCTCTCTGCTATATTTCGGTTTGCACGACTGTCAAATCTTCTTTTGCTCATTAGCGACTGGTTCTTTAAGCAGTCGCATGCCATCACCAGTGACCCATCACACCACAGACACACTATTTGTGGTCGTCCATTGAAGAAGTAACTGCCAATTGTTTCTCGGTGAGGATCATATTGGTGAGTTTTTAGATTTTCGACCCATTTATAAGATTTTGACCATGTTATTTATTTTTTAGTTTTTGGTTGAGATTGTTGTTGTTGTTGTTGTTTTTCCCCAGAAGTTTATACAAAGTGTATTTACCGTTTTCGAGTGGTATTTGAAGCATTGTTAGTCTTTGGATAGTTTGGTCATTTACTAATTTGTTAGTCTTTGGGATAGTTTGGTCATTTACCAATTTGTATTTTCTATTATTTAAATCTATTTTGCTATTTTTACAATTTTGAAACATTTTTTCCATTTTTCTAAATGAAACTTTAACGTTTGCTATTTTTCTTGTTAGCCCTTAAATTATTATGTCTAGTTATCTAATAAGAATGAGAAATTGTCATAAATAGTCTTCTCAAGTTTTCCTCTTCCAAAACTATTACCTTTTTCGAAAACTTGTTACAATAATTTTTCTCAAGTCCATCTCGTTTGACATCAACCACCAGGATTTACATAAAAATTTAACTTTTTCTAACTTATCTTAATTTCTTATTTGCAAAAATTGATCTTTTATAAAATTTAAAAATCACAATGCACTTGATCTCCTGAAAAATCGTAATTAGTAAATTCATTTGGAAATTTGAAAGTCATTATAATTGTAGAAACAAAAATTAAGGTGAATATTTAAAAAAATTATGTACAAGTTCAATATAAGATTTGTTAAAAATGATCGAATTTGGAGAAATTAGGAAAAGATAAATTTCGCTATTAATATTACCTGAGATTTCATTGAGAAGACCCAAAAAATCCATTAGTTAGAAAAATTTATTTTTTCAACTAAATCTCAGTGGTCGATCTCGTCGAGATGGACTGAGAAAAATTAATTTAACGAGTTTTCAAAAAGCATGCTAAGGTGAAAGTTGATAGTATCATTTCTGACAATTTTCCAATAGGATTTGTCACACATGTGACATCAATATTTTGTTAATGATATGTACAACGATTAAGTAAAAATACTTTCCAAAGTTTAGAAGTTAAATAGATAAACTATTACTATTAAAAAAAAATAAGACAAAATATTGGAAGCTTATAAATTAAAGGCTTAATATAACTTTTAATTGTTTTCGAAGTGTATGTATGTGTATCTATATAAACGTCCACGACATTATGTATATTTAGAATCTTACATCGAAAAAGAAAAGAAAACTCACAATCTTTTAAAACTAAATGGATTACATTTCTATTACTAATTGATTTTGAAATGGAACCACGTGTTTATCTAATAATATATACCAAGTGAACATGAATTTAGAGGATATAAAAAGAAACATAAAAGACCAAATTAAACTTTTATAAGAAGATAATAAAAAGCTTCAAACTACCGTGCATATTTACTCGTATATTTGAGAGATTGAAGTGAATAGATAAGACGTCAATTAGCATCTTTTAGGGTCCTCGAACTAAAAAAAAAAAATGTAAACTATTTTTCTTTTCTTGTTTTTCGGGAATTGAAAAATGCAAGGAAAAAGGTTTAATAAAAGAAAAAAAAATGGAAATTAAATATTATGAAAGCGTGGTGTGTGATTGGTTGAGTTAGGGACTGTGATCACCAAACATTATTGAGACTCTTATAAGGCTATCTTTTCCAAAAGGGGCCCATCCATATTATTCTTCACTCCATTCAAAATCCCCATCATACCCTTACGTTGACTCCGAATTCTCAAGGCCGTTTTCAGGGTAATTTAGTCATTTCAAAAGGTAGATAATGTCATAAATTTCAGAATAATAATAATAATCAGAGAAATTAAATAACTGTGGGGGTGAGACCACGACGGAACATTAGAATAATGTGGGACCGGACCGGACCAAGAATCCGGCTCTTTAACGGGAGTTAAGTGGGGCCCTTTCTCTCTCTCCTTTCTTTTTTCTTTTCAATTTATTTATTTACTTTTCTTTTTTGGGTTTATGCAGCCGATGAGTCCGGGCTTGATGATTACGGGTCCCACGAGCCGGTCCGTGAACTTTCCACCCCCGATTTATAACTGTTTTGCAGGTCCCTCTTTTTCTTTTTACTTTTAGCCAATTAAGCTGACAGCTGAGCCGATAGAGCTGCAAAAGCCGACCAAGCCAAGCCGATACCTAAAAGAATTACTACTTCCAACCATAGTTAGAATTTCTATTGGTATTTTTACTTGATATTTTTATTAAGAACCTTTTTAAACATAAAAAAAAATATTTAAAAATATTTACACTTTATAGCAAAATACAAATTTTTTTTAGAATTTTTGCTATGAAATATAAATATTTTTTGAGTTTTTCTATTCACAAAAATTCTCCTTTTTATTTTATAATTATATCGTATTATCTATAAAATATACAAATAAGTAACAAAAATATATGTTAATTTGTTTAAAATATATAAAATTTTTATTTATTAATTTATTTTCATTATTTTTTAAAAAATATCTATTAATATCAAATTTTTCGTAAAATTAGACCGTGACATTTATGTCCGTTTTATTCTTTTTTATTTTTTTTTTTTAACATTAAAAAGTGTTTCCAATTCTTAAGTTTTTGATGTCATATTAAATAAGTGGGTAAAGTTTTAATATTGTGTCTAATGAATCAGTTGGGACTCAATTTGATATTTTATTAGATGTCAAACTGAAAGTTGCATATATATTTTATTTTGTTTAATATAACAAATGTAGTGTAGGAGAATTTAAATCTATAAACTAAAAAGGAAATAATACATATTAATAACTATTGAGTTAAGCTTGTCTTAATAAATTTTTATGTATCTATAAAAAATACAACACAAAAGTTTAAAGGTTAATCAAACACTTTTTTCAAGTCAATGAATTAACTAAACACTTTTTCAATTTAATGACTTATTTATCATAATCTTCAAAGTTCATGAACCAAATTCATACGATCAAACTTTAGGCCACATTTGGTAATCATTTGATTTTTTTTTTTGAACATTAAGTTTATAAATACTATTTCTACTTCCAAATTTATTCATTTGTTATATACTTTTTATCAATGGTTTAAAAAACTAAACTAAAGTTTGAAAACCAAAAAAGTAGTTTTTAAAAGTTTGTTTTTGTTTTTAGAATTTGACTAAAAATTCAATCATTGTTTTTAAGAAAGATGCAAATCATTGTAAGAAATGGAAAAGAAATATGCTTAATTTTAAAAAAAAAAAAAATGAAGGCTCCATTTGGTAACAATTTAGTTTTTTAATTTTTTTTTTTTGAAAATTAAGTTTGTTTCATCCATATTTCTTACAATGATTTGCATATTTATTAAATATAATGGTTGATTTTTTTACAATGATTTATAATGATTTGCATATTTCTTAAATACAATGGTTGAATTCTTAGCCAAATTAAAAAAAATAAAAACAACTTATGAAAGCTACTTTTTTTAGTTTTCAAAATTTGGTTTGGTTTTTTAAACAATTGGTGAAAAGTAGATAACAAATGAAGAAATTTAAAGATGAAAGTAATGTCTATAGGCTCAATTTTAAAAAACAAAATGGTTATTAAACGAGACCAAAATGATTACTAAACTGGATGATAACTTTTCCTTTTTAGTAATTATTTTACTTTTAAGACCACTAATAAGTCTTTAAATGTAATTCTAATTTTAAGGCAACATGTTAAAATTGATATTGATGGCATTGAACCTATTAAAAAAACATTGAAGGTGCAAACCTATTAAAAAAATTTAAGGTCCATGAGCAGATAGATTATTGAAGGTCACTTGTAGATTCATCAATTTAAGGTCAAATAAATAACTTATTTGGACTTCTCAATCATATATCTAGTGTCATACAAATAATAGCATGACTAAATAATTTATCTATTTCAACCTAGAAAATACAATCAATGGCTCTCACATATACATAATATCATAGAAGTAGATGCATCAATAAATAATTTATCTACTTCAATAAGAAAAATTGACAATTAATTATCGTGTAGTTACTAATGTTAGGGGTATAAAACAAAATCAAATAAATTTTGAAAAAAATATTTGAATATTCTAGATTTTTATGTACTATTTTTCTCATCTCACTCAAGTGTCCAATCAAAATCTGTCACGTGACATTTTTCTTTTACTAAAAATATAAATTTTTTCTTTGTAATTAAAATTTAAAGATAATGCATGTTGTCTAAATATTATCGCTAATCTAGGTATGGTTGAATTTAAAATTATAACTTTTTCTTTTTCCAATTTGAAATTTGATCCACCCTACTCCCAAGCTCCATTTTTCTTTTCCAATTTTTGAGTATCTTCTTATCCAAAGTTCTAATTTTCTTAAAAAATATAAATTGGAAAAGAAAAACGGAGTTGGGTGGCTCAAATTTCAAAAAAAAAAAAAAAAAATTCAGTTTCAACGAGTTGATTTAATGACAATTTATTTCGACGTCATTATTTTTCTTTAAATTCACATGTCAACTCAATATTGAATTAGGGGGAAAAGAAAAAAAAAAATGAACCAACCCTTTTAAAAAAAGAGTGTTAAAATGAGTATTTTTTCTATGAAAAAACAACTTTTTTTTAGAAATAAGTTTTAAAAGACTCCAAAATATTTTTTATACGATATTTAAATTAAAAAATAATTAAAGAAAGTATATCTTCTCTTTAAAATTATTTTTTTAATTTAAAATATCATATAATTATTTAAAATAATAATAAAAAAAGCTACTTTGTGGATCTTATAAGATGCACTTTTGAAAATTTAGATATCAAACACATATATTTTTAAAAATGAAGGACTAAAAATGTACGTTTTAAAACCTCAAGAATCAAACATAATTATTCTTCAAAATTGGAGACTAAAAAGATTTTCCCTTTCTTTATTGAATGAATTTGGAGTATGGAGATTTAAAGGGTGTTTAAGCCACAAACTTGTTACATTAAACTATTGTAACACACTCCATTTTTTCTCTTTATCATAGTATTTATATTTTCTTTCTAGACTAAAATAGTAAACACTCCAAATACATACTATTAGGGATGTTCAAATAACTCTACAAACCGAACTCAGATTAACCAATCCAAATCGTAAGAGTTAGGTGGGTTAGTTTTAATTTTGGGTTGGGTTGAATTTTTTATGTTTTTTTTTTTTTTTTTGTTGGGTTGAGTTCGGGTTACACTTTTAAAAATTCGGGTTGATCCAATCTAACAATTTCTAATATATTAAAAAATATATATTTTAATGATGTTTGTAATAGATATCTTGGATTTTGATATTTAACATTTGAATTTTATGAAATTTTAGTTATTAGTATGTGTTGTACACAAATTTAATGATTTTAAGTTAATAAAAAAAGAAAAAAAAAAAAAAACTCAAATTTTAAGAGTTGAGTTGGAGACTTTATTCAGATCACTCGGGTAGCCAATCCAATTTGCCCGAATTTTTGGGTTGGTTAAAAAAATCTTCCTAACCCAACCAATCTAAATTTCTATATACTATAATAATTCATACTAAAATAGTCTGTACCTAAAGAGACTATTATTTTTTTAGTACAACAATTGGGTGCTCGATTTGATAAAGACAAATTATTATAACCTATACACTATATAATTTATGTATTATAATAATTATGGACTTTAATAATCAACTCCACACGTCTAAGTAAACTTTTAACCTTAACGAAAGGAATGCAAATCCATCCTGGTTTAAAATGGTACTACAGTAATCAAGAGTATTTGACTTTTTTTTTTTGTGCGTATAATATTTGAAGTATTTGACTTTAAATACCACATAAAAGACGAAACACTTATTATATTAGTTTTTATGGGAAGAGATTTGGTTTAATACATTCAATTTTACGAAAGCACTACCAATAAGTTCTTGAATTTTAAACTCAACTTCTAATTTTGTGTGAATGAAACAACTATATATATATATATATATATATATATTAGATTTAAAATTGAAATTCTATTTAATCAACCAACCTATCAAAATTAAAAGTTGGAAAAGTTATTAAATACTTAAAAACCTATTAATTGATTGTTTATTTCGATGAAAGTGGAAGTCCAAGATTCCTATCGATTTGGTATTTAGATAACGACATTTGTTTTGTAGTAATGTAAGATGTCTTTAAGCGAGGTATCTATAGAATTTTGGATTAAAACATAGGTTTTTTATATTCTCCATGTTTAAGGCATCCACTTTTACTTTTATTTTATAATTAAAAAAAATATGATCAATTATATATAATTAAAAAAACAAATATGATTCATCTGTTTTATATATTGCTTTTTTAAGAAAGATATTCAAATTTATATTTATTTTATAAAAATTCTTAATTTAATATATATTATTTTGTCGTGGAAAGTAACTACAAATTATATAGTTAATAAAGACATTTCTAAGTAAAAACCTTATAAAAATTAAACATAGTTATTGAAGTATTACCAATTCTCTAAACAACAAAAGAAACATAGTTATCTAAAGACATTAAACATTTATAATCATACACATCCCAGATTACAATTATCTATATTTTTAGAAAACAAATGACCCTTAAAACAAATAAAAAATGATTAAAATTTAGGCCATATATATATATATTTGGAAAAGAAATAAGTATAGTTAAATAGTAAATATTAGCGAAAGAAGAGATTTCAGAAATTCCATCATCAAATAGATACAAGAGTACACCACTGTAAACTTAATAAGGGAATGATTAGGTGGAGTCGTATCTCCATACTCCCCTTTATTTTACTCACAAATATTTTTTTAGAAAAATCGTTAAAAAGAAATGTCACAATTTCATCGAATATTTGGCGGACTGGCTGAATTAAGTTGTTTTTTTTTTTTCCAAGTTATGATAGCTTTCTCCCTTCTTGGATCCAAAGCAGGTGTAGCGCTCTATTGACCCACCATCTCCGTGGATAGTTGAAAAAGAAGGTGAAATGAAAGCTAAAATGGCGAAGCCGAGCAAAAAATACAATTTAAGAGAGAGAAAGTAGTGAGAGAAAGTGTATGAGTGTGTGTGTTTGTATGTCAGGTAAGTGGCTGTAGGCGTAGGGTCAGATGGTCTCCCCATCCTCAAGGCGTGGCCGTTTATATATTCCCTCTCTTCCTTCCTCATCATCAGATCAATAATCTTCTTCTTCTTCCTCCTCATCCTCCTTTTCCTTTTAACTTTTCTTCATTGCCCATTAATTTCCAGTAACCAAATCTCCCCAGAATTACAGCAAAACCCATGGCCATAATGGACAAACTGATAAACTACTGAATTTTTAAGTTTTTCTCTGTTTTTTGTTTCTCAATTTCTTCGTCTTTTTCGTTCTTCTTAAGTGCTTCAATTGAATCCTTTTCAGCGATGCTTACATTTTGTATTGTTATGGGTTAACAAAAAGTTCAATTACAAAAAGAAAATCTCGATTTCTTTTGTCTCTGTTCATGTCCTGTTGTTACTGCACGTCTGGTTTCCTTTTAATCAGTCTTTTGGGGCATTGGAGCGTGAAATCCGGGGGGATGGATTTAAGAATTTTTTCTCTCTTTTGAGCTTTGTTTCAATTTTCACTAATGGAAGTCACTGAAATTTTAGTTTTGGTAACACCCTTTTTTCCGTCCATGGCGGTTTCCGATCATTTTCACCCGCTGTTGTCTTTTCCGGTGAGTCCAAAGTTTGAATATCTAACATGGGGATTTGTTATTTTGTTTCTTTCTTTTTCTTACTGGGTTTTTTTTTTCTCTTTCAATTTTCGTGTTGTGTTTTTCAGGGGAATTAGATCTAGAAGTAGAATTAGCAAGTGAGAAATGATGGCCGGTGGCGGTGGTGGTGGATGTTTACCTTCTCCGACGAGTAATAATAGGAAATTGAGTTCGTCTTTCTTTGGTTCTCCGAGATTGTTTACAAGTTCTTCTTCAAAGGGATTGTCTGAAACCGAGGCTGTAATGAGTCCAACTTCAATTCTCGAACCGTTTTTGGGTCTGAGAAATTCGTTTTGGGCAGAATCAAATTCGCCCAGAACGCAATTTACAGAGTCCAAACGGCCGTGGGATTCCAAACGGATCGGTCTCGGCATTGTCGACGCTTTAACGGAAGAGAATTCCGATCCGAAACCCACAAAACCCGATACCCGAATGGTTCTATTGGGATCTCAATTGAAAATTCAAATTCCTCCTCTTCCGTCGTTTGTTTCTCCGGCCGACGAGTCTCTAATTTCGCCAGTCGAATTCGGGATCAAGACGAGGAATTCCCATCTGGGTTCCTTATCCCCTGTTTCATCTCTGTCTCCGGCGAAGAAATCGGCGTTTGGATCATCGAGCTCCGGCCAGGAAACTCCAAATTCCCCTCTGGTTTTCACCGGCTGTCTCTCCGCCGGAGAAATCGAACAATCAGAAGATTATACTTGTGTGATCTCTCACGGCCCAAATCCTCGAACCACTCACATATTCGGCGATTGCGTAATTGAAAGTGGCTCCGGCGTGTACTCGCCGGTGAGAAAAGAAAATGGGTTTTTCAGAGACCGAACGAGTTTTTCCTCTGAAAATTTCCTCAGTATCTGTAACAATTGCAAGAAGAATCTCGAACAGGGCAAAGATATTTACATGTACAGGTCCGAATCCGAAATTAGAATCCCCCCTTTAATTCAATCATAAACATGTCTTCTTCTTCTTCTTCTTCCTCCTCTTCTTGAATTTGAATTTCTCACCCGTTTGAGTTTTTACAGAGGTGAAAAGGCATTTTGCAGCCATGAATGTCGATACCAAGAGATGATGTTAGAGGAAGAAGGAGAGGATTGAATTTGAAGAAACACCATGGAAATAACTGGAATATGATCATCATTAATCATTAAAACAAAGGTGGGATTTGATTTTCTTGGATTTTCCGGGAAAACGATTCCCATGTGTTTGTGCTCTGTTTCCCCCTTTTTCTTTTTGGCTATTTTTGTTACCAAGTACAGTGACCCAAAAGCTCGATGATGTACAATTGGAATTTTGTTGTATGTTTAATTAGAGAATTTAATTTCCCAGTACGTATACACCTTCTTTTTATTTATTATATTTTGACATTTTATTATGGCAATCATGTTGTCTAAAGTAAATATAGGGTCGGGCCACTAAGTTGAATTATGAAATGAGAAGTTAATGAATCCTTTGTTTGAAGTGTAAAATTGTCTCAATAAATGTGCAAACTTTAACGGTGTTTACTAGAAGTTGGTGGACCAAACATCTTGTGTGTGAGGTGCAGAAATCGAACCTCTGACCTTGTTTACTAGAAGTTGGTGGACCAAACATCTTGTGTGTGTGAGGTGGAGAAATCGAACCTCTGACCTCGAGATTGATAGTACAAGTACTATGTCAGTTGAGCTACGCTTATGTTGCGCTTGTTGCTAACATCTCATCTCGTGTGTTTAATCTCTATTTTTAATCAACTTTTAATTATACAAATACCACTAATGAGATCATTTAAAATTGGATTATTTCTTTGCCTCCCACCCTCTTTTGACATATTCTACAAATAATAATTACAGATATGGAATTTGGAAATTCAAGTATTTGACTTCTCGATCATAGATATATGTGTTAACTAGTTTAGCTCAAATCTACATAAATATTGCTACCATATGATGTCTATGTCGATGAATATTTTTGATAAAAATATTAAGAAAAAAAGAATTTTGAAGTAAAGTTTTCTATATATTTTTAAATTAGTTAATATGTTTATATTATATTTACATTAATAAACTTTGTTCATTATTTCTTTTATGTTTCATTGATACTTGTTAATGATATAATAAAAATATTGATTTATCGTTTATTTTGATGTCTAATATGTCTACTCGTTTAACTACTTTTTGATTATTATATTCACTTTAACTTTTAGTACTTTCAACTATTATATTTAGTTTTGTTAATACACTTTTACAAATTTTATTATAGTTTTATTTAAATTTATTAGGGGTCTAGCAATATATGTATATATGTATCTATGTTGTATATATATATATATTATGAAGAGATTTATACATACTTTTGAACATTACGTGGTTTAGTTTGTAGCAAAGGCATTGCATATTCAATTGATTAAAACGTATATAATATGGTATATTTACATATGAACGTGACATGTATGTACTAGTTTTACATTTATATTAAATATTACTTGCATATATATGTGAGCTAAGACATTGGAATTTCGATGTATTGTACGTATCACGACTAGATATATACATATAAATATGTAAATGATCTTGTACTAAAAAAAAGAAGTTAAAATTGTAGTTCTTAGAAATACAAAAATTTGTAGATACAAAATAAATGTCAATTGAACCAAAGAAATCATTTTTTTCTCTTTCCCTTAACTAAATTACTCAAGATTGCTAAACTTTATCCGTCTCTGTATATACGAGTACTTACCTATATTATCCAAGACATAGTAATTATCACACATCTCGTTGGATGGAAGTGACAACACCCGAACTATGTCTTGGTCTTTGAGAAGGTTTATGTTTGAATTATTTTACCTAATTCCTAAACGAGGATAAATTTTAAATTTAGAGGTAAAGACGGTATTTATAAATTGAATTTTAAAGGACTAAAAAAATCAAATGATTACCAACAATGCTTAATTTTAATTTTAATTTTTCTAGAAAAAAGAATTTGGTAAAGATATTCATGCTTCCCTAAGAACACTGTTAACCATTTTTTGCCATTTGAATTGGGAGTAAATCTTGGTAACGGGCCAGGTCCAAGATCCCACAAAAACATTTCCAGCCCAAATCCAAGGAGTATTGTCGCCGTCGTCATTTGACAAGAAGCTGGAGATAATGTTCACCTGGATGAAGAATTCATAAAGAAACAGCATCAGAAATCGAAAGGGACAATAGAATTTCAGAAAAAGGGTGTTTGTATTTGGATTTGGATAGTGATTTTTGATTTTTAAATCGTACCGTTTCATCTTCTTTTCCCGATCCACTGCTCCACTGGATTCCCACGAACGGATGCCACGGGACCTACTTTAAAAGCTTCATGTCGCTGCCCGTTTTAATTCCAATCACCCCATCCGATTTGGACGATCACACCCTTCTCTGCTCCAATAATGGTAAAGTCATCAATCAATCAATCAATCAAACTTACTGAATTCTCTCTATGTAGCTATCTGAGTAACCCCTGAATATGGGTCGGCGTTGAAGTGGGGAAATATATATGTAAAACCCTTTTTTGGGTTCTCTTTTATTGTTTAATTTTTGAATGTCATTACATTATTAAGGTTGGCCATATGAACTTGGTCCAGGTGTAGAGGAAGGGGAGTCGTTGATCTCACGTGTAGATGAAGACTTGTCTAGCTTCAGGCTGAATGGTGTCAAATGCTTTGGTGTAGATTTAACCCCTGATAATGTTGCTGTTGCTATGGTATATTTTGTTCAAGGAGTTTTAGACCTCGCAAAGCTTGCTGTCAGTTTTTATTTAAAAGATGATTTACATTTAGATCCTGCTGAGGTACGTAGTTTCTTTACATTCATGATTCTTTTCTGTTAACTCTTGTATTTGTTGCCTTAAGAATGCACTCCATTATCTTCGATGTTGCTCTTTCATGGAAGTTTATGTAGATTGTAAACTATTCTTCTTCTTGTTTTGTAGTCATTTTTAGAATTTTGCTAGTAGTTTTCTGCAGTTCTAAGACATTAGTAGTTGATAGGTCCTTAATATAATTGTAACAAATTATGTATGTGTTTGACTAGGCAGCTGTGATTTCTGGTTTTGCTGCATTGCCGTGGCTGATCAAACCTCTCTATGGGTTTATTAGGTACTTATAAGTTCCTGTTTCTTTTTTTCTAACTATTCAGGACTCAATTAATTTCCTATCTTGTTTATTTTTCATAATAATTGTTTGGTTAATGCAGTGACTCTGTTCCTCTTTTTGGTTACCGAAGAAGGTCATACTTGATTTTATCAGGGCTTCTTGGTGCATTCTCATGGAGCTTTATGGCCACCCTTGTTAATAGCAAGTATGGTGCTGCTATGTGTATACTTCTCGGGTCTCTTTCTGTGGCGTTTTCTGATGTTGTATGTCTTTACTAATATTCTTATTTGCTATTTTTTAAAGATCATTTGCCTTAATGTAACTACTTTATTCCTTAAAAATCATCTTACTATAAATCTTACAAAAGTTCTCTCTTCCGGCCTACATTAGTTTCTTTTGGCAGAAGTTACATCATGAATTGGCCATGGAATTAGTTTTATGCTAGTTGCTACCGAGACATGCTTTTGACTATTCTGAACATTAATGTAGGTGGTAGACTCAATGGTTGTAGAGAGGGCTCGTGGTGAATCATTAAGCATGTCTGGATCTCTCCAGTCACTATGTTGGGGATCTTCTGCTTTTGGTGGAATTGTTAGTTCCTACTTTAGTGGTTCCCTGGTGGGTTCTTATGGTGTAAGGTATTATAGTTTTACTGATAATTAAATTTTCTTCATCTCACTCTACTTTTTCTAAGTTAAGCATTAAAACTTGTGAATATATTCTTCAATTTGGATCTCTCAGGTTTGTATTTGGAGTTACAGCCTTATTACCTTTGATGACATCAGCAGTTGCTGTTCTTGTTGAAGAAAAGCGTGTTTGTGTCCCATTAAATGGGCCTAATCTTCCTTCAAGTGGCTTGGGTTTTCTTGAAACCTCAAAACAGCACATACTTAACTTGTGGACTGCTGTTAGACAGCCAAATGTTTATCTTCCCACACTATTCATTTTTCTGTGGCAGGCAACACCACAGTCAGACTCGGCAATGTTCTTCTTTACGTAAGTGCAATTTACTATCTTTATTGTTAGCTTTCACTTTGTGCTAAGTTGTAGAGTTGAAAAATCATATTGTTGGTTTTAAATACTTGAGACCTTACATCAGTACATGACATCTTTTCTCAGTACAAATAAACTGGGATTCACCCCAGAGTTTCTTGGACGAGTTAAGCTGGTTTCTTCAATTGCATCTTTGGTTGGTGTAGCGCTTTACAATGGGTTTCTTAAAAATGTTGCATTGAGGAAATTTTTTCTAGTCATGTCAATTGTTGGTTCAGCTCTTGGGATGACACAGGTTCACACAGTTTTCCTCCTCTTTTGTGCTGATGTTGTTTTCAGCTAACAGAAAATGTGTCTACTTTCCTTTTTGTCTAAGTTCTTGCTTATGTATGTGGCTTAGGTTTTTCTTATTACTGGCTTAAATCGAAAGTTCGGCATAAGCGATGAGTGGTTTGCCATTGGGGACTCTTTAATCATCACAGTTCTCGGTCAGGTAGTATGTTTTTCCTGAAGTGCCACACCTCCATCGTTATTCTTGAATGCAAACTATTCTCAAGGATAGTAAAACTTTTTCACTTCATATTGCACATGCATAGTAAGACAGAGAGAGGGAAAGTCGAAGGAGAGAACATCATGCACCAAGACATGGTATTAGAATAGGACTATTCTGTATTTAAATCCCGTCATTTCATTCTCAATCACTTGTTGGGTCTCTACGAATTTTCAAACTCACAAGTAAGAATGTTAAAGTGTTGATATAATTAAAATTATCATATCCATTAGCTTAAGCTTTTGAATCAATCGGTGATTTAACTCAACCCAAAAAGCAATGAAATCTGGAAAAACACCTATTTATCATGGCCAAATTTACAAATAAAAGCAAGCCTAATTCCAAAAATTTGTCAAATTAAATCAATTAGATGTCGAAGTTGTTTAAATAGTAATATATTCCTTGAATTCACTTATACTTACTCTCTTTCAACACCATTTCCCAGCTATACAAGTCATTTGATTTTAGTTGCCACTCATGAGCCTTCTCTTATTTCTAACTATCTTAGGGGCTGTTTTCTTGTCATTGTCTGGCTTCATTCTTCTGGGGAAAAGGCTAACTCAAGTCGTTTTTCAGGCTTCTTTCATGCCTGTTCTCGTGCTAGCAGCAAGAATATGTCCAGAGGGAATGGAAGCCACACTTTTTGCAACTCTCATGTCTATATTTAATGGAGGGGGCCTTGTTGGAGGTCTGGTAGGTGCTGCTATGACTCATCTCTTTGGCATCAGTAAAGATAGATTTGACAATTTAACCACTCTAGTAATCCTATGCAATCTGAGCTCCTTGTTACCTTTGCCCCTCCTTGGCCTTCTTCCAGAGGAAAGTCCCGATCTTAGCTCAAAAGAAAGCTCAGATGTAGAAATGAAATCAATTTAAGTCTCAACTCAATCTTGCTCCTTCTTCCCTACCATAACAAAACAACTTGTATTACAATTTTACATCTTTTGAAAAATTTCTTGTGTCGCCATTAGATTGTGACACTGCTTAAAGCTATATCCGGCGCATGTAGAGCTTTCCAATTTGGATTTTGACATGGCTTGGTGCATCAGCAAAAGGACCCCCCCAAAAAAAAAAACATCTCATGTGGTTGGTAGATTGTGCTGTCCACATGGTGGGCCTGCTGTTTGCCACATACTCTGATTCCTATCCCAAACTTCAAGAACCAGAAATCTTCCTTTAAAGTCGTCAAACTAGAAACGTGCCAAGTTGTTAGGCAGCCACCATTCAATGGTACTTCTGGATTTTATTGCATGTTCATATCCTGCTCTGCTTTATATGTTTTTCTTAAACTGCTCTGTAAACAGCCTTATTCTGTCTTTTTAGAACAAAAATTCAGAAGACCGATGTATTCTATGTTTGATAAGTGTGCAGTAGCTTATTTCTTCAGATTGATATGTATTTGTATGCAATAGCTACTGCCAACCTTGCATATAAATAGTAGGCACATAAAGTCAGCTACTACATACTTCTATTCACAGTTTCACATGTCATTAAGGAGTTGTTTGGAACTCTAAGTTGAGTTTTAAAATTTAGAGTCAATATATCTCTAAAATTAGGAAGTCTGTGTTTGAAGTATAAAGTTGAGTATATTAATTTAGGGGTAATTAGTACAATTTTTTTAAATCTAAAAAAATACGATTTTTGGGGAGTTAATTTTGTCTGCTTAATTTTTTTTGTTCAACTCATCAATTGCACACATTTTTTTTCTTCAAATTTTTAATACTCAATTGGGTGTCAACTAAAAATCTTCATGTATATTTTACAATATATTTTTTTTACATGTAACCATTGTACTTGAGGTAAACAAAATTATAATACACTTTTGAAGTGGAATTTATGAATGTTATATGCACACAAAAAAAGTAGGCCATCAAAGAGTTTAGGGCTTTTATGAGATCTTATGCCAGATGGTAGATTAGAGTTTATTTAACATGTAAGTTGGTGTTGAGAATGCAATCAAAGTCTTATATTGGTTTGATAAGGAGATGATCGTAGGTATATAAGGGAAGACCAACTCTCACCGATGGTATGAGGCCTTTTGGATGAAACCAAAAATACAACCATGAGTGTTTATTTTCAAAGTGGACAATATAGAAGTCTTTTGTTCCTAACAATTGAAATCAAAGTAGCCTTAGGCCATGATTTAGTCATGTTGGTGGAATCTTCAGTAATCGAATAAAGAAGTAGAGAGCCTTAGAAGATATAGTCATGGTGGCATCCATTTGTGGTTGCACTTTCAAACATGTAAAATATTTTTCAAAAAGTTATTTGCATCTGAACACTTTTTAAAGATTGTTTAAAATAAAAATACAAAAGTGTTTGGTTACATTTTGTTTTAAAAGTGTTATTATATACAAGTTTGTTTGGATTGATTATATATCCCCAAAGTGTTTCTAATAATGTTAAATTACTATATGAGACATCTATTAAACACTATAAACTAATAATTTTAGTTTTGTATTTAAAAACACTTCCATTGGCCAATTTTTTTTTCTTCATTATATGATCGGTTTAGTTGGTCGTTAGAGTTAGTCGTTGGAGATGATTGATAGAGTTGATAGCCAAAGTTGGTCATTGGAGAAGATCGTCGAAGTTGGCCGCTACAAGTGGAGTTGGACGTTGAAGGTTGTTAGAGATGATTATCGAGGGTGGTCGTCATCAGAGGTGGTTATTGGAATTTGGCAGTCAGAGGTGGTCGTCGAAACATATCGCTGGAGTGAGGCGATAGTAATTGCCAACGATGGTTGTTGCCAGAGTTGGGCGTCAGAGGTGGTCATCGAAGTTGGCCACCGGAGGCGGTTGGCGGAGTATGTCATCAGGGTTATTAATCGTTGTTGGGTGGAGTCGTTAAAAACATTGGAGAGGGAGAGAAAAAGAGGGGAATATGGAGTTTCTCTCAATAAATGTGTATAAACTTCAACAGTGGACATTATTGAAGTTGGTGGAGTTGGGTTATTTAACATCGACTTATGAAGGGTATGTTTGAGAGTGAGATTCTGAAATGGTTCAAATCTCTTTTGACATTTTCAAAATCACTCCGAAACATACTTTTACATTCAAAGTCAATTTTGATGATATGAAAATTACATTTAAAAGTGTAAAATTGAATATTAATCAAATTAATTTTACGTGCTTAAAGGCGTGTTTTGAAGTGCTTTTGAATATGATAAAAATGATTTTAATAATTTCAAAATCACTCTCAAACATGCACAAAGTTTGTGAGTCAAACACTAAGTGTAGTTAAAAACCCAACTCTACACAAGTCAATGGCCCAAACACCTTCTACTAGATATATTATGTTATTTCATTTTTCTTAAAAGAAGACTAGACCATTTGAACTATGCTCGTGATTGCGCAAGAAATCTAAATGTTTAAGGACCAAAATGGAACAAACTTAAAAATTTGGACCAAAATTAACATTTTGAAAGTTTAAGAATCAAAATAGAATAAAGGTTAAAATACCATTTTGATCATTGTAATTTAAGATTAGTTTAATTTTAGTTCTTGTACTTTCAATCAATCTTAAATTTGGTTTTTATTACCAGTTTATTGTTAACCGTTTCAAAGACTTTTTATCATCAATTTACATTTTAATCACAAAATTTAGAAACATATTCTCATTTTGTATTTTCTTGCAATAAAATTATGATTATTTTAAATCAGTAATCAATTTTGATAAAATGTAACGTTAAGGAACTAAATTTGAGATTTATTGAAAGTATAACGACTAATACAAAAATTCGAATCGAATAAACTCCTAAGTACAGAGACCAAATGATATCTTAACTTAGAATAAACTTGAAAGATGTTGGATCAAAATATAACTTAAATCTAAATGATCTATTTATGAAAATCTAGTTTGCCTTTTAGTATATTTTTCTTTACATTTCTCAATGGTACATCAAATTTAAGAAGAAAACCAGCTTTTAAATATTTGAGATGATTGGATTGGTTTTTATAATTTGTATTTATTTGTTTTATTTATTTAGGCTTAATTAAGGAAGGTGAATGCATGTGGGGGTGGGGTGCATGTGAAGAATAAGTTCATTAGTTTCTTGAATAAACAACACCTAACCACAAAAATCTAGTTCATTTTTCTAAATAAAATAAATGCTAATGCAAAATTCTTGTTTACTTGGAAAATATTAATGAATTTAGCCAGTTGGTCATTACCAAAAACAGGCCTCAACTAATTTGAAGCTATTTCCCATTTTTGTTCCCATTCCGACATAAAAAAAAGTTTTTAAGTCTTATAAATAATGTCGTTTGGTTTAGAGTAAATTTGACATGACAATCCTTTTATAATTGTTGGTTAAAAATAAGTTTTAAAATCTCGAAGTCATGAAAATGTTAGAGATGTCAATCTTACAAAATGGTGATGAAAATATCAATAAAAAGTCAATGTCAATAGAATAATTTTAGAAAAAATAACAACAAAATTTTAAAAACAATAATTTTAATAACTAAAAGTCCATTTGATAACCATGGTTTTTGTTTTTGAAAATTAAGTTTATTTTTTTCACATTTCTTACAATGATTTGCATCTTTTTAAGTATAATGGTTGAATTCCTAACCAAATTCCAAATTCCAAAAATAATTTTTTGAAAGCTACATTTTTTAGTTTTAAAAAAAATGGTTTGACTTTTTAAACAATTGATGAAAAGTAGATAACAATGGAAGAAATTTGGAGGTAGAGAAGTAGTGTCCATCGAATTAATTTTCAAAAACAAAAATAAAAAACAGAAAACAAAATGGTTATCACATTGGGCCTAAACATTTTATGTCTTTTTCTAATAAGTTAACCTGTTTATTATTTATAATATATTTATATTCGTGACATTTTGTTGTTTATTTTTTTTATATTCCGTGGATTATTTTACAATATAATGGTAAGATCAATTCACCTTTCATGTTGATGTCAAATTCATGGAAATAAGACTTTTTCAAAGAAGCAGAAACTATGTCAATAGAAATTTAATATCATGATTAAAGTACTTTTTCAAAGAAGCAAACATACAAATCTTTACCCTCTTGATCTCATAAGAAAAAAGAAACTTCAATTCAACATCATCTTTAATAAGCAGAAACTATGTTGAATTTTGTTGAAACTAGACTGTTATCAAACAGAATCAAAGCATATTTTTAAAATTATTTCTTACATATGATGACAACCATGTTTGGAAGTGATTTTGAAATGGTCAAAACCAAATTTTCTCTTGCCACAATCATTTTCCCTTAAAATGATATTTGGTATTAGCTAAAATTAATTTAGAAGAATTAGTTGGTAGATGATTGATTGAGAATCAATCTAGAAAATGGCCATCTAATTTAATTTTGTTAAAATATAGTTGGGTAGCTATTTGTGAAACTATATATTTTTTAAAATTTTATATCATTTACTAAACGATGACAGTTGAAACATGCAAGAAAAACAAATTGCAAGGGATAGATGAAACGGTAATTGGTTTATCTAGTTCTCAAATCAAGTGGTGATTCAATGTAATTTAAATCATCGTTTTTTGCCAATGAATCATGTCATTGAATTATGCATGCATAGCTACCCAATTGATACGAATTAACTAATCTTTAAAAAAGGCCGACAATCAATTAATTCGAAACCAATCAAGTGTCCTAATTAATAATTAAGGCTAGAAAGACCGTGCCCTAACTAACCTGCATACTCCTAAATTCAATTGGGTTCTTAGTAGCCATAACGAACTAGAAACATATGCATTAAGATTTATGATTCAACTATGCCGATTAACTGTCAGGAAAAGCCATATTCAATTAACCAAATATTCTTCAAACCTAAATTAAACATGCAATACAAGATTCAAGATCAACCTATAAACCTAAACATATACGTTCAATCGATGCTACCGGAGTAAACTCAAAGCATAGACGAACTACTAGGATACGTGCGAGCTCGAGATTAACTAGTGATAGAATTGCAATCATGATAGGGATGTCAATCCACCACACAAATGCAATTCAAAATCAAGCAAGATTCAAAGAAACACAATTTCGAATTAAAACACAAAGTTGGGTAGAAAACTCAATAATTAACATGAATGCTCGATCCAATAACTAAATAAAAGAATTACCTTATCGATTCATAGACAAACCAACAAGGTACAATCCAATACATGTTCATCATCCCAAATCAAACTAAAAACTATCCTAATGATACTGAAAATAAAGAGGAAAAGGAAGAAAATAGGGCCTTTCCTCGGTCTCCATCGAAATTCAGCATATCCCCATGGATTTTTGGCACACTCCTAGCCTAAATCAAAAGAATTATATTTATAGAAAAAAGGACAGCGTCGCAACGCTATGTGGAGTGTTGCAACGCTGATGCGGCTGGTCTCGAGCGTCAGGCATAGAAGTCCAACGCTAGGTTGACGCTCACTTGCGTGCGCATGAGGTTTTTCCATCTTCAATATTGTAGCATTGCAACACTGAGGTGAGTATTACAATGTTACCCATTCTGTCTTACAGCGTTGGGCGAGCGTCAAACCAATGTAAATCATGAGCGTTGCGACGCTAAAACAGGGGCATTTTGGTCATTTTTGACTCATTTGAAGCTCGGATGCTCAAATCACCTCCAAATTACTTCAAGTTAACTCAGTTCAACTCTAAATCGCCAATTTTACCTCATGGTTGCTCGGTACCTACAAAAATAGGAAAATAAACACATAAAATCCAATAACGATCCCGAATTAAACTAGGAATAATAGCTGTTTTTGAGTGCTATCAACAGACATAACCTGCCATTAAACATTTAATAGCACAAATAACTAGATCGAATGAGTTATATATTTTGAATTTTCTTTCTATATATTATACACATTTTCTTACTAAAAAAAACAACAATGCATATAACAATTTAACAAAAAAATAAAAAATAAAAAAAATAAAAAAAATAAAAACAGATATTATCATAATTTTTTAGTTAAATAATTATTCAAATAGAAAATATCATTTTTATAGTAATTTGATAATTCTAAAATCACTTTTAGAATCAAACACAATAATTCAAAATCACTTCTAAATATATGAAAATCACTTTTAGATTTTGAAACCAAACACAAATATGATGGTATAAAAATGAATTTCACAAAATTAATCGTATCTACATCCATTTTTCTAATATCATCACTTCAATTATCACTCTTAATATACGTTAGAAGATTTCGTGTAGATGAATTTTGAGGGTTATTTGGATGAGAATTCGAGAAATAAACTTAAAAGACATAAAAATCTATATATATAAACTTAAGACATGAAAAGCCAAAGAGTTTGAGTAAGGCCACTTGGGTTGCCGGACATCCACCGGACAACCATTTATTTGTCTGAGTCTATAATGTTTGATCCTAATCTTAGGGCTTTCTCACCAACCACACATGTTATTTCTTCCTTTTTCTTTCATTAACTTCAAATATTCTTTTTCATATTACATTCACTTTCCACATATATCCCACATGCTAATCACATATATATAACTTACACGTATGCATAACGCATTTGAAATCGAGCTCGAATCATTTTGATTGATTGTTGACTTACTTGAATGTAGTTCAATTGAATTTTTTTTTATATTTTTTTTAGCCATTGATTTAGTTCAAAGATCTCGTTTTTATTTAAATCTTGAATCCTCACCTTTATTTGAATTGTAATACTCTAAAATAAATTCTAGTCTAATTGTTGCTTAAGAAATGGCAAGAAAAATGAAATTTCATCAATGAAGACAAACTCTTTTTCAAAGATTTTTTTGTATTGTGCCCAAAAATGAAATTTTGTAATAATAATTTGTTTGTGAGGGACATAAATAATGATTATGGTGATAAATTCGAGGAGTTAAGGGTGCATGTGGGTAATCTTTCTGTTTTTTCATTTCTTGTTTCCTCTTTTTAGTGAAAAAAAAAACTAAATTTAATTTGAAAATTATTTCATGTTTTTTTGATAATTATTTCTTTTTTATTGAAGAAAACATAAATATCTTTGGTAATCATTTCTTATTCCTTGTGGTATGAACTTAAAGGTTAAAATTATTTTTTTTTAATGAAAATGATTTTTTAATTAAATATAATTTTTTGTGTTACATATAATCTTAGATATTTATTATGCATTTTAAGGATAAAAAAAAATTGAAAACAAAAACAACATGAATTTACTGTTTCCAAAAACAAGAAGCTAGAACTCTTTCCAAACACTTTTGTTTCTCAAGAAATTGGAAACAAGAAATATAAAACAAAATATATGTTTTACCGTTAGTATATATATATATATATATATATATATATATATATATATTTTGTTATAATGGTTAGTTTAATTGAATCATCTTTTATCTTATCTATTTACTATTATTACTACTACAACAATTATAAGGATCGAACCTCCAATCTTATGACGATCGCTGGAGATTGTAGCTGGAGTGGCCACCGACGATGGTAGCCAGAGTTGACCAGTGGTGGCCACCAGTGATGGTCACGGGAGTAGGTTGTCGGTAGTCGTCTCTGAATGTGGTCCACAGAGGGCGATGGCTGCCACACCAACATAGTGGAAGTGAAGAATTAAAGGAAGATTAACCATTAAATACTAAACATTCATTTTTCTAAAAGTTGGTTTTAAGTGTTTATCTAAAACAATTTATTTTATAAACTTATTTTTCAAAATCCATTTTGATGGTTGCCAAATATATATTTTTTTAAGGTGACATATTTTTTAAATTAAATCCTTAGACATGTATTCCAAACATACTCTTAACACATAAGACAAATTGGCCAAAACCAGGTCACTACAACGAAGATTATGGTGGGGAACCAACCATCCTTCGTATGGCTTAATCACTAGTTCATAGAAAAACAAAGTTTTTTACAATATTATTATAAATATTATAGAAAATAGATGTCCATTAGATGCTCATGCTTAGTGTTCATTGACCATGTGTCGTGCCTCTATATTCTAAAGTATTATCCATGTATTTTGTAAATACTCATTCTTAGTGTCCATGTAATCCACTTCCTACTTGCCAAATTGCCTAGTGGCATTTGGTGGATTTTGAAAGACACACATTGGGCAAATTTCATACAAATTGGAGAAAGTGGAGAAATTTTAGAATTTTCTCATTTTATTTTATTTATATATTATTGTAAGCTTGGAATTTTGATTGCCAAAAACTTGTAAGGTTGATGACGTATGCGCTTTGCGATAATAAATGGATGCGATACTACGTTCTATAATGATATATGCAGTGATGCTGATATGCGTTCGTAGTATGCGTTCTTGTAGTATGCACGTGTCACAAATTTTCTTGCACTGGAACCAAGTATAATTCCAACACAAGTTTCTCAGAGTGATCTGAGGTCGAACACGGGGATTGCGGTGATCAATGCGATACTAATGTGATATATAGGACCGGAAAAACAAAATAATAATGAATTATGTTGGGAAAAGTAAAATGCGATGATGAAATAAAAAGCGATGATAAAGTAAATTGCGGTGATAAAATAAGACGCGGTAATAAAATAAGATGCGGTAATAAATAAATAAATAAACAAATTGAGGACTGGCTGTGAAGGTGTGCAAGTATCTGATGAATGCGGTGGCAAGTCTTGTGAAATGTGTTAGAAAGAGAATGGGTTAGAGGAAAGGACGTCACAAGTTCGTCAATCCTGTTGAGGACGCAACTAAGGTTCCGCTTTCCCTTGGCTTACACCTCTCAGTGATCGGCTGCGTTCTCATATGCCTATGGTGAATCAGGGATGAACGTTGTGAACATAAGGTTGTTTCCATCTCTGGAAATACTTCTCGCTTTAGTTAACGCATTCTTCCAACCTTCTTTCGAGAGGTGGAATGACATCTTCACTTTTGCTCTCACAGGTGAAGATGCCGTTGAGCATGCATTAGCTAAACTTAGCCGATTTCTTCAACAAAGATTAACTTACTCGTTTAATCCTTCTCTCTTACTCTAAGGGATTAGTTACACATGGTGAAGGAAATGGATGATAAATGTATGGTGAAGAACAGAGAGATGACGATGAATATGATAATGATATTAAAATCTAAAGATAAGCATTTGTTACAGATAATGAATGAAAGATTAGAGATGGACACAGTTGATGAATATAAAGTGAGAACAAATAAGGAAAGCGTGTCAATATCTTGACATGGATCCCGATCGGAGACGATGTGCTTGTCGGCGTGTGGGAGGAATGTGGTGGAGAACTTCCTTCTCAGGCTTGTTTTCCAAGTAGAAGTGATCTTTGCATAAAGCTTCTCTTCGGGAATGGGAATGAATTTCTTGCTCTAGAGACTTCCTTTTCGGTCTTGTCTCGTCTTTCTCCCCGAATTTTCTCTAAGTTGTCTCTTCAGACCAGCCTCCTCTCTTTGAAATTGATGTAGCTATTTATAGACCTTGGCACCTTCTGCATCAGTGGTCCCGCTCTGAAAAGCTGTTTTTTTCTACCACGGCTTGGTGGAAACTTCCGCTCTGCTCCACATTTAATTTGTCAGATCGTACAACATAAAAGCTGTACAATTTCAGAAATACCTGCAAATGCATCGCTCTTTTCATCTATGATCAATCACTGCATGTGGTGCAATTGCGTTGATCTTTTTATCGATTTTCGCATGCGGTGCAAATACATTGATCGTTTGCATCCATGATCGATCGTCGCATGCACTGCAATTGCGTTGTTCTTTTTCATTCTTGATTGACCGTCGCATGCAGTGCGAATGCGTTGCTCTTTTTGTCCTCGAGCAATTGTCGCATGCGGTGACCTGTTTCCTGCAAAACAAAGACTTGGACATTCCATTTTGCCATTGCAATGGAGTTAGCGGGTGTGCTTGCGACACTTTACAACTTTTGCGTTTCTAAGCCAATTTCTATATGGTCGACGCAACTTTTTCCTTCTTTTTGCCACATAATCTAAATAAAATGGTATAAATAACTTGTATTTCTACAAGTTATCACACCCCCAAATTTAGATATATGCTTGCCTTCAAGTATATCCTCGACTAAGGCAATTCAACTCAAATCCTATCTTAACATTGCGTCGACGGCTACTCCGAATGCTCCATCTCTACATAATTTCTCAAAATTACAAATTCCTTCTATCCTTTGATCATTTCTTCAGCATGCTCTACTTTATTCTTACCTAAGACAAACCTCTGCTCAAAGTTCTCTTTTTGTTTTGAAAAGAATGTTTTTCCTATTCTTGTAAAAACAACGAAGTGCGCCTTTTATGCGATGGCCTGGTTTGCGTCTTCCTATAGAGAGCGTTGATCATGGTTACACCCTTCATTTTGGCTTGCTCCCATGGGTGTCATGCGAGCATCCAACTTCGGTTGTGTATCAAGCTTCAACTTCAACTCTTGATCCTTAGCCAAGTTTTAACTTTAGCTGGTCAGTGAAGTTGTCTATTTTATTCTTATTTTCTTTTTTTGTATTGCGTTGATCCTGGTAACCTACCTTTGTTTTGGCTTGCTCCCACGGGTGTCATGCGAACATCCAACTACGAACAGGTTTCTTTCACGACTTAACTCTTATCAGGTTGGGATTTTCCCTTGTGCTGAAAATGGAGTTTTTTTTTTCTTTTTTTCCAGTTTTGGAAAATGAACGCATTTGCCTGATATGACCGCATCCACTTGATCGCATCTGTTCAGACTTCCCCACCCCCAAATTTAGAGAGTCGCAAGATTCTCATTGCGTTGTTTTGGACAGAAAAGACAAAACACTTAGTCAAAAATTTGAAAAGAAGGTTTGAGCAGAGTCTTGTAATAGAGAAGGTAAAGTAGAGCTATTGTGATGAATTGTCTAAGTGTTAGGCAGAAAATGCAATGTATAAAGAAATTGCGCTAAGGTTATGCATAATACTCGTCATGGCAGTGCAATTAAACAACACAAACGAAAAGAAAGGAATTACTGCAATAAATTGACAAAGGATGATATAAATAAAGAGGCCAACGCATAAGGAAAGAATAATCACTCAGTTATATAAAAATTGTCTAAGTACACAAAGAATTATATTGATCGCAAACACAAGATTGTAAGCATGTACAAAAGAATACACAGGTATAGCTGTCTAAAAAAAATTGAATGACCACAAAAAGAATTCAAAATTGAGAAGGAGAAGGTGGTACACCCCCAAATTTAGCTTTGCATGGGGGCTCTTGGTGAGGAGGGCGTTGAGGAGGAGCTTCTTGCTGCGCTTCTTGAAAGTATAGAGGCTGCTGCAGATGTTGAGGCACCATGGGACCATGTAGATATGCAGTCAAGAAATTGAAGTACTCATAGTTGCATTCGGCCATTTGTCTTTGATTCAGGCGAATTGTAAAAATGTTGCGTTGAATGTTGACCATTGCCTAACGCAGCTCTGTGTTGCTCTCTCGCAACTCCATTATTGTATGGCGGAAGAAGGATAGCTCTTGAGACAAAAAGCCCTGCATGTCTTCTAGGGCAGCAGCTAGAGATGCGATGGAGGGTTGCGACGTAGATGTCTCACCAGCATCGGTTTGGGGCTGAGCGGAAGGGTCTGCTCCCAAACCGTGTGGTTCATCAACATGCGGTGATGTTTGCGGTGAAAAGTGGGGTGGAGATGGATGGTGGGTGGAAGTTGCTGGTGATATGGGTTTGGAGTGTGATAACGGGCAGAAATGCACATTATCATAGTGCTAAGTTCTTAAACAATGTTGGCTTGTGTTGATAAAATATGTTAAATTGCATCCATTAAGCATCAATTTCATAATATTGCGGTCACATGTGTTCATCACATTAGAATAGTTGATTTCTGTATTTTTGTGCAGAATATGCGTTGACGCAAGGTGAAAATTGCGATCATAAGGAAATCATCGGTCAAGTGCAACTTCACCGCAAGGCTTTGCGATGATTGTGCTTGCAAATATTCGCCCGAGAAGGATCGCGGCAACTTGGTCAGTGCAACATGGTGGGCATATCTGGGTGAAAGGCTAATTAATCGCGATAGGACAAAAAGCTGATGACAGTCGAATCCGAATTAAGTTGACAGCCGATAATGATCATAAGTACATTCAGCTTTTTGGTGACAAATATAAGTCGTCCCATCTGTACAATCATGAGAGAGAAGCTGGCGTTCACCTTGGATGTTCTATAAATACTAGAGGCATCCTTAAAAAAAAGGGTTCACCATTCCACCAGTTCAGAGACTTAGATAACTTTCTTTAGAATTTATCCTTGTTCATAGTTTTCTTTTATTTTAAGGTGGACGCGAGAGAGGAGGTTGTGCCGACAGATCGTTTTGGTAAGCTTGGGAGAGTGCCAGAAGCTTCAAGGATAGAGAGAGGACCAACACCTGCGGAAGTAGGAACATTTTTGGAACTGAGTAGAGATTTACAGTGTAAAAGCCTCGGTCAGCAAGGAATTGCTACCAGACTTTCTACCTTTAACTTCTATTGTTATTTTGTACTTCACTCATTTATCGAAATGGAATCTACTTCTCTATATATGTTCACTCTCTATTATTTACGCATGAGTAACTAAATCAGTTAAATGGATTGAGAAGCATTTAGCTAGCACAACTAGGGAATCTTCATTCTATGCGATTATCTTGTATTATGTATGCTTCATTCGTCCATTAGAGATACTCGGGAGGGTAGTCTAAGGATAGGATCTAGGCTTGGGAAGGTCAGGTTAGAATCTAGGCTCGGGAGAGTCAGCTTAGAACGCATAATCAGGAGATAGGAGCTTAGGAATGAGCACTATTTGTTATCAACGCATCACATGCATCCTAGAGATAGGATATGATTGTATGCAGTCACCTTGCCTTTATGCATTTTGCATCATCGCATAGGACAAGAGTAGAGACTTAGAGATAAGCTCTATGGATACTTTTGCATTCAACACATGCGTCCTAGACTTAGGAGCATCACATTTGCATTGGAAAATGACTTATTGTGCATGGTTGTAGCATGATCGCATAGTCTGACGCATTCTCAAGTAATGCTAGCTAAAGATCTTCTCAACCCATTCATCGCATACTCAGTGGATCTATCACACAACTGACTTTTCTCAAATCCACTGCATTTGTTTATTTTCTCATTAACGCAATCAACAAACCAACAATTTATTTATTTGACCACCGCAAAGTTTTCATAAAAATTACCAACGCTACCTGTTTTCACAAGTCCCTGAGTTCGACCCTGGACTTACTAGGAAACTCAGTGGAATTTATACTTGGATTCCGTCGAGGAAACTTGAGTGCACAACACAAATTCACCATCACATATCATCCATAATCCACTTCACAAAAATCAAGTATCAAGTTTTTGGCGCCGTTGCCGGGGACTTCGGTAAAATAGTGTGCTAACGGTAATTTTTCTGATTTCTTTGCAGACTCTCAATCTTTGGCGAATTACGACCCGGAGATTGAGAGGACGTTTAGACAAAGATTAAGAGACTGCCAACAACAACCAAAGTCAGATAAAGAAGAGATGGCAGAGCAGCCTGGAAATGGAGCACCAAATGATAATAATGTCATGGCAAATTCAGTCCTGCTAGCAAACGATCGCAATAGACCCATTAGGGAATATGCATCGCCAAACCTCTATGATTTCTCTCCAGGAATCATGAGGCCTACCCTCGACGAAAGCAGATTCGAAATGAAATCGGTGATGCTGCAGATGATCCAGACTGCAGGACAATTCGGAGGAAGGCGTGGCGAGGACCTGCATGCCCACCTCCGAAGCTTTATTGAAATCTGCAATACTTTTGTGTTCCCGAACATCTCTGTCAAAGAAGTTCGACTAACTTTGTTCCCATTTTCTCTCTGTGATTAGGCTAGGAAATGGGTGTATTCTCTCGAACCGGGAGAGATCACTTCTTGAGAACAGGTCGTGGAGAAATTTATGAAGAAGTATTTCTACCTACTGAGAATGCCAGACGAAGAAAACTGATTACAAATTTTGAACAAGACATGGACGAATCGGTCAGCGATGCCTGGGCGATGTTTAAAAGGTTGGTCAGGGATTGTCCACACAATGGGTTGCCAGACTGCCTCTAGATGGAAATTTTTTCTCATGGTTTGAATCCTGCTTCGCAGACTGCTGCCAATACGGCAGTCGCTGGTGGTCTGCTTGATAAAACGTATGACGAGGCGAATAATATCTTGGATCGCATCTCTAAAAACTATGAAGATTGGAGAGAGAGTAACTAGAGATTGAGACTCAAAGACAATGATGCAAGTAATGGTGCTATTGCTTCACTACAAAACCAGATGACCGCAATGATGAACTTAATCCAAGAAATTGCGATCAATAGCCTAACACCGCAAAACGGACAAATCAACGCAATCAGTCAAAACACCGCGAGGTGTGCGACTTATGGTGATGGGCATGCGATAGAAGATTGTCCGCAAAATCCACAGTCCGTTTACTTTGTGAAAAATAATCTCTTTTCAAACACCTACAACCTTGGGTGGAGAAACCACCCCAATTTTCCTTGGAAGAATCAACAGCAAAATTTCCAACCCGTGGCACAAAAAGAAGGGCCACAAGGATTCTTCCCATTCAACAACGGTCAGACAAACAATCAAGTAAGTAGCTCACAACCACCGCAATCCTCTTCTTTGGAGAGCCTATTGAAACAATACATAGAGAAAAACGAAATTGTGCTTCAAAGTCAGGCCACGTCCATCTACAATCTAGAATTACGGATGAGCCAGATTGCGAGTGAGCTGAAGAGTAGACCGCAAGGGGCTGTGCCGACTTCAACTGAACTTCCATGCAACCCGAGGGGATCAGGTAAAGAGCAATGTCATGTGAAGTGGGAAGACTATGGAGGGAGAAAAGAAGGAGCTTAGTCGACAGCTCCCTTTGTGGCTGAACCTGAGATTGCGATGACGCGAGAAGAAGAAAAAGAGAAAGAAGCAGTAGAACCAGAGGTTGCGTCGACCTTAAAGTCAACTGAGACAGAAACTGTGAAATTTCAGTTACGCCCTTTTCCCGTAGAGACTAAGGACGAAAAAGAACGAAGAGGTACAGTACCAACGCTTTCTATCTATGTTGAAGCAATTACACATTAATATTCCTTTCAGTGAAGCGATTGAGGAAATGCCTGCCTACGCAAAGTTTCTGAAGGATATAGTAACTAAAAAGAGGGGAACTGGTAATTTGCCATGGTGGCACTAATTCAGAGTTCAAAATCAATCATTCCACCAAAGATGAGCGATCCTGGGAGCTTTACTATTCCCTGCTCCATAGGAGGACTGTACATCGGGCAAGCCTTGTATGACCTGGGAGCCAGCATAAATTTGATGCCTCTGTCAATTTTTTGGCAGCTGAATGTGGGGCAATTGGTGCCCACAACGGTGACTCTCTAACTGGCCGATAGATCTCTGGTGCATCCAAAGGGAAAGGTGAAGGATGTGTTGATAACCATCGATAAATTTATCCTACCAGCTGACTTCATCATTTTGGACTACGAGGCTAACAAAGATTTTCCCATCATGCTGAGGCGACCATTTCTATCAACAGGTCGTGCTTAGATTGATGTGTATAAAGGGGAGATCACTTTGAGCATCAACGAACAGAAGCTCAAGTTTAACATAATTCGTGCCATGAAGTTTACGGATGAAGAACACCTGCATGATTCAGATGATGACCAGAATTCGACCGAAGAAGAAAAGTTTGGTGAAGAGAATGAAGTAGAGGATGCCAGTGCACCTGTTGCTGCCTGTATATCGATCATGACAAAAACAAGCAAGGAAAAGGAGATGATCGCAAACTTAGAAGAAGAGCCAACAAAAAAAGAAGAAAGAAAAACAAAGCAATCTTCCCTAGTGGAACCATCAACACTGGAATTAAAGACTCTATCGACCCATTTGAAGTATGCATTTTTGAGGCAGAATAAGAAGCTGCCATTTATCATTTCCTCTGCGCTCAACGAAGACCAGAAGAATGCGTTGATGATCATTCTAAGGAAGTATGTGCGAGCAATTGGCTGGACGCTCGCCGATATTAGAGAAATCAGCCGAGCGTACTATATGCACCGCATTCGTCTTGAACAGGACCACAAAGCAATGATTGAACATCAACGCAGACTCAACCCTGTAATGAAAGAGGTCGTCAAGAAGGAGATCATTAAATGGCTAGATGCAAGCATTATCTATCCTATAGCAGATAGCACGTGGGTCAGCCCCGTGCAGTGTGTGCCGAAGAAGGGCAGCATGACGGTAGTCCCGAATGAAAACAATCAATTAATACCGCAAAGAACCATCACTAGGTGGCGCATTTGTATGGACTACTGCAAGCTGAATGTGGCCACAAAGAAAGATCATTTCCCTCTGTCATTCATTGACCAAATTCTAGATCGTCTAGCTGGAAATGATTTTTATTGCTTTCTGGATGGTTATGCCGGGTACAACCAAATTATGATAGATCCAGAAGATTAAGACAAGACCACATCCACTTGCCCATATGGGACATTTACTTTTTGCCGCATGTTGTTTGGCCTCTGCAATGCGCCAAACACATTTCAAAGATGCATGATGGCCATCTTTTCAGATTATCTTGAGGACTCTGTGGAAATCTTTATGGACGACTTATCTATTTATGGGAACACTTATAAAGTCTGTCTAGCCAACTTGAAGAAGATATTGAAGAGATGTGAAGAGACGAATCTGGTGCTTAATTGGGAAAATGCCATTTCATGGTAAAGGAGGGCATAGTGTTGGGACACAAGGTTTCCCGGGATGGGTTGGAGGTGGACAAAGCAAAAATCGAAGTAATTGAAAAACTTCCACCTCCAACTAGCGTGAAGGCTGTACGAAGCTTCTTGGGGCACGCTGGATTCTACAGATGATTTGTCAAAGAATTTTCCAAAATAGCACGACCATTGAGTGCGTTGTTAGAGGTTGACAGGAAATTTGAGTTTGACAACAACTGCCTCAACGCATTTCGAGTTTTGAAGAATGCACTGATTACCGCACCCGTGTTGATTACGCCTAACTGGACACTTCCTTTTGAAATTATGTGCAATGCAAGCGGGTATGCGATGGGAGCAACTCTAGCATAAAAGAAAAAAACAATCTTACACCCCATCGTATATGCAAGTAAAACATTAAATCCTGCTTAGACAAATTATATTACCATAGAGAAAGAACTTCTGGCGGTAATTTTTGCATTGGAAAAATTTCGGGCATATCTGTTGGAAACAAAGGTACTCATCCACATTGATCATTCGACGATCAAATACTTAATGACAAAGAAGGAAGCAAAGCCGAGGTTGATCAGATGAGTTCTCCTCCTCCAAGAATTTGATATAGAAATAATTGACTGGAAGGGGATAGAGAACCAAGTTACGGATCACTTGTATAGACTGAAAAATCCTGAGGTTGACCGCAATGAGTCTGAGGTGAGTGCAGTGTTCCCGGATGAGCAGCTGTTCCATATTGAAGAATTGCCCTGGTATGAAGACATAGTCAATTATCTGATTTACGAGCAATTTCCTGAAGATTACACCTACCACCAACAGAAGAAGCTCAAACATGAATGTAGACATTATTATTGGGATGAGCCGAATCTGTATAAAAGAGGGACATACCAGATTTTTCGGCGTACCAAATGCTGCTCAACAACGCATATTATCACAATGTCACGACTCACCATATGGTGGGCACTTTGTAGGGCAGTGCACCACAACCAAAGTTTTACAGAGTAGATTCTTTTGGCTGACATTATTCAAGGATGCAGCTGACTATGCAATGAAGTGTGATCGGTGCCAACACACAGGTAACATTTCATGGAAACATGCAATGCCAATGAACACTATCTTGGAGCTTAAATTGTTCGACGTATAGGGGGATTGATTTCATGGGACCACCCTCCTTCGAATGGTAAACATTATATTTTATTAGCCGTCGATTATGTATCCAAGTGGGTAGAGGAAATAGCATGCGCCACAAGTGATACGGCGGTAGTCTCCCAATTCCTGAAGAAACATATTTTCACTCGTTTTGGCACTCCTCGTGCCATCATAAGTGATGAAGGATCCCACTTTATCAACCATAATACCAAGGAGCTACTGTGCAAATACAACATTCTCCATAAAATGGCCACCGCATACCATTCGTAGATGAACGGTCAGGCCGAGGTGTCCAATCGAGAAATTAAGTTGATACTTGAGAAGGTAGTAAGGCCTTCACAGACAGATTGGGCAACAAAGCTTGACGATGTGTTATGGGCATATCGGACCACATTTAAAACATTAATAGGTATGTCCCCATATGTGTTGGTATTTGGTAAGGCGTGTCATTTGCCTTTGGAGCTGGAATATAAGGCACTGTGGATGGTAAAGAAGCTGAACTTTGATTTGAAGAAAACAGGAGAAGCGCAAAAAATACAATTGGTCGAGCTAGAAGAATGGAGGATTAATGCATATGAAAATGCGAAGATTTATAAAGAGCGCACCAAGTGCTCGCATGACAAACGCATATGCGGTAAGAACCTCCAAGTCGGGCAAAAGGTCTTACTCTTCAACTCACGTCTGTGGCTCTTCCTGGGAAAATTAAAATCACATTGGTCCAGACCTTTCATCATTAAAGAAATATTCCCATATGGTGCGGTGGAGCTGATCACTGAGGATAGAAGCCGTACATTTAAGGTTAATGGACAGCGAGTTAAGGCATATTGCGAAGGTGATTTCCAGCTAGAAAAGGCCTCCGTGAAGCTGAAAAACCAGGAATACCCTTTGATTCTTAAATCCTCATTCCTTCGTCACTTTTATCATCATTTATCTATCTGCATTTTACTCTTTATGACTTCTTAAAAAAAAAAATTATTGTTTTGTTTAAAATCATTTGACCCTCTCTTTGTTTGTTTACAATGATTAAGGCATAGGATTACGGAGATGTTACATGAAGCATCAAATTATTTCATTCTATCACCGCAATCCAAAGAAGAGAGATAGCTGCAAGGATGGATGCGTCAATACACAATGCGGGCGACAACACAAATTTGGAGGAGTATTCTTCCTTATCTATATTTCAAATTTTGCACTATCACATCACATGTTAGTTTTAAAAGTCTTATCATCGCATCCTCTTTGATTATCGCAATCATTTTACATAGATAACTTTAGAAATATACTTCTATTTCTTTCATATGTACTAAAGTCAACTTAACTTTAAGATAGTCACCTCATGAAATATTTCTAGAAGTTAGGGGTTTGCTAGCTTTCTTTCAAACTCTTTTTACGAAGCTTTCCAAGAACATCGCATGACTTATTCCAATCTTTTGGCAATGAGGATATTGCCGCATTTTAAATTTGGGGTGGGGTATTTTATTTTCAACCTTTCTATTTTGAATATATATATATATTAGAATAACAACTCCACTGTCAACGCAATGAGAAACCTATGTTGATAAGAGTTAAGTTGTGAAAGGCACTTACCCGTAGTTGGATGTTCGCATGACACACGTGGGGCAAGCCAAAATGAAAGTAAGTCACCAGGATCAACGCATAAATAAATGACCGCAACTCTACTGCCAAGTAGACATGAGTTTAGTCTGAGAAAGAACGAATTGCTCGTAGTTGAATGTCCGCATGACACATGTGGGGGCAAGCCAAAATGAAGGCAAGGCACTTGGATCAGCACAAGGTCAGAAAAAAATAATAATGTCAAGAAACATGCAAGGATAAAATCATTTGACACCCCGGTGGAAAATTTTCTTTTTGAAATAAATCATGCGATGTTCTGGAATTTAGTAAAGTCCTTTTGAAGGGTAAGCTTGCAATCCCCAGGTCTTAGAAATATTTTAAGAAGAGACTTGAATAAGACTTAAGGAAATTTTGACATATAGGATTTGAACAAAGTATCTTTGAGAAATCTAGGAAAAGAACATTGCGGTTGGCTTGCTAAAGGAATCTTTAGCTTATGTTTGAGGACAAACATTGTTTAAATTTGGGGGTGTGATAACGGGCAGAAATGCACATTATCATAGTGCTAAGTTCTTAAACAATGTTGTCTTGTGTTGATAAAATATGTTAAATTGCGTCCATTAAGCATAAATTTCATAATATTATGGTCGCATGCGTTCATCGCATTATAACAGTTGATTTTTGTATTTTTGTGGAGAATATGCGTTGACGCAAGGTGAAAATTGCGATCATAAGGAAATCATCGGTCGGGCGCAACTTCACTGCAAGGCTTTGCGATGATTGTGCTTGCAAATATTCGCTCGAGAAGGATCGCCGCAACTTGGTCAGCCAACATGGTGGGCGCATTTGGGTGAAAGGCTAATTAATCGTGATAGGACAGAAAGCTGATGACAGTCGAATCCGAATTAAGTTGACAGTCGATAACGATCACAAGTACATTTAGCTTTTCGGTGACAAATATTCGGTGCATTAGTCAGGAATTAAAGCCCCCATTTGTACAATCATGAGAGAGAAACCGCCGTTCACCTTGGATGTTCTATAAATACCAGAGGCATCCTTCACAAAAGGGGTTCACCATTCCACCAGTTCGGAGACTTAGATAACTTTCTTTAGAGTTTATCCTTGTTCATAATTTTCTTTTATTTTAAGGCGGACGCGAGAGAGGAGGTTGTGCCGGCAGATTGTTTCAGTAAGCTTGGGAGAGTGCCAGAAGCTTCAAGGATAGAGAGAGGGCTAACGCCTGCGGAAGTAGGAACATCTTTGAAACCGAGTAGAGATTTACAGTATAAAAGCCTCGGTCAGCAAGGAATTGCTACCAGGCTCTCTACCATTAACTTCCATTGTTATTTTGTACTCTACTCATTTATAGAAATGGAATCTACTTCTCTATATCTGTTCACTCTCTGTTATTTACGCATGAGTAGCTAAATCAGTTGAATGGGTTGAGAAGCATTTAGCTAGCACAACTAGGGAATCTTCATTCTATGCGATTATCTTGTATTATGTATGCTTCATTCATTCATTAGAGATACTTGGGAGGGTAGTCTAAGAACAGGATCTAGGCTTGGGAAGGTCAGGTTAGAATCTAGGCTCGGGAGAGTCAGATTAGAATGCATAATCAGGAGATAGGAGCTTTGGAATGAACACTATTTGTTATCAACGCATCGCATGCATCCTAGAGATAGGATATGATTGTATGCAATCACCTTGCCTTTATGCATTTTGCATCATCGCATAGAACAAGAGTAGAGACTTAGGGATAAGCTCTATGGACACTTTTGCATTCAACACATGCGTCCTAGACTTAGGAGCATCACATTTGCATTGGAAAATGACTTGTTGTGCATGGTTGTAGCATGATCGCATAGTCTGACACATTTCCAAGTAATGCTAGCTAAAGATCTTCTCAACCCGTTCGTCGTATACTCAGTGTATCTATCACACAATTAACTTTTCTCAAATCCAACGCATTTGTATATTTTCTCATCAACACAATCAACAATAAGCGAACAATTTATTTATTTGACCACTGCAAAGTTTTCATAAAAATTATCAACGCAACCTGTTTTCACAAGTCCCTGAGTTCGACCCTGGACTTACCAGGAAACTCAATGGAATTTACACTTGGATTCTGCTGAGGAAACTTGAGTGCACAACGCAAATTTACCATTGCATATCATCCATAATCCATTTCACAAAAATCAAGCATCAGAGTCGGGGGCAAGGAGGAGATTGGTAAATTGTTCGGGAAGAGGGGAAAGGGGTTCAACTGTTGGGCTTGGTGGAAGAATGACTAAGGGTAAAGGGTCCAAGGGTAAATCGGTTTGCTTCTTTGGTGAACTTCCTTGGATGATTTCTTTCCCTTTGTCATTGCAGCTCTGCTTCTTGGGTCTTGGTGGTTGCGGCGTATTCAAATTGAGGAGGGCCTGCTTTGGTGTAGGCTCGAGGAAATGCAGGTAATCCTTGAGAAGGATTCTTAGGATTTTTGTGCTGATGATGTCATGCACTTCTGGCATGGGTTCTTCTTCAATGCTCGTGCCCACAAATAGGCATATGCTCGAAATCGTCTATAGAAAGAAGTACTGGCCTCTCACGCGGCCAACAAAACCTTGGATTTGTTTTACAAGAAGCTGGCCCACATTAATCGGAATTCCGCGCGCAGTGCAATATGTGGCCATGACTTTATCCCTTGAAATGATTTTATCATGCAACGTTGGGATGAGCCGTCTCTTCATCAAGTAGACCCAAAGACGCGTTTCAGGTAGTAGACAGTTGGAGGCAAGGGTTTTTATGCCAGTTAAGGACACCATCCACTTGGTGCCCGGTTGCGTTAATGCGTTCAGCACATCCTCCATATCTTCTTCTGTAGGATCATCAATCAGTTTGTTATCCGGTGCTTTTGGGAAATTCATCAACTGGTAGAGTTGATTGATGTCATCTGCGCTGAATGACACTACCCTTCCGTCGACGATCATCGCATCTTCGGTGTCGTGGAGCTGGCCATGGTAGAAGGCCCTCACTACCGATGGAATTACAATGAATGAAGGACAATAGCAGAAAGCTTCCCACCCATGCTCCACCATAATGCTGATGATGAGATCCGATAGTGGCACCGACGTAGGGAAGAAGCCAATTTCCATCCACAAATCGTCATTTTCTTTCTTGGTTTTTGGGCACCTCTTGGCCAGGCAAGCTCGCTGCTTTCCACCTTTGCTTTGCCTTTTTCCTGGGCAGACGCAAGGTGGGATTTTTGTCTTTGGATGCGTTCCTGCGCCTTGCGTTGCTCTTGTTTTTCCTTTTCCCCCTTTTCTACTTCTTTTCTTTTTCGCTCTCTGATGCGCTGAATATTTGCTTTACGGCGCATCTCTTTTTCCTCCTTTGCTTTCTTCTCCCTCTCCTCTTCTTCTCTCATTTCCTTTTCAAATTGCTCAGAGGCGAGTGCAATGCGCTGTTCATCCTCGAGCCTTCTTTTCTCTTCTTCTTATGCCCTTGCGTTGTCACGGCGAACCTCCTCATCTTGAATCTTTCTGGCCAAATCGGCCATGCGATAATTTGGTGCGCCCGTGCCATTTTCTCTTCCTTCTCCTCTAATTTTCTTTCTTCTTTCTTCTTTTTGCTTCTTTATGTGTTGAAAAATTGTTGGGTCTCTTGTGGACCCATGTGGCGCATTCTCCTTGTGACGCTGCATTAAAGGGGAGATGCCAGGATCTTTCTTATCGTCTGACGCAACTAATCTGGATTGCGGCCATGAAGCTAGTAGTTGCATTGATGATTTAACTTATACTGACACCCCCACTTCCACCCTTGCAGTGGTTGATTCTCGGTTGACATCCATACTTTCGCCCTTTTCCTCCTTTCTTCCTCTTTTCTCAGGCGCTTCTCTTCTCGCCTACGCTGCTTTCTTTCACTTCTCTGCTTTTCTTTCTTCTCTTTCTCCAGCCGGGCCACTTCATCTTCCTCGGATCGTTTCTCTTTGACTTTTCTCTTCTCCTTCTTTTCTTTAGACTTTTCTTTCTGCTTCTTTGCCTCCATAACCTCCAAAACAACCCTTATGGTTCCCTCATTGAAGTCTGTTGGGGTAGTCTTCTTAGGATCCGTAATGGTCAAGGCCATTCTCCGCGAAGCCATAGCTAACTCCTCCTCTGACGGCAGGGGCTGGTTTACTACTCTAGCCTCTGGCAACCCCCCGTCCCTTTCTAAGTGGCTCAGAATACTCCCGAACACCTCTTTGTCATCCTTTTTTTTCAGCTCACTTTCGGTTGAAGGTATTGGGAGTGCCACCTCATGTCTAGTGGCAGGGGCACTCTCCGTGCTCGGCCCCTCATGGTGGGTGGGTGGTATTGCGGCTACAGAGGGTTTTCGCCTGAGTTTTCCAGCGATTCTAGGGGTACTTGATGCCGAAATCTACCTGGATGCTACGAATCTTAGAGAGTCTATTAAACAAGGAAATACGACATCCAGTTAGGACAAAGCAAAAGCTATGATTTTCCTTTGTCATCATCTCCACAAGGGATTGAAAATGGAGTATCTTATAATAAAAGATCTTCGTATCTTGTGTAAAAATTTGAAAGAGATATATGATCATAAAAAAACAGTTATTCTTTCAAAGCTCGTTATGAGTGGATACACTTGAGGCTACAAGATTTCAAATCAGTAAGTGATTACAACTCCACATTATTTAAAATTAGTTCGAAATTATTTTTATGCGAAGAGAAAATTACTGTTGTTGATGTGTTAGAGACGACATTTTCTACATTTCATGTCTCAAATATGCTCCTGCAGCGGCAATATCGAGAGAAAGATTTTAAACAGTATTCTAAATTGATTTCATGTCTTCTTGTGGCCAAACAAAATAATGAGTTATTGATAAAAAAATCATGAATCTCGATCAACCGGAACGACACCATTCTCTGAAGTGAATGTTGTGAATGTTAATAATCGTAGTCAAGGTTGTGGTCATGGTCGTGGCTGAGGTCAATCATGGTAGAGGAAGAAATAATAATTATTTTCGTGGTGGTCGTTCTAATAATTCAAGTTTAAAAGAACCATGCAAAATGATGATCACAAAGGAAAAGCTCCACAAGATAAGAGTTTAAAGAACGTTGAAAATAAATGCTTCCAATGTGGAATGACTGGGCATTGGTCACATACCTATAGTACGTTAAAACACTTAGATGACCTCTATCAAACCTCCCTAAAGGAGAAAGGGAAAAATGTGGAAGCAAATTTTGCATACCAGGATAATGATATAGTTGACCCATCCCATATGACAAATTTGGATGTGGCAGACTTCTTTGAATCTCTTGACGAGAAGATTGGTGTAGTTGATGAAATATCAAGTGTTTCTTTCGATTTTGAGAATATCTAGACTTAATGTTGTTGTTGTTGTTGTTAATTTTTTTTTAATTATCTATCTTCATGTTTTTTAGTAACTTTTATATATTTTAAGTGTTGTTTTTCTTATTGTAATCATTTTCTTTTAATGAAGAAAACTGGATCATTTTCATATGTTGGGTGACTAAAAAATGAGTAAAGAAGATCTATGTCTGGTAGACAGTGCAACTACACATACAATACTTACAAGTAAAAAATATTTTTTCAAACTGACAATGCTAGAAGCAAAAGTCAATATGATATCAAGTTCTGCAAACCCGATCGAAGGTTTTGGAAAAACAAATATTATTTTGCTTAGAGGAACAAAATTTACAATTGAGAATGCATTGTTCTCTAGTCAATCAAAGAAAAATCTTCTAAGATTTAAAGATATACGTTACAATGGTTATCATATTGAGACTGATAATAATAATAATGTGAAATATCTGTGTATCATATCCATTATCCCAAATGAAAAACGTATATTGGAAGAGTTTTCTGCTTTATCTTCTGGATTATATTATACTCATATACGAGTAATTGAAACATATGCAACAATGAACCTGAAGTTCATGAATCCAGATATATTTACAATTTGGCATGACCGATTGGGTCATCCATGATCTATAATGATGAGAAAAATTATTGAGAATTCAAATGAACATCCATTGAAGAGCCAGAAGATTCTACAATTTAATGATTCATGTGATACTTGCTCTCAAGGAAAATTGATAATTAGACCATCACCAGCTAAAGTAAGGGCTAAATCATCTGCATTTTTAGAATGAATTCATGGTGATATATATGGACCTATTAACCCACCAAGTGGATCATTTAGATATTTTATGGTATTCTATTAGATGGTCACATGTGTGCTTATTATCAAGTTGAAATTTTGCATTTGCAAGATAACTTACTCAAATAATTAATTTAAGAGCACAATTTCCTGATTATACAACTAAAACCATTGTCTTGATAATGCTGGTGAATTTATATCCCAAGCTTTTGATTTTTTTTTTATAGAATGAACACATGCGTAGCGGAAGAAAAAACGGATCTAAAGTACTCTAATTAGGTTAATTTCAAAGAATAAGCATGCAATTAAAACAAGTATAAAAGGATAGAAGAAATACAACCTTTATAGACTTGAATCTTCTCCAAAATAGGTCCAATCTCTTGACGAATGGTTTGTAGACCACCACGAGAGTCTTCCCGACTATTCTCTAGCCTTAGAAGGGATGGTGAGATTTGGTGAGTGACTAAATTAAAGAGAAAAATGTTAAGTATTTGAGAGTAAATAACTATGAGATTATCAAATAATCTCATAAATTTCCACTTGGCCAAGAAGTTTAAAATTCATTGAACTCTTCCTTTTAAAGACCATTTCATGCAAGACATACAACTTTGAGGTTGATGAGAATTTGATACTAAAAAATCCACTAATCAAAGTGGGATTAGTGGGACAAGTGTCTTCAATTGAAGACAACACTTAGCAATGTAAATGTTAGCATTTTCCACTCACAATTGTTGGATCTTTCCACTAACTTGGTCAAAGATCAAAGTTTGACTCTCAAAGTTCAAAGTCAACAATTTGACTTTTTGACTTTCAAAGTCAAAAGTCAACATTTTAACTTTTGTTGCATTTTTGACCTAGTCAACAATTTTGACTTTTGATGCAATTTTTACAAATTCCATTTAATTTCAAAATTAATTCTAATAATTAATTTTAAGATTAAATAATTAATTGAATAATTTAATTAATTTAATTTAATATTAAATCCAACACTAATCCCAATTAATATGAATCCATATTCATAATCATGATATTTAGATCTTATTTAAGTATCACCTATTTTTCTCTCTCTTTATGTTTAATTCACAATTAAACATTAGGTTAAATATATCGTATATATTTAATGCTTTACACCAAAAATCGAAATTGAACACTTCAAATTCGTTCGTCACATAGTTCTAAGGTTTAGTTCGATATGAGTTAGTAGGGGGACCACATGGACCTATAGATCATGGGCTCCAACGATCCGAGATTAACCAGCTAAACTCTTTAACTTAATTAACCAACATTCGTTAACTACTGGGTCACTCCATTAAAGCCCAGTAGTTGCACTCCCTTCACTGTAGATATATTATATCCACTCGATATAACCATGGTTAGTAAGTCAATCCTTCATAGATTGTTCGTAATAACGACTGGTCAAAAGTTGTTTTACCCCTGAGATTACATCTTGCTTCTTAAGTTCCACTGATCATCTAATGAAAAATTGGTTTGTGATCCAATCACTAAACCGAGTCCCTCTCGGGCTAATGAGAGAATAAGGCCCATTGTTAAAGACCCGAAGTCAACACTTAAGGGAATAACCTCTCTACTATCCCTAAAAACGAGTAGGAGTGAATTCCGTCTTGCACCCTATGTCCTCAGCTATCTACCCGATCTTACCCTTAAAATGGGAGGCTTATTGAGTCGGCGCTGTGAGCCAACCCTCACCCATAAAAATCTATGGATAATCCCAAATAAACAATAGTCATAGTTAGCTCAGGATTAAGGTCAAGTCACCTAGGTCATCGCTTTGAAATAGTCAGTCTTAAACAGTAAACAACGTTATAAAATAAGAGTGACTTATTTCGTGGACCGATCTTATGAAAACTCATTGCATAAGATGCCACCGCTCCTAATATCAATACATGAATGAATCAGGATCACTTCGTTTGTAGCACTTTACAACAAATTGTAACAACTACAGAGTGAGTCGCATCCGATAGTGTTACCAGAATAAGGTACTCAGCCTTATTCGTATACTATAGACCATTTTGGCTATGTACTGAATTTGATTCACTCTTATGTCTCCATATAAGGTTCATGTATTCATATAATAGCCATGGATCTTTAGTTTATTGAATTTAGTTTTTACAAGTACAATTCACATATTCAACAACAGTTTTATTAAGTAAAAGTCAATAACATCTTTATTAATAATAGAATACGTTTAACATTACAAACTGCGAGTTTTAGGACATACAACCTACAAACTCCCACTTGGACTAAAACTTCAGTGGATTTTGCATATATATACAAATATATATACAATGTTGAGTAATGAGAGAATAAACACAATAAACTAGGGAATCATATACCCAGTATTTCTCCCACTTGCCTTAGTTTTATCTATCTTGCAGTCCTAGTCCCACTAGGTGACCCTCAAATACTTTAGCCGAGAGGATCACTATAAATATATCAGTATACAATGGGCTTCTTAATCGTTAATAAATGGAGAAGGCATCTTATACCTACAATCTTTTGTTTCTTGATGCCAATATCATATATTTATGGCTTGAGTTTCGACTAAACTCATGCTATGGGTAGTTTGATATATAACCCTACCACTACATCAAGCCATTCTCAACTCTTGAGAAAGACACATCTTACTAGTTCTAACAACTCTTGTTATAGGATCAGCTAAATTAACAACACTTATTGATTTTCTGTAACTTCTATGGAAATTTTAACACAAAACTAGCTTATCACAAGATTGATGATCTCTCATGTGATCTTTTTCAAGAAAAGCAGCATTTGTAGATACAAATACATTATTTTATTTGGAGAAGAATTCATCTTTTGGGTAGCCTACAGATAGGCATACTTTTGAATGACGTTCCATTTACTTAGGATTTTTGCACCAACACATGTGTCGGTCGTCCCCAAATTCTGAAATAATGTAAACAAATTTTACGACCTCTCCATAGCTCATATGGAGTTTCAGAAATCCTCTTAATGGAAACTACGTTAAAAAAAAATATAGCAGTCTCTAATAAGTATCCCCAAAACTAATTTAGGCAACTGAGCATAGCTCATATATCAACTGAACCATGTCAATAGGGTTTTGCTTGTTCTTCCCGATACACTGTTCTGCTGAGGTGCCAGGTGCATAGAGTTGTGACTGGATTCCATGTTCTATCACATAGTTTTGGAATCTAAGGTCTATGTACTCTCCGTCTCGATCTGATCGAAGTGTCTTAAATGTTTTACCTAACAAGTTCTTAACTTCAATCTTATACACCTTGAATGTTTCAAGTATTTCAAACCTATGATGAGTTTAGGTAAACATAATCGTACCTAGAATAATCTTCTGATGAAATATTCATACCCTCTTCATGCTTTGACATTCATCGAACCATAGAGGTCTAAATGCACAAGCTCTAAGGGTTCTTTGGCTCTAAGACTTGTTTTTTCTAAGTAGTTTAGATGACCACTTTTAACCAATCTCTCAATCTCATTGAGATTAATATGGTCAAGGCTTAAGTGCCAAAGATATGTACTTGAAGAAAACTTTTGCCTTTTTTTTGCGATTCAGCCGTTTTAAACATCTCGATATTTAAAATGACCTTTTTTTTGGTTGGTTTTAACACATAAGTTGTTTTCTAGTAGAACAAATAAAAATACTTCTTTTGCTAATGAACACTTCATTTATGTCAAAAGATATTTTGTACAATTGTTCTAATAAGAGATAGATATAAGATTTCTTTTCATTTCAAAAACAAAAAGTACATTATCTAATATAATGAATCTATCTCTGGATAACAACTTAAGAAACTCCTACTAATTTTGCTGAGATAATCTCCCATGTTCAAAACTTGGAGAATTATCTCTTCTTCGAAAAGCAATCTTCAGGAACTAATTTCCTTGTTTTACTTTCTCGGCTCTCTCTGCAAGGTACTTTGGGTAGTTTCTTTTCTAATGCCCATCCACGTTGTAGTAGAAACATTTTCCTTTATCTGCAACTTTAACCTTGCCTTTGCGGTTAGTAGGAGTCTTCCCTTTCCACTTTCTCTTTTTCATCGGAACACTATTGTTCTTAGAAGAAAAAGGGTCAGACTTTTTCTTATAGGACAATCCTCTGTTGACTTTATTCGGGGTGGCAATATTTACCTCCGCTTCTTGTCCCTTAGATTTCAAGTGGGAACTGAAAAGTCTGAAGCTCAATCCTCTGTAGGAAGCTCTTCGGAAGAGACTCTAGAATAAAACTGACCTGAATCTTCTCATTTATGACAACTCCGTTTACTTCTGCCACATTGAAATGGACCATCATCTCCAGGACATGTACTCTAACAGAGGTCCCTTCTTTCATACGATAGTTATAAACGTACTTGATGACATCATGTCGAAGGGAGAAGGATGGATGTCCAAACATCCCCCCTAGAGATTTTATAATCTCTTTAGCGGTACGCATATCATCGTGTTTCTTAGCCAAAACATCAGATATGCTGGCAAGAATGTAGACTCTGGCCTTTTCATTTGCCCTTGTCCACTTGTCATATGCTTCTTGAATAGTTCGATTTGCATTTGAGCTAGGTATGGAAGACATTCCTCAGTTAAAACGAACCTTAGATCATTTATCACCAATATTGTATTTAGATTTGGTTTCCATATAGCATAATTGTCCCCAGAAAGTTTATCAGAAGTCAATAACTGTATTAATGAGTTAGTCATTCTGAAAAGTAAACAAATTCTATTAGTGAATTGCTACTAAATCCAATAAGATTTTTAGCAAAGTAGTAATGTATCCAAATTTCATTATTTTATTTGCAATGATACTATAGTAAGTCAGAATAAGTGCTACCGAGGGGCAGTTAAATACTTCTTCATTAAAGCAAGACATTCTTGACTAAATACTATCTCCAGAATAACTCATATTTCGATAATCATTTAGCTACTGTTTTTGGTCAAGAACTTACTAACACTTAGTAATTCTGTAAGTGTAATCCTCCATTTTTAGATCTCAGAGATTAGCGGCCCCAACAATGCTACCGAATTGGAGAGTCAAAGTTGGGAAACAACCTAAGAAATCCTATCCATTTCTGGAGTTTGAGTTGTTTCGAATCCTATGTTACTACCCTCCAAGGGGATAGTCGTGGTTAGCGACTAGCTAATGCCACCCTAAAGACAATAAGCAGGCGCAACATAGGAATCCCACGATCCAAACTAATGGAAGAGACCGTAGGACATAGTGATACACATTCTTTACCCACTTACTATGAACTACTTCTCCTATTCACCTTGCTATTGACCTATGCAAACATTTTCAAATGGAACAGTCGAGGTATAATTAACACAAAGCATTCTATGGATCTCACAGTGTGAACTCTTAGGGATGTGAGAGTTAAGAACAACATATTCTATATGTTATTAATCTCCCACTGAAGTGTTCTATTTGTTTTTCGGTAAATATTTACTTAGGAATGTTATGGCTAATTAAACAACCTAAAAACAACATATCTTATATGTTATTTGTATGTCAATTGGGATAAGTGTTAAACATCCTGTAGTTCATGTTCATACACAAAATGGTTTAGTAGAATCATTTATAAAACGTTTGCAATTAATTACAAGACCATTACTTATTAGAGCTAAACTTTTTTCATCTGTATGGGGACATGCTATTTTGCATGCAGCGTCACTTGTATGCATTAGGCTAGCTTATCATATGTACTCACCATTACAATTAGCTTATGGTCATGAGCCAAATATTTTCCATCTGAGAATTTTTGGATGTGTAGTATATGTTCCAATTGCTCCACCACAATGCACTAAGATGGGTCCTCAAAGAAGGTTAGAAATATATGTTGGATACGATTCCCCATCAATTATTAAATATATTAAATCCCTAATGGGTGATGTATTTACTGCATGATTTGCTAATTGTCATCTTAATGAGACAAAATTTCCAACATTAGAGGGAGAAATTAAGAAACTGGAAAATGAAATTACATGGAATGCATCGTTATTATCTCATTTAGATCCCCCTACAGATCATTGTGAACTTGAAGTTCAGAAAATAATTCATCTGCAAAATATAGCAAATCAATTACCAAATGCATTTATAGATGCAAAGAAAGTAACTAACTCACATATACCAACTGCAAATATTCCATAAAAAATTGATATCTCAACACAACAAGTTGTCACTGATGAGTCTGGAACACGCTAGAAGCATGGTAGACTAGTGGGTTCCAAAGATAAAAATCTTCGAAAACAAAAAATAATCAATTGTGAAAAAGTCTTGGTTGAGGATGTAAATACCCATGAAGAAATCCTCGACATGACTAATGAGGAATGTGAAATACCTAAAGATAATAATGAGATTTCAATAAACTAGGTCATGACAGGAAAAAGATGGAATCAAACTAATGTAATTATTGACAACATTTTTGTGTATAATGTTACTCTTGATATTATATATAAAAATGAGGATCCTGAACCAAAATCTGTTGAAGAATATCGACATAGAAAAGATTGGCTTCAGCGGAAAGAAGCAATCGAGGTAGAATTAAACTCACTTTCAAATCGTCAGGTTTTTGAACCAGTAGTCCAAACACCATAAGGTGTTAAACCTGTGGGATACAAATGGGTATTTGTGAGGAAAAGAAAGGAAAATAATGAGGTTATAAGATATAAAGCAAGACTAATTGTACAAGGTTTTTCACAAAAACCTGGTATTGATTTTGAGGAGACGTATTCGTCTTGATATGCATCTTATGGACGTAGTCACAACATATTTATATGGATATCTTGATAATGATATTTATTTGAGAATCCCAGAAGGATTTATGGTACCTGAAACATATACATCAAGTTTCCGAGAATGGTATTTAATAAAGTTACAGAGATCACTATATGGATTGAAAAAATCAGGACGGATGTGATACAATCGCTTGAATGGATATTTATTGAAAGAAGGATATCAAAATAATCAAATATGTCCGTGTGTTTTTATAAAGAAATCACAATCAGGATTTGCTATTACAACTGTATATGTTGATGACTTGAATATAATTGGAACTCCTGAAGAGCTTTCAAAAGCAATAGAATATCTTAAGAAAGAATTTGAGATGAAAGATCTCGGAATTTTTTTTTTTTTTTTTGCCTTGGTTTGTAAATTGAGCATTTAACATATGGAATATTAAAACATCAGTCAACTTATGTAGGAAAAATTTTGAAAAGATTTTATATGGACAAAGCATATCTATTAAATATTTCAATGGAAGTCCTTACATTGGATATGAAGAAAAATATATCTCGACCTTGAGAAGATAACGAAGAACTTCTTGGTTCTGAAGTACCATATCTTAGTGCAATTGGTGTACTTATGTATCTTGCTAATAATACAAGACCAAATATTACATTTTTAGTAAATTTATTAGCAAGATATAGTTATTCTCCAACAAAAAGGCATTGGAATGAAATCAAGTGTATACTTCGTTATCTCTGAGGAACAACTGATATGTGTTTTTTTTATTCAAATAAATCAAATTTTGATCTAATTGGTTATGCAGATTTTGGATATTTATCTGATCCACACAAAACTAGATCTCACACGGGTTATCTTTGTTAGGTTTTATGTTCTAAAACTCGTGGTTTGTAAACAATAAACATATTATGTCATCAATAAAGATGTTATTAAGACTTATTCAATAAAGTTGTTATTGAATGTATGAATTGCTCATTTCATTGTAGAAAGAACCTAAATCCAATAAAATATAGATCCATGGCTATTTTGTGAATAATTGAACTTTATGTGGCGACATAAAGATGGATCAAGTTTGAGTAAATAATCAAAACGGTCTATAGTATATGAATAAAGTTGGGTGCCTTATTTTGGTAACACTGTCGGATGCGGCCCACTCTGTTAGTTATTACAATTTGTTGTAAAGTGCTACAAACGAAGTGATCCTGATTTGTTCATGTAGCGACATGAGGAGCGGAGGTGTTCTATACAATGAGCTTGCATAAGATCGGACCAAGAAATAAGTCACTCTTACTTTATAACGTTGTTTACTATTTAAGACTGACTATTTCAAAGCGATGACCTAGGTAACTTGACCTTAATCCTGAGCTAACTATGAACTCCTGTTTAATCAGGATTATCCTTAGATTTTCATGGGTGAGAGTTGGCTCAACAACGTCGGCTCAATAAGACTTCAATTTCAGGGGTAAGATTGGGTAGATAGCTGGGGACATAGGGTGCAAGATGAAATTCACTCCTACCAGCTTTTAGGGATAGTAAAGAGGTTGTTCCCTTAAGTTTTGACTCCAGGTCTCGAACAAGGGACCCCACCCTCTCATTGGTCCGATAGGGACTCAGTTTAGTAATTGGATCACAAACCAATTGTTCATTAGAGGATCAATGGGACTTAAGGAGCAAGATGTAATCTTAAGGATAAAACAACTTTTGACCCAGCCATTATTACGAACAACCTGTAAAGGGTTGGCTTACTAATCATGGTTATATCGAGTGGACACAATATATCTACAATGAGAGTGGTGCAACTATTGAGCTTTAGTGGAGTGACCCGGTAGTTAACGAATGGTGGTTAATTAGGTTAAAGATTTTAGTCGGTTAATCTCGGATTGTTGGAGCCCATGATCTGTAGGTCAATAAGGTCCATTTACTAGCTCATATCAGATTAAACCTTAGAACAGTGTGACGAAAGAATTTGAAGTGTTCGAATTCGATCTTTGGAGCAAAGCGTTAAATATATACGATATATTTAATCTAATGTTTAATTGTGAATTAAACATAAAAAGAGAGAAAATAGAAGATATTTAAATAAGATTTAAATATCAAGATTATGAAATAGGGATTCATATTAATTGGGACTAGTGTTGGGTTTAATATTAAATTAAATTGTTCAATTAATTATTTAATATTAATTTAATTTTAAAATTGATTATTATAATTAATTTTGAAATTAAACGAAATCGATCAAAATTGCAATAAAAGTCAAAATTGTTGACTATGTAAAAAATGCAATGAAAGTAAAAACGTTGACTTTTGACTTTTGACTAGGTCAAACCTATTTTCTCACAAAAATCATTAACCTTTTTCTCTCCAAATTAGTCATTCATCAAATCTCACCATCCCGTTCTAAGGCCAAAGAATAGTCGGAAAGACTCTCATGGTGATCTACGAACTGTTCGTGAGGAGATTGGAGTTAATTTGGAGAAGATTTGAGAATACAAAGGTTGTATATATTCTTTCTCTTTATTTTAAATTTAATTGCATGCTTATTCTTTGAAATTAACCTAATTAGAGTACTTTGATCCATTTTTCTACCGCTACGCATATGTTCGTTCCATCAATCTGTTCACATATGGAGGAATTGCTATATCATGACGATCGGTGAAACATATCATAATGACCACTTCCTCAAATCTTGCTGAAGTTCTTGCAATTCACGAGGCTAGTTGAGAATGTGTATGGCTAAGGTCAATGCCTCAGTACATTCGTGAAACGTGTGGCTCCAATAAAAAACTCTCAACAATATTATACGAAGACAACACAGCTTGTATAGCCCAAATCAAAAGAAGATACATTAGAGGAGATAGAACAAAACATATTTCACCGAAGCTTTTCTACATTCATGATTTTGAAGAAAATGGCGACATCACTATACAACAAATTTGTTTGAATGATAACATTGTAGACTTATTTACAAAGTCATTACCAACTGCAACTTTTGAAAAATTGGTGCACAACATTGAAATGTGGCGACTCAGAGATCTCAAATGATATTTTTGTGAGGGGGAGCAAATATATTGTATTTTTTTTTATGAGTATGTATTATATGAAATATGTACTCCTTTTCCTTCACTAGGGGGGTTTTCCATTGAGTTTTCCTTAGTAAGGTTTTAACAAGACATATTTCATATATATATAATGAGCATCTAAGGGGGAGTATTATAAATATTATAGAACATAGATGCCCATTAGATGCTCATGCTTAGTGTTCTTTTGATTATGTGTCATGCCCCCATTTTCTAAAGTATTATCCACGTGTCTTGTAAATACTCATTCTAGTGTCCATGTAATCCATCTTCTATTTGCCAAATTATTTATAAATAGTGACATTTGGTGAATTTTGAAAGACACACATTGGACAAATTCCATACAAAATGGAGAAAGTGGAGAAATTTGAGAATTTTCTCATTTCTTGTTTTGTTTTGTTATTTTATTTTATTTATATATTATGTTTTATTTATTTTATTTATATATTATATTTTATTATCATCCGTGTTTCTATTGTGCTCCTCAAATTCTCAACCAATAATACACATTTGATTAAATTCAAATGAAAATTTAACTTTTTTCCTTTTTCAAACTATCGATTTTCTGAATTGTTTCAATAGAATCTCATCCAGAACGAGAATTAGAATCATATATCTTTCCCAAATTTTACTTAATTTTTCCTAAAATTTGATCTTTTTCATAACTTAACGTGGATAAATCACATTTCAACGACAAAAAATAAGTTTCATGAATTTTAATTGCGACACTTTTTAAGTGTCATGAAATCTCGGTTTTGTAGCTATGTAATTGTGAAAGATGAAAATTTTTGTTTGCTATTTTGACAATTTTGTCCTAAACTTTAAACTTGATTTAAAAATTATATTTGAAAAGTTTTTTTCGTCTAAATTAGATGAAAATTGACATAATAAGCAACTAATGTGTATGACATACATGACATCATTTCTAAAATATTTAGATAAACTTATGTGGTAGAAGATGCTATTATGTAAATTATTTTAACTATATCTTTTAAGATCAAAGTTTATAAACAGAGACCACCTTAATTTTTTATATAGTTAAAATAAAAAAACAACTTTCAATTTCTAATTTTACACATGAGTTGTTATTTCAATTTTAATTGGAAAAAGGGGAAGAGAGAGAAAGTCCCATACATTAATTGGAATCCACATGCACATTCAACTTGTGTGTATATTTTGCTTAAAATTTTCAAGAACATATTGATGTGGAAGAATTTTTATATGCTATCTTTGTGTGTTTACGACAAATTCCAGTTGTGCTAGTTAATTATAATGAATTTATTTTTTCCATTAAAAGAAGTCCTCAAAGAGAAAAAAATAAAATAAATAAAATTGCATTGAAGGCCAAAAGATTAGAGTGGGTGCACCACCACCACAACTACCACCAAGAAATCCATTAAAAACCCACCCATTACAGAATGTTGCATTTAATTTCATGATTTAATTTATTAATTTGTCCCTTCATATAAGATCAGATCACCAGTTATATTAAATATATCTTACATCAATCACTTATGTTTCACCCATGATTTGAATAAATTTATATTGATTTATATCGAATATTTATATATATCAATTTAAAATTTAAAATTTAATTATATATCTTCTAACAAAATCACATCGTTTAAATAATTTTGAGGATTAAATTTATAAATAATCGGATTTCTATTCTAACACAGGAGTGTAACAATAATTTTCTCTTATATATGATTCATTAATTATTTTCCATTTTAATTTTTCCACTTCTAAGATTTTGGTGACATTTATATAGCCCAAGGAAAACAGGGATATAATCAGATTAAAAAAAACTCCTATTTTTTTTCCCCAAATATTAGTGAAATATTACTCACGCTTCAAAATATGTATGCATGTATAGTTTTTATTTATTTAAGAAAAACAATTTTTTTATAAGGACAAATTACGGTAGAATAACTCTTATTTATCTCAATAAAATGGATTGAATGACTATCTGAATTTTTATTATTCCATTGTGAATATATAATCATTATTGATTATACGTGATCAATTAATTATTTATTATGATTAATTTTTATTATTTCATTCGTGATTAACATATCGTATTTATAATACTATTTTTAGTATTCTTTTTTAATATTCTTTATTAACGTATCATATTTTTGTCTCATTTTTCATTTTTTATATAATATATAGTTTATTAAAATATATTTTCATACATTATTTAATTGAAATTAAAATTATTAATATTGAACTTAATTAATTATAAAAATGATTAAATATTGGATTATAATTAATATGACATTCATTAAATATATTATTTGGTTAATCTTAATTATAAATTTTCCATTTTCAAATATTTATAATTAAAATTATTATTCATTCTTAATTAATTAATTTTTATTAATATATTAATGATATTTATTGTTTAATTAATTTATTTATTGTCATGTTAATTTTACAAAAATACAAATATAACTTTTGTTGAAAAATTATACAACATTTTCCATGCACAATTAAACACAAACAATTTTAACTCCCAGACATCCTATTCTCAAACATCTTTTATCTCCAGAAATATATAAAACATTAAATCAAATGGTCTCGAAGTGTTTGAGGTAAGGGGTAGGATAGTGAAGCTCAATGAGTTGAGAAGTATGAGAAGTTGTGAACTCTCGGAACATAAATGGATAAGGAGATAATAAGATATAAAATGATGTTTTTTTAATAATGTGATCCACAAAGTACCAATATATTAAAGATTACTAAAAATATTCACAACGTGCTAATGTTTTTAAAAGTTTTGTATTTTTTTTTGAATTTTGCTATATCACTTTAAATAATTACTTTACAGTTCATTTGAAATAACTTTTCAACATATTTGTTTAGGACAATACTAACATAAATTTAATTATTACATCTAAAAGATCAGGTGGGTATAGACTTAAGTCGCATTAAATCTAATATACTAAATGGTATGAATATCAAAATTAGTAAATTATTAGAAAAAAATATTTGTTTGATCCCTAAATTTTATGTGTAGTTTCTATTTAGTCTCTAAGTTTCAAAATGTTATACATTTAATACTTAAATTTTGACTTTGGTTTTAATTTAGTTCCTAGATTTCAAAATACTACAATTTTATCCTTGACATTTGAATTTTGCTCCAATTTGATCCCTATATCTCGAGGTTTACACTTTTAACCTCAATTTTTCACTAAATATTCACTTTCCGTCTTTTAAAATTAATTTATGTTAATAAATTAAAATAATTAAAATAATTATAATTAATTAAGTTTCACTATTTTTATTACTTTTAAAATTAAATTTAAAATTTTACTTCTAATTATTTTTAATTAATTAATAGAAATTGACGTCAATAATTAAAAATAAATATTTAATAAAAAATTGAGGTTAAAAATGTAAAATCTTGAAATCCATGGACCAAATTGGAACGAAATTTAAATCTCAAAGGTAAAATTGTAATATTTTAAAATTTAGAGACTAAATTGAAACAAAACTCAAAACTTAAAAACTAAATGTTTAATATTTTAAAATTTAGAAATGAAATAGAAACTAGAGCTAAAACTTAAAAATATATATATATATATATATATTCATCCGTTTCATAAATGCTTTTCAAATTCATCTCAGCCCTTTAATTTTATAATTAATGATGTAAATACACAATCATTATTACATCATCGAACAAGGAAAAAAAAGTAGCTAAAACCAATATTTATAGCACACTGATTTCAAAATATAAAACTATATTTTGAATTGCTTGTCGAGGTCATAGAACATAAGTAAATAATTAAATACGAAGCATATTAGAAATATTATATGATAAAATATGTTACTTTCTTTTTTCTAAAGTTTGGAACTTTAAATGATTCATATGAAGCCAAAAAGTTGTTTGCATTGTTGCAGGAATACATGGAGTTTGGGCACAATCTTTGTATCTAACTATTTTCTTTATGTTGTTTAAATATGTCTTAGATTATACATATATTTTCTAAAAGTTATCTCCTTTTCTTATCTAAATATATATAAGAAAAAAAATTCTCTATATGTCATTTTGTCAAATTTGTCTCTCATCTTTAAAGTTTCAATTTATTTTATAAATATATATTTAGTTTTTTTTCTATCATAGTAAATCTAATCTCGAAATCGATAATATATACTAATTTTATATTAGTCAACTACTTTGACACATTTTGTAGAAATTATACATAGATGCTCATATAATAATATTATTACTATGTTTTTTGTTTTTAAATCATAGCAACTTATTTCAGGAAGAGTAAATTAATGTGGCTTCAATGACTTAAAAGTGAGTAAATTTCAATTCTATAGTTAGGGCATCCATTCATTAGATTAAAACACAAAATATATTTTGATGTGACATTTCTTAAGAAATTTGGAATTTCACATTATCTTTTTATTATATAGAATAAAGTATGAAAGTGAAATTAAAATTGAAAAATAACGTTAATAGAGACAAAATTATATCGACTGTTTTCTTAATATAAAAATAGTTAAATTACAATTTTAATCCTTAAATTTTCATGTTGATATCTAATAGGTCACTAAACGTGAGTTTTTTATCTAATAAATCTTAAAACATTAAAAAATAGAAAAATATATAAGTGTTTTTCCAGATAACCTTTATCTTTGTACATCTCACAAAATTGTCTAGTAATAATTTATTTATATCTTTTCTTAAATATTATATTTATTTTTTGATGTGAATAACGAGGGAGGATGTATAGAGATGAATTTATCCTATTTTTTTTTAAGTATCAAATAAATACAGTAACTTTTAATTTTATATCTAAAGAATTCTTGAGTTTTTACGTTTATGTAAATCAATCATTACCATATTTGACACAGTTAAAATTCACGAAATTATTCTACATAATGACAAAAGTTTAATATCTTATTAAATACAAAATTAATTTTATACAAAATATACAAAATGGATTTTAAAATTTTTTAAAAAAATGTTGAACAAATCGATGATCTATGGATTTTAAGTTCTAAAATTGAAAGTAGTATAAAACAAAAAAATTAATCCGCCGACAATCACTGTGAATTTCACATGGATAAATGGAACCAGAAAATAGTATATAAAATTATAAACAAAATTAACCAAATATTTCTCTTATACGTGTCATCATATTTTGACCAAATAAGTTTTTAAGTAACCGGTCAAATCTCAACCGTCCGATCAGTCCAAATGGCTGTTGAACTACCCAAGAGGTCTTCTAGGTCAAGAAAGTGTTACCGTGGGAACCACCTTACTTTATAATTTTGCATGAAATATACAAACTGATTTTCTTTTTTAATTTAAATAAACTTTCCTGCGTTAATCAATTCAGACTATTAATTAGTGATTTATAAATATTTTCTCTTCGTTCTATTTAAAATAAATCAAACTTACCTAATAAAATGATTATATCTTTCAAAATATTGCCAAATTAGCAAAAGAAATTATAATATAATTCTCCCAAAATAAGCTAGAAAATAGAAGAAGACAAGGAGATAGAAAAAATTACTGATATTTATGAAAAATTCTTACTATCTATTTGATTTAATTTCAGACTCTCTCTCCAACAGTATGTTTATTTCAGTCTTATATGCATGTGAAAATTATGCCTAGACAAATTTTATAGAAAAATCCTAATGAAAAGATGAAAATTTAGAATTTTAATTAATACAATACTATAGTTTGTAATTTAATTGTAAATTTACCATTTTTTTTTAATCTTTTGCCCAATAGTTGAACATATATTTGAATCCACTCAAAAGCTAAAGTAAACAAAACACTTTCTTGTGTTAGTTGTCTATTAAATAATTTACAAAATTAAAAAAAAAATAATATGACATATAATAAAAATATCTAGAAGTTTTAAGAACATATAAATAGATTTAAAAAAATTTATGATTTATTTTCATTTGAAAGATAATGGAAGAGAGAGAAACTATAGCCAAAGATATATAATAGTATTAGAGAATAATTTTAAGGGTCAATTCTCAATTATTTCCAACTGAAACTGAAAGTGTTTTGTAAGTGTCCACATCCAAACGAAACCTAAACTACAATAAACTAAAAGGCTTATTTTGCAATTTAAAATTTTGTTCAATGAGAAAGAAAGAAAGAATCAAGTATTCCCAACCCTTTAAGTAAAGGCTATACTTTTTTAAAAGAGTAAGAAGAAATGATTTATATAATTGAATGGGTAAATTTGTCAACCCACCATATAAAACATATATAGTTCAAAATATACACTTACATGTACTTATAAGCAATCATTTTAATATCAATTATTGAAGGGTAATCAATATATAGGTATTCACTCCAAAAACTCAACTTTTTTTTAGTAAAAAATATTTATTTCTATGTTTAATTTCTCTCTTTCTTTCTTTTAGTATTGATAACACTTTTTTGCTTGAATTTATGTATTAGATTTAAAATCTAAAATACTAACATATATATTGATAAAGATAAGAATCAAATGATTTGTGCGAAATTGAGCTTTTGTAATATGTACATGAGTTTTCATTTGTAAAAAGAAAAAAGATAGACGATAACCTAGTACTAATTTTAATTTAATGTTATATATATACTTTAAAAAAAGTGACATAAAAAGATGTTGCTAAAAAAATTATGAATTGAATTAGGAAGACCTTTATATGAATTATTAGAGATTTTTTTTTTTTTTTAATTAAAAAGGTGTAAAGTGGAGTATTTTACTTCCACATATTTCCTTTTTGGATTTTAATGGGACCAACCATCAAAATATTAATTGCTAGAAAGGCCCAATTTTGGGCCACCCTTGACCCACCTTTGTTTCATTTTCCATAGCCTCATGTCCCTTAGAACATGGAGGAAATTATGGCAGATTTCCCTTTCTTAATTGAACCCCTCCCTCTTTTTTTTTCTCTCACAACACAAATCTCTTATACTTTTGTTTTTATTGAATAGAGAATAAGAATAGTTTTACTTTGTAATCTACCAATTTTAACTCATTTGGGTTGATTTTCAACTCAAAACTTCCTATCTCATCTAATTACAACGGTTATCTTAAATGAACGGCATAATATATCTATAATGATAAGAATACTAATCGCCAAACTAAACATAACTTTACTGACATAAAATTTATACTATTCACATGTCTAGGTTAGAGGTTCAATCCCCCCACTTAATAATAAAAGTACTAATCACTTCTAGTCTAATCCCACACGCCAACATTAACATAACTAAAATGATGAAAATAAAGTATTTTATTAATAAAAATGTTTTCTTTGGTCTTATATATTATAAATATCTCAACTCATATGAATACATAGCTCTATAGATAAGCGTCAAAATGATCATACTAAATGTCAATGATTTGATCGCTCACCCTATATGTATACAAAATCCCACATGGTCTATAATAATCATTTTTTTTATTCAAAATTTTAATTCAACAATATGTAGGGACGTGAGTATTTAATCTTCTACTCCCTTTCACTCGAAATATATATGTCTAGACCAGTTGAATTATCTTCAAATTAATCAAATTAAGCGAATAATTATTCTTATATGGTATATAAATCAAGTCCTAAATACAACATATAACATATAAAAAGAGAGTGACCTCAAAAAAAAAAAAAAGTTATAAAAGTTAGTAAAAAGAAAGAAGCATAACCCACTTTCCAACTTTTCCTAACTTTCCATCCCCATATCCTCATTTCCAATCAAATCCACCCCCCCCCCCCCCCCCCAAAAAAAAAAAAAGAAAAGAAAAAAAAATTCTTCTTCTTCTCCATTTTCTTTTTTCTCAAAGCTTTCTCCTTTTTCTATATATATATTAGAGCAGGAAAAATAAAAAGAAAAAAGAAAATTGGTAATGGATGAAATAGAAGTAGTGAAGTGTGAGTGTTGTGGGTTAAAAGAAGAATGCACAAAAGATTACATTAGTGAAGTGAAGGCCAATTTTGACGCTAAATGGCTTTGTGGCCTTTGTTCTCAAGCCGTTGGTGATGAAATTTTGTTCAGATCTAAAAACAATCACCACTCGCCGCCGCCGTCCTCCGGAGGAATTCAAGACGCCGTTAATGCTCACATGCTTTTCTGCCGTAAGTTCAAATCTAACCCAGCCGTTAGAGTCGCTGACGCCATGAAGCAAATCTTGAGAAGGCGCTCAACCGACTTGTCGTCTCAATCCTCTTCTTCTTCTTCTTCTTCTTCTACTACTACTAACAATTTCTCCACCTCTAATCATTCTACTCCTTCTTCCCAGGTTTCCGACATGTCGTCTTTCTCTTCCCTTCGATAATTTCCAAACTTATAACAATCATAATAATTATTCTATTTTTTTCCTCTCTTTTTAATAATAACTATATCCTTCCTTTCTCCTTCTTCTCTCTACTCTTCTTCTTCATTGTTTTGTCTTTAATTTTGATTATGGATATGTAAAACACCTTTTTAAATTATTATTATTACTACTACTTTTTACTTTCTCGGAAAAGTGTATTATTTTCTAGGAAAATAGGAAGATGGATTATGAAGGTCTTGAAATACCTATTAATATATCAACATATTGTAAATCGATTTTAAAGATTAATTATTATCTCTGATATTCTTTATAGATACATATAACACATAATAAATTATTATCTATTAATCTCAACATGAATATGAGTATTAATAATATGATTTATAATTTAGTTGGAAAGTAAGAAATAATTTAATTATTAATTCAAATTATTATTATAGATTTCTTTGTTTATAAAAATATCTGTTGATATGTCAATATTATTGACATATCAATATTTTTATTTTTGGTCATGCATGACAAACACATAAAATTATTATTATTGTTATTATTTAAAAAAAACAAGATATGTCATGATGGCCATTCATATATATTTTATTGAATTTATTATTGTGTATAGTAATGTTATACAAATAACTAATTAAGCATAATTCAACTAATTAGGAGTGATTGTTAAAAGTTTACAAATTTGAATGTCTACTCACATATTTTTGTTAAACTATAAAAGTGTTATATAAATTAATGAATTAGTTTACTAAAAAAGAGAGAGAGAGAAATGAATTAGTGTTCTTCTTCCTTCTTTTTTAGGGAGAGTTTAGTGAGTTTTGAATAAATTTCTATGATTAAATTAAAAATAGGAAAGTGGATTTATGAAAGTAAAAATGCCATAATGTCTAGTTATGTTGTATTTTATTGAATTTAATTTTCCATCATGACATTTTATAAATTATTAAGTTGATTATAGATTATACATAGTGATGCATAAAAAGTCAATTATTTTAAGCCCTATCCCCATATGTTGTTGTTATACATAGTGATGGATATTTTTCTGGGGAGGGGGGAGGGTTAGGGATTTATTTTTAATAAAATTATTTAATCATTGAATTGATGATAGGACATTGGTGGTCTAAAGAATTATTATTACTATTGCTATTTTTTGTTTTACTTTTATGCAATGAAGTGATAAATTAAGTATTGTTTTGTAATAATGTTGTTGGATTAAGTGGGATTTAAGAAAGCTTGAGTGTGCTTCAATTGAAGTCAAACGATATTAATTATATCTTGATTGGGTTGATTAAGAAGGAAGAGTAGAATAATTAAATCGTTGGATACACTTGATTTTTTTTTTCTTTCTTTCTAAGAAATTTCTAAGAAAATTAATATTATTTGAAGTCTCGAACATTTTTTTCACAAAAATAACCTTCTTAATTACTACATGATTTTTAGTTTTTGAAAATTAAACATATAAATACTTCTTCCACCTATAAATTTCTTGTTTTATTGTCTATTTTATACTAATATTTTAAAAAATCAAGCCAGTTTTCTAAAACTGAAAAAGTTATTTTTATTTTTGAAACTTAATTAAGAATTCAACTATATTTTTCTTAAACTATTATAGAAAATATCGAGGGAATAAGTTTAATTTTAAAAAATAAAAAATGAAAAATGAAATAGTTTTCGACCTAAGAAACGTACTCCTATCTCACATTTGTTAAACTTAAAATATTACAAATTAAAGATATTTAAAATTTTCAATTGTGTCTTATTGATTTAATTTGTGCATTTGTCACCTAACTTGTACTTTTGCTTGAAAATTAAAGATTAATAATTTGAGTGTATTACACTCTTCAACCTAAAGTTGTTGAATTGTTTATAATTGTTTAACCAAATAGCTAAGATGATTCAAGAATTTTCCATTTTTTTAAATTACTACGTATGGTCACAATATTGTCATGACTCTATATATATATATACTAAAAACAACAAAATTATATTTAGAGTTGTCCAAAAAATCCGTATGATGGGAGTCCATGAGAATCCGATTCGAAGGAGCGAGAAATCCATGAATACACAGAGAATGGAAGAGAGAGTGAAGAATTTTTTTTAATTACAATTCGAGATTAGGGATGGAAATTATATTTCCGACCCTAACTCGGCCCACCTCGCCCTGCCTTTTGTGTATATATATATAAACTTTGTTGGAACAACTATGAATGTTTTAATTATTTAAGTTTAAGACTTTATTACTATAATTCCCTGGATTTTGTAATATTGAAGATATGATATTATAATTATTGAATTTTAATTTTTACAAATTATGAGAATTTAGTATTTTAATTATATATTTTTAAATTGCATGTATATTATTACTTTTATTAAATTGTATTGGAAATGTTAAGAAATTGTTAAAATATATATATATTGAATAGAAATAAAAAAATTGTTAGAAAACATAATGGTTGAATATTTTTCTGTACAGGGAACTGATCCCTGTAGAATCCTTGTCCCGTTCCTCGCAATAAAATTTGCGAGAACGAAAAATGGAATAGGACAGGGATGAGGTCCCATAGACATCTTTAGCCATATCTCATTTATGAATATTTGTTCACCATATAGTACAACATGTCAATTTTTTTGGATAAGAGGCAAGTTTAAGTCATCTTCAAGAATGTACGTATCTTTGAAGGCACTATATTATGCAAGAAGGATATGTTTTAATACATAACAATTTAAGAAGAATTTAATAAGATTAATCAAAAGATAAAATAGTCAAAGGATCACGTATCAATTTAAGTTAATGCCAACCGAACAAAAAATAAATAGTTCAATCTCCACTCTACGATTAATAAATTGTAAGAGCACCGTTTACCAAATTCATAAATAAAGTATATTATAAGTTACATAATTGAGATTGAACTTTGCACTATAGTATGATAACAAAATCGCTTAGCTACTATGTTAAAGTGCATAGTTTCATTATTATGTAGTACTGATTTACCCTAATAATAAAATTTAAATAATTTTACTATTTCCTAATAATAAAATTTAAATAATTTTACTATTTTCTGTAAATTTCTTTATGAGGTTCTACTTCTTAAAAACAAGAGAATGAAATATAATCCTGATAAAACTAGTTGATGAGCTGATGCAATTTTAGTTAAATTATACAACATGCATGTAAATTTTGGTGTAGGTAATTTTAGTTATTCCACTAGATTTTTGAAAAGTATTATTTTAATTTTGATGTTTGAAATTATTACAAAATTGTTACAATTATATATATTATGACCTTCTCATTCAAATGATTTATTGAAATTAACACAGGATGTACATGACATCATGTATATGTGCTTTTCAGAAGTATTAAATATATTTATTGAACATATAATCTTTTACTTTAGGTCTTGGGAGAAATTTTGCGTCCCATATTTGTATCAGATAACAAGTTATAGGGGTGGTCAAAAAATCCGATGATCCGAAAAAACGATCAATCCAACCCAATCCATGCGATTTGGATTGGATTATCAACTCATTTGGGTTGGGTTGGGTTCAAATAAATGAAAATTTTATAGGTTGGGTTGGTGAGTTCACCTAATATAATCCAAACTAATCCGAATTTATTATTAACTTTAAGATATGTATTTTTATTACTCATAACATAATTTTTATGATTTTAATTTTATTTAATTTCAATATTTTTTGAATAATTTATTTTTCACAACTCTCAAAATTAGTTTCTTTGCATTCTAAAAAGAAAATTTTCACTATATAAATTAAAATTGAGTTGTTAATCTTAATTCAATATATGAAAATAATTAAATTAGATTTTTACATCTTTAAATTTTGCTTCTTTTTAGAACAAAACTTTAAATAAATGACCCGATTAATCTGAACCAATCGGGTTGAGTTCATTTTTTAATAAGGGTTATTTGGGTTGAAAAATTTACAATTTGAACAATTGGTTGATTTGAAAAGTCTAAAAACTAAACTCAACTCAACCCATGAGTGTGATGTTTCATTTTTTTGTTTTTTTTTAAAAGTCAGTGAATTTTGGCTATATGATTTCGGTTTCCGTTTTTTTCCGTCGTGAAAGGTTCAAATGTGATACCATTGGGCCAACCATGTTGGGCTCTTAACACCACTCCTTCGATGGTAGGCCCATTAGTATTAGTACAATATCAAACGTTTTCTTATGGGAAATTATAACAATCAGTCCAATTAATCAAAATACCTAATAATATAACACTTTTTAAAATTAATTGCATATATGACACATACTTACCAGTTAGGTTTTAAATCTTTCATATATTCTAAGTTTACCCTTCTCTTGCGTGCTCTTTCTTCCTTCTTTTATCATTTCTTCTTTCTTCTTTCTGCTTCTTTTTTACTTTTCTTTTTTCCTTTTCTTTCTCCCTTGCATGTCTGATTCCAACTCTTCTCCCTCTCCTCCATCGCTAACACACACCACCGTCACCTTATACCCTCTATACGCTTCTCCTCTTTCTTCTTGGTCTTGCCTGAACCACCACCAAAGATTGTCGATCTAGTCGATGACAAACAAAGCGATCAAATTCTCAATGTTGGATGCGGCACCGGTGGTTCAATGTGGTCAATCGCCGCCCATTCCAGAGCCAATGTGGTCAGAATCACAATCAACGATTACCAAGTCCAACACGCTAGATTAGATTACACAATAGAAAACTCGAATTAATTCACTCTGTGAAGTCGTTTGTAGAAAACTCTTAGAAATGCCCTTTTATGATAGTCACTACCAAATAACACGCTATCAGCATCTCATTGGTGTCATGCTATTAGTGATAACTTTTATCACTAATAACATGTTTAACTGTTGGGTTTTATGTCTAAAACTCTGTAGATAGTAAATGATCATTAATAAAGTGTTATTCATGCTTATTACAATAAATAGTTATTACTTATCTTGTATTTATTTTGCCTAAATAACCTCAATCTAATAAATTAACATCCTAGACTATTTTATGAGTCTTGAGCAACACAGGTAGATCGGTGCTCAAGATACAACTTAAAGGGTCTATAATATATGGATAAGACTGGGGTTTATAATATATAGATAAGACTGGATATCTTATCCTGGTGACACCATATGGATACAATCCGCTTTGTATTTGATACAAATGCAATGATCCAACACATTCGTGTAAGGGACATGTGACTGGGGTATCCTATGTAATGATTCTGAGTGAGTTATGGACACTCTTTCCTGACTTTGTAAGTAGATGAGTGTTCCCTTAAGTGGTGTCTCCAGGACTTGAACAAAGGGATCTACATTCTCACTGGCTTGAGAGGGGTTTTTGTTTGATGGTTGGACGACAAACAAAATGTTTATTAGAGAAGCACTTATACTTAAGAATGTAGAGGTAATCTAGGGGTAAAACGATAATTTGACTCATTTGGTGTTACGAACACTCATGAAAGACCAACTTAGTCAATATCAGTGGACACAGAAATATATCTGCAGTGAGAAGAGTGCAACTGTAGGTTTATAAGAAGAGTGCAATTGTGGGTTTATAGTGGAGTGTACCCACAATTAATGAATATTGATTAACTTGGTTAATAAGTTTAGCCAATTAATCTTTAGAGCTTTTGATCTATAGGTCCATTAGGTCCTACTAACTCATAAAGGGTATTGAGGTAATTAAAGTAATTTGAAATGTTCAAATTTACTAAGAAAAAGAATGTAATATATGGTGATACATTATAATATACTTTATAATATAAATTTATTTTGAAATTGATTCAAATTAACTTAATGGGAGAATTAAATATTTGAAGAAGTTCAAATATTAAATTTAATATGAATAGAATTCATTATTAAAACTATAGGTTAAAATTAATGCGCATTAGATGCACATTAAAACTATAGGTAATATGAGTGAAAAATAATTGAATGTGATTCAATTATAAGGTTAAATTAAATATGTGATATTTAATTTAATGATTAATTAATTGGAGAATTAATTAATTAATTAATTTAATTTGATTTGATTTAATTAAATTAATGGAATTAAAACTATAGATTATGAAAGAGGGATGCATTAGAATATGATTCTAATGCACATTTAATTAAATATGAGATATTTAATTATTATTAATTAATAATTATTTAATTTATTTTAAGAAATTAAATTTTGATTTAATTTATTTTTAATTTAAATAAATTTATTGTTATTAATTAAATAAATTTATAATTAATTTAATAAATTACTTATAACAAACTCCCCAACATTGGGAGTTATATGGGAGTGGGAAAGATCTTCTCCCCAACTTCCTCCACTCTCTCTTGCATCACCTAATTTGTTTTTTTACCTTTTGGTCTTCTAAGATAAAATGTTTGCTCCAATGATCCCACCTAGGCTAAGAAGAAATATTGATGAAACCATTTTGGTGTTGTTCCCTCGATTTGCAACAAAGGAATCTAGATCGTAGATCCAAAAAGTTGAGTTTCTAGATTTTATTTCCTCTGGTCTGATTTTTTTTTCCTGTTGTGCTTGGGATTTTAACCCAACATTAACACAATCAAACAATCTCTCTAGTAGCCATTTCATTTCAAATACTACATTACATAATATATAAAAACTATCAATGATATCCTTCATCATTGATAGCAATAGAAAGAAATCATTGACAGTAGCAATCAATGATGACCTTTATGGCTATCAATGTAGAAGGATATCATTCTATACCTATATGGATCAATAACATACAAACACACTACATATATCAACAGATTAATCAATTTGCAATGTATCAATATAACATACAAACACACTATATATATCAAGGTTGTATTAATATTTCTCAAATTGAAAGCTACCACTAATAACATCTATCCGTGATAGCAACTGATAACACCTATCAGTGATAGCTTTCAATTTGAAAAAACTAGGAAAAAGCGCATGAATGAATGATATTCTCTCTATGGCAATGGATGATGGTGCTACATTCTCCCATCTCCCATCTCCCATCTCCCAATTCATCTTCCTTCTCTTCCAATTCCAATCTCTTACTTATGATTCCTCTCTTTCCCAATCCCAATTTCAATCTCCCACTCTCGATTCCTCTCCTTCCCTAATCACTGATGAGGCTAGCTTTTGAATACAAGATTTGGAGAGTGCTCAATCATTTTTATAGGCATCTCGACATCGACAAATCAATTATAAAGTTTGATTATTAAGATGGATTGTTAAATATAAATATCAAATAGAAAGAAAATACTTTTATAATTTCTCAAATTTGACATCTTTTTTAGAATTGTTTCTTAAAATTTAGAAATATGGAACATAAATGCATATCAAACAAGTTTGTTTCCAAATAAAGACGAATATAACTATAATTCATAGAAGCATATCATTGGAGATTCTTCTATCACATATTAAAATCTATTAGTGATAAAAGCATTTCATTGATAAGTTATAAGTGAAATGTTTCTACTGCTGCTAGAAGTCAATCACCTATAGACTTCTATATAGGATGTATCAACTACGGGTGTTCAAATAATCCGACAACCCGAATAACTCGGACTACCCCACCCAAAATATAAGGGTTGGGTTGGGTTGTGGGTTGGCTAACAAAAAAATTTGGGTTGACCAAACCCAACCCGAGTTATATATATATTGTTTAAAGTTTGATTAATTTGTGAATTTTTAATATTTTTCTTTTAAAATTGTTATGATATTTGATATTTAGTATTTGAATTTTATGAGATTTTAGTTATTAGTCATGTGTTGTATATAAATTTACATATTTTTTATTGAAAATAAAAAATAAGTTATAACTCGACAATCCAACCTAACCAACCCGAATTTTCGGGATGGTCGAAAAAATAACCCAACCCAACTCAACCCATCCCATGTACACTCCTAACTATGAACAATAAATTTCTTTTCACTGATAGACTTCTCTTCTCTATCTCTTTTTATTATATAATGTGTGTTGATTTATTATTTTGATTAAGCCACTTATTTAGTTTGACAACTTTAAAAGTTTACACTAAAAGTTAAACTGATAGAAATCTATCAGTAACTATTATTGTAAACATCAATAAATGGTTATCAATTTTTAAAAATTAACACTTCACTCTATCAATGATTGAAAGTTATCAGAGCATATCACTGATAGACAAAAATTATATAGTCTATTATTGATAGAAGTCTGTGAGTGACAAACCTTCCATAACTGATATCATTCGTCTATCATAATATTATTGATATCACTGTGTATCAATGATAAAATTTAGGTAAATATCAATAATATCCATATACCGATGACATATTAATGATTAACTTAGATAGATATCTATGATATCGATGATGTAGATATTAGTGGTACCAATGGTATTAGTGATATCGGTAATATGACTTAGATTGATATCAGTGATAGTCACTTATAGACTTCTCATTGATGGACTTCTATCACTAATAACTTTAAGTGTTAATATTTGAAAGTTGTTAGTTTCTTTTCAAAGTTGATAAGCATTGATAAAAGTCTATTAGTGATAACCATTAATAATAAAAAATTCATAATCAATCATCATTGTAATAAGAGAAACTAACAGAGATGGAACATTAGTTGAGGGTATTGTTTAAAGCTCATCAACTTAAGATGATAACATTGATACTTAATCAAAGTTGATAGCCACTAATAAAAGTCCATCAATGACGGTTTGGGTACACTTGGATATCCTTTTTTTTAATTTTCTTTTCTTTTCTCTTTCTAGGAAATCAAGAAAAAAAATAATATTTATTTAAAATCTCAAACCTATCTTTTATAAAAATAACTTCTTTAATTACTAAGATTTCTATTTAATAATTACTTGATTTTTAGTTTTAAATTTTTAAAAATTAAACCTATAAATATTCTTTTCACCTCTAAATTTTTTGTTTTGTTATCTATTTTATATCAATATTTTCGATAATCAAGCCATTTTTTAAAAAATAAAAAATCGTTTTAAAAACCTATTTTTGTTTTTGGAACTAACATAAGAATTCAATTTTTTTTACTTAGTAGAGATAAAAATTATTGTAAGATCTTTCGCAGAAGTAGATTTAATTTTAAAATTAAAAAAACAATGAATGAAATAGTCATCAAACATTGCCTAGGATGTCTTTTACCTAGAGATCAATGAAACTTGTATTTGAAGGACACATAAAAGGGTTTCATTTCTTAGCACAAAGGAAAAGAACTAATAACTAATAAGAAAAAAAAATCATATATAGTTTCATTAACTAGTAAACGTATTACATCTATTTAAATGTCGGGTACTCGTATCTCATATTTGTTAAATTTAAAATATTACAAATTAAAGATATTTAAAATTTTCAATTGTCTTACTGATTTGACTTGTTCATTTGTCACCTAACTTGTACTTTGGTTGCAAATAAAAGATTAATAATTTAAGTATATTACACTCCTCAACCTAAAGTTGTTGAATTATTTTGAAACTTTTATGCAAATTGCTTAGATAATTCAAGAATTTTCCATTTTTTAAACTACATATGGTCACAATATTGTCATGACTCTACATATTAGATATATAGCAAATCTCATTTATGATCTTTTGTTCACTATATAGTACAACATGTCAAATTTTGTGGATATGAGACAAGTTTAAGTCATCTTCAAGATTTGTACGTATTTTTTGAAGGCGCACTATTATGTAACAAAGGATACGTTGGAACTCATAACAATTTAAGAAAACAATTTATAAGATTAACCAAAAAGATAAAATAGTCAAATGGATCATGTATCATTTAAAATTAATGCTATTTTGAGCCAAAGATCGATAGTTCAATCTCCACTCTACAATAAGTGAATCATAAGAACATCGTTTGTAAATGGAGTTTGAACCTAAGTCAAGAGCAGGTTGAAAGATAAATTTACCAATGGGCTAGCTAGTAATTTTGATACTATGCATTATATATATATAAGATAAAATTGAGAGAGGCTCGAGCCCTCTAGGCCCATACTAAATCCACCCATGGTTGAGATTGAACTTTGCACTATGGACATCATAACGGAAGCATTCAGCTATTGCATCAAGCATATGATTTATATATAATACTGAATTTTAAATAATTTTACTATATATATATAGTTTTTACTTCGTAAAAAGAGAGAATGAAATATAATTATGGAAAACTAGTTGATGAAATGATACAATTTTAGTTGAATTATATAACATACATTTTAATCTTTGAACTTTTAAATTAATCTAAAAAAACAAAACTCTTTAAAGATTATTTCATTCAAATGATTTATTGAAATTAGTACAGTAACATGAAATTAGATATTTCAGAAGTAATATGTATAATTATTTAACCTATAATCTTTTACATTAGGAGAAATTTAACCAGTCAAGTAGTCCCATGGTTCGGATCTTCTAACAAATTGTCAGCTATATTTCATTAGAAAAAAAGTCGGTGAATTTTGGCTATGATTTCGAATTTGGAGTTATGTTGTGGTCTTTTTCTGTCAAAGTTCCAAATGGGCTACCGTTGGGCCGACCATGTTAGGCTCTTAACACCACTCCTCCGAAAGTAGGCCCATTGGTACAACAACAAACATTTCCTTATTTGAATAATAGGGACACATTTTCAAAGATGTCTATTTTTTAAAATCACTGAAAAATGTCTATCGGTCGTGCTAAAAAAGAGAGTGCTAGGACACAGGAGGGGGGTCCCTTGAAGAACTAGTTCAGGTCAAAATCCTCCATCGGGAATTGTCTCGAGTTGTTACTCACTACATCAAAATATTTCTATTAACGAAAGATGTAAATCCATTAAAAAATAAAAAAAATGACTTTATAAGTAAAAAATCAGAGAAGAGGTCTTGAAGATTTCACAGAACTTATCTCGCATGCAAGGAGATGTTGCTACTGGATGTCATGATTCTGGAGCACCATGATCCTTTTCTCGATTCTCCATTTGTACTTTTCCTACTTTCTGCAGCTTTTCGTTTTTCATTCATTAAGGAGTCCAAGCGAAAGTGAGATTCGTTTTTTGACCTGAAAGTAAAGTAAGGCCATCGGAAGAGCAATAATCCGTGCATTATGAATATTATTATTCATTGTTTTCTTTTATTCAGTCCTTAGTTTTTTTTTTTTTAAATTATTTTCTCTTATTTTAATATAATGTATTATTATTAGAATATTTTCTGAGGCTGGCCATCAGTATTTATTTTTCAATTTTATCCCTCAACTCTGTACACATGATGTTTTCAATTTTCATGGATTGAGATTTTAGTTTTTTTAATTAGTTTTGTTAGTGAAAATTTAAGTTTTAAATGAAAAAAGGCTTGTTTGAGAATTCCACATTACTAAGATTGGGAAGTGAGACCTCATTTATATACTTCCACCTTTGAGTTGTGGGTTTGGCACCAAGGGGTACCTATGTTTTAGAGAGAGTGAGGAGATAGGCTAATGTGGGTATGGTAGACATCCCACACGTGTGCGCCATAGCTGTCGTCTGTCCGGTCGGGTGAGGCGCATGTGTGTGATTATTTTTTTTATTAAAAATAATTATTATTTTAATTTTTTATTACAAATAAAATAAAAGGCTCGGTCTAGTCTTTCACGGCTCATGGAACTTCCCGTGTGATCCTCATACACGTTCCACGGCTGTGCGCACTTCTCTCCCCATTAGTTTCACGCCTTTCATTAGTCTTTTCATGACACATTTTTCATAGAATCCTTATTCTCTCTCGATTCCTTTTCTTTCTACACATGTTTAGTTTTTCGAGCATATTAGTCTTGAAGGGTGTGAGTTTTTCGATTGATTACCGTGCAACTCTGATCGAGACATTTTTTTGTTCTTTTTTTGGCTATTTTATCTTGGGGACGACGAGACAATTCTGTAGAACTGCTTGCACATTTAGGCAGAGTTGCAAAATGTCTTAAAGAGAGCGATATCCGTGACTCAGCCTGTAACGAGTTTTCTTTTTGTAGGTTTTATTTTTCTATTAATTTCTGTTTGTGATTGTTCATTGCTATCATCTTTTGTCCATGTGAGGGTAGTAGTTCCAACAATTTAAAGATGATTTTCATCTGCCATTGTTGTGATGACCCTTTCAAATCAGAACAACATTATGACCTCCGACCTCAATTGTCCATTCTGGTTCGAAGGAGTGAACTTCAAATGGTGGAAACAGAAGATGCTGTTTTTCCTCACGGTTCAAAAGGTTGCTAACCTTTGTAATACGAAAAAGCCAACTGTCCTGAAGGAAAATTCGATTGAACGAAAAATAAAAGATGCAGTTGATTGAGAAGAAAAATTTTATTTTAAACGATTTGACTAGCTATTTGTATGATTATTATAGTACATTGAAGACAACAAAAGTTCCGGATTGAATGATGCAGATATGTGGGACGCTTTGTAGAAGAAATATGATACTGAGGAGGCCGGATTGAAAAAGTATATTGTCATCTATTACCTAAAGTTCCGGATTGAAAAATATGATGAGAGACATCTTCTTTAACCCCTCCACCAAGTTGGTTACAACAAACATTAAAACAAGCCAAAGGGGACAAGAGATTGAACCCTGTGGCTTAACTTCTTTTACTTTGCATTCTCATTTATCATTCCACTTGATTGAACTTAGAGTATTTGTATCAAACCTATATCTTAACAATCTCATTTTCGACCATTCTTCACATCTCCTTCTGTTAATTGTCTAAGTTGTTTGTGTTTGTGAATCTTCTGGCTTGATGAATGCATAAAGTTAATTACTTAAATCTACCTAATCAATTGATTGAAGTGAAAACGTAATTAGTCACTTAAGAGAGTAGTTAATTGTTGAACGTATCAAGCTAAGAAATGAATTAATTCTAGAGATAAAATTATTCATGTCACTTGTCTATTCATTCTAATGCATGCACCCTAGAGATAGGATAAGTGTGGCATCTGCATTGAGAGATGTTGAACATTAATTAAAGAACAGATCTCTAACGCATCACGCATACATTTAGATTTTAGCAGACATCTGTACCATCTCCATTCATTGTCATTGTGCTTATATAGGCTTGTTGTTCCTACTAGAAAATCAACGCATACCATCTATGCTTAAGCCACTCATCCATGATACAATTCTCATTCTCTTTAAAATCCTACTTCCCTCTTGCATGCGTGCCGGTAGTTTAGTGTACATAACCAATGTGTATCAATTATTTAGGAAATCTCTGCAATAGATCCAAAGACTTACCATGTGTTAGTACACTCTAGAGTCCCTGCGTTCGGCCTTGGGCTTACTAGGACACTTAGGCTAGATTTATACTTGGATCTAGCTTAAGAAAACTTGTATGCAATAAGAAGGTGTGTACGCGCATCAATCTAGCATCATCCAACACGTAACACCACCTTCATACGAAGAGATAGACTGTACATCTTCTTCACCATCCTTCATTCATCCGCCATCATTATAATCACGATAAAACACACACAATGCAAAGGAAGCAACAAGTTTTTGGCATCGTTGCTGGGGATTCTAGCAACGTAGCTAACTGGAATTTGGCTATTGTGTCTTTTTGCAGAAACTTTCAATTGAAGGTGTATTACAAGTTAAGCCTGGACTTGTAAATGTTTTATGAGTGGAGAGGGCACTCCTAAACTTAGATACGACCCCGAGATTGAAAGGAAACAAAAAATTTCAAACAACCAGAAATAACCAAAATTTAACTTAACAGCTCACTAATGCTGCAGTAAATCCAATCCTTATGGCAAACAACAACACACGTCCAATGTGTGAATATGCATCACCAGTGTTGTATGATTTTTCGCCTGGGATCATTTATTTAATGCCTGATAGAACCAGGTTTGAAATGAAATCTGTCATGTTATAGATGTTACAGACAGCAGAATAGTTTGGCAGAGCCTACGGAAGACTCTCATGTACACATAAAACACTTCCTAGAAACTTGTAACTCATTCGTGATTCCTGGAATCACGCTTGAAGCAATCAGATTGTCCCTATTTCCATATTCACTCCAAGATGACACCAAGGAATAGGCAAACTCCTTGGAGCCGGGCGAAGTAACAACATGGGATAAGCTAGTAGAGAAGTTCATGAAAAAATACTTCCCCCCTACAGTCAATGCAATGAGGTGTCAGGAGATTATGAACTTTGAGCAAGGAGAATCTGAAACACTTAGTGACACATGGGAGAGGTTCAAAAGGTTGGAAAAAAAATCATCCTAACCACAGAATGCCTTTAACTGTTCAAACTGAGACATTCTATGGAGGATTGAATAGACCATCCTAGATGGCAATGGACGTAGCCATTGCAACAACCTTATGGACAAAACTTACAATGAAGCTAAGGAAATTTTGGATAGGATTGCCAAACACAAAATGGATTGGGTTGACGATGCTTATGATTCCAGACCAGACTGTAGAAGGCGACAACAAGGTGTGATTGATACCAATGTAGTAGCTAATCTTTCAGCATAGGTGGTTGCAATGACAAACTTACTGAAAAACTTGTCAATGAACAATACAACCTAGACATAGAGCGAACAATATATCGATGCATCGAACAACCTATGGTAAGCTGTATGCGTTATGGAGAGTCGCATACCTACAGTGATTGCCCTTATAATCCGCAACCAGTCTGTTTCATGAAGAACAACCCATTCTCCAATACATATAACCCTAGATGGAAAAACCATCCAAACTTTTCTTGAGGCGGTCACCAATAGGATCAAAACCAGTCTGGAACACATTAATAACACAGGCAAGGACCATCGCCTAGATCCCAACCCATGCAATAGCAACCACAACATCAATCTTTCAACAGAAGAGGTCATGCATCGAGTTTATCCTTTTCGCTTGAGAACTTGTTGAAAGAGTACATAGCCTAGAGCGATGCATTGTTAAAAAGTTGAGCATCTTCAATCAGAAATTTGGAGATGCAAATTGGGAAAATTTTTAGTGAGCTGAAGAGCCGATCATATGGATCATTGCCTAGCAAGACTGAAGCACCCAGACAAAATAATGGAAAGAAACATTGTCAAGCAGTGACATTGCACAGTGGTAGACCACTAGTGGAAAAGACGAGAAGAAACCCAAGAAAAGAGAATCATCTTTCAACACCCACAGATATAACTCAAACGACTACGACATTTGAACAAGTTCAACTAGAAAGACCATTTAGCTCTAATAGTCATTCTCAACCAAGTACATCCAAAGTAGGGGAACCTAGTGTGCGTTTGAATGCACCTTTCCCCCGATGCCTACAGAAGAAGAATGACAAAAATCAGTTTAAACGCTTCCTTGATGTTCTTAAGAAGTTACACATCAATATTCCTCTCATTGAAGCGTTAGAATAAATGCTGAGTTACATGAATTTTTTGAAAGATATCTTATTGAAGAAAAGAAAGATCAATGAGTTTGAGGCCGTGACATTAACTCAGGAGTGCAACACATTGATCAACAGAAAAATTCCTGAAAAGCAAAAAGATCTAAACAACTTTACTGTCCCATGTTCAATAGAAGGAATAGATGTAGGGCATACATTATGTGATTTGGGAGTTAGTATCAACCTGATGCCTCTCTCAATTTTCAAGAAGCTTGGGATTGGTGAAGCTACGCCTACCACGATGACACTTTAACTCATTGACAGACCCATCACTTACTCTGAAGGAAAGATTAAAGATGTGCTAGTAAAAGTTGACAAGTTCATATTTTCGGTAGATTTTATTATTTTAGACTAGGAAACTGATAGAGACATTCCAATCATTCTTGGATGCCCATTTTTAGCTATCGGCAAAGTCTTGATTGATGTGCTCAAAGGCAAACTGATTATGCGTGTGGATAATTAAGAAGTAAAATTCAATGTGCTAAATGCATTGAAGTTCCCAGATGACGCAGAATCTTGTAATAATATATGATATTTTCTTCACTATTGTCTATGGAACATTGAATGTTTTAATTGCTTTACCACAAACCAATAAACTAAGATTCCTGGTTGTCGTTTGTAACTTAAGCATGTATGTGAAGACATACAAGTTGATTATGTCTTAAGTGATAACCAAAATGGTTTGTAGTATATGGATATAGAAGGGAAACCTTATCCTGGTAACGCTATGGATGCGGCCTGCTTTGTAGAATAGTTACAAGTGTTGTGACTTGCTACAGATGATCTGATCCTGATCATTCATGTAGAGACGTGCGAGGGGGGCGTTCTATACAAAGGAGTTTGTATAAGACCGGACTATGAAGTGTTATAGTCTCGTTATATAACGTCATTCATGACAGAGACTTCACTTCACTAGGATGACCATAGGTAACATGACCTTAATCCTGAGTGAGTTGGGAACTTCTGCCTTTGAGGGCGGTCCTTCGATTTGCATGGGTGCGAGTGGCCAGATCGCCGACTCAAACCTACCACTTTGGGGATTCGTCTGATTTGGGAGCTGGGAACTCAGCTACACAAGATGAAATTTACTCATTCCCTAAAGCAGGGGTAAGTAAATAGATTGCTCCCTTAAGGGCTAATTTTGGGACTTGAACGATGTGGCACCACACACATTCTCATGGCCTGAGAGGTGTCCATACATAGTAGGACTATGTTATATTGTTCATTAGAGGGATTAATGGTACTTAAGGAGTTCGATGTAACTACAGGGGCAAAACGGTAAATTGGTCAAACTGTACTTACGAGCATCTGTGAAGGGTTATCGTACTGTTGATCGGTTATATTAGATGGACACAGAAATATATTTGTGGTGAGAAGAGTGCAACTGTCGGTCTTTAGTGTAATGCTTGATAGTTAACGGATGGTGGATTTCGTGGCTAAAGAGTTTAGTCAGCTATTCACTTACCATTGGAACTTCGAGTCATAGGTCTATAAGGTCCCCTTGGTAGCTCAATAGATTCAAGTTGAGAATCAGTTTTTGGTTCAGTTTGAAGTATTCAAATTGATAAGAGGAAGTTCGATTATATATGATACGATTGAACTGGTCAATTATATATGATATAGTTGACATGATGTATGAGATACATTATTTGGAGGAAAATGATATAAATATGATTTATATCTAGTGGAGGAGAAAAGGACTATGGTTCATATGTTGCATATGATGTAATATTAAACCATAGGTTATAAATATAATAAGATTATATTAATTTTTTAATTTAACAATGATAGGATAATTGTGCCGTTTTTTTTCGTAACCGAATGAGATAGTGGAAGGTTGCCTTAAAATTTCGTAATTGAAGGATAAAATGAAAATTGTTTTCATTTTGCAAGACATCAAAAATTCATTCACCGATTGTGTATACTGCCTATCACATAGCAAATCGAGAGCATACACAACAACTCAAAGTTTCTAAACGATCGTGTACAGCGCGCGTTTTACTAAAGGATAGCATAGAATTACCTAAACGATCGTCTAGCTCTTTCTAAACAATCGCGTGCCAGAGCGTTTTATTAAACGATCGTCTATACGATCAAGCCCCTGTTTACTACACGATCGTCTACCTTTATCTAAACAATCAAGCATCCGTCTACATGATAGACCTTAGATTTCTCCCACTTGCTTGGTCGTGGTAAACGATCGTCCCTTCCTCCTTCCCTCTACCAAATCCAACAGAGCCCACACCTCCTGAATTCTCACCTTGAGAATACCGAGGGTTCCGAGTGGTGGTGTCTTCCCTGCTGCCTTGTTCGTGAGGAGTCTGTTCGTGGGTAGATGATAGCGAGATTTGGTGGACGATAGCTTGGACGATCTCAGTGACAACGAGATTTGTTTCCTTGACGAGAGCGAGATTTCTGCGAAGAAGAATTCTTCAACTGGTATGTATCTTGCTCTTTTGTTGTCCAAAGTTACAAATCATGCTGTAATTTTTTGTTAAATGCATAACTAGTTTGTTTGATTATGAATGCGGTAATTCTGTCACAATAAGTTTGGAACGATCTTGCTTCCGCTCAGAGGTGCTCTTTGATAAGAGTTCCTTTAACAACAACACTTTACTAGTTATAATTTCAGCTAAACTTTCTCCTACTAACGCGCAACTTTTATTGCAGATACTCAAGAAACATACATGCACGATAGAGTGGACGCTGGCTGATATAAGAGGGATCAACCTGTTTTACTGTATGCACAAAATCAAACTGGAAGAAGGAAAAGGGGGATCAATTGAGTCTCAATGCAGGCTCAATCCTATTATGAAGAAGGTAGTAAAGAAAATAAATTATCAAAGAAATTATCAAAGAGGTTATCTACCCCATTTATGATAGCAGTTGGTTGAGTCTAATGCAATGTGTGCCAAAAAAAGGCGACACAACTATGGTGATCAATAGCAACAATGAATTAATTCCCTCCAAAACTATTACTAGATGGCACATCTGCATGGACTATAGAAAATTGAATGTGTCGACTAAAAAATACCACTGTTCACTCTATTTTATTGATCAAATGCTTGATTGATTGGCTAGAAATGAATTGAAAATTAAGGATAAAAAAGGAACAGAGAATTAGGTGGCTGACCACCTATCATGCTTGAAGAACAAGGAAATGCAGTTGGGGTTGGTTGAGATTGAAGAAGCATTTCCTAATGAATGTCTGCTTAAAGTTGAAGATTGAGAATCTATTGGGATTGGTGTCCTAATTCCCTCGAAGTCTTGTAGTTTGTAAACAGTTTGTACATATTATTATTAATAAAATAAGTGTTATTTTATTTTCATTTACTCATATCCAATAAACTAAGTTTCGTGGTTATTTCATGTAAACTTAAACATGTATGTGAGACATACAAGTGGATCATGCCTTAAGTAATAACCTAAATGGTTTGTAGTATAAGGATAAAGGAAGGATACCTTATCCTAGTGACACAACGGATACGGTGTGAAACCCAGATTTGCATTTTTTTCCTACTTAAGTAGGTGATTAAGGGAATTAACTAAGTGAAAGATAAATCCTATGTTAAATAAAAGGAAATTTCTAAGTGTTGAATAGATTTTCCTTGAGTAGTTTTGAGTTAAGCCTTAATTGGTGAAATTTGGCTGTGTAAATCAAAAAGGAAACATGCGTTGAGTGAGAAGACATTAACGCATAAGATCAGAAGGCAACCATGCATTTGTAAGGTTGGACACATGATTGGCCGAAATATTGGCAAGAGGCGTTTCCAAGAGTTGCTCATGCGTTAGGTATGTGTGAGCAAAAGCAGAGAAAGCGAAAGGTTGAGCGCAAGGCGCTGGGCAGACGATCGTGTAACAAATGAGCAGTGCTAAACGATGAGGCAGACGATCGTATAGTAAGTGAGCAGTGCTACACGATGAGGTAGGCGATCGTATAGCAATGCAGGGAGCTAGGTGATGTGTTAGACGATCGTGAAGATGTGTGTGGTGTTAAACGATGAGAAGTGACGCGCTAGATGATCGGACTATACGATAGGCAAAGTATTACATGACCAGTGTAATCGCTAGACGATAAGGGTAGAAGCTAGGCGATAGCGCTAAACGATAGCACTATACGATAACGTTAAGCGTTAAGTGATGTGCGAGCGCTAAGCGATGGACTACACGATGGTGCTATGCGATGGGCATGGACGCTAGACAATAGCCGTGTTGCACTAGACGATGGGCATCAGTGTTCTATGCGTTGGGCGAGATCATCGAGTGACAAACATCAGCGTGAAGCCACTAAACGATGAGCTAAACGATAGGGTGGTGAGCTAAATGATTGAACTGGTTTGATCGGCAATAATCACCGATTAAAATTACCAGATGCCCTTAGCACCAGATTTAACTCTTTGAAAGTTGAAGGTGTCAGGCTAGCATTTAATGAGAGGCGGTGGAAAAGCAGTATAAAAAGGGGAGGTCGAACTTCAAATGATCAGTGTGATCAATTCCTCTATGCAAATTTAGAGTTCTTGGTGTCATTGGAAAGCTTAAGTCTACTTTCAGAGGTGACGCTACCAGAAGAAGTCCTCATCGGATTAAGGCCAGAGAAGGAGAAAAAGAACCAGAGGTTCTGTTCTTGGGTGAATCTGGGCCATCGTAAAGAATTGAGTCTCTAGGACAGATCACGAGAAGTTTAAAGCTAAAATTTTGAGGTAAGATTCCTGAGATGATTGTTAACAAGTTTGTAGAAGGAAACTTCTTTAGATGAGCTCTAGAATTTGAGTTATTAATTTCTTAAGATGAATCTTAAATTTTATGAACAAGCAGGCAGCTGCTTGAGTTGAGTAAGCTGACAGCTCGAAGGAAACGCTTGGACAGACCAATGGCTGAGTTTTTCCATGCGTTGGACTGGTAGGCCGAGGAGAGCTAGCAGTAGAGTCTTTGACACATAAGCAGCCTTTAGGATGACCATATGCAGCTTTAAGGACACTTAGAGAGAAAAGTGTTGGTTGCATAAGTGGTGTTGCGTTTGTGAAGAGCGGTTGGAAGCTTTGCATGAGCCAAATCTCAAAGAAATTCCTAAGTGTCTAAACCTACAGCAAGGTGCGTTGTTGTGAAAGTCTTCAAGAGGAAGGCTAAACACAAAGTTTACTTAAGGGTTATTCTCAAAAGGGAGACTTATGCTAGTAGCGAATATATGCTTTTATGTCTATAGGATTGACACCAGTAATAGAAGCATATCGACCCTTGAGGAATAGTTCTAAAAGTTGTAAGTAACTATATATTTACAATGTTTTAAAGAAACCATGTTTTAAAGAAAGATTATTCTCATGCTAGCTAGTTTTACAAAGTAATTTCCAAGCAAACCATGAGTTATGTTTTAAACGCATGCCATGTATAAATGTTTATTGAAAAACTATTTATGTGTGTTTAAATACACCAAGCATGCATTAGTATCTTTAAAGACATGTTTTCTATGCGTTATGCTTTACATGCTTTAAAGAGAAAGTCATTTTATGACTAGTTGTACTTGAAACTCGATACCGAAGGACATTTGAGAAGGTATCCGAGAAGCTCGATACTGAAGGATAAGTTTTGAGAAGGTATTTGAGCGAAAGTACCTAAGGTATGATAGTACTTAGTATGGCCACGTGCACGAAGGTAGTTAAAGTCAGAGATTGAGTAAAAGGGTTCTCTCTTGACTAGCAGTTGACGTTGGGATTTAACCACAACAGGGTTATTCTCAACTAAGGAACAGTTTTAATGTTTTCTGATAAAAAAAACTTTATATGCTTTATGCTTGGAAAATGTTTATATTGCAGTACAAGGTTACTGTAGAAATTTATATTTCAATTTAATCTCTTTCTTGAGACTTTGCATGAGAATCGGTTTTCTTTCTTAAGTCACTCACTGAGCTAGCAAGCTCACCCTCTTTTCAAATGTTTTCCTTTCCCCTAGGTAGCGGTCAAATCCTCAGGAGGTAGCTCTGCATCTGTTCTGCCACTATAGGACAAAGATATTGTAAGCCGTCTGTTAGGTGGTTACTGTAAATATTGTACATATGTTTAGTAAAGGTACACGATCATATAGGTAATCAAGTCTGATTATTTAGATGATCGTTTAGTGAATCTCGCTCAGGCACACAATCGCTTAGTAAAAGCTACACGATTGTTTAGGAACCAGTTCAATCATATCATATACAATCAAACTCCCTCTTGTCAATTTGAACATTTCAAACTGATCCAAAAGCTGATTCTCAACTTGAATCCATTAGCTACCAAGGGGACCTTATGGACCTGTAGCTTGAAGCTCCAAGGGTACGTGAATAACTGACTAAACTCTTTAGCCATGAGATCCACCATCTGTTAACTGTCAGACACTCCATTAAAGATCGACAGCTGCATTCTTCTCACCACAGATATATTTCTGTGTCTATCGGATATAACCAATCAACAGTACAATAACCTTTCACAGATGCTCGTAAGTACAATTGGGCCAATTTACCATTTTGTCCTTGTAGTTACATCTAAGTTCTTAAGTACCACTGATCCCTCTAATGAACAATATCTCATAGTCCTATTATGAGTGGGCACCTCTCGGGCCATGAGAAGGTGTGTGGCGCCATATCGTTTAAGCCCCAAAATCAACCCTTAAGGGAACAATCTATCTACTTACCCCTGCTTCGGGAAAGGAGTGAATTCCATCTTGTGTAGCTGAGTTCCTAGCTCCCTAATTAGACGAATCGCCAAAGTGATAGGTTTGAGTCGACAATTTGGCCACTCGCACCCATGCAAATCAAAGGACTGCCTTCAAAGGCAGGAGTTCCCAACTCACTCAGGATTAAGGTCATATTACCTATCGTCATCCTAGTGAAGTGAAGTCTGTGTCATGAACGACGTTATATAACGAGACTATAACACTACGTGGACCGGTCTTATACAAACTCCTTTGTATAAGACACACCCCCGCTTGCATGTCTCCACATGAATGATTAGGATCAGACCATCTGTAGCATGCCACAATATTGTAACAATCTACAAAGTGAGCCACATCCGTAGTGTCACCAGGATAAGGTTTCCCTTCTATATTCATATACTACAGACCATTTTGGTTATCACTTAAGGCATGATCCACCTATATGTCTCCACATACATGCTTAAGTTACAACGACAACCAAGGATCTTAGTTTATTGGTTTGTGGTAAAGAAAATAAAACATCTCATGTTTCAAAGACAACAATGAAGAAAATATCTCATATTATTACATCATAAGTGTTTGTTTAATATAGTGTTTACAAACTACAGGACCCAACGAGAGTTTAGGGCATTAACCCCAACACATAGGTGACATGAACTTAATCCTGAGTGTTTTGGGAACTCCTGCCTATGAGGGCGGTCCTTTGATTAGTATGAATGAAAATGGTTAGATTGCCAACTCAACAAGCCTACCTTTTTAGGGATTTGTCTGATTAGGGAGCTGGGAACTCAGTTACACAAGACGGAATTCACTCTTTCCCCGAAGCAGGGGTAAGTAGATAAATTACTCTGCTAAGGGCTGATTCCGGGTCTTGAACATAGTGACCACACCCTCTCTTTGGAAGAGAGGACTCAGCCAAAGTAGAACTATGACTTATTGTTCATTAGAGGAATCGATGGTACTTAAGGAGTTAGATGTAACTATAGGGGCAAAACGATAAACGAGCGATTTGTGAAGGGTTATCGCACTGTTGATTGGTTATATAGACACAGAAATATATCTTTAGTGAGAAGAGTGCAACTATCGGTCTTTAGTAGCGTGTTCGGCAGTTAACAAATGGTAGATCTCGTGACTAAAGAGTTTAGTCAGTTATTCACGTACCGTTGGAGCTTCAAGCTACAAGTCCATAAGGTCCCCTTGGTAGCTCAATGGGTTCAAGTTGAGAATCAGATTTTGGTGTTAGTTTGAAATGTTCAAATTAACAAGAGGAAATTAAATTATATGTGACATAATTGGTGTAAAGTATGAGACACATTAATTGGAGGAATTAATATAAAGATGATTTATATTAAGTACCATAAAATAGAAAAAGAACTACGGTTTATATGTTTAATATGATGAAATATTAAAACTATAGGTTATAAATATAATATGATAAGTTAGTTATCATATTTATTTATAATATATTAATTATATGATAATTAATTGTTTTTCTCTAATAACCGATTGAGTGGGAGGTTATTGGAAGTTTTATGGTAACCGTGAAATAAAAGGAAAATTATTTTCCAAAATTAGAGGTTGGTTCCATTCGAAAATTTTTAGGGAAAAAATTATCAAGTAAAAGAGTTTTACTAAGCGATAACGTTGACAGAGTCTAAACGATCGTGTAAAGAGTCAACTATACGATAGTTACTCAGCTGATCGTTGCTACACGATCGAGTAGCAAAGTCTATGCGATAGGCTTCATTTTACTAAACGATCGAGTACATTATCTATGCGATAGACAGTGTTTATATCTCCTACTTACTTGATCGTCTACTCAATCGTAGACCTTTGTTCTTCCTCAAGCCAAGATCATAAAGAGTCCACAACTCTTGGATTCTTACATCGAGAATAACAAGGTAACACTTGTGGTGATGTTCTTACTCAGTTCGTGAATTGAGGTGGACTCGATTGGGTTCGAGGAGCATTCAGAAAATTGTTGTGTTCGTGGTCGTGTTGTTCCGATCATTGCATTGGAGTGTTGCTGTGTTTGGACGCATTGGACTTCGTTTGAGGGATTCTTGAAGAATGGTTCTTCAAAGGTACGCATACTCTATCTGTTGAGTTCTATTGTAGCATGCTGTAATTTCTGTTTATGCATAATCTGTTAGTTTCCGTTTTAAGACTGTGACTGATTGTGTTCATTCGAAATGGAATTTGGAATGATCCCTTCCACTACTCATGGAAATCCTCTGGTTTGATTTCCTCAAATTGGTATCAGAGCCAGGTTGTTCTGATATTCCAAATACCATTTTTATATTGAACTTCTTTTATAGTCGTGGTGGGTTTTAAGTTTTCTGCATTGCGTTTAAGAGTTAAATGTGTTTGTTGATGTGTTGATGAATGTTTACGGGATGGTTGCCTCGGTTTAAAGCTTTCTTTAAGTTTACAAAGTGTTAATTTGTAAGGGCCCCTGCATCTTTGGGCATAATTAACAAGTAATCGAGTCTGTATTCAAAGTGTTTGAAGTTTGTTGAGTCGTTCGTGATGAAGTTTTGATGCATGGAGATGCAGTTCTCATCGAGGAAGAAGATCAAAGGTTGGTTGTATCGTGTAGCCTAAAGTAAACAATCGTTGAGATTTGGCTAAACGATCATGTAGAAAAGTTCTGCCCGATCGTGTAGTATTTACTAAACGATCGAGGGGTAAAGAGTTTACTCTATCGCGTAGAGTTGGTTGCTCGATCGCGTGGACGCTGGAGGTGAACGTTCGCATGGAGTTTTTGACACTCATTGTTTAATAAAAGACACACGCACTCGATTGTGTAGTTCAACATGTCTCGTCGTATAGTCACTGACTACACGATCACTCGGTATACGATACCTTGATGCTTGCTTCGCGATCGTTTAGACGATTATGCTTCACCACATCGTTGTCATTTACTTGATCATTTAAGGTTTGCATTGCACGATGCATGCTGCACGATCGAGTGGCCTTAATGCTTCATCGCATAGTCAAAGGTACACGATCATTGCTAAACGATCATTTATGCTTATATAGCGTTGCTAAACGATTGAGTAAAGAGTTTACTCTATTGTGTAGACGATCACAAGAATTTTTTATACAATCAAGGAGACGGGTTTCTTCACCCGGACGGTTCAAGACTCGGTTCGCCTATTTGAACCGATTGACTCATTACTATTTGTAATAGTTAGCTTTGTTTTTAAGTATTTGAGGCTAATTATCTCAGTTCATAAACTTTTATTAAATGTACATGAGATGTATGTTGGTTTATATGCCATAGTGTATGGCATATAGATTTAAAACCCACCTTAGGTTATGCATTCTATTCATGTATCATATATTATAAGTGTTATAATATAGTCAATGGCATGATGAAATTACAAGAAAGCATGTGCATGCATCATGAAATATAAGAGTTATATTCATGTATGCATTAAGCATATTCATGCATCATCTTCATATTATAAGTGTTATAGTATAACGATGTATGAGAGCATGTATGCTTGGTTCATTTCTTTGTTATATAAGCGTTGTATAAAAGTAGCAATGAATGAACAATGCATGGAGCATGACACTTAGGCTTATTTATAAGAGTTATGAATGCCTTGTATGTGTTGCTTTGCATTGTGGATGGTTTTGGTTGTTTCCGGTTATAAGTGTTATAATGGAAATTAGAACTAAAATCGATAAGAAAGAGTTGCATGCGAACGTAGGTGAACTCATGTTTTAAAAGGGTTTTAAAATTGGATTGAGATAGACCTAAGTTCCTGGTTCTAATGAGATTAGATACCTAAGTTTAATCTTTTGAATCAGTTTAATAAGATTAAATTCATTGGAATAAAAAGATTAAATTTGTACTAAATCTATCTATAAGGGACCTTTTGTCTAAGGCAGATTCTGTCTAGGCGGGGTATTTAAGCTGACGGAAACGGAACACACATACCTGGGAACCTATCTGGAAAGGTGAATTAGACAGATTTGCTACAAGCATGCGACAGTTGATCAAAGACTTCGTTAAAGAGTTTAATGGATGATAATCAAAAGTTTTTCAACTTTCCAAAGTAAGAGTTACTTTTGGGCAAACCTAAAAAGTCACTTAGTTAAAATCGTTAGCCGTGTTTTTTTTCTAAGTAAACTATATCCTAGGTTATAAAATACTCAGTGGGAGGAAAAGATGTATATGATATGTCAATTCCACTCACGTTTCTCCCTTAATGTTTATGCCGTGAGATTCATGCTTGGCCTCGTGGTGCCCTGGGAGCATCCCCCTTTGGATGGTGTTTGCATGAGTCAATATAAAGGTAGACGGAGAGAGTGTTTATAGTAAGTGGGTGAAGGATGTGTCTCAATATGTCTTGCGATCTCCTTCATTAGTTTGCACCGTGAGATCTTCTTGCACTGCCTCGTAGCGCCCTGGGAGTGTCCCCTTTTGGATGGTTTTGTGTGGTTGGTCAATATCAAGGTGAACTCTAGAAATGGATAGGTTCGTTTTGGTTTTTGCTCCAATCGTATTTTTCCCTTCGGATTGGCTGTTTGGGGTGGAACTCTAGGATCTAAAATGAAGGGTTACACTTACGAAAAATTGTTAAGCAAGTTAATGATTTCTTGACCAAATCAATGATTGCTAGTTGTTATAGGAACAAGAGTTGTTACGGTAATAATGATGGTTGAGAGTGTCTCAATTCAGAGGAGGGATAAATTGACTACCCTCCGATGGCTTTTGTCCTAAACCACTGAAGTGTCACTGTGAAACTAGATGTCATACGGGATTCATTTAAGTTTTGCTAAACCAGTTTGGATGTTGTTTTTTTTCAAGAGTATTTGCTAAAATCTAATGTAAATCAATGTGTTTGTTTTTTCAGCAACAAGAATGATTTTCCGTTAGTTGCCTCTTTTAATTTGACCAATTACATACATTGGAAAGAGTCTCTTAAAACATATTTCGTGGTAAATGACCTCGAATTTGTCATGGTTGAGGAGTGTCCTCAAGTCCCGACCCTTGATGCACCGCGAAATGTTTGTAATGCATACGAGGTGTGGAAGAAGGCTAATTCAATGGCCCGACTTCACATTTTGGCTAGCATACCTGGTGCATTGGCCAAAAGGGTTGAGAACATGGTCATTGCACGTAAGATCATGAACTCGTTGCAAGAATTATTTGAACATCAGTTCTCATTTTTTTTAGCATAAAGGGATGGATGACAGAGAAACTAATAGTGTCACTTCCCAAGATAACCTCCAGTCTTTCTTGAATGTTAAGGGGCTAAAAGAGAAAGCAATTGTTGCTGACTCTGGTAAAGTTCATCGACGAGAATTGTTCTCTGAAATGGAACTTGGAGCTTATTTAAATTCTGATACTGATCCCACTACTCTCTAGAAGAGGAAGAAGTCTAAAGACAGTAAATGTGATTTATTTGTCTTGGAGACGTGTTTGGTAGAGAATGATGATTCTGTCTGGATACTTGATTCAGGTGTTACTAACCATGTTAGTTCTTCCTACCAAGGATTTAGTTCTTGGAAAACGTTGAAAGATGGAGAGATGACTCTTCGAGTTGGTACTGGTGAGGTTGTTTCAGCTGCTGCTGTAGGCAGGCTGAAGTTATTTTTTGGACAAGAAATGTTATCTGTTACTGGATAATGTTTTTGTAGTTCCTCATATCAAGAGGAACTTAATCTCGGTTTCTTGTCTGACTGAACAAGGTTATATCATCTCCTTTTCTGAGAGTAAAGTGTTTATTTTCAAGAATGATATGGAGATTAGTTTTGGTTCAATGGAAAATAACTTACATGTACTAAGGGCGTTAGTCATAAAAGCCTTGCTTAATACTGAAATATTAAGAACGGCGACAACTACAAAAAGACCAAAAGTTTCTCCTAAGGAAAACACCCATCTTTGGCATCTAAGGTTAGGTCGCATCAACCTCAATAAGATTGAGAAGTTGGTGAACTGTAGACTTCTAAAGAGTTTAGAAAAAACTCCTTACCGGTATGTCAATCATGCCTTGAAGGCAAGATGACTAAACGACCTTTTACTGGAAAAGGTTATAGAGTAGAGGAAACCTTGGAGCTTATACATTCAAACCTCTATGGTCCGATGAGTGTTAGAGCTCAAGGTGGGTATGAATATTTCATCTCTTTCATAGATGATTATTCAAGATACAGGTATCTATACCTAATGCAACGTAAGTCTGAAGCCCTTGAAAAGTTCAAGGAGTATAAGGCTGAAGTAGAAAACTTGTTAGGTAAGAAGATAAAAATACTACGATCTGATCGTGGTGGAGAGTATATGGACCTCGAATTCCAGATTTATATGATAGAATACGGAATCATGTCCTCAACTCTCGGCCCCAGGTACACCTCAACAAAATAGTATTTTAGAAAGGAGAAACAGAACCCTATTGGACATGGTTCAATCTACGATGAGTTATGCTCATCTTTCAGACTCGTTTTGGGGATTTGCAGTGGAGACTGCATGTTATATTTTGAATAACGTTCCTTCAAAGAGTGTTTCTGAAACGTCTTTTGAGCTGTGGAGAGGCCATAAAGGTAGTTTACGCCAATTTAGGATTTGGGATGTCCGACCCACGTGCTTTTTGCTAACCCTAAGAAGTTGGAACCACATTTGAAAGTTTGCCTATTCGTAGGCTACCTCAAGGAAACGAGGGGTGAATACTTCTATGATCCAAGTGTGAATAAAGTATTTGTGTCGACAAATGCTATCTTCTTGGAAGAAGACCACATTAGGGATCATAAACCATGAAGCAAGTTTGTTTTATATGAGATTTCTAGTGAGACTACTGAGAGTTCAATAAGAGTTGTTGAACAGACTGATAGATTAACAAAATTGTTGAGATCGGTTCATCTAGTCAACCATCTCAAGAGTTGAGACTGCCTTGATGTAGTGGGAGGGTTACGAACCCATCGGAATGCTACATGGGTTTGATTGAAGCCAAAAACATCATATCTGATGATGGAGTTGAGGATCCATTGTCTTATAAGCAGGCAATTGAGGATGTTGACAAAGATGAGTGGATTAAGGCCATGAATTATGAAATGGAGTCTATGTACTTCAATACTATCTGGGAACTTGTGGATCTACCTTATGGGATAAAACCTATAGGGTGTAAGTTGATCTACAAGAGAAAACGAGGTGTAGATGAAAAGGTGTAAAACTTTAAGGCTAGACTCATAGCAAAGGGTTATACCCAGGTCGAGGTAGTGGACTATGAGGAAACTTTCTTACCTGTTGTCATGTTGAAGTTTATCAGGATACTCCTGTCCATAGCCACATTTTATGATTATGAGATATAGAAATGGACGTCAAGATTGCCTTTTTGAATGGTAATCTTGAGGAGACCATCTATATGGCTCAACCAGAGGGGTTCATAGTTCCAGATCAAGAGCAAAGAGTTTGCAAGCTTAATAGGTCCATTTATAGGCTGAAACAAGCATCTAGATCATGGAACTTTAGATTTGACATGTGGTTAAATCATTTGGCTTTGATCAAAATTTTGATGAGCCTTGTATTTACAAGAAAATCATCAATAACTTAGTAGCTTTGCTGGTACTTATATGGATGATATCCTGCTCATTAGGAATGATGTAGGTTTTCTTACTGACATTAAGAAGTGGCTAGCCGCCCAATTCCAAATGTATGATTTGGGAGAGGTGCAGTATGTTTTAGGGATCCAGATCATTCGGGATCGTAAGAATAAGAAGTCGGCCTTGTCTCAGGCATCGTACATTGATTAAATATTGATCAGGTATAGGATGTAGAATTCCAAGAGGGGTTTATTACCCTTCAGGCAGAATAGTGTCCTAAGACACTTCAAGAGGTTGACCAGATGAGACGGATTCCCTATGCTTCGGTTGTTGGAAGCTTTATGTATGCAATCCAGGATTAGATCACTGGACGATGGTCAAAATAATCCTTAAGTATCTTTAAGAACGAGGGACTACATGCTCGTGTTTGGAGATAAGGATTTGATCCTTATAGGATACACGGACTCTGACTTTCAGATTGATAGATATTCTCGAAAATTGACATTAGTGTCAGCGTTCACTCTGAATGAAGGGGCTGTAGTTTGGCGAAGCATCAAGCAGGGATGCATCGCAGACTCCACTATGGAAGCCGAATACGTAGCCGCCTGTGAATCTGCTAAAGAGGCTATTTGGCTTAGGAAGTTCCTTACTTATTTAGAAGTCATTCCAAATATGTCTTTTTCGATCACTCTCTATTGTGATAACAACGGGGCTGTGGAAAATTCAAAGGAACCTCGAAGTCATCGTAGAGGCAAGCATATTGAATGGAAGTATCATTTGATCAGGGAGATTGGTGATGTAATAGTCATGAAGATCGCGTCAGAGCACAACGTTGCCGATCCGTTTATAAAGGCTCTCACGGCTAAAGTGTTTGAGGGTCATCTGGAGAGTCTAGGTCTACGAACATGCGACATCTTGTCTAGGGAAAGTGGAAGATGATACTGGGTATAGAGTATGTCCTAGTTTATTGTATATTGTACTGTTTTTCATGTATTGTACATTAGTCTCCTGCGACATTAGGACACGTGGGAGATTGTTGGGATTGGTGTCCTAATTCTCCTGGAGTCTCGTAGTTTGTAAATAGTTTGTATACACTGTTATTAATAAAATAAGTTTTATTTTATTTGCATTTACTCATATCCAATAAACTAATATCCGTGGTTATTTCATATAAACTTAAGCATGTATGTGAGACATACAAATAGATCATGCCTTAAGTAATAATCTAAATGGTCTATAGTATAAGGATTAAGGAGGGATACCTTATCCTAGTGATACTATGGATATGGCCCGCTTTGTAGATGTTTACAAGTGTTGTAAACTGCTACAGATGGTCAGATCCTGACCATCATGTGGAGACATGCGAGCGGGGGTGTCCTATACAAAGAGTTTGTAGAAGACTAGACTACGAGATGATTAGTCTCTTTATATAACGCCATTGATAATTGAGACTTACATTTCACTAAAACGACCATAGGTGACATGACCTTAATCTTGAGTGTTTTGAGAACTCCTACCTAAGAGGACAGTCCTTTGATTAGCATAGGTGAGAGTAGCCAGATTGCTAACTCAACAAGCTTACCTTTTTGGGGTTTTGTTTGATTGGGGAGCTGGGAACTCAGTTACACAAGACAGAATTCACTCTTTCCCCAAAGAAGGGATAAGTAGATAAATTGCTCCCTTAAGGGCTGATTCCAGGTCTTGAACATAGTGGTCATACCCTCTCTTTGGGAGAGAGGACTCAGTCATAGTAGAACTATGACTTATTGTTCATTAGAGGAATCAGTGGTACTGAAGGAGTTAGATGTAACTACAGGAGCAAAACGGTAAATTGGTCCAGCTGTACTTACGAGCGATTTGTGAAGAGTTATTGCACTGTTGATTGGTTATATGGACATAAAAATATATCTGTAGTGAGAAGAGTATAGTTATCGGTCTTTAGTAGAATGCCCGACAATTAATGAACGGTGAATCTCGTGACTAAAGCGTTTAGTCAATTATTCATGTACCGTTGGAGCTTCAAGCTACAGGTTCATAAGGTCCCTTTGGTAGCTCAATGGGTTCAAGTTGAGATTCAGATTTTGGGGTTAGTTTGAAGTGTTTAAACTAATAAGAGGAAATTCAATTATATGTGATCTAAATGATGTGAAGTATGAGATATATTAATTGGAGGAATTAATATAAAGATGATTTATATTAAGTACCATACAATAGAAAAAGAACTATGGTTTATATGTTTCATATGATGAAATATTAAAATTATAGGTTATAAATATAATATGATAAATTGGTTATCATATTTATTTATAATATATTAATTATATGATAATTAATTTTTTATCTCTAATAACATTCGGAAATTTTCACAAAAAAAAAAAAAAAAAACTATCAAGTAAAAGAGTTTTACTAAGCAATAGCGTTGACAGAGTCTAAACGATCGTGTAAAGAGTTGACTATACAATAGTTACTTAGTTGATCGTTGCTACACGATCGAGTAGCAAAGTCTATGCGATAGGCTTCATTTTACTAAACGATCGAGTACATTGTCTATGCAATAGACAATGTTTATATCTCCCAATCACTCGATCGTCTACTCGATTGTAGACCTCCGTTCTTCCTCAAACCAAGATCATACAGAGCTCACAACTCCTGGATTCTCACATCGAGAATACCAAAGTAACACTTGTGGTGGTGTTCTTACTTAGTTCGTGAATCGAGTTGGACTCGATTGGGTTTGAGGAGCATTCAGACGATCATTGTGTTCGTGGTCGTGTTGTTCCGGTCGTTGTGTTGGAGTGTTGCTTTGTTTGGACACATTGGACTTCGTTGGAGGGATTCTTGAAGAATGGTTCTTCAAAGGTACACATACTCTATCTCTTTAGTTCTATTGTAGCATGCTGTAATTTCTGTTTATGCATAGTCTGTTAGTTTCCGTTTTAAGATTGTGATTGATTGTGTTCATTCGAAATGGAATTTGGAATGATCCTTTCCGCTGCTCATGGAAATCCTCTGGTTTGATTTCCTTCAGAATCTTGGTACGTTGATATTGTTAATTACTTAACCACCAAATAGTTCCCTAATGAGTTCAACACGTAACCGAGAAAATGACTTGTGCACGACAGCAAGTTTTATTTTTGAGATGATCCATTTCTCTACAAATATGACCTTGACTTGATCATGCGTCGATGTATTTCTGAAGTGGAGGTGTAACCATACTATCTGAATGTCATGACTCCCCCGATGGAGGCCACTTTGAAAGACAAAGGACCTCGACAAAGATCTTTCAAAGTGGGTACTTCTAGCCCACTCTATTCAAAGATGCACGAGACTATGTACTAAAATGTGATCTGTGCCAACACAAGGGTAATATATCAGCAAGAGACGCAATGCCCCTTAACAACATACTTGAAGTGGAACTCTTTGATGTTGGGGTATTGATTTCATGGGGCCATTTCTTTCCTCCTACGGTCAATTCTCATAGTAATAGAGTATGTATCGAAGTGGGTTGAGGAAGTAGCTTGTGCAAAGAATGATGCGGCGACTGTTTCAAAATTTTTGACAAATTACATCTTCACGCACTTTAGAACAGCCAGGGCATTAATCAGTGATGAATGTACACATTTCATTAACCGAATTATTTCAAAGTTATTTGCTAAATACAATATTAGGTACAAGGCGGCCACCGCTTACCATCCACAAACGAACGGGCAAGCTGAAATCTCAAACAAAGAAATCAAGACAATTTTGGAAAAGGTAGTTAATGTGTCAAGAAGGGACAGAGCGTAGAAACTTGATGAAACGCTTTGGGTATTAGGAACGAATAAAATGCTTTTCCAAACACGCATACCGAGACATTCCTATTGGGAATTAACAACCCATACAACTTTTTTTTTCAAGTAAATGTTTTTCTTTTTCTTTTTTTCTTTTCTTTTCTTTTCATATTTTTTTTTATAATTTTCAAGTAAATGATTTGAGTGAGTGAAATGGTCGGTCAAACTTTTTAAAAATAGGTTTAAAAGGTTACTCAATTAAAAAAATGAGATTATTATATATTCAATTCATTTTCAAAACTTATTTTCATAAATGTGCAAACTTTTTGATATTTTCGTATATAAGGCTTAATAGAGTTTTTGGACTAAAACACCTTTGAGTATGGTGGGTGGCTAGAGAGAGAATGTGACATTGAGAATTTTTTTCCATATTTATGAAGTACCCTTAATGTTGGAGAGAGAAAATACATCTATTTGTTGAGATTTTATTTCTTTTGTTTAATTAGAGAGAGAAATGCATTTATTTGTTGAGATTTTATTCATCTGCTTAATTGGAGAGAGAAAATACAATTAATGAAATTTTATTTTCTATTTATATTCGCAGTATCTAAATTAGAGTTTGGCTCAATGCCATAAATTACAATATAAACTAATATATGAAATATTTCAATGTATATAAATCACATATTAGCTTAATGTTCAACATAAACTATAATATATATCATAAATTTCATTTACATCATATTATATATATCATTTAAACAGTCAGAAATATCAAGAAATCAAAATTTTTATATATCTTAACAACATAAAGTCTAAAAAAAACTCTCATTATACTAAATAAACAAATATATATATCACAGTATATATCAAATTTCCTGTAAAAGCTACGAAAAGAACCGAGAAAAGTTAAATATATCAAGTATATATCGAATATATATAGCACAGTATATATATATATATCCCTATATATGAGGGTTTTGAGAGAGAAATTGAAAAATATAGAAAGTTGTGGATATTTGAAAAATACTATGATTTAATATACTTTGCCTAAAAGAGTGCGCCTCATTTAAAATCCCTTTATCTTTCCTATTTTCTAAAAGGTAGAATAATTAATTGTCGGAGACTAAATGGTAAATTGATCCTAATTTTATTGTAATTTTTTAAGAAAGTTAAACATTCTTGTAAATAAGGAAAAACTTGAACATTAATGAAATGTGTCCGCAAGCACTTCATCTGCTGTTGGAGTAAATTCTTTATATAATGAATGGATCACCAAGGATCATGATCTCATGACGCTTATTACTGCTACTCTTTTCCCATTATGTTGTAGGCTATGAAAATTCAAAACAAATGTGGGTGACTCTTGAGCGTCACTGTTCTTTCTCTATTCTAGCAAATGGTAGTCGAGGTAACAATGGAAGAGGATGAAATTTTAATGGAAACAAGAAGTTTAATGGTGTTAATACTGGCAATAGAAACAATATTGAAAATGGCAACAAAGGTAAAAGGAATTCATCTGAAACATCTGCCTGCTCAACTAGATGCAATGGTAGCTCTTAGAATTATTCCGATGTTCAAATCTCTGCCCCATGGGTTAGCAGATTCTGGCTGTAATTCTTATGTTACCTTTGAATTTGGAGTCTTTAACTCTGCAACTGAGTATGCTAATGAAGATCGAATTGTTGTAGGTAATGGGCAATCATTTTCAATGACGGATTTAGGTTGTGGACTTCCTACTCCTCAAATTTCGTTTAAACTCTTTAACCTTCTTCATGTTCCATATATTTCATCGAACCTTTTGTCTATCAATTGTTTTATGTGCTGATAACAATTGTGATATTACTTTTGATTTGGATTTTTTAGTCTTCCGGCAAAATCCTATTCAAAGGACCTAGCGTTAGTGGGCTTTATCCCATTAACCCCACAAACTCAACTTCTTCAAACAGTACACTCACTGCTCATGTTGGAATATGAGCTTCCTCTCCTATTTGTCACAACTGGTTAAGTTGATTTTTTGGCATTTAATCTCAAATTAATTAATTCTAATTAACATTTTGATGATAACTAACCTACTCTTATTTTCTAACAATTTTAATTTTTTGAAGTATTCATTGCATAGAACTTAGAACAATGATTCTAACGCCTTTTGAATCACCAAAATCAGAGTTCAAACGAAGAAGTTATAGCTAAAACCAACTTAATGGAAAAATTCCGAGCCGATGACGTGACAGATTTTTCTTATCAAAGTAAACCAATTGAAGATGTCACTTAAAGCAAAGGAGAAGTGACACGTGACGAACTTTTTAGTTTTTGTTGCTTTATAAAGAAAATGAATTTTTAAAATATATTATTATATTATTTTATATTTGTGTCTAATGACTGGTTTAGTACCTAAGTTTTTGCTTTTTGTTGGGTTTAAAAAAATGTTTTTAAATATATTTATATATATATATATAGTATTATTTTTTGTTTGTGTCTAACAATTAGTTGACTCAAAAAGGAAAAACCTCCACCATTGATTTTTTATTTCCAAAATCTAAAGGCCCAAATTAAATTTGGTTTCAACCACTTCCCTCTTTTTTTAAAATATCTACTTCCTTTGTTTTTTAAACTCACCTTCCTCTCTAAATTTCAACAACAATTCTTATTATTTTCAATCTACCATAACTCACTAAGTCACCATTGTTGCTCTCTCCAAGTTTCTATAGAGTTTTTCTATAGAGTTTTTCAAATGTGCACTTTATTTTTTCAAACTTTTGTAAAGGCCGCCTCTTAATCCTGAAAAAATAATTGTTGTAACGATTTGATCCTCAACCGTGGAAAAGATCAAATTTGTTCTTGCGCTCGAGAAAAGAAAGGGAAAGACTCCGCCTTAAGAGATAGGCTTCTCTTGTTCAATTCTAAATCGTGAAAAAAGTCAAGTTCGCAGTGACATATCCAAGAGGAGCTTGGGAAATGGATGTAGGCTGAGTTTTGTCAAACCACTATAAAATTATCATTGTCAATTTTGTAATTAATTTGTTAATATATTTCATTGCATAGAATCAATTGCTACAAATTGTTCTTGAATTTGTTTATGCCAATTTATTGATCTTTTTGAAGTGATTGTATTTGCATAAAATTATCATTTAAATTACTAATTAACAAAAGTATATTCATTTGTTTAATTAGGCCTATATTAGGAAAAATTTTTCATCAACTTTAATAAACCCTATTCACTTCTCTCTAGAGTTGTCATACCGATCCTACAGGTTATGCCATTCAAGTGACCCTGTTATTCATTCAGTTTTAAAGTCTATGAACTTACATTCTTCTTCTGTTTCTAAGTGTATTTGTTATCCTTGCCTTCAAGGAAAACTTCATAAACTTCCTTTTCATTTTTCTACTTCCATGATTTTGTATTCTATTCATGCTGATGTATGAGGGCCTTACCCTCAAACTTCTATCAATGGATTCAATTTTTATGTCTCTTTTAGTGATGATATGTTTAAATGCACTTGGTTATTCCCTATTATTAGAAATTCTGATGTATTCTTTGTATTTCAAGCTTCAAACCTATTGTTGAAAATCAATTATCTACTCGTATTAAAATTTTAGAAGTGATGGAGGTGGTGAATTTTTTAACCATTCTCTTCGATCATATCTACAAACAAATGACATATCTCATAAAAAATCATGTCTTTATTGTTGAGTTTCTTTTAGTAAAATATTAACGTGTAGTTGTCCCACATAAAAAAATAAGAAGATTTAGAAAAGCCATGTACTTGATCTACATTGAAAAACTTCAAGAAAGTCATGGGCTTGTCATACATTGAAAAGGTTTAGGAAAGTCATGGGTTCTAAGCACCATAAAAAGAGCCTATGCCTTTGGTTTTCAATTGTCCTAATTAGAAACACTTTAAGCTTAGTCTGCTAAAACATTTTAAACTTAGTGTGCTAACTCTAATTAAATTCCTTTTATATTATTTAGTTTGAGAGTGGGAAAAAGGTGTGAGTAGTCAAAAGCTTTGAGAAAGTACTATTATAATTGAGGTTGGGAGGGAGAAAATTATTTTATGTGATTGTAGCAATTTTTCACATAGTGGATTTTTCTAGTCTGTGGTTTTTTCTCTAGCTTGGAGTTTTTCCACGTTAATTCTTGTGTTATCAGATTTTATTGTTTTCTTTTAATTTCTCAATATTTGTCTGCTTATTTCCTACAGTCGAAGTGGGAGATTTTTTCTCAACGAGTGGTATTAGAAAGTCAGGTTCATAGTTTCTTGAATTTCTTAGTATGCTCTATGATTGCATCATTGTCTGATCTTCCACGTCAGAAAAGAATTCTTAAAACGGGTTGCAGTATTGTGAATAGTGTGGGTTATTCATTGTTTGTTATTTTGCTAGGAAGAGAAGTAGATATGTCAAGCTTTACGAGTTCAATAGAATTTGATGTGGAGAAATTTGATGGAATGATATATTTTAGCTTATGGTAAGTGCAAGTCAGGGATGTGTTAATACAATTTGGGTTACACAAATGCAAGTTAAACGGTGATGGTAAGTGCAGTTCCAAAGTGATTCTAGAAGAGGTTCAAAGAAGAGAGTTTTCAAGTAGAAAATAGGCTGCTGAGGATGCAGATGGTTTAAACACATGAAAAACAGAACAAATCCGTCAAACGGCTCTGGATCATATGTTGATGTAATCTTTCTCGCTAGATGAGACAATTACTTCTGAAGAAGAAAACAAAAATCATCCTTATAGTATGTCCACTTTACCATGATAGAGGATGCGATGTTAATGGTTCTACAAGTTTGCACACATGCATTGACTTGGTGGTTATGCAAGGTGTGTGGTGGAAGTTATGTCGATGGCTAAAGGACTTCCAAGTAAGCTAACTTTGTAGAAGTTGCACCATAAATATCATCAAGGTTTATCGGCATGTGATGAAAAAAGAAAATCTTAGAAAGTGGTATTCCAAGTGGTCTACTTTTTATGGGGCAGTAGGATATAATTCTATGAGATAAGAATTATGATTTTTGGTGAAGACAATGAATGTTGTAGATGTTGGGTTTTATGCTCTAAAACTCGCAGATAGTGAATGTAATTAAATGCCCTCATTAATAAATAGTTATTGATGTTTTTATCAATAAGTGTTATTGATGTTTTATTTAATTTTGTCTTATCAACCCCAAAATCCAATACACTAACATCCTAGGCTGTCTTATGAGTCTTGAATTGTATGTAGAGACATATAGGGATCAATGTTCAAGATACAGCCTAGTATAAGGATAAGGTTGGGTACCTTATCCTTATAATACTATGGATACAACCCACTTTGTATTTGATACAAACGAAGTGATCCTACACGTTCGTGTAGGAAACATGTGAGTAGGAATATCCTGTGCAATGAGTTTGCATAAGACTGAACCGCGAAATATAACCACATTGACTAGTTAGGATCTATTTCACTAGGATGATCTAGGCAACTTAGTCTTACTCTACAGTATATTATGAACTCCTATTCATGAGGGATTGTTATTTTATTTGTATGGGTAAGAGTGGCCAGTTCAGTGACTTAATAAGCCTACCATTTTGGGGGATAAGACCGAGTGGGTAACTGGAAATATAATCATACAAGATGGATTTCACTCCTTCCCGGCTTCAAGGTAAGTAGATGAGTGTTCCCTTAAGTGGTGTCTCCAGGACTTGAACAAAGGGCCCTACCCTCTCACTAACCCGAGAGGGGTTTCTGTTTAACGGTTGGACCATAAACAGGTTATTCATTAGAGAAGCACTGGTACTTAAGGATGTAGAGGTAACCCAAGAGTAAAATGGTAATTTGACCCAACTACGGTTACGAACACTCGTGAAGGACTAAATTTCTGTTATTGGTCTATATCCATGGACATAGAAACATATTTGTAGTTAGAATAGTGCAACTGTGGATCTTTAGTGGAGTGTACCCACAGTTAATGAATATTGATTACTTTGATTAATGAGTTTAGTAAATTAATCTCACATCGTTGGAGCTTCTGATCTACAGGTCCATTAGATCCCCTTCCTAGCTCGTAAAGGGAATTGAGGTAATTTGTCATTAAATTGAATTTCAAATGTTCAAATTCAGAATTGGAAATTTTTTTTAATGTATGTTGATACATTTTAATAGAAAGTATAATTTCAAACTTTATTATTAATTTTGGACATGATTCAAAATTAATAACTAAAATAAAGAAATATTTGAAAGAAGTTCAAATATTAATTTAATATGAATAAGATTCATATTGAAAACTATAGGTAAAAAATAATGTGCATTGGATGCACATTAAAACTATAAGTTAAATGAGAGAAATGTTTTTGAATATGATTCAAATACGAAATTAAATTAAATATGTGATATTTAATTGGATGATTAATTAATTAATTAATTAATTTGAAATTTAATTAAATTGATTAAATCAAAACTATATATTAAATTTAATTTATATTAGATGCACATTAAAACTAATGTGAGAGGAACTCATTTAAATATGGTTTAAATGATCATTTAATTAAATATGATTTAATTAATAATTTTAATTTAATTTTTTTAATTTAATTTTATTTAAATTAAACAAATTAACTCTCCATTTTAGGGAAGTTACTAGAAAATGTGGGATTGATCCCACGTTTTTCTTTCGAAGGGAGGATAAGGCTCTTAAGCTCTCTGTGTGTTTTATTCTTACTAAGAAAAGAAAGAAAAATTGTTATGTGATATTCCCAACTCCTAAAAAGAGAGAATCCCACAATTCTCCATGGCCTCAATTCCCTAAAAAAAAAAGTGGTGGTGCCCAATCCCAATTCAACAAAGAAATTCTATATAATTGTCAAAAGGTTTGCAAGGTAGAGTTTCTTCCCTTGTATAATTAGTCTTTTTGGGAATTGCATGCTTACTCGATATTACTTTTATTCTAATGCAAAATTGTTTTGATTTTAAATGCCAATTTGGAAAAACGAAATGGTTCTGTGTTTTGGCTTCCACTATGTCTTAAGGTTTTCTCCCTTCAATTGGTATCAGAGCCAAGTTGTATTATCAATTTGACCATTTAATTTTTTCATTGATTCGGTAGGATTTACTACATTATGAATATTATGGTTTGCAATTGAATGTTTTCTGCAATATCTGGTCTTAGATTTACAATTTTGATATGATCAATGTATAGGTCCTTGTGTTTTTTTCGACATTATTGTTGTAAATCGTTCCTGTGTAAGTCCAGGTCTAGAATTAGGATTCGTGTCCATGATCAATTTGGCCAAAAATCGTAATTTTACTGACATTATGCATCCTTGCACAATTTTGCAGAGAATTAGTGTTAGTAAAGCGGGTCCGATTCGATTGTGATTCAGTTGGTGGTACGATTGGGTTGGGTTGGCTTGGTTTGCAAGTTAGTGGTCCAGTTCATACTGGTTCTAGAGCGGTAGAAAATTTTTTTAGGACAAAATTAGCTAAATTAGTGTAATTTACTGCTTTATTTTATCCTAAGGGCCTAAATTGCAGGTTCATGTACAATTTAAATGTTTTGTGGATGTCATTTAAATAAATCTCACCTTAGGTTAAACATGTTCATGCATTTTTTTGGGTATATTATAAGTGTTATAATGTATGGTATGAAATGCATGATTTATAATTTCAAGATTTATTTAATGTATGTGATATGTTAAATATATGAAATTCGAGAAACATGTTGCATGACATTAAATAGAAAATATAATTAGTTATAGTTATTAATGTATATGAATATGTTTGGTTGATTTTCATAATATTATATAAGTGTTATATTTAAGTGAAAATCAATATGCATTGGGCATGACACATCCATAACTTAATATAATAGTTATATTAAAGTCATGAAATGCATGTACTATGGTTTAATTTTTTAATTAGAATATGATTGTTAATTAATTGAAATCATAGTGAGCATGTTATAAGACTAATCATTGAAATTTGTAACAGTTATAAAAAATAATGATTAGCAACCCATTAACCTATAACAAAAGTTGCATGCAAACGTAGGATCTAAGGGAAACTATATCAAATTTAAATTGTTTAAAATTAATTAGACCTGAGATCACATTTCTAATTAGATTAAAATAATCACTTAGTTTTTTTAAAAAAATTAGTTTTAAAATTGACTAAGTAGAACAAATAGAATTAAGATTATAAGGGAACTCAACCAATACAGTTCTTTCTAGAATTGAGATATTTAAGTTGACAGTTTACCTAACACCTCCTAACTAGGAACTTTGAATTAACCGAGGTCCTATTACCATGCAATGTGATGACGTGAAATTGGCCGTCAAAGACTTGATGACTAAAATTATGGTGAACGCAATATGCGATGCATGTCTTAGGTTATGCATTTATTATCATGCGTTGTTGGTCATGCAGTGGAATGAAAATATGCATTACTCTTATATGCGATGCCATGCGTTCCTGTCACAAGTTTTCTTGCACTCACGCCAAGTATAACGCGAATACAAGTTTCTCGGGTGATCCGAGGTCGAACTCAGGGACTTGTAGCTAGATGTATGTGGTGATGTGTTTGCAGTAGATGAATAAAAGAATGATGGAGGGTATAAGGTAATAACTACTCCTAATTAACAGACAAAGCATTGGAAGTATGAATGAGAGGTAGAGACACGACAACTGTTGACGCGTAGTAAATGCATGGAAAAATAGATAAAATGTGAGGATGTCTTCATCGCAACCCTAGGCTTGACCGCAAAGGCAACCTCAGCCAACACAAGCTATGCGATCAAGCTACACACACTTGAGCCTAATTCTAGGATACATGCGATGTATATGCGACGTGTCGAGAGGCCTTATTTCTAAGTCTCTATTTCTGCTCATGTTCTTCCACACATAAATAAGATGACCGCATACCACTGTATCCTACTTCTTAGACGCATGCAATATCCTCTCCGCAGGGTGCATACGCTATGTAATAGCAAACAGAGCTTATCTCTAAGTTCCCCATTCTTGCTTATACGTTTCAATCCGCTCTCTCGAGTCTTAGATTTGATTTTTAGACTACTCTCCCAAGTAACCGCATAAACTTGGCTGATGTAAGATTATTCCTATCTCTAGTGAACACTTGCTTACATTACTTAATGCGACCAACTACTTACCCTCCCAGGCAATTAGTTGTTGCTGACTTTACTCATAAACAAGCATTGCATCTGCCTATAGACAGGTGTTGCTACAGCTTCACACTAAGCAAATAAGGTTTCTCACAACACTCACACAACACACACCTCCCGTGGTTTGCTACATGCTTCATTTTCTTTTGCCGCATGATTAAGTATGCGATACTCTAGCAATCTAACTAAGTGATGCAATAAATGTTAAAGATACTAAGTAAAGAAAGATGGAGATGGAATCGAAGGAAACATAGAAATGCATTGATCACAAAATGTATTAATTTCTTAAGGCAAAATGTAATATAATACAATATAAGAAAAAAAGAGAAATGGAAAGGCTAGCTAGAAGTAATGTCTTGCTTCCAGCAGATGTGTGTCAAGACTGCCGGTGGTGCCATGGAAGGGCGGTGGAGCTGACTCTCTTGAGCTCTAACTCCGGCGAAGGCTCTGGTCGTCACTCGGAATGGATGAAGGAGATGAAGAACTCTCAAGCTTTCTTCTAATGCTTTGGTCTGGATCACAAGGATCCGCCCTTAGGCGGAAAACCTTGGATGAAATGAAATTCTGCTCATCGACTTCTATTTATAGAGCTGGATCGCTGACAGCATTAATAGACCTTCTCTAATTCTGACATTCGCAGAACGATGGTCCTTTTTTGAATCTCTACTGCTAACGGCGTGGTAGGTGAAATGTCAACATCATCTTTTGATTTTCCCGAGATATGCGTTAATGTTTCCATTCCACCAATCTTGCGTTCATCCCACTATTATGGTTATCATCGTGTAGCCGCAATCTTACAATGACTGCATTCGCTTGATTACCGCAACTTCTACACGATGACCGCAATTGCTTGACAATCGCAATTCCTATGCAATGGACGCATGCGGTTGATTACCGCAACACCCATGCATTGAAAGTATGCGTTCGCCTTTGCGATGGAGAAATTCTCTGCATGCGGTCGTCTTTGCGATAGCCCGGCTTCCGCGTATGTGTCTGTTTCCTGCGTTAGCTATAAAGATAGACAATTGAACACATAATAACGCATAATAGTGGATTAGCCGAGATTCTTAATGCTGAATGATGCAAACTCATGTTCTCATGAATTCCTAACATATTCGCCGCATATTTCACTTAACAATCTTCATAATTCTAAATAAAAGGCCTAAGATGACGTGCATTTCTGCCCGTCATCACAATGTCACTAAGTAAATTAAATGGTTTAATATACCTAGAACTTTAGTATAAAGTCCTTATTATAAGAGTTATAATAGACATAGACTTAGATAGATTCATTAGCTGGAATTTAGCTAAGTATAACGAAATGCTAAAATAATTAGAACATTTTAGTGGAAAAAATGGTATATAAGATATATCATTTTTACGCTCTCACATCCCTAAGAATTCACACCGTAAGTTCAATACTCGGTTTTGTGTCACCTTGGGTGCAGCCTCCCTTCCGAAAGTGTTTGCATGGGTCAATATCAAGGTGAATAGGGAAAATGTTCAAAGTAAGTGGAAGAAGGTCACGTGTCAATGTATCCTACGGTCTCCTTCATTAGGTTGCATTGTGAGATTCTTATGATCTGCCTGTGTGTTGTCCTAGAGAAACCATCCCTTCAAGGGCTAATTGTAGGTTTCAGAACAATGCAAACTCCAGAAATGGATAGGATTTCTTAGGTTAAGTTTCAACAGTTGTCTCTCCTAACAGTAGTCTGTTGAAGCATACCTCTGAAATTTGAAAATGAAAGGGTCACACTTACAGGATGAATTAAACGAGTTAATGAATACTTGACCAAATTAATGGTAGCTAAGAGCTATAGGAATAAGAGTTATTCTGGAATTAGTAATTAGCTAAGATAGTCTCAATTCAGGGGAATGATAGCTAATCACCCTTCAGTGGCTTTTGTCTTAAACCTCTGAAGTATCATTGCAAAATCAAATCAAAAGTTTATTTAGGGTTCTATGATTGCCTGATTTGCTGAACTGATTAGATGTTTTGTTTGATGGGTTAAGGCAAAGATACCTAAAATGGTCGTTTGTTTGTTTGTTTTTCAGCATGTCTTCCTCAATTATCACTTTACTTAAAAATGAGAAATTAACTAGCAAAAATTATGCGACGTGAAAATTGACTTGAATACGATTCTTGTTATCGATGATCTACAATTTGTCTTAACTAAAAAGTATCCTCAGGTCCCTGCTCGAAATGCACTCCTAAATGTTAGGGATGAAAGAACTTTAAAACTAGAGTACTAGTGAGCGAAAGTGGATCGTTCCAAACTCCATTGTGAAAGAACATAAACATTTCCAATCAAACAGAAATGATTATATATTAAAGACTAAATTACAGCATGCTTCATAAATAAATACAAGGGATTGAGTGACAATACCTTTGAAGAACTCTTTCTTCATGTATTTCCCTCGATCAAAATCAAATGCAACGATCAACTCGAATGAAATGAGTAACTGGAAATTCCTCGATCACCAGAGAGTAAAACTCGATCCTTGAATAGAACAGGACACCACCACAAGATTACCTTGGTATTCTTGTTATGAGAACCCAAGAGTTATGGGCTTTGTATGAATTTGGATAGAGGGAAGGAGGAAGAAGCGATCGAGTAGACGATAGAAAGATCGTGTAGCAAATGGAAGTCTATCACATAGACTCGATGCTCGATCGTGTAGTAAAAGGCACTACCGTCTAATGAATCTCGACACGATCGTTTAGTCTCTCGATAAGCCAATTATGATAAAATCATTATCTTGTAAGAGTTTGAAATCAAATTTCCTTTTATCTTACAGTTGCCATAAACCATCTAAAACCACCCACTAAGATCGGTTGTTGAGAAAAAGAATTATCAATTATCACATAATTAATACATTATAAATAAATACAATAACTAACTTATCATATTATATTTATAACCTATAGTTTTAATATTGTATCATATGCAACATATAAATCGTAGTTCTTTTTGTATTTTATGGCATTTAATATAAATCATATTTATATTAAGTCCTCCAATTAAATAATAATGTATCAAATACAACATATCAATTATATCACATATAATTGAATTAATTTAATTATATCATATATAATCAAATTCCCTCTTGTTAATTTGAACATTTCAAACTAACCCAAAAACTAATTCTCAACTTGAATCCATTGAGCTACCAAGGGGACCTTATGGACCTAAAGCTTGAAGCTCCGTGAATAACTGACTAAAGTCTTTAATCACGATATCCACCATCCATTAACTGTCGGGCACTCCACTAAAGATCGACAGCTGCACTCTTTGCACTACAGATATATTTCTGTGTCCATTGGATATAAGCAATCAACAGTACGATGACCCTTCACAAATCTCTCGTAAGTACAGTTGGGTCAATTTATCGTTTTGCCCCTAAAGTTACATCTAACTCCTTAAGTACCACTGATTCCTCTAATGAACAATATATCATAGTCCCACTATGACTAAACCCTTCTCGAGCCAAGAGAAGGTGTGGCCATATTATTCAAGCCCCGAAATCAGCCCTTAAAGGAGCAATTTATCTACTTACCACTGCATCATGGAAAAAGTGAATTCCATCTTGTGTAGCTGAGTTCCCAACTCCCCAATCAAACGTATCTCTAAAATGGTAGGCTTGTTGAGTCGGCGATCTGGCCACTCTCACCCATGCAAATTAAAGGACCGTCTTAATATGTAGGAGCTCACAACTCACTCAGGATTAAGGTCACGTTACCTATGGTCATCCTAATGAAATGAAAGTCTCAATTATGAACGACGTTATATAACGTGACTAAACACTTAGTCATCCGGTCTTATACAAACTCCTTTATATAGAGTATCCTTACTCTCATGTCTAATACACGAATGATTAGGATCAGATCATTTGTAGCACTTTACAACATTTGTAACACCTACAAAGCAGGCCACACTCGTAGTGTCACAAGGATAAGGTATCCCCTTCTTCATCCATATACTACAGACCATTTAGGTTATTACTTAAAGCACGATCCACTTGTATGTCTCCACATACATGTTTAAGTTACAACAATAATTAGGGATCTTAGGTTATTGGTTTGTGGTAAATACAACTAAAATATCTCATATTTCATAGATTGAAGTGAATAAAATATCATATATTATAAATCACAAAATGTTTGTTCATACAAGTGCTTATAAACTACAGGACCCTGTGAGATTTAGGAAATCAACCCTAACAATCTCCCACTTGTCCTAAAGCTAGCAGGGTGTACAAGATAATCATATTAAAAGTACACAAAACAATAAACAAGGGCACAAATGCCTAGTACAAGATCTCCCACTTACTCTAGTTCAGCCGTGGTCTGTCCTATAGACCCATATTCTGGAGGTGACCCTCAAACACTGTAGCCATGAGGGCCTTCGTAAACGGATCAGCAACGTTGTGCTCCGAAGCTATCTTTGTGACAATCACGTCCCCTCGATGCACAATCTCTCAGATGATATGGTATTTTTGCTCTATGTGCTTACCGCGCTTATGACTCTGAAGCTCACGAGAATTCGCCACAACGTCCAGATCAGTCAGGAACTTCCTAAGGCAAACGGTCTCCTTAGCAGTTTCACAAGCCGCTACATACTCGACGTCCATGGTAGAGTTAGCGATGCACCCCTGCTTGGTGCTTTGCCATACTACAGTCCCTCCGTTAAGAGTGAACATTGATCCTGAAGTGGATTTTTGAGTCTGTGTATCCTATAAGTATCAAATCCTTAGAACCATACACAAGCATATAGTCCCTCATTCTCCGAAGATACTTGAGGATGTTCTTGACGGTAATCCAATGATCCTGTCTTGGATTAGACTGATATCCATTGACTGTCCCTACAGCGCAGTAGATGTCAGGTCTAGTACATAACATTCGTACACCAAGTTGCCGATGGAAGATGCGTAGGGGACCCACATAATTTCCTCAACCTCTTGAGGTGTCTTAGGACACTGTTCCTTAGTCAATGTAAATCCATGCCGAAAAGGCAGTAGGCCCTTCTTGGAGTTCTACATAGAGTACTTGATCAACATCTTGTCAATGTACGATGCTTGAGACAGTGCTAGCATTTTGTTCTTTCGATCCCGAAAGATCTGAATCCCAAAAATAAACTAAGCCTCTCCCAAATCTTTCATTTGGAATTGGGTCGCTAACGAGTTCTTAACTGAAGTCAGTAAGCCTACGTCATTCCCAATGAATAGGATAGCGTCTACATACAATACTAGAAAAACTACTGAACTGTTGATGATATTCTTGTAGACACAAGGCTCATCAGCATTTTGGTCAAAGCCATAAGATTTGATTGTAGTATCAAACCTTTTGTTCTAAAATCGAGATGCCTGTTTCAGTCCATAAATGTACCGATTCAGCTTGCAAACCTTTTACTCTTGACCTTGGGCTATAAATCCCTCGGGTTGCACCATATAAATGGTTTCCTCAAGATTGCTGTTCAGAAAAGCAGTCTTGACATCTATTTGTCATATCTCATAGTCATAATATGAGACAATGAACAAGAGGATTCGAATAGACTTCAGCATGGCAACAGGCGAGAAAGTCTCCTCATAGTCAACGCTCTCTACTTGGGTATAACTCTTTACTAGTCTAGCCTTGAAGGTTTGCACTTTCCCATTAGTGCCCTGTTTCCTCTTGTAGATCTATTTACAACCTATAAGTTTAACTCCATCAGGTTGATCTATAAGATCCCAAACTGAGTTGAAGTACATAGATTCCATCTCGAGATCCATGGCTTTGACCCATTCATCTCTGTCAACATCCTCCATTGCCTTCTTGTAGGACAATGGATTCTCAACCTCGCCACCAGCTACCTTAGCTAGGATTTCAGTTAAACCCATATAGCGAACATGTGGGTTCGTAACCCTCCTACTACGTTGAGGTTCCCTCAACATTTGAGGTGGATTTGACCTACTAGATGAACTTGTTGGGAATGTCCTAGAACTCGCAGTTCATGTTAAACATTCTATTTATCAGTAATAATGACTTGTTGATTTTGCATCTTATTATGAAAATCCAATAAATGTATCTTTGGCTATAGTCTGAATACTGTAACTTTATGTAGTGACATAAATAGGATCAAGTTGACAGTAGCCTAAATGGTCTAATAAGTATATGGATGAAATTAGGTATCTTGTCCTGGTAACACTATTGGATGCGACCCACTGTGTAATTGTTACAAGAAGTTGTAAGGTGCTGCAAACGATGTGATCCACAAATCATTCATGTTGAATCATGTGAGTGGGGGCATCCTATGCAATGAGTTTGTATATAGACTGGACCACGAAATTAGTCACTTTTATTTATAACGACCGTTTACTGTTAAAACTAACTATTTCATTTATTAAATAACCTAGGTTAACTCGATCTTAATTCTGAGCTAGCTATGAACTTCTGTTTGTTCGGGATTATCCTTTGATCTACAAATGGTGAGAGTAGTCCAACAGCATTGCTCAATAAGCTTACAATTTTGGGGATAAGACCAGATGAATAGCTGGAGACATAGCTTTGCAAGATGGAATTCACTCCTACTCTATTTAAGGTTAGCAGATAGGTTGTTCTCTTAAGTAATGATTACAGGTCTTGAAAAATCGGGGCCCCACCTTCTCATGATAGAGAAAGGATTTTATTCATAGAGAATATGAATCAGAATTGTTCATTAGAGGGTCAGTATGAACTTAAGGAACAAAATGTATTCACAGGGGTAAAACGATATTTTTGACCCAGCTGTGATTACGAACAACCTGTGAAGGATTGACTTACTAATTATGGTTATTAAGTGGACATAATATATCTACAGTGAGAGGAGTTCAACTATAGGCTATAGTGGAGTGTCCATTAGTTAACGAATGGGGGTTAGATCAGACTAATGAGTTTAGCTGATTAATCTTGAATCTTTGGAGCCAATGATCTATAGGTCCGCAAGGTCCCCCTACTAGCTCGTAAATGGTTAAGCTTTAGAGTCGCTTGAGAAATTAATTTGAAACGTTCAAATAAAACAAAATAGGAGAATATATACTTAAATATGATTTAAATATATGAAGATGATTATTGTGCAAAAATTAATTTAATCTTTGATATTAAATTAATTTATGAAATTAATTTAAAAAAATAATTTTTTCAGTTTTATAAATCAAAATGGTTTTGAAATCAAAATTTGATTTTAAAAGAAAATTGGAAAATCGGTTTTGCATGTTCAAAATGGAAAATGTTGATTTTCTAATATCATCTTCTTCATGCTCACACAAAGCCTATTTCCTTCTCTTCATTAATGCTCCAAGCATGAGCTACAAGCCATGCATTTCTCTTCTTTGCATGCTCATCTACAATAAATAAAGAAGTTTGGAGTGATTTGGGGGATGCTAACATAGAAATTTTGAGAAAAAATTTCAGTGAGAAGAAAGAGTTCTTCATATTGAGCTGCTGTGAGTTTTTCACTATTCTTCATCGTTTCAAGCTGTTCTTGAGTCCCAAAACTCGGTCTAAAGCTCTAAGAGGATAGTGGGGAAGATCTTGAGGTGGTTCATAGTGATCTTTGGTGAAGACTGCTGTGGATTGATCAAGTTCTTGAAGAGTTCTTCAAAGATATGATCTTAATACCCTTTTTTTTAGAAAAGCATGCTTTAGTTTCTGCCAAAATTAGTGATTTTGAATGCTTATGGATCCTTTATACTTCTGCTGCATGTTATCTAACTCTAACAAAACATACATCAACAATTCTTGTTGAGGTAGCAGATTCTTCAACAACTCTTGTTGAAATTTCAGTAGTTTCTTTAGAAAGCTCATTCAACATGAATTTTCTTCATGGATTGTGCTCCCTTATATGATCCTCCTCAAGAAAAGTACCGTTTGTTGATACAAACACTTTATTTTCTTTAGGATCATAAAAGTAACCCCTTCGTGTCCCTTTGGGGTTGCCTACAAATAGGCACATCCTCGAACATGGTTTCAGTTTCTTAGGATTAGCCTCAAGCACATATGCTGGGCAACCCCATATGCGAAAGTGATGTAAACTAGCTTTACGCCCATTCCACAATTCCAAATGAGTTCTAGCAACACTCTTGGAGGGAACAAAGTTCAGGATGTAAGCTACAGTCTCTACTGCAAAACCTCAAAATGAGTCCGGTAAGGAAGCGTAACTCATCATCGATCGAACCATGTCCAACAGGATTCGATTTCTCCTCTCTGATACACCATCCTGCCGAGGTGTACCAAGTGCTGAGAGTTGGGAAACTATTCCATGTTCTATTAAATAGTTCTGGAACTCAGAATTCAAAAACTCTCCACCCTGTTTAGCCTTGAGCTTTTTGAAGTTTTCAAAGGACTCAGACTTTTTTGAATCCATTGAGCTACCAAGAAGACCTTATAGACCTATAGCTTAAAGCTCCAACGGTACGTGAATAACTGACTAAACTCTTTAATCACGATATCCACTATCCGTTAATTGTTGGGTACTCCACTAAAGACCGACAATTGCACTTTTCGCACTACAGATATATTTCTGTGTCCATTAGATACAACCAATCAATAGTATGATGAACCTTCATAAATCGCTCGTAAATACAGCTGAACCAATTTACCGTTTTGCCCCTGTAGTTACATCTAACTCCATAAGTACCACTGATTTCTCTAATGAACAATATATCATATTCCCAATATGACTAAGGCCTTCTCGAACCAAGAGAAGGTGTGGCGCCACATTGTTCAAGCCCCGGAATCAGCCCTTAACAGAGCAATTTATCTACTTACCCCTACATCGGGGAAAAAGTGAATTCCATCTTGTGTAGCTAAGTTCCTAGCTCCCCAATCAGACGAATCCCCAAAATGGTAGGCTTGTTAAGTCGGCGATCTGGACACTCTCACCCATGCAAATCAAAGGTGTTCAAATATTAATTTAATATGAATAAGATTCATATTGAAAACTATAGGTTAAAAATAATGTGCATTGGATGCGCATTAAAACTATAGGTTAAATGATAGAAATGTTTTTTAATATGATTCAAATGCACAATTAAATTAAATATATGATATTTAATTGGATGATTAATTAATTGAAGAATTAATTAATTAATTAATTAAATTTAATTAAATTAAAATTTGAACTTAATTAAATTGATTAAATCAAAACTGTAGGTTAAATTTAATTTACATTAGATGCACATTAAAACTATAGGTTATGTGAGAGGAAATCATTTAAATATGGTTTAAATGATCATTTAATTAATAAATTTAATTTAAACAAATTAACTCCCCATTTTAGGGAAGTTACGAGAATGTGGGATAAATCCCATGTTTTTCTCTCTCTCACTCACCATCCCTCCCTCTAACAAAAAGGTTTTGTTTTGCAAAGGGAGGATAAGGCTCTCAAGCTTGTATGTTTTCTTCTTCCTGAGAAAAGAAAAAAATTCGTTATGTGATATTCCCAAATCCCAAAAGAGAGAATCCCACAGTTCTCCATAGCTTCAATTCCCTGCAAAAAATAGGGAGGTTTCCAAATGGTGGTGCCTAATTCCAATTCAATAGAGAAATTCTACAGAATTGTCAAAAGGTTTACAAGGTAGGGTTTCTTCCCCTGTATAATTAGTCCTTTTGAAAATTGCATGCTTAATCAATTTCTCCTTTTATTCCCATGCAAAATTGTTTTGATTTTAAATGCCAATTTAGAAAAATGAAATGGTTATGTGTTTTGGCTTCCGCTATGCCTTAGGGTTTTCATCCTTTCAGTAGAAACTGTGGATTCTTCAAATATCTTGCTAATGTGAAATTTCTTGGGTTTTTGGAAAGCCATGGGCTTATCCTATATTGAAAATATTTAAGAAAGCCATGGGTTTATGTATTGCATTAAAAAAGTTCAGGGAAGTCATGGGCTCTAAGCATTATAAAGGAGCCTATGCCTTTGGTTTTTAATTATCCTGCATTGTTAAATTCTTTTTGTATTCTCTAGTTTTAGAGTGGGAAAATGTGAGTAGTCAAAAGCTTGAAGAGAGTGCTATTGTAATTGGGGTCGGAGAGAGAAAATTATTTTGTGTGATTATAGTGATTTTTTACATAGTGGATTTTTCTGGTCCGTGGTTTTTTTTTTTTTTTTTTTTTTTTTTTTTTCTGATTCAGAGTTTTTCCATGTTAATTCTTGTGTTCTCAGATTTTATTGCTTTCTTTTAATTTCTAAATTATATTTCTGATTATTTCCTGCGGTAGAAGTGAAAGAATTTTTCTCAACACTTATACACTAGAAGAAAATTGAGTTGAAGAACGTAAACATAGAAATATAATCGAAGTTAACACTACTACAAAATCTACATTACTTGACACTTGTAGTTTTTAATTACTTGACGTTTCTGTGAAAAAAATTCAAGTAATATGATTTTGGACAAAAAAATATCAAGTAAAAGGGATAAAAAAATGGAGATTGACGGAATATTTCGGATATTTTCACGTGAACCTTTACTTGACACAAAAAAGTCTTACTTGACACGTGAAAAAGCGGAGATTGACGGAATATTTCGGATATTTTCACGTGAACCTTTACTTGACATGAAAATGTCTTACTTGACATGTTTCACGGGTCGAGTATAAGAAGCTCTTACTTGAAATTTTTTCGTGTTAAGTAAAAGGTTTAAAAAAGTGGAGATTGATGGAATATTTCGTGTCATCGCAGTGTGCCGCTCATCGTCTACTTCTACTAAGCGATCGTGTAGCAAAGCTCAATGATTGTATAGAATTTGGTAGGCGATCGTATAGCATTTGGTAGACGATCATATAAAAACTGGTAAGCGATCGTGTAGTTCTAGGTAAGCGATCGCAGGGTGTTTGTGGGCGATCATCTAGTGTTACTCAGCGATCATATAGTATTTTGTAAATGATCGTTTGGAGTTATTAAGCGATCTCTAATCACTATTTGTTTATTATCGTTTAATAAAAAGTTTGGTCATTGTTTAATTGCTATTTCGGAAGATTGTACCAACTAGTTACGATAATAAAGATTTTCAAGAATCAGTTTCCTAACAAATTGGTATTAGAGAAATCACCTGGGTAAGCATGGTTCAGAGACGTTTTGAAGAGAAACAGGAATTACTAGAATAAGAGACCTTGGGATTCAGAGTCAAAATACATAAGTTGACAACCAAAAAGGAGAAAGTGGCATTGATAGTGAAAAGCATTGAGAGATTGGGATTACAAAAATATCAAGAAATGCTCGTTTCTTATGTTATGGAAATGACCAAGGGAAAGACAAAGGTGGCGGAAGAGGCAGAAAAATCGAATACCTATAATGTGTGCGAAGTAAATAGTATGGTGAAAGTCGCCGGTGAAGAAGTTATTTGCGACCGGAGTGAAATCAAGAAAGTAAAAATACTAATGTTTGGCGAAATGGATCCAGACGCGTGGTTGTACAGAGCAGACCGCTATTTTCAAGTCCATAAGTTGACTGAATCTAAGAAGATGACGGTGGTATGGTTGTACATATTATGCCTTCATGATCGAACTAGTAATACAACATTGCTTGATGCTACGCTATACTACAACTCTTCTATTAAGAGTGAAAACTAATCCTGATGTGGATTTCCTAGAATCCTCATCAGTCTGAAAATCAGAGTCAGTGTATCCTGTAGGGATCAAATCCTTAGAACCCTACATAAGCATATAGTTTCTTGTTCTCTTAAGATACTTGAGAATAGTTTTAACCGTTGTTCAGTCATCAAATCCTTGGTTGGATTGATATCTACTGACTAACCCTACTGCGTAGTAAATGTCTAGCCTAATACACAACATGGCATACATAAGGTTACCTACTACAAATGCATAGGGAATCCATCTCATCTCTTCAATTTCTTAAAGTGTCCTAGGATACTATTCCATTATTCCATGTCTGAAAAGCAATAAATCCTTCTCGGAATTTTGCATCGAATACATAACAAGCATTTTGTTGATGTATGATGCATAAGACAAGACTAGTGTTTTGTTCTTACGATTCCTAATGATTTGGATGCCTAGAAAAATCTGTGCTTCACCCAAATATTTCATTTAGAATTGGGCAGCTAATCAATTTTTAACATCAGTCAATAAGCTTACATTATTTCCAATGAGTAGGATATCATTCACATACAATACTAAGAAAGCTACTGAACTATGGTTGATTTTTTTATATACACAAGGTTCATCAACATTCTGATCAAAGCTATAAGATTTGATCACGGTATCAAATCTTATGTTCTAAGATTGAGATGTTTGCTTCAATCCATATATGGATCGATTAAGCTTGTAAGAATTTTGCTCTTGACCTTGGGCAATGAATACCTCTAGTTATTTCATGTAGATATTCTCATTAAGATTACCATTTAAAAAGGCAGTCTTGACGTCCATTTTCCATATTTAATAATCATAGTACGTGGCAATAGACAAAAGAATACGGATAGACTTTAACATGACAACAAGTGAGAAAGTTTCATTATAATCCACTCCCTCAACCTGGGTATAATCCTTTCCACCAGTCTAACCTCAAAGGTTTGCACCTTTCCATCTACATCTTTTTTCCTCTTGTAGATTTATTTACAACCTATAGGTTTTACCCCATCAAGTTGATCCACAAGATCCTAGACTTGATTGAAGTACATGGACTCATCTCAAGATTCATGGCTTTTATCCATTCACCTTTGTCTATATCATTCATTGCCTGATTATAGGTCAATGGATCTTCGAAGTTATAATCTGGCACGGTGATTTGAGTTTCTGTTAAACCCAAATAGTGGGCAGGTTGGGTAATAACCCTCCCAGTACGTCGAGGCTCCCTCAACTGTTGAGATGAATGTACTTGACTAGATGAAGTAGCACAACAACCCTTGTTGAAGTGCTAGGATTTTCAACAACTCTTGTAGAAGTGTTAGAAGTTTTGTTGGAAAGCTCATTCAATACCATTATGCTTCTTGGTTTATGTTCACTAACACGGTCTTCCTCCAAGAAAGTAGCATTTGTCGATATAAATACTTTTTTATCTTTTGGATCATAAAAAAGACCACCTCTCGGTTTTTTTGAGTAGCCTACAAATAGGCATAACTTCAAACGTGGTTATAATTTATTTGGGTTAGCCACTAGCAAGTAGGCCGAACATCCCTAAATTTCAAGATGTCATAAACTACTTTTATGACCTCTCCATAGCTCAAAATGCGCTTCAGAAACACTTTTTTTATGGAACTTGGTTCAATAGATAGGTTGTATTCTCCTCTGTATAACCCCATAACGAGTTAGGTAGAGAAGCATAACTCATCATCGTCTGAACCATATCTAATAGGGTTTTGTTTCTTCTTTCTGATACACCATTTTGTTGAGTTGTACTAGGTGCTGAAAGTTGAGGTTTGATTCTATGTTCTATCAAATGGTTCTGGAATGTCATATCCATATTGATAACAACCCTTTCCATTGTCATTTGATTCCCAAAAAGAGCCACGAATCAAAAGAAAATTTACAAATACACCGAACTACTCTATTACTAAAAAATGTAGCAACAGTGATAAGTGCGGGGTTGAACCACAAAGAGGCCAAGAACTAAATCTCTCTTAAGCGGAATTTGACAATGAAAGCAGGAAAAGCAGGGTTTTGGTTTTTGGACAAATTGAAAACATGCAAGAAATTAAAATGCAAAGGGTAAATATAATTTAGGAATGAGGTTCATCTAATTTCAAAAGCAAGAGGGAGAATTTTAACAATTTCTATCATGGACCTCGATAATTAAACATGCGTTCGATTCTATGCATGCACAACTACCAAGTTGATGTGATTTAACTAGTCTTTACAAAGGCCAACAACTAATTAAATAAAAATCAATCAGGTTTCCTAATTGTCAATTAAGGTAAAAAAAAGCCAATACCCTAATTAAACTATATGCTCTTAATTCTATTGGGTTCTTAGTGATCATATAAAAGTAAAAGTCATATGCATGAAGAATGAGAATTCGATTGTGTGATTAACTGACTGGATAACCTTTTTCAATCAACCGACATATTCTTCGAATCTAGATTAAACGTGCATTACCAACACTCAAGTCCAGCCTATAAATCTAAGCATTCACATTCAATCTTTTGCTATAGGAGTGAATTTAGGCACAGAAGAACACAAAGAACATGCAGGCTTGAAATCAACTAGTTAAGACATGTGATTATGATAAATTCGTCAATCCACACATAAATGAAAATCTAAATTATAACAAGATTCAAAGAAAGCACGAAATTGAAGAACGTAAAATGCAATCAAATAAATCTCAAGAAAATTACATCGAACCTCTTACTCTAAAAAATTAGATGGATTTACTTCTTAATCCATAGACAAATAAAGAACGGTCATCCAATCCATCGATTACAACCCAAAATAAAACATAAAACTAACCTATTGATACTAAAAATACAAAGGGGAAAGAAGAAACTAGGTCTCTCCTCGACCTCCATGAATTTCAGCCTTCTTTTGACCTAAAAACCGAAAAGAGTATAGATAGAATTAGTCATAGCATTGCAACATTAGGGAGAGCATTACAATGCTCTCATCAATTCAGCCCTCAAGTATTAGGCATGCGTTGCAACAGTGTTGTGACTCTCCCTTGCGACATGCGTGCTGGTTATGCTTCCAGTTGCAAGTGACTCCAGCCAGTCTTTCGCCTTGTCCTGCACAGAAAAAGGAAACAATCTCAGTCTAATGGCATTAGAAGAGACTCCATTTATTTTTATCGTCCCACTAATTTGTAGGAAAGAGCGGATATGCTTATGTGGATCTTCATGTGGAGTTCCTCTGAAGGCGAGGTCCGTGCCATCTGAATGAGATCAGGTTTTAGCTCAAAATTATTGGCATTGATTGGGGCATCAGCAATGCCTGTCTAAGTTGTAGGAACAGCTGGTTGAAAATAGTCTCTAATGGTTGTCACAACTCCCTCTAGATCTCCCATGATGTCGAAATCAACTCTCTTGTTCCTTCTTGCCTTTTTCAGAGTCCATTCAACTTCAGGATCACATGGAACAAGTTTAGCCTGTTAACTTCTTCGCATACAAGGATTCTCCAACCACTACAAAAAAACAAAACAACAAAAAGAAACAAAAACGCCCAAATTAAGCTCAACTCAATCTTAGTAATATTAAGTTTGGGAAAAAATTTTCTTACCAGTTCCCAGCAACGACGCCAAAAACTTGATGTGGTGCATAAGCGTACGCAATCAAAGTAATAAATCTCAAATAAGGTATCATCCTCAAGGACTGACGTGATAAAAATTTTCCTAAACTTAGCTATCACAATTCTTTGTCAATTTTATTCAAGCAACCAAAAAGATTAATTTTATCTATAACTATGACTAACGAAAACTCAATCACACACAAGAACAAATCTAGAGCAAAATGATTCTAGGGTGTTGTTCATTTAGGGAATACTGTATGACATGCAATTGATTAAAATTGATAGATTGAGGCTAGAAGTTCTAAAATCAGGAAATCCTCTCTCGCTAGAAGTTCTAAAATCAGGAAATCCTCTCTCGAACTCAAACCCTCCTAATAACTACCCATCGAGCCAAATCTCTTTTATCGCTTGAATAGTTAAAACATTAAGATCCTTCAATCACACCCCTTATTATTCTAAATTCATTCTCATGCAATTTTGAATAACGATATAAATTATTGAGTCCAAGGAATTAAACTCTCTCTCGAGTCATCTAATTAACTTAGGTTCATTCAATTAATGGTCTGTTAATCAAAAGCATTAAAAACAAATAATTTAGAAATCTGTTCAAAATCAATCAACTGTAAATTCAATATTCAAAGTAACATCTCCTAAAATCCACAAACACCCTAGAATAAAAGAAGTTAGCCACACATGATTTCGATAACAATATTCCACAAATAATCAATAATTAAAGCAAAAAGTAAATTAAACGTAGAAGAACGATCTCCCTTCAATAGGTATGAATCCCAATCACAATCTCCTTGACTCTAGCCACGAATCTCGTGTTATTCTTCCACAAAACAGCACAATCACGATCAATCTTCCCATCACGATCAGCCTAGAGATGATCTCAGGTCAACTTTCAATTGAAATCTTGAGTCTTCCACAAAAAACGACCAGAACTGCTCTATTTTGGCTCTTATATGGACTAAAATTGCTCAAAGTCAGCTCTGCCTCTCCTACCCTCTTTAACCTAGTGGCGCAACGTTCTATCTATAATATGCTTGCAGCGTTACAACGTTAGCATCATGTCAGCCGCACATATAGTTCGTAATGTTGCAATGCTGCAAGCAGCGTTGTGACACTGTTGTGTTTCCAGTTGGTCTCGGGTCTATAGTGTCAAGAAGCAGCTTTGCAATGCTTGGCCAACGCTGGCTCCTCTGAGTTGCTTTCCAAATTTGCTTCTTTTCTTGTTCTTGGGTCCTTGATTTCTTCGTAATTCCATAGTCAACCCGTAATTTCTCAAAATTGGAGTTTTGCCCTGGTTTTTTTTTTTTTTTTTTTTTATCATTTTCACATAAACTACTCCTGATGCTTGGCTTCCTGAAATAACTCAATAAATCATATCAAACCAAACAAAAACTAGCAATAGTAGCTTTAAATTTGAATGTAATAAAAGCACTTTTTAAATGCTTTTCACGTGTGCACGCAGACGCTTGGCGTTCTGTTAGTCATCGCAGTGTTGCAACGCTAAAGGTAGCATTGTGACGTTACCCTGCATCCTTAGCTTCTGCCATTTAGCATTGTACAGGCATTGGAGCTATGCATGCATGAGTGTTACGATGCTCTAACAGGGGTAGTTTGGTCATTTCTACTCCTTTAAAGCCCGAATGCTCAAATTACTTACAAATTTCTTTAAGTTAACTTCGTTTCTCACCAAATGGTTACTTCTACCTTTTGGTTGTTCGATACCTACAAAATAAGACGACTAACACATAAAATCCATTAGCGAGCCTAAATTAAGCAATGAATTATAACTCTTTTTTTAAAGCTATCTAACACCACCAACTGAATTCTTGCTCATCCCAAGTAAGGTAGAAACACGAATTCAAACAAAAATTTATTAAAAAATATCATGCTTGATCAAGTTGCAAAAGTTGTTACGCTAGTCTCAACAATCAAATAGGATGAAATCTGCAATCAACAATGAAATTCGATTACAATCAATCAAGGACGCACATTTTTAAGAATATTTCTAAATCTATTCATGCATGATTGAGCCTAGAGCCTTGCTAGTTAAACTTGCACGACTCGAAAAGGTTTTGTAAGATCCTCAATCTATTTTCCCCTATTCTGGCTCGATTATCAACTTCGGACATACCAAACTTGTAAAAAAAGAGAGTAACACTAAGACAAGGGTGCCTAAACTCACGTATATAGAACATAGAAGTAATTTATTTTACCTAAAGGGCTAGCTTTCACACTCAATCATCGGGAACCTAACCACTCTTTTCTCGTGGGGCCCTAACTAATTATGACAAACATAGCTCTTTTCACCTCTATCCATGCACACACACACACACACTTTTTTTTTTGCAGGCAAGCTAGCAATTGCTTCATTTTTCTTCTTTTTTTTTATGAATTTTTTAAGTAACTAATTTTCTTTTCTTCCCTTTTTTTATTACTCACACTAAGCCTTATTTTATCCACTTTATCTAGATTTGCTCTAAAACAAGGGAGGTTACTCCTAAGTCAAAAGTGGACCTTTCAAGGTGACAATAGAAATATAAATCGGATAACCCAATTTTAAGCATGCAAGACTTTAATTTGCAAGAACAATGACTTAAAGATGCATGAGAGATAAGAAAAATTCTAAAAATGGGCTAAAAATCATGACCCCAAGCTAAAATTAAGCAAGTAAAGTTAAAATATACTACCCAACAAGAACAATGACTTTTATTCGAGCACATCGCTCAAGGACCCCAAGCTAAAATATACTACCCAACGAGTACCCCACCCCTAACTTAAAATGATACATTGTCCCCCATGTATCCCAAGTAAAGTTCAAATGTAAAAAGGAACAAGGGAATAGAAAACCTCCAAGGGAACAGAAAACCTCCCTTGATAGTGTTATCGAACACTGGGCGGTGGTTGGGCTTAATTCTCTTCAATTTTGGAGTCATCATCGAGGTAAGCACATAGAACGGAAATATCACCTGATCAGGGAGATTGTGCGTCGTAGTGATGTGATAGTCGAGCAGATCGCATCGGAGCATAACGTTGCTGATCCCTTTACAAAGGCCCTCACGACTAACGTGTTTAAGGGTCACCTGGAGAGTCTGGGTCTGCGGAACATGCGGCTTCTTGTCTAGGGCAAGTGGGAGATGATACTGGGGTATGCCCTAGTTTATTGTATATTGTACATTTTTATATTGTATTGTACATTAGTCTCCCGAGTCATTAGGTCAAGTAGGAGATAGTTGGGATTGGTGTCCTAATTCTCCCGGAGTCTCGTTGTTTTGTAAAGATACACATTGTTCAAAGAATAAAATAAGTGTTATTTAATTCTGGCATTTACTCATATCCAATAAACAAAGCTCCTTGGTTATCTTATGTGAACTTAAGCATGTATATGTGATATACAAGTGGATCACGCCTTAAGTGATAACCTAAATCGATCTGTAGTATAAGGATTAAGGTGGGATACCTGATCATGGTGACACTAAGGATACAACCCACTTTGTAGAGGTTTTCAAGTGTTGTAAACTACTATAGATGGTTGATCCTGACCATTTATATGGAGACGTGGAGTGAGGGTGTCCTATACAAAGAGTTTGTATAAGACCTGGACTACGAGATGACTAGACTCTATATATAATGTTGTTGATACTATAGACTTACATCTCACCTAAACGACCATAGGTGACACGACCTCAATCCTGAATGTTTTGGAAACTTCTGCCTTTAAAGGCGGTCCTTTGATTAGTATGGGTGAGAGTGGCCAGATTGTTAACTCAACATGCCTACCTTTTTGGGGACTTATCTGATCTGGGAGCTGGAACTCAATCCACAAGATGGAATTCACTCTTTTCTCGAAGCAAGGATAAGTAGAGAGATTACTCCCTTAAGGGCTGATTCCGGGGCTTGAACATAGTGTCCACAACTTCTCTTTGGAAGAGAAGACTTTTTCATAGTAGGACTATGACTTATGTTCATTAGAGGGATCAGTGGTACATAAGGAGACAGATGTAACTACATGGGTATAACGGTTATTGGCCCAACTGTACTTACGAGCGATCTATGAAGGGTTGGCACACTGTTGATTGGTTAAGATGGACACATAATATATCTGTAATGAGGAGAGTTTAGCTGTCGATCTTTAGTGGAGTGCCTGGCAATTAATGGACGGTGGATCCCCCGACTAAAGAGTTTAGTCAGTTATTCACGTATAGTTGGAGCTTCGGATCTACAGGTCCATGAGGTCCCCTTGGTAGCTTGGATCCTGTTGAGATTCAGTTCTTGGTGTTGATTTGAAATGTTCAAATTGACAAGAGGTATTTTGATTATATATGATACATCTAGTGGAGGATTGATGTAAATGAGATTTACATTAGGTATTATGGAATAGAAAAAGAACTATGGTTTATATGTTTCATGAGATGAAATATTAAAACTATAGGTTATAAATATAGTATGATAAGTTGGTTATCATTTATGTTTATAATAATATTAATTATTAGATAATTAATATTTTTTCTTTTAAATAACCAAAGTAGTGGGTGGTTATTGGATCATGGTAACCGTGAGTTTAAAAGGAAAGTGGTTTCCTATTTTGAAAAGATTTTTTTTAAAAAAAAGTTTGGAAAAGATTTTGAGTTTTCTCTCCGGCGAAAAAGAAACTCACGAAGTCGACAAGTAAATATAGATTTACTAAACGACGGTTGGGCGAGCTAAACGATCGTGCAGGTTCGAGCTAAATGATCGTGCAGTGTTTATTAAACGATCGCATAGCTTTGCTAAACGATCGCTGGCCTAAGGTAAACGATCGTGTCGAGTCTGTACGCGATAGACCGAGCTAAACGATCGCATAGCTTTTGCTAGACGATCGTATAGCTTTATCTAAATGATTGGGCATCGACCTATACGATAGGTCTCAGCCATCTCCCACTTGCCCAGTCATGTACACGATCTGTGTTTCCTCCGTTCGTCTGCCTCATACCAAGTCTGGACAAAACCCACCCTCTGGATTCTCACATCGAGAATACCAAGATCGCCTTGTTGGTGGTGTCAGACACAACTTGATATCGTCGAGGTTTTTTGGAGGCCGTTCGTGGTGTTGTGGAGGCCATTTGCTGTTGCGGAGGAGTTCGTGTTGCAGAGGAGATTGTGACCGAGGAAATCGTTGAGGATGAGCGCGAAGAGTTCGTGTTGTGTTCGTGCGGTGTTGCGATTATGTAGGTCGAGCGCTCGTGGTTGTTGTTGTTCGATCAGAGTGAACATCGGAGCGTGGAGACGCTTCTGCCTATGTGTGTAGAGTTTTACTCTCTGTTCCTTTGTATTTTACATGCTGTAATTTCTGTATGAAATGCATAACCGTTTGTTTGAAGTCGACTGTAAATGATTTGTTGATCCATGATTATAATTTAGAATAGTCTTGGTCCACTGCTCATGGAAATCTAGATTCCGATTTCCTTCAGAATAAGGTTACAATTGAATACATGAAGTGAAAGAAGTAAAAAGAGACCTGGAGAGATTACATAATGACGAAGAGAGATATTAGAGAGCTCAGACTAGAGAAGACTTGCTTCTTTGGGAAAAGCGTAACACCAAAAGTTTCCATCAAATAGTCTCGTTTCGAAAGAAAAAGAATGCAATCAAAGGTTTGTTGCATGACAAAAGAGATTGGGTGGAGAGAGAGGATAACATTAGGCCCTTGGCTACAAGCTATATTTTAAGATCTTGTTCTCTACATCTAATCCTAGGAGAGATGATATTGGAAAGATCATATATTGTATCTCCAAACGGGTGTTAGATGCTCAAAATAGGGATCTAACTAGAGAGTTTACTCTCTCTAAGGTGGAAAGAACTCTTAAAGACATGAATTCTACAAAAGCACCGGGGCCTAATGGGGTGTAAGTCAATTTGTACCAAAAGTACTGGGACATTGTGAGTGAGGACACTGTGGCAATTTTTTTTAATGTTCTAAATGGTTATCGAGACACTAGAGAAATAAGGAAATAACTCACACATTTATTTCTCTCATCCTCAAAACACATTCTCCTAGGAAGATGTATACTTTTAGACTTATTAGCCTATGTAATGCAATTTATGAGCTAGTATCAAAGACTTTAGCTAATAAATTGAAATGAATTCTTAAGGATATTATTCATCATTCACAATCAACATTTTTTTCCTAGTCGACTTATCTCAGATAACGCTCTGATATTAGTGCTTTTGTTAGATCAATAATAGAAGGAAAGTGAAACTGGGTTGGGTGGCTTTAAAGTAAGATATTAGTAAAGCTTGTGACAAAGTTGAATAAGTCTACTTCAGGAAGGTGATGCACACATTGGGTTTTGATTGTTGGTAGATTAATCTGGTTGTGAGTTGCATGGAATTTGTAAGTTTATCAGTCCTTGTCAATGGTTCCCCCATGGAGTTCTTCACGCCTTCGAGAGCCCTTCGCCAAGGCGACCCACTCTCTCCTTACTTGTTTCTACTATGTACAGTGAAGGATTGTATCAACAGTAGCGGAAGCACAAGGATCATCTAAGCACTCAAATTCACTAATTTTGGCATAATATAAAGCATGCTTTTGTAGAAACAAATGAGTTTCAAGACATACATCTTGTAGAACTTTTTCAAAGCTCATTCACCAGCTGCTATCTTCTCCAAATCTTGTTGTAGACCACCTCAAGATATTCTCCACTATTATCTTGGTGCTCTAGATTAAGTTATAGGACTCAAAACAAGCTTGAATCAAGGGTAGAAGGAGAAATGCTCACTGCAGAAAATCAGCTGAAGAACTCTTTCTTCAAATAAAATTTTCTCTCAAAATCTCTATATATTGCATGCCCAACTTTCACTTCAATCTCTTCATTATATTGGAGATCAACATGCAAAGAAAAGAGTTACATGAATTGCAGCTCATGCTTGGGGAAGACAAGGCAAAGATAATGCCATTTGAGTGAGCTATTTGGTGATGGATAATGGAAAAACCTCTTTTTCCATTTTATGTGTTTTGTTTTTTTATTTTATCATAAAATCAAAAATTTGATTTAAAAAATCTATTTTATTTTTAAAATGAAAAAATTAATTAATTTCATAAATTAATTATTAAATAAAACTTAATTAATTTAATATCAAATATTAAATTAATTTTAACACATATCCATCTTTATATATTTAAATCATATTTAAATATATAAATTCTCCTATTCCATTTAATTCTAAAATTAAACATATAATTATATCTCATATAATTACTAATTCCCTTAATTCTAATTTGAACGTTTCAAATTAACTTATCACGCTATTCTAGAGCTAGTTCGTTATGAGCTAATAGGGGGATCTCGCGAACCTATAGATCATGGGCTCCAACGATTCGAGATTAATTGGCTAAACTCATTAGACCAAATTAATCCCCATTCGTTAACTAATAGGTCACTCCACTAAAGCTCATAGTTGCACTTCTCTCACTATAGATATATTATGTCCACATGATTTAACCATAATCAGCAAGTCAACCTTTCACAGGTTGTTGTAATAACGACTGGCTCAAATATCTATTTTACCCCCGAGATTACGTCTTATTCCTCAAATCCCTACTGATCCTCTAATGAACAACTGATTTGTGATCCAATCACTAAACCAAACTCTTTCAGCCCAGTGAGAGAGTGGAGCCCCTTGTTCAACACCTAGATTCAGTACTTGAAAGAACAACCTTTCTCCTATCCCTAAATCGGATAGGCGTGAACTCTGTCTTACACTCTATGTCCCTAGCTATATATCCGGTCTTACCCCTGAAATAGGAGTCTTATTGAGCCGACCCTGTTGAGCCAACCCTCAACTATTAAAATCTAAGGGCAATCCCAAATAAACAGGAGTTCATAGTTAGCTCAGGATTAAGACCGAGTTACCTAGGTCATCTAGGTGAAATAGTCAGTCTTAAACAGTAAACAACGTTATAAAGTAATAGTGACTTATTTCTTGGTCCTGATTTTATGCAAACTCATTGTATAGGACGCCCCACTCCTCATGTCATAACATGTATGAATTAGGATCACATCGTATGTAACACTTTACAATTTTATGTAACAATTAGAAAGTAGGCCGCATCCAATGGTGTTCCCAGAATAAGGTACCTAACCTCATTCATGTACGATAGATCATTTTGACTATTTACTCGAACCCGATCCACTCTTATGTCTCCACATAAAGTTCAAGTACTCATACAATAGTCATGGGTCTTAGTTTATTGAATTTAGACTTTCATACAATTTATGAAATCAATAACAAGTATATTGATTATAGAAGATGTTTATTATTTTACAAACTGCGAGTTTTTAGGACATAAAACCTACTCCCACTTGGAATCAAACTCTAGTGGATTAATAATAACAAATGTATACAATGTTGAGTTTACATGAAGAGAATAAAATGTAAAAATACAATAAACTAGGGCATTACAATGCCCACAAATTCTCCCACTTGCCCTAGTGATACAAAACTCATAGACCTAGTCCTACTAAGTGACCCTCGAACAGTTTAACCGAGAGGGCCTTCGTAAATGGATCAGCTAAGTTGTCTTGGAAAGCAATCTGAGTGACAATGACGTCTCCTCTGTGTACAATCTCTTGATGAGATGGTACTTCCATTCGATATGCTTTCCCCTTTTATGGCTTCATGGTTCCTTTGAATTTGCAACTGCTCCATTATTGTCACAATAGAGAGTGACAGGCAGGTGCATATTAGGAACTACTTCCAGATCTGTCAATAACTTTCTGAGCCATACTGCTTCTTTTGCTGCTTTGCTTGTAGCTACATACTCAGCTTCCATTGTGGATTCCCCAATACAACTCTGTTTGATGCTTCTGCACACAATTGCCCCTGCATTAAGAGTGAATACTGACCTCGAAGTTGATTTTCTTGAACCAATATCGGTCTGAAAGTGAGAATCAGTGTATCCACTAAGGATCAAATCCTTAGGACCATACACGAGCATATAATCTCTCGTTCTTCGAAGATACTTAAGAATATTTTTAACAGCAGTCCAATGGTCATGACTAGGATTAGACTAAAATCTGTTGACAATTCCTACGGCATAGCATATATCAGGACGAGTACACAACATTGCATACATCAAACTCCCAACTCCAGATACATATGGAATTCGATTCATCTTCTCAACTTCTTGAGGTGTCTTAGAACTCTATTCCTTCGACAAGTGTATTCCATGCCTGAAAGGTAAAAATCCTTTCTTGGAATTTTACATTTTATACCTAGACAACATCTTATCTATATAAGATGCTTGGGATAATGTCAATGTTCTGTTCTTGCGATTTCGAACTATTTGGATTCCAAGAACATACTGTGTTTCTCCAAAATCTTTCATTTGAAATTGTGAAGCCAGCCAACTCTTAACGTCAGCTAGATATTCTACCTCATTCTCAATTAGTAGAATATCATCAACATACAACACTAGAAAAGCAACAGTTTTGCTGATGATCTTCTTGTATACACAGGGTTCGTCAACATTTTGTTCAAAATCATAAGATTTGATCGCAGCATAAAATCTCATATTCCAGGATCTAGAAGCTTGTTTTAATCTATAAATGGATCGATTTAGCTTGCAAACTTTTTGCTCTTGACCCTGCTGTATAAACCCTTCTGGTTGAGACATATAGATACTCTTTTCAAGATACCCATTCAGAAAAACTGTCTTGACATCCATTTTCCATATTTCATAATCATAAAATGTGACTATGGACAAGAGTATTCTAATAGACTTTATCATGGCAACTGGAGAGAAGGTTTCTTCAAAATCTAACCCCTCTTTTTGGGTAAACCCTTTTGCCACAAGTCTAGCTTTGTAGGTTTGTACCTTACCAACTTGGTCTCGTTTTCTCTTGTAGATCCATTTGCAAATGATGGGTTTTACTCCTTCAGGTTGATCTACAAGATCCCAGACGGAATTGAAATACATAGATTCCATTTCAAGGTCCATGGCTTTAATCCATTGGTTTTTGTCCACATCGTTCATTGCTTGATTAAAAGAAAATGGATCTCTAAACCATCATCTGGTATGATGACTTGAGTTTCAGTTAAACCCATGTATCGGTTAAGTTATTGCACAACCCTCCCACTACGACGAGGCATTCTCAACTCTTGAGAAGGATGTGAAGTATCAGTTTCATTAATACCTCTTGTTAATGGACCTACTCGATCAACAACTCTTGTTGATACATTTGTCGTTTCTCTGAACATTTCTTCTATTACTAGCTTACTGTGAGGTTGATGGTTCTTTATATAATCTTCCACAAGGAAAATTGCATTTGTCGACACAAATACCTTATCTTCCTGAGGATCATAAAAGAGACCACCTTTTGTTTCTTTTGGGTAGCCTACAAATAGGCATATTTTTTAATGGTGTTCTAATTTTTTTAGGATTTTGCACTAACACATGTGCCAGACAACCCCAAATTCTAAAGTGATATAAATTTCCTTTATGTCCTCTCCAGAGCTCGTAAGGTGTTTCAAAAACACTTTTTGAGGGAACCATGTTCAAAATATACCCCGCAGTCCCAACTGTGTGTCCCAAAAAGAATTTGGTAACTGAGCGTAACTCTTCATGGAACGAACCATGTCCAACAAGATTCTGTTTCTTCTCTTTGCCACACCGTTCTACTGAGGTGTGTTGGGGCTGTAAGTTGAGACTGAATTCCATGTTATATCAAATAGTTTTGGAATTCTATGTCCATATACTCACCACCTTGATCCGATCGAAGTGTTTTAATCTTTTTACCTAATTGGTTCTCAACCTCAGCCAATACTCTTTGAACTTTTCAAAAGTTTCAGACTTTTGGTGCAATAGGTAAACATGCCCATACCTACAATAATCATCTATAAAACTGATGAAAAATTCATACCCTCATCATGTTCTAACATTTAGAGGCCCACAAAGGTCTGAGTGAATCAGCTCTAGGGGTTCTTTGGCTCTAAGACCTTTTCCAGAAAAAGATCTTTTTGTCATTTTACCCTCGAGACAGGACTCACAAGGTGGTAATGAACTGTCTTTCAACTTGTTTAAAAGACCGTTCTTAACCAATCTCTAAATCCTGTTGAGATTTATATGACCCAGTCTCAAGTGCCAAAGATAGGCATTTGGAGAAATCTTCCTCTTCTTATGAGCCCCAATAGTTTTAAACATCTCTATGTTCAAGACAGCTTTGACCTCAATTGGTTTTAACATGTACAAGTTATTTTCTAATTTTGTAAAGCAAATCTGTTTATTTCCCATATTGATGAACACTTCACCATTTTCGGAATAATCTTTATAATTTTGTTCTAGTAAACAAGTGACAAATATTAGATTCCTTTTCATAGAAGGAATATAATATACATTTTTCAAATAAATGTACTTATCTCCTATAAATAACTTCATATCTCCCACTACTTTGGCTAAAACAATCTCCCTGGTCCCTACCTTAAAAATTGTTTCACCTTCTGTCAACTGTCTCCAGGAACTTGTTTCCTGTGAGATATTACATACATGATAAGCGGCACCTGAATCAATTATCTAGATTTTATCGTTTTCCACTAAACATACTTCGATAACAAGTAAATCGTATTTATATTGTTGTTCGAATTCAACATTCTCATCTACATAATTCATAATTTTAGATGAGTTGGGAGATAGAGGACAATCCTCTATTAAAACTTTATTGGTGTAATAAACCGCTAGTAATTTGTTTGTTGATTTGATTTTACTGTTATGTACATCGGGCGCGAGTATTATAGAAGAATTCGACATGCTGATTCAAACAAATTCTAATTAGCAAATTGTAACTAAATCCAAAATCAAGTTTTAGCAAAAAGTAATAATGCACCCATAACTATTATTTATTTGCAACAATATTTTAGTGAGTCAGAATATATGCTACCAAGGGGCAGTCATATACTCCTTCGTTAAAACAAAAATTTTTGACCAAACACTATCTCTGGAATAACTCGTATTCCTATAGTCATTTAATTATTGTTTTCGGTCAAGATCTTTACTAACAACTTAGTAATTGAGTAAGTGTGACTCGCCATTTTTAGATCTTATAGGACGGTATGAATTTACCTCCAAAGTAGAAGACAACATCCAAGATTGAACTATAAGACCCTATTCATTTTTTTGAAGCATGTGTTGTTCCGAATCCTATGTTACAACTCTTCGAGGGGATAGCCGTCGCTAAACGACTAGTAAAGGGCCGCCTAAAGCAAACCAGCAGGCGCAACATAGGAATCTCACGGTTCAGGCTAATGGAGGAGACCATAGGATATATTGACACATATCCTTCACCCACTTACTATGAACTACTTCCTCCATTTATCTTGATATTGACTCATACAAAACACTCTCCAAAGGGAGGTCACTCCCAGGGTGACACGAAGCATCATATGAATCTCATGGTGTAAACTATGTGGAGACGTGGTAGTTGAAATCTATTTATCGTATAATAGATTTATATTTAAACAACTTTCTCTTATTCACTGAAATCTAGATTTAAGCTAAAAAATACTTTCCGAATGGAGGTCACTTCCAGGGTGACATGAAGTACCGTTTAAATCTGGATTGTGAACTCTTAGAGACATGAGAGCTAAAGATAATGTATCAATCTCCCACTAAAGTTTTATAATAACTCTATCATATAGAAGTTATTAAACCACCACTGAAGTGTTTTATTTGGGTAGATTTATACTTAGGTTCTTTTCGGCTAATAAAACAACCCTAAGTCTATGTGGTTTATCCAAGTATAACTCTTATAAATGGATTTTAACCTACGATGTCTAGGTGATAAACCATTTTATTACCTCACATCACTCACGTATGCTCATAAAACCGGTTACCAACGCTCAATTATTCGGCCATAATCCCCAGGTAGGAGGTGTTTCGTAAACCGTCAACTTAAGTACCCATAATCTTAGATAGGATTATATACCAGTTGAGTTTGCAACCTAGGTTTTATAAGTTTTAACAATTAAAATAGGTGGTCAACCTACGTGAGCATGCAACTGTTGTTTATGGATTTTAAATGTCTAACCCAATTTTATAGCAACTTATAAAACTTTAAACATGCTATTCATCCATAACATACATAAGGCATTCAACATTTAATATAACATTTATATTAAATACAAGAAATCTTAACATGCATACTATATATTATACAATTATAACATACTTTCAATGCATGTAACATACTTCCTATGGTGGGATTTTAAATCTAAATGGCATACTATATGCACATACAAGATTTATTTAATTATAACATACATAAAATGCATAAATAATTAAACACGGACTGATATGGTTTTAGTTTTGGCAAAAACAAGAAAACAGAAGCCTAACTATTACAAATCAGCTTAAAAAACGTCTTTGAATCGCTCGAACCGCTCCAAACTGAACCCAAGCATCTTGAACTAGACTGGATGAGTATGAACCGGACCATCAAAGTCTGAACCGGAGCCGCCAAAACATTTTAAGGCTGAATCGGATTGGACCTTGAGAAAACTGGTCAAATCGGCTACTCTCGGTCCAACTCCAAATCTTGCAAAGGCCAATCGTATAGCGCTGAAGATTATCGTCTTGCTCCATCGCCTTGTGTTGTGGAAGTACTACACGATCGCTTAGTGTCTGCTGAAACTGAACGATCGTTTAGCTCTATCGTATAGAACTACACGATCGCTCAACTCCATCGCTTAGCTATCGCTTAGATATCATATAACTATCGCATAACTATCGCTTAGTTCTATCGTATAGAACCAAACGATCGTTTAACACCATCGTCTAGCGCTTGATGTCATCGATCGCTTAGCTCCATCGTATAGAACATCATCGCGTTGTTCAGCAATGTAGGTAAGCGATTGTTTAGTTCCATCGCATAGAAACTTCAACACATCGCTTATCATTTCGTCCACACTATCGCTTAGCTCCGCTTCTAGATGATCGCTCCGCACTATCACATAGCACTTTATCGCATCGCTTAGTGTGCATCATTGTTAAACGATTGCATAGTACCATCGTATAGTAAATTCAACATATCGTTTAGTTTTTAAGCCAAAGCTAAACGATCGCTTAGTGCTATCATATAGCAAATTGAACGTATCATTTAGCTCCTGCAGGTACACGATCGTCTAGCATTCAACATCACGACCAACGCCCATTGCTATACGATCATCTAGATTTTCTTCACATTGTGTAGCGTCAAGAGCTAGACAATTGTTTAGCAACTGGAACCTTAACAACGATTGTGAGCAGAAGCTGAAAAACTGGAAAAACAACTCGACCTCCTTCACTTATTTCTTTAATTACATATTAATTTCGACTCTAATGGCTCCAAATAAATTACAGACTCTTACTAACACATAAAAACTCATCAAACAAGAGCCAATTACAAATTTAAATGAGAAATTAAAGAGAATTAAATATCGAAAACTAAGAAAACCATATCAGTGCACTAGTTTTATATTTCTCATATAAAACACCCACCAAATAAAAATTAAACCAAATTGAATGCATATTTGATGCTCTGATACCAATTGAAGGATTGTATCAACAGTAGTAGAAGTACAAGGATCATCTAAGCACTCAAATTCAGAAACAAGTGAGTTTCAAGACATACCTCTTGTAGAATTTCTTCAAAGCTCCTTCACAGCTGCTATCTTCTCCAAATCTTGTTGTAGACCACCTCAAGATCTTTCTCACTATTCTCTTAGTACTCTAGATTGAGTTGTGGGACTCAAAACAAGCTTGAATCAAGGGTAGAAGGAGAAATGCTCACTGCAGAAAATCAGCTGAAGAACTCTTTCTTCAAATAAAATTTTCTCTCAAAATCTCTATATATTGCATGCCCAACTTTCACTTCAATCTCTTCATTATATTGGAGATCAACATGCAAAGAGAAGAGTTGCATGAGTTGCAGCTCATGTTTGGGGAAGACAAGGCAAAGATAATGCCATTTGAGTGAGCTATTTGGTGATGGATAATGGAAAAACCTCTTTTTCCATTTTATGTGTTTTTTTTGTTTTATTTTATTTATTTTTTCAATTTTATCATAAAATCAAAAATTTGATTTTAAAAATGAAAAAATTAATTAATTTCATAAATTAATTATTAAATAAAACTTAATTAATTTAATATCAAATATTAAAATTAATTTTAGCATATATCCATCTTTATATATTTAAATCATATTTAAATATATAAGTTCTCCTATTCCATTTAATTCTAAAATTAAACATATAATTATATCTCATGTAATTACTAATTCCCTTAATTCTAATTTGAACGTTTCAAATTAACTTATCACGCTATTCTAGAGCTGGTCCATTATGAGCTAGTAGGGGGACCTCATGGACCTACAGATCATGGGCTCTACCGATCCGAGATTAATTGGCTAAACTCAGTAGATCAAATTAATCCCCATTTGTTAACTAATGAGTCACTCCACTAAAGCCCATAGTTGCACTTCTCTCACTGTAGATATATTATGTCCACATGATTTAACCATAATCAGCAAGTCGACCCTTCACAGGCTATTCGTAATAACGCCTGGGTCAAATATCTGTTTTACCCCCGAGATTACGTCTTATTCCTCAAGACCCTACTGATCCTCTAATGAACAACTGATTTATGATCCAATCACTAAACCAAACTCTCTCAGCCCAGTGAGAAGGAGGGGCCCCTTGTTCAAGACCTAGATTCAATACTTAAGAGAACAACCTTTCTCCTATCCCTAAATTGGATAGGCGTGAACTCCGTCTTGTACCTCATGTCTCCAGCTATCTATCCCGTCTTACCCTTGAAATGAGAGTCTTATTGAGCCGATGTTGTTAAGCCAACCCTCAACTATGCAAATCTAAGGGAAATCCTGAATAAACAGGAGTTCATAATTAGCTCAGGATTAAGATCGAGTTACCTTGGTCATCTAGGTGAAATAGTCAGTTTTAAACAGTAAACAACATTATAAAGTAAGAGTGACTTATTTCTTGGTCCTAATCTTATACAAACTGAATGCATAGGATGCCCCCACTCCTCATATCATACAAATTAGGATCACATCGTATGTAGCACTTTACAACTCTTTGTAACAACTACAAAGTAGGCAGCATCCAATGGTGTTACTAGAATAAGGTACCCAACCTCATTCATGTACCATAGATCATTTTGACTATTTACTCGAACCCGATCCACTCTTATGTCTCCACATAAAGTTCAAGTATTCATACAATAGTCATGGGTCTTAGTTTATTGGATTTAGGCTTTCATACAATTTATGAAATCAATAACAAGTATATTGATTATAGAAGATGTTTATTATTTTACAAACTGCGAGTTTTTAGGACATAAAACCCAACATGCGGGAGGTCTTTCAGCTCAAATAATTAGGGTAGAGCCTTATCTAACTTATTTGGTCTAAAACTTCCTTATCTAACTTGTCTGGTCTGAAACTTTCTTATTTCTACCATTTCTCATCTTTTCTTTCCTGGTGATAGCATATTTTCTTAAAGGACTCTGAGCGAGACTACCATATGGTGATGGAGATCTTGAGGGATTACGAGGATGCATTTGGACAGGACATTAACAGGAATAAGTCGATGTTTATCATGAGCAAGAATGTTTCTTTAAAGAAGCGGAAGGAGGCGCAGTAGTGGCTGAGGGTGTGTGCAGTGTTTTATTTTGGCCTTTATTTGGGGCTTCCAGCCCAAAGTTATTTTAATACAAGTCATGTGTTTAGGGAAGTTAAGGAGCGTGTTTGGAAAGTTGTTCAAAGTTGGAAGGAGAAGTTCTTTTCGGCTTGAGGTAGTAGTTCAAGCTATCTTGTGCTATACTATGAGTTATTTTTTATGGAAAAATAGGCATGTGCAGCGGAATTGAGGATCAATTTTACTCTAATTGCACAAAAATAACGTACAACCCTAAATTAATTAATTAGGATTTTTTAAAATATTACCTTTGAAGCTCCCGAAACGCTTTTATCTCTGCCCGAACATGAACCGATCAACCACTAGAGCTGACCTACTATCCTCTAGACTCAGAACCCGGTTGTGGGACCCAATGGATGAAGAAACCGAGAGAGGGAAAGAGATGAAAAATAGGAGATGGATTGGTTTTGGGTTGGGTTTTTTTTCAGCCCAATTTAGAAACTAATTTTGACAAAATTGTCAAAAATTCTCTATCCAAATTGAAAGCCCAAATTTATAGAAAAAAAAACATGCAAAAATTGCATGAAACAAATTCATAAAAATCCAACACCTCAAAATCCATTATCTAAGTGAGTTTGATGTCTCCACTATAAGCCAACACCTAGCCCATATCTTGTTAGTGGAATTATCCAATAAAAGTTTGGATTTTCCCACTAACTTTAGTCAAAGGGCAAAATGGTCATTTTGTCAAAGTAAACATTTTGATTTTTTATGATTTTTTTCGTGTTGACTAATTTTGACCTCCTGAGCATGAATCCGTATTCATTTTCTCGAAATTCAAATCACATTTGAATATAAGGCCAGTTAAAATTTGACTTTTCAAAGTTAAAAATCAATTCTTTGACTTTTTACATCTTTGACCATTTCCATTATTTCCGAGTTCTAAATATGAATGTATTCATATTCTTGATATTTAAATCATATTTAATCATTAAAGTTGTATCTCTAAACTGAAAACCGACCACTATATCACATATACTTGTTGATTTCTCTCTCTTCACCTAATTCAAATAATTCGAATCATTCTATCATACTGTTCTAAGTTTATTCCATATGAGCTAGTAAGGGAACCTAATGAACCTATAGATCATGGGCTCCAACGATCCGAGATTAGCTAGCTAAACTCTTTAAGACGAAGCTAATCAACATTCGTTAACGAACGGGTCATTTCACTATAGTCTCGTAGTTGCACTCCCCTCACTATAGATATATTTGTGTCCATATGATATAACCATGATTAGTAAGCTAATCCTTCACAGGTTGTTCGTAATCTTGGCTGGGTCATAAAAACCGTTTTACCCCCAAGACTACATCTTGTTCCTTAAGTTCCACTGATCCTCTCATGGTCCAACCTATAAATCGAACCCCTCTCGGGCCAAGGAGAGGGTGGGGCCCCTTGTTCAAGACCTAGATTCAATACTAAAGGGAACAACCTATCTACTATCCCTATAACGGGTAGGAGTGAATTCCATCTTACACCCTATGTTCCCAGCTATCCACTTGATCTTCCCCTAAAATGGGAGGCTTATTGGGCCAGCGATAATGAGCTGCCCTCACCTATGCAGATCTAAGGATAATTCCGAGTGAACAGGAGTTCATAGTTAGCTCAGGATTAAGATTAAGTTACATAGTTCATCAATTAGCGAAATAGTCGGTTTTATACATAAAACGGTGTTTAGAACGTAAAAAGTGACTATTTCATGGTTCAGTCTTATGTAAACTCTTTACATAGGATGCCTTCACTTTCATGTCTCCACATGAACGGTCTAGGATTACATCGTTTGCACTAACTACAAAATGGGCTGCATCCATAGTGTCCCTAGAATAAGGCGTTCAATCTTATTCATATACTATAGATCATTTTGGCTATATATTTGAACTTGATCCACATTTATGTCACTACATAAAGTTCAAACTTAAACTTAATAGCCTCGGATCTTTAGTTTATTGGATTCATGAATATAGAATTTAATCTTACTAAAGATTTTCAATAACAATTTTATTAAACAAGAATATGATATTACAAACTACGAGCTTTAAAATCCAACAGTTTCAAGTTTCCTAAAGGAATTGCAAGGATATTGAGCTGATGTGCATTCAGTTTTGGTGGGGGTCTTCTGAGGATGAGAAGAAAATACATTGAAGAAGATGGACAAAATTGTGTGTCAACAAGAAAGATGAGGATTGGGCATCCGTGATTTTCGTATCTTTAACCAAGCAATGCTGGCCAAACATAGTTGGAGAATCATGAAAAACTTTAATTTCCTTTTGGCGAGAACATTGAAAGGAAGATATTTTATAGCTATATTTTTCTTAATGCAAAGCTAGGCCACAATCGTTCTTATACGTGGAAAAGTATTTTGGGGGAGGAGAGAACTTTTTGTGAAAAGGATGAGGTGGCATGTGGGTATTGGTGCTAATTTTTCAATTGTAGATGATCTTTGGATCCCTAACAATGGGAATTTTAAGCCAATTTAGGTTCATGATAAAGTAAAAAACAAAAATATTCTGTTTCTCCTTTCTTCGATAGGCTTCTATAATGAAAAACTGAGTAGGGAGTTGTTTCTTCCCCAAGATGCAGTTGACATCCTCTCTATCTTAATTGAGCATAGAGAGATTGAAGATGGGGTGTTTTTGAGCTTCCAAAAAAAAAGGCTTTTTTTTTTTATGAAAAATGCTTATCATTCGGGAATTAAGCTGAAAGCTGATTCCCTCCCCTCTTCCTTTGTATCAAGGGCTTCAAAGACCTGGGGTCCTTTGTGGGGTGTCGAGGCAAGGCCAAAATCAAAATATTCTATTGGAGAACTTTTAATGATCTTATTCCCACCATTTGTAATTTGCAAGCTAAATGCATTATTTCTAACTCCCTTTGTTTTTGTTTTTGTTTTTGTTTTTTTGTTTTTTGTTTTTTTTTTTTTTTTGTAGATCTCAGTTGGAGTCAACATGTAATGTCATGTGGGAATGTAAGTTTTCAAAAAAAAACATTGGGACCTTTTCCTGCCCTCTTATGTTAGCTCGTTTGATTTTGGCTAAGGTAGAATGGACGCTTTTTAAGTATTGAGATTAATTGAGGGGTGTGTGATCTGGAGATGACCTAGATTGTGCTTTAATTATTATTTGGAACTCATGGAATCCAAAAAACGGGGTCTCCTTCAAGAACAAGGTGTTGAACATTAATTCTCTCTAGATTAAGATATCTTTCATGTTGATGACCATTGTGTTTGTTTCAAATGGAGGCACTGTTGCTTCTTCTAGCATGCCTTCTCTTATCTCGTTTTGGTCCTCACTATCGGCTGAACGATGGAAGCTAAATACTAATGTTGCTTGGTCGATGGAGAGCAGCCATGATGGACTTGGTTGGATTGTTTGTGATCATGCGGGTAAGATGATTTTTGGTGGTTGTAAATTCATTTGGAGGGTAGGAGTGTGAACTTGTTGGAAGCCAAAGCGATCTAGGAGGGCTCATTTGTGATTAATGGTGGCTGGTAACAACCTTCCCATTGAGGTGAAGTCTAATTGGTTAGAAGTCATTAATCTTCTCAATAGTTAGGAGGTTTCTTTAGTTGAAATTGGGACCCTTATCGAGGACGTTTTTTATTGGAAAATCAGTTAGTATTGTATATGTTTGTCACGTCTCTCGAGAGGTGAACTTTTCTGCCCATCCTAAATATGTTTTACCAGATTGTGTTTTCCCTTGCTGCCTGTTTAAGAGTTATGGGAGAGTGAGTCGAGATGTTTGTTGGTTGTTTTTTTCCCCCCCTAAAAAATAAATAAAATAAAAACTCAAGCTTTTTATTTTTTATATAAATATCGAGTGATTCCTCTCTCTCGTACTCTGCAACTCCAAGAAGAAAAAGTGATTTCTTCAACAGCCTTTGTTAATTCCTCTTCTCGCAAACATTCTCTGCGGAAAGAATTCTCCCTTTAACAATACGTTCTTGTAGTTCTTCAATTCTTTCATTTAATTTCTTTTATCACTCTTTGCAGAAATTGTTTCCGTTTCCGTTTCCGACTCCGATATTTTCCCCACAAAAATTACACCTGAATCCGCTAACCCACTGATCTCAATTCCTTAATGAATCTTTCTTTTCCTTCAATCTTCATCTATCTGATCAAGATTTTTATTCCGTTTCCGAATTGATGTTCCTTACTCCACCAGAGTATCACTGATTTCGCTGTATATAGATATATATATATCGGTTTCTCCCCTTTCTTTCTTCCATCCATTGACAAGAACGAAGTCTGAAGAAGAATCAATCGACGCCATGAAGAAGATCCATCCAGTGTCGAACAGGCAGAATATCACTGTTCAATACAATTCAAATGGTCGCAACTCCCTCTCTCGTGCTCAATCGCTTCTAGGTTTAAACCCTAAGAAACTACGGCGGTTACCCCATGTTTTCAGCCGGGTTTTGGAACTTCCATTTAGGTCCGATGCCGATGTTTCGATTGTCGAAAACTCTAATTGCTTCCGATTCGTTGCGGAAACTGATGGAATTACCGAGGAATTTAGAGCGCATACGGTTCAAATCCATCCTGGGGTTATCAAAGTTGTGGTTAGACAAATTGGGGATCTGGAATCGACGTTAGATGAACTGGAGATCGACATGTGGAGATTTCGACTGCCGGAGACGACTCTGCCGGAGCTCGCAACCGCTGCGTTCGATGGCGGGAAACTCATCGTGACGGTTCCAAAGAGTGAGGACGCCGGAGAAGGTGCGTGGGGGGATAACAATGGGGGTTTTAGAGGAGGCCATTTAGTAGTTGTACAGTAAATAGAATCTTTCTGTTGCCATTTTCCATTTATTGAGCATTTTAATGAAATTTGTGTTCACTTTCTTCTGGGTTGAATTGATTGTTCTGATTTTCTTCTTCTTGCTGAATCAAAATATAGCTTTAACTTACATAGAACATGATGCTAAAGAACTTGGTTGAACTTTCTTCAACTTTTTTTTTTTTTTTTAAAAAAAAAGCTCATTTGACTGTATTGGGTTCTGATTCTTTTCATGGTTCGACAATGACATTGTTTTGCTTTTGCTGATTAATTAATGTTTGTGGGCTGTGGCCATTGCTTTTTCCATTATTGCACAAAAGGCATTCAAAAGTTAGGGATGAAATCAGTGCAAATGTTCCAATTTAGATTCACTAGCATAAGTTCTTTTGTGTTTCTTGATGGCCATGAATTCATTCTTCCACTTTTTTCAATGAATTTGTCTTTGGACATCAATTCTGCTTCATGTGAAAGTGCCCACATGATGTCTTCCAATTATACACAAAATACCCAATGGATGACCCAAATCTCTGTTTATAATTTTTTTTTTTTTAGTATACCTCACCTACAATAATTCACTATAACAGTGTTTTCATTTGTTAGGACTCTTTCTCCTTCTCCCTTGTGCTCCCGTTCATTCTCACTTTTTTGCTCGAATTTGTTGTTTAAAAAGAAAAAAAAATATTGATAAGTGGTTTGTGACATCAACCAGAGGTTATTGCCCTTCATTATTTTCAAAACCTAGATCAAACGATCTTTTGGACGTGATATTTACGAATTTAATATTTTATTTCAAGAATATTTCTATTCTTTTAAAAATTACAAAACTACTTTTGGAGTAGAAAATTTTTATGTTTTGAACAATCATTGAGACTGAATTCTATAACATTGTTCTTGAATGAAAATTTGGATCGTCACATGTTCTAGGTCACTACTACATTGTTTCAAGTTTCAATTTTTGTTTTATGAAAAAATAAAATTCTACAAACATTCTCAATAAATTTTTTCTTATTTAAAAGAACAAAAAGGAAATATGAAGGTTTGAATCGTATATTAAATTAAATATTTGATTCATGATCGACTAATGTCATCTTATGTTGACCAGACGTGTAGCCCCTTGAGACTTTTATTGAATATAATACCAAAAACCTTCATTTTATTTTTTCTTCAAGTATATCACCAATTAGTCCAATAATTAAAAGTATGTTCTTATCAATCATAACCCAATAAATTGAGACTGTTGGGTGAGTTCTATTTTTGTCTTTTTCTTTGATACGGTTAATAATTCTTTAAAAATAGATAATATTTTGCTTCATTACAATTACAATAAAAGAGATAATTTTGTACCAAATTCCCACTCGTTAAAGCCTTCAACTAGAGGAAAAAGGATTGTTCTAAGCTTCTTTTTTACGATCAAGTTCCGTGATACTAACAATATTGATGGTCGATGGATTAACTAATAGAAAAAAGAAGTCGCAACGTTTGACTAACTTTTTTGATGTAACAAATATATTACTTTTAAATAAGTGGTATTAATAAGAACCACATATGTATTAGATAAAATCAAATTTTCAACCAAAAAATGCTATTGCATAAGAGGAATAATTCGATGTAGACGATCACGATGAATAAAAGTGTAATTCTAAAGTATAGCATTTGTTGATGTATAAATTTGGATAAGGTCACTTGTTTTTATATAAACTCATTCATTATTTGTCATAAAAGAAACATTTAAGAATTGTACATAATCGGTAAAATAAAATAATATATCATTTTATGATATATCAAATGTTGATGTATTACTTTAATATTTAAAATCTTCTCACAAAGAAAATTTTTAATACTATCGTATTACTAAAATTGTTTCTTTTAATTAGAGTTAGGATGAGATGTTATACAAAGAAAAAGTTGCATACTAGGTCCTGTACTTAATTAGACTAAAATAATGATGTAGCATGCTTTAGAAAATAGAAGTCAACCTACTTTGAATGAAATGTGACTAGGTCTAGGTGGTCCATGAGTTTGGTCGGTACCGTAGTGAGACTATTTTACCTCTTCATTAACACTTCGTATTGTTTTCTCTTTTTGAAATTTGTGTCCCAACCCTAAAATCACCCTTTAACATAATTATTATCCTAAAAAAAAAGAAAAAGAAAAACTGAAGTATGCAATTAGAACAACACTTGAGGTGGATTTTTGTTAACATTTGTGAGTTTGAAACATATATTTCCATTGTTGATCTTCTATTGATTGAGCTTAATTTTGTGCAAAACCTGATAAAAAAAAAAAAAGAATGAGTTTTAAAATATTTTTATAACTTTTTAAAATTAAAGTTAGTGTTTGGATTTAAAGAAAATGAAAAAAAAAGTTGAAAATTATAAAGAATGTTTAAGTTTAGAATTGAATTTACTTTCGAATATAGATATATATTGTAGGATAAATTTTGAAAATAGATGAGTTATGGTTTTCCGTTTTTTTAAAGAAAAAAACAAAAATCATGTTTGGTAATTATTTTTCGTTTTTCGTTTAAAAACTAAAAACCAAAAATATGTGTTTGTAACTGTGTTCTAGATTGTTTTAATAAAATAAAATATTTTTACAATTATATTCCATCTAATACTATTATTAATAAAATTGAAACGAATGCAAAACGAAAGAAAAAAAACGCGTGCCCTTCGTCTATCCAACGTTCCTCTTCTTCTACATTTCCATTGCCGCTACTTCTTCTTCACTTTCATTTGTTTCTTTTTCTTCTGTCGTTCTTCACTTTCTTCTTCACCTTTCATTTCAACGTTCAGATGCCACCGAACCACTCAATTCTACTTGTTTAAACTCAGAATTGAAGGAAATTAGGACAGGGAAGCAAGAGGGTTTGAGTGAGCTATTTTGAAATTTCAGAAATTTCAGAATTTCAGCATACATTGAAGCTTTTTATGTATCTAATACATGTAAGCACTAAGTCAATATGCTACACATCAAGGTCCACTGACTAAGTGGGATAGGTATCCAAGCATGGAGAAATCCACTATCTCAACCAATTACCAATTTTTATTTGATTTTTTTTTCAAAAATCAATTAATAAATTCAATTTTAATTTAATTAAATTAAACAAATTTCAATTTAATTCATTTAAACAAAATTCAATTTCCTAAACTGAATTTCTTAATATGAAATTGATTTTTTTAATTAATTAAACAAATTTGATTAATTAATTAAATAATAATTTAATATCAAATATAAATTAATTAAACACCTATAACATACATGAATTTTATTCATGTAATTAATATTTAAATCATCATTTAAATATTTTAAACTCTCTAATTACGTTTAATTTCAATAAATTAAACGTTAATTATATCAAATATAATTAACCAAACCCTAATTTGAAATTCAACAATTCAAATTCAAATCTTATTTTAAAATTTGAACAATTCAAATTTTATTTCCAAAACGAATTTGAACGCTTCAAACTCATTCAATATACTAATCCAAGATTTACGAGCTAGTAGAGGAACCTTATGGACCTACAGATCATGAGCTCCAACGATTTGAGATTAATTGGTTAGACTCTTTAAATCGAATTTATCAATGTTCGTTAACTACCGAGACACACCACTATAGCTCAGTAGTTGCACTCTCCTCACTATAGATATATTTCTGTCCACTTGATTTAACTATAATCAGTAAGTCGACCCTTCATAAGTTGTTCGTAATAACGGCTAGGTTAAAAGCTGTTTTACCCCTAAAATTATATCTTGCTCCTTAAGTCCCATTAATCCTCTAATGAACAATTGGTTTGTGATCCAATCATTAAACTGAGTCCCTCTCGAACCAATGAGAGGGTGGGGCCCCTTGTTCAAAACTGGATTCAGTACTTAAGAGAACAACCTCTCTACTATCCCTAAATCGGGTAGGTGTGAATTCTATTTTACACCCTATGTTCCCAGCTATCTACCCGATCTTACCCCTAAAATGGGAGGCATATTGAGCTGGCAATATTGAGCAACCCTCACCTATGCAAATCTAAGGATAATCCCGAATAAATAGGAATTTATAGTTAGCATGAGATTAAGGTCGAGTTATCTACGTCGTCGATTTGAAACAGTCAGTCTTAAATAGTAAACAACATTATAAGGGATTTATTTCTTGGTCTGATCTTATGTCAACCTATTGTATAGGATGCCCCCGCTCCTCATATCATTACATGAACTAATCAGGATCACTTCATTTGTAGCACTTTACAACAAATTGTAGCAATTACAGAGTGAGCCGCATCCTATAGTGCTACTAGAATAAGACACCCAACCTTATTCATATACTATAGACGGTTTTGGCTATTTACTGAACTTGATCCACTCTTATGTCTCCACATAAAGTTCAAATATTCATATAATAGCCATGGGTCTTTAGTTTATTAGATTTAGTCTTTACAAGTACAATTTACATATTCAACAATAGTTTTATTGAATAAATGTCAATAACATCTTTATTGATAATAGAAAATGTTTAACATTACAAACTGCAAGTTTTAGGATATACAACCCAATATTTTCTTCCTTTTTATTCCTTTTTACTCTCCAGAGAAATTATAATCAACGGTTTCATCTTTCAGTTAAGCTGATGATTAACCTAAATTTTTTGAATAAATGACAAGTAAGAAAAAAAGAACTATCATCGAAAGGGAATAATCAAGTGGGAGGAAAAAAAATTAAAATCTGAAAAGCCTAAGTCTAAAAAAAGAGAAAATGGAATGATTTCTATGACAATCTCCCAACCCCTCCAATTACTCCCAAAAATCCCAGAAAGTGAAACATTTATCCTTTACCCTCGCTCAAATTCCTTATCCCTTTGATGAAAGCCCTAGTTGCTCGGGCCCTATAGACCTAAAACCCCTCACCACATCTTTATGGATGGACTCCAACGAACTGGATCAATACGGCACCAATGATGATATGGACTTTGTCAACAATGAGGAGGCCTAACACATGGCATCCAAGAGCCACCATGATCCTATCCTTAGAACGTGGGGTCAAACACAGGTGTCATTGGACACTTCACAATCTCCTCTCGTCAAAATCGTTTCCAAATGCAGATGGTAAAGACTATCACTTGAACGGATGTCTATCTGTTGAACTTGTGTGATTTTTTTTGTTTAGAAAATTGTTGGTAGATAATGTTCCTTACTTTGTTTTTATAGATAGTTGTATATCACTAATAGACAGTGATAGATCACTATCACTGCCTATCACTGATAGTTGGTGATAGTGACAGACAGTGATTTCCATTACTCTCTATCACTAATAGGACCACTATCATTGTCTATAAGTGATAGACCATGATAGTATTGTTAGGATTTGTGATTCCCTTTAAATATTCTATCATTCTTTATCATTAACTAGAACTAAATTTTTACTTTCTTTTTGCTGACAAATGAGTTTTCCATTTAGTTTTGAGAGTAGGTTGATAAAGAGTAATAGAGTTAACTATACTAAGAAACAGTTTAGTTTAGCATGTTGTTGCTGAAAGAACTATGAAGAACTAAATTTCTAGTTTTGTGTTTAGTTTTAAAATATTACTCTTTTTACAATTTTTTTGTTGATAGTATTGGGATTGATACCCTAAATCTCATGGATCTTGTAGTTTTTAATTGTAATTAATTGTAATGTACAAATAATTTATGTATTTAATAAAATATGAGATGTTTTATTTGACATTTAGTAGCATTAACCCACAAACCAATAAGCTAACATCCAAGGTTATCTTCTGTAGCTTAAACATGTATGTAGAGACATACAGGTGGATCATGTTTAAGTAATAACCTAAATGGTCTATAGTAGATGGATAAGAGGTTGGGTACCTTATCCTGGTAACACTACGAATACGACCTGCTTTGTAGATGTTGTAATTGTTGTAAAGTGCTATAAATGATTTGATCCTAATCATTCATATGGAGACATGTGAGCGAGGGTATTCTATACAAAGAAGTTTGTATAAGACCGGGCCACAAAATGACTAGTCTCATTATATAATACCGTTCATAATTGAGACTTACATTTCACTAGGATGACCATAGATGACATGACCTGAATCCTAAGTGAATTGTGAACTCCTACCTATGAAGGCGGTCCTTTGATTTGTATGCGTAAGAAAGGCCAGATTGTCGACTCAATAAGCTTACCATTTTGGAGATTTATCTGATTGGGGGAGTTGGGAACACAGCTACACAAGATGGAATTCACTCATTCCTCAATGTCAGAGTGAGTAATAAATTACTCCCTTAAGGGCTGATTTTGGGGCTTGAATAATGTGGCACCACCCTCTCTTGGTCCGAGAGGGGTTTGGACATAGTTGGACTATGACTTATTGTTCATTAGAGGGATCAGTGGTACTTAAGGAGTTAAATGTAACTATAAGGGCAAAACAATAATTTTGGCCCAACTGTACTTACGAACAATTTGGAAAGATCATCACATTGTTGAATGGTTATATCCAATAGACATGAAAATATATCTAGTGCGAAGAGTGCAGCTGTCGATCTTTAGTGGAGTGACTAACAGTTAATGGATTTTGGATAATTTAATTAAAGGAGTTTAATTAATTATTCAAGTACCATTGGAGCTAGAATCTACAAGTCCATAAGATCCCCTATAGCTCAACAAGGATTAATGAGAATTAATTTTTTATTAATTTGAATTGTTCAAATTAAATGAAGGAATTAATTCTATGTGATATAATTAATTTAAGTTAACTATACATGATATAGTTAATATAATGTATTTAATACATTATAATATATTTGAGACGAATTATGTATTTGAACCTGATTCAAATATTAATTATATGGATGAAATTCATATAATTAAATTTAGTATAAATGTGATTTATATTAAATATCATGCAATAATGAGAGAATTAAAACTATAGGTTATATTATATTTGATACAATATAAAACTATAGGTCATGTGTTATATTTGATATAACATATACTTTAAATATATATATATATATATATATATATATATATATATATATATATTAAATAATTGGTTATGTTATTTAATTTTTTAATTAAATATTGGGAGAGAGTTGTAACTTCCTACCTGCTATTCTCTCAACTTCATACGTATGTGTGTGGTGGTTGGCATACAAGTGTTTTTCTTTTTCTCTTTTAGGTTGATACAAAAGATAGATCTTCTGTAATTTTCTCAAAGACATCATGTTGATTCTTTTTTCCTCTAAAAAATTCACTTTCCCTCTCTTCCAAAATCTCAGAGCCTACATAACTCTCGAGAATTCTCGAGAGTTATGTAGAGGAGGCTTTCGTGAAGAACTGTGGTGGTGACCATCTTGGATCGTAATTGTTCGTGATCATTTTATCTGGAGAGGAGGCTTTCGTGAAGAACTGTTCTTCAAGGATAAGTCACAGTTCTAACCTTTCTTCCTTTCTTTTCAATGCCATGTTGTAAATTAATTTATGTTGTGATGCATAATTTTGGTTCTATAAAATTTTCTATTCTATGAAAATATTTTTGGGACCGATCCCCACTCCTGTAGTGGACCTTAGGATTCCTTCAGATAGATGTGTTTATAGAGTTGTTGGTGATTGATAATGATCATTTCTGGTAGATACTGAGTTGAAGTACGTCGAATCCATCTCGAGATCCATGGCCTTGACCCATTCATCCCGGTCTACATTCTTCATTGCCTTCTGATAAGACAATGGTCCTCAAAAAGTTGCCATCTACCTATAGCAAGGATTTTCGTGAAATTGAGATAGCGAACGAGGGGGTTCGCGACCTTTACACTACGTCGAGTTTTCCTCAACTCTTGAGGTGGAACCGACCTACTAGATAAACTCCCATCAACAACTCTTGTCGATGTAGTAAGCTCTTCAACAACTCTTGTTGAAGTTTCAGTAGTTTCATTGGAAAGCTCACACAACACGACTTTACTTCGTGGACTTTGCTCCCCTTATATGATCCTCCTCCAGGAAAGTAGTGTTCTTTGAAACAAACACCCTATTTTTCGTTGGATCGTAAAAATAACCCCCCCGTGTACCTTTGGAGTAGCCTACAAAGAGGCATAACCTCAACCGTGGTTCCAACTTCTTGGGATTAGCCTCAAGCACATGTGCAGGGCAACCCCAAATGCGGAAGTGATGTAAACTAGCTTTATGCCCGTTCCACAACTCCAGAGGTGTTCTCGCAACATTCTTGGAGGGAACACAGTTGAGTATGTATACTGCAGTCTCCACTACGAAACCCCAAAATGACTCCGGTAAGGAAGTGTAACTCCTCATCGAGCAAACCATGTCCAACAAGGTCCTATTTCTCCTCTTCGCTACACCATTTTGTTGAGGTGTACTCGGTGCGGAGAATTAGGAAACAATTTGATGTTCTATTAAATAGTCCTGGACTGCCGAGTCCAAAAACTCTCCACCTCGATCCGATCAAAGTGTTTTAATCAGTCTATCCAATGCGTTTTCAACTTCAGCCTTGAACTCTTTGAACTTTTCAAAGGATTTAAACTTTCTTTGCATAAGATAAACATACCCTTACCTGGAGTAATCATCAGAAAAACTAATAAAATACTTATAGTCACCGCGGGCTCACACATTCATAGGACCACAAAGGTCAGAATGTACTAACTCAAGAGGCTCCTTGGCTCTATAACCTTTTCCAGTAAAAGGTTGTTTAGTCATTTTACCTTCAAGACAAGTTTCGCACACTGGTAAAGAATTTTCTTCTAACTCACTTAGAAGTCCATTCTTCACCAATCTCTCAATCCTATTGAGATTAATGTACCCTAAACAAAGATGCCAAAGATGGGCATTTTTTTTTTTTTTGGAGAAATACATTGACGTTTGGTTTGAGTTACAACAGTTTTAAACAATTCTGTGTTATGGAGGGAATTAATGGCTAACGACCTTAGCACATATAAATTAGATTCCAAATTTGCAGTACAAATAATAACACCATCTTTATGAATAAACGCTTTATCCACATTAAAAGAGATAGTGTATTTACATTGCAATAAACACTTTACAGAAATGAGGTTCCTCTTAAATTCAGGAACAATATATACATCATTCAAAACTAGAAACCTATTCTGTAAAGCTAACTTGAGCCCTTTCACTGCCACAGCTGAGACGACATGCTCAGTGCCTACTCGCATCGTCATCTCACCAGCTTTCAGCTATCGCCAGGATCTAATCCCTTGAAAAAAAGAACAAATGTGATTAGCGGCGCCCGAATCAATTATCCAGGAAAAATCATCATTATCCACTAAACAAGTTTCAAGAACTAGTAAATCATATTTACCTTTATCAGCCTTGGCGGCCTTCCTCTCTTTCAGATAGTGAGGACAGTTTCTCTTCCAATGTTCATCCTGATTACAGTGGAAACACTTTCCCTTTTCAACCAATAGACGCCTCCTTGGGGCGACAAGTGGTGGGTTAGCAGGTGCCTTCCCTTTTCCCTTACTACCCTTCTTCTTCTTCCCTTTTGCAGAGTTAGAAGTAGAAGGTGCAGACTTCGTTCCTGAGGTCGAACCTCTATAGAACGTCCTGGAAGACGAAGCAACATTTGCCTCACCCTTTTTCCTCTCCTTACTTTTCAGTAAAGATTGATAGGTTTGTAACTTGTTAAGGAAAGTTGTAAGGTTATATTTCACTTTGTTAAGAATCTCATTACTAACAAAGTGTAGAAAGCTCTCCGAAAAATAATGCAGGATTATGCTAACCTGGCTCTGATACCAATTGAAAGAACTCTTAACGAAGAGCATCCATAAGTGCGTTCAGATCTTTTAGATTTCATCATGACCGAAATACAACACATACATTCCAACAGATAGTTATGCAAATTAACACTAATTAACGACATGCTTCGAACAATAAAATACAAGGGAAAGAGTTCTCATACTAGTTGAAGACCCTCTTCAAACGTTGAACTCAGACGCAGCGGAAGACCTCTATGCGAACTCTATCGCCCAGAAAACCAGTCGGCTGCAGCAGCACGATCGTCTACATGAACGGCAGCAACACGAACAGTCACAAACAAGAAAGCAGCGGGGACGACACCACCAAATGGAGCCCTTGGTATTCTCGGAGTGAGAATTCAAAGTGTGGTCTTTGGTAAGTTTGGTAGAGGTCAGAGAAAAAAAAATCGTGTAGACGATAAGCAGTGGGAGAGAAATAGCTATCGTATAGTTATGTGCTTATCGTTTAGAAGAAGTTACACGATCGTGTAGGTTTTACTAAGCGATCGTTTAATAAATGGTAGACGATCGTTTAGAAAACACGACACACTATGCGATCGTTTAGGAAAGCTAAGCGATCGTTTAGGGACAAGTGTGTGATCGTTTAAGCACTGGTGTGCGATCGTTTAGGCGATGAGCAACTATCACATAGTCTTTCAAGCTAGGCGATCGTTACGTTTTCACACCGATTGCCAATTTTCAAAACTTTTGCAAAATGAAACAAATTTTCATTTTATTCTTCGGTTACAATAACCGACTTCGGATTCTCCCACTAACGCATGACCGAGAGAAGTTTTAGGCCAATTATCATATAATTAACCAATTTAATAATTAATAAATATAATCATATTATATTCTTACCCTATAATTTGATATCACATATCAACTAGAGTAATTTCTGCTTACTTGATATAAATCATATTATATCTAATTTCCTCCATAATAATGTATCTCATACATTTAGTCAATTATATCATATATAATTAACCAGTCCAATTATATCATATATAATCGAACTCCATCTTGTCAATTTGAACATTTCAAACTGACCCAAACACTGATTCTCGACTTTATCCAAGCTACCCAGGGGACGTAATGGACCTGTGGCTTGAAGCTTCAACATTATGTGAATAGCTGACTAAACTCTTTGGTCACGAGATCCACCATCCGTTAACTGTCAGGCATTCCACTAAAGACCAACAACTGAACTCTTCTTACCACAGATATATTTTTGTGTCCATCGGATATAACCAATCATGAGTACGATGACCCTTCACAGATGCTCATAAGTACAACTGGGCCAATTTACTGTTTTGCCCCTGTAGTTGCATCTCACTCTTTAAGTACCACTGATTCCTCTAATGAACAATACAACATAGTCCAACTATGTGTGAATACCTCTCGGGCCAAGAGAAGGTGTGTGGTGTCACATCGTTCACTCCCTAGAATCAGCCCTTAAGAGAGCTGTCTATCTACTTGCCCCTACTTCGGGGAAAGAGTGAATTCCATCTTGTGTAGCTGAGTTCCTAGCTCCCAAATTAGACTAATCCCTAAAATGGTAGGTTTGAATTGGCGACCTGGCCACTCGCACCCATACAAATCAAAGGACCGCCGTCAATGGCAGGAGTTCCCAACTCACTCAGGATTGAGGTCATGTTACCTATGGTCATCCTAGTGAAGTGAAGTCTCTGTCATGAACGGTGTTATATAACGAGAAGTTAACACTTCGTGGTCAGGTCTTATAAAAACTCTTTGTATAAGATGCCTCTGCTCGCATGTCCCCTACACGAATGATCAGGATCAGATCATCTGTGACAAGTCACAACATTTGTGACCATTCCACAAAGCGGGTCGCATCCGTAATGTTACCAAGATAAGGTTTCCCTTCTATATCCATATACTATAGATATTTTGGTTATCACTCAAGACATGATCCACTTGTATGTCACCACATACATGCTTAAGTTACATACAGATAACCAGGGATTTTATGTTTATTGGTTTATGGTAAAGCAAATAAAACATGCAATTGCGCAAAACCTAGATGTGAAGTAAATATCATATATTAAACAATACAAGCGTTCGTACAAACTGTTTACAAACTATAGGATACAAGACTTTACGAAATCAACCCCAACAATGCGTACTATGGAAGATCGTCAAGACTGAGGTCGATGCCAACCCTAAGCACATAAGGGTTAAAGATCCCAATATCATCCTAACTTCTAGGAGGTTTTGTGAACCCTAAGTTTCCAAGGTTGAGGTTGAGACCGAGATTAAGGCTGCCTGTTAGGGTCGAGGTCGAGTCGATTGACAAGATCACGAAGGAGTATAAGCTAGAAGAAATACTCCCAAATGCGGGGTATAATGTTTAACCCATAACTACAAATGGCCAAATCTTGAGACCTCAAGAGTGTAGGCTTATGTTATGGGTGATTTTAGACCGAAGGGTACAATTGACATCTAGTGTAAATAAGAACAACAAAGTCAAGATGAAGCATGATACGGGCTGAGAGTGGCAACTAAGAACACAAATAAGCCTAGAGAAAGGGGGTTTCCTTAGGCCTGGCCCAAGCCAACATGTTTGGCCATGGTCAACTCTTGCCAAATACTTAATGAGGTATGCTTTACACATACTCTAGCCCAAGAGATCATTTTAGGCTTGGAATATAGCAAACAGAAAACACTCGATCTTGACCAAGGCCGAGGCTAACCCTTGCCAAATGCCCGACAGGACAAATTTTCGCATACCTCAGCTCAAGAAATCATTTTAAGCCTGGAATATTGCCAAAAGAAGACGCTCGACCTTGGCTAGGGTCGAGGTTCACCCTTGCCAAACGAGAAATCAGGCACTCCCCTTGACCTGTTAGATTATCTTAGTAACCTGAAATGACTCCAAACAATGATGGCATATGGCTACGCATGGCAGGGACTTCGAACAACGATGACATGCAACTACGAATGGTGGCAGCTCTAAGTGACAATGGCAATGACAAATGCATCTCAACTTCAAGTAGGCAAAGAAAATTGGTTGTGAATGGTAATAGGGAGCGACTTTGAGTAGCATTAAACTTCAAACGGTAGGCAGTGGCAAATGGTAAGAAATAACCTTGAACGATTCTAAGCGGCAATAGAAGAAGCACATTGACAAATCTAGCGAATAACTTTTTCATGAGATGGAGAAGCACATTGAAAAATCTATTGGACCTCAAAAGGGTTTAGTTTGATAGGCTCAACAATCTCGGAAAGTCCAAATTAGGTTTTGCAATAGGGTAGCATGGAAATCGAATGAGAGATTGTAATCTCAAGATAAGTTCTTATAATTGAAACCTGTGGCGAATAGCTAGAAAGACTATAAACTCTAACTTGAGAGTGTGGGCTAATGTTACAGGTGGATTTTAGAATCAAGGGCAAAAGCATCAGAAGAAGTAAGAAGAGATTAAAAAAAAAAGGGCAGGGAATAAGTTGGGCTTAGTCGGCCTCGACCCAACCAAGGCCGAGCCTTCGAGGTTGGCTCAACAGTCAAAGCAACCTTCTCGCCTTGGCCTCAACCAAGGATGAGCCACAATGAGGCCAAGCCTCATAATTTGATGAATAGGGCATGCCAAATGCACGCATAGACCCATTTAGCTTGAGAGATAACCTATCTTGTTTGGGATTAGGAAATCTATATCCTAATCTAAGTTGGACTAAAATAAACTCTATATCAAATCCTCTATAAATACATCATTATCGTTTCATATGAGATATCTAAGAACTTCTGACTTCTTCTCTTTCTAGTTCACTTACTAACTTAAGCATCGGAGCCATTTTTCTTTGTTTTGTAGGTCCTTTCTTCTCTATTTTACAAATTTACTATTGTTATCACGTGGAGGTCAGGTGTGTTTTTCGTTGGCCAAAATTTGGCATCAACATTTACCATTTTCTTTTTGAAACGATGGCAATATTTACCATTTAATTTCATTAAAAAAAAAGTGAACACTATTATAATAAAATGAAAAATAAATAAATGTGAACAAATTGCAGCAAATGGGGCTCCAACCAGATAAAAGTGGACAATGAGAAGTGTCGTGCAGAGGAGAATGACCACTAAGTTTTAGTTAATCTATAATCTGTCGTTTTTCAAAAACGAAAAATAGTTTTTAAAAATGATTATTTCTTGTTTTTGAAATTTCATATTTGAACATTTTTAAAATTAAAAAAAAAAAAAAAAACTCAATTAGATACCAAACAATAGGATGATAGTCGGTTCAGTTTTGGGGCTAACCAAGAACCAAATCAAACCAATGATTTTTTAAAGAAATGATCCAAACCAATGTTCAATAAAGAACAAAACCAATGGATTGGTTTTATTTGGTTTGGCTTACTATAAGTTTGGTTCTTGGTTTTTGGCATTTTTTTCAAATTTTTTATTTTTATTTTTATTTCTTTTATGTTTGAATTGATTCTTTTTGCTAATTTAAATTAGAATTGGGTCTTTTCCTTTTTTTCTAGATTGAAATTTGACATTTTTGTTTTTTTAACACATTTTTAAATTAAAAAAAAACATACCAGCATCATAATAATTAGTTTTTTTTTTTCCTAAACAACATAAATGTATGCACCATAATAATTAAATACAAGAAGATACCAAACGTTAGAGGTTATTTGTAAGGGTATATATATACCCTCGGTTTGGTTTGGTTTGGTTTTGAATGTTTTTCAAATAAAAAACTGATCTGAACCAATACTTTTTAGTTTTCTTCAAATATAGATCAACATGTACAATTTTATAATAAAAAACCAAACTAAACCATTGAATTGTTTTTTATTGGTTTGATTTTTTGATTTTTGAGTTTTTTTGTTGCATCCTTACCAAACAAATTTGTTTTTTTTTCTTAAATTAATTGGTTATCAACAACCGCTTAGAAACAAACCAATAAATAACGTTTGGGTTCAACTTTTCAATTTAATTTTTTTCCTAATAAAATTAAGAATGACATGGTGTAATCGGATAAAGGAAAATTGTTGGTTTTGACCAAAAAACTTTTTCCTCATTCAAAAGTAACCTCATCTTTAAAATCTATTTTTTAAACCCTTTTTTTCGATGTTTTAGACTTTAAGTGGAAGGACCCACCACGTAAAAAGACAATTTTGCCCATCAATAAATAGTCAGTTCAAAATGTTAAATCAAATCTCATCTTCCCGTGGAAATCTCTTCATCTTCCAATGGAAGTTAGGGTTTTTTATTCTTCTTCTTCTTGTTGAGTTTTCTTCACCATTGTTGGACTCTCTTCTCGCAAAGATTCCCCTACCTTTGTAAAAAAAACCCATCTTTCATCTTCTATTACCCCTTCGCCCAATTCAGATTTTGACAGTATCTTTTCCCATTTTTTTTCTTTTCAAATGTATCGATCCTATTGTTTATAGGGGGGAGTGTGTGATTTCTGATAGGAATGTGTAATGAAAAACCCAAAACCCTTTTTTTATCATCCTTTAAACTTTGATGAACTTAAAAGAACCTGTAAAATATATGGGATAAAGGCTATATGTTCGTCTAGGTTTGATTTCGTATTTTTTTCGTGTATTGAACTTCATGAGACAAATATCTCATGCAATTTTTGCGAATATTTGTCTCGTGAAGTATTCACAATAGTGGGAAGTTTTTGAAATAGCTCAAAAGCTCTCTATCATTCGTCTTATAATGATGTAAGTTTGTCTTGAGAAGTAACTTCACGAGATAAAAGACATAAATCAACTCAACTTCATGAGACAAACCACAGAGAGTACAACTCAAACTTTTTTACAACCTTCATGAGATTTGTCTTTTGGTGATGGCTCCTTGGCTTTTTTCTCATGAAAAAGTTTGTCCTTCTTAAGGGTATTTTCTTTCAATAGGGATTTTAACATTGTACCATGTTTTGTGGCACGTATAGGTAATTATTATGGAGCCAAGGATCGAGCCGACAAGATACTTTAAGGCTTCGTTATCTTCGTGTTCTCATCTGGTTAAGACCTATATAGTGATCCGGATGAAGTTAACGAGGGTCCAGTTAGACGTGATTAGGCAAACCATATTCAGACCCATCTTAGATAGTATCTCTCCCTCAATGAACAACTGATACATCACCTACTTCTGAGGGAGGTTGTGGATGATAGACTGAATGTAATTTATTTTAATCTGTTAGGGTCTAGGGTATCATTCAATAAGGATGAGTTTGACCCCATAACTTCACAAGAAAGTTGACTTGGTCACTTCACGAGAAAGTTGACCTAGTCAACTTTATGAGACAGCTCAATTGGTTCAACTACACGAGACAAAAGTTGAACAAAAGAGTTGTCTCGTAAAGTTAAACAGAGTCATCTTCACGAGACATCTGCTTTGAACTTCACGAGACAAATCACAAAACACTAGTGATAACTTTCCCACATTCACTCATGTTCCAACACTTTTTATTTTTCAATTTTCTCTCCACTTTTTCTCCTAACACGTAACAATACTCCTTTATAATATATACAAGTAAAAAAGAAGTAAGAATTTCGTTCCTTACTAAAAACTTTCTTTACAAAGTAATTTTTTTGGCTCCATTTTCATGACTTTCAGAAAAAAGAAAAAAAACTACTTTTCAACATACATATCTTTTGGAACTCTTGAAAAAGGAAAGAAATTTCCTCTGAACTTGGAACCCTCTAAAAATGATTATTCAAAAAAATTTCCTTTGAAGTTGGAACCCTCTAAAAATGATTATTCCTTTGAAACTGGGACTTCCACCTCACGTAAAACATTTTTAATATTGAAAACAAAATGTGAAACTGAAAATTGAAGTTTCTATTTTAAGATATGTGAGTTAGGTGGTTTCTTATTCAAGACAATTGAATGACATTTATTTCGGGATAAAATTATCTTTTTACGGGTAAGTCTCTCCCCCTAAAGTATAAGGTTGGAGAAAATGTTAAAAATGAGTAGATTTTAAAGAAAAAAGTTTGAGTCAAAATCGACCATTTTTCTCGCATAAATATCTTCCACGTCGTATTCGTTATTATCGATGAATTTCTACAAGATATAAACTGGAGGATCTCCGACAAAGCATCGAAATCGGTAGAGTTCTTATTCAGGAGGAAAATGGCAGTTCCAGTAGTGAAAGCAGCTTCTCTCGCCCACATAGCTAGAGAATCGTCGGATATTCATCGCCTTTCTCAATTCTACAAAGAGGTCTATAATTTCTATCTTCATCTACCTTCTTTTCTTCCATTGACAACAGCTTTGTTCATGGCGGTTGTTATTTGGTGGTGCAGATGTTTGGATTCGAAGAAATCGAGAGTCCAAATTTCGGTGAACTCAAGGTTATTTGGCTAAATCTTCCTTCTGCTTTTCAACTTCACCTCATCGAGAGAGACCCTAAATCCAAGCTTCCCGAAGGTCCATGGAGCGCCACGTCACCCGTTGCTGACCCTAGCCATCTTCCGCGAGGTCACCATATCTGTTTCTCTGTTTCCAGTTCCAATTTCGACTCTGTTGTTCATGCTCTCAAGGTAAATTTACAAATTATCCAAACTTTGAAAACCATTCGAGTTTTTTGCTCTCTCTACATATTTGATTATACTTTTGGGTTTGCTTATAGCAAGTATAATTATACATTAATCCGGGATTACGTAATGAACCGTATGATTCACATGAAGAATTGATTTGTGATGTCTGGCTCTGTAATTTGCTAATTGGGGAGAATTTTGGTTCATATCCTCACTAAGACTCGAGTCTGTTAGGAAGTAAGTAATCAGTAATCACTACAGCTCTCTGAAATCTTCTTTGACGAACTAAATGGGATTGGTCCACTATTGGATGCTAAATTACTAATGTAACTTAAGAATTCAATCTAATTGAATCTGTTGGAGTCTGTTTGAGAATTCAAATTAAAGTGACTTGTTGAAATCAATATGTAGAGAGTACAGAGAGAAGTAAAAAACAATGAAAGTTCGAATTTCTTTGGTTTATAAATTTGTGTGTAGGAACAATTCTTTGAAAATATTTTCTCACAGTTTATAGAAAGTTCGCACTTGCCTTTACATGCTTTACAGTCCAAATATATTCGATTTGTCTTGACTAAATTCTATTTTGCTGCAGGAAAAGGGCATTCAGACTTTTGAGAAGACCCTACCAAATGGGAAGGTAAAGCAAGTCTTCTTCTTTGATCCAGATGGTAAGTTTCTGCCAAACCGATTTTTTTTTTTTTCTTGTGTGTGTGTGTATGTATGATTAAAATCCCTTTTTCTCGTACCGGACTCGTGCTGTCAGCCTTCATCTTTTGATGAGATCTGTTCTTCCAGCATTCTTGATATAGAAATTTTGTTTCTTTGGAGTCTGATTGCTGACTGATGAGTGGTGATTAGTACTTGTATGTTTAGGCTTTCAATCAGTTTGTAAATAATCCATTTCTATGCAGGTAATGGATTGGAGATTGCAGGTCGGGAAGATTGAGTAAGATCTAGCTTTAACAATGTAATCGAATGTAGTCCAGTTTACGGGCTTGGAAGGGGTTCATAGTAGAGTCTTGTTTGACCAACTTATAATCAATGTGTATAACCGTACATTTTATTACTTAATCTTCTCATTCTTCCCCCTCCCTCTTCTCGTTTAAAATGTTTGTTGAAATCGATAGACTTGTATCATGTATTCAAAAATGGGAATGTAAAGGATTGATATTAAAAAAAGTGGACAAAATTGGTTTTGACTGAACCAATAAAAAATCAAATCAAATGCTTCTTCCTCACGTGTTTGTTTCCCAAAACTCTTTGGAATTGTAAATAGATTCGTAATCTTGTTGAAACAAGACCATCGTAGAATTCTCACTACAGGAATGGCTTTCAGACAGATGGTGAGGATGTCAAATTTGAAAGGTAGAAATAGTTAATGAGTTCGAAAAGTATTGAACAAGAACATTTACGTTATGCTTAAGCTGCCATCTGTTACAGTGGCATGCTGGTACCTTGTGATCCTGAAGCCTGAACAACTCTTCGTCTCTATTAATGACACCTGTAACATACAGGTTAATAGAATTCAACACGTGTCTGGCCGAACCCACGTGTCATTAACCCCCCTTTCCAACAACCACCGTTGTAGCCCCTCTCCCTTGACCGGCAACATTCTTCCATCTGCTCAGATTGTTTCAGACTTTCAGTATCCTCCACTTTGTGAAAGAAAATGAGCCAAGAACAGCCACGCCGGCACGAACATCAAGAACCTATCAAGTACGGGGACGTTTTCAATGTCACTGGAGACCTTGCCTCTAAGGTTATATCGCCGGTGGACGCTGACATGATGCAAACGGCCGAGACTATGGTGTTCGGTCAAACCCAGAAGGGTGGCCCTGCCGCAACCATGCAGTCTGCTGCCTCCCGGAATGAGCGTTCTGGCTTCGTCGGCCATGAGGATGTAAGTGATGCGGCCAGAGACCAAGGAGTTGCCGTCAAAGAGACCGATATCCCAGGAAGCCGCATCATCACTGAAACAGTTGCCGGACAGGTCCTCTTTTCTAGACTCTTTTAACTTTTAATTATGTTTGTCTTTTGGTTTGAATCTCAAACATATTCTTGTCTGCATTAATTATAATTGTTTTGATTTGCTTGTTTCCATGTGCAGATCGTTGGGCAGTTTGTGGAGCCTACGCCCTTTTTTGGAGCTGCCGCTGTAGTGCAGAATGCGGTCACCATAGGACAAGCTCTTGAAGCAACCGCCCACACTGCAGGTGATAAACCGGTCGACGAGAGTGATGCTGCTGCCATTCAAGCAGCAGAGGTGAGGGCAACAGGGAGCAACTTCGTGATACCGGGTGGACTCGCAGCCAGCGCTCAGTCAGCTGCTTCTTTCAATGCTGGGGTTAGCAAGGATGAAGATAAGATTAAACTGAAAGACATCCTAATGGTGCGTATGAGCTAACAAAACCCAAAACAACTAGTGTTTGCAGCACTTCGGTTCTGTTTTCGTTGTGAGTGAGGGTGTACTTGTTTACAGGCTTAATTTAAAATAAAATAAAATACCAAAAACGGAATGATCAACCAATGGACTTTAGAAAACTTGACTATCACTGAACTTATAGGTTGTGATATGTTTAGGCATCTTTTGTTAAAGATCTTGCTAAACAATTCATTTTTAGTTCTCTGTTCTTTCTTTACTTGTGCTGTTTTTTCACACTTTCTTTACCATAACTGGCACTTTTGTGCAAGAAACCTTTGAATTCCAAAATTCAAAAATAAAATTAAGTTCTTAAAAATTTAGGTTCCGTTTCGTTTCATAGCGATTTAAAAACTTAGGTCGGTTTCTCTCCAAGTTTTTTACCATGAATTTTCTTTTTCATAAAAAGAAAAAAAAAAAAAAAAACAAAAGTTCTTAGTAATTCCAAAACTTAAGTCCAAAAGTGGATAACATAACAAAGAAATTGAAGGTAGAAGCGGGGGTTTAATTTTCAAAAATTAAAAAGTCAAATGGTAAACACAGTTCTGAACTTTTTATTTATATTCTTCACCCGTTCTCACTCCTGGGCTCAGAATGTGCCCCCTGGCTTGAATAGTCCAAGTCCAACAACTGACTCATTCTTGGGCTTAGAATGTCACCCTTGGGCTTGGAAATTTAGTTCAACTCCAGTGACTGACTATCCAATTATACAAAGGGATTTGAACACAAAGACCCTATAGGTTAGACCAAAAAATAAAAAAAATCGAATTGGCCGACCAAAACCAATCGAATCGAAGGCGGTCAGTCGAAGAAGAAGAGGTGCTCGATCGGCATTGGTTTGGGAAAAAAATCCATGGGAGGACCATATTATAGGTCCGACGGTTGAGGTCGGTTTGAACATTTACTAAACGGATCATAGTTGGTTCGGTGGGGTTTGATCGGAAAATCGATTCCGACCAACTGTTGTACACCCTACTATAGGTGCTATGGAAGAACTATATTCTCTTTGTTCATACTATAAATTAGTATTCCTAAGTATTTATAGATCCCACACTTTCTAAGGGCGATGTGTATTTTCATATTATAGTTGTATTTATAACTTTCTCTGTGACTTCTTGCTCGCTACTATATTGGCTTAAAAAACCAGGTCTTTTGAATACATGACTTTCTATATGATAAACAAGCATTGAAGCCAAATGTTTACTTAAAGAACTGATGGCTAGACTTTATATCAGGATGCGGCAATGAGGCTACCAGCGGATAAAGTGGTGACGAAGCAAGATGCAGAAGGGGTGATGAGTGCAGAGCTGAGACACAATGCAAGGCTCGCAGTCCATCCTGGTGGTGTGGCTTTGTCCATAACAGAAGCCGCCAGGCTCAATGAGAACATTAATAAAGCGCCACCGTGAGCTGGGGTTGTTGTTTCCATTGTATAGTACCGTTTTGAGCTTGTTTGTTTGTGTTTTGCAGTAATCCAACTTTGGAAAAAAGATGGGGCATCAAACACATTTCAATAAAGATCCCATGTTAGCTGAATAAATGAACAGGTGAATAAGACGTATGAAATGGACCAAGCTAAAGCTTCACATGCAAGCATAGAATATAACAACGAGCAGTCCAGTTTTGAAAATTTGGAAAAGTAGCGTATGTTGAAATGGTGTTGGCCCTGCACCTGAGAAGAGCTGCTGCCATACGAAAGCTGCAGCAGAGAAAAGGGCAGGCTCGTTGTTTCCCAATCACAATCCAACAGTACGCTCTCTTTTGACTCAATTTTAACATTGAATTATATGCATGACAATCAATCCCACATCAATTTTAGAAATCACCAGTTTCTTGCAGGCATTTTTTTTTTTGTCACTGCCTTTCGTTTTTTTTTGAAAAATGATGAGTTCAATTATGGGAAGTTTTGGTTGGAGTAAAAAGCAAATACAACAGTCAATAGATTCTTCCCATATTGGCCTTAGGAAACGTCACTATCGAAAGCAACATGCATCCAAAATTTGGGTCTTGTTTCACTGTTTTAACAACTTGTATGTCACAGTAATGGTAAAAAAAAACGTTGCTGCTGCATGCTTTAAAATTTTTATAACCTCTTGCTGTCGTTTTCATCACTATTATCCATCTATCTCCCTCAATTGAAACTTCCAAATATTAGACTGCACCCTCAAATATAACATATAGCAATGGGGCCCTTCAATTTGTCATATCTATAGTTTTTACCCACCCCCCTCTCGACTGTCGTGGAAATTTTGTTGTAGGTCCAAAATTTTTCACCTTTCTAATTACATTTACTAAAAACATAGAGGTCACAGTAAATATTTGAGCAAAAAGATTGACGTTTAATTATATTTATAATTAAGTTGATTCATTTTGAAAACCATTCTAAATATTTTGGATTAACATATAAAATAATTCTAAAAAAAAGATGCAGTGGGTACAACTACTTACAAATTGTAGGATCTTCAATCGGATTTCATGAATTTTTATTTCTTTGGAATATGCCAAATTGTGCCCTTAATAATTTGTGTTGATTTTCGGAGGTTGGAAATATTTTTAAAAAGGTTGCAAATTAAAGGAAATGATAATAATAAACAACTTGATATAGTTTTCGCAACACTGATTAAAAAAGATGGGACTTTTCTCTTTTAAGACTATAACATATAAAGTATACCACAACATATCGATCAATCGACGCCTAATCTCTCTCTATATATGGAAAAATCATGAGACCAAGGGTGCATTTAATTATACGAAATGAGAACATTATTTTAATACAGATGAGTTTTATTTAACATCTATAATGTCGTTTTGGTTGGACTAGAGTGATTATACTATAGTCTTTATCTGACAGGCTGGGTGATGTCCGATCACTGTAACTATGATTTTTACGATAATTTCTTGTAATTGCACGTCATTAGTTGATCTGAAAGGAGTAATACTTATCTGATCACTAGTATCTTACCACTATTATTTTCTTGAACAAATTTAGAGGGGGAGGTAGAGTGTATAAGTTTAATTTTTAAAAGCAAAAACAAAAAAACAAAATTGGTTAATGATTGAATTCAGCTCCCTCGAATTGCATAAAAATACACAAGTTCGAGATGATTGGATGAGTAGTAAAAAATTTAGTATATGTCAATGTTTTTTTAACCGTAAAATAATTTTATCAAAACTTAGAAATTTTGAAAAGAAGCTTGGATAAAAATTGTAAGATTTTTTAAATTTGAAGGTTAACATAACTAAATTAAATTAAACTAAAAATTGAGAATAAAAATTGAAACAACTTTGACAGGTTTAGAGTGGTTCACCGAACTATTTTCCTAATAAAAAGCATAATAGCGGTCTATACCCAAGGTATAAAGATATACTATGTAGATATCAATATTTTCATATGCTATGAGGTGAATTGACATTTTTTTATAATAAAATTGACGAAATATAACATAAATATATCAATCAAATAATACTAATTTAAATATCATAATACTAATAAAAAGTTTTAGAACGGCTTGTTTGCTTAAAAAATTAGGGTTAAATTACAAATTTGATCTTTATGATTCGGAGAAAATTAAAATTTAGTTCATATGTTTATAAATTAAAATTTAATCTATAAAGTTTGACATAGAGATGTCCATGGGTGGGGCCGGATGCCATTCCCCGTCTCCGCTTCCCATTTCATTTTCCATCTCCGTGAAATTCCCTACGAGATCGGGGCGGGATTCCCGGCAGGAAATTCGCGTGGATCGGGTTCCCATGGGAAATTATTCTCGTTACTTTTTTTTTGTTGTAAAAAGTCAATTAATTTAAATCACTAATGTTAGCAAATTTTAATTAAATAATTAACTTTATCATTAAATTATTTATTATGGTTAGTTTTATATGATAATTTAAATTTAAAGATAAATTACTCAAATTTTGGCCTAAAAAAGCTAATTAATTTTTTAGTAGAAAGAAATAAATATAAATAAAATTAATCACATATATAATCTAAATTTAAATATATTCATTATCTTTCCAATAAATAATCAAATTTAAAATTATGTAATATTTATATAATAATAATAATAACATAACATTAGATAATTATACTAAATAAATATGTAGAAGCTATTCCACGTCCTCGTCCCCGTTTAGCTCATGGGAAAATTTGTTTCCTCCACTCCCTCTCTCATTCTCCGTTTAATCGGGGAATCCCTACCCGTTCGGGGCGGGGTCCTACGGGACCCTTCTCCGTAAGAAAATTGGACATCTCTAGTTTTACAGAAGTCTCATAAATAGTCTATAGACATGATATGTATATACATATCAAGTATTATATGGATTAAACTTTAATTTTTTTCAAACCAAATAAACATTAAATTTACAACTTAACTAAAAAAATCGTCATTGATGTTGACATTTTATCATATTTTCGTAAAACATCCTGATTTTAAACTTATTTATAGCTAAGACCACTTTTTGTTTGTTTAAATCTCCCCTCTCGCTGTATTGCAACAACTAAAGTCATCTAAAAAATGTCCAATCTTAAATTCCTCAACAACGTCCATTTCTTCTTCTCCAAACTCAAATTCTCACCGCCGCCCGCCGTCATCGCCGCCCACACCCCACCCTCTGACTGCTACTTCACCTCCAATCCCATTTCCTCCACTGCCGACGATGATGACGACGACTTCTTCTCCACCTCCTCCGACGCCGCCGATTCCATCTCCGACGACCTTGCCGCCATCCTTGCCTCCCGCCGCTTCTTCTTCTCCTCCCCCGGCCGCTCCAACTCCATTTTCGAATACTCCTCCGCCTCCCGCCGCCGACCCGACGACACCATCGTTTCAGAAGGTCTAGAAGTCCCGAAATACTCGATGGACCCTTATGCCGACTTCCGGCGGTCGATGCAGGAGATGGTGGAAGCTCGAGAATTGGAGGATGTGAGAAGCGATTCAGAGTTTTTGCGAGAGCTTTTGTCTTGCTATCTTCGGTTGAATCCGAAGGATACCCATAAATTCATTGTTAAAGCTTTTTCCGATCTTGTTCTTTGCTTGTTGGCTGCTCCGGCACCGGCTTTCAAAACCCGCCGGAAAGTTGTTATGTCTCGGTAACTAAATGGATTTGTTGCAGCCATACCTCTGGCTAAAACGTCAACCGTATTTAATTTTAAAAGAAACAAAAAATCTGTTGATTGTTTTTTAAAAATAATTTATTTAGGTCGTCACAATATCACTTACAATAACTGCTAAATGAATTATTGATATAAATTGAAGAAGCTTATATGCGAATCAATAGTGCAAAAACATTCAACCATATCGATGTATTGCCGATATTTTCATGTTAACTTGTTCGAAAATCATAAAAAATTTATTTATTGATATTTTCGAATTTTTTGTTTTTATAAATTTTTAAGAAACATCCATCAAAATCGATTTTTTTTTTTAATATTTCTATCGAAAAATTTTCGTAAAATTAAGATTTTGATATTTTCGTCGATATCGTCATTTTAAACATTGTAAAAATAGCTATATTGGAACGACTTAATTTAGTAATAAATTTATTATTTTTATTTTTAAAACTCAATTGTTTGTTTGGGATCCTTTGAGTGAAAAATAAAAAATCCAATCTAAATAAAGTTGTGTTCGTTTTTCTCATCTAAATATTTCCTCTTTTAAGTTTAGAAAATATTAACAAAAAGGTTATAAAGAAAAAGTAAATATTTTGGACATAAAAAATTTATTAATATTTTCAAATTAGTGGATTGACAAAAGTTTGAAAAAGAAAGTTTTAAATAGAGAAACAAAGTTAGAATGAGGAAGTCCAATTTTAGAGAGAGAAAAAAGTGCAGATAGTTGAAGAAAAACCATTTTGACAAAAAGATTAGAAAAATAAGAAAAGCAAGAGAGATAAAAAGAATATCCAAGATGGAAGAATAATAATATTAAGTTATTTTTGTATGCATTATTTTATTTTTTTTATGTCATCAAATCTTATTTATATTCTACATTAATTTTAGGTATATTTGAAATTTAGGAAGTTTGTAGTTATAACACAAACAATTTAATTTATAATTCTGTTTTTGTTTTGGTTATTACATTGTGGTTTTTTAGAAAATAAAACGTGCATATTGGCATTGCATTTTTTTTCTTTTAGTCGATTAAATACTATTTTAAAATTATAAATTAAAATTTGACATTTTCACTTGCATACAAATCTTCAAGATGGGGCACGATCTTCGAATGTATGTGTTTGTTGAGTCCGATAGATACAAATAGTTGTAACTGTTCAAGAGGATAACACTAGAGAAAAGTAAGAGAGATTTAAAAAAAAAAAAAAAGCCTAAAAGGACAAATGAAATTAAGTTATTTTTATATCTCCTATTTTACTTTTCTAATGTCATCAAATCTTATTTATATGGTTAAATTATAAAAAATATTATTTAATTTTGTACTTTGTGTCAAAAATATCCATGAACTTTCAAAAATTTCAAAATTGCCTTTGTCGTTAGTTTTTGGATGGAAACCGTTGAAATTTTTGTTTAAAAAATACCTCTACACTTTCAAAATTTTCAAAAATATCCTTAACTGAAAAAAAGTTCGAAAATACTATTCTTAACTGAAAAGACGTTCAAAAATACTTTCACCATTAGTATATGAACAAAACTCGTTAATACCTCGTTGCAAAAATAACTTTAAAGTTTAAAAATGCTAGTGATCAATTTATTGTGAATTAAATTCACATGGGATGTTACATTCCCGTGTATTGTGAATTTAATTCAAAATTACGAATACATAGGATGTTACATTCTTTCCATCTATAACGATCCGACAATTAGCTTGCATAATTTTGAATTTAATTTTGACAATAACTCTAAATCCATCTATAACCATCAATCTCTTAATTCCAATTCAAAATTAACCACTTCTGCTCCAAATTGAATTTAACTTTGACAATAACTCCAGATGAAATTCATATAACTCCAATTAATTCCAAGATAATTAAATTGGAATTAATGTAACGAATTAATTAAATCTCAAATTTCTCATTCATTTATCAAACTTCCCTCAAATAAATTTCAACATTTAATTAACAAAATAACACCCATACAATTTTAAATTGAATTATCTTAACCCAAAGTTCAATTTTTGCCTCAATACTTAAAATAACACCCAAATAATTTAAGGTAATTAAGTTAAAATATCAAAAGAAAAAGAAAATTGGGTCGTTACATCTTCCCGCCATAAAAAACTTTTGTCCTCGAAAGTTCAAGTCCTTATAGGGCTTATGATACTTGTCCTCATCTCATCCCCAAATTGCTTCTTCAGACTGATAATTCTGAGACAGTTTCATATTACTCTTTAAATCTTAAAACAATCGCATACCACCGATTAGCCCCTCCTATTAAAGCATCTGAAAATCTCACTTAAATGAGATTCTTGAGGTCCCCAGATACTGTAGCATTTATCAATCCAAAATACATCACCATAACCTCATAATAGCTATAACCATTTTTTTTTTTTTTTTTTTTTTTACAGCTTTTAAGATAAAGACCTTCATGATTCATACATCTATATTGGGAATATCCACTCTCCATATAGAAACAATCTGAACCAATGTGGTTCTTGACCATCCAATCTATGACTAAATAACTTGAAACTTTACATGTCCAAAACTACCAAAGTTACAACTATGTTCCTTTATGGCAACGAACCTAACATGCCCTCTTCTTTTCACGTGCCAAAACAATAACTTTGTATAGAGAAAACAGAGCAAACATGGCCTTTCATACTATCTTAGCATCTTTTAAAAATTGAAGGTACGAAAGAATGCAAGGAAACATAGACTCAAATAACCCTAGGGTGTTAGGACCTAGAATGAGAAGTGCACCTTTCACCACAGCGTCTGACCTCTCCGTCTCATGTCAAGTGGTGGCATTGCTCCTATTCCGCAGTTGCTGTCCACTTGAACCCCCTTGGTCTGAGCCCTAAAGGTTGGTCCCTACCATCTGTAGAGCTCCTAAAAGGGCACCCATATGCCATATGCCCTTCTTGTCCACAACGATAACACACCCCTACTCCAACTAAGCAACGACCCCAATGACGCTTTCCACATGAGTTACAGACCGACTCTTCCTCTTTCATAGCTACAGGTTGGGGGCCTTGTTGCCTCCAATATCGTGGAGTTCTATCTGTGCTCCCATTCTTTTGCTGAGGCTCAGAAGTCTTCTGCTATGCTTTTTTTTTCTACCCTACAGAGGTCCTTATTCCCAACAATTTCCCACACTCATTCCCCTCTTGGGAATCAGCATCTATCCTCACGGCTGCTTGTAGTGCCGCAGCGTGAGTCTTGAGACCAAGGGTATGCACCATATCTCACAATCCGCCCCTCAGACCCTGAACGAACCTCTCTATCCTCACTACCTCGATGGCTACCAGCACAGGGGCAAAGTGGGACAACTTGTCAAACTCTTGCTCATATTCTTCTACTGACATAACTCCCTACTTCAAATTTAGGAATTTTGCTTGCTTGTTATACCGAGTGTTGGCAAAGAAATACTTCTTGTAAAAACGCTCTTTAAACTGATCCCACGACGCAGATCCTCCATTTGTGTCAATCATTTTCTCTGTTGAACGTCACCATATCTCTGCGTTGTCTGTCAACATAAAAACTGCACAACAGAGTTTGTGCTCCTCCGGACACCTCATGTAACGAAAGATCGTCTCGATCGAGGAAAACCACATCTTTACCTTCGTAGGATCCCTCAACGATCTATCGAAGGGGCGGGCGTCAAACTTTCTGAAATCCCTCAAGTTTTTAGCCACATGGGACAGATCCTTCATGTTCTGACCCTATGGCTGGGTCTGGTGCAGTTGAACTAGTGGTACTTTTTCCTGCCGAGTCTGATCCTGAGTGGTCTGCCCTCCCATTGCATTGTGGATTAAATCTTGCAGTCTATCCATCATGGAGAATGTCACAACTTCCCTAATTCTTGCTTCCATTGCTTTCTCATTAACTTGAGCCATAGGTGGATTTGAAGTTGTCGGGACAGTTTGACTTCCACCAGCCCTCTTTTCCTGCACCCCTGGCAGAGGAAGATCTTGGACTTGTGGATGCTGAACTTGAGGATCTCAAACCGCTCCTCTAACTGTCTTCCTTGCTCTGAGCTTAGGTGTCATGTCCTGTCATTTTTTTTGTTCATATAGATATTTTTTTGTTTCTCTTAATTTTTCAATTCTTAGCTTACACCAAATTTCTCAGCAACCAAAATTTTAATAGAATTGAAACTAACCCAAAATTTTTTGGTTACTGAGAAAATTGGTGTAAGCTAAGAATTGAGAATCAGATTTTGGGTTAGTTTGAAGTGTTCAAATTAACAAGAGGAAATTCAATTATATGTGATATAATTGGTGTGATGTATTAGATACATTAATTGAAGGAATTAATATAATATGATTTATAATAAGTACCATAAAATAGAAAAAGAACTATGGTTTATATGTTTCATCTGATGAAATATTAAAACTATAGGTTATAAATATAATATGATAAGTTGGTTATCATATTTATTTATAGTATATTAATTATATAATAATTAATTATTTTTCTCTAATAACCGATTTGAGTGGGAGGTTATTGGAAGTTTTATGGTAACCGTGAAATAAATGGAAAATTCTTTTCCAAAATTAGAAGTTGATTTCATTCACAAATTTCTCACGAAAAAAGGCTATCAGGTAAAAATAGTTTTTACTAAGCGATAGCCGTTGAGAGCATACACGATCGTTTAGAGTTGACTATAAGATAATTACTCGTTGATCATGAAGGAAATTGGAATCGAGATTTCCATGAGCAGCGGAACAAGACTATTCCAAATTACAATCATGAATGAACATATATTTACAGTCGAATATAAAACAAGCAGTTATGCAAATAATTTAAATGTAGAAATTACAGCATGAACAATACAAATGCATAGAAAGCAAACTCAACACACATAGGCAGAAACGTCTCCACGCTTCGATGCGCACGAACGCTCAAACAATAGCAGCCTCGAACGCCCGATCTACACGACCGCAACACCGCACGAACACTAAGCTCTCGTCCTCAACGATCTCCTCGGTCACGAACTCCTCCGAAACAATGAACGGCCTCCACAACACCACGAACAGCCTCTAGAAAACCTCAATGGTGTCGAGTTAAGTCTGACACCACCAACAAGGCAATCTTGGTATTCTTGATGCGGGAATCCAGAGGGTGGGCTCTGTTCGGACTTGGTATGAGGCAGACGAATGGAGGAAACAACGATCGCGTATACGATTGGGCAAGTGGGACATGGTGGAGACCTATCGTATAAGTCGATGCCCAATCATGTAAATAAAGCTATGCGATCGTTTAGCTCTATCGGTTAGCTCGGTCTGTCGCCTACAGACACTACACGATCGTTTACTTTGAGCCAACATCGTCTAACAAAGCTATGCGATCGTTTAGCACCTGCACGATCGTTTAGCTCGCCCGACCGTCGTTTAGTAAATCTGTATTTACTTGATGACTTCGTGAGTTTCTTTTTCGCGAGAGAAAACTCAAAAACCTTTTTCAATCTTTTGTAAAAACCTCTTTTCAAAATAGGAAACCACTTTCCTTTTAAACTCACGGTTACCATGATCCAATAACCACCCACTACTTTGGTTATTTAAAAGAAAAAGTATTAATTATTCAATAATTAATATTATTATAAACATAAATGATAACCAACTTATCATACTATATTTATAACCTATAGTTTTAATATTTCATCTCATATTACCATAGTTCTTTTTCTATTCCATGGTACTTAATGTAAATCTAATTTACATCAATCCCCCACTAGATATATCTTATACATCACACCGATTATATCATATATAATCAAAATACCTCTTGTCAATTTGAACATTTCAAATCAACACCAAGAACTGATCCTCAACAGAATCCAAGCTACCAAGGGGACCTCATGGGCCTGTAGCTCCGAAGCTCCAACGGCACATGAATAACTGACTAAACTCTTTAGTCACGAAATCCAAGATCCGTTAACTGGTAGACACTCCATTAAAGACCAACAACTGAACTCTCCTTACTACAGATATATTATGTGTCCATCTTAACCAATCAACAGCACGACAACCCTTCACAAATCACTCGTAAGTATAGCTGGGCCAATAACCGTTATGCCCCTGTAGTTACATTTGTCTCCTTAAGTACCACTAATCCCTCTAATAAACATAAGTCATAGTCCTACTATGATTACATAGTCCTATTATGACTAAGTCTTCTCTTCCAAAGAGAAGTTGTGGCCACTATGTTCAAGCCCCAAAATCATCCCTTAAGGGAGCAATCTCTATACTTATCCCTGCTTCGGGAAATAAGTGAATTTCATCTTGTGGATTGAGTTCCTAGCTCCCAGATCAGACAAGTCCCCAAAAAGGTAGGCATGTTGAGTTGACAATCTGGCCACTCTCACCCATACTAATCAAAGGACCGCCCTCAAAGGCAGAAGTTTCCAAAACACTCAGGATTGAGGTCGTGTCACCTATGGTCGTTTGATGAAAGTCTCTAGTATCAACAACGTTATATACAAAGTCTAGTCATCTCGTCGTCCAGGTCTTATACAAACTCTTTGTATAGGACACCCCCGCTCCACGTCTCCACACGAATGGTCAGGATCTACCATCTGTAGTAGTTTACAACACTTGCAAACCTCTACAAAGTGGGCCATATCCATAGTGTCACCAAAATCAGGTATCCCACCTTAATCCTTATACTACAGACCGATTTAGGTTATCACTTAAGGCATGATCCACTTGTATATCACATATACATGTTTAAGTTTACATAAGATAACCAAGGAGCTTTGTTTATTGGATATGAGTAAATGCCAGAATTAAATAACACTTATTTTATTTATTGAACAATGTGTATCTTTACAAAACAACGAGACTCCGGTAGAATTAGGACACCAATCCCAACAGATTGTTGCTACACGATCGAGTCGCAAAGTCTATGCGATAAACTTTCGTTTACTAAACGATCGAGTACATCGTCTATGCGATAGACAGTGTTCTTATCTCTCACTTACTCGATCGTCTACTCCATCGTATACCTCCTTTCTTCCTCAATCCAAGATCATACAGAGCCCACAACTTCTGGATTCTCACACCGAGAATACCAAAGTAACACTTGTGGTGGTGTTTTACATCCGTTCATGAATCGAGTTGGACTCGATTGGGTTCAAGGAGCTTTTGGTTGTTCATGTTGTTGGTGTTTTTTTCGTTGTGTTCGAATGTTGCTGTGGACGCATTGGAAATTGTTTGAGGGATACTTGAAGAATGGTTCTTCAAAGGTATGCATACTCTATCCTTTGCAATTTCGTGTAGCATGCTGTAATTTCTATTGATGCATAATCTGTATGTTTCCATTTAAGATTGTAATTGTTGTGTTCATTTTGATTGAAATTTGGAACGATCTACTTCCACTGCTCATGGAGATCTCTGTTTTTGATTTCATTCAATTGATATCAGAACCAAGTTGTTCTGATATTCCAAATTCCATTGTTGTATTGAAGTTCTTTTACAGTTGTGATGGGTTTTAAGTTTTTCTACAATGCGTTTAAGAGTTAAATGTGTTTGTGGATGTGTTGATGGATGTTTATGGGATGGTTGCCTTTGTTTAAAGCCTTCTTTGAGTTTACAAAGTGTTAATTTGTAAGGGCCCCTATGTTTTTGGGCATAATTAACAAGCAATCGAGTCTGTATTCAAAGTGTTTGAAGTTTTTTGAGTCACTCGTGATGAAGTTTCAAAGCATGGAGATGTAGTTTTCATCGAGGAAGAAGACCAAAGGTTGGTCGTATCGTGTAGCCCAAGCTAAACGATCGTGTAGAAATGATTCTGTCCGATCGTGTAGTATTTACTAAATGATCGTTTAGCTAATGCTAAACGATGGGGTAAAGAGTTCACTCGATCGTGTAGCGTTTGTTGCTCGATGCGTGGACACTTGGGGTAAACGATCGCATTGAGTATTTGATGCTCGTCGTTTAATAAAAGACATGCACACTAAACGATCGCGTAGTTCAACATGCTTCATTACTAGGACACTCCCACTCCTCATGTCATAACATGTACGAATTATGATCACTTCGTATGTAGCACTTTACAACTCTTTGTAACAACTACAGAGTAGGCCACATCCAATAGTGTTACCAGAATAAGGTACCCAACCTTATTCATATACTATAGACCATTTTGACTATTTACTCGAATTTGATCCACTCTTATGTCTCTACATAAAGTTCAAGTACTCATGTAATAGTCATCGATCTTAATTTATTGGATTTAGACTTTCATGTATACAATTTATAAAATCAATAATAAGTTTATTGACAATAGAAAATATTTATCATTTTACAAACTGCGAGTTTTAGGACATAAAACCCAATAGAAATCACGTCCCAACTTTTGGTCCCAGGTACACCTTAGAGAATGGTGTATCAGAAAAGAGAAACAGAACCCTGTTGGACATGGTTCGGTATATGATGAGTTATGCTCATCTTCTAGACACGTTTTGGGGATTTGCAGTGGAGACTACATGTTATATTTTGAACAACGTTCCCTCAAAGACTATTTCTGAAATTCCTTTTGAGTTGTGGAGAGGTCGTAAAGGTAGTTTACGCCACTTCAGGGTTTGGGGATGTCCGACCCACGTGCTTGTGGCTAACCCTAAAAAGTTGGAACCGCGTTTGAAAGTTTGCCTTTTTGTAGGCTACTCCAAGGAAACAAGGGGTGGATACTTCTATGATCCAAGTGAGAATAAGGTGTTTGTATTGACAAATGCTATCTTCTTGGAAGAAGACCACATCAGGGATCATAAGCCATGAAGCAAGATTGTTTTACTTGAGATTTCTGGTGAGACTACTGAGAGTTCAACAAGAGTTGTTGAACAGATTGATAGATCAACAAGAGTTGTTGATGTCAGTTCATTTAGTCAACCATCTCAAAAGTTGAAACTGCCTCGACGTAGTGGGAGGGTTGCAAACCCACCGGAACGCTACATGGGTTTGACTAAAGCCCAAAACATCATGTCTGATGATGGAGTTAAGGATCCATTGTCTTATAAGCAAGCAATGGAGGATGTTGACAAAGATGAATTGATTAAAGCCATGAATCAGGAAATGAAGTCTATGTACTTCGATTCTATCTCGAAACTTGTGGATTAGCCTGATGGGATAAAACCTATGGGTGTAAGTGGATCTACAAGAGAAAACGAGGTGTAGATGGAAAGGTGCAGATCTTTAAGGCTAGACTCGTGCCAAAGTGTTATACCCAGGTCGAGGGAGTGGATTATGAGGAAACTTTCTCACCTGTTGTCATGTTGAAGTCTATCAATATTCTCCTGTCCATAGCCACATTTTATGATTATGAGATATGACAAATGGACGTCAAGACTGCCTTTCTAAACGATAATCTTGAGAAGACCATCTACATGACTCAACTAGAGGGTTTTATTGTTCCAGATCAAGAGCAAAGAGTTTGCAAGCTTAATAGGTCCATTTATGGGCTGAAACAAGCATCTAGATCGTGGAACATTAGATTTGATAGTGCGATCAAATCATTTGGCTTTGATTAAAATGTTGATAAGCCTTGTGTTTATAAGAAAATCATCAATAGCTCAGTAGCTTTCTTGGTGCCATGATGCTTGAATTTTATGAAGTGGATTTTATGGATGATATATGTTGGTGGATTGTGTTGTGAACTCAAGTTTCCCCAGAGGAATCCGATTGTAAATTCCTCTGAGTTTCCTGGTAAGTCCAGGGTCGAACACATGGACTCGTGAAAATAGTTGCGTTGGAGATTTTTATGAAAACTTGAGGTAACCAGTTGAATAAATAAGTGTTGGGTTGTTGTTGCGTTAATGAAAATAATAATGAATGCGATAGAGTTTGAAAAGAGTTGTTAAATGGGAAATACGATGAATATGTGGTGAACGGGTTGAGAAGGTTTTTGGCTAACACTCCCTAGGATGTGTTCATGCCTTGTGATCATGCAACATGCATACAATAGTAAACCACCTCTCGGCGTGAATGCCACGGCTTCTAAGGCTAACACATGCGATAAATATGCGATAAGTCTATAGGGTTTACACATAAACCTCTATCTTTATTTATGCGATGACAACATGACATTCACACAAATATGTGACCATTCTATGCGATGCAAGTTGACAAACATAGCTTATCTCTAAGTCCCTATCTCTTGTTTATGCAAGCCTAATCTTGCTCTTTCGAGTCCAGATTCTAACCTAGCTCTCTCAAGACATTAGGTTCTTTCTTTAGATTCTCTCTCGAATAACTCTAAAGGGGTATTTTGCACAACATAAAACAAGACAATCACAAGCAATGAACTTCCTAGATCATGTTAGCTTAGTTTCTTTCAACATATTCAACTAGTTTAGCTACTCATGTGTATTAAGAAAGTGAGTAGATGTAGAAATAGAACTTCCATTGAATAGATATAAGATGAAGTACAAAATAACAATGCAAGTATAGTAAAGAGCCTGGAGAAATATTTTGCTGCCAGGCGTTACACTGTTTCTACTCGTGCTCTAAAGATATTCTTGCTTTCGCGAGAGTCAGCCCGCTCTCTGCTCTTATGCCCCAAGGTTCTCTCTTGAGCTGCCTTGGACAATCTCCGACATCACCACTCTTCTCTTGCTCTCCCGTAAAATGGAAAAGAAAACTATGAACAGAGGTATGAACTTGTAATGGTGATGAGGTAATCGACTGCTTAACCCATTCTTTGAAGAATGCACTTGGTATTTATAGGGCATCAAAGGTGAAAGGCGGTTTCTCTCTCCTGGTTGTATAGATGGAACAGCTTTAATTCCTGACTGATGCACCGGATAATTGTCACCGATAAAGCTGGATGTACTTTGTGACCATTATCGGCTGTCAACTTAATTTGGATCTGACTACCGTTAGCTTTCTGTTCCATCGATCTTAATTGTCCTTTCGTGCGGATGTGCCCACCATGTTGCGGTGATTCTTCTTGGGTGTATGTTTGCTGCGATCAACGCAAAGTCTTGCGGTGAAGTTGCGTTCGACCAATGTATTCCTATGATCGCATTCTTTGCATTGCGTTAACGCATTATTCTATACAAAAATATAAAGATCAACTGCTCTAATGCATTGGACGCATGCGACCGCAATATTATAGAATTTACGCTTAATGGACACAATTTAATATATTTCATCAACGCAATCCAACATTGTTTAAGGATTTAACATTATGATAACGTACATTTCTGCCCGTTATCACACCCCCAAATTTAAACAATGCTTGTCCTCAAGCATAAGCTAAAGATTCCTTTAGCAAGTTAGCCACAAAGTTCTTTCCCTAGATTTCTTAAGGATACTTCATTCAAATCCTATATGCCAGAATTTCCTTAAGTTTTATTCAAATATTTTCCTAAAATACTTCTAAAACTTAGGAATTGCAAGCTTAACTTTCAAAAGGACTTTACTGAATTCCGGAACATCGCATGATTTATTTCGAAAAGAAAAATTTCCACCGGGGTGTCAAATGATTTATCCTTGCACAAAAAGTTTCTTCATTGCTATTTTTCTGATCTTGTGCTGATTCGAGTGCCTTGCCTTCATTTTGGCTTGACCCCACGGGTGTCATGCGAACATCCAACTACAAGCAATGCACTCTTTCTCAGATTAAACTCATACCAATTTGGCAGTGGAGTTATGGTCATTTATTTATGCGTTGATCCTGGTGACTTACTTTCGTTTTGGCTTGCCCCCACGTGTGTCATGCAGACATCCAACTACGGGTAAGTGCCTTTCACAACTTAACTCTTATCAACATGAGTTTCCCATTGTGTTGACAGTGGAGTAGTTATTCAAATATATATATATATATATATATATATATATTTTGTAGTAAGGTCGGAAACAAATACCCCACCCCTAAATTTAAAATACGACAATGTCCTCATTGCCAAAAGATTAAAATAAGTCATGTGATGGTCATAGAATGCGTTGTAAAGAAAATTTGAAAGAAAGCTAGAAAACCCCTAACTTCAAGAAGTATTTCATGAGGTGAGTATCCTAAGATTTACGTTGATTCTAGTACATACGAAAGAGATAGAAGCATATTTTTCATCATTGAAATCATACTTGGCAAATAATACATGCGGTAAGCTACTAAAGTTATCTACTTGTGATATATTTGCGGTAGTCAAGGAGGATGCGATGATAAAACTTTGAAAAGTAATATGCAATGTGATAGCACAAAATTTGAAGTAAGGATAAGGAAGAGTACACCCCCAAATTTAGCACTGTCGCCCGCATTGTATTGACGCATCCATCTTGCGGCAATCATTCTTCGTTGGGTTGCGGTGATGGAATAAGATAAGTGCTGCTTTGCGTAACATTTCAATCCAGCGCCTCGATCGTTGAAATGAAAACAAAGAGAGGGTCAACTTATTTTAAACAAAATAAAAGGCATTTTTTTTTTAGCAATAGAAGTGAAAAATGAAAAGATAGTAAAGGATAATTCTGAGTAATGGAGAAAAGAGCTGAAGACTTGAGATTTTACGAAACTTTGCGTCCCTGATAAATTGCGATCATCTGATAACACATGGACCACCTACTTCCTTCTTCATTCAAGGTTTCTTAATTCCATGGAGTCGACTTGGCGATGCCAGTCTTCTCCATGGTATGCCTTTACTCGCTGCCTATTGACCTTGAATATGTTGGTTCCGTAGTTATTTGATAATTCCACCGTGCCATGCGGAAGTACTTGTCGAATTATGAACGGTCTGAACCAGCGAGACTTTAGCTTTCCCGGGAAGAGTCGCAGACGTGAATTGAAAAGCAAGACTTTCTGCCCGACTTGGAGGTTCTTACTACATATGCTTTGATCATGCCAGCGCTTGGTGCGCTCTTTATAAATTTTCGCACTTTCATATGCGTTGTTCCTCCATTCTTCTAGCTCGACCAGTTGCACTTTCCGCGCTTCCCCTGCTTTCTTCAAATTGAAATTCAGTTTCTTGACCGCCCACAATGCTTTATATTCCAGCTCCAAAGGCAAGTGACATGCCTTGCCGAGTACCAACGCATAAGGGGACATATCTATAAGTGTTTTAAATGTGGTTTGGTATACCCATAATGCATCATCAAGCTTCATTGCCCGATTGGACACTTTAGCTTGGCCATTTGTTTGCGGATGGTATGTGGTGGCTACTTTGTGGAGAATATTGTACTTGCACAGTAGCTCCTTTATATTGTGGTTGACAAAGTGTGATCCTTCATCACTTATGATGGCACGGGGAGTGCCAAAACACATGAAAATATTTTTCTTCAGGAACTGGTAGACTACTGCCGCATCACTTGCGGCGTATGTAATTGCCTCTACCCATTTGGAGACATAGTCAACGGCTAATAGAATATAGTGCTTACCATTTGAAGGAGGGAATGGTCCTATGAAATCAATCCCCCATACGTCAAATAGTTCCAGCTCCAAGATAGTATTCATTGGCATTGCGTTCTTCCATGAAATGTTGTCGGTGCGTTGACACCGATCACATTTCATTGTGTAGTCAATAGCATCCTTAAATAATGAAGGCCAGAAGAATCTACTTTGTAAAATTTTGGCTGCAGTACGTTGTCCTCCAAAGTTCCCTCCATATGGCGAATCGTGGCACTGCGATAATATGCATTGTTAAGCAGCATCTGGGACGCATAATTGAATGATTTGTTCTGCACCTCTTTTATATAGATTCGGCTCATCCCAATAATAGTGCCTGCATTCATTCTTGAGCTTCTTCTATTGATGGTAGGTGTAATCTTCAGGAAATTGTTCACAAACCAAATAATTAACGATATCCGCATACCAGGGTAGTTCTTTTATGCGAAACAGCTACTCTTCTAGGAACACGACACTCACTTCAGATTCATTGCGATCAACCTCAGGATTTTCTAATCTGGACAAGTGATCCGCAACTTGATTCTCTATCCCCTTCCGATCAATTATCTCGATATCAAATTCTTGAAGGAGGAGAACCCATCTGATCAACCTCGGCTTTGCGTCCTTCTTTGTCATCAAATATTTGATTGTCGAGTGATCAGTGTGAATGAGTACCTTGGTTCCCAATAGATATGCCCGAAATTTTTCCAACGCAAAAATCACAGCCAGGAGCTTTTTTTCAGTGGTGGTATAATTAAGTTGAGCAGGGTTCAGAGTTTTACTCGCATATGCGATGGGGTGCAAAATAGTTTTCTTCTTTTGCGCTAATGCAACTCCCATCGCATACCCGCTTGCGTCGCACATGAGTTCGAATGGGAGTGCCCGATCCGCCGTAATCAAGACGGGTGCGGTAATCAGCGCATCTTTTAAAATTTTGAATGCGTTGAGGCAATTGTTGTCAAATTCAAACTTTCTGTCTGCCTCTAACAACGCACTCAGTGGTCTTGCTATTTTAGAAAAGTCCTTGATGAATCGTCTATAGAATCTAGCATGCCCCAAGAAGCTTCGCACAACCTTCACGTTGGTTGGAGATGGAAGCATTTCAATTGCGTCAATCTTTGCTTTGTCCACCTCCAACCCTTCTCGGGAGACCTTGTGTCCCAACACTATTCCCTCTTTCACCATGAAGTGACATTTATCCCAGTTGAGCACCAGGTTTGTCTTTTCACATCTTTTTCAGAATTTTCTCCAAATTGGCCAGGCAGACTTCATAAGTGTTCCCATAAACAGAGAAGTCATCCATAAATATTTCTACTGAGTCCTCGAGATAATCTGAAAAGATCGCCATCATGCACCTCTGGAATGTGCTTGGCGCATTGCAGAGGCCAAATGACATGCGGCGAAAAGAAAATGTCCCATATGGGCAAGTGAATGTGGTCTTATCTTGGTCTTCAGAAGCTATCATGATCTGATTATACCCGACATATCCATCCAAGAAGCAATAAAAATCATTCCCTGCTAATCTGTTCAGCATTTGATCGATGAATGGCAAAGGGAAGTGATCTTTCTTTGTGGCCGCATTCAATTTGCGGTAGTCCATGCAGATGCGCCATCCAGTGATGGTCCTTTGCGGTATTAATTCATTGTTCTCATTTGGGACTATCGTCATTCCTCCTTTCTTCGGCACACATTGCACGGGGCTGACCCACGTGTTATCTGCAATGGGATAGATAATGCTCTCATCCAGCCACTTGATAATCTCCTTTTTGACGACCTCCTTCATTGCAGGGTTAAGTCTGCGTTGATTTTCAATGGTTGCTTTGTGGTCTTCCTCGAGACGAATATGGTGCATGCAGTACGCGGGGCTAATTCCTCTGATATCAGCGAGCGTCCAGCCGATTTCTCGCACATGCTTCTTGAGAATGCTCATCAATGCATTCTCTTGATCTGGGTTAAGTGTGGAGGAAATTATCACTGGCAGCTTCTCATTCTGCCCCAGGAATGCGTACTTCAAATGTGTTGGTAGGGTTTTCAATTCAAGTGTTGGTGGTTCCACAAGAGAAGGTTGCGTTATTTGTCTTTCTTCTTTCGGCTCTTCTTCTTGCGTTGCGATCAATCCTTCTTCTTTGTTTGTTTTTTCTACGATCGCATTGCAGGCAGCTACGGATGCGTTGGCATCCTCTTCTTCACATCTTCATCAGACCTTTCTTCTTCAATCAAATTCAGGTCATCTTCAAAATCTGGCAAGTCTTCCTCATCAGGAAATTTCATGGCACAAATTATGTTAAATTTGAGCTTTTGTCCGTTTATGCTCAAAGTGATTTCTCCCTTGTGCACATTAATTTGAGAACGACCCGTTGATAGGAAAGGTCGCCCCAAAATGATGAGCACATCTTTATCGGCCTTATAATCTAGGATGATGAAATCAGCTGGCAAAATAAATTTATCAATCGTGGTCAGCACGTCCTTCACCTTACCCTCTGGATGAACCAGAGATCTGTCGGCCAGTTGGAGAGTCACGGATGTGGGCACAAGTTACCCCACATTTAATTGTCGAAAGATTGACAGCGGCATCAAATTTATGTTGGCCCCCAAGTAACACAGGGCTTGCCCAATATAAAGTCCTCCTATGGAGCAAGGAATAGTGAAGCTCCCAGGATCGTTCATCTTCAGTGGGATAATAGATTTGGAACCTTGCGTTAGTGCCATCGTGGCAAATTTTCCAGCACCTCTCTTCTTAGTTACCATGTCCTTCAGAAACTTGGCATAGGCAGACATTTCCTCAATCGCTTTATTGAAAGGAATATTAACATGTAATTGTTTTAGCATAGATAGGAAGCGTTGGTACTGTACCTCTTCGTTTTTCTTCTTCCTTAGCCTCTGAGGGAAGGGTGGTTACTAACCTTTCACGATTCCCGTTTCATTTGACTTTGAGGTTGATGCAACCTCAGGTTCTACTACTTCATTTTCCTTTTCTTCTTCTTGCGTTGCCGCAATCTCAGGCTCAGCTACGATGGAAGTTGTTCTACTCTGGTCCTTTCTTCCTCTCTCCACGGTATTTCCACTGCGCAATTTCACAACCTGACATTGCTTCTTACCTGATCCCCTTGGGTTGCGTGGAAGCTCAGTTGAACTTGGTTACGCCCCTTGCGGTTTACTTTTGAGCTCATTTGCAATCTAGCCCATTTGCAATTCAAGGTTGCAGATGGACGTAGCCTGACTTTGAAGCACTGTCTCATTTTTCTCTATGTATTGCTTCAATAGGCTTTCTAAAGAAGAAGATTGTGGTGGTTGTTGTGAGCTACTTGCTTGGTTGCTCTGTTAACTGTTACTGCATTGAAAGAATCCTGGTGGCCCTTCTTTTTGCGCCACAGATTGAAAAATTTTGTTGTTAATTCTTCCAAGAAAAATTGGGATGGTTTTTCCACCGGGGGTTGTAGGTGTTTGAAAAGGGGTTGTTTTTTTACAAAATATATAGACTGTGGATTTTGTGGGCAATCTTCCATTGCATGCCCATCACCACAAGTCGCACACCTTGCAGTGTTTTGACTTATTGCGTTAATCTGCCCACCTTGTGGTGTTGAGTTGCTGATCGTCATTCCTTGAGTCAAATTCATCATTGCAGTCATTTGGTTTTGCAATGAGACAATAGCACCGTTATTTGTGTCAGAATCCTTGAGTCTTAAACTCTGGTCACTCTCCCTCCAGTCTTCATGATTCTTGGAGATGCGATCCAGGATATTCTTCGCCTTATCACAAGTCTTGTCAAGCAGACTACCAGTTGCTGCCGCATTGGCAGCGGTCTGTGAAGTAGGATTCAAACCATGGTAGAAAATTTCCATTTGCAGGCAATCTGGTAGCCCATTATGCGAATAATCTCGAACCAACTTTTTAAACCTCGCCCAAGCATCGCTAAGCGATTCGTCCATATCTTGTTCAAAATTAGTAATAAGCTTTCTTCATCTTGTGTTTTTGGTAGGTGGAAAATACTTCTTCATAAACTTCTCCACCACATGCTCCCAAGAAATGATCTCTCTTGGTTCGAGCGAATAAGCCCATTTCCTAGCCTGATCACAGAGAGAAAATGGGAACAACATTATCGAACTTCTTCACCAGAGATGTTTGGGAACATAAAAGTATTGCAGATTTCAATAAAACTTCGGAGATGGGCATGTGGATCCTCGCCACGCATTTCTCTGAATTGACCTGCAGCTTGGATCATCTGCAGAATCATCGATTTCATTTCAAATCTACTTCCGTCTAAGGCAGGCTTCATGATTCCCGGAGAGAAATCATAGAGGTTTGCCGATGTATATTCCTTAATGGGCCTATTGCGATCGTTTGCCAACAGAATCGGATTTGCCATGACATTGTTGTTGTTTGGTGCTTCATTCCTAGGCTGCTCCACCATCTCTTCTTTATCGGATTGTGGTTGCTGTTGGCGGTCTCTTAGTCTCCTTCGAAATGTTCTCTTAATCTCTGGGTCTAGTTTACCAGAGAATGAGAGTTCTGCAAAGAAATCACAAAAATTACCGTTAACAACTATTTTTCCGAAGTCCCCGGCAACGACACCAAAAACTTGATGCTTGAATTTTATGAAGTGGAAATTATGGATGATATGTGTTGGTGGATTGCATTGTGCACTCAAGTTTCCCCAGAGGAATCCAAGTGTAAATTCCTCTGTGTTTCCTGGTAAGTCCAGGGTCGAACACAGGGACTTGTGCAACTAATAGTTACATTGGAGATTTTTATGAAAACTTGTGGTAACCTGTTGAATAAATAAGTGTTGGGTTGTTATTGCGTTAATGAAAATAATAACGAATGCGACAGAGTTTGAAAAGAGTTGGTAAACAGGAAATACGATGAATTTGTGGTGAACGAGTTGAGAAGGGTTTCGGCTAACACTCCCTAGGATGCATTCATGCCTTGCGATCATGCAACATGCATACAATAGTAAACCACCTCTCGGCGTGAATGCCACGACTTCTAAGGCTAGAACACATGCGATAAATATGCGATAAGTCTATAGGGTTTACACATAAACCTCTATCTCTATTTATGCGATGACAACATGACATTCATACAAATATGCGACCATTGCATGCGATGCAAGTTGACAAACAGAGCTTATCTCTAAGTCCCTATCTCTTGTTTATGTAAGCCTAATCTTACTCTTTTGAGTCTAGATTCGAACCTAGGTCTCTCGAGACATTAGGTTCTTTCTTTAGATTCTCTCTCGAATAACTCTAAAGGGGTATTTTGCACAATATAAAACAAGACAATCGCAAGCAATGAACTTTCTAGATCATGTTGCTTAATTCCTCTCAACATATTCAACTAGTTTAGCTACTCATGCGTATTAAGAGAGTGAGTAGATGTAGAAATAGAACTTCCATTGAATAGATATAAGATGAAGTATAGAATAACAATGCAAGTATAGTAAAGAGCCTGGAGCAATTTTTTGCTGCCAGGTGTTACACTGTTTCTACTCATGCTCTAAAGATATTCTCGCTTTCGCGAGAGTCAACCCACTCTCTGCTTTTACGTCCAAAGATTTTCTCTCAAGCTACCTTGGATAATCTCCAGCATCACCACTCTTCTCTTGCTCTGCCGTAAAATGGAAAAGAAAACTATGAACAGAGGTATGAACTTGTAATGGTGATGAGGTAATCGACTGCTTAACCCCTTCTTTGAAGAATGCACTTGGTATTTATAGGGCATCAAAGGTGAAAGGCGGCTTTTCTCTCCTGAATGTACAGATGGGATAGCTTTAATTCCTGACTGATGCGCCGGATAATTGTCACCGATAAAGCTGAATGTACTTTGTGACCATTATCGGCTACCAACTTAATTTGGATCCAACTGCCATCAGCTTTCTATCCCATCAATCTTAATTTTCCTTTCGCCCAGATGCGCCCACCATGTTGCAGTGATTCTTCTTGGGTGCATGTTTGCAAGCACGATCAACGCAAAGTCTTACGGTGAAGTTGTGCTCGACCAATGTATTCCTATGATCTCATTCTTTGCATTGTGTTAACACATTATTCTGCACAAAAATATAAAGATCAACTGCGCTAATGCATTGGACGCATGCGACCGCAATATTATAGAATTTACGCTTAATGGACGCAATTTAACATATTTCATCAACGCAATCCAACATTGTTTAAGGATTTAGCACTATGATAACGTGCATTTCTGCCCGTTATCATGCCGTATGTGGATTATATCTTACTCATTGGGAATGATGTAGGTTTTCTAACTAACATTAGGAAGTTGCTGGCCACCCAATTCCAAATGAAATATTTGGGGAAGGCGTAGTATGTTCTAGAGATCTAGATCATTCGGGATCGTAAAATCAAGAGGTTGGCCTTGTCTCAGGCATCTTACATTGACAAGATGTTAATCAGGTACTCGATGCAGAATTACAAGAAGGGTTTATTACCCTTCAGGCATGGAATTTTTTTGTCTAAGGAATAGTGTCCTAAGACACCTCAAGACGTTGAGGAAATGAGACAGATTCTCTATGCTTCGGCTGTTAGAAGCCTCATGTATGCAATGTTATGTACTAGACCTGACATTTGTTATGCAGTAGGGATTATCAGTCATTATCAGTCCAATCCAAGATTAGATCATTAGACGGTGGTCAAACCGATTCTCAAGTATCTTCGGAGAATGAGAGACTATATGTGTTGGGAATATCCTAAAACTTGTAATTCGTGTTAAACATTCTATTTATCAATAAAATATTATTGAGTAATTTATTCAATAAAGTTGTTGATTTTGCGTTCTATTATGAAAATCCAATAAACATATCCATGGCTATAGTCTGAATAATTTAACTTTATGTGTTGACATAAACAGGATCAAGTTGATAGTATATAGCCTAAATGGTCTAATAAGTATATGGATGAAATTGGGCATCTCATCCTGGTAACACTATTGGATGTGGCCCATTTTGTAGATGTTACAATTTTTTTAAGGTAATACAAATTATGTGATCCACAGATCATTCATGTAGAGACATGTGAGTGGGGGCATCCTATGCACTGAGTTTACATATAGACCGAACCACGAAAATAGTCACTCTTCTTTATAACGACCATTTACTGTTAAAACTGACTATTTCATTATCAAGTAACCTAGGTTAACTCGATCTTAATCCTGAGCTAGCTATGAACTACTGTTTGTTCGGGATTATCCTTTGATCTGCATGGGTGAGAGTGGTCCAATAGCACTACTCAATAAGCCTTCCATTTTGGGGATAAAACCGAATGAATAGTTGGGGACATAGCCCTGCAAGATGGAATTCACTCCTACCCGATTTAGGTTAGCAGATAGGTTGTTCTCTTAAGTACTGATTCCAGGTCTTGAACAATCGAGGCCCCGCCTTCTCATGATAGAGAAAGGACTTGATTCATAGGTATTATGAATTAAAATTGTTCATTAGAGGGTTAGTAGGAACTTAAGTAACAAGATGTATTCACAGGGGTAAAACGGTGATCTTGACCCAGTTGTGATTATGAATAACCTGTGAAGGATCGACTTACTAATCATGGTTATATCAAGTGGACATAATATATCTACAGTGGGGGAGTTCAACTATGGGCTTTAGTGGAGTGACCCATTAGTTAACGAATGGGGGTTAATTCGATATAATGAGTTTAGCCAATTAATCTCGGATCGTTGGAGCTATGATCTGTAGGTCCGCGAGGTCCCCTTACTAGCAGGTAAATGGATTAGCTTTAGAGTAGCATGATAAGTTAATTTGAAACATTCAATTTAGAATTAAACAGAATAGGAGAATTTATATTTAAATATGATTTAAATATATGAAGGTGAATTTTTGTAAAAATTAATTTAATATTTTATTTTAAATTAATTAGAATTAATTGAATTATTTAAATGATTATTTAAATTTTATTATAAAATTAATTTATGAAATTAATTTTACAAAACTAATAATATTTTCAATTTTAAAATCTAATTGATTTATTGAAATCATTTGGTTTTTGAGAAATTAGAAAAATTCACACAAAATGGAAAAATGAGTTTTTCCATTATCATCTTCAACTAGCTCACACAAAACCTATTTACCTTTGCTTCATTAATTCCAAGCACGAGTTGTATCTCATATAGTCTTCTTCTTTGCATGTTAACCTGTAATAAATAAAGAATATTGGAGTGGAATTGAGGCATGCATTAAAAGAGTTTTTTTTCAGAAAAATTCAAGCTGAAGAATTATTCTTCAAAGTGGTTTTGTAGCAGTAAGCTTCGCTCCAAAATTCCTGTCGTTCAAGTTGTTCTTGAGTCGCAAAACTCATTCTAAAGCTCCAAGAGTATAGTGAGGAAGATCTTGAGGTGGTTCACGGCAAGTTTTGGAGAAGACAACAGTTGAGAAACAAGATCTTGAAGGGTTCTACAAAGGTATGACTTCAAACCCTCTTATGTTAGATGAGCATGCTTTAGTTTCTGCCAAATTTAATGAATTAGAATGCTTATTGATCCTTGTTACTTCCGCTGCATGCTAATTTACTCTTACAATATACTCATGTATGGAGATAAGGATTTGATTCTTACAGGATACACAGAATCTGACTTTTAGACTGATAGAGATTCTCGAAAATCAACGTCAGGGTCAGTGTTCACTCTGAATGGAGGGGCTGTAGTTTGACCAAGCATCAAGCAAGGATGCATCGCGGACTCCACTATGGAAGCCAAATATGTAGCTGCTTGTGAAGCTGCTAAAGAGGTTGTTTGGCTTCAAAAGTTCCTTACAGATTTGGCAGTTGTTTCAAATATGTCTTTGTCGATCACACTCTAATGTGATAATAGTAGGGTTGTGGCAAATTCTAAGGAACCTCAAAGCCATCATAGAGGCAAGCATATTGAAAGGAAGTATCATTTGATCAGGGAGATTTTGCATCGCAGTGATGTGATAGTCACGAAGATCGTGTCAGAGCACAACGTTGCTGATCCGTTTACAAAGGCTTTCATAGCTAAAGTGTTTGAAGGTCATCTGAAGAGTTTGGGTCTATGGGACATGCGGCACCTTGTCTAGGGCAAGTGGGAGATGATACTGGGGTATAGAGTATGTCCTAGTTTATTGTATATTATACTATGTTTATGTATTATACATTAGTCTCACGAGGCATTAGGACAAATGGGAGATTGTTGGGATTGGTGTCCTAATTCTCCCAATGGTTTCATAGTTTGTAAATATTTTGTACATATTGTTATTAATAAAATAAGTGTTATTTTATTTGCATTTACTCATATCCAATAAACTAAGATCCGTGGTTATTTCATGTAACTTAACATGTATGTGAGACATACAAGTGGATCGTGAGGGATTGGTGTCCTAATTCTGCCGGTGGTCTCGTGATTTATAAATATTTTGTACACATTGTTATTTATAAAATAAGTGTTATTTTATTTGCATTTACTCATATCCAGTAAACTAAGATCCGTGGTTATTTCATGTAACTTAAGCATGTATGTGAGACATACAAGTGGATCATGCCTTAAGTAATAACCTAAATGGTCTGTAGTATAAGGATAAATGAGGGATACCTTATCTTGGTGACACTACGGATACAACCCGCTTTGTAGATATTTACAAGTGTTGTAAAGTGCTACAAATGGTATGATCCTGACCATTCATGTGGAGACATGCGAGCGGGAGTGTCGTATATAAAGAGTTTGTATAAGATCGGACCACGAGATGATTAGTCTCTTTGTATAACGTCGTTGATAATTGAGACTTACATTTCACTAAAATGACTATAGGTGACATGACCATAATCCTGAGTATTTTGGAAACTCCTATCTATGAGGTGGTCCTTTGTATGGGTGAGTGTGGCCAGATTGCCAACTCAACAAGCCTATCTTTTTAGGGATTCGTCTAATTGGGGAGCTGGGAACTCAGCTACACAAGACGAAATTCACTCTTTCCCTGAAGCATGGGTAAGTAGATAAATTACTCCCTTAAAGGCTGATTTCAGGTCTTGAACATAGTGGCCACACCCTCTCTTTGGAAGAGAGGACTCAGTCATAGGAAGACTATAACTTATTGTCATTAAAGGAATCAGTGGTACTTAAGGAGTTAGATGTAACTACAGGGGCAAGACGGTAAATTGGCCCAGCTATACTTACGAGCGACTTGTGAAGGGTTATCGTACTGTTGATTGGTTATATGGACACAAAAATATATCTGTAGTGAGAAGAGTGCAGTTGTCAATCTTTAGTGGAGTGACCAACAGTTAACGAATGGTGGATCTCGTGACTAAAGAGTTTAGTCAGTTATTCATGTACCGTTGAAGCTTCAAGCTACAGGTCCATGAGGTCCTCTTGGTAGCTCAATGGGTTCAAGTTGAGAATCAGATTTTGAGTTAGTTTGAAGTGTTCAAATTAACAAGAGAAAATTCAATTATATGTGATATAATTGGTGTGATGTATTAGATACATTAATTGGAGGAATTAATATAAATATGATTTATATTAAGTACCATAAAATAGAAAAAGAACTATGGATTATATGTTTCATATGATGAAATATTACAACTATAGGTTATAAATATAATATATCATATTTATTTATAATATATTAATTATATGATAATTAATTATTTTTCTTTAATAACCAATTTGAGTGAGAGGTTATTGGAAGTTTTATTGTAACCGTGAGATAAAAGGAAAATTGTATTCCAAAATTAGAAGTTGATTTCATTTGGAAATTTCTCATGGAAAAAGGCTGTCAAGTAAAAATAGTTTTTACTAAGCAAAAGTCGTTGAGAGCATACACAATCGCTTAGAGTTGACTATATGATAGTTACTCATTGATCATTGCTACACGATCGAGTAGAAAAGTCTATGCGATAGACTTCCGTTTACTAAACGATCGAGTACATCGTCTATGCGATAGATAGTGTTCTTATCTCCCACTTACTCGATAGTCTACTCGATTGTATACCTCCTTTCTTCCTCAATCCAAGATCATACAGAGCCCACAACTCCTGGATTCTCACACCGAGAATACCAAGGTAACACTTGTGGTGGTGTTCTACATCCGTTCGTGAATCGAGTTGGACTCGATTGGGTTCGAAAAGCTATTGGCTATTCGTGTTATTGGTGTTCTGTTCATTGAGTTCTAGTGCTGTTGTGGACGCATTGGAAATTGTTCGAGGGATACCGAAGAATGGTTCTTCAAAGGTACGCATACTCTATCACTTGTAATTTCATGTAGCATGTTGTAATTTCTATTGATGCATAATCTGTATGTTTCCGTTTAAGACTGTAATTGTTGTGTTCATTTTGATTGAAATTTGGAACAATCTATTTTCATTGCTCATGGAGATCTTTATTTGTGATTTCCTTCAATAAAACCTCGGGTCAACGTGAAAGCTCTAGAAAAATACCCTTAAACTCTTCCATAGAAGGCAACCACATCTTCACAATCACATTAATTGCCTCATCAAGTCTATCGTAATAGATGATAACGGGCAGAAATGCACGTTATTACAGTGCTAAGTTATTAAACATTGAAGGTTTGTGTTGATAAAATATGTTAGATTGCGTCCAAAAAGAATTAAGTTCATAACATTGTGGTCGCATGCGTTCATCGCATAGAAACAGTTAATTTTTGTAGTTTTATGCAGAATATGCATTGACGCAAGACGGAAAGCACGATCACAAAAAATCAATGGTCGAGTGCAGCATTACCGCAAGGCTTTGCGGTGATTTGTGCTCGCAAACATATGCTCAAGAAGGATTGCCACATAGAGCTGGCATAACTTGATGGGTGCATCTGGGTGAAAAGCATAATTAATCACGATGGGACAGAAAGCTGATGACGGTCGAATCCGAAATAAGTTGACGGGGAAACCCATGTTGATAAGAGTTAAGTTGTGAAGGGTACTTACTCGTAGTTGGATGTCTGCATGACACACGTGGGGGCAAACCAAAACAAAAGTAAGTTGCCAGGATCAACGCACAAATAAATGACCGCAACTCCACTGCCAAGTAGGTATGAGTTTAGTCTGTGGAAGAGCGCTTTGCTTGTAGTTGAATGTCCGCATGACACACGTGGGGGCAAGCCAAAAAGAAGGTGAGGTACTTAGATCAGCGCAAGGTCCGAAAAAAATAATAATGTAAAAAATATGCAAGGATAGAAATCATTTGACACCCCAGTGAAAAAGTTTTTTTGAAATAAATCATGCGATATCCTGGAATTTAGTAAAGTCCTTTTGAAGGTTAAGCTTGCGGTCCCTAGGTCTTAGAAATATTTTAAGAGGAGACTTGAATAAGAATTGAGGAAATTGTGGTGTATAGGATTTGAATGAAATATCCTTGAGAAATCTAGGAAACGAAATTTGCGGTCGACTTTCTAAAGGAAATATTTAGCTTATGCTTGAGGACAAGCATTGTTTAAATTGGGGGGGGGGGTGATAACGGGCAGAAATGAACGTTATTATAGTGTTAAGTTATTAAACAATGAAGGTTTGCGTTGATAAAATATGTTAGATTGCGTTCAAAAAGCATTAAGTTCATAACATTGTGGTCGCATGTGTTCATCGCATAGAAACAGTTAATTTTTGTATTTTTATGCAGAATATGCATTGACGCAAGATAGAAAGTATGATCATAAGAAATCAATGGTCGAGCGCAGCATTACTGCAAGGCTTTGCGGTGATTTGTGCTCGCAAACATCTGCTCAAGAAGGATTGCCACATAGAGCCAGCACAACTTGATGGGCGCATCTGGGTGAAAAGCATAATTAATCTTGATGGGACAAAAAGCTGATGACGGTCGAATCCAAATTAAGTTGAAAAGCTGCTAACGATAACAAGTACACTCAGCTTTTCGGTGACAAATATTCGGCGCATCAGTAAGAGAATTAAAGCCATCCCTTCTATGCAATCATAAGAGAGAAGCCACCTTTCACCCCGAAGCTCTATAAATACCGAAGGCATCCTTCAGAAAAGAGGTTCAGTTCAGCTAGTTCAGCAAGTTTTTGTTCATAGTTTAGCCTTGTCCATAGTTTTCTTTTATTTTTAAGAAGGCAGAGCAAGAGAAGGGAAGAGACGCCGGAAGATTGCTCAGGGCAACTCAAGAGAGAACCTAGAGGCAGAGAAAGCAGAGAGCGGGCCGACTCTCGTGAGAGCGAGATTATCTTTTGAACAAGAGTAGAAAAGACAGTGTAAAAGCCTGGGAAGCAAGAGATTACTACCAGGCTCTTTATTCTCTTCTTGCATTGTTATTTTGTATTTCAACTTTATATTTATACAATGGAAGTTCTTATTCTACATCTGTTCACTCTCTTAGCACGCATGAGTAGCTAAACTTATCGAATGGGTTGAGAAGAACTAAGCTAACATGACCTAGGATCTTCATTGCATGCGATTATCTTGTTTTATGTTGTGCCCAACACCCCTTTAGAGCTACTCGAGAGAGAGTCTGAAGAAAGAACCTAAGACTTGAAAGAGCTAGGTTAGAATCTAGACTTGAGAGAGCAAGATTAGATCTGCATAAACAAGAGATAGGGACTTAGAGATAAGCTCTGTTTGCCAACCTGCATCGCATGCACCCTAGAGATAGGTTATGATATTATGTGGTTGCCTTATTTGTGTGTGTGTCATTTTGTCATCGCATGGATAAGAATAGAGGCTTATGTGTAGGTCCTATAGACTCATCGCATATATCGCATGCGTTCTAGCATTAGAAGCCGTAGCATTCGCGTCGAGAGATGGTTTACTATTGTATGTGTGTTGCATGGTCACATAACATGAACGCATCCTAGGAAGTGTGAGCCAAACCCTTCTCAACCCATTCACCGCATACTAATCACATCTTCTTTTTTATCAACTCTTTTCAAAACTCTGCCGCATTTGTTTATTTTATTTTATTATCGCAAACAACAACACCAAACAACTATTTGATTATTTGGTTACTGCAAAGTCTTCTTGAAAACCACCGCAAACTATTTTCCCAAGTCTCTGAGTTCGACCTCTGACTTACCAGGAAACTCAGTGGGGTTTATACTTGGATTCCACTGAGGAAACTTTTTGCTCAATGCATTTCATCAATGCAATTCCATCACCGCATCTCATTCCATATTTGCACCTCATAAAATAACGCATCAATAGACCACTCAAAAACTGAGCTATGAAGACTTGTCCATACCAGGACCAACTTCATCAAGTTTTTCAAGAAAAACCACTAAAAAACTGAGCTATGAATATTTTACGATTATCCATCAAGTCCATACTAGGACCACCCAAATGATGGGCTATGGAATTTATAAGGTTTTAATTCTATCCATCAAGTCTGTACTAGGACCACCCAAATGAAGGTTTGCGGACCATCAAGTCTATCGCAATAGACCACCCAAATGAAGGGCTATGGACCATCATGTTTATCGCAATAAACCACCCAAATAAAAAACTATGGACCATTATAATAATTTGAGTCCCATACTTGTTGAAAATTCTAGAATTACTCTCTTTGTTAGTGAAGGAACTCGTATTGAAGGTCTTGAGCAGAAGCGGATTGTCCAAATTTCATTAATTATTGAAAATACAATTTACAGTAAACATACAAGATATGCATTCAAAATAAATTACAGCATGCTTGATACAAGAAAAAGGGTTTAAGATAGATTACTCTTGAAGAACCTTTCTCTTTATGTATCCCTCGAACAATCACGAGCCTTGAACAGAAACAACAACTCTTGAAGACCTTCTTCAATAACTTCTTGAACCAAATAGATTAGACACAACCACAACGAGCCTTTGGTATTCTCGGGGTGAAAACCCAGGAGTGGTGGGCTCTGACTATTTTGGTTAAGAGGGATAGTTTAGAAGTGGAGGAAGAAGATTGAGGAACACACAGAACTTTTCTGCAAATTCAATCGTTCAATAAATTACAACGTTCAAGTCATAGAGGAAGAAGAGAAAACAATTTTCTTTTATTCCTTTTTCCACAAAAACATTAACCACCCACTAAGGTGCTTAGAGAGAAAAGAGGAAAGTTATTATTCAAAATAATAAAATAATATAAATAAATATGATAATTAACTTATCATATCATATTTATATTAAACTATATGTTATATCAAATATAACATATAACCTATAGTTTTGATATTGTATCATATACAATATAAACTATATTTTCTTTTCTCTATTTTATGACATTTAATATAAATCATATTTATATTAAATTTAACAACTATGAATCACATTCATAGAAAATATATTTGAGTCTCATTCAAATATTTATGTCGTCCAATTAAACATAATGTATCAAATACATTATAACAATTATATCATATATAATTGAAACAATTTAATTATATCGTATATAGTTAAATCCCTCTTATTAATTTGAACAATTCAAATTAACCCAAAAACTGATTCTCAACTAAATCATTTTAAGCTACCAAGGGGACCTTATAGACCTGTAACTTGAAGCTCCAACGGTACATGAATAATTAATTAAACTCTTTATTTACATTATTCACCATCCATTAACTATTGAATGCTCCATAAAGTCCAGCAGTTGCACTCTTCGCACTACAAATATGTTTCTATATCCATTGGATATAACCAATCAACAGTATGATGACCCTTCACAAATTACTCGTAAGTACAGCTGGACCAAATTACCGTTTTGCCTCTATAGTTACATCTAACTCCTTAAGTACCACCGATCTCTTTTATGAATAATAGATTATAGTCCTACTATGACTAAACCCCTCTCAGGTCAGGAGAGGGTGTGACGCCACATTGTTCAAGCCCCAAAATTAGCCCTTAAGAGAGCAATTTATCTAGTTGCCCCGACATTGGGGAAGGAGTGAATTCCATCTTATGTAGTTGTGTTCCCAACTCCCTAATCAGATGAATCCCCAAAATGGTAGGCTTGTTGAGTTGGCGATCTGGCCACTCTCACCCATACAAATCAAAAGACCGCCCTCATAAGAAAGAGTTCATAATTCACTCAGGATTCAGATCATGTTACCTATGGTCATCCTGGTGAAATGAAAGTCTCTATTATGAACGGTATTATATAATGAGACTAAACATTTCGTGGTTCAGTCTTATACAAACTCCTTCGTATAGAATATCCCCGCTCGCATGTCTAATACTCAAATGATCAGGATCAGATCATTTGTAGCACTTTACAACAATTGTAACACGTACAAAGTGAGCCATACTCGTACGACACCCAGAACTCCCATTAACAAAAGAAAAAAAAAAAAAAGAAATGGAACCCTTGGAAAAAGAGGATGAATCAAAATATAGCTTCTAAGAATTCTCTTTATCAGCAATCGATATTTCATGTGGATAAATGGAAGGGTGAAAGAAAGAGAGAAAAAGAATATATGGCGCAATCCAATCCTTTTTTTTTTTTCACGCCTAGTCGATTGGAATTGAGAAAATTCTATTGTGTCACCAGGATAAGGTACCAAGCCTTATCTATATACTACAAATCATTTAGGTTATCACTTAAACATGATCTACCTGTATGTCTTCACATACATATTTAAGTTACAATGATAACCTTATATGTTAGTTTATTGGTTTGTGGTTAATGCAACTAAAATATCATATATTTTACAGACAAAGTGAATAAAATATCATATATTATTAATTACATAAAGAGTTTGTTCATATAAAGTTTACAAACTATAGGACCCTACGAGATTTAGGGCATCAACCCCATTTAGTGAGAGGATCTGCAAAATTCCTCTCAAACCTTACAATGAAATAATCCTTCTTTCAGTTGCATCCTCTTGCCATCATACACACTATTCTTGACAATTCCTATTGCAGATTATGAATCATAGTGCAAGAGACTGGTACTAATGCCCACCCACAATAGTACATCTCCCAGTAGACTTCTAAACCACTCATACTGATGACCCCACAATGGTGCATCTCCCAGTAGGCTTCTAAGCCACTCGTTCTCTTGTCCTACTAATTCTAGAGCAATAAATTCAGACTTCATGGTGGACCTTGCTACATAAGTCTGTTTTGCAAACTTCCATGGAATAACTTCTCTACTCAATAAGAATACATCCACTGGTAAAGCTTACTTTGTCATTCTATGTTACCTAGTTTGCTTACACCACCCTTCTAGTATGGTAGAAAAATATTAAAATGCAAAAAATAATCTATTGTACCATTAATATACCTTAATAAATGACGAAAAACAATCAAATGATCTTTAATCATAGGTCTATATAGTTCATAAAAACATAATACTTCCTATAATCTTTGCATATTCAAATCGAGAAACACTATCTTCCTTATTTTTCTTAAGATTCATACTAGCATTATAAGGTGTTCTTACAAGAGCATCATCAAAACAATCCAATCTCATTTTTCAATGTTTGATTGATATAACGTAAATCTATTTTCTATTTTCCTTATCTTAACACCAAGTATCACATCATCCTCATCTAAATCTTTCATTTCAAATTGTAAGAACATAAATAACTTAGTATTATTATTTACATCTATGTTTGTATCAAAGATCAATATACCATCATAATACAAATGGATAGTCACATAATTAGCTCAAATAAATTTGAGTAAACGCGTGTATCAAAGGATATTAACAAATATTCACATAATCAACTCAAACAACTTGAGTAAATACTTCTTTACATCCATGCGATGTATTATACACTATCAAGGGTTTATAATGGCTATTTCAAATATTTTAGTCATATGAGAGTGTCATAAAAATATTTGAAGATTCGTTTAAACCTAACTGCAGTTGAAGATCCATGTTTAATTCATAATGTCTCTTCAAAAGTTTCTAGACCATATAAAAACCATAAATCATTGATCTTCATTTTCTTTTTTCAAGATCCTAGACATGCATATTTTTAATCAATTGAAATTATATTTTACCCACGATCATCTCCTTATCTAATAAATGTGATGATCATCTCCTTATCTAACCAATGTGGAACTTTGGTCACATTCTCAACATTCCTCCCCTCGAACAGAGGACCACCTAGCCTCCCTTCAAATAGTCATTCATCCATCTAACTCTTGTCTAGGATAACTCCGCTTCACTAGGGCACGTTGCCTATCTATAGAGTTTAACTATAGATCTCACCATGACATATTTTTTAGGTTCCACTACATCTTTGTTCAACATAGCTAAACTAGGAGCATGGCTCTAATACCACTTGTTAGGGACAACAATCCTCCAAATATTGTGTAATTTGCGTAGCTATACTGCTTCCTTAGCAGCTTCACATGCAGCCATGTATTCCGCTTCCATGATGGAGTCAACGATACAACTTTGCTTGATGCTTCTCCAAACTATAGCTCCTTCGTTAAGAGTGAAAACTGGTCCTGAGGTAGATTTCCTGGAATCTACGTCAATTTGAAAATCATAATCAGTGTATCCTGTAAGGATCAAATCCTTAGGTCCATACACAAGCATATAGTCCCTTGTTCTCTTTAGATACTTGAGGATATTTTTTACAGCGGTCCAATGACCGTGTCAAGGATTGGATTGGAACTTGTTGACGATTCCAACTACAAAACATATGTCAGAACGTGTACATAACATAGCGTACATCAAACTCCCAACTGCAGATGCATATGGAATTTTGTTCATTTCCTCAACTTCTTGAGGTGTCTTAGGACAATTTTCCTTCGACAATTGAATCCCATGCCTGAAAGGTAATAAACCTTTCTTGGCATTTGGCATATTATACCTTGACAACATTTTGTCAATATAAGATGCCTGAGATAGTGCCAATGTTCTATTCTTTCGGTTCCGAAAGATCTGTATTCCTAAAACATAATGAGCATCACCCAAATCTTTCATTTGAAACTGTGTTGCTAACCATCTCTTTACGTCAGCAAGAAAACTTGTCTCATTCCCAATGAGCAAGATATCATCAACATATAGAACTAAGAATGCTACAGTTTTGTTGACTATCTTCTTATATACACAAGGTTCGTCAACGTTCTGTTCAAAGCCATAAGATTTGATCGCAGTGTCAAATCTTGTATTCCAGGATCTGGACGCTTGTTTCAATCCATAAATGGATCGATTAAGCTTACAGACTTTCTGTTCCTGTCCATTTTCGACGAATCCATAGGATTGAGACATAAAATACTTTCATCAAGATAGCCATTTAGAAAAACTATCTTGACATCCATTTTCCATATCTCATAGTCATAATATGTAGCAATGGCAAGAAGTATTCTTATTGATTTGATCATGGCAACAGGAGAAAAAGTTTCTTCATAATCAACTCATTCTCTTTGGGTAAAACCCTTTGCCACAAGTCTGGCTTTATAGGTCTGTACCTTGCCAGTTTGATCTCGTTTTCTGTTGTAGATCCACTTACAACCTATAGGTGTAACACGTTGTGGTTGATCTACAAGTTCCCAAACTGAGTTCAATTACATAGACTCCATTTCATTGTCCATGGTTTTTATCCATTGTTCCCTGTCGACATCTTCCATTGCCTTCTTAAAGGTTAATGGATCCTCTAAACCATCATCTTGTATGATGTTTTGAGTTTCTGTTAAACCCATGTAGCGTTCAGGTTATTGAATAACCCTTCCACTATGATGAGGCATCCCCAACTCTTGGGATGGACGTGACGGGACAACAACCATTATTGATGGACCAGCTTGATCAACAACTCTTGTTGATCTTTCTATAGTATCTTTAGATAGTTCTTACAATATTAGTTTACTGCGAGGTAGATGATTGTTAATATGATCCTCTTCCAAGAACGTTGCATTTTTTGATACAAACACTTTATCTTCTTGGGGATCATAAAAGTATCCTTCTTTTGTTTCTATGGGATATCCTACAAATAGGCATAATTTCGAATGTGTTTCCAATTTCATAGGATTTTGTACCAACAAATGTACTGGACAACCCCAGATACAAAAATGACACAAACTTGCTTTGCGTCCTTTTCACAATTCGTATGGTGTTTTTGAAACGCTTTTGGATGGAACAACGTTCAGATATAAACTGTAGTTTACTGCATACCCCCAAAAGGATTGAGATAACTGAGTATAACTCATCACAGACCGAATCATGTCCAACAAGGTTCGATTTTCTCCTTTCTACAACACCATTTTACTGTGGTGTTCCAGGTGCTGTGAGTTGGGATTGAATTCCATGATCTACTAGATAGTTCTGGAATTGTAAATCCCTATACTCATCACCTCAATCAGATCGAAGTGTTTGAAACTCTTGAAAACTTCAAAGAATTTAAGTAATCAAGAGTAATATTGATAAAACTGATGAAATACTGATAACCTCCTCGAGCTTTAACATTCATCAGACCACAAAGGTTTGAATGTATAAGTTCAAGAGGTTCTTTGGCATGAAGACCTTTGTCAGAAAAAGATCTTTTCGTCATTTTTCCCTTAAGACATGATTCACATGGAGGTAGGGAACTGTCTTCTAACTGATTTAGATGACCATTTTTTACCAATCTCACAATCCTGTTGAGATTAATGTGACCAAGCTTGAGGTGCCAAAGATAGGCGTTAGGAGAAATTTTTCAGCCGTTTTAAATATCTCTATATTTAAAATGGCTTTTGCTTCAGTTAGTTGTAATATGTATAAGTTATTTTCAAGTCTAGCAGAACAAATATGAACACCTCTTGAATAAACAAACACTTTATTACATTCAAAAGATATATTGTACATATTCTCTAAAAGACAAGAAATGGAGATCAGATTTCTTTTCATCTTAGGTACAAAGAGCACATTCTTGAGTAAGATAAAATAATCTCCAAAAAACAACTTTACATCTCCCACTGCTTCAGATAAAATAACTTCACTTGTTTCCACCTTGAAAGTCATCTCATATTCAGAAAGTCTTCTCCAAGAAGTAGTTTCCTGTAGAAAAGTACAAACATGATTAGCGGCGCCTGAATCCAATATCTAGGTAAGGTGAGAATTTTCCACTATACATGTTTCAACAACTAGTAAATCATATTTACCTTGTTTAGTCTTTTCTGCTTTCTTTTCAGCCAAATATTTTGGGCAATTTCGTTTCCAATGCCCAATCTCTCCACAATGGAAACATTTTTCCCTTGGGAGTTTTGTTTTTGTTTTTCTTCGCAGTGGATTTCTTTTTCCCTTTTCCTTTCTTCTTCATTTGTACGGTTTTATCCTTAGAAGAAGAAGGAACAACTTTCTTAGCATCAACGGGTTTTGTACCAGACGTGAACCCTTTGTAAAGCTTTTTTTGTTTTGAAATAACATTTATTTCTTTTTCCTTCAGTTTCATCATAGATTGATAAGTTTGTAACTCATTTAACAGTGTCGTTAAGTTATAAGTGATTTTGTCCATGACAGCATTGTCCTGAACGGCAGATAGCTCTCAGGAAGAGATTCCAGTATCATGCTCACTTGACTTGTCTCGTCTATCATAGCCCCGTGGATTCACGTGCTAGGCCTTAAAGCACAGGCTTTCGTACTACACCCTAATAATACTCTGTGTGAGATGCTGTTAGAGATAGAGTTCAAAACCAAGGGTTACTCTAGTATATTCTGAATCATCTACACTATGTAAAGGTTTAAGTCGTAAGACATCTTTGCTTATGCACATTGTTGTATAGACTGAAACTACTTGATGAAAATCTTTCCTCTCTTCTCGTTTTGTTTAAATTTCCAAGTGGAGGATTGTTGGTTGCAAATTTATATTTAAAATGGTCCATTGATTATATTTAAAACGATCCATTGATTATTTTTAAAACGGTCTATTGATTAATTTTAAAACGGTCTATTGATTATATTTAAAATGGTCTGTTGATTAATTTTTAAAACGGTCCGTTGATTAATTTTAAAACGGTCCATTTCGATGTTGAAGACCTATAAAAGGTGAGGCCTTCAGCAGTTTGTGACACATAATTCATTTTCTTAATTCCCCACTTCATTTTCATCTCCTCCTCCATCTTAGCTTTCCGAGTAGTGAGTTTAGAAAGGGTGTACATTCCGATTGGTAACGGTGCATTTTCGATCAGTTTTCATTTAGTTGTTTTATCTTGGGGATGACATGGAAATTTTCAGACCTGCTTACACATTTGGGCAGAGTCGCGAAATTTTTTAAAGAGAGCGAGCTTCGCGACTCAGCCTATAACGAGTTTCTGTTTTGCAGGTTTTGCTCTTCGCTTGACCACTGTGCCTTAACGGTTTATAGTTCATCATTCTAAGGGCCCTGTCGTTTCCTACCGCGGGCCGTTTGGGGCACCAAACGAGCTCCGTTCCCAAAACCGTCTAGCACACGACTTTTTTTCATAGTTCTTAACTCCTGGGACCGTTTTTGCGCAAAAGACTTGGGCCCCGTGGCAGCCCTACGACACCCCAGCAAAGTCTCGCGACACACCAGTGGGGCTCCAGGGGCTATTTGGGGCACCAAACGAGCTCTGTTCCAAAAACCGTCTAGCACACAACCTTTTTTTGTAGTTCTTAACCCCTGGGTCCATTTTCGCACTTTTTCGCTCCGGAAGGTTCTCGCACAAAAATTGGGCCCTGGGGCAGTGATAACTGGTAGAAATGCAAGTTATTATAAGCCTTTTATTTAGAATTATGAGGGTTGACAAGTAGAATATATGGGTATTATACTAAGAATTCATGTGAAAAGTGAGCTTGCGTCGATCAACATTGGAAATCTCGACTAACTCACTATTATGCGTTATTTCGCGTCCAAATGTCTATTTCTGTAGCTATTGTAGGAATCGATTGCATGCAGTGAATCCTAGACCATCACTATGGTGATCGCGTACATTCGTTGCATGGATGTTGCGGCCATTAACTGCATGCGTCCATCGCATAGAGGTTGCGGCTACAGAGTAATAACCATAATAGAGGGATGAACGCAAGGGTTGTGGAATGCGATGGTACTTCGGAAACCAAGCATGAACGCATACCTCGGGAGTATCAAAAGATGATGTTGACATTTCACCTACCACACCTTTAGTAGCAGAGATTCAGAGTAGGTCTATCACGCCGTTAGTAGCAAAAATTCAGAGCAGGACCATTAATGTTGTGAGTGATTGAGCTCTATAAATAGAGCCTTAAAGCCCAATTTCAAATCATCCGAGCTTCTGCCCTAGGACAAATCCTTGTGATTATAGATGAAAGCATGAGAAGACATTCTTTGAGAGTCTTCATTCCTCCAACCATTCCGAGTGACGACCAGAGCTTCACTGGAGATAGATCTCGAGAGAGACTATTCCATAGCCCATCCATGGCACCACCATCAGCCTTGACACACATCTGATGGAAGCAAGACATTGCCTACATCTGGCCCTCCATCTCTCTTCTATCTCGCTATTGTATTACATTTTGGCTTAAGTCATTAATACATTTTGTAATCAATGCATCTCTTGATTTCCTTTGATTCCATCTTCATTTACCTCTTCTTTATCATCCTTTACTTTCATTGTAATGACTAAGTAAGATTGTTAGAGTATCGCATACTTAATCATGCGATATAGACATATGAAGCATGTAGCAAACCACCGAGAAGTGTGCGTTGCGTGAGTATTGTGAGAACATCCTCTTTGCTTAGTGTGAGGCTGTAGCAATGCTTGTCTATGAGCGATCATAATGCTTGTCTATGAGCTCATAAGGGGCCACTGACTACCTGAGAGGGTAAGTAGTGGAACTCACTAAGCAAAGTAAGTAGTGTTCCTAGAGATAGGTATAATCTTATGTCAACCACGCTTTATGTGATTATCTTATCTTATGAGTACATCATTCATCATTTGGACATACTTGAGAAAGTAGTCCAAAGACCAAAATCTAGGCTTAAGAGAGTCAGATTGGATTGCATAAGCAAGAGTAGAGCAACGTATGCACCCTATAAATAGGATATGATAGTATACGGTCACATTGCATGCGTCTAGAAGTAGGATACGGTGGTATGCAGTCACCTTGTTTATGTGTTAGATCACATGAGCAAGAATAGACTTAGACATAAGTTCTATTGACACTATCGCATATGCATCGCATGTGTCTACAATTGTGTATAGCATGATCGCATAGCTTGCGCTGGCTGGGGTTACCCTTGCGATCAAGCTTAATATTACAGTGAAGTCATCCCCTCTAACATTTTATCTATTTTTTCATGCATCTTATACGCGTTAACAGTTTTTGTGTCTCTACCAACTCTCATAGTCATACTTCCATTGCATAGTCCTTAAACTTCATGATTCTTTTATTCTTTGCCGCAAACACATTACTTCATAACATTTAGCTACAAGTCCTTGAGTTTGACCTCGAATCACCCCGAGAAACTTGCAATCTTGTTATACTTGGCGAGAGAGCAAGAAAACTTGTGGCAAAAACGCATGGTCATCGCATAGATTCTTAAACGCATATTGTATATCCCTTAGTCTGACGCATGACCAGCGATGCATGGAGAATGAACGCATATCATAAGATGAACGCCTATTTATTTACTCCATTTTCCACGTATCAAGTTTTTGGCACCGTTGCCAGGGACTTGGCAGCTAATAGTTTGTTGAGTTTTGTGTTTTCACAGGCACCCTTTTTACCTTGAGAGTATTGTAGCTTGTGCGACCAAGTTGCAAACAATACTTAAAGTGTAGGCGATGCACCGAAAGCCAGTATTAACCTCGAGATAGAAAGGCTCTCTGTCGCATGAGCTGAAAGCAGTTATAAGCGCGTAATGATCAACATGTGCCCAACAATTGTCGGAAGTTCCAATGGTCAGGGCGAGCCTCTTGACCTAAGCAGTTGAGATCAATCTTCTGCATGGAAGACTCCTTGCAGTGGCTTCATTCCAATTTCTCCAGGACGTCTTCTACTCTATCTTTACCCTGCTTTCCTAGTTTAGTTTATTTATTTAATTATTGTTATTTTGGATATGTGGCTATTGTCTTGGATGTGGTGTGTGTTCGCTCCCTGTAAGTGCGACAATAATTCTCCTCGGTGTGAAGTTACAACGGAAGAATCCTCTCCATCATTCAACACATGGCTTTGACCGCATGAATTCTAAAGCATGGTCGCAAGTGTTATTCTACTCGAAGGTTTTTTTCATGTTATCTTTTACGCATTATCATTTTGAAATTCTCTTTTGTCCGCTTGCCTATCTTTGTATTGATAAATTAGCATCCATGATGGTACTTATATAATTCACTACATCCACTAACTAAATATCACAAGGCTCACCTCACTTTTAATAGCTTCTTCAAGGTTTGATAGTCTAAGTTTTATTATGTGTAAAACTGTGCTCAAACATTTGTTACCGCATTCCTGATGAGTTTGTCTTTAGCTTTTCGGCAAGAGCGCTGCTGCTCTCTAAGTTTGGGGGTGCCAGTGGTCCCAGAAAATGCATCTATCACATTACGATGCTATTAAAAAAATTGGTAATAATAACTCCACTGTCAGCGCGAAGGGGAAATTCGGGGGTTGTTTGGGGAACCAAACAAGCTTCGTTCCCAAAACCGTCTGGCAGACAAGTTTTTTCATTGTTTCTAACCCATGGGTCTGTTTTCGCGCATTTTCGCTTCGGAAGGTTCGGGCACAAAAATTGGGACCCGTGGCCCTAAGGGCCGTTTAGGGCACCAAATGAGCTCCGTTCCCAAAACTGTCTGGCACACAGCTCCTTTCTATCGTTCTTAACCCTTGGTCCATTTTCGCATTGGAAAGTTCGTGCACAAAAATTGGGACCTGGGGCCCCGGGGCCCTTTAGGGCACCAAATGAGCTCCGTTCCCAAAATCGTCTGACACAGGGCTCTTTCTCATCGTTCTTAATCCCTGTGTCCGTTTTCGCGCTTTTTTGCTCCGGAAGTTTCGCGCACAAAAATTGAGCCTCGGGGCAGCTCGCAGGGTCTCTAGGGCCGTTTGGGGCACCAAACGGCTCTGTTCCAAAAATCGTCTGGAACAAGGTTTTTTTTTCATAGTTCTTAACCCCTAGATTTGTTTTCGTTCTTTTTCACGCCGGATGGTTTGCGCACAAAAATTGGGCCTCGGGGGCCGTTTGGGGCACCAAACGAGCTTTGTTCCCAAAACCGTCTAGCACACGGCTTTTTTTCATAGTTCTCAACCCCTGGTTCCATTTCGTGCTTTTGCCCGTCGGAAGGTTCGCACACAAAACTTGGGCTCTGTTGCAGCCGCACGACACCTTAGTGGGGCCTCCTGACACCCCAGCGAGGCCTCGCGACACACCAACAGGGCTGAGGGGCCGGTTTGGGGTACCAAACAAGCACCGTTCCGAAAATCATCTGGTACACAACTATTTTTCATAGGTCTTAACCCCTGGGTTCGTTTTCCCGCTTTTTCGCACCGGAAGGTTCGTCCACAAAAATTGGGCCCGGGGGCCGTTTGAGGCACCAAACGAGCTCCGTCCCCAAAACTATCTAGCACACGACATTTTTCATAGTTCTTAACCACAGGGTCCGTTTTTGCGCTTTTGTCCGCCGGAAGGTTCATACACAAAACTTTGGCCCTGTGGCAGTCCCGGACACCACAGCGGGGCCCTGGGGCCATTTGGGGCAACAAACGAGCTCCATTCCCAAAACCTTCTGGCAGACAACTTCTTTTCATAGTTCTTAACCCTTGGGTTTGTTTTTGCACTTTTTCGCGCTGGAAGGTTCGTGCACAAAAATTGGGCCCCGGGGGTCGTTTGGGGCACCAAACGAGCTCCGTTCCCAAAATCATCTCGCACACGGCTTTTTTTCATAGTTCTTAACACCTATGTCCATTTTTGCGCTTTTTGGCTCCAGAAGGTTTGCGTACAAAAATTGGTCCTCGGGGGCTATGTAGGGCACCAAACGAGCTCCGTTCCAAAAATCGTCAGGCACATGGCTTTTTTTCATAGTTTTTAACCCCTGGGTCCGTTTTCTTGGCAGAAGGTTCCGACATAAAGATTGGGCCTCGAGGGCTGTTTGGGGTACCAAATGAGCTTCATTCCCAAAGTCGTCTGGCACACGGTTTTTTTTTTCATAGTTCTTAACCCCTGAGTCTGTTTTTGCGCTTTTCCTCGCTCGAAGGTTCGCGCACAAAACTTGGGCTTGTGGCAGCCTTGCGACACCCCAGTGGGGCCCCGAGGTTGTTTGGGTCACCAAACGAGTTCCGTTCCCAAAATCGTCTGGCACATGGCTTTTTTTCATAGTTCTTAACCATTGGGCTTGTTTTTGCGCTTTTTCGTGCTGGAAGGTTCATGCAAAAAAATTAGGCCCCGGGGGCCATTTGGGGCACCAAACAAGTCCCGTTCCCAAAACCGTCTAGCACACGTCTTTTTGTCATAGTTCTTAACCTCTAGGTCCGTTTTCGCCTTTTTTTGCTCTAGAAGGTTTGGCCATAAAAATTGGGCCCCGGGGCAGCCCGCGGGGCCCTGGGGTTGTTTGGGGTAACAAACGAGCCCCGTTCCTAAAATCGTCTAGCACACGGCTTTTTTTCATAGTGCTTAACCCTTGGGTGCCCTTTTGCGCTTTTTCGCACTGGAAGGTTCGTGCACAAAAATTGGGCCCCCAAGGCCGTTTGGGGCACAAAACAAGCTCCGTTCCCAAAACCGTCTGGTACACGACATTTTTCATAGTTCTTAACCCTTGGGTCCGTTTTCACGCATTTTGCTCCGGAAGGTTCACGCACAAAAATTGGGCCCCGTGGTAGCCTCGCGGGCTGTTTGGGGCACCAAACGAGCTCCGTTCCCAAGATCGTCTGGCACACGGCTTTTTTTCATAGTTCTTTACCCCTGGGTCCGTTTTCGCGCTTTTGCCCACCGGAAAGATCGGCCAAAAAAATTAGGCCCCGTGGTAGCCCCGCGACACCCCTGCGGTGTAGGATTGTATCAATAGTAGCGAAAGCACAAGGATCATCGAAGCACTCAAATTCACTAATTTTGGCATAATATAAAGCATGCTTCTACAGAAAAATGGGTTTCAAGACATACCTCTTGTAGAACTTCTTCAAAGCTCCATCCTTAGCTGCTATCTTCTCTATATCTTATTGTAGACCATGTCAAGATCTTCCCCACTATTTTCTTGGTGCTCTAGATTGAGTTGTGGGACTCAAAACAAGCTTGAATCAAGGGATGAAGGAGAAAAGCTCACTGCTGCAACCTTGTTGAAGAACTTTTCTTCAAACCAAATTTTCTCTCAAAATTCTGTAGATTGCATGCCCGATTTTCACTCCAATCTTCTCATTATATTGCAGATCAACATGCAAAGAGATGAGTTGCATGAGTTATAGCTCATGCTTGGAGAAGATAAAGGCAAGATTAATATTTCATGTGTGAGCTACTTAGGTGATGGATAATGGAAAAATCCATTTTTCCATTTTGTGTTTTTGTTTTCCCAATTTTCCAATTTTATCTAAAAATCAAATTTTGATTTAAAAAATCTATTTGATTTTAAAAATGAAAAATTAATTAATTTCATAAATTAATTATTAAATAAAACTTAATTAATTTAATATCAAATATTAAATTAATTTTAACACATGTCCATCTTTATATATTTAAATCATATTCAAATATATAAATTCTCCTATACCACTTAATTCAAAAATTAAACATAATTATATCTCATATAATTACTAATTCCCTTACTTCTAATTTGAACGTTTCAAATTAACTTATCACGCTATTCTATAGCTAGTCCGTTACGAGCTAGTAGGGGGACCTCACGGATCTATAGATCATGGGCTCTAACGATCCGAGATTAATTGGCTAAACTCATTAGACCAAATTAATCTCCATTCGTTAACTAATGGATCATTCCACTAAAGCCCATAGTTACACTCCCCTCATTGTAGATATTTTATGTCCACATGATTTAACCATAATCAGCAAGTCGACCCTTCATAGGTTGTTCGTAATAACGGCTGGGTCAAATATCTGTTTTACCCCTGAGATTACGTCTTATTCCTCAAGTCCCTATTGTTCTTCTAATGAACAACTGGTTTGTGATCCAATCACTAAATCAAACTCTCTCAGCCCAGTGAGAGGGTGGGGCCCCTTGTTCAAGACCTGGATTCAGTACTTGAGAGAACAACCTTTCTTCTATACCTAAATCGGGTAGGTGTGAACTCCTTCTTGCACCCTATGTCCCCACTTATTTATTCAATCTTACCCCTGAAATGGGAGTCTTATTGAGCCGGCGCTATTGAGCCAACCCTCAACTATGAAAATCTAAGGGCAATCCCAAATAAACAGGAGTTCATAATTAGATCAAGTTACCTAGGTCATCTACGTGAAATAGTTAGTCTTGAACAGTAAACAACGTTATAAAGTAAGATTGACGTATTTCTTGGTCCTGATCTTATGCAAACTCATTGCATAGGACGCCCCCACTCCTCATGTCATAACATGTACGAATTAGGATCACATCGTATGTAGCACTTTACAACTCTTTGTAACAACAGAGTAGGCCGCATCCAATGGTGTTACCAGAATAAGGTACACAACCTCATTCATGTACCATAGATCATTTTGACTATTTACTCGAACCCGATCCACTCTTATGTCTCCATATAAAGTTCAAGTACTCATACAATAGTCATGGCTCTTAGTTTATTGGATTTAGACTTTCATACAATTTATGAGATTAATAACAAGTATATTGATAATATAAAATGTCTATCATTTTATAAACTACGAGTTTTTAAGACATAAAACCCAATAAGCAGGGCCTCGCGACACCCCAGCAGGGCCTCGGGGGCTGTTTGGGGCACCAAATGAGCTCCGTTAATAAAACCATCTAGCATATGACTTTTTTTCGTAGTTCTTAACCCCTAGGTCCATTTTCGCACTTTTTCGCTCCGAAAGGTTCGCACAAAAAAATTGAGCCCCGAGGCAGCCCACGGGGCTATTTGGGGCACCAAACAAGCTTCGTTCCAAAAATCGTCTGGCATACGACTATTTTTCAAAGTTCTTAACCCCTTGGTTCGTTTTCACGCTTTTTCCTAACGGAAGGTTTGCACATAAAAACTGGGACTCGTGGCAGCCCCGTAACACCACAGCAGGGCCCCGGGGGCCATTTGAGGTACCAAACGAGCTCCGTTCCCAAAACCGTCTGACATTACTTTTTTTCATAGTTCTTAACCCTTGGGTCCGTTTTTGCACTTTTTCGCACTGGAAGGTTCGTGCACAAAAATTGGGCGGGGAACCAAACGACTTCCGTTCGCAGAATCGTTTGGCACAGATTTTTTTAATAGTTCTTAACCCTTGGGTCCATTCTTGCGCTTTTTCGTGCCCAAAGGTTCGCGCACAAAAATTGGGCCCTGTGACACCGGGGGCCGTTTGGGGCACCAAATGAGCTCCATTCCCAAAAGCATCTGGCACACGACTTTTTTTCATAGTTCTTAACCCCTGGGTTTTTTTTTTGGGCTTTTTCCCATCAGAAGGTTCGCGCACAAAAATTGGGCCCCATGGCAACCCCGCGACACTCCAGCGGGGCCTCTTGAAACCCCAGCGAGGCCCTGCGACACCCTAGTAAGGCCCCACGACACCCCAGCGAGGCCCCACGACACCCCCGTGGGGTCCCAGGGGCCATTTGGGGTACCAAATGAGCCCTGTTTCCAAAACCATCTGTCACACGTCTTTTTTTTTATAGTTCTTAACCCTTGGGTCCGTTTTTGTGTTTTTTCGCGTTGGAAGGTTCATGCACAAAAATTGGGCCCCTGGGCAGCCCGCGGCGCCCCAGGGGGCTGTTTGGGGCACCAAACGAGCTCCGTTCTCAAAATCGTCTGGCACACAGCTTTTTTTCATCGTTCTTAACCCCTGGGTCCATTTTCGCGCTTTTTCGCTTCGGAAGGTTCGCACACAAAAATTGGGCCCCGTGGCCCCAGGGACAGTTTGGGGCACCAAACGAGCTCCGTTCCAAAAACTGTTTGGCACATGGATTTTTTTCTTAGTTCTTAACCCTTTGGTTTGTTTTCGTGCATTTCGCGCCAGAAGGTTTGCGCAAAAAAAATGGGCCCTAGTGTCTCAGGGGCCGTTTGGGGCATGAAACAAGCTCCGTTCCCAAAATCGTCTGGCACACAGCTTTTTTTCATTGTTCCTAACCCCTGGGTCTGTTTTCGCGCATTTTCGCGCCGGAAGGTTTGTGCACAAAAATTGGGACCTGGGGCCCAGGTGACCATTTGGGGAACCATACGAGCTCCGTTCCCAAAACTGTCTGGCACACGACTCTTTTTCATCGTTCTTAACCCCTGGGTTTGTTTTTTCGCTTTTTCGCGTTGGAAGGTTTGTGCACAAAAATTGAGACCTGGGTCCCCGGGTGTCGTTTGGGGCATCAAATGAGCTTTGTTTCCAAAACCGTCTGGCACACGACTCTTTTTCATTGTTCTTAACCCCAGTGTCCGTTTTCGCACTTTTTCGCTCTGGAAGGTTCGCGCACAAAAATTAGGCCCCAAGGCAGCCCACGGGGCTTCAGGGGCCGTTTGGGGCACCAAACGAGCTCAGTTCCAAAAGCCGTCTGGCACACGACTTTTTTTCATAGTTCTTAACCTCTGAGTTCGTTTTCGTGCATTTTCATGTCAGAAGGTTTGTGCACAAAAATTGGGCCTAGGGCCCCAACGACCGTTTGGGGCACCAAACGAGCTCCATTACCAATATCGTCTGGCACACTTTTTTTTTTTCATAGTTCTTAACCCTGGGTCCGTTTTTTCTCTTTTTCGTGCTGGAGGGTTTGCGCACAAAAATTTGGCCCCGTGGTAGCCCCGCGACACCCTAGCGAGGCCCCGCGATATCCCAGCGAGGCCCCGCGACACCCCCGCGGGGCCCCGGAGGCCGTTTGGGGCACCAAACGAGCTCCGTTCCAAAACCATATATTGCCCGACTTTTTTCTTAGTTCTTAACCCTCGGGTACTTTTTTGCGCTTTTTCGCGCTGGAAGGTTCGTGCATAAAAATTGGGCTTTGGGGATAGTTTGGGGCACCAAACGAGCTCCGTTACCAAAACTGTCTGGCACACGGCTTTTTTTCATAGTTCTTAACCCTTGGGTCCATTTTCATACATTTTCGTGTCGAAAGGTTCGCACATAAAAATTGGGCCCGGGGGCCGTTTGGGGCACCAAACGAGCTCCGTTCCCAAAATCATCTGGCACATGACTTTTTTTCATAGTTCTTAACACCTGGGTCCGTTTTTGCACTTTTTCGTGTCGAAAGGTCCACGCAGAAAAATTGGGCCCCGTGACAACCTCGCGACACTTCAGCAGGGCCTCGCGACACCCTAGCGAGGCCCCGTGACACCCTTGCGGGGCCTCGGGGGCCTTTTGGGCCATCAAACAAACTTCATTCCCAAAACCGTCTGGCATACAACTTTTTTTCATCGTTCTTAACCCCTGGGTCCATTTTTGTGCTTTTTCGCTCCGGAAGGTCCGCAAAGAAAAATTTGGCCCCAAGGGCCGTTTGGGACACCAAACGAGCTCCGTTTCAAAAACTATCTGGCACACTGTTGGATTGAGATAGACTTAAGTTCAAATGGTTCTAAAGAGTTTAGAAACCTAGATTAATCTTTTGAAATCAGTTTAATAAGATTAAATTGGTTGAATAAAAGATTAAATTTGTTGTAAATCTATCTATAAGGGACCTTTTGTCTAAGGCGGGTTCTGGCTAGGCTGGGGTTCTTAAGTTGATGGAAACGTAACACCCCTACCTGGGAACCTACCTGGAAAGGTGAATTAGATAGATTTTCAACAAGCATGTGACGTTTTGGTCAAAGACACCGTTAAAGAGTTTAATGAATGATGATCAAAAGTTTTTCACTATCCAATGTAAAAGTTACTCTTGGGAATACATAAAAGTCACTTTGCTAAAATACTTAGCCGTGTTTTTTCTAAGTAAGCTAAACCCTAGGTTATGATTCCACTCACGTTTCTCCTTGTATGTTCACACCGTGAGATTCATGCTTGGCCTCGGGATGCCCAAGATGTATCCCCCTTCGGATGGTGTTTGCATGAGTCAATATTAAGGTGGATGAAGAGAGTATTTATAGTTAGTGGGTGAAGGGTGTGTGTCAACACGTCCTATGGTCTCTGTCATTGGTTCACATCGTGAGATCATTCTGTACGCCCTCGTGTCGCCTTCGGAGCGTCCCCCTTTGGATGGGTTTTGTGCAGTTGCTCCCACTGATTATCAAGAGAGGGCGAGACCCCTAATGGAACACAAGACATAGCAGCGGAAAAAGGACATAATTACACTCTAATTGCTTTTAATTTAAAGGAAATTATGCATGCAATTGAAGGAAAAACAGTAATTAAAAATTACTTTTGAAGCTCCCGAAACTCGCTTTTCCTCGCTGAATCTCGACCCAAACACGAACGGACCACCACTAGAGTTGACCTACTATCCTTTGGACTCAGAACCGGGTTGTGGGACCCGGTGGATGAAGAAAAAAACCGAGAGAGAGAAAGAAATGGAAAAAGAAATGGATCTTTGGGTTGGGTTTTGGGTTATGAATTTTCCTCAAAGAAAATAGTTTTTTTTTCAGCCCAAATTTGAAAAATAATTTTGGCAAAATTGGCAAAAGTCTTTCAACCAAATTGAAAAGCCCAATTTATAGAAAAAACCATGCAATAATTGCGTGAACTAAATCCATAAAAACCCAACACCTATAATCCACTATCTTAGTGGGCTTAATGTCTCCACTATAAGCCAACATCTAGTCCACTATTTTGTTACTGGAATTATCCAACAAAAGTTTGGATTTTCCCACTAACTTTAGTCAAAGGGCAAAATAGTCATTTAGTCAAAGTCAAACTTTGACCAAAAAGTCAACATTTTGACTTTTTATGATTTTTTCCGTGTTGATTAATTTTGACCTCCCGAGCATGAATCCGCATTCATTTGAATATAAGATCAGTCAAAGTTTGACTTTTCAAAGTCAAAAGTCAACTCATTGACTTTTTTCGTCTCTGACCATTTCCATTATTTCTGAGCTTCTGAATATGAACGTATTCATATTCTTGATATTTAAATCACATTTAAATATTAAAGCTGTATCTCTAAACTGAAAAACCCGACCACTATATCACATATGCTTGTCGGTTTCTCTCTCTTCACCTAATTCGAACAATTCGAATCATTCTATCATACAGTTCTAAGTTTATTCCATATGAGCTAGTAGGGGAACCTAATAGACCTATAGATCATGGGCTCCAACGATCCGAGATTAGCTGGCTAAACTCTTTAGACGAAGCTAATCAACATTTGTTAACTAATGGGTCATTCCACTATAGTCCCATAGTTACACTCCCCTCACTATAGATATATTTGTGTCCAATTAATATAACCATGATTAGTAAGCTAATCCTTCACAGGTTGTTCGTAATCTCGGCTGGGTCATAAAAATCGTTTTACCCTATAACGGGTAGGAGTGAATTCCGTCTTGCATCTTATATTCCTAGTTATCCACCCGATCTTACCCTTGAAATGGGAGGCTTATTGGGCCAGCGATGATGAACTGCCCTCACCTATGTAGATCTAAGGATAATTCCGAGTGAACAGGAGTTCATAGTTAGCTCAGGATTAAGATTAAGTTACCTAGGTCATCAATTAACGAAATAGTCAGTTTTATATATAAAACAGCATTTAGAACGTAAAAAGTGCCTATTTCATGGTTCAGTCTTATGCAAACTCATTGCATAGGATGCCTCCACTCACATATCTCTATATGAATGATTCAGGATCACATCGTTTGTACTAACTACAAAGTGAGCCGCATTCATAGTGTCCCCAGAATAAGGCGCCCAACCTTATTCATATACTATAGACCATTTTGGCTATATATTTGAACGTGATCCACATTTATGTCACTACATAAAGTTCAAACTACATTAAATAGCCTAAGGACCTTAGTTTATTGGATTCAAGATTACAATTTCAATAACAACTTTATTGAAAAACAAAACATAATATGTTTATTAATTTACAAATTACGAGTTTTAGGACATAAAATCCAACAAACTCCTACTTGGAATAAAAATCCAAGTGGAGTATCACAATGTTGAATTTAAGGTCGAAACATATGAATACAATAAACTAAGGCATATACCCAAAAGTTCTCCCACTTGTCCTAGTTTACAAACTTCGTAAACCTAAACTCTGTAGGTGACCTTCAAACACTTTAGTCGTGAGGGCCTTTGTAAAAGGATCAATAATGTTTTGCTCATAAGATATCTGGGTTACTATGACGTCTCCATGATGTACAATCTCTCGGATCAGATGGTATTTGCGCTCAATATGTTTTCCACGCTTGTGGCTTCTTGGTTCTCTTGAATTTGCAACTGCACCATTATTATCACAATATAGAGTGATAGGCAGATGCATGTTTTGAACGACTTCCAAATCTTTCAAGAATTTCCTCAACCATATTGCTTCCTTTGCTGTTTCACAAGCAGCTATGTATTTAGCTTCCATTGTGGAGTCCGCAATATAGTTTTGCTTCACACTTCTCCACACTAATGCTTCTCCATTTAGAATGAACACTGATCCCAATGTACTAGTTTTATCTACTACTTTAGTAGATGAACTAGCTCTATTTGTAGCGTTTTTGAAAATTTCATTTAATACTAGACTACTGTGAGGTTGATGACTTCTTATGTGGTCTTCCTCTAAGAATGTGGCATTTGTCGATACAAATACCGTATTCTCTTGAGGATCGTAAAATAGACCACCTTTTGTTTCTTTTGGATAACCAACAAGTAGGCATAGTTTTGAACGACGTTCCAATTTTTTAGGATTTTGCACCAACAAATGTGCCGGGCATCCCCAAATCCTAAAGTGATGTAAACTACCTTTACGCCCTTTCCATAGCTCATAAGGTGTTTTTGAAACACTTTTAGAGGGAACGTTATTCAAAATATAGACAACAGTCTCTAATGCATGTCCCTAAAAGGAATCAGGTAACTCAGAGGCATATTAGATGCAAAGAGTTGTGACTTGATTCTGTGTTCTATCATATAGTCCTGGAATCTTAAGTCCATGTACTCCCTACCTCGATCTGATCGTAGTGTCTTAATTGTTTTACCTAACTGGTTCTCAACCTCAGCCTTATATTCTTTGAACGTTTCAAAAGAATCAGACTTGTGATGCATTAGGTAAATATGACCATACCTTGAATAATCATCAATAAAACTGATGAAATATTCATATCCACCTCGAGCTTTGACATTCATCGGTCCACAGAGGTCTGAATGTATGAGCTCTAAGGGTATTGTGGCTCTGAGGCCTTTTCCAGTAAAAGATCTCTTAGTCATTTTTTCTCAAGACAAGACTCACATAGAGGTAAAGAATTGTCTTCTAACTGATTTAGGAGTCCATTCTTAACCAATCTCTCAATCCTTTTGAGATTTTTGTGGCCAAGTCTTAGGTGCCATAGATAGGCATTAGAAGAAACTTTTTGTCTTTTATTCTGAGTTTTGGCAATTCTAAAAATCTCAGTATTTAAGACAGATTTTGCTTTAGTTGGTCTTAACTTATATAAGTTATTTTCAAGTATAGCAGAACAAATTTGAATACCTTTTCTGAAAATGAACACTTCATTAACTTCAAAAGATATTTTATACATTTGTTCCATAATACAACGATAGATATTAAATTCCTCTTCATAAGAGGTGCATACAAAACATCTTTAAGTATGATATATCTATCGTTGAAAAACAACTTCAAGTCTCCCACTGCTTCGGCCGAGACAACCTCTCCTGTTCCAACCTTGAGGGTGATCTCGCCTTCTTCAAGCTTTTTCCAGGAACTAGTTTCCTAAAAAGAGAAGCAAATATGTTTAGTGGCTCCTGAATCCAATATCCAGGTTGAGGTATCATACTCCACTAAACATGTTTTAGCAACTAGTAAATCATATTTACCTTGTGCTTCTTTCGAGGCAGGGGCCTGAAGACATTCCTCAGTTAAGACAAAACTTAGGTCATCTATTACTACTGTTGAATTCAGATTGTTTTTCATGTTGAGTAGTTGTTGCCATTAAGTTTTTCAGAAGCTAATATTTGATCTAAAGAGCTAGTCATGCTGAACAGAAAAACATATCCTTTTTGGTAAAAAAACATTATCTTTTAAATCCAATCAAGTTTAGCAAAAAAACTAATAATGTACCCTTCATTATTATATTTTGCAACGATATTTCAATGGTTCAGAATAACTTCCACCGAGGGGTGATTGACTATTCCTCCGTTGAACCAAGACTATCTTGACTAGATACTATCACCAGAATAACTCTTATCCCTATAGTAACTCAGTTATCGCTACTTTGGTCAAGAATTTACTAACACTTAGTAATTATCATAAGTGTGACCCTCCATTTTAAGACCTTAAAGATCGGAATCATTATGCTCCCGAAGTTGGAAAGACAAGAATGAAAACGGACCTGAGAGACCCTATCAATTTCTAGAGTTCGCAGAGTTCCAAATCCTATAATATAGCCCTCCGATTGGTAAGGTCGCTTCAGGGCAAACATGCAGTCGCATTATAGGAATCTCACTGTGTGACCTAATGGAAGAGACCATAGGATATGTTGACACACTTCCTTCTCCCACTTACTATGAACAACCTCACCTATGCACCTTGGTATTGACTCATGCAAACACTCTCCGAATGGAGTCCGCACCCAAGGCGGCCCAAAGCCAAGCATGAATCTCACGGTGTGAACTCTTAGGGACGCTAGAGCTAAAAGTACATTACTTCTCTCCAGCTGAAGTGTTCTAAACGGTTAGGGTATAAAATACTTAGCAATACATTTCGGCTAACTAAACATATCCTAAGTCTAGGTGATTCGTCCGAGTATATTTTTTATACTGGATTTTTAACCTATGATGTATAGGTGATAAACAAATTTTATTACCTCACACCGCTCATGCATGTTCATAAAACCGGTTTAACCTAACTCAGACGACGGCTCGATCTCTAGGTAGTAGGTGTTCCGTGAATCGTCAACTTAAAAATCTTCAACCTTAGTCATCTTATCTTACTTTTGCCAAGATCTTGCCGGGTGAGTTTTCTTGTAATTTCTGTTTTACAAGATATCGACCTATTTTCTATGAAAATTAGGATTGCTCGATGGTTAACCCTAAATGAGCATGCATCTTATCTTTGTTATAGATTTTAGAAGTCTAGGTTATTTTATAACAATTATAACCCTAGAGCATTGTAATGACCCGACCCCCTAGGACTTAGGTTAGGCCATTACTAAAATAAATGCATGTATAGGATTTGAAACGACACTCAGTTATGTTGAAATAAATGCTAAATAGACAAGAGAAGTTCAAAAGCCATTTATTAAATGCAATTGTTAAAACAATAATAGGGTACCCATAATTCGTAAACACTATTAAAAGTATAAAAAAAACAATGCTTCATAATAAGTTTCAAACAGTAAAACTAAACATTAACGGAAAAATAAGGACTCTAAATTTCATGATGCGGAAGCGAAAAAAACTAGTCCCAGTGGCACGATCACGAATTCCGCTGCGCCATCGCCGGTGCATCTCTACCCTTACCTGAAACATCAACATAAGAAAGAGTGAGCATGAAATACTCAGTAAGTAACCCCACCACTGGGGTCAGGCTAGGCATCTATGTCTTCTAAATACCCATTTATGGCACATATACACACATGAAACAGGTAAGAGACTAAGTCCTATCGTACTGTAGTTAAGTATGCCCACTACCTCTTGTGAATCCCATAGGAAACACAAACTAGTGAATCCCGAAGGAGACACAAACTGGTGAATCCCGAAGGAAACACAAACTGGTGAATCCCGAAGGAAACACAAATTGGTGAATCCCGAAGGAAACATAAAACTGGTGAATCTCGAAGGAAACACAAAACTGGTGAATCCCTAAGGAAACACAAAACTGGTGAATCCCGAAGGAAACACAAAATGGTGAATTTCGAAGGAAACACAAAATTGGTGAGCATTTAACTAATCAGTGAGGACATTCACATAGTCTCAACATTCAAAAATCAACACCGTACGAATCTATGACATACATGTAATCCTCGATACCATGGCTCTACCACATACACATAATCCTCAACAACATATTCTACAACATTCATGTATACTTTAACATCATAGATCCACATCATACAAGTATGCCTCAACATCAGCAGATCAGATACCAACATATGGAAACACATACCACCTTTTACTAACAATCAAGTGCCTAGATGTATATTTAAACAAATCAGAACTCGTGTCAGAACATACTTTGATTCATGTCGTAATATCAATGAACATGCTAACATTTACCATAATATACACTCATCATGCTAGCATACAACTAAAACCTGGCCCGTGGGCAGTTCCAGTGGTAAGATTACTTACCTCAAACAAAACTCTACGGATAACAAAAAATCAGACGGCCAAACTATGGCGGTAAACCGAAATAGTGGTCCCAAATAATTTCAATTCAACCGTAACAGAGAAATGTTGGACCCAAGTCCAAAATATCCAAAAACTTACCCAAAGGATGAAGATCACTTCCAACCTTCCTTGACGACGCTCCCTCTAAGTCCAAGCTTCGCTAAATCTGACCTTCACATAAAACCCAACAACTATGAATAAAAAATGACGAAACCCAATGTTAATGGCTAAGAGATCGAACCGAACTACCTCAACCTTACCTAGAACAGATCCGACGGCGACAAGGGAAATGGTCGACGACGGATCTAGGTCTGGCGAAGCGTGAAGAGGCGGCAGCTGATCGGGTCTGGGCCGGCGAGGCGCGAGGGAGGGGCAGCTGGACGGATTAGACGAACGACAAGCTAGGCTGAGGGCTTGAAACGATGGGTTTTCGACAGAGGGGCATGACGAACGAAAACGACGCCGTTAGCTGGGTGACGCGACCGCGAATGGAGGAGAAATTGATTGGGCGAGCGGCGACAACTTCAGATTTGAGCAACAAAGAAGGCGCAACGGCGGTTTGATGAGACAGTGAGGGGAGACGCGGCTGGAGCTATGCAACTGTCGGCGCATCCGAATGTCAGGATTTGGGCGACTGGCAACTGGAGTGGAGCGACTAACGGGGCATCTGACCGGCGTTTGCGGTGATGGAGAAGAAAAACGAAGGGGGGGGGAGGTTTCCCATGAGAGTGAGGCGTGAGGGAGAGGGTTCTTCTTTTTTTTAAAAAAAAAAAAATATTAATTATATAAATAATAATAAAAGGAAAGTAGTATAACTTCAATTAAATCTTTTCCTTAAACCACTTTATACCACTTAATTTCTTTCCTTTTCCCAAGAAAATAACTTCTTGCCATAAATTTCTAAAATGAGGTTGAAAGTTGAATAATTTGAATAATTTCCATGCCAACACTTTAATCCTCGCGCTTAAACTTTAAATTCAAAATTCCAAACATGCCCTTCAACTAAGGACAATTATTGAAAAAGAAAGATTACATTATTAATAAATAAATAGAAAGGTGTGAGATGTTACAAGCATTCATCCATAACATGCTTCCTTCAATCAAACATGATTTAATATAACACTTATATTAAAACTAAGCATGCATAGTATATATTTTATAACACTTATAAGATAGAAAAAATGCATGTCACATGCTTTTCCTACGGTGGGGTTTTAAAACTATATGGCATACTATATGTACACATAATCAAACAACATTATACATCACATGCATAATAGGTAAACAACACTAAAGTGGACCGATTTTGGCATTAAAAACAAACAAATAACTAATTTATTACAAAAACAGCATCAAGCTTCCCATAACAGGCTACAAGCACTTTGAACCATCTGGAACTGCTCAGAAACCACTCGAAACAGCCCAAAAACACCAAAAATCAAGTTGAACCGGTCAAACCGGCTCAACCAGGTCAAACAAACCGGTCTGGACTGGCTGGTCAACGCTCGCTGACCCAGTCAACGGAGGCACAGGGTGGGTCAGGTCGACGAAACACACAGGTCACGAGCAGGCGGGAGGCGCGCGAGGGGCGGGTCCGACCCGGGTGAGGCAAGTGGCGAAGCCAAGTGCGCGTGCGAGGCAGCTTCGGACGGAGAACTGGGTCGGGCCGCGGAACGGGTCAGAGTGCCCATCAACAGCTGGCCTGCGCGGGTTACTCTAAACTGGGTTGGATCTCAAGCTGCGAGTCGGGTCTGGGAGCTTGTCTCGGGTTTGTAAGCAATTTTTCTCCAAATTTGCTACTGTTCTCTCTCCCAGAATCAAGAAATTACAGTCTAATTTCAACTCTAATGACGCCAACAAATTTACAGATCCTTTTTCATACATTAATGCTTATAAACATGTGAGAAATTAAAAATTTCAACTAGAAATTTAAAGAAATGGATCCCAGTGGATGAAGAATCAGGTCATGGTTCCCAGTGGATGAAGAAAATCGAGAGAGAGAAAGAGATGGAAAAAGAAACGGATCTTTGGGTTAGCTTTTGTGTTATGAATTTTCCTCAAAGAAAATAGTTTTTTTTCAGCCTAAATTTGAAAAACAATTTTGGCAAAATGGGCAAAAGTCTTTCAACCAAATTGAAAAGCCTAATTTATAGAAAAGTCTTTCAACCAAATTGAAAAGCCCAATTAAGTTTATTCCATATGAGATAGTAGGGGAACCTAATGGACCTATAGATCATGGACTCCAACGATCTGAGATTAGCTGGCTAAACTCTTTAGACGGAGCTAATCAATATTTGTTAACTAAGGGGTCATTCCACTATAGTCTCGTAGTTGCACTCCTCTCACTATAGATATATTTGGGTCCATTTGATATAACCATGATTAGTAAGCTAATCTTTCACAGGTTGTTCGTAATCTCGTCTGGGTCATAAAAACCGTTTTACCCCTAAGACTATATCTTGTTCCTTAAGTTCAACTGATCCTCTAATGAACAATTGGTTTAAGGTCCAACCTATAAACCGAATCCCTCTCGAGCTAAGGAGAGGGTGGGGCCCCTTGTTGAAGACCTATATTTAGCACTAAAGTGAACAACCTATCTACTATCCCTATAACGGGTAGGAGTGAATTCCGTCTTGCACCCTATGTTTCCAGCTATCCACCCGATCTTACCCCTAAAATGGGAGGCTTATTGGGCCAGCGATGATGAGCTGCCCTCACCTATGTAGATCTAAAGATAATTCCGAGTGAACATGAGTTCATATTTAGCTCAGAATTAAGATTAAGTTACCTAGGTCATCAATTAATGAAATAGTCAGTTTTATACATAAAACGACATTTAGAACGTAAAAAGTGACTATTTCATGGTTCAGTCTTATGCAAACTCATTGCATAGGATGCCCTCACTCACATATCTCTATATGAACGATTTAGGATCACATTGTTTGTACTAACTACAAAGTGGACCGCATCCATAGTGTCCCCAAAATAAGGCGCCCAACCTTATTCATATATTATAGACCATTTTGGCTATATATTTGAACTTGATCCACATTTATGTCACTACATAAAGTTCAAACTACATTAAATAGCCTCCAGACCTTAGTTTATCGAATTCAAGATTACAATTTCAATAACAACTTTATCGAAAAACAAAACAGAATATGTTTATTAATTTATAAACTACGAGTTTTAGGACATAAAATCCAACAACCCCATTGTTCAAGACTAGGCATCAGCACTTAAGAGAACAACCTATTTGCTAACCCTATGTCGGGTAGGAGTGAATTCCATCTTGCATAACTATGTCCCCAACTATTTATCTGGTGTTATCCCCCAAATGCGAGGCTTTTTAAGTAGTGTTGTTGGACTACTCTCACCTATCTAGATTGTTCGGACTCGATTCGGTGTCGTTTTAATTCTCGAAAAGGATCACAAAGGAAAAGAAAATTTATAAATCACCTAATAACTTCTATTACTACTAAAAACGTACCAACAGTGGTAAGTGTAGGGTCGAACTACAGAGAAATGAAGAATTAACTTCCTTTTAGATTTAACTGTGAGAAAAATAGTAAAAACGGGGTTTTGGTTTTGATTTAAGAATTGAAAATATGCAAGAAAAATAAATTGCAATGGATATAGATAATAGTAAAGGACTTGTTTAGTTCTCAGATCAAGTTGCCATTCGATGTAGATTAAATCACTGTTAAATGCCAACTTACAAATAATAGAATTATGCATGCGTAGCTACTCAATTTTCTAAGAATTAACTAATCTCTACTGAGGCCGAAAATCAATTCATTCGAAACACATCAAGCATCCTAATTCATAATTAAGGCTGGAAAGACTGTGCCCAAACTAACCTACATGCTCCTAGATGCAATTGGGTTCTTAGCGGCCATAAAGAACTAGAAACACATGCATTAAACACAAGGATTCAACTACGTTGATTAAGTGTAAGAAAAGCCATATTCAAATAATCAAAATATTCTTAAACTAGAAAGAACATGCAATTGCGACTGGGTCGTCAGTCCAACATGCAAAAGCAAGTTTAAATCATGCACAATTCAAGAAAAACATAATTCAAGATTTAAGCACAAAAATTAAATATAAAACTCAATAAAATACAAAGAACACTTAATCTAAGAACTAATCGAAATTTCCTCATTGATTCATAGATAAACCAACGGGGAATAATACAATACAGATCCATAATCCAGGAGAATTAAATCTAACCTATGATACTGGAAACATAGAAGAAAAAGAGAAAGTCAAGGCCTCTCCTCGGCCTCCTTGAAGAATTTGGGCCTTTTTGGGCCTTTCTCTATACAATTCAACATGTTTTTGACCTAGCAAAAGAGGATATTTATAGAAAAATTGGGGCGAGCATTGTATGCTAGGTTTAAGCGTCACAACGCTCTTCAATGCGCACGTGCCTCCATCATTCTATCAAAAGTTGTAGCGTCGCAACGTTCTAAGAGAGCGTTGCAATGCTATGCTACTACTTTCAAGCATTGCGTTGGAGCGTTGTGATGCTGACGTTGGTTATCTTCGAAGCATTGCAATGCTACTCTGCATCTTGATCTACAGCCTTTGAGCGTTAGATTAGCGTTGGGCTAGCCAATTCGAGCGTTGTGACGGTCCTCTGAGGGGTATTTTGGTCCTTTCTCGTTCCTTGAAGCTTGGGCACGCAAGTTGACTCCAAATCGCTTCAAATTAGCCCTAGTTGGTCTTAAATACCTGATTCTACCTCTTGGTTGCTTGTTACCTACAAAGTAGAGAAATAAACACGTAAAAACTACTAACGAGGTTGAATTAAGGTAGAAATTATAGCTCTTTTTGAGAGCTAACAAACACCCCCAACTTAATTCTTGCTCCTCCCGAGCAAGGTAGAGATAAACAATAAAAAATATTCAAAGACATGCTAGCTTAATTTGCAAAGTTGTTACTCCAGTCTCAACAGTCAAATTGAATGAAATTTGGAATCAAGAATGAAATTCAATTATGATCAATCAATGAAGCACAAGTCTAAGAATGTTCTTAATCTAAACATGCATAAGTGAGCCAAGTGTTTTGCTAGTTAATCTCCCATAGCCTGAAAAAGTTTTAAAAAGTCCTCATCTCGTTTTCCCGCTAATCTGGCTTTGTTATCAACCTTGGACATACCAAAACTTGCATAAACAGGGAAACACTAGAACAAGGGTGCCTAAACACACACACACAAAACATAAAGGACATTTCTTTTACCTAGAGGGCTAGTTTTCACACCCCACCGCCGGGAACCTATCACTCTTTTCTCACGGGCCCTAACAGAACACGGTAGAGGTAGCTCTTTTCACTTCTATCCATGCACACACGCACACTACTATTATTCCTTTTTTTAAAAAAAAACACGCTGGCATGTGTCTCATTTTTATGGCTTTTTCTATATTTTTTTTCTCAATAATGTAGATTTTTTTGTCCTTTTTTTTTTTAATTACAAACTAGGCCTTTTTTTTTTATCCACTTTGTCTAATTTTGCTCTATCACAAGTATGGTTACTCTGTTGGGGTTGATGCCCTAAAGTTCCGTGTCCTATAGTTTGTACGAACGCTTGTGATGTATAATATATGATATTTACTTCACTTATTGATTTTGGTCAGTTGTTTGTTTTATTTGCTTTACCTTAAACCAATAAACATAAAATCTCTGGTTATCAGTATGTAACTTCAACATGTATGTGGTGACATACAAGTGGATCATGTCTTAAGTGATAACTAAAATAGTCTATAGTATATGGATATAGGAGGAAAACCTTATCCTCGTAATGCTACGGATGTGGCCAGCTTTGTGGCATGGTCACAAGTGTTGTAACTTGTCACAAATGGTCTAATCCTGATCATTCGTGTAGGGGACATGTGAGTGGAGGCATCCTATACAAAGAGTTTGTATAAGACCTGACCACGAAGTGTTAACATCTCGTTATATAACATCGTTCATGATAGAGACTTCACTTCACTAGGATGACCATAGGTAACATGACCTCAATCTTGAGTGAGTTGGGAACTCCTGCAATTGAGGGCGATCTTTGATTTGTATGGATGCGGGTGGCCAGGTCGCCGACTGATAACGGGCAAAAATGCACGTTATTACAGCCCAAAGTTATAAAAAAATGCAAGATTGTGTTGATAAAAATATACAATATTGCGTCCAAAAGCATTAAGTTCACAATATTACGATCGCATGCATCCATTGCATGAAAACAGTTAACTTATGTATTTTTTGTGCAGAATATACATTAACACAAGGCGGTAAATGCGATACAAAGAAATCAACGGTCGAGCACATTAAGAGATTGCGTTAATGCAAGGTTATGAGATCATTTGCGCTCGCGAATATCTGCTTGAGAAGGTTGCTGCATAGAGCCAGCACATCTTGGTGGGCCCATCTTGGTGAAAAGCATAATAAATCACGATAGGACAGAAAATTGATGATGGTCGATTTCGAATTAAGTTGACAAACCGTTAACGGACTGCTATAGCAAGTACACTCAACTTTTTGGTGACAATCATAAGAGAGAAGAAGTTCAATCATAAGAGAGAAGAAGCGTTTCACCCCGAAGCTCTATAAATACTAGAGGCCACCTTTAGTGAAGGAGTTCGACAGTTAGATAAATTTTCCCCTTTAGATAGAAGTAGCCTTGTTCTTAGTTTTCTTTACTTCGAAGGCGGAAGCGAGTGAAGGGAGATTATACTGAGAGATCGTTCCGATGAACTTCGAAGAGTGCCGGAAGTGTGGAGATCAGAGAGAGGGCCAACTCCTGTGAAAGCAGAACATCTTTTGAGCAGAATAGAGTTAATAGTATAAAAGCCTTAGGAAGCAAGGAATTGCTACCAGGCTCTCTACCCTTATCTTCCATTGTCATTTTGTACTCTGAACTTATCTATAGAAATGGAATTTACATCTTTATATCTATTCACTCTCTGTACATTACGCATGAGTAGCTAAATCTTTCGAATGGGTTGAGAAACACTTAGCTAGCATAACTAGGGATCTTCACTCTATGCGATTATCTTGTATTATGTATGCGTAATTCATCCATTAGAGATACTTAGAAGGGTAGTCTAAGGATAGAATATAGGCTCGGAAAAGTCAGATTAGAATCCAGGCTCAGAAGAGTCAGATTAGAAACGCATAATCAAGAGATAGGAGCTTAGGAATAAGCGTTGTTTGCTATTAACGCATCGCATGCATCCTAGAGATAGGTTATGATTGTATGCGGTCACCTTGTCCTTGTGTGCATTTTGCATCATTGCATAGGCAAGAAGTAGAGGCTTAGGAATAAGCTTTATAGATATTATCACATTCATCGCATGCATCCTAGAATTAGGAGCTACCGCATTTGCATTGGAAGATGATTTGCTGTCGCATGAGTGTAGCATGATCACATAGTTTGAATGAATTCTCGGGAAACGCTAGCTAAAGACCTTCTCAACCCGTTTTGCCGCATACTCAGTGTATCTGCTGCATAATCATTCTTATCTCAAATCTGTCGTATACTTTTTATACTTCAAACATCAAACCAACCAAATCATTAATTTATTTGTTACCACAAAGTAATCTAAAAATTATTGCCGCATATTGTTTTCCTTAGTCCTTGAGTTTGACCCTGGGCTTACCAGGAAACCCAGTGAGATTTATACTTGAGTCTTGCTGAGAAAACTGGTTGCACAACGCATTTTCCATCACCACAATTCCTTTCATTAATTCACCGCATAAAATAACGCATCACCGACTAAAATCTACCATTTTGGGGATTCGTCTTATTTGGGAGCTGGGAACTCAGCTACACAAGATGGAATTCATACCTTCCCCGAAGTAGGGGCAAGTAGATAGATAGCTTCCTTAAGAGCTGATTCCATGGCTTGAACGATGTGGCACCACACACCTTCTCTTGGCCCTAAAGGTGTTCACACATAGTTGGACTATGTTATATTGTTCATTAGAGGAATCAGTGGTACTTAAGGAGTGAGATGTAACTACAGGGGCAAAATGATAAATTGGCCCAACTGTACTTATGAGCATCTGTGAAGGGTCATCGTACTCATGATTGGTTATATTCGATGGACATAGAAATATATCTGTGGTAAGAAGAGTTCAACTATTGGTCTTTAGTAGAATGCCTGGCAGTTAAGGATGGTGGATCTCGTGGTTAAAGTGTTTAGTTAGCTATTCACGTACCATTAGAGCTTTAAGCCACAGGTCCGTAAGGTCCCCTAGGTAGCTTGGATGAAGTCGAGAATTAGTTTTTGGGTCAGTTTGAAATGTTCAAATTGACAATAAGGAGTTTGATTATATATGATATAATTGAATTGGTTAATTATATATGATATAATTGACTAAATGTATGAGATACATTATTTTGGAGGAAATTAGATATAAATATGATTTATATTAAGTAGAGAAGAAATTACTATAGTAGATATATGATATCAAACTATAGGTTAAGAATATAATATGATTATATTGATTTATTATTTAATTAGTCGGTTATATGATAATTGGCTGGAAATTTCCCTTGAATCGTGTGATAGTGGGAAGATTATATTCAGTTATTGTAACTGAAGAATAAAATGAAAATTGGTTTCATTTTGCAAAGAGTTCGAAAAAATCGCTCAAGGTGTTGAAACGTAACAATCGCTTAGCTGAGAGCCTATATGATAGTGCCTTGTCACCTAAACGATCGCACACCCCACGTACTAAACGATCACACGCGTTCTCTAAACTATCGCTCAGTTTTTCTAAACAATCACGCCGAGTTTTCTAAACGATCTCTTACTAATTACTAAATGATTGCTTAGTAAAACCTACACAATTGTGTACCTTTCTCTAAGCGACAAGCACCCACTATAAGATAGCTATCTCCCACTTTCTTGTCGTTCTACACGATCGTCCCTTTCCTCCTTCCTCTACCAATTCCATCAAAGTCCACTCTTTAGATTCTCACTCCGAGAATACCAAGGGCTTCGAGTGGTGGTGTCATCCCGGTCCTGCTTATTCTTGCACCACCGTTCATGTAGACAATCTACTGGTAGTCGACTATTTCCTGGGCGATAAAGACCGTAGAGTGTTTCTTCCGCTGGATTGAGTTCAAAGTGAAGACAGCCTTCAACTGGTACGTTTAGTCAATCTGTTTTATTTAATTGTTAAATCATGCCTATAATTAGTGTTAAATGCATATCTATTTGTTAGAATGTGTGTGTGGTAATTCGGTCACAATGAAATAGGAAAGATTCGAACACGCTCATGGATGCTCTTGTTTAAGAGTTCCTTCATACTCCTAAGTCAAAGGTAGACCTTTCGGGGTGACAATAGGAATACAGGCCAGATAACCCAATTCTAAGCATGCAAGGCTCTAATGTTGCAAAAACAATGAGATAAAGATGCAAGTGATAAGAAGATTCTAGTCGAAATGGGCTAAACATCATGATCATGCAATCCTAATGTTCCTTCATGCAAATTTCATCATAGGAAGAGTGCATCATAGACTATCATGATAACAACAGAGCAAACAGGCTAGCAAGGCAATAAAAGCACATAGATTGTCCGAGCACAATGCTCAAGGACCCCAAGCTAAAAAATAGCCCAACGGCTACCCCACCCCCAACTTAAAACCATACATTGTCCCCAATGTATCCTAATAAAGCTCAAAAAGATAATACAATGGATCAGAAAACCTCATCTGGTGCAATGTAGCATTCAATGTGGTGGTGGTCGTGGGTTCTCCTCTTTGCTTCAAAATAGATGAGGCTCTGAAGAGGCCTACAAAAAAGAAAACAAAACAAAACAAAAGAAAAACCTACAAAACTAACAAAAAGGTTAGCAAAAAAAAAAAAAAAAAAAAGAAAAAAGAAACTATACAAACTAGGGCAAAAATAAGATAGAGTAGGAAGGGAGAAGAAACTAGCCTCAGTCAGAATTAGAAGAATCAGGTTCCCTCTGATGGACACTCTGAAGTTCGATGCTAGCGTAGTAGAGACGGTTCTCTTTAGTGATGAAGTTCACCATTCTCTCCATACACCTCATTCGGCGAGCAGTCTCCTGACTCACTTGAAGTGACTCAGTCGCTACCCTGAGTGCCTTAACAGACGTGTTGTATGCCTACTCTATATAGGAGTCTCCTGCTACTGGGATGTCGTACTGAATCTGGGGTTCAGCACGGGGAACCTCCTCTGCTGCTGTAGGAATCTGGCCGTCATCTCCTTCATTATCATCGTCATCGTCATCCAAGTGGTCAACTTCTCTCCCGCGGAAGGGTAAAATCGAAGACCTATAAATTGGGGCACGACGCACCATCTTCTCCTCATCGTTGGGAATCTCCACCCTGGACCTCCGGCACAACTCAGTAATTAGGCTCGAGTGGCCTAAACTACCGGTGGTGGAACACCGTCCACAATGATGAATCGATGCCCTAATGACTCGATCGAAATTGATGGACATCCCATGGATAAGGTAATAAAGGAGTTTGGCCCGGTCCTTCGTAACGCCTGTGAAACGCACACTGTCAATAACTTAAAGCATACAAATGCATGCCAGATTTGACCAGAGATGGACATATCTGTGCTCCTGAATCTCACAGTGATCCCCTTGGACTTACCCCACTGAACTCCTGGCCCACACAAGGTCTGGATCACCTTCTCTTCTGGGAGCAGTCTGAAGAAAAACCTACCATACTCATCATTGAAGTCACGTAAACCATAGACTTCATTGATATGGGACAACGAAAAGAAGACCCTAACATCTCTAACCAACGAGGTATCCCTACTCTCGTCGATGTTGGCATAGAACTCCCTAACTACTGGGACCACCGCCTCTTCAGGACAGCCTGCTGACGAATTCCACCCTCGCTCATGGATCTGTTCAGTTATGTGGGTAAAGTAATTAGCTCCTAGGCTCAGGGCTCCCTTAGGGACTATTCTCCTAGAGGAAACAACAAAGTTGTATCTATCTAGGGCCTCCCTAGAACTAAACCTAGGATGGTCAAACTTTGGTTTGAGGTTTTGCCTATTGGTGCTTGCTCCATCTCTTCCTATCCATCTAGGACCCATTCTAAAATCTTTCAAAACAAAAGGTTAGGTTCACAAAAATTGGCTCCTAGGTGCTTCCTACACCCTTCTTCTAACTTTAACACATAAAACCTACTCCCCAATTCCAACAAATTCTCCAAATTTCACCTGCACGCAGAAAAACCCAACAATTCACATAATATTCAACAATAGCAATATCCAAATCTCAAATCTGTACAAGGCTTTCGATCAAAGCTTATGCTAAAACGGATTTTTTATATTCATTCATCATAAATAAGCGATAATAATCAAGAATGATTAAAGATCTTTACCTTTGAAGCGATGAGATCCCAAAAAAAAAATGCCAAGAATATTTCTAGGCCTCTAATGGATGAAAAACCACAAAATCCACGAAGAATCAAAGGGAAAATGGTGGAGACAGACTAAAATAGGGTAAAAACGTGCAAAGACTGAAAGGTGATGAAGAAATTTGAGAGAAAAGTAGAGAGGAGTGCTCAGATTTGAAGAGATAATGAGAAAGAAAGTAGGGGAAAATGAGACAGATTTAGCATTATAACGTTGTTCTGTCTCCCAGCGTTGAATTGTTGCAATACAACGTTGTGCCCTAAATCCCATTTTTTTGTTTTTTTATATTATATTTTACGTAAAAATATGTTCTAAAAATAAAAATAAAAATAAAATATATTCTTAAAAAAAGGAAAATAAAATAAAATCTAACCTAAAAAAATAAAACAAAAACAAAAAAGGAAAAAAAATTGAAATCTAGTTGCCTCTAGGAAGTGCAAATTTTTAACGTCAGTTGCTCGACACGACTTGTCCCTGTCAAGGTACAAAGAAATTCTCGTATTTCTCTGGTCCTTTCTTGGATGAGTCGATATGGCCTAGTAGGGCCATAAGGGTTCCCATCTTTTGAAAAGAACCAGACAGGTCGAATTTTGGTTTTTTTAATTTTGAAAACGGGAATAAAATAAAAGACTCTAGGACTGACTCTACAGAAAATAAAGACTCTGAATCATCTGACTCACAAGGTGAAGGTGGAAAAAATTAAAAAAAAATAAGAGAAATATCGGTACAAAGAACAGGGCGAGGCTTGGGAGCCTCTAACTCTTTTACCTAAAATTCTCCTAAATTAAGCCCATACTCATACTTAAGCTCACTGATTCTTCTTGTTGTGGCAAAACACAAACATTGTCATCCGAATCGGTCGACGTATATTCCATCACAAGGTCTAGCTTAATGCCACAGACGCGGGATGGCTCTAAATGATTTCCTGCGCGCTTAGAAAAATCATTAATAGGTTCAAATTTTAAATAATCCAACGCCTTATCTTGCTCAAAAATTTGAGAGACCAATTGTTATGCTGAATTTTCGATGCTCATATTTGCGTTGCTCACTTCGGCATCTTCAGAGGACGATTCCCAAGACTCCTCCAATTTTCTAACTGATTCAGGATCTAAGCGATTTGGTCACTCAAATTTTGAATTTCAGCTCTGACCTCACATTCGAAACAGAGGTCATGCTACTAGAAATCAATGGGTTCTTGATAATAATAGGGGTGTTCTTGCACGGACTCATTAGAGTGATTAGAAAGTTCCGTAATTATATCTTCTAAAGAAATACCTGTGTGGGTAGACTGATATAGCATTGGCAATGGTCCTTGGCCAGCCATCCCCCAAGGAGGATAATAATCGCACTCAGGACCATGCGAATTTTGAATTTACACATTAGCCAAGTCCTGCACAGTAGAGGTTAGTTCAGAAATTTGAGCTCTAAGGCCACGAATTTCTCTTACCTTTAGCAATTCCCATTGCTCCGCATATGGAAAAACGTACCTATTTATATTTTCTGCCATAAAAGAACAAAAAGACACAAAAAAAGGAAATTTTTTTTTTTTTGTTTTTAAAGTTTAACAGTCAATTCTCAAAGAAATTAATTGGCTTGCTTCCCTGGCAACGCCATTTTCTGTTCGGACCCGATTCGGTGTCATTTTAATTCCCGAAAAGGATCGCGAAGCAAAAGAAAATTTATAAATCACTGAACTACTCCTATTACTACTAAAAATGTACCAACAATGCTAAGTGCGGGGTTGAACCACAGAGAAGCGAAGAATTAACTTCCTTTTAGATTTGACTGTGAGAAAAACAGTAAAAACGGGGTTTTGGTTTTGATTTAAGAATTGGAAACATGCAAGAAAAATAAAATGCAACAGATATAGGGAATAGTAAAGGACTCATTTAGTTCTCAGATCAAGTGGTCGTTTGATGTAGATTAAATCATTGTTAAATGCCAACTTAAAAATAATAGAATTATGCATGTGTAGCTACTCAATTTTCTAAGAATTAACTAATCTCTACTAAGGGTGAAAATCAATTCATTTGAAACACATCAAGCGTCCTAATTCATAATTAAGGCTGGAAAGACCATGCCCCAACTAACATACATGCTCCTCGATGCAATTGGGTCCTTAGCGACCATAAAGAACTAGAAACACATGCATTAAACACAAGGATTCAACTACGTTGATTAGTGTCAGAAAAACCATATTCAAATAATCAAAATGTTCTTAAACCAGCAAGAACATGCAATTATGATAGGCCATCCGTTCAACATGCAAAAGCAAGTTTAAATCATGCACGATTCAAGAAAAACATAATTCAAGATTTAAGCACTAAAATTAAACATAGAACTCAATAAAATAAAAAGAACGTTTAATCTAAGAACTAATCAAAGTTACCTCATTGATTCATAGACAAACAAATAGGGAATAATCCAATACAGATCCATAATCTAGGAAAAATAAATTTAACCTATGATACTGAAAACATATAAGAATAGGTGAAACTCAAGGCCTTTCATTGGCCTCTATGAAGAGTTTGGGCATTTTCGGGCCTTTATCTATACAATTCAGCATGTTTTTGACCTAGCAAAAGAGGATATTTATAGAAGAATCGGGGCCAGCGTTGCAACGCTAAGTTTAAGCGTTGCAATGCTCTTTAATGTGCATGCACCTCCATCATTCCGTCAAAAGTTGTAGCATTGTGATGCTCTAAGAGACTGTTTCAACATTACGCTACTGCCTTTATGCGTTGCGTTGGAGTGCTGTGACGCTGACGTTGGTTATCTTCAGAGCGTTGCGACACTGCGTGTAGCGTTGCAACGCTACTCTGCATCTTGATCTACGACCTTTAATCATCAAGTTAGCATTGGGCTGGCCAATTCGAGAATTGTGACACTCCTCTGGGGGGCATTTTGGTCCTTTCATATTCCTTGAAGCTTAGATACTCAAATTCACTCCAAATCGCTTCAAATTAGCACCAATTAGCCTCAAATACCTAATTCTACCTCTTGGTTGCTCGTTACCTACAAAGTAGAGAAATAAACACGTAAAACTGCTAACGAGGTTGAATTAAGTTAGAAATTATAGCTCTTTTTGAGAGCTAACACAGATCAAAGCATAATCCCGTAAGAAACAGGAGTTCATAGTTTGTCAGGATCAGGATCTTACCCTAGGTCATATAGTTTGAAATAGTCAGTTTTAACAGTAAACGGTTGTATAAAAAAAAAGTGACTATTTCGAGGTCCAGTCTTATACAAACTCATTGCATAGGATGCGCTCACTTACATGTCTCTACATGAATGATTAGTGGATCACATCATTTGTATCATTTATACAAAATGGTCTGCATACTATAGTGTTACCATGATGAGATATCCAATTTCATCTATATACTTATAGACTATTTAGGCTATATACTATAACTTGATCCTACTTATGTCACTACATAAAGTTAAAGTATTCATACAATAGCCAAGGATTATGTTCATTGGATTTTCTGAATTGAATGCAATATCAATAACTTTATTTGAATAAGAATACTTAACAAACTTTTATTGATAAATAGAATGTTTAACATGAATTATGAACTGGGAGTTTTATGACATCCCCAATAATCTCCCACTTGGACTGAGACTCCAGAGAGAATAAACATACAAATATACAATGTTTATAATGTTGAGAAATACAGAGAGAAAATATAATAAACTAGGACATCTAAAATACCCATTACATATTCTCCCACTTTCCCTAGATTATGTTCCTCATAGTTCTAGTCCAACTAGGTGGCCGTCGAACACTTTAGTCGAGAGGGCCTTCGTAAACGGATCAGCAAGATTGTCTTCTGAGGCTATTTTCATGATAATCACGTCTTCTTTGTGTACTATATCCTTGATGAGATGGTACTTTCATTCAATATGTTTCCCACGCTTGTGACTCCTAGGTTCTTTTGAGTTGGCAACGACACCACTATTGTCACAATACAAAGTGATGGGCAGGTGCATATCTGGAATGACTTCCAAATCTGCTAGAAATTTGCATAGTCATAATGCTTCTTTAGCTGCTTCACATGCAGCTACATATTCTGCTTCCATTATGGATCCAAGACTACAACTTTGTTTTATACTTCTCCAAACTATAGCACCTCCATTGAGAGTGAAAACTGATCCTGAAGTAGATTTTCTAGAATCTACATCAGTCTGTAAAACAGAATCAGTGTATCCGGTAAGGATCAAATCCCTAGGTCCATATACAAGCATATAGTCCCTCGTTCTCCATAGATACTTGAGCTTGTTCTTGACTGTAGTCCAATGACCGTGTCATGGGTTGGATTGGAAACTGCTGACGATTCCAATTGCAAAACAAATTCCAGGATGTGTACATAACATTGCATACATCAAGCTCCCAACAACTGTTGCATATGGAATTCTCTTCATTTCCTCAACTTTTTGAGGCGTCTTAGGACCCTGTGCCATAGACAAATGAATTCCATGTCAAAAAGGTAACATACCCTTTTTGGAATTTTGCATACTATATCTGGACAACTTTTTATCAATATAAGATGCTTGAGACAGTGCTAGGGTTTTATTCTTTCGATCACGAAAAATTTAAATCCCTAAGACATATTGAGCATCATCGAAATCTTTCATTTAGAATTGTGATGCTAACCATCCTTTTACATCAGCTAGAAAGCTTGTCTCATTCCCAATGAGCAAGATATCAACATAAAGTACCAAAAATGCTATGTTTTGTTGACTATTTTCTTGCATACACAAGGTTCGTCAACATTCTGTTCAAAGCCATAAGATTTGATCGCAGTGTCAAACTTATATTCTAGGATCTAGAAGCTTGTTTTAATCCATAAATTAATCATTTAAGCTTACAAACTTTTTGTTCTTGACCCTATTTGATGAACCCAAACTTATATTCTAGGATCTAGAAGCTTGTTTAATCCATAAATGAATCGTTTAAGCTTACAAACTTTTTGTTCTTGACCCTGTTCGATGAACCCTTCTAGTTGAGACATAAAAATACTTTCTTCAAGATGACCATTCAGAAATGCTGTCCTGACCTCCATTTGCCATATTTCATAGTCATAATATGCGGCAATGGATAGAAGTATTCTAATAGATTTTATCATGGAAATAGGAGAAAAGGTCTCTTCATAATCAACCTCTTCTCTTTGGGTAAAACCTTTTGCCACGAACCTGGCTTTATAGGTTTGCACCTTTCCAGTTTGGTCTCTTTTTCTCTTGTAGATCAACCTACAACCTATAGGTTTAACCTCATATGGTTGATCTATAAGTTCCCAGATAGAATTGAAGTACATTGACTCTATTTCTAAGTCCATGGCTTTTCAACATCTTCCATTGCCTGTTTAGAGGTCAATGGATCATCTAGTCCATCATCATATATAATGTCCTGAGTTTCTGTTAAACCCATATAGTGTTCAGGTTGATTAATAACCCTCCCACTAGGTCGAGGCATTCTCAACTCTTGAGAAGGATGTGACGGAGCAACAACTGTTATTGATGGACCAGCTTAATCAACAACTCTTGTTGTTCGTTCTGTAATGTCTTTGGACATTTCTTGTAATATTAGTTTACTGCGAGGTTGATGATTTTTAATATGATCTTCTTCATAAAATAATCCTCATTTTATTTCTTTTAGGTATCTTATAAAGAGGCATAATTTCGAATGTTTTTCCAGTTTCTTAGGGTTTTGTACCAATACATGTGCTGGACATCTCTAGATCCAAAAATGACGAAAACTATATTTTCATCCTTTCCATAACTTATACGGTGTTTCTGAAACACATTTTGAGGGAACAACATTCAGAATATATGTCACAATTTGTACTGCATACTCCTAAAAGGATTGAGGTAACTGAGCATAACTCATCATTGACCGAACCATGTCTAACAAGGTTTGATTTCTCCTTTCTGAAACACCATTTTGTTGTGGTGTTCCAGGTGTTGTGAGTTGGGATTGAATCCCATGATCTATTAAATAGTTCTAGCAAATCCATATACTCACCACCTCGATCGGATCGAAGCGTTTTAATCCTTTTACTTAATAAGTTTTCTGTTTCAATCCTAAATTCTTTGAGCTTTTCAAAAGTTTTAGACTTGTGACTTATTAAGTAAATGTAGCCATATCTAAAATAATCATCAATAAAATTGACAAAATACTGATATCCACCTCGCTTTTACATTCATCGAACCATAGAGGTCTGAATGTATAAGTTCGAGGGGTTCTTTGGCACGAAGATATTTTTTCAGAAAATGATCTTTTAGTCATTTTTCCCTCAAGACATGATTCACATGGAGGTAAAGAACTATCTTCTAACTGGTTTAGATGATCTTTTTTAACCAATCTCTCAATCCTGTTGAGATTAATGTGACCAAGTCTGAGTTGTCAAAGATAGACATTAGGAGAAATTTTACGTAGTTTATTTTGAGTTTCAGTCGTTTTAAACATCTCTATATTTAGAATGGCTTTTGCTTCCATTGGTTTTAGTATGTACCAAGTTGTTTTCGAGTCTAGCAGAACAGATATGTACACCTCTCGAAAAAACAAACATTTCATTAATCTCAAAAGATACTCTATACATATTTTCAAGCAAACAGGAAATGGAGATTAAGTTTCTTTTCATCTTTGGTACAAAATATACATTTTTAAGTAAGATGAAAGAATCTCCAAAAATGACTTCTTCTATTTCCACCTTGAAAGTCATTTCGTATTCAGAAAGTTATTTCCAAGAACTAGTTTCCTGTAGAAAAGTGCAAACATGGTTAGCGGCGCCTGAATCTAGTATCCAAGTTAAGTGAGAATTTTTCATTAGACATGTTTTTGTTGGATCTAAACCAGCACACAGCGGAAGAAATCAGGATCCATAAGCATTCTAATTCATTAGTTTTGGTTGAAAAGAAACATGCTAAAAACAAAGTACAATGGGTTTCATGAACATACCTTGGCCGAACCAACGAAATCTCCATTTCCAGCTACAAAATCCTTCGAATCCTTGTTTAGACCACCACAAGATCTTCTCTACTATTATCTTGGTGCTCTAGATTGAGTTGTGGGACTCAAAATAAGCTGGAATCAAAGGGAATATGGAGAAAACTCACTGAACAGAACCCATTGAAGAACACCTTCTTCATCCGAATTTTTCAGCAAAAATTCAGTCGGTTCACCTCTTCTTTCTTTACTCCAATCTCTTCAATACATTGTAGACTATCATGCAAAGAGATGTGCTGCATGGGATGTAGCTCATGCTTAGAGTAAACCAAAGGAAAAGTGGTGGGTTCTTGGTAAATCTACTTGAAATGAAAAACCGATTTTTCAAGTTTTGTGTAATTTTCCATTTTCCAAAAATCCAAAATTGATTTTAAAATAATATTTTATTTCTAAAATCAAAATTTATTAATTTTATAAATTAATTTCAAAAATTAATTTTCTAATAAAATTAATAAATAATTATTTAAACAATTTAAATAATTCTAATTAATTTAATATCTAATATTAAATTAATTTTTACACAAGTTCATCTTCATATATTTAAATCATATTTAAATATGTTTTCTCCAATTCCGTTTGATTCTAATTTGAACATTTCAAATTAATTTATCACGCTACTCTAGAGCTATCCATTTCCAAGCTAGTAAGGGGACCTCATGGACCTACAGATCATGGGCTCCAACAATCCGAGATTAATCGGCTAAACTCATTAGACCGATCTAACCCCCATTCGTTAACTAATGGGTCACTCCACTAAAGCCCATAGTTGAACTCCCCTCACTGTAGATATATTATGTCCACTCGATATAACCATGATTAGTAAGTTAACCCTTCACAGGTTGTTTGCAATAACGGCTGGGTCAAATCTCTATTTTACCCTCGAAATTACTTCTTGTTCCTTAAGTCCTCACTGATCCCCTAATGAACAATTTTTTTGTGATCCAATCACAAAACTGAGTCTTTCTCATGCCAAATGAGAGGGTGGGATCCCTTGTTCAAGCCTAGAATCAGCACTTAAGGAAACAACCTCTCTACTATCTCTAAAGCGGGTATGAGTGAATTCCCTCTTGCACCTTATGTCCCCAGCTATCTATCCAGTCTCACCCTTGAAATGGCAGTGATATTGGGCTGGCACTGTTGAGCCAACCTTCACCTATGCAAATCTAAGGGCAATTCCAGATAAACAGGAGTTCATAGTTAGCTCAGGATTAAGGTCAAGTTACCTAGGTCATCGCTTTGAAATAGTCAGTCTTAAATAGTAAACAACATTATAAAGTAAGAGTGACTCATTTCGTGGTCCAATCTTGTACAAACTCTTTTACACAAGGACACCCCCACTTCTCATGTCCAACATGAACGAATTAGGATCACTTCGTTTGTAGCACTTTACAACTCCTTGTAATAACTATAGAGCAGGCCGTATCCAATAGTGTTACTAGAATAAGGTACCCAAACTTATCCATGTACTATAGATCATTTTGACTATTTACTTGAACCTGATCCACCTTTATGTCTCCACATAAAGTTCAAGTACTCATCCAATAGTCAAGGGACTTTTAGGTTTATTGTATTTCTATTCAAGCAATAGATTTATTCAATAACACCTTTATCGAATTTTCAGAATAAGTTCTATTGTTTACATACCACGAGTTTTAGGACATAAAATAAAACCCAACAGTTTCAACTACTAGTAAATCTGATTTACCTTGGTTAGCCTTTTCTGCTTGCTTTTCAACTAAACATTTTCCTTTAGGAGCTCTGTTGTTGTTTGCCAGTTGCTTATTCCCTTTTCCCTTCTTCTTCATTTGAGTGCTTTTATCTTTTGAAGTAGATGGAGCAGACTTCTTTTTGTCAGTGGGTTTCATTCCAAACAAAAAACCCTAAAAAAACTTTTTTTGTCAAGAAATAACATTTATTTCACTCTCTTTTAGTTTCATCATTGACTGGTAAGTCTGTAACTCATTCAACAATGTCGTCAAGTTGTAATTAATCTTATTCATTACAGCGTTGGTACGAAAGGTCAGATAACTCTTCGGAAGAGATTCTAATATCATACTAACTTGAAAAGTTTCGTTTATGGTCGCCCCATGAGCCTCAATAATGTTAAAATGAACCATCATATCGAGAACATGTTCTCTTACGTTGGTACCATCTTTCATGCGAGTGTTATAAACATACTTAATGGCTTCATGTCAAATAGAAAAAGATAGTTGTGTTTTTCTTCAAAATCATGCATTAGAATTCAAATTAAATGTAATTAGAGTGCTTATTGATTCTATTTGCTTCAGTTGCATGCTAGTATATCTTATCAATTGATATGAGAGCGTGATTTAAGCACTCAATTAATGTTAATTTGAGTTTTGGTGGGAGAATTTTTTAAGTTGCCTGTTTGTGGACTGATATGGATGTTTTTCAGCTTTGGCATTAGATTTCTCTTTGATTTCCAAATTAAATTTGTAATTGGCTTTTGATTGATGAGCTTATATGTGTGCTCTAGAGTTTGTAATTTATTTGGAGTCATTAGAGTCCAAATTAGGTTGTAATTTGGATATTGAAGCAAGCAAGGTCGAGGAACAAAACTACAGGACTGCCTACTGCCCAAGCAGCATTGCAACACTGTTCTTGATGAAGCCTATAGTGTTGCAACACTACCCGAATCGGGTCCGATTCAACCACTTTTTGACTGATTCAACACATTTTTAATGCCTTGGATGTTTGGTTTAAGCGGTTTTGGTCGGTTCAGGTAGTTCTACATCAAATTGAAGTTGTTTTTGACCTGTTATGTACAAAATTAGTTATTTCTGCTTCCTTCGGATGCCAAAGTTAAACCATATAAGTGTGATTTAAATAATTATGTATGTGATGTATGTTGTATTTAAATTTATACATGTTTGTGCATATAGTATGGCATTTAGATTTAAAATCCCATCATAGGAAGCATGTTACATGCATTGTATATATGTTATAAAATGTTATAATGTATAATATGCATGTTTATGATTTCTATGATTTAATATAATTGTTATATTAAATTTGAATGCCTTTGATGTATGTTGTGAATGAAAAAGCATGTCTAATTTTATAAGTTGTTATAAAAATGAATTAGACATTAAAATCCATAACAAAGAAAAGTTGTGGGCTCACATAGGTTAAACACTTGTTTTAATAGTTAAAATAGGTCGCTATCTTATAAATCTCGGTTATAAACTCAACTGGTATATAATCTCGTCTAAGGCTGGGGGTTTTTAAGTTGACGATCTACGGAACATCTCCCATCTGGGGATTATGTAATCAGTTTTCTAAGCGTACGTGAACAGTGTGAGGCAATAAAATAATTTATCACCTAGACATCGTAGGTTAAAATCCAATTATAAGTGTTATACTTGGATAAACCACATAGACTTAGGGTTGTTTTAATTAGCCAAAATGAACCTAAGCATAAATTTACCCGTATTAATAGTAGAACACTTCAGTGGGAGTTTAATAACTTATATGATAAAGTTATTAGAACACTTCAGTGGGAGAATAATAACATATACGATAAGTAATTTGGAGGAACCAATGTTGGTCGAGCATTGCAATGCTGCTCCCTAACGCTATAGAGCCGAGACCAATTAGAAACAGGTAGCGTTGCGAAACTATGAGCTTTATGTGCGGCTGGCATAACGTTGTGTTGCAACGCTGCGAGCATATTATAAATATCAGTGTGCGCCGCCAGGTCTAAGAAAAAGAAAAGAAAAAAATAAAAAAAAGAGCGCCGCCTTGAGAGATTTTATTCCGTACAAGAGTCGAATAAGAGCGATTCTGTTCATTTTTGGTTGAAGACTCAAGATTTTGATTGAGAGTTGATCCAAGATCGTTCTGGGTTGATCGTGATGGGAAGATTGATCAAGATTGTGCAGTTTTGTTGAAGAACAAACCGAGATTCATGGTGATAGTCAAGGAGATCGTGATTGGTTCAGACCTATTGAGGGGAGATCGTTCTTCAATGTTTAATTTACTTTTTGCTATAATGATTGATTATTTGTTGAATATTGTTATCGGAATCATGTGCAGCTAAACTCTTTTATTCCAGGGTGTTTGTGGATTTTAGGGATGTTACTTTGAATATTTAAATTTACAATTGATTGATTTTGTATAGATTTCTAAATTATTTGTGTTTAATGCTTTTGATTAACTAGCCATTAATTAAATGAACCTAAGTTAATTAGATGTCTCGAGAGATAATTTAATTCATTGGACCAAATAATTTAGATTGTTATTCAAAATTGCATGAGAATGAATTTAGAATAATCAGGGATGCAATTGAAAGGTCTTAATGCTGTAACTATTCAATCAATAGAAGAGATTCGGGTCGATGGGTAATTATTAGGATGGTTTGAGCTTGAGAGAGGATTTCCTGATTTTAGAACTTCCAGTCTTAATCTATCAATTTCAATCAATTGCATGTCATATTCATTGTAATCCATAAATGAAACAACACTCTGGAATTATTGTGCTCTCAATTTTTCTTGTATGTGATTGAATTTCTATTAGTTATAGTTCTAGATAAAAATCATCTTTTGATTGCCTAAATAAAATTGACAAAGAACTATGATAGCTAAGTTTAGGAAAATTTTGCAACGTCGGTCCCTTAGGATGATACCCAATTTGGAATTTATTATTTCGATTGCGTACGCTTGCGCACCGCATCATATATAAGTGCATGTAAAATTTCGAGGACGAAATTTTTTAAGGAGGTGGTAAATGTGAAACCCCGAATTTCGCCTAAGTAAATGAGATTACAACTTGGTTAATAAGAAAGCTTGAAGGAGAATAAAAGAGGAAGAAAGTGCCTTAAGTGTTGGGAATTGGACCTCAAAGGTTAAAGCATGAGTTGTAGTTAAGTAAGGTTTTAGGGGATAAAAATTTGGCTAAGTGTTAAATGACTTGGGCATTGGTTTAAAGTAATAGGCGTTGGCTTGGGCATTAGACAAGCCATAAAATGGTTAAGTGTGATCGAGTAGGGAAGTTAGGCGATGGCATGGGGCCGTGGCAATGAGCCATGATGTTTGCGTGCCCAAAAGAAGGCGATGATTTGATAAACATGCGAGCAACTACAAAAAGGTGGTCAGGCAAGAGCATGCGCATTGGGATGAATGGTGAACAAAGTGATAGGCGATAGATTCTCTTATTGAGCGAGATTTAGCACAAGAACCGATGAGATTCTTGTCCTGAGCGAGATTTACACCATTCTTGTCTCACTCTCGCTCCCTCGGATGAGCTGCTTGCTTGATCTTGCCATGCAGTTACCTGCTTACGCACTGAATTCCTATTTTAACTTAAAAAATTTACAACTCAAAATCCAAAACTCTTTTTAAAAATATTTCTTCTACAAACGTGTTTAGAATTGAGTAACTATCTTACCTTAAAATTTTGGCCTCAAATTCCTTGTGATTTGACCTAAGGTTCCAATATTTACCACTGACCCCGATTGATCCGAGAACATGGCCCTTCTGCTATTTCTTCACTTTTCAGCCTTCTTCCTATCTAGTTTTTCTCCAAAAACCCTACCACAAAAACTAGACTCTCCCAGATTTCAAATGGCACCAATCTTACTTAATTTTCTCGAGTCAATTGCCAAAACCGAGCTTCTGAAGTTCATCTTCCTTTTTATACTTCTGACTGCATCCCATGCATGAGTTATCAAATTGACAAGAGGGAGTTCGATTATATATGATATAATTAATGTTGGGATTAGTGTCCTAATTCTCTCGAAGTCTCGTTGTTTTGTAAAGATACACATTGTTCAATGAATATAATAAGTGTTATTTAATTCTGGCATTTACTCATATCCAATAAACAAAGCTCCTTGGTAATCTTATGTGAACTTAAGCATGTATATGTGATATACAAGTGGATCATGCCTTAAGAGATAACCTAAATCGATCCGTAGTATAAGGATTAAGGTGGGATACCTGATCCTGGTGACACTACACATACGGCACGCTTTGTAGAGTTTTTCAAGTATTGTAAACTACTATAGATGGTTGATCCTGACCATTCGTGTGGAGACGTGGAGCAGAGATGTCCTATACAAAGAGTTTGTATAAGACCTGGACCACGAGATGACTAGACTCTGTATATAATGTCGTTGATACTAGAGACTTGTATCTCACCTAAACGACCATAGGTGACACGACCTCAATCCTGAATGTTTTGTGAATTCTTGCCTTTGAGGGGGTCCTTTGATTAGTATGGTTGAGAGTGGCCAGATTGCCAACTCAACATGCCTACCTTTTTGGGGACTTGTCTGATCAGTGAGCTGAGAACTCAATCTACAATATAGAATTCACTCCATTCCCGAAGCAGGGATAAGTAGAGAGATTTCTCCCTTAGGGCTGATTTCGAGGCTTGAACATAGTGGCCACAACTTCTCTTTGGAAGAGAAGACTTAGTCAAAGTAGGACTATGATTTATGTTCATTAGAGTGATCAGTGGTATTTAAGGAGACAGATGTAACTACAGAGGCATAACTGTTATTGGCCTAGCTGTACTTACCAGCGATCTGTGAAGGGTTGTTGCACTGCTCATTGGTTAAGATGGACACATAATATATCTATAGTGAGAAAAGTTCAATTGTCGATCTTTAGTGGAGTGCCTGGTAGTTAACAAATGGTGGATCTCGTGACTAAAGAGATTATTCAGTTATTCACGTACCGTTCGAGCTTTGGATCTACAGGTCCATGAAGTCCCTGATAACTTGTAGAAATACAAGTTATTTATACTATTTTGTTTAGATATTGTGGCTAAAAGAAAGAAAAGTTGCGTCGATAGTATAGAAATTGGCTAAGAAATGCGAGAATTATAAATTGTCATTGATACACCCACTAACACCATTGTGATGGTAGAATAGAATGCTTCAATTTTTGTTTTGCAGGAAATCAGTTACCGCATACGTTCATGGATCAAAGATGAAAGAAACAACACATCTATGTCGCATTGCGCCCATCATTCAGGAATGAAGAGATGCTCAACGCAATGACGGCACATGTGACAATCGATCAAGAGCTTAGTGATCAACGTAAATTCAACCGCATGCGGTAATAAAAAACAACACCGCATGCGACAATCGATCAAAAATGTAAAAAGCAACGCATTTGCGGAGGATTCTGACAAATGTATAGCTTTCAGTTGTGCATTTCTGATGGGTTGATTGCGTAACAAAAGGGATATTCACTCCACCATTTCAGGAACTACCATAACCATAAAGTGGGGACCACGAAGTCAAAGAGCCAAGCATCACCTATAAATAGCTTATGCAAATTCACTGAGAAATATACTTGAATACATAGAGACGCGCATATATCGATTATGAGAGAGAGACTGGTCTGAAGCGACTACCCAGAGTACATCCGGGATAATCAAGAGGTAAGGCCGAGAGGAATCCTTCCAATCCCCGCTGTTAAAGCTCTGTGCAAAGGTCATTTCTACCAGAAGAGCAAGCCTAAGAGGAAGCTCTATCTCCGTTTCTACCACACACCTGCAATCATAATCTCCGTTCGAAATCTGTGTTAAGACGTTGACACTCCTTCTGTATTTGTTTCTAATCTCTATTTCATCACTTGTATTCATCTTCTTAATTTTTCATTCACACCATGTATCGAATGTTTAATCTTAGTATTAAATGTTATGATCATTACCATTATCATTTTTCTGTCTATTTCCGTTCATCCATAATCCATTTTTTCCATGATGTTTTCCTAATTCCCTGGATAATTAGCAAGAATTAAGCAAGTAAATTAATTTGTGCTAAGGAAATAATTAAGTTTAGCTAAAGCATGCTCGATGGCATCTTCACCTGTGAGAGCAGAAGTGAAGATGTTATTCCACCTATCGAGAGAAGGTTAGAAGAATGCGTTAACTAAAACGAGAAGTACTTCCAGAGATGGAAGCAGCCTTGCATTCATCACGTTCATCCCTATTTCACCATAGAGATGTGGGAGCGCGGCCAATCATCGAGAGGTGAACGCAAGGGAAAGCGGAACTTTAGTTGCATCTTTAATACAATTGACAAACTTGCATTGTTTTTACTAATTACTCTTTCTATTTCTGATTCATCCATAAAGACTTGCCATCGTATACCACGACCCTTTGTATAACTTCACAGTCAGTCTCGACCGTAGTATCATGTATCATGTATCTTGTATCTTGTACCATATTAGTTTAGGATCTTATTTTATCAACGCAACTTTATTTTCATTACAATTTACATTACTATATAAACAACTATTCTTTATTAATTGTAAAAATCGGTCATATATACCACATGAGTAACACATTAACGAAAACAATCCCTGTGTTGGACCTCGGATTATTCTGAGAAACTTGCGTTGGAATTATACTTGGTTTCAGCACAAGGAAACTTGTGACATGCATTACTGCATCGCGTACTACAAGCATATAATTAACAACGCATATATTTAGACGTAGTGTGCATAAGTGATAATACAGCATAACATTCCATCTACATTCCATTTCTATGTCATCAAGTTTATAGCAACATGATCTTGCATGATTCATTCATTCACATTCATATTTGTTCACATGCTGTAAGGTAAGATAATAGATTCACCGTGTCAAGTTTATGGTGCCGTTTTCGGGGATTAGTAAAGGTTAGTGTTGAGTACTTTTGTGGTATGTTGCAGGAAAGATCTCTTTGTACTGTCTGTTTATCGCGAAGAGCAGGCTGACGATTTATGAGTACTGGAACCGATCTAGAAATTCTAAACTGACCCAGAGATCAAGTATATTTTTCGCGCAGGAACACATCAGAAAGAAATGTGCAATGCATTCTCCATACCCGGTGTGACTCCCGAAGGAACTAGATTATATCTCTTCCCGTACACACTGTGGGATGAGGCATGGGAAGGAACAATGTCCTTGATGGCATTGTGCAGACAAGCTTGACCGCCTATAGAGGTGTAGATTGCGGTAATCATGTGAGAAATTTCTTTCAATCAACATCTCTAAAATCTATGTTTAAATGCTCTCTTTATTGTTTTATGCATTACGCTATTTATTGCTTTCTTAAACTAGCTATTATTGCGTTATGAATTTACTCTTCATTTAATTGAATTGCGTTAATTTTCGCGCTCTGTCTAATTTCCTTACGTTTCTGTATTAATTGCATTATCCTTAATTATGGTGAATGAATTTTTAAAAGAAATTGATTACCGCAAAGTCCTAGTGACTTGTGTTGATGAAAAAAATAAATAAAAATAAATAAAAATAATAATAACAATCAACAGCCAGTATGCATTGCGATGATGGGTGCATCTTGTGCTAACAAGAGATACTTTGCATTCATCCTACCCAAATGCATTGCGTTGAGGGGTGTGTTGCGCTCGTATATATTTTTCGCCCGTCCTTAGCGAAAATGCACTATGTTGAGGTTGTGTTGCACCAGTAGAAATATAATGCGCCCGTCCTCCAGAAATGCGTTGAGCAGGGGGGGTGTTGCACTGATACATGCGTTGTTGCCCGTCCTCTGCAAAGATGCATTTGCATTGATGGAAGCATTGCGTTGATTCTTAACCTTGCGGCCATCCAAATAAAACACAAAATATAAATTCTTTTTGCAAATAGAGTAGTCCAATCATTTAGGCTTCCAAGGGAATGATGATTTCGCAGATGAAAGAACGTACTTCTTTGTTGATTCATAAATGTGAGGAGTGCGGTGGCAAGCTTTTTTAGTACCTCGAGGCCTGCCATCGCAGAGTTTGCGTTGGGCCCATTGAGGCCCAACCTACAATTTCCCACTTCCTTCGTCTGAGAGAGCCTATTTGAGTCTTTTGCAAACAGAAACTCTAGCAAAGCCTTTGCATACCCAGACTTCCGAGATTTCTTTCTAAAACCCTATGAACTTTCCCAGCTTTTCCACTCAGTACATCCATGGCCGATCAGTCTTCCCATCCATCCTCTTCACCCTCATCACCTTCACAAGGCTAGATCACTACAAGAGAGGCGGCATTTCTAGCAGCAAGTCGCTGTCTCGCCGCCCAACCAAAACCCATCCCTCGAATCGTCGGAAAACCTCGGCGAAAGCCTGTAGCAGCCGGACCACTCCGCATTAGATAGGGGCAGAGCGCGGAGAGTGCCCCACTCTCAACACTGTCTTCTGAAAGTGAGAGAAAAAGAAGAGACAACAGAGAAGTGTTCGGGAGTATTTTGAGTAACATAGAGAAGGAAGGAGGGCTACCCGAAGTGGGGGTTGTTAATTAGCCACTACCTTCGGAAGAGGAGATGGAAAAATCTTTGAGAAGGAGCGCCCTGGCCGTTTTGTATCCTAAGGAAACTGATCAAACAGAATCCTATGAGGGACCTATCAGGGTTGCCTTGGAGGAAACGGTGGTAGAGAAGCAGCTTGAAATGGCTGAGGAGAAGAAGAAGATAAAGGAGAAGAGGGTTGAAGAAGATGAGGAAGCCCATGCAATCAAGAAGAAAGAAAGAAAAACGAGTGGAAAGAAGGAACGCAGACGGGAGGAGACGCGCCTGAAGAAGAAGGAAAGGAAGAGAAAAAGGGCTGAGAGCCTAGAAATCGACGAAGAATCCACCTCCGCAAGGGTGGATAAGGGGGAGTCAGTGAAACAAAAAGAATCAGTGCAACCTGAAGAGGAAATAACGTAAATAAGAATGGTTGCGATTGATGATGGAGAAGATTCAGACATCACCCCCTTAAGGCGGCGTCGCAAGGAGAATGCGCCGCAAGGGTCAACAATCGACCCAACAATTTTGCAAAGTGCATTAGAAGAGAAGCGGAAGAGAAGAAGAGAGGAGGAAGGAAAACAAGAGAAGATGTTGCGGGCACAGCAAATCATCATAGAAGGTAGTCGAAGAAAAAAATTACAAGATGAGGAGGTGCACCGTAACAACGCAATATTGACAGAAGAGGAAGGAATAAGGCTCGAGGAAGAACAACACATTTTTCTGAAATCAGAGCAATTTGAAAGAGAATTCGAAAAAGAAATGAGAGAAGAAGAGGAGGAAGAAAAGAAGAAGAAGGATGAGAAGGAGAAGAGGCGCCGAGCAAATGTTCAGCACATTCGAGAAAAGAAAGGCAAAGAAATTGCAGAGTGGGAGAAGGAAGAACAACGTAATGAAAAGAAAAGGAAACAAAAACAAAGATCCCGCCTTGCGTTGACAAAAGAGAAGGGCAAAGAAGAAAGAGAATGATGATATGATGATGGAGATGGGATTCTTCCCTACGCCAACGCCACTACCGGACTTGATCACAAATGTTGTATTGGAACATGGATCGGGAACATTTTGCCAGTGCCCATCCATCATCATCCCAACAGTAGTGCGAGACTTCTATAATGGACGGCTCCATGGCACCAAAGATGCGGTGACCATGAAAGGGGAAGTGGTGTATTTCAGCGCAAAGGACATCAATGAATTATATCTGATGAAGAACATCTGGGATGCGTCGGGTAATAAAATCATTGATGATCCCACGAAAGAGCAGATGGAAGATGCGCTGAAGGTATTAACGCAGCCGGGCACTCAGTGGTCGGTCTCCTTAAAAGGCATCAGAACCCTTACGTCCAAGAAACTACTTCCAGAAGTGCGGCTTTGGGTTTATTTGGTGAAATAGTGACTCATCTTGACTTCACATGACAAAAAAATTTCAAGGGATAGAGTCATGGCCGCATACTGCATCACACGCGGCATTCCAATAGACGTGGGCCAGTTGATCGCAAGACAAATTCGAGGTTTTGTGGCGCATATAAGAGGCCAATATTTCTTTCCTTGGACAGTCTCAAGCTTATGCCTTTCACTAGGTGTGGGTATTGAAAAGGAACCAATGCCGGAAGTACATGGCCTCATCAACGTCAAGATTTTGAGAATGCTTCTCAAAGATTCCCCACATTGCCCTGAACTCTCACCTAAAAGGCTCATGATCGATTTAAATGTGCCGCAGCAGCCAAAACCCAAGAAACAGTGCAAGGTTGACAAAGGAAAGGAAAAAGTCCAAGAGCCATCACCACAAGATCAAGAACCCTCGGACCCTTTGCCTTTGATCATTCGCCCTCCAAGCCCTACCACATAACCCCTCTCCACACTCCCTGAACATTTCACCAACCTTCTCCTCGCTCTTACTTCACCCAACCATATCCAGTAGCTTCATCCTCCTCTTCATCTTCACCGCAATTTTCCCCTCCACCGCCACATGTTGATGAACCACGTGATTTAGGTGAAGGCACTTCTGCCCAACCCCAAAACATTGATGGTGAAACATCGCAGGTCAACCTACCATTGCCACCTTAGTTGCTGAACTTGCTGATATGTGTTCTCTTCTTTCTCATCAACATGACTTTTTCTGCCAGCGAATAAATGAGGTAAATGAGCGACATGAAGAGTTGCAACGCAGTGTTGTGATGACAAGGCAGGTGCTGATCAATATTCAATGTAATATTTACACGATCCACCTGAACCAAAGACAAGTAGCAGAGCACAACCATGAGTACTTCAACTTCTTGACAGCTTATCTTCGTGGTCCCATGGTGCCTCCGCACTTACAGCAACATTTGCACTTTGAAGAAGATCCTCATATTCCTCCACAAAACCCTCCTTCTGAACCTCCTCCTTAATAATTCTACAAAATTCTTTTGCAGTCATTCTTTGAGTTTTAATTCATTCATTCTTTTTCTATGTATAGAAGCTATTACTTGATTCTTTGTACGTGCTTAAAATTTTGTATTGTGTTATTTGTAATTCTTTTTATGCTTGGTTAATTTTTAATACAACTGAGTAACAATTCTTTCCGTATGCGTTAGCCTCTTATTTATCATCCTTTGTCAATTATTGCAATGTTCTTTATCTTTTTTTTTTTTGCATTATTCATTGCGCTGCCATGATGAATTATATGCATTACCTTAGAAACATTTCCTACACTTTGTATTTTCTGACTAACACTTAGATAATTCGTAGCAATAGCACTGCTTTACCTTTTATCCTTCAAAACACTGCTCAAACCTTCTTTTCAGAATTTTGACTAAGTGTTTTGTCTATTCTATCCAAAATAACGCAACGAGGACCTTGCGCATCTCTAAATTTGGGGGTGGGGAAGGTCTGAGCAGATGCGATCAAGCGGATGCGGTCATTAGAAAAATGCATTCATTATAAAAAAAAAAAAAAAAATTAATTTTCATACAAACTCCAATGTCAGCTCAAGGGAAATTCCAAAACAATCCCAACCTGATAAGAGTTAAGTCATGCTCGTAATTTTCATACAAACTCCAATGTCAGCTCAAGCGGATGCTCGTAGTTGGATGTTCGCATGACACCCGTGGGAACAAGCCAAAATGAAGGTGGGTTTCCAAGAACGACGTAATATGAAGAAAGTAAAAAATAAAAAAATGAGAGAAAAATAAAAGAATATAAGAGACAATTCCTCTGACCAGCAAAAGTTAAACTTAGCTAAAAATCAAGAGTTGAAGTTGAGATTGGCACACAACCGTAGTTGGATGTTCGCATGACACCCATGGGAACAAACCAAAACGAAGGGTGAAACCATGATCAACAGTCTCTAATAAAACGACGCAAACCCGACCACCACATTCAAGTCGCACTAAGTTGTTTTTGCATGAAGAGGTAAACATTATTTTCAAAACAACAAAGGAAATTTTGAGTAGAGATTTGTTGTATAAAAGAATAAAGTAGGGCATGTTTATGAATTATCAAGGATAGGAAGAAATTGGTTGTTAAGTAATGTTGCCTAGGTGGAGCATTCAGAGCAACCAATCGACGCAAAATAAGGATAGGAACTGAACAATATTGGCTTAGTGAAGATATGCTTGAGGACAAGCATATATCTAAATTTGGGGGTGTGATGACTTGTAGAAATACAAGTTATTTATACTGTTTTGTTTAGATATTGCGGCTAAAAGAAAAAAAAGTTGCATCGATAGTATATAAATTGGCTAAGAAATGCGAGAATTAAAAATTGTCGTCGATACACCCACTAATACCATTGCGATGGTAGAATAGAATGTTTTGCAGGAAATCAGTTACCGCATGCGTTCATGGCTCAAAGATGAAAGAAACAACGCATCTACGTCGCGTTGCGCCCATCATTCAGGAATGAAGAGATGCTCAACGCAATGACAGCGCATGCAACAATCGATCAAGAGCTTAGCAATCAACACAAATTCAACCGCATGCGGTAATAAAAAACAACACCACATGCGGCGATCGATCGAAGATGTAAAAAGCAACGCATTTGTGGAGGATTCTGACAAATGTACAGCTTTTAGTTGTGCATTTCTAATGGGTTGATTGCGTAACAGAGGGATATTCACTCCACCATTTCAGGAACTACCATAACCATAAAGTGGGGACCATGAAGTCAAAGAGCCAAGCTTCACCTATAAATAGCTTCTGCAAATTCAGTGAGAAATATACTTGAATACATAGAGATATGCATATATCGATTATGAGAGAGAGACTGGTCTGAAGCGAATGTCCAGAGTAGATTCGGGATAATTAAGAGGCAAGGCCGAAAGGTGAGTCTTCGAGCAAGGAATCCTTCCAATCCCCGCCGTTGAAGCTCTGTGCGAAGGTCATTTCTACCAGAAGGGAAAGCCTGAGAGGGAAGCTCTCCTCTCTGTTTCTACCACACACCGACAAGCATAATCTTCGTTCAAAATCTGTGTCAAGACGTTGACACTCCTTCTGTATTTGTTTCTAATCTCTATTTCATCACTTGTATTCATCTTCTTAATCTTTCATTCACACCATGTATCGAACGCTTAATCTTAGGATTAAATGTTATGATCATTACCATTATCATCTCTCTGTCTATTAACGTTCATCCATAATCCATTTTCTTCATGATGTTTTCCTAATTCCCTGGGTAATTGGCAAGAATTAAGCAAGTAAATTAATTTGTGTAAAGGAAATAATTAAGTTTAGCTAAAGCATGCTCGATGGCATCTTCACTTCTGTCAGAAGTGAAGATGTTATTCCGCCTATCGAGAGAAGGTTGGAAGAATGCGTTAACTAAAGCGAGAAGTACTTCCAGAGATGGAAGAAACCTTGAGTTCATCACGTTCATCCCTATTTCACAATAGAGATATGGGAGCGCGGCCGATCACCGAGAGTGGAACCTTAGTTGCATCTTTAATGCAATTGATAAACTTGTGCTTTTTTTACTAATTACTCTTTCTATTTCCGATTCATCTATAAAGACTTGCCATTGCATATCACGACCCTTTGTATAACTTCACAGTCAGTCTCGACCTTAGTATCATTTATCATGTATCTTATATCTCGTATCATATTAGTTTAGGATCTTATTTTATCAACGCAACTTTATTTTCATCGCAATTTACATTACTGCATAAACAACCATTCTTTATTAATTTTAAAAACCAGTTGCATATAACACATGAGTAACACATTAACGAAAACAATCCTTGTGTTCGACCTCGGATTATTCTGAGAAACTTACGTTGGAATTATACTTGGTTTCAGCGCAAGGAAACTTGTGACACGAATTACTCCATCGCATACTACAACCATATCATTAACAACGCATATATGTAGACGTAGTGTGCATAAGCGATAACACAGCATAACATTCCATCTACATTTCATTTCTATGTCATCAAGTTTATAACAACATGAGCTTGCATGATTCATTCATTCACATTCATATTTGTTCACATGCTGTAAGGAAAGATAATAGATTCACCGTGTTAGTCCCTTTGGTAGCTTGGATTCTGTTGAAGGATCAAGTTCTTGGTATTGATTTGAAATGTTCAAATTGACAAGAGGTATTTTGATTATATATAATATAATCGGTTTGATGTATGAGATACATCTAGTGGAGGATTGATGTAAATGAGATTTACATTAAGTATCATGGAATAGAAAAAAAACTATGGTTTATATGTTTCATGAGATGAAATATTAAAACTATAGATTATAAATATAGTATGATAAGTTGGTTATCATTTATATTTATAATAATATTAATTATTAGATAATTAATACTTTTTCTTTTAAATAACCAAATGTAGTGGGTGGTTATGAATCATTGTAACCATGAGTTTAAAAGGAAATCGGTTTCCTATTTTGAAAAAAAAAGGGAAGTTTTCACAAAAGTCTGAAAAGTTTTGAGTTTTCTCTCCGGTGAAAAGAAACTCACAGAAGTCGTCAAGTAAATACAGATTTACTAAACGACGGCTGGGCGAGCTAAATGATCGTGCAGGCATGAGCTAAACGATCGTGCAGTGTTTACTAAACGATTGCATAGCTTTGCTAGGCAATTGCTGGCCCAAGGTAAATGATCGTGTAGAATCGACTGAGCTAAACGATCACATAGCTTTTACTAGACAATCACATAGTTTTATCTAAACGATTGGGCATCGACCTATACGATAGGTCACCGACTTCTCCCACTTGCCCAGTCGTGTATGCGATCGTTCTTTCCTCCGTTCGTCTGCCTCACACCATGTCCGAACAGAGCCCACCCTCTGGATTCTCACATCGAGAATACCAAGTCGCCTTGTTGGTGGTGTAAGACTCAACTCGACACCGTCGAGGTTTTCTGGAGGCCGTTCGTGGTGCTGCGGAGGCTGTTCATGTTGCAGAGGAGATCGTGACCGAGGAGATCATTGAGGATGAGCGCGAAGTATTCGTGCTGTGTTCTGCGATGTTGCGGTCATGTAGATCGGGCGCTTATGGTTTCTGTCATCAATCACTGTGCGCATTGGAGCGTGGAGACGCTTCTACCTTTTATAGTACAGTTTTTTGTTCTGTACATTTGATGTTCATGTTGTAATTTCTTTGTATATTTTCATAACTGTTTGTATTGAAGCCGCCTATAAATGTTATGTTGATTCATGATTGTAATTTGGAATAGTCTTGCTTTCGCTGCTCACGGAAATCGCATTTCCGATTTTCTTCAATTGAATCAGTTAATTATATATGATATAATTAACTTTATGTATGAGATACATTAATTTGGAGGAAATAGGATATAAATATGATTTATATCTAGTGGAGGAAAAATACTATAATTAATATATGATATTAATTTATATGTTATGAATATGATATGATCACATTCATTGGACGGTTAAGAGGGAAATAGGATGGTGTCTTTTCTATTTTAATAATGGGTGAGTGAGTTGAAAGATCACTTTGAGACGTATAAATAGCTCACGATGTGTTAAGCATGAGATGTGCAGAAATTGTGTTAAAAAGTGTGTCATCGCTTAGAAAATCTGTCCCTAAACGATAATGACTGCACGATCGCTTACCTATACGATAGTGCTAAGCGATCGCTTACTGATTACACCCTCGCACGCTATTTACTAAACGACCGTTTCCTTTTTCCTAAGCGATCATTTAGCTCTCGATATTTACTAATCGATCATATAGAGGATTGATTAGTTTTTCCTACACGGTCGTTTAAACGATCGCTTACCCGTTTCCTACACGATCATTTACCTTTTTCCTACACAATCGTATACTTCACTTAAGTGATCAAGCATTTTGTCTATACGATAGACGATCTCATCTCCCACTTACTTGATCGTTGTATACGATCTCTCTTCCTTTTTTCCTCTACCAAATCGGAACATAGCCCACCCTTTGGATTCTCACTCCAAGAATACTGAGGGCTCTGAGTGGTGGTGTCATCATCGTTTCGTTCTGTTCGTGTTGTGACTGTTCGAGGTGGACGATTGGGTTTTATATTTGCTATGAAGAAGAAGTCTTCAACTGGTATAATCTTTCGATCTCTTTAGCATTATGAATGCATTTTAGTATGTTTGAATGTGTATGTGGTAATTCTGTCACAATGAATTGGAAAGATCCATTTCCGCTCATAGGTACTCTTGAATAAGAGTTCCTTCAAATGGTATCAGAGCATTCGGTTTCTGATATTCCAATTCATTGCTGCAAAAGAATTGCATTTACATTCACAGTGGGTGCAGCATGTCTACTCTCTACTTTTATTGTTAATTCGTTTGTGGATGTATGGATTAATGGAGTTTTCTAGGATGTAACCTCGGTTTGTTGAATTCTCAAGTTAATTGTAAAGGCCCCTGCATTTTTGGCACAATTAATTGCTGTCAAGTCTGTAAATTCAAAGTTAGTTTGAGTCTTGAGTCGTTCATGATGAAGTTCGGAGCAAGGGTTACTGTTCTTCGTGGAAGAAGACTATCAAGTGTCAGTCGTGTTCTGTAGACGATGAAGTAGACGATCACTGTGTATCGGATGCTCGACTGTCGTTTAACACGCGCTCACTCTAGACGATCGTATAGCTCAACAAGCCTCATTGCTTAGTTATTGACTATACAATCGCGAAGTAATTGCATGGTAAATCGTTTACCTTTCGTGTGCTAAGCGATCGTCTAAACGATCAGGTTTCATGGCCTCCTTGTTGTCTATGCGATCATTTAGCTTTTATGCTATCGTCTAGTGTGCGCTACACGATCGTTTACTTGGAGGCATTTACTAAATGATGGGAGCTTCATTCGGTGGTTCAAGACCTAGTTCGCTTGTGAACCTGTTTGCTCAGCAGAATTATGTAAATAGATTGTTTTCTCATTCTGGTTTTGTTTTGGTTCATCCCAGTCCATTAATCCATTGTTTTATACATGTGATGTATTTTTTTTTTTATGTCATATGGTATGCACATATAGATAAATCCCACCTTAGTTCATGCATATTCTCTTTATTATAAGTTTTATGATTTAGTGAAGCATGATTTAATTTATGTAAATGCATGCTCATGCATCATATAATATAAGGGTTATATTTATGTATGCATTATTTATTAAACATAATATTTATAACCGTTATAAATACTTCGTTATGTGGCATGTGTGTTTTAGTTGTTTATTTTATAAATTTTTATAAAATGAAATTAGAACTAAAATAATTAGTAAAATATTTATATGTAACAAATCTGTCTATAATAGACATTTTGTCTAAGGCGAGTTCTGTCTAGGCTGGGTATTTAAGATGACGGCAACGGAACAACCCTACCAAGGAACCTTCTTGGAAAGGTAATTTAAATAGATTTGATGCATGCATGCAAGTTAAGGCCAGTCCATTAAAGAGTTTAATGTGACTACTTGGACTTATTCATTATTTTTTTTTTAATTTCAAAGACAAAAGTTGTTTTTGAGCAAACTTAATAATTGACTTAGATTATAATCAGTAGTTGGATTGTCTAGGTTAATAAACCCCTACGTAGAACATTCATTCGGAGGTACTTGGGGCATTTGATGCTTCATTTACACCTCTTGTGTTTCTCCCTCATAATCCACACCGTGAGATCTATCCTCGGCCTCGTGACACCCTGGGAGTGTCCCCCTAAAGGATGGTGTTTGGGTAGATCAATATCAAGGTGGATGGAGAGAATGTTCATAGTAAGTGGAAGCGGGAAGTGCGACAACATATCCATGGTCTCTCTCGTTAGATTAAATAAAGTTTCTGCCGATCGCCTCGTGGCACCCTCGGTGAGTCCCCCTATAGGATAGTTGTTTTGCACGTTTCTTTATTTGATCTCCTGTAAGAGAATAAGGTTACTTAGTCTCTTGTCCTAATTTTCTTTTTCCCTACGGTGGGTAAATTAGGGCGGGACTCTGGTGTCAAAAATGAAAGATTACACTTACGCAAAATTGCTAAGGGTTAACCGTTCTGGACCAAACAAATGGTGGTTATTAGGTTCAATTCCAAGAGTTGGTTCTGCCTAATGGTTTAGAATGTCTCATCCCAGTCAAGCGACATTTGATCACCCCATCGGTGATATTTGTCTTGCCTCGCTGGGGCATCATTGCAAAATAGAAGTCTTGTCACTTAGGGTACTTGGAATCTGTTTTGCTAAAACTAATTGGTTAAAAAAAAAGTGGTTTTTGCAAAGTTAAGAAGTGAAATAAATATCATTTATTATACATCACAAGTGTTCTTACAAAGTTATTTACAAACTACAGGACACGAGACTTTAGGGCACAAACCCTAACATTCTCCCACTTGTCCTAAAACGAAGTGAGGAGTATAGACAAATAGGTGCAAAACAATAAACTAGGGCATAAAAACCCAGTGCAACAAAATCAAGAGAATCGAGTCTTTATAAAAGGTTATTCATTTTTTCAGCAATGGTTTTTAATGGTTACAACCACTATCAATTTACTTAGTGCCGAAAAACTGAATGGCCAAAACTATTTAAGTCGGAAACATATGCTCACGACGATACTCATCATCGAGGATCTGAAGTTTGTCCTTACGAAGTAATGTCCTCCTATTCCACCTCAGGACACTACTCAAAATGTTCAGGTGGCGTACGAGCGTTGGACACGAGCAAACGAGAAGGCCCGAGCCTATATCTTGGCCAATCTTAGTGACATGTTGGCCAAGAAACACGAGTCCATGGCCTCAGCACGTGAGATCATGAAGTCCCTACGGGGAATGTTCGGACAGTCGTCTGGACAGCTCAAGCATAAGGCTCTGAAACACATCTTCAGCTTCAAAATGGAGAAAGGCACCTCTATTCGTGAACACGTGCTGAATATGATGGTCCACTTTAACATGGCAAAGATGAATGGGTCTAAAATCAATGAGGGCAGTCAGGTTAGCATTATCCTGCATTCATTGACGGAGACCTTCCTCCACTTTGTTAGCAATACGATTCTTAACAAAGTGGACTACTCCCTTACCATTCTCCTCAACGAGTTGCAGACTTACCAATTCTTGCTGAAAAGTAAGGAGAAAAATGGAGGTGAGGCAAATGTTGTCTCGTCTTCTAAAAGGTTCTATCGAGGTTTGATCCCAGGAAAAAAGTCTGCACCTTCAACTTCTAAGTCTGGAAAGGGGAAGAAGAAGAAGGGTGGTAAAAGGAAAGGGAATGTGTCTGCTAACCTGCCACTTGTCGCCCAAAAGAAGCTTCCACTACCGGTTGAAAAAGGAAAATGTTTCCACTGTAACCAGCACAGACACTGGAAGAGGAATTGTCCTCGTTATCTGAAGGAAAAGAAGGCAGCCAAGGCTAAGGCCAAGGCAAACAAAGGTAAATGTGATTTACTTGTGTTAGAAATGTTAGAAACTTGTTTAGTGGAGAATGATGATTCTGCTTGTATAATAGATTCGGGCGCCACTAATCATGTATGTTTTTCTTTTTAGGGGGTTAGATCCTGGCTACAGTTAGAGGCTGGTGAGATGACGTTGTGAGTAGGCACCGGGCATGTCGTCTCAGCTGTGCCAATGGGAGGCATCCAGTTAACTTTACAGAATAAGCTTCTTATATTAAAAGAATTCTTTGTAGTTCCTGAACTAAAAAGGAACCTTATTTCTGTAAAGTGTCTGTTACAATGCAATTACACTTTCTTTTAAATTGAATAAAGCGTTTATTCATAAGGATGGTGTTGAAATTTGTACAGCTAAACTGGAAAATAACTTGTATGTGCTAAGATCATTAGCCTTAAGTTCCCTCTATAATATAGAGATGTTTAAATCTGTCGTAACTCAATCTAAACGCCGAGTTTCTCCAAAAGAAAATGCACCTTCGATTAGGGCACATCAATCTCAATAGGATTGAGAGATTGGTGAAGAATGACTTTCTAAGCGAGTTAGAGGAAAATTCTTTACCAGTGTGTGAATCTTACCTTGAGGGTAAGATGACTAAAAGACCTTTTTATGGAACAGGTTATTGAGCCAAAGAGCCTCTTGAATTAGTACATTCTGACCTTTGTGGTCCAATGAATGTGTGAGCTTGAGGAGGCTATGAGTACTTTATCAGTTTTACTGATGATTACTCGAGATATGGGTATGTCTATGTGATGCAACGAAAGTCTGAATCTTTTAAAAGTTCAAATTATTTAAGGCTGAAGTTGAGAATTCTTTGGATAGACGAATTAAAACACTTCGATTAGATCGAGGTGGAGAGTTTTTGGATTATGAGTTCCAGGACTATTGATTCAAACATGGAATCGTTTCTTAACTCTCAACATCGGGTATACCTCAGCAAAATGGTGTAGCTGAGAGAAGAAACAGAACCTTGTTGGACATGGTTCGTTCGATGATGAGTTATGCTTCCTTATCGGACTCGTTTTGGGGTTTCGCAGAGGAGCCTGTGGAATACATTCTCAACTGTGTTACTTCTAAGAGTGTTGCGAGAACACCTCTGGAGTTGTGGAATGGGCGTAAAGCTAGTTTACGTCACTTCCGCATATGGGGTTGCCTAGCACATGTGCATGAGGCAAATCCCAAGAAGTTAGAATAATCATCGAGGTTGTGCCTCTTTGTAGGCTACCCAAAAGGTACACGAGGAGGTTACTTTTATAATCCGTCCGAAAACAAGGTGTTTGTTTCTACGAACGCTATTTTTCTGGAGGAGGATCATATCAAGGAGCACAGTCTATGTAGCAGAGTCATGTTAAGTGAGCTTTCGAAAGAGACTACTGAAACTTCAACAAGAGTTGTTGAAGAACCTGCTTCATTAACCAGAGTTGTTGATGATAGTTCATCTGGTAGGTCGGTTCCATCTCAAGAGTTGAGGGAACCTCGACGCAGTGGGAGGGTTACGAACCCATCTAATCTCTATCTGGATTTCACAAAAATCCTAGCTATGGTGGCAGATGGCAACATTGAGGATCCGTTGTCCTATCAAAAGGCAATGAAGGATATTGATCGGGATGAATGGGTCAAAGCCATGAATCTCGAGATGGAGTCGATGTACTTCAACCCAATATGGGATCTATTAGATTAGCCTGATGGGGTAGGACCTATAGGTTGTAAATGGATCTACAAGCGCAAATGGGGTGCTGATGGGAAGGTGCAAACTTTCAAGGCTCGACTTGTGGCAAAAGGTTATACCCAGGTGGAGGGAGTCGACTATGAGGAGACTATCTCACCTATTGTCATGTACAGCTTATTATAATTACGAGATTTGGCAAATGGATGTCAAGACGGCTTTTTTGAATGGCAATCTTGAGGAGACCATTTACATGGTGCAGCCCGAACGATTCATTGCCCAATGTCAAGAGCAAAAAGTTTGCAAACTGAATCGGTCCATTTATGAGCTGAAGCAAGCGTTTCGATCTTGGAATATTTGGTTTGATGCTACAATCAAATCGTATGACTTTGACCAAAACGTTGATGAACCTTGTGTTTACAAGAAGATAGTCAATAGTTCAGTAGCTTTCTTAGTATTGTATGTAGACGATATACTACTCATTGGGAATGATGTAGATCTACTGACTGCAGCTAAGAACTGGCTAGCAACCCAATTCCAAATGAAAGATTTGGGAGAGGCTCAGTTTATTCTGGGTATACAGATCTTTTGGGATTGTAAGAACAAAGTGCTAGCGTTGTCTCGGGCATCGTATATTGACAAAATCTTGCTCAAGTACTCAATGTAGAACTCCAAAAGGGGCCTACTATCATTCAGACATGGAGTCACTTTTTCTAAGGACATGTGTCCTAAGACACCTTAAGAGGTTGAGGACAGGAGACGGGTCCCATATGCATCTGCCATTGGCATTTTAATGTATGCGATGCTCTGCACTATGCCAGACATTTGCTATGCTGTAGGAATAGTCAGTAGGTATCAGTCTAACCCAGGTCAGGGTCACTGGACTGCAGTTAAGAACATCATCGAGTATCTTTGGAGAATGAGGAACTACATGCTCGTGTATGGGTCTAGAGATTTGATCCTTACTAGATACACGGATTCTGACTTTCAGACTGATAAGGACTCTCAGAAGTCCGCTTCAGGGTCAGTATTTACTCTTAATGAAGGTGTTGTAGTGTGGCAGAGCACCTAAGCAGGGGTGCATCGCTGACTCCACGATGGAGGCTAAGTACATAGCGGCTTGTGAAGCTACTAAAGAGGTGGTCAGGCTCAGAAAGTTCTTTTCAGAGCTAGAAGTTGTTCTAGATATGTCTAGGACCATCATTCTTTATTGTGACAATAGTGGTGCTATGGTGAACTCCAAGGAGCCCAGGAGCCATAAGCGCAACAAACACATAGAGCGAAAGTATCATCTGATCCGCCAGATAGTGCATCGAGGAGACGTGATCGTCATGAAGATCACCTCGGAGAAAAACGTTGCTGATCTGTTTATGAAGGCTCTCACGGCTACAGTGTTTGAGGGTCACCTTCAGAGCATGGGTCTACGGGACCGCCCGCGGCTGGACTAGGGCAAGTGGGAGATTTTTTTACACTGGGTTTTTATGCCCTATTTTATTGTTTTGTACCTATTTATTTGTACTTCTCACTTCGCTTTAGGACAAGTGGGTGATTGTTAGGGTTTGTGCCCTAAAGTCTCGTGTCCTGTAGTTTATAAACAACTTTGTAGGAACACTTATGATGTATAACATATATGATATTTACTTCACTTCTTGACTTAGAATATTTAGATGATTTTTATTTTACCACAAACCAATAAACTTAATATCTCTGGTTGCCTTTATATAACTTAAGCATGTATATAGTGACATACAAGTGGATCATGTCTTAAGTGACAAACAAAATAGTCTATAGTATATGGATATAAGAGGGGAACCTTATCCTGGTAACACTACAGACGCGGCCCACTTTGTGGAATAGTTATAAGTGTTGTGACTTGTCACAGATGGTCTGATCCTGATACTTTGTGTAGTGGAAATGCGAGGAGGGGCATTCTATACAAAGAGTTTGTATAAAACCTGACCTCGAAGTGTTAATGTCTAGTCATATAACTTCAATCATGAATAAGAATTCACTTCACTAGGATGACCATAGGTAACATGACCTCAATCCTCTATGAGTTGGGAACTTCTATGTCACACCCCGCCCCGAGCCTGCCTTCTGGACTCGAGGAGAAGTGTGAGGGACTGTAGATACCACCCTTTTGTGATACCTACTGCCCATCTGAACCTCTTTACTACACTCAGTAAACTTTAAGTCAAGAAGATAACAATAAATGATTAAGTAGGCCCATTTTATTACAACAATATAATGTTTATACAACTCCAAGGCTTAACTATAAAGTTTACAACAACCACTCTTAAAACCCTCCGGAAGTGTGACTATGACTTGTGGCAGACCTTGACCTTAGCAGTACCCTGGAACTCCTCACCTTTTGCTACTTGGGAAGAAAACATGAAAGAAAAGAATGAGCTTCACAAAGCTCAGTGAGTGGTAAGCAACTTCTAGAGTCTATTTCAACTCATAATAACAAGCATATCATAAATACGAGGTTAATACTCAAACCTCAGTTTTGAATTAGTTTGGTCTCTATCTACATGCACGGTAGATAGTTAACTGTTACTAATTATAAACGCTTACTCTTTTGCATTCCTTTTGTTCCCTACGTCTCCTATGTGCACATAGCTCCCAGTTTATGGGCTCAGAAGCTAGGCCTGTCGGCCATCTGAACATCCCATACGAGGTTCCTCCCACAAACTAAGGAACTAGACCTCTTGGTCCCCTCACCATCCTGTGAGGTTCTGCTCTTGGGCTCAGGAACTAGGTCTATTGACCCCCTGACCATCCCGATCACATAATCTCATTCTCATTCTAGATACTCATTCATAATATCAACATATACAATTTACTCTAAAAGATATGTTTAAGATTAAAAGGAAAATACCACTCACCTTGGTAAGGTAGGAACCTTTCTCTATTAGTTCCTTTGGTCTTCTCGGGTTCCTCTTTTGAACCCTAAATTCCAGATTAAATTAAAGCTCAGATTAATTATAGTTCATAAGCCTTATCTCGAGACACTTTCTTCTACAAACATGTTTTAAAATATCTAAGGAAGCTTACTTTAAACTCTTAGCTCAGAACTCTTCGTGGATTGTCCGGAATCATCAAAACATCAAGACTGGCTCAAACTTACCTTACAGCTTGACCCTTCTGTCTTTTCTTCCCTCTCCAGCCCGATTCCTTGGAGCTTCTTATCTAAAAGCCTACCCTAAAAAGTAGACTCTCAGAGCTTTCAGGTGGATTTGAAATCATTCCAAACACACGAGTATTTTGGGATAAATTCTCATCCCAAGTTGATGTTACTTCCAAACCTCACTGTCCGATAGCATCTCCTTCTCTTGGAACTTCATGACTGACATGTGATCTTACTCCCAACGCATGGTCTCCTTCAAATCCACTTTTTATCACTCTTCCTTACACTCTTTGAAGAGGATTTGGTTTATGGATGGAAGAGACATCTTATGGTGGTATTTATAGGCCGAAGTAAATGATCCTTATCATCTTTACCAAGTCTCAACACAAGACACCTCCTACTTTGGGGTGTTTGCACCATGTTTTTCCACCACCTGCTCCCTTGACATTCATCTACTCTCATGCCACACACCTACTTGTGTTGTCTTCCTCATGCATAAGACTTCCTTTACATGAAACTTCATTCGTTTAGATCCTACTAACTCAAGTCTAACCATCTCTTGATATAGCCATTTGTCTGTGTGAGTTCATCAACCTTGAGTAATGCAAGCCTCAGCACCGCTCCATCATTCAATTCTTGGATCTATCGTTTAGCTCCAATGCCCCATCGTGTAGCTCAATCGTTTAGTAAACGATCTCACTCTCAACGATCTCGCGCATAGCCCATTGCTTAGCTGTTGTGCCTATCGTTTAGCTCCACCGTTTAACACCAACACCTTATCGTCAACACATCCATTTATTGCATAGCGTCATCACTCAACACCTCAGTCTATCGCACAATGCCTATCACTTAGTATTCCACCTATCGTGTAGCTCTCATGCTCATCGTGTAGCGCCATTATGTAGGCTATCGCTCAGTGCCCACGCATCGTCTAATGCTTAACACTATTGTCTAGTGCTATCGTCTAGCTTCTACGCTTATTGTCTAGCGCTTACACTGGTCATGTAGTGTCTTTGCCTATCATATAGCCTGATCGTCTACCACGTCACTTCTCATCGCTTAGTGTCGCACGCCTCTTCACGATCGTCGTTGACAAATCGCTGATAGGTATGACTGATGGTGTTCTATGCTCGAAATGATGCGATACTACTGCTAGATATGCGTTAATTATGGATGTTCACGTAGTATGCCATGCGTTGTAACAAGTTTCCTTACGATGGAACCAAGTGTAATTCCACCGCAAGTTTCTCGGTGTGATCCGAGGTCGAACTCAGGGGCTGTTTTAGGCTATTGTGATATGTTCATGATATATGCAACTAGGTTTTCAATCTTTAAAAATGTGTTTATACAGGTATACAAATTGCGATAAAATAAAGTAAAGTAGTAAAGATACGATAATAAAATAAAATACGATAAACCTAAACTAGATGATACGAGATACAGGCTTCATGTTACAAGATGCTTGGGTCAAGGCTGGCTGTGAAAGTTATGCAAGGACGTAGAATGCGGCGACAAGTCTTATGAACAGAATAGAAAGAGAAATATAAACAGCGCAAGTTCTCAATTGCGTTGAAGCTAGAAATACAAAGAGAAAGTGAAATACAAAGAGATAGTGAAATACAACGATGAAAGAGATAGAACAGATACGAACAAGTGCCAATGTCTTGGCATTGATTCGATGGAGATCTGCTTGCCGGATAGGATGGATTTGATTGTAGGGAGAGCTTCCCTTTCAGGCTTGCTTCACCAGTAGTAGAGATCTATGCACAGAGCTTCCGATCGGGTATTTAGTAGAATAGATCTGAGATTCACCTCTCGGCTTTATCTCGTCTTCTTCCCGAATATCTTCAATTAAGCACTCAACTCAGCCTTTTCTCTCAACACTTTAGCAGCAATTCGCCACGAATCAAGTAGCATAAATTTTATCTGAAATCTATGGGGTATTTATAGGTGCAGGTCTTTGACTTCGGCCTTGTGGTCCCTACTGATTGTTATGGTAATTCCGAAGATGGAGGGATATTATTCCTTCTATTATGCAATCAGACCGTCAATTTTGCACAACCGTTAGTTGTACACGTGTTTCAATCCTCCGCTTTTGCATTGCTCAGCTGCATCTTTCGATCGTGAGTTCGCATACGGTGTTGTTTTTATTACTACATACGGTTGAAAGTCAGCTCTGGATCGATTGTCGCATTACGCCGTCATTGCGGTTATCGTTTCTTCATTGTTGATTGATGGGTGCAATGTGACAGAGATGCATTGATCAGTTTCTCGTGAGCTTTAAGCGCAAGTGGTCACTTGGTTTCCTGCAAAATAGAATAAAACTCGGCTTGTCTTCCATCTTTATGGCGTTAGTGGGTGTAATTGCGATCATTTATAATTATTGTAATTCTAAGCTAATCTTCATACAATCGGCGCATATTTACTAACTTTTGGCCACAATATCTAGATAAGGTGGCATAAATAACTTGTATTTCTACAAGTTATCATACCCCCAAATTTAGATATATGCTTGTCCTCAAGCATATTTTCTACTAAGGCAATCATGCTCGATTCCTATCATCGATTTTTGCGACGATTGGTTGCTCCGAATGTTACACTGAGGCACATTTCTTGACATCGCACTTTCCTTCTATCCTTGCTAATTCTTAGCAAGCCCTAATTTATTCTTTTATATACAAAATTTTGCTCAAAAATACTTTTCTAGTTTTCAAAATAGATGTTTATCTCTTCTTTGTCAAAACAACTTGATGTATTTATATGCAGTAAGGAAAACTTTGCGCCATTTATTCACTTAGAAACTGTTGATCATAGTTACACTCTTCGTTTTGGCTTATCCCCACGGGTGTCATGCGGACATCCAACTACGGTTGTGTGCCAATTTCAACTTTAACTCATGACATTCAGAGGATTTGTCTCTTGCATTCTATTTTTTTTTTTGTCTTTTTTTCATACTCATTGTTCTTGGAAACCCACCTTCATTTTGGCTTGCTCCTATGGGTGTCATACGAACATCCAACTACGAGCAGGCTCATTTCACAACTAAACTCTTATCAGGTTGAGATAGTTTTGAGGTTTTCCTTTGCACTGACATTGGAGTTTTGCATAAATTTTCTTTACTTTTCTTTTTTCTTTTTTTTTTATCGAAAATAGACGCATTTTCTTAAATACTGCATATTCCTGATCTCATCTGCTCAAACCTTCTCCACCCCCAAATTTAAAGATGAGCAAGGTCCTCATTGTGTTGTTTGGAGAGATTAGACAAACACTTAGAAGAAAATTTAAAAAAGAAGGTTTGAGCAGAACTTTGAAAGATAAAAAGTAAAGTACTGCCAAACTAAGAATTAACTAAGTGTTAGTCATAAATTACTAAGTATGGGAAATGTTTCTAAGTATAAACATATGATACATCATAGCAATGCAATGAAGATCGTAAAAACAAAAGATTAAGAACATTACAAAAATTGACAAAGGAAGATAAAGAAAAAGGCACAGGTAAAAAGTAGAGTGAATCATGTACTCTAATTGTATTGAATATTAACAAAGTGTACAAATAAGTATAATTGAACGCATTACAAAAATTCTTCTGTTGTCTGTATAAGAGTCAAAGGATTTGATTAACTTATAAAGAATAAATGAATTGAATACAAATAAAGAATGGCCGCATAAAAAAAATCATATTGGAAAAAGTGTAAATATTAAGGTTGAGGAGCAGGGGGATCTGGCGGACGCTGTTGTGGTGGTGCAGACGAAGCGTCGTCAAACAATAAGTGTTGCCTTAGATGCGGAGGCACCATCGGACCATGCAGATATGTAGTGAGAAAATTAAAATACTCTTGATTATGCTCCACTATCTGTCTTTGGTGCACAAAGATCCTATGCATACTGTACTGCATATTGATGAGCGCCTCCCTTGAAGTTGCAGCACTGCGTTGAATCTCATCAATGCGCTCCATTACTACCTCAAAGCATTGATTAAAGAAGTGGTGCTGTTGAAAGACAAGCTCTTGCTGTTAAGAGAATATGGTTCTCATTTCAGCTAACTCAAGAGCCATGGAAGTGAAGGATGGTTGTGCCTACGATGTCTCGCTAGCATCGTTTTGGGGTTGGGCAGAGGTGCCTTCACCCAAATCGTGTGGGTCATTAACATGCGGCGGTGGAATGATGGGTTGCAGAGATGGAGCTGTTGATGGAGGTGAGGCTGTTGGATAAACAACAGGAGAGTTGGGGACAAGAAGAAGGTTTGTAAAATGCTCATGTAAGGGGGAAGAAGGTTGCGCTGGCAAGCTTGGAGGGCTTGGAGGCCGGATGACTAAGGGAAGAGGGTCCATAGGTTCCGGATTTTGCGTTGGTGATTCTTGGACCTTCTCTTTTCCCTTATCTTCTCTTCGCTGTCTTTTGGGCCTTAGTTCTTGGGGCACATTCAAATCGATCGCAGGCTTCTTTGCTGGCAGCTCGGGACAGTGTGGAGAATCTTTGAGAAGCATCCTCAAGATTTTTATGTTGATGAGGCCGGGGACTTCTGGCATGGGCTCCTCATCAACGCCTACACCCACAGACAGGCATAGACTTGAAATGATCCACGGGAAGAAACACTGCCCCCGAACATGCCCTACTAATGCTCTGATCTGCCTCGCGATCAACTGCCCCACGTTAATAGGAATGTCGCGGGCTATGCAGTATGCGGCCATAACCCGATCCCTTGATACTGTTCTGTCATGCATTGTTGGGATCAGCCACTTCTTAACCAAGTAAACCCAGAGCCTTCCCTCCGGTAGCAAGAACTTGGACTCTAAGGTATGGATGCCTTTGAGTGAGACCGACCACTTTGTGCCTGGTTGCATTAGTACCCTCAGCGCATCATCCATCTGTTCTTCTATGGGATCATCAATAATCTTGTTCCCTGGTGCATCAGGGTTGTCCTTCATCTGATAAATTTCGTTGATGTCCCTTGCACTGAAGGATACTGTTTCTCTTTTAAAGGTCACTGCATCCCTGTTTCCATGAAGACACTCGTGGTAAAAGCTTCACACTACCTGAGGCACGATGATGGATGGGCATTGGCAGAATGTGTCCCACCCATGTTCCACAAATACGCTCGTGATGAGGTCAGGTAGTGGATTTGGCACAGGAAAGAAGCCCATCTCGATCAATATATCATCGTTTTTCTTTTTCTTTGATGAGCACTTCTTGGCCGCCGCGGGTTCGCTACTTTCTGCTATTGCCTTGCCTTTTGCCAGCGCAAGGCGGGCTGCTTATCTTTCTTTCTTTTCCCGCTCCTTACGCTATTCTTCTTTCTCGCACTCTGCGAGTTCTTTTCCCTTTTTCTTATATAAGCACCGCTTATTGGCTTCGCGCTTTTTCCTTTTCTCTTCCTCCAATAATCTGTCCTCTTTTTCTTTCTTCCTCCTCTCTTCTTCTTCTTCTTCTCTTTCTTCTCTCACAAATTCTTCTTCGATTTGCTCAGAGGCCAGCAACAAACGCTGTTCCTCCTCGCGCTTTTGGATCCCTTCAAGGCTGGCAAGCTCATTGTTGCTTTGCATTTCTTCAAACTCCAATCTTCTTCTTCTATTCCCCTCTACGATGATGAGCTTGCCCTCTCCATCTTTTCTTGCTTCTCTTCCTCTTCTTTTCTTTTTCTCTCTTTCTCTTCCAATGCCAAAATTAATCTCTGAGGGTCAATTGTGGATCCTTGCGGTGCATTCTCCCTACGACGCCATATTAGGGGGTTCCCTCGGCTTCTTCTCCTTCATCGGTCGCAACTATTTACGTTGGTATGGCTTGCGCCGATTCCATTAATTGTGTCGTTTCCCCCTATCCTCCCTTACGGAGGTTGATTCTTCATCAGGGCTCGTACCCCTCTGTTTTGCTTCCTCTTCTTTTCTCAAGCGCCTCTCTTCACGCCGACATAATTTTCTTTCTCCTTTCTCCTTCTTCTTTCTTTCCTTCCCGGCCTCCTCATCTTCATCATCATCCTTTTTCTCTTTATTCTTCTTTTCTTTGCGATGATGAGAAGATTCAGCTTCCCCAGCCTTCTTTCCCTTGATCTTCTTCTTCTTCTCCTTCTCCTCAGCCACTTCTAGTTGCGCCTCATGATAACCTGTAGAAATACAAGTTATTTTTGCTCTTAAGTTGGAACAACTAAGGTTTTTAATGATAGATTCTCCTCATTTTTAGAAGAAACACATGGATTTATTCAAACATTAGCAAACTCATGCAAAATAAGTTCTATTACTAAATATCGCGACACTAACACGTTGTATTGCAGGATTTCAATGCAAGGATTAACGCTAACGCATTAGACAAGTGTCGCAGAAAAAGCTCTAACGTATGGGCCATGCGTTGGAGGGAGTTCAACGCAGAGAAGATTCATTGCTCCAAGCTGATTATGTCAAATCACCACTTGCAAGTATGGGCATCTGCAGCAGCCGGCGTCTGAAAAGCTTCCACGCAGCAGACTATATCTGAAAAGCTTCCGAGAGTCAGGCGGCTAATCAGGGCATGGACTTTAATGCTGACCAGGGCATGGACTTTAATGCTGCCCATTCACCAAGTGGACGTGACCAACACCTATAAATAGATAAAGCCCCTCCAGAGTCAAAAGTTCGAAAATTATCAAGATCCTTACTCTCTATATATTGTAGTCATAGTTTTAGTTTTTAGAAGCTGTGTTGTGGTGCCAGATGATCAGAAGGGTTGAGAACCACTACCACCGCTGGTCAAGGAGTGGAGGAAGCCACTCTTGAGAAAGACACTTCATCCAATTCCAATACAAGTGATTGTACACAACGAGATTGAGCTAAAAAAATACAAGAGATTGTATTCTTTGGCTTGACTCAGTTTCCTTCATCTCATTTATCGATTTCACTTCATTTGATTAAATATTGCTTTTGTAAAGACTCTATGTTTCTTTATAAAATTTATATATTTGATCCATCATACTTGCCATTGTTTATTTCTTGTTTATGTTGAACGCATTAATGCTTTATGCCAAACTTCATTCCAACGCTCAAGCCAACTTGACAAATTGGTAAAAAACATCTTTAACTTAGATTGTTCGAAAGAATAACTAAGCTGCATCAAGTAGGACGCCTAGTACAGCTAGAGATAGACTTACTGGTGTCTATTGCATTCTGTGTTAGACGCATGCATCCTAGAGATAGGTTTTGTATGTTATTCGCATTGAGAAAGGTTGAATGAAGTCTAACACATGAACAAAAGATAAGCAAATCACTCCATCTCATCCACATCACATCCTGGTTTGTGTACATTCATCTTAGATCGACGCGTCCACTTACATTAAACTCCATTCTCACATGATCCATCACTAACTACTCAACTCTTTTGCATCTCTTGCACAGACACAACAATTTAATGTAAATAACACATTTCTCACATTTATTTAGGAAAACCCCTACAGTAGATACAATGCAAGGTCTGCGTTTGGTTAACTGAATCCCTGAGTTCGACCCTCGACTTACTAGGAACCTAAATTAGATTTATACTTGGGTCTGGTTTAGGAAACCTTGAACGTCATTAAGAGTTGTGTGCGTTCTGTTGCATATATCTAACACCCCAACGTGTTACAATTACTTTGGTTGCACCTCCCCTGCAACGTCCTCCAATGCAATGGCAGGGGTCTCCAACGCAACCTCGCCTTCCTTGACCTCCTCCATCGCAATCTCTTCTTCTTCTGTTTCTTTTCTCGCAATCGCTTCTTCTTCTCTTCTTGGAGTTTCGTCATAGACTTCTGCAATGACAGTTGCCTCCTGAGTCTCTGGGACCAGAACATCATTCCTCGTTTCTTCTTCTTCAACCACCACTTCTTCCACCACCATTACTCCATCCTTCACTGCTCCATCCGCCACTACCACCGCCTCCTCCTCCGTAGGCAGTGGTTGGTTTACAACCCCTACCTTGGGTAGTCCACCTCCTTGCTCTAAGGTACTCAGGATGTTGCCAAACACCTCCGTATCATCGCGTCTCTTCCTTTCACTTTCAGTTGAGACGGCAGGTGTTGGCAAAGGCATGCTCTTAGTGCTTCTTCCTCACTTGAACAAAGGAGGCCTAACGGCCAGAGGGTTTCTCCGAACTCTCCCGTCGAGTCTGGGGATAGTGTTGGCTTGGGCGGCAAGCCTGCAACTGGCAGCTATGAATGCTGCCTCTCGCATGGCTACTTGGTCAGGTGTGGAAGGTGAAGTAGATTGGGTGGGAGTTTGGTCAGCCATGGATACGAGCTTGGAAAGGTCTGGTAAAAACTTGAGCTGCTGGGGAGAAAGAAAGGTCTGGGTGCAAGACGCTTAAGGTTTCTGGTTTGTCAAAGTGAGGTAAAGAGTTTCCAATGAAGGAGAAGGCCATATTTATAGGTTAGGCCGTGGTGGAGCCCAACGCGATTTTTGCGGCGACAGGCCTCAAGCAGCTCAACAGGCGCGTCGTTCCACCTCCCTCATTTATGGAATTTCAGATAAAGCTATCCTTTCGTCTGCCAAGTCATAATTGCTTGGGGATACGAATCGATTGGACTCCCCCCTCAAATTGCCAAAAGAATTTTTCTTTAATATTTTATTTGAATGGACGCAAGATAAAGATTACCGCATTGTGCTCACCAACGCAACTGCATTTTTGTAGAGGACGGGCAACAACGCATATATCCCCGCAACACACCCTTTAACCAACGCATTTCTGGAGGATACCTCAACATAGTGCATTCAACTAAGGACGGGCAAATAACATATACGAGCGCAACACACCCTTCAACTCAATACAGTTGTGTTAGGTGAACATGAAGCATTCCTTATTGGTTTGAGATGCGTCCATTGTCGCCTTGCTTTCTTGTTGTCAATTGTTCAATTATTTTTATTATAAAATTTTGTTATCAATGCAAGTGCTATAACTTGTGGCAATAAATTCTCTCTTTATTACTCACTCATTCACCATTTAAAGCTCAACACATTAATTACAGAAAAAGTCAAAGAATTAAAGACAAGACAAAATTAAATGCAAAGAAATAAATGAGGAAATAAATTCTTTAATTCAAAATTAAATGAAGAACTGAAGACAAAATTCAAAATTCAAAGAGACAGAAATTCAATAAAGCATTAAACATAGTATTGAGATATGGACTGAAAATTGCATTGTCATGAGTGATCGTAATCCACATCTCTGCAGGCGATCAGACTTGCCTGCTCAATGTCTTAAGGACATTGCTCCTTTCCTGTAGATCCTGGGCCTTCTGAATTGCTAGGAAATGTTCTCGGTGTTCGACTTCTTAGCTCAGAGGCCAGCTGGCCCATTTGGATCTCCAGATTCCTTATTGAAGACGCTTGTGCTTGCATTACTGCGTCGTTTTTATCCATATATTGCTTCAAAAGCATCTCTAACGAGCTTCCCGAGGTGTTAGATGATGATGGTTGCTGGTTGTACGGTCTTGATTGCCCTTGATTGTGGTGAAAAGGCAGATTCCCTCTACTGCCTCCTTGATGATTAACTGGGCCCCCTTGGTTGGGATTGCCACCCCAACCAAAGTTAGGATGGCTCCTCTAGCGCAGATTATAGGTATTGCTAAAAGGGTTGTTCTGGATAGCACCCACTTGCGAAAGGTTCAATGTGCATATGTCAGCTCCATGAGCCCTTCCACAATTGACGCAACTGATTGCGACCACTTGAGCTGGTGTAGCGGGTTGCACTGATTGTCGAGCAATGGCTCCTTGGTTGATTGCCATTGACTGGAGGATCGAGGTCACCACAGCCAACGTGGTCATTGTCTCCGCAGGGACAATGGCTGTTTCACTTTTCCTTCTCTCGGTGCCTCGACCTCCATATCCATCGTCGATCCAGTCATCCATATTCCGCGAGATGCGGTCGAGGATGACTTTAGCCTCTGTGTATGCCTTATCCATAAAACCTCATTCCGCAGAGCCATCAGCAACAGCCTGCGTTACTCTGTTCAGGCCATTATAAAATGTTTCCATCAAGACGCAATTGGGGATCCCGATATGCGGGCAGTTTTTCACCAGTCTCCTAAATCGCACCCAGGCAGTGCTTAGGGTCTCATTCTCCATCTGTTCGAAGTTCAACACATCCTTTCGTCCTTTGGGTTGACGGAAGGTGGGAAGAACTTCTTCATGAATCGCTCTACCAGTTGATCCCATGAAGTGATTTCATTTGGCTCAAATGAGTAAGCCCACCTCTTAGCCTTATCCCTCAAGGTGTAAGGGAACAAATAAAGTCTTATATTCTTCGAGGTCACGCCAGGTAAGGAAAAATTGCCGCACATCTCGACAAAGGTGGTCAGATGGGCATATGGGTCTTCACCTTGCAGACCCCCAAACTGCCCGGCATTTTGGATCATCTGCAGCATGACCGGCTTAATCTCGATACGCGCATTCTCTTCCAAAGTCGGCCTTGAGATTCCAGGCGAAAAATCATACAAATTGGGTGTCGCACACGCATTGGGAAGTTGCGATCAGCCGCCAGGAAGACAGGATCCTGAGCCAGTCGAACATCCCCTTGGTTTGTAACCGGTACCACATTATCATTGTTGTCCGCCATGCTGGCTGCCTTCTTTCGCCTAATTCGATTGTGACTTGCACTTACGCGGGAAGTATGCTCGATCTTAGGGTCAACTACGAATTTCGGTTCAGCACTAGGACTCATAAACCGTCAGACTTCTCTCCACATTGAACAGTCAGTACAATGAGATCTGTCCTGCAAAATATCAAAAACACACTCAAACGATAAACCGTTAACCGATCCCCGGCAACGGCGCCATAAACTTGTTGAAAAATTGCTAATAGGTATGATTGATGGTGTTTTATGCTCGAAATGATGCGATACTACTGCTAGATATGCGTTAATTATGGATGTTCACATAGTATGCCATGCGTTGTCACAAGTTTCCTTACGATGGAACCAAGTGTAATTCCACCACAAGTCTCTCGGTGTGATCCGAGGTCAAACTCAGGGACTGTTTTAGGTTATTGTGATATGTTCATGATATATGCGACTAGGTTTTCAATCTTTAAAAATGTATTTGTATAGGTATATAAATTGCGATAAAATAAAGTAAAGCAGTAAAGATGCGATAATAAAATAAAATACAATAAACCTACGCTAGATGATACGAGATACAAGCTTCATGTTATAAGATGCTGTGGTCAAGGCTGGCTGTGAAAGTTATGCAAAGACGTGGAATGCGTTGTCAAGTCTTATGAACAGAATATAAAGAGAAAGATAAATAATATAAATAACGCAAGTTCTCAATTGTGTTGAAGCTATAAATATTGTTCCGCTCTTCTCTTGGCGTACACCTTTCAATGATTGGCCACGCTCCTACATGTCTGTGGTGAAACAGAGACTAACGTAATGAACGCAAGGTTGCTTCCATGCCTGGAAGTACTACTCGCTTTAGTTAACGCATTCTTCTAACCCTCTCTCGATAGATCAGAATGGAATCTTCACTTCTGCTCTCACAGGTGAAGATGTCGTCTAGCATGCCTTAGCTAAACGCACTTTATACCTTTAACACAGATTAAGTACTTGTTTGATTCATATTAACTATCAGGGGATTAAAAAGACATCATGGAGAAAATGATTAATGGAGGAACGGAAATAGATAGAGAATGGTATATGAAAGCTATCGAAACATTTAATATATCTATTAAGCGTTTGATACATGGTGTGTGGATGAAAAGACAAAGAGAAAGTGAAATACAACGATGAAAGAGATAGAACAGATACAAACAAGTGCCAATGTCTTGGCACTGATTTGATGGAAATCTGCTTGGCGGATAGGATGGATTTGATGGTAGGGAGAGCTTCCCTCTCAGGCTTGCTCCACCGGTAGCAGAGATCTATGCATAGAGCTTCCGATCGAGTATTTGGCAGAATAGATCTGAGATTCACCTTTCAGCCTTATCTTGTCTTCTTCCCAGATATCTTCAATTAAGCACTCAGCTCAACCTTTTCTCTCAACACTTTAGCAGCAATTTGCCACGCATCAAGTAGCATAAGTTTTCTCTGAAATCTATGGGGTATTTATAGGTGCAGGTCTTTAACTCCGGCCTTGGCGTCCCCACTGTTTGTTATGGTAATTCCGAAGATGGAGGAATATTATTCCTTCTGTTATGCAATCACACCATCAATTCTGCACAACCATTAATTATACACGTATTTTAATCCTCCACTTTTACATTGCTTAGCTGCATCTTTCAATCATGAGTTCGCATACGTTGTTGTTTTTATTACCGCATGCAGTTGAAAGTCAGCTCTGGATCAACTTTCGCATTGCACCATCATTGCGGTAATCATTTCTTCATTGTTGATTGACGGGCGTAATGTGACAGAGATGTGTTGATCAGTTTCTCGTGAGCCTTGAGCGCAAGCGATGACTTGGTTTCCTGCAAAATAAAGCAAAACTTGGCTTGTCTTCCATCTTTATGGCGTTAGTGGGTGTAATTGCGATCATTTATAATTATTGTAATTCTAAGCTAATCTTAATACAATCGGCGCATATTTACTAACTTTTGGCCACAATATCTAGATAAGGTGGCATAAATAACTTTTGGCCACAATATCTAGAGTTCCTACATGTAGATCCCCAGAAGATAGAAGCGATAGTTAACTAGGAGTGACCCACAACTGCATCAGTGGTACGCAGTTTCCTGGGTTTGACAGGTTATTATAGGAGATTTGTGGAGGATTTTTCTAAGATAGCTCATCCATTGACGAACCTGACTTGGAAAGGTGTGAAGTTTGAGTGGTCGTTGGAGTGTGAGCATAGTTTTCAAGAGCTGAAACAGAGATTAGTATCAAGCTAGTGCTTACCTTGCCTACTTCAGGTAAAGAATTTGAGATTTATTGTGACGCATCCTGACAAAGACTTGGATGTATGTTGGTGCAGGATGGGAAAGTGATTGCATATGCATCTCGTCAGCTTAAGAAGTACGAGATAAATTATCCTACACATGATCTAGAGTTGGCGGCAGTGGTATTAGCTTTAAAGCTGTGGAGACATTTTTATTTTGAGAGCGTTGCAGAATATTCCCAGATCACAAGAGCCTGAAGTATATATATATTTTTTTTATTAAAATGAGTTGGATTTGAGACAGAGAAGATGGATTGAGTTTATCAAAGGTTATGATTGCTCAATCGAGTACCACCGTGGTAAGGTGAATATTGTAGCTAAGGCACTGAGTAGAAACTCCTCAGGTTCCAGAGCAGTTATTGGATCAGTGAGAGTGATGTTACTTCAGGAGTTCAGGAATTCTAGAGCCGACCTATCGGTAGGTCAATCAGGAAGATTGATAGCCTCATTTAAGGTAAAACCTACTTTAATGGAAGACCTCAAATAGGATCAATTGAAAGATCCTAATCTTCAGAAGATTTCAGATGATGTAAGTTAGGGAATTATAACTGATTTCCATCTGAGAGCAGATGGTGTGCTAGTAAAGGAAGGAAGAATGAGTGTGCCTAATAAGTTGAACCTTAAGCAAGCTATTCTGAAAGAGGCACATAATTCTGCTTACGCTATGCATCCAGGAAGCACCAAGATGTACAGGACCTTGAAGGGATCGTATTTGTGGCTTGGAATGAAGAAAGACATAGCTAAGTATGTAGACCGATGTTTGATTTGTTAGCAAGTGAAACCAAAAAGGTAGAGGCAGGCAGGATTACTCAATCCACTTCCAGTACCTAAATGGAAATGGGAGCATGTGATGATGGACTTTCTATTTAGACTGCCTTGAACGCCCTCCGAATATGATGGCATATGGGTGACTGTTGATCGATGAACTAAGATGGCCAAGTTTATACCAGTAAGAGTTACATTCACGTTGGACCGTTTAGCTAAGATTTATGTAGACAAGATAGTCAGTCAGTATGGAGCTCTAGTGTCGATAGTGTCGGATCAGGACCCGAGGTTTACTTCGAAATTCTGGCCTAGTCTGTAGAAGGCTATGGGCACTAAATTGCATTTCAATACAGCTTTTCATCCACAGACGTAAGAACAGTTGCAAAGAACTATACAGACACTGGAAGATATGTTAAGAGCATGTGTTTTACAGTTCAAAAGAAGTTGGGATATGCAATTATCGTTGGTCGAATTTGCATACGACAAAAGTTATCATTCAAGTATCGGAATGGCTCCCTATGAAGCATTGTACATAAGACCTTGCAGGACCTCAGTATATTGGAACGAAGTGGAGAATGGAAATTATTAGGTCCAAAATTGGTTCAGCAAACGACTGAGAATGTGAAGCTTATCCAAGATAACCTTAAGAGGCTCGCGATAGACAGAAGAGTTATGCGGATAAGCGAAGAAGAGAAATAAAATTTGAAGTCGGAGATAAGGTATTTCTTTGATTGTCCCCATTGAAAGAATTCTCCGATTTGGGAGAAAAGGAAAGTTAAGTCCGTGATACATTGGACCATATGAAATTGTCAAACGAGTTGGCCTAACATCTTAAAGGTTGCAGTTACCTCCGGAGTTAACTCGTATTCATGACATATTCCATGTGACGATGTTGATGAAGTATGTGCTTGATTCTACGCACATACTAGCAGAGTAACCAGTATAGCTCAAGGAAAATTTATCATATGAAGAAGAGCCTATTGAGATTTTAGACAGGAAAGACCAGGTGCAAAGGAATAAGACAATACCTTTGGTAAAGGTATTATGGCGTAATAATGGAATTGAAGAAGTAACCTGGGAACCCGAAGAACAAATGAGAAAAAGATATCCTCAACTTTTCAAATGATATTTTAGGTAAATTTCGAGGATGAAATTTCATTTAGGGGAGGTAATTGTAAACCCCGAATCCTACATTCTCTACATAAGTATGTTTAGCCATTAAGATATTATGTTAAATAAAGGATAAGTGAAATTTATGGTTTAATATAGAGAATTAGAAGAAAAAAAGAGAAAAAGAAGAAAAAAAGAGACTAATTAATTAAATTTGGCTGAAATGCATTAAATCAGTAGTGGGTAAGGTGCCGGTTTGATAACTCATGCATGGGAGGCAGTCAGAAGTACAAAAAGGAAGATGAACTTCAGAAGCTCGATTTTCGCAATTGACTCAAGCAAATTAAGTGAGATTGGTGCCATTTGAAAGCTAGGAGAGTTTAGTTTTTGTGATAGGGTTTCTAGAGAAAAACACATAGGAAGAAGGCTAAAAAGTGAAGAAATAGCAGAAGGGCCAAGTTCTCAGATCAATCGGGGTCAGTGGTAAAGATTGAAAGCTCTAGGCCAAACCACAAGGAATTTAGGACTGAAATTTTAATGTAAGATATTAACTCAATTCTAAAAAAGTTTGCAGAAGAAAGTTTCTTGAAACGAGTTTTGGATTTTGAGTTATAAATTTTTGAAGTTGAAACAAGAAATTGGTGCGTAAGCAGGCAGCTGCTTGGGAAGATCAAGCAAGCAGCTCATCCGAGGATGCGAGAGCGAGACAAGGATGGTGTAAATCTCGCTCAGGACAATAATCTCATTGGTTTTCGTGCTAAATCTCGCTCAAGAAGAAAATCTCGTTGGTTTTTGTGCTAAATCTCGCGCAAGAAGAGTATCTCGCTGGTTTTGTGCTAAATCTCGCTCAAAAGGAGAATCTCGTTGAATTTTTGTGCTTAATCTCGCTAGTGATGGTAAGTCTTGCTAATAATGAGGATCTTGCTCATGTGGATCTCACTCATGAGGATCTCGCTCATGAGGATGATCTTACACATGAGGAAGGTCTCGCTCATGATGACAATCTCGTCAGTATTAGTGATCTCGTTGACGAAGGTTTCACTAGTAAACAAACTATTTGAAGTATCTTGATGGGAATTCTAAGGAATCTAACAAGGAATTATGTCGTTTCAGGCCAAGAGGAGCTAGGAGAAGCCTACAAACCATTAAGAGCCCGGACGAGTAGTGAGTGACTAAATTAAACTTAATGTTTTCAATGTTTTGTGCATAAAAGACCATGTGATTTCGATGATGTTTGATGATGAGTTTATACGTTTTTCAAGCAAAAAATGCTTTATGAATTGCATAGCATTTATTCTCTAGCATATATATGTTTTATCGCATGCTAATGTTATATGTTAATTCATTACAAAAGCTAAGTTTCTATGATGAAGCATGCGTTTTTCAGATAAAAGCTATGTTTCTACCAATGCTATGCTAAAGGCTATGATTGAATGATTCTTAATGTAAATATTTTACTATAAAAGCATGATTTGATTATGAAAAGAACCCGATACTGAAGGACTAGGAGAAGGTGCCTAGGTAATAGTACCTAAGGTGTTGACAGTACTTAGTAAACTCCACGTGCACGTAGGTAGTTCAAAATGAGAGGCTGAAGTATGGGTCTCTTGGCCGGATACAGACGTTGGGAGCTAGAGCAATGTATGCTCGTTCTCAACTAAGGTTTAACGAGATTTCTTAATGATGGATGGGCTTTCCTTCAAAAGGCATGAGATTATGATTAAAATTATGTTTTATCTGAAATTTCTTGAAACGTTTTCTAGCATGTTTATATGTTTTACAATAATGTGAAGCATGGCATAATATGATTTCTATAGTCACTCACCGAGTAACTAGCTCATAGTTTTCCTATATTTTTCTTTTTCCAGGTAGCGGTCAGATTCCTCAAGACTGATCCTGCTACTGCTTGCCATTAAAAGGTCTGGCTAGTTAAAAGAATTTAGGTCAATGGTCCATATCGATGTATACATGTTTTGAGGGGAGTCAGGGTTCAGTTAGTAAAGTTTGTGCCCAATTGTAAATATTTTATCTGTAGATATTGTGTTATGTTTTGTTAAGCATGTGACTGTATGGAGGTTATGTTGAGCCTTCCTGATGTGAGCTAATTGTATAAGTTAATAATGTTTTTTAGGTTGGCAATTCAGGAGTGAACTAAGAAGTAAAGGTGGTAAGTGTTGGCGATAGGGCTGGTAACTGCTACCGTCACATCTTCTTCCAAGTTAAGAGGGTAATCTTGGGGGGGGAGGGAGGGGGGAGATATAGGGACTAAAGTGGTGAGTTGGGGTCTTAAGATCTTGTTTTGTGAACTATTTGTATATATAGTTATGTATGGAATTTGAATAGTTGTGACTGTGGAGTGTTGTGCTTATTCTTGTGATATCCTTGTCAAGGTTTCTAATAGGTTAAGCAAGTTAGTAGACAGTAAGTACCAATAAAAGGGTTAGTAAATACTGCAGTCATATCTCCTGCAGTCATATCTCCTTCTAGGTTAAGAGGTTAATCTAGGAGGAGGTATGACAAATTGTCTCAAATTATTGAGTTTAGTTTTCCTTTAATTTTTGGAATTTTGAATTAAAATGAGACAATTGAAAAGCTTTCTTCACTACAGGAAAAAAGGCCTACAATAGCTTCAAAAAAATGCTATAATAGGTCTATTATAGTGTTTTATGCAAAGTCGTAACAGCCCATGCTATTAAAACTATAGGGCTTTCTATAGCATTTTTAAAATGCTATAATAAGTCCAACCTGTTTTATAGCATGTATTTACAAGCTATGAAATTCTTTACTTTTTATAGCATTTTGTAAGTGTTTTAAAGACAAACTTTAAATAGTACATTGGATCTTTGTAAATTGTAAGATAGCATGTTAGAAAAGCTATAAAAATAAATTTATAGCCAAAATATGAGGTTATTATTATCTATTATAACATTTATTTGCAATTACAATTATTTATTTGATTAAAACTATAACGAGCCTTCAAATGTTAAAAAAAAAAAAAAATCATAGCTTTTGTAAATTTTTTATAGTTTTAAAGATATCATTGTATCTTTTAGAGCTTATCGAATGTGCTCCTATTGCTCATATTGTGTTTCATATCTTGCTACACATGAAAAGTCAAATAAAAAATATTTATCTTCCACATAATCAAAATGTGTATCTATAAATAAGCATTTATACAACATTCATATTGTCAAAAAGAGAGATATAGTAATGAGTATCATACAGTTGGAGATGAACAAAACATAAACTTTATAAATTACAACATATGTTGATATCAAAATCCAATTAACTCCAACTTGTGTGTGTTTGTGGTCTGGTCATTCCATGCATTGATAATAGTCCTTCTCTACCTTATAAAAAGTCATTAAGTAATAAAAATGTATGTATAAGTATTGAAAACAAAATACTAAACTAATATTTTTCTAATCGTTACACAACGTGTAGTGATTTTATGCCTTGGTTTATTTTCACAAACGTGTATTACCAAGTTTCAAGGCTAAAAGTTGGAGCCTTGCCTTCAAGAAAGGCTTAAGGCATCAGCCTCAATAGCTTTTTAAAACATTCCACCCCCTCCCCCGCCACGAAAGACGAGAGAAAGGTAAAAGATTTTGAACAGAAAACCTATTATGCTTTAGACTTGTATTAGCAAGACCTGAAGGAAAAGGAATCACAACACCTAAGGAGAAAAGAGAAGAGAGTGGTTTTGGTAGGAGAGAAACGTGAAGCGAAGAAAGTGCCTTGAAAGTTTCAGACAATAATTTCCATCGAGAAGATGGCAGAATATTGACACCATAATTGTGAAAAAGACGATAACTCCCTCTACAAAGCCTCAGTTAAGCCCAAGACAACACCCATGATACATCTCAATAAGCATAATTGATGATAATAATAATAATAATAATAATAATAATAATAATAATAATAATAATAATAATAATAATAATAATAATTAACAACACATAATGAATCTAAGCAATACTTCAAATTGAGATTAATTAACCAAGATTGTCGGCATCTCTTTCTTGTGTATGACCAACAATTTAGTCAAATCGATATATATATATATATATATATATATACCTATTACAACCTCCCTGATGTGAAAGGTGAACCTAGTATAACACTTCAACAAAAATAAAGCAGTATATACTCAAAGATAACATTTAGCCTATTATTATTCCACAAAAAAATGCCTAGATCCTAAGTATCATTATCAAAGTGAAAGAGTCTTACATAACACTTTGTTAGTCAAACCTTTATGAAAGTTCTACATAATGGAAACAACATTTTTGTAGACCATTGACATATTAAATCCTACAATTATCCTTGCTTCTAGCTGAATATGATCCCCGAGTAAAGATATTAGAAAGAGTTGTTTCTTCCTGCTTCTCATAGTCATAAGGTTTAGGTTAGGAGCTAAAGGTTCCAATAATTTTTTTTTATATCAACAGTGACAGTAAAAGTAAAAGAAAAAAAAAAGAATAGTAGTTCTCCATTAATGATAGACAGAGAATCAAGGAAAGAGAGATAAGAGAAAGATGTATTGAATATAACCAAGTTGCCCAACACAAGAAAGAAACCTTGATTGAGCTTCAAACAAAGACATACAAAAACAACTAAATTTAACAGAATATTCTAGCATCCCCGATGCCAGTGGGTGACAACCTGCACTATGGGTGTTTGCTGCTCCGCCCGCAACACTTGCAACCTCTCCTCAAAATCCTCGATACACTATCTGACAATGCGAGTGCACGCTTCTTTCCAGGTAAGATCCAATGTTCTAATAGTCTTTAAAAAGAGCTTTAGCACTCTACGACGCTCTTGAATCCAATTTTGTTGTTGCGCCATTTCGGCTGCAATTGTAGAAAGTTTGTTTGCTACATCCATTGCCATACGTGCTAGTAGTCAAATTATGAATGATCTGTAAAATGTTAAAGATGAGAACTTTATGTGTTTTGCTAATTATGTTACTTATGCATGTGAGAAATATATAACAAAATGAGTAGTATATATAATTTTAAGCATATTAATGGTTACATTGTCATAGTTGGCAAAGAATTTAGATTTTCTTGTCAAAGTTGAAAAGGAATTTAGATTTTCGATCCTTTGACCAGTTAATCATATATAACTTTAAGCATATTAATGGTTACATTGTCATAGTTGACAAAGAATTTAGAGCTTGTCATAGTTGGCAAGGAATTTAGATTTTCAATTGGTTGACGAGTTAAAAACAAAAAACATAAAAAAATATATTTAGTAAGAGTACGGAGAAGGATGTATTAGGTGTTTTGAGTCACTTTGGAAAAATTTGTTAATGCAAAATCATTAGACAAAAGTTTTCATCCTATATATAACCTAATGTGCATTGATAGGGCTTAGAATGAGAAATTTGTAAATGTTAATTTTTCGTCGTTAAATATATATAGCAATGAGAACATTCCCCTCATAGTTTTGACTATGAATGTAACGTTTGAATACATTATTTTTTTTGTTTTTTTCATATTAACCTATGACTTTTCCACTCTTCAAAACATTGTTAATTATAATTAACATATATAATTATATAATTACCGTTATAATTATAATTATTATATATAGTTATATAATTAAAATTAAATTAGAATTAGAATTACCAAATACAATTGTATATTTAACGTTATAAATATAATTAACGTTAATTATTTAATACCACATATATTTATAGAAAAATTATTTTAAATGGTAAAACTGTTGAAAATATTTACAAGATATAGCAAGATTTCATAACTATCAATGATAGACGTTGATAGACACTGATAGACTTCTATAAGTGTTTATCAATGTCACTGATAAACACTGATAGAAGTCTATCAGTGTCTATCAGTGTTTTTCATTGATAGTTCTAAAATTTTGCTATGTTTTGTAAATATTTTGGTTCATTTTTCTATATTTGAAAACAACTTATATTTATACTTAATATTTAATTATTTATATTTATACTTATATTTAATATATAAATAATTAAATATTAAATCTAAATTAAAAAATATATGGTATTTATATCATTAAATTATAATTACAATTACCCTATTTTATTATATAATTAATGTCAAAATTATTAAAAACCTAATTATATAATTAACGTAATAATTATAATTACATATGTATTTGTATAATTACCGTTATAATATAATTAACGTTATAATTGTAATTACCATATTTAATTATATAATTAACGTTATAATTATCACTAACATATATAGTTATATAATTAACCTAATAATTATAATTATCATAGTTGGCAAAGAATTTAGATTTTCGATTGATTGACGAATTAAAAACATGATACATAAAAAAAAGATTTAGTAAGTGTATGAGAAAGGATGTATTAGGTGTTTTGAGTCAATTTGAAAAAATTTGTTAATGCAAAATAATTAGACAACTTTTGTTGTAGTGAAAAGACAACTTTTGCAAAATAATTAGACAAATAATTATTTTGCATTAACAAATTTTTCCAAATGGACTCAAAACACCTAATACATCCTTTTTCATACTCTTACTAAATCTATTTTTGTGTTTCATGTTTTTAATTCATCAACCGATCGAAAATATAAATTTTTTTCCAACTATGATAATATAACTATTATGTTAATTATATAACTATTAATAATAATTATAACGTTAATTATATTATAACGATAATTATACAAATATATAGGATAATTATAATTATTACTTTAATAATATTATTAGGTGTATGATAATTTTAACATTAATTATATAATAAAATATGGTAATTGTAATTATATCATATTTATATCTATATTTATATTCAACATTTAATTATTTATATATTAAATATAAATAATTAAATATTAAGTATAAATATATGTGGCATTAAATAATTAACGTTAATTATAATTATAACGTTAATTATATAATTATATATGTTAACTATAATTAACGACGTTTTGAAGAATGGAATAGCCATTGCTTAATATGAAGGAAAAAAATTAATGTATTCCAATGTTGCATTCATAGTCAAAACTATGAGGGGAATGTTCTCATTGCAATATAGATTTAACGGCAAAAAATTAACACTTACAAATTTCTCATTCTAAGCCCTGCCAATGCACATTAGGTTATATATAGAAAGAAAACTTTTGTCTAATTATTTTACATTAACAAATTTTTCCAAAGTCCTTCTCCAAACTCTTACTAAATCTTTTTTTTTTTTTTTTATGTTTCATGTTTTTAACTCGTCAACTAATTAAAAATCTAAATTTCTTACTAACTATGAAAAATTCTAAATTCTTTGCCAACTATGCCAATGTAACCATTAATATGCTTAAAATTGTATATGACTACCTCGTCAACCTATCGAAAATATAAATTCCTTGCGAACTATGACAAGAAAATCTAAATTCTTTGCCAATTATGACAATGCAACCATTAATATGCTTAAAATTATATATACTACTCGTTTTGTTATATGTTTCTCACATGCATAAGTAACATAATTAGCAAAACACATAAAAGTTCTTGTCTTTAACATTTTACAAATCATTCATAATTTGACTACTAGCACCTATGGAATGCATGCAACAAACAAACTTTCTGCAATTGTAGCCGAAATGGTGCGACTGGAAAATTAGATTCAAGAGCGTCGTAGAATGCTAAAGCTCTTTTTAAAGACTATTAGAACATTGGATCCTACCTGGAAAGAAGCGCGCACTCGCACTGCTAGAGAGTGTATCGAGGATTTGGAGGAGAGGTTGCAAGTGTTGCAGGCGGAGCAACACGCACTCATAGTGCAAGTTGTCACCCACTGACATCGGAGATACTAGAATATTTTGTCTAAATTTTATTGTTTTTGTATGTCTTTCTTTGAAGCTCAATCAAGGTTTCTTTCTTGTCGTTGGGCAACTTGGTTATATTCAATACGTCTTTCTCTTATCTCTCTCTCTGATTCTCTGTCTATCATTAATGGAGAACTATTACTTTTTTTTTTCTTTTTTTTTTACTATCATAATTGATAGTAAAAAAAATGATTGAAACCTTTAGCTCCCAACCTGAACCTTATGACCATGAGAAGTAGGAAGAAACAACTCCTTCTAATATCTTTACTTGGGGATCATATTCAGCTAGAAGCAAGGAGAGTTGTAGGATTTAATATGTCAATGGTCTACAAAAATGTTGTTTCCATTATGTAGAAATTTCATAAAGGTTGGACTAACAAAGTGTTATGTAAGACTCTTGGATGTTCGTACCTTTCACTTTGACTAATGATACTTAAGCTCTAGGCTTTTGTTGTGGAATTATAATAGGCTAAATGATATCTTTGAGTATATACTGTTTTATTCTTATTGAAGTATTATACTAGGTTCACCTTTCACATAAGGGAAATTGTAATAGGTATAAAAAATATATGTATTGACTTGACTAAATTGCTAGTCCTACACAAGAAAAAGATACTGACAATCTTGGTTAATTAATCTCAATTTGAAGTATTGCTTAGATTCATTATGTATTGTTAATTACTATTACTATTATTTTTATCAATTATGCTTATTGAGATGTATCATGGATGTTGTCTTGGGATTTTGATGTTAACCCTTCCAACGAGCCTCCCTTGCTATGCGTTGGGTACTTCGAATTTTCTTAAGATGCTAAGCTTGTTATGCGGCAGTCACACACTCCCTCGTCGTATACCATGCGCCAATCACATGTCCTAAGCGTCTTTTTAGCCACACATCATTGCATGGACTGCACATTATGCGTCCAAGCCTTCAACATCCGCTCACACAGCTCAACGCATAACGTCACCCCTTGTGCACATGCCAGCTCGTGAGCTGCTTGCTTCTTCAACCCAAGCAGCTACCTGCTTGTTCAAAGAATTCCATATTCAACTTTCTCTATGAACAACTCATTTTCCAGAGCTTTTCTCAAGAAATTTCCTTCTATAAACTTGCTCAAAATTGTCTTAAGATTTTTATCTTATTAAAGCTCAAGATTTCTCGTGGTTTGGCTCGAAGCTTCAAATCTTTAACGCTAGCCTTGAATTACCCAAGAACTCGACCTCCATGCAGATTCCTACATCTATAGCTCAATTCCCTTGGGTTTTTCTTCCGGCAGCCCTCTCTCAACAACTAGACTCACTTAGGGTTTTGATGGCTTTGTAATCACTCCATTTTCTCAAGTAGGCTGCTCAAACTAATTTCCTGAATTCAATCCTTCTATTTATACCCAAGCGTGCATGTTAACCTTTATTACTATGCTGCCACCTCCACCTTTACTTAAAATTATTGAGCCTAATCTCGACAGCTGGCCTCCTAAACGGTGGCCTAAGATAATCCTCTTATCTTAATCACCAACACAAGGCTCTTGTCATCACCACTTCCATCGCAACTCACCTACCTCGCCATCGCACATTCCCATGGTCGCATGCCTCAAGACCATCACTAGCAACACCACCCACTCTCTTGGCCGCATGTCTTTGTTCAACACCTTGCCCTAAGAACAATGCGTCAACATGCCTATTGCCAAAGGCATTGCCTTGTCGCACACCCATAACGTATGCTAACATCCAAGGCTCCTTGTCAATGCATGTTGCCTTCCACACACAAGCTCACGACCATCGCTTACCCTTGAATGCATGTGTTAGGTTCATTGCCTAACCTTGTGCCAATGCCTAGTCAACTCTACTTCCTTGCGCCTTCACCTTGCCAATGCCTAGTACCCTCTTGCCCGCATGCTCACTAACCTCGTAAGCCCTTGGCTGCCATATACCTTGTCAACGCATAGGATCACATGTGCTCATCTCTACCACTATGGTGTGCATAACTTCAACGTCTAGCTCACACACACTCGACCACACTTCGCCTCCATAAGAGCTCGCCTAACCTCCAAGAGCAAGACCAACACATTTGATCTTACCTCCACACCCATCATAAGGCTAACACATTAGACAACTCCAAGGCAACACTTGGCCAATTTTTTCCTTGTTAGGCTAACTCAAACTCACCAAAGACTACATCTTCCAACACTTAGGTTCTTCTTCTTCACTCTTCTTATCCCTTATTAATTTATATCTTCTATATTGTACGTATGTAGGGAAAATAGGGTTCAGGGTATACATCTCTATGCTCCAACTAGAAATTCTTCTTTCTTTTAGGCACGTAACATGAAGAACCAAAACACCATACCTTATTCAGCCCACCAACTTCAACACCATGAAAGTGATCATGACCTATTTATCCTTCGAAAATTTCTCTTGAACATTTTGACTCTAGTATTCAGTACTCCTTACTAGATCTAAAGTATTTTCTTCATCTCTTTCTTATCTTATAAAGCAATTTTAGTCTCGCACCTAAGAAAGTATGCCTTGTGGTAAAGTTTCTTATAGCACCACCAATTTTGTTCTCTCACTGCAAAACTTAACATTATTCCTCAGTGAATTCCTAATTCACCTACTTTATTCTATGACTTAAACAAATACATCTTTTTCTTTCTTTCTTGTCATAAGTTCATAACACTTCATAGTTCTATCAAGTTTCAATCTTTGAACAGAAATATATGTCCATTTCTAACGATCCTTCCATGAATTACACTAATGCCAAATGGCCTTATTATGATTTTTTTTTTCTTTCCATAATACAAAAACAAATAGTTATCTCATATTAACTTCTTTCAGGTCATTAAACAAGCAATGACAATCAGTCAGTGCATAAAGCTTAGACATGAAGACTTTTAAATACATTAGACATAATACATTTAATGAAAGAACATACCTGGCGAGGAAAATGGATCCGTAGTTTTCCATAAGGGACACAAAACCAAGACTTATATCGTAAGTCAGTCTACAAAACCTAAAACTTAGGCTTTGATATCAACTGTAACGAACCGACCTTTGGAGTACTCAGACAAGGGCTGTTACGACATAATGCGCATTTGTGAAAATACGAATGATCATTTCAAACCGAAATATTAATTTGATAAATAAATCAAATAAGCAACACATTTAATTGAGATCCAAAAAAATATTTAAAAATAATAATACTAATATTTCAACATAAAACAATAAAACATGTAATATGTCTACAATCTCTAGTAAAACAAAACATTTAAATAAATAAAAAAAATGAGCAAAAGGGTCTCACCTTCAAATGTATAAGGGTTGAGCAAAAGGGTCTCTCCCTCAAATAGAGATTAGTTAAAAAGGTGATGGTAAAAGGGTCCATACCTTAGTCTAGATTATGATTGGGAGTTGAGCAAAAGGGCCTCTCTCTCAGCTAATGATGTGCTTAGATATGATATGTTAGAAGATTTTCGGGAGCCAGATTGAAAATGGAAATGAACAAAAGGGTTCTCTCCTAACTGAGGATAAGAACAACTATGCCTTCTAGATATCAAGGTTATACCTTTAGAGAGGATAAGTTTAAGTTATTTAGACATGATGTGCTTGATCAGTACTCAGTTCAGTTATTAGCCTCTGTTTATGCATGAGATTTATGTTATGTTATAATTAAGTCACTAGCTCAAATTAAGTCACTCACTAAGCTAGTAGCTCACTTAGTTTAAAGTGTTTCTTTTTCCAGGTAGCGGTAACTCCCTAAAAGACAACTCTGTTGCTGCTCTGCCAGAGCAACTATCACAATCGCTCTTTCAGGAGCTTCTCTTAGCGATTGTGCGACACTTGTTCTCGCTCACGAACAAACTCGAATACGGACTGCCGGTGGCACACTGAGTGCCTCTCGCAACCTCCACCCCCATTTTAGGGAAAACGATTTTCGAAAACGGGTTTGGAGAAAAGGTTTTCATAAACAGTTTTTGTGAGTGTGAATAAAGAAAGAAAGGTTGTAGTAGGCTAGAAAGCAATAAGCAACAACAACAGCTTTATAGAGTAACTCAAGTTTGAAGAAAGATCTAGGTGTTGGTCTTGTAAATACTAGTACACATGTGCCTTTTCATGTAGGGACTAGCTGCACATTTGGGCTCACTAAGTGTCATAATGTACATAAGTTGTAAATATGAATAGTTTTATGAAACCTGGTTGATGTGTATTTGTTGAACTTTGAATAATCTGTCCAACATATTTATAAGTTCAAATGCAGTTCAGGGTCCCAGAGCAGGTTAAGTGGGTTTGTAAGCAGTAAGTGCCAACAAGGGGGTTGGTAACTACTGTCGTTTCATTATCTTCCATGTTAAGAGGGTAATATGGGAGGGGATGTGACATACAGTCATCATAGACAAAACAGTCCAATCCAATCAGTCAATGCCATTAAGTCATACAGTTCAACCAGTCAGTACATAAATTATCTGTCCAAACAGTCAAGAGTAATCATTCAAATCAGTCTGAACGGTCTCAAGATATAGTTAAGCAATCTTAAGTAAACAGTCAAGTAATCTTAAGTAACTAATCCAAGTGATCTCAAGTAAGCAGTCCAAGTAATTCTTAAGTAAACAATCCAAGTGGTAGGGATGACCGGTTCGAAAGCAAACTAGTAGAATGTCACTTACCTCAAATTGCAAGTCCAAATATTGTTCTCCAAACAAACCAATCTCCCTCTTTAGCTCTAGGCAACCTTGAATCAAAGATTACTATATCAACCAAAAACTAATTTCAACATGTAGGTTAAACTCTAAACATAAAATCATTTCAACATTCTCCAAATTAAACTCTAAACATAAAATCATTTCAACATTCTCCAAATTTCTTACCCAAAAATGTTGCTTAGTCCAAAACTACTTTTGAATGCCAAACCATGGTCTCAACCTATTCAATATTCCATAGTGAGGATTAAATCTCAAATTCCAATGCTTACTATCAAAGACCATAAGAATCAAAAAGCTTAAACGCGTACAAATAAGTGCAAAAAGACTCCAATCTAGAAGGCAATGACTAACTCCTCCTCAAACACGAATCCAACCAAGAATCCGGTTAAACTATATGGAGATGTAGCTGACGAACGACAGTGCTTGGCTGATGATCAGAGTCTTTAGATCTTGGCGTCGGACGATTGAGTGCACGGAAGATCTTGGCATCGAACAGAGCAGCACGACAGCACACGGTAGATCTGCGCGGACGTTGGACATTTGGGCGGTGTGGATTCGTGCACAATGGTGATGGTGTCGTGGCTCCAACAGAGGCGCGTGGCTGAAAGAGAGTTCTGATGCATGCGAAGCCCAACGACGGTCACCCACCAACGGGCACGAAGATCGGAACGCATTGAGCGTTGGAAGAGGCGGACGTCTTGTGGGACGGTTGGGCTAGCAATCAACGACGACTTCGACAGTACTGAAGACCATCGGCAGTGAACCAAAGTGAGGGAGAGAGTAATCGACGGTGGTGGGGGGGGGTCCGTGCGGCTTAACCAAAAAGTAGAGGAAGATGAATTTGTTTTCTCTTTTTTTTTTTCCTTTGGCACATTGCTCAATAGGTTTGAGAGTTTCTCTCCCTTCGATCGAGTTGGAGTCCAGAGCCAAACTCATTGGTAATTACTACAAGATCTCGTACATTGGAACCCACGAATGAATTGGGAAAGGCAACAGAAAGATTTAATTATGACCTTCTTTGTCTGGCCCCCACCCTTTGCAACAAGCGCAACCCCCCTTTCTGACTCCCACTACTTCATCACCTGCAACAGCAGTCTGGAACCTAGGGGGTTCAATTGCTCCAAGAAATCTCCTTTCTCTCTCGGCATTTAATATATATATATATATATATATATATTTAAACCTTTTATTCCATCACATCAATTTCAAATCTTTTCACCTCAACTCACCTTTATTTAATGTTTCTTCCAAAGATTTAAATCTACTAACTTAAATCCAAATAAAAACTAAATTTTATATTTTAAATCTCCATAATAATTATCCACTTTTCTTAAACTAAACTCCATATTCCCAAATCATCTTAATTAAACTAAAACTCAATTCAAATTAGACCTCTAAATCTTTTATGAAAACTAAAATTTTGAATTTTTCAAATTCTCCAAATCCTCAATTAACAAAACACATAACAAATATACCCAAATCAATTAAGCTTTCTAATTATCTTAATTTTGACTCCATAAAATTAAGGGAGATAAAAATATATTCAAAATAATTAATTCAAGTCTCCAATCAATTAAATTCAAATGAACCAAGAAAGCTTTTCAATTGTCTTAATTTAATTTCAAATTCCAAAAATTAAAGGGACACTAAACTCAATAATTTGAGACAATTGACTTATGGTTTCCTGAAACTCGGAATGTTACATTTAGGTTCTTGATTTTTCAAACCCAACAATTTTACTCGTAAAGTTTGCTTTTAACAGCACATTTATTTTTTCTGGTTATGTTTTTCATTAATTTTAGTAGATAACGGATTTAACAACATTTTTTTTTTATAAATAATATTTTTATTAGTTTTAGGTTTGTGTTATGAGTTAAACAAAATATAACCAAGGAATAACAGTGTTATAAAAAAAAATGGTTACAGTATTTTTTTTAGAGATACTTGCAGGTATAGCTAAAAACTAATCAGAAATTGCAACCGTGTCTACCCTTTTTCTCTTTTGCATATTTAGCAAAAATAAAGTCTAAGTTCAATCTTCAGGCATACACATAAGATATCTAGTCTACTAATAGATATTATTGATATATTGAATAACAAGTATATCGTACTGATCTATTCCTTGGGTATATTAATAAAATCATTGTATTTTGCTTATTAGCCTATTCATATACTTTATTTAATAAATATCACTAATACTCTATGACATTAAGTATATAAACTTATTGATATACCTTGATTTATCATCAACTTTTTACATATCCATGAAAGGACCGATAGAAGAAGGAAATAAAAATGTGAACAAAAGAAGGAAAAGAATTCAAAAGACACAATAACATACTAATATACGAATGTTACACTTGAAATTACATTTTGAATGAGTGTTCAGAATAATACTAATCAACTTCAACTATTAAGTATATCTATGTATATAACTCAAAATTTGAAATTTGGTATATTAGTCAACCAACATATGAAATATAAAATATATTAATCATATAACTGATATACTTAATATCTAGTATATAAAATGTAACTAATATACTTTAAATTTTTATATATCTTCAGTCAAAACTAATATACAAAACATAAACTAGAGATCTATACCAAAAATTAAATTTATCTTAAATATAAACTCTCTTGGTATACTAATAGTCTATTTTGTTGAGGAGTTTAACTATATACCCATTGACTAATATACCATTAACCTCATCTAAATTGTATGTAAATTGTACGTATGATATGTCATATTTTAATTAAAATCGAAAAATGAACAATTTGTCAAAACTTAAATCTAGAAGACGTGTAAATGGTTATATAAACGTGCAATGTTATAAATGCATACACCTACAATTTTCAATTTACATACCAATTCAGATGAGATTAATGCATAGATGTTATAATCAATTTACATACCATTTTACAACGGCATGCGTTTATAACGTTACACATTATAGTCAATTTACATACCAATTTGAACGTGTAACGTTATAAATGCATACATGTTATAAATTTCGTGAATTAAAAAAGTATCTATTGATATCCATATTTTATCGACATCGACATGATATTTTAATCCTTCTACCCATAAGTGTTTTTCATATTGACTACTTAATTATCACTTTCAATGGATATTTAAACAAAATTAACAGTTAAAAGAAAAAGAAAAGAAAAGCATATCAAACGGTGGCTAGCCTAATGGTTACCATGAAAGAAAATCAACAAATATTAGATTTGGCAGTATAATGATGATTGAAATGTGAAGAAACACTATATAAATGGAATGCAATTGGAAATAAAGTCAACAAATATTCTTGCATAATTCTCTAAATTTATCCTTTAACTACTTAATCCTTGAAAATAAAGCTCTAATATTACCTCAATTACTCAGAATCACCTTAATCAATGAAGGAGTTCTCAAATCTCACCCACTAAGGACTAAACAATCACTTTTCCTTTTTACAAGAATCCAACAAAAACGTTTTTCTATATTAAACATAGAAAACTTTCGATCTTAACTAAATACAAAAACGATTTGATATCTAAATTAAATTGAAAAATGTGTCATATCTAAATTAAATATAGAAAACCATTTTCAAAGTTGAATTAAATATAAAAATACATTTAGAAATCTTTGGCTAATTTTATGACAAGTCACTACTATAAAAATTGTATTACTTGACGTTTTTCACAATCAAGTATCGTCGTTACTTGACGTAGTCTCGTGTCAAGAATAAGAGAATTTCTTTTTACTAGCTAGAAGCATCAAATTCTAATTTACTTGATATGTTATAACTGTCAAGTATATGAGTCATGTTGACTTATTTTAACTGTCAAGTATCTAAATTCTAGACATTTATTATAGATCAATGTTTTTATAACTTGACATTATTTACTTGTCAAATGTAACTTCTTCTTGACATCTAGAAAATAAGAACTTAACTAATACTTGCTACATTTTGCTTGTCAAGTTGGTATATGCTTTCTTAAAAAAAAAAATTGTATTATTAGAAATTACCTATAATTTGTAACGACCGGATCCTTATATATTATGGTCCGACCGCTACGACATGCATGCTTAGACTTTTCTATTATGAGGTGAGTTTTGGTAAGAATCTCAAAAGAACATATCTAAGGTTTTATTAATTAGGTAGAAAACTATATAAAAAGTTTATTTTACAAAACACTAGGATCCATAAAATATTAGCATAGTGATACAAAAATGCATATGCCTATAATAGTGAGTTTGATGGTTGGCTATTTGAGCGACGTCCAGTTCTGCCACCTACGCTGTGTTCTTACCTACAAAGTCTGTAAAAATAGGATGAGTATATAATATACCCAGTAAGTAGTTCTCACATAGAGTAGTGACCAAATGCACAATCACATGCAACATGTTCTGAAAACATATGATTGAGACCGAAAACATATAATAACATGTGGTGGTCGGTTATGCTTCTAACGTAAATTTCTCTACCTTGATAGAAAGATGAGGACTTAGGTGGAAACTAACCCATCTGATGATTAGCGGGTCATGCAGTCAGTAGGGCCAGAGTCGCATCCAACATCAACCATTAACATAAACGTAAGATTGGACTAGAGGGGTGCAACCATACATACCCTGTTAGTCCCTAGCATAATCTTGACATAGAATTGGATCTAGAAGGGTGCAACCATACATGCCCTGCTAGCCCTAGAATAATCTTGACATAGAATTGGGTCTAGAAGGGTGCAACCATACATGCCCTACTAGCCCTAGAAGCATAACCTTTATCTAATTAAAATTTAATCTTATGAACAAACATAATGCATGGGGTCCCTTGTCGATAAACATATTTTAAACATGTAATGCAACATAACAATAACATAATTATGCAACATATTAAAGGTACACTACCATGAAATACTTAAAAAGAGGGTGAGATAACTACTTACCTTGACTGCGATCCTAATTATTCCTTATTATTCCTTATGGTTTGATCAGTAGAGCTTTTCCTCTTAAACTAGAAGGAAATTTGGGCAGCACCTCACCCGAGCTTTATCTCTTCTAACCTCACAAAACTTCCTCACTCACACTTACTCTTTCACACGATTCTTTGTTACTGAGGTTTGTTTGAGAATGGGTTAAATCTTCAGGCAAAGGGTCCTATTTATAGTGGTTTTCAGCTCTTCTCAGTGTGACAACTCATCCTACAAATGGCTTCTTTAAAATTACTTAGGTTTAAGAATTTCTCTTAATAAGACACCTAATTTTGGCTAACGTTTGCCCTTACGTCTTCAACCTTTGTTTGTATTAAAATTTTAGGGTTCTCCATGTATAATCTATAAGATCGTGGCCAAATTCAACGCATAATCCACGCTTCTGTCCAAATCTTGCTCTTTCTGTTCTCAGAATCTCACTCTCTCCAGCTTTCTCGCTGGTTTTGCTTTGTGATTCTCGATCTCGCTCTCGCTCTCTCCCACTGTCTCGCTGAGAATCTCGCTCTCGCTCCCGCTCTCTCCCACTGTCTCGCTGTGAATCTCGCTCTCTTTACTTTCGCTCTCTCCAATTTTCTCTCCACTCTCGCTCTTTCCAATTTTCTCTTCAATCTCGCTAGTTTTCACGCGTGGGTTGCCTTCACTGCTTGTGGATTTCACTTTTCCTTTTTAACTCTTTCAAATATTAAGAGTATATGGGCAATTAATTCACCTCCAATTCTTCCAATGAGCAGTGCCCAAACAAAAAGTTATCTACTGCCCTTTGTCTCATGAATTAGCTAGCGTCCAACTTCTAATTAATCCTCCCTGATTCTGCCCCCCTATTCATTATTTTTAGATAATTAATAAATTTCTTATTTTTTTCCAATTCTAAATTTTCACCCGATTTTCCTATTAAGTTTATATATTTTTCATTCTTAATTATATATTTTATTTGTTTTTCTGCTTTCTAAATTAAGGTTAGAGTATTACATTTACCACCCATTTAAATAAAATTTCGTCCTGCATAACATTTGACATTTAATTTCCTGTAGTGTATGCGTATAAATTTGGGTTGTTACATTCTTCTCCTCTTAAGAACTTTCGTCCTTGAAAGTTTCTTGGTTCTTAAACAAATAAGGGTATTTGACTTTCATCTCTTCTTCTCGTTCCCATGTAGCTTCTTCTACTTGCTGATTTCTCCAAAGAACCTTCACTAAACTTATTTCCCGATTACGAAGTGACTTCTTTTCTCTCGCTAGGATGCAAACTGGAATCTCTTCATATTCCAAGTTTCACTTATTTGTAGAGGTTCATAATTTACTACATGTGATGGGTCAAACAAGTATTTTCGAAGCATTGATACATGAAAGGCATTATGTATTGTAGAAAGGGTGGGTGGTAATGCCAATCGATAAGCTACTTGGCCAATACGTTCTAATATTTCAAAGGGTCCAATAAAGCGGGGCTAAGTTTGCTTTAATGCAGGTCTTGCAATTAACTGTGCTATTCGAGTTGTGAAGGTTCTTGGTATTAGTGAGATCTCAGCTCTTTCAAGGTCGTCCATTATGTGTTTGGAGATGGTACTTAGGGCTGCTGTATGAGCTAACTTTCTGCTAAGAGCATCAGCAACAATGTTAGCTTTTCCTGGATGATAGAGGATCTCACAATCATAATCTTTGACTAATTCTAACCATCTTCGTTGCCTCATATTTAACTCTTTCTGGGTAAAGAAGTACTTAAGGCTTTTATGATTTGTATAAATTTGAATCTTTTCCCCATATAAGTAATGTCTCCCTATCTTTAAGGCAAAGACTACGACAGCTAACTCCAAGTCATGAATGGGATAATTTTGTTCATAAGGTTTTAGTTGTCTTGAAGCATATGCTATTACCTTTTCATGTTGCATCAATACACAACCAAGCCCCTTCTTCGATGCGTCACTTTACACAGTTAAACCCTCTGATCTGTCAGGTATTGCGAGAATAGGGGCTGTGGTCAACTTTTCTTTTAGTTCCTGGAAGCTTTGCTCACATGCTTGATTCCAGACAAAAGGATTATTCTTCTTGGTGAGGTTAGTTAAGGGTAATGCTATACTTGAGAAATTCTTCACAAATCGTCTATAATATCCTACTAATCCAAGGAAGCTTCACACTTCGCTGACTATTGTTGGGCGAGGCCACTTGCTAACTGTTTCAATCTTAGCAAGATCCACTGAAATTCCTTCTTGCTTTACAATATGCCCTAGGTATGCGACTTTTCGCATCCAAAACTCACACTTGGAGAATTTGGCATATAACTTTTCATTTCTTAATATGGAAAGGACGTCCCTAAGATGTTTTTCATGTTCTGCCTCAGACTTGGAATAGACCAAAATATCATCTATAAATACGATCACGAAGTTATCAAGATAGACCTTAAGAATTCTATTCATCAAGCCCATGAAGGCTACTGGGGCATTCGTTAATCCAAAGGGCATCACAACGAATTCATAATGCCCATATCTTGTTCGGAAAGCAGTCTTGGGTATATCAGACTACTTGATTCGTAGTTGATGATATCCAGATCGTAAGTCTATTTTGGAGAATACTGAGGCTCCTTGTAATTGATCAAATAGGTCATCAATACGTGGAAGTGGGTACTTATTCTTTATTGTCAACTTATTCAACTCCCGATAATCTATACATAAACGCATTGATCCATCCTTTTTCTTAACAAATAAGACAGGTGCTCCTTATGGAGACACACTAGGGCGTATAAATCCCTTATCTAACAATTCTTGTAATTGTATTTTGAGTTCTTTTAATTCCGCAGATGTCATTCTATATGGTGCTTTAGATATTGGTTCAGCTCTAGGAATTAGATCTATATAAAATTCTATTTCTCGACTAGGTGGTCAACCTGGTAGCTCTTCTAGGAATACATCTTCAAATTCTCTTATTACAGGAATGGCCTTAATTTCATCCTTTTGGTTTCGTAAATCCACTACACTTACTAAGTATGCCCAAGCCCCATGGTTGAGCAAATGTTTAGTTTTTAAGGCTGAAATTATTCTTGGGGCTGATGGTATATTAAAACTCTTAAACTTAAACTTGGTTCCTGTTGGAAAGGTGAATATGACCTCTGTATTATGGCAATCTATGCTTGCATAGTTTGCTGCTAACCAATCCATACCTAGTATTATGTCAAAATTACTTATGTCTAGGATGATAAGGGTCACCCCTAGTTTATGTCCTGATACTGACAATTCATAGTTTTCTACTACTGAGTTGGCCAACATAGATACTCCGACAGAAGTAGCTATGGATAGAATGTAGCCTAAGGGCTTTGATGTTAATTGAGCATGTTGTGCAAATGTTGTAAAGATGAATGAATGACTAGAGCCTGAATCAAATAAAGTGAAGGCATAATACCCAAGGATGGGTAATGTACCTGTAACCACTGCATCTTGATCCTCTGCCTCTTGACGTGTAACAGCAAACACCCGTCCTTTCTGTTGTTGGGTAACCTTGTTACTAGTAGGCTGGGTGGTCTGGGCAGTTGATACTTGGTTGATGAGCTTTGGGCAAGCCTTTGCATAGTACCCGTCTGGCCACAGTTGAAACACACCCCTAAGTTCTGAAAACATTGCCCTTGATGGTGTTTTCAACAATTTCTGCACTTAGGATATGTAAATGTTTGACTCTTCTGTTATAACTGGAAACTTTTGCTTTCCGTTGTGAACGTTGGAAGCCCTGTTGGGTGAATTTCTTTTTTTGATTTAGCATGAATCCTTGTTCAGAAGTTGAGGTTTTGGCAGCAAGATCTACTTCCATGAGTAAGGCCGACTCGAGGGCAAGGGTAAACTCTTTGTGTCGGAAAGCAGTAATAATGCCTCAAATGCCTTCTCTTAATCCCCAAATAAACCTTTCCACCTTCTTCTCTTCTGTGTCTACTAGTCGAGAAACAAAGTGGGACAAGCGATCAAATTTTCGTTCATACTCTGCCACCGACATGTTTTCTTGACGAAGATTAAGAAATTCCATTTTCTTTTGATATCTCACTGTCAAAGGGAAATACTTGTTGTAAAAAGCCTGATTGAATTGCTGCCATGAGACTGTACCTTTGATTGTTCTTTGTGTGTATTCCCACCAGAACTTTGCATCGCCTCTCAACATGAAGGTGGCACAATTTACTTTTTGTTCTTCTGAGATGTTCATATGGCGGAAAATAGTTTCTATTTCTATTATCCAATTCTCTACTATAATTGGATCCACAGATGATCCATCAAATATTGAAGGATTGAACTTCCTGAATTCTCGAATGATCTTCGAGTCATTTGTATCGTTGGTTATTAGTGTGGTGGACGAGGTTGTGTTTCCATTACTCATATTTTTTATTAGTATTCGTAACGCTTCTGGTGTAAGTAACATATAAGGTGTCTGTCCATGTCCTTGATTTTGATCCTTTGTGGATTCACTTCGAGGTCTGCCTCGTCGTGTTGGAGCCCTTTGTGGTGGCATATGGTACCCACGTTTTATTTTCATAATAAGAAAGCGACCTAATTTTAATTATTTTTTTTTTAAACTCATACCTTATATTTACTAAATTACTTGTTCAAAAATTCCACTTACAAGCGTATTTGGCATAACTGTGGGCATCACTTAACAGGCCGAACCATCAAACACGACAACTCTTCTAATTAGTAGAGCCTAATTGGCTCAAATGCTCTGATACCAACCTGTAACAACCGGATACTTATATATTATGGTCCGACCACTACGACATGCATGCTTAGACTTTTCTATTATGAGATGAGTTTTGGTTAAAATCTCAAAAGAACATATCTAAGATTTTATTAATTAGGTAGAAAACTATATAAAAAGTTTATTTTACAAAACACCAGGATCCATAAAATATTAGCGTAGTGATACAAAAATGCATATGCCTATAATAGTGAGTTTGATGGTTGGCTATTTGAGCGACGTCCAGTTCTGCCACCTACGCTGTGTTCTTACCTACAAAGTCTGTAAAAATAGGATGAGTATATAATATACCCAGTAAGTAGTTCTCACATAGAGTAGTGACCAAATGCACAATCACATGCAACATGTTCTGAAAACATATGATTGAGACCGAAAAATATAATAACATGTGGTGGTCGGTTATGCTTCTAACGTAAATTTCTCTACCCTGATAGAAAGATGAGGACTTAGGTGGAAACTAACCCATCTGATGATTAGCGGGTCATGCAGTCAGTAGGGCCAGAGTCGCATCCAACATCAACCATTAACATAAACGTAAGATTGGACTAGAGGGGTGCAACCATACATACCCTGTTAGTCCCTAGCATAATCTTGACATAGAATTGGATCTAGAGGGGTGCAACCATACATGCCCTGCTAGCCCTAGAATAATCTTGACATAGAATTGGGTCTAGAAGGGTGCAACCATACATGCCCTACTAGCCCTAGAAGCATAACCTTTATCTAATTAAAATTTAATCTTATGAACAAACATAATGCATGTGGTCCCTTATCGATAAACATATTTTAAACATGTAATGCAACATAACAATAACATAATTGCATAATTATGTTATTGTTATTGTAATGCAACATAACAATAACATAATTATGCAACATATTAAAGGTACACTTCCATGAAACACTTAAAAAGAGGGTGAGATAACTACTTACCTTGACTGCGATGCTAATTATTCCTTATTATTCCTTATGGTTTGATCAGTAGAGCTTTCCCTCTTAAACTAGAAGGAAATTTGGGCAGCACCTCACCCAAGCTTTATCTCTTCTAACCTCACAAAACTTCCTCACTCACACTTACTCTTTCACACGATTCTTTGTTACTGAGATTTGTTTGAGAATGGGTTAAATCTTCAGGCAAAGGGTCCTATTTATAGTGGTTTTCAGCTCTTCTCAGTGTGACAACTCATCCTACAAATGACTTCTTTAAAATTACTTAGGTTTAAGAATTTCTCTTAATAAGACACCTAATTTTGGCTAACGTTTGCCCTTACGTCTTCAACCTTTGTTTGTATTCAATTTTAGGGTTTTCCATGTATAATCTATAAGATCGTGGCCAAATTCAACGCATAATCCACGCTTCTGTCCAAATCTCGCTCTTTTTGTTCTGAGAATCTCGCTCTCTCCAGCTTTCTCGCTGGTTTGGCTCTTGTGATTCTCGCTCTCGCTGGTTTGGCTCTCGCTCTCGCTCCCGCTCTCTCCCACTGTCTCGCTGAGAATCTCGCTCTCTCCAATTTTCTCCCCACTCTCGTTCTCTCCACTCTCGCTTTCTCCAATTTTCTCTCCAATCTCGCTAGTTTTCACGCGTGGGTTGCCTTCACTGCTTGTGGATTCCACTTCCCCTTTTTAACTCTTTCAAATTTTAAGAGTATATGGGCAATTAATTCACCTCCAATTCTTCCAATGAGCAGTGCCCAAACAAAAAGTTATCTACTGCCCTTTGTCTCCTGAATTAGCTAGCGTCCAACTTCTAATTAATCCTCTCTGATTCTGCCCCCGTATTCATTATTTTTGGATAATTAATAAATTTCTTAATTTTTTCCAATTCTAAATTTCCACCCGATTTTCCTATTAAGTTTATATATTTTTCATTTTTAATTATATATTTTATTTGTTTTTCTACTTTCTAAATTAAGGTTAGGGTATTACATTTATCACCCCTTTAAATAAATTTCGTCCTGCTTAACATTTGACATTTAATTTCTTATAGTGTATGCGTACAAATTTGGGTTGTTACATAATTGCTCCTGTTTTGAGTTACAACAATGATATAATTTATTTGAAGAGGATAATCATATATTAACTAAATAAACAAACGGTACACATATAGATGAACAATTGCAACATCAATCAACCAAGATGAATAAAAGAAAGAATTTCAACATTATTGTCCAACTCCATATGAACACATTTCCAAAATACAATCAACCTCCCTTGCATATGAACAATTCCAAAAGTTACACCTATCAATATTATATGAACAATTCCAAGTTACACCATGTCTCCAAAATAACATAGTAGTACCTATGTCGAACCCATATCTTCAAAATGTCAGCACTCATACCACATCTTCAAAATGACCAAACTCATAAAATTTGCGCGTTCAAGTACAATAACGTAACTATAAGCCAAAAACACTTAAAAGGTCATTTACTGTCTTAGATAACAACTTAAAAACTATATTAAAAGCACTTTAATAAAAGTATTTGCAACTCATACAACAATTTAATATCAAAAGCACATTGAAAGGGGAGTAGTTGAGAAACCCCTACCGAACGAGCATATCCTTCCGATGAAAGTTAAGATAAACAAGTAATAGTTAAACCAATAAAAATAAGAGAAAAGAATATGGTAAGCTAAAGTCATTGAATCTTCTAGTTAATGTGAAGTTAAACCAAAGTCATTGGACCAATGGTAAGTTAAACACAATATCTTAAGCAACTCTTGCAATATCTAGACCATAAAATAGGGGAATAAGTAATAGAGAGAGTTCTTTTAAAAACAAAACTCACAGAGGACATAACAATGACTTGATACTTTTCATTAACACTTTCATTTGCATATGTTGAGAAAAAAAAGTTCATAATCATAAAAATATTAAAACTAGAGGGCAGCAAGAAAGACTAGAACATAAATTTCAAGAAGCAAAATTATGCCTTTATTGGCCTTGGATTCTACTGATTATCTTTATTGTTCAAACTTCAAAGAAGAAACCCGGTGATTATAGTCATCCAATAATTTAAACTGAGGCCAAATAAGGTGTTGAATGTAAACTTAAAACTAGTTACCAACAAAGAAAAATATTGAACATTAAGAGACAAATGAAACTCTATGTCTAGAAGAATAACTTCAATAAATATAAAAGTTCGGTAACTAACACTATAAAATTTCCAAAACAAATAACAGGTTTTGGACCATAGTGATCAGCCACTATTCCCTATAAAATTTGTTAGTACATGAAGAATTTAAATATCATATAAATGACAGGGCAATAGAATGAAAATGTCAACTGTTTATAGCAATCTTATCGATAAAACCAATATAGAATCCAATGTATTCTACATTTTCTGCAATGTTAAAATCCCGAACCTACATAAGATTGGAGTAACCAGAAAAGGAATAAACAAAATATAGTCTAGATGGTACAAAAACTTCTTGGTGAAGAAGAACTAAAAATGAATAAGCAAGAGTTGTAGATAACTAGGCATAGAAAAATGTGGCACATGAGATCCAATTAAACCATAAAACTATGTTGAAACTGGAAACTAAAGCCAAACTTAGAAGGGAATAAAATTATCATTCTAACTCATTTTTTCAACCAATATAACAAGGTTTCAAATGTTTTAGGTCTTTACCAAAAGTATAAAAATATCATGAAAACTTGTGCAATTGTAGAAGATGTTCATGTCATTATTTTGGTATGAAGAGTACAATAAAAGAAAAGCATGCACGACAGAAATGGCAGTAGTAAATTGATGTACACATGTGTCTAATATAAGGAAATATGTATCCAAAAGAAGCTCCAAATAATTTTCTGAATATTTTTTGAATAAAAAAAGTACAAAAAAAAAAAGTACGAATATAACCAAGTTGCCCAAATGACAAGAAAGAAACCTTGATTGAGCTGCAAACAAAGATATATAAAAACAACTAAATTTAGACAAAATATTCTAGTATTCCTAGTGTCCGTTGGTGACAGCCTGTACTATGAGTGTTGCTGCTCCGCTCACAGCATTTGTAGCCTCCCCTCCAAATCCTCGATACGCTCTCTGACAGCATAAATGTGCGCTTCTTTCCAAGCAGATCCATTGTTCTAATAATTCTAAAAAAGAAGTTTACCACTCTATGACATTCTTGAATCTGGTTTTACAGTTGACCCATTTCGACTGCAATTGTAGAAAACTTGTTTGTTGCATTCATAGCCATACGTGCTAGTACTCAAATTTTTTATTTGAATTTGATGAAGTGAAAACACTTTTCGAGCCTCCATTTATAGAGTGCTAGATGAATCTTGCCAACAGTACGAGTTGCATGGCGCAATTCATTACTAAAAAAAGTACAACTAACATAGAGTACTTCTTTAGTGTATATACCATTTTTGTATATATATCATTTTTGTGTATATACACTTTTAATATAGTAATGCATTTTAATGCACACTTTTAATATAACCATGCATTTTAATGCACACTTTTAATATAACCTAATTGTTATTTTATTAAAATAAATAACATTTACTTTCCAAGTTGAAGGCACACGTTAAAGGTCGTTATATATAAGAGTTATATTAGTAAGGAAAATGAACGACCTTCGTTATTTGGTTTTATAAGAATGCATGAAAATGGAAGAGAAACTTATATTTGATCGACAAAAAATTTTCATAAAAACATTGAGTCTTTATATGAATATAATCCATTAGTGAATTTTCTTTGTTGGATTGCAAATATGATTTTATTTACTATAGATGTTAAATAAATAAATTCAATAACTAAAATAATACAATTATGCAAGTCACTGCCTCGATGTACAATGCTTTTCATCATGTCACAACCAAATTAAATCAACAGAGATGAACGTGATGAACGCAAGGTTGTTTCCATCTCTGGAAATACTTCTCGCTTTATTTAACGCATTCTTCCAACCTTCTCTCGATAGGCGGAATAACATCTTCACTTATGCTCTCACAGGTGAAGATGTCATCGAGCATGCTTTAGCTAACTTAATTGATTACATTAACACAGATTAACTCACTCGCTTAATTCTCCCTTTTTACCCAGGGGATTAAGAACACATCATGGAGAAAATGGATGATAAATGTATGGAAAGGGACAGAGAGATGATAATGATGACGATGATAACATTTAATTCTAAATATAAGCATTTGATACATGATTGTGAATGAGGGATTAAAGAAGATGAACACAGAAAATGAATTAAAGAATAGAAACAAATATGGAAAGCGTGTCAACGTCTTGACACAGATCCCGATCGGAGACTTGTGCTTGCCGACGTATGGATGTAGTGGAGAGGAAAGCTTCCTTCCAGGCTTGCTTTTCCGGTAGAATTGACCTTTTGCACAGAGCTTCAGCTTCGGGAATCGGAAGAATACTTTGCTCAGAGACTCACTTTTTAGCCTTGTCAAGAACTGATAATCTCTCACAGGTCAAGAACTGTTCATAATCTCTCACAGGGCGGGATTCGGATCAAGATAATTTGAAAGTCATAGGATAGCTAAGATAAATAGTATAATCCCTTGTAACTGTTCATAAAGTTAATTGAATGCATACATATTAGCTATTTGTGAGTTGGTTATAGTTGGGCAGTCAATATCAAAAAGGGTGGTGTTGGCTGTCTTCACTCCCTCTTTCGGGTCTAGGTGACAAGGCTCGGGAGGGGTGTGACAAAATCATTTAAAGCATAACAAGTAAGCTAGGCTAAAGACATCAAAATAACTCTTTTCGAGAGCTATCGTTCTTGGATGAATGTCGAACTGAATAGAATTTAGGTTCAAAGATAAACTCAGTTAATTAATTAGTCCTAAACCATAATGCACTTTTTTTTCATTTTTAGTATGCTTTTAGTTCGGATAAGTATCAACTGGCCATATATCTGTTTCATTGTTGTGATAGAGGTGAAATAACACACAATAGGTAAAAATCATTTTCAATTACATAAAATCAATGATACGAAATGCAAACATGATGAAGAAAGCAATAAATTTCTTATTCGATCTTAACTCCCTGGTACAAGATTCAAGTAAAAGTAGTTCAAAAATAGCCGGTAAAAGTCTAAAATTAAACAAGAAGTAATTTCATAGTATTTCAAAAAAAAAAAAAAAAAAAAAAAAAAAAAAAAAAAAAAAAGCATACCCATTGATCAATATGGATGTACTAAAAGTTAAGTTCATTAAACACTCGTTCATGGGAGCAAGAATTACATTTTTAGTATATAAAAATCTTTCAAGTACAAGTTCCAACTATTCGTTGCAAGTAGTTGTATAAATTAATTATATTAACGTATATTGTATGGAATTTGCCTATTTTTTAAAAGAAAAGAAAAACAAAGGTACAATACATGAAACTAAATGAAAAAAGAAATCATGGAGGCAAAGGATGTTAAAAAAGAAAAAGAAAAGAAAATAGATAAATTTGCACACAAAAACTCTGATAAAAAGTAATAAAAGATAAAAGTTGTAAAAGTACGTTAGTTACACCATACGAAAATATTCTCTAATAGTACTTCGCCACTACTATAGTTGGAAAATCCCATAAAACAAAAATGATATATATTTAACATCTCTAGTAAAAGCACGGTACATCGAGACAGTGACTTGCATAATTTTATTATTTTAGTTATTGAATTTATTTATTTAACATCTCTAGTAAATAAAATCATATTTGCAATCCAACAAAAGAAAATTCACTAATGGATTATATTCATATAAAGACTCAATGTTTTTATGAAAATTTTTTGTCGATCAAATATAAGTTTCTCTTCCATTTTCATGCATTCTTATAAAACCAAATAATGAAGGTCGTTCATTTTCCTTACTAATATAACTCTTATATATAACGACCTTTAACGTGTGCCTTCAACTTGGAAACTAAATGTTATTTATTTTAATAAAATAACAATTAGGTTATATTAAAAGTGTGCATTAAAATGCATGGTTATATTAAAAGTGTGCATTAAAATGCATTACTATATTAAAAGTGTATATACACAAAAATGATATATATACAAAAATGGTATATACACTAAAGAAGTACTCTATGTTAGTTGTACTTTTTTTAGTAATGAATTGCGCCATGCAACTCGTACTGTTGGCAAGATTCATCTAGCACTCTATAAATGGAGGCTCGAAAAGTGTTTTCACTTCATCAAATTCAAATAAAAAATTTGAGTACTAGCACGTATGGCTATGAATGCAACAAACAAGTTTTCTACAATTGCAGTCGAAATGGGTCAACTGTAAAACCAGATTCAAGAATGTCATAGAGTGGTAAACTTCTTTTTTAGAATTATTAGAACAATGGATCTGCTTGGAAAGAAGCGCACATTTATGCTGTCAGAGAGCGTATCGAGGATTTGGAGGGGAGGCTACAAATGCTGTGAGCGGAGCAGCAACACTCATAGTACAGGCTGTCACCAACGGACACTAGGAATACTAGAATATTTTGTCTAAATTTAGTTGTTTTTATATATCTTTGTTTGCAGCTCAATCAAGGTTTCTTTCTTGTCATTTGGGCAACTTGGTTATATTCGTACTTTTTTTTTTTGTACTTTTTTTATTCAAAAAATATTCAGAAAATTATTTGGAGCTTCTTTTGGATACATATTTCCTTATATTAGACACATGTGTACATCAATTTACTACTGCCATTTCTGTCGTGCATGCTTTTCTTTTATTGTACTCTTCATACCAAAATAATGACATGAACATCTTCTACAATTGCACAAGTTTTCATGATATTTTTATACTTTTGGTAAAGACCTAAAACATTTGAAACCTTGTTATATTGGTTGAAAAAATGAGTTAGAATGATAATTTTATTCCCTTCTAAGTTTGGCTTTAGTTTCCAGTTTCAACATAGTTTTATGGTTTAATTGGATCTCATGTGCCACATTTTTCTATGCCTAGTTATCTACAACTCTTGCTTATTCATTTTTAGTTCTTCTTCACCAAGAAGTTTTTGTACCATCTAGACTATATTTTGTTTATTCCTTTTCTGGTTACTCCAATCTTATGTAGGTTCGGGATTTTAACATTGCAGAAAATGTAGAATACATTGGATTCTATATTGGTTTTATCGATAAGATTGCTATAAACAGTTGACATTTTCATTCTATTGCCCTGTCATTTATATGATATTTAAATTCTTCATGTACTAACAAATTTTATAGGGAATAGTGGCTGATCACTATGGTCCAAAACCTGTTATTTGTTTTGGAAATTTTATAGTGTTAGTTACCAAACTTTTATATTTATTGAAGTTATTCTTCTAGATATAGAGTTTAATTTGTCTCATAATGTTCAATATTTTTCTCTGTTGGTAACTAGTTTTAAGTTTACATTCAGCACCTTATTTGGCCTCAGTTTAAATTATTTGATGACTATTATCACCAGGTTTCTTCTTGGAAGTTTGAACAATAAAGATAAGCAGTAGAATATGTTAATATTTTTATGATTATGAACTTTTTTTTCTCGACATATGCAAATGAAAGTTTTAATGAACAGTATCAAGTCATCGTTATGTCTTCTGTCAGTTTTGTTTTTAAAAGAACTCTTTCTATTAATTATTCCCCTATTTTCTGGTCCACATATTGCAAGAGTTGCTGAAGATATTGTGTTTAACTTACCATTGGTCCAATGACTTTGGTTTAACTTCAGATTAATTAGAAGATTCAATGACTTTAGCTTACCATATTCTTTTCTCTTCCTTTTATTGGTTTAACTATTACTTATTTATCCTAACTTTTATCGGAAGGATATGCTAAAGCGTTAGGTAGGGCTTCTCAACTACTCCCCTTTCAATGTGCTTTTGATATTAAATTGTTGTATGAGTTGCAAATACTTTTTATTAAAGTGCTTTTAATGTAGTTTTTAAGTTGTTATCTAAGACAGTAAATGACCTTTTAGGTGTTTTGGCTTATAGTTATGTTATTGTGCTTGAACGCTGCAAATTTCATATGTTTGGTCATTTTGAAAATGTAGTAAGAGTGCTGACATTTTGAAGATATGAGTTCGACATAGATACTACTATGTTATTTTGGAGACATGGTGTAACTTGGAATTGTTCATATAATATTGATAGGTGTAACTTTTGGAATTGTCCATATGCAAGGGAGGTTGATTGTAATTTTGGAAATGTGTTCATATGGGGTTGGACAATAATGTTGAAATTCTTTCTTTTTTTAATTATTCATCTTGGTTGATTGATGTTTCAATTATTCATCTATATGTGTATCGTTTGTTTATTTAGTTAATATATAATTATCCTCTTCAAATAAATTATATCATTGTTGGAACTCAAAACAGGAGCAATTATAGGTAATTTCTAATAATACAATTTTTTTTTAAAAAAAAAAAAAGCATATACCAACTTGACAAGCAAAATGTTGCCAATATTAAGTTCTTATTTTCTAGATGTTAAGAAGTTACATTTGACAAGTAAATAATGTCAAGTTATAAAAACATTGATCTATAATAAATGTCAAGAATTTAGATACTTGACACTTAAAATAAGTCAACATAACTCATATACTTGACATTTATAACACATCACATAAATTAGAATTTGATGCTTCTAGCTAGTAAAAAAAATTCTCTTATTCTTGACACGAGACTACGTCAAGTAACGATGATACTTGATTGTGAAAAACATCAAGTAATACAATTTTTATAGTAGTAACTTGTCATAAAATTAGCCAAAGATTTCTAAATGTATTTTCATATTTAATTAACCTTTGAAAACCGTTTTCTATATTTAATTTAGATATGACACATTTTTCAATTTAATTTAGATATCAAAACGTTTTTGTATTTAATTAAGATCGAAACGTTTTCTATGTTTAATTTAGAAAATTTTTTTGTTGGATTCAAGTGGTTGTTTTAGTCCTTAATGAGTGAGATTTGAGAACTCCTTCGTTGATTATGGTGATTCTGAGCCATTGAGGTAATATTAGAGCTTTATTTTCAAGGATTAAGTAGTTAAAGGATAAATTTAGAGAATTGTGCAAGAATATTTGTTGACTTTATTTCCGATTGCATTCCATTTATAGTGTTTCTTCACATTTCAATCATCATTATACTGCCAACGTTTGATATACTTTTCTTTTCTTTTTCTTTTAATTGTTAATTTGGTTTAAATATCCACGGAAAGTAATAACTAAGTAGTCAATTTGGAAAAACACTTATGGATAGAAGGATTAAAATATCATGTCGATATCGATAAAATATGGATATCAACAGATATTTTTTTAATTCACGAAATTTATAACGTGTATGCATTTATAACGTTACACTTTTAAATTGGTATGTAAATTGACTATAATGTGTAACGTTATAAATGCATGCCGTTGTAAAATGGTATGTAAATTGATTATAACATCTATGCATTAATCTCATCTAAATTGGTATGTAAATTGAAAACTATAGGTGTATGCATTTATAACATTGCACGTTTATATAACCATTTACACGCCTTCTAGATTTAAGTTTTGACGAATTGTCATTTTCGATTTTAATTAAAATATGACATCATACGTACAATTTACATACAAATTTAGACGAGGTTAATGATATATTAGTCAATGGATGGGTATATAGTTAAATTCCTCAACAAAATAGACTATTAATATATCAAGAAAGTTTATATTTAAGATGTATTTAATTTTTGGTATAGATCTCTAGTTAATATTTTGTATATTAGTTTGACTGAAGATATATAAAAATTTAAAGTATATTAGTTACGTTTTATATACTAGATATTAAGTACATCAGTTATATGATTAATATATTTTATATTTCATATGTTGGTTGACTGATATACCAAATTTCAAATTTTGAGTTATATACATAGATATACTTAATAGTTGAAGTTGATTAGTATTATTCTAAACACTCATTCAAAATGTAATTTCAAGTGTATCATTCGTATATTAGTATGTTATTGTGTCTTTTGAATTCTTTTCCTTCTTTTGTTCACATTTTTATTTCCTTCTTCTATCAGTCCTTTCATGGATATGTAAAAAGTTGATGATAAATCAAGGTATATCAATAAGTTTATATACTTAATGTCATAGAGTATTAGTGATATTTATTAAATAAAGTATATGAATAGGCTAATAAGCAAAATACAATGATTTTATTAATATACCAAAGGAATATATCAGTACGATATACTGGTTATTCAATGTATCAATAATATCTATTGTTTGACTAGATATCTTATGTGTATGCTTGAAGATTGAACTTAGGTTTTAGTTTTGCTAAATATGCAAAAGAGAAAAAGGGTAGACACGATTGCAATTTCTAATTAGTTTTTAGCTATACCTGCAAGTATCTCTAAAAAACATACTATAACCATTTTTTTTATAATACTGTTATTCCTTGGTTATATTTTGTTTAACTCATAACACAAACCTAAAACTAATAAAAATATTATTTAAAAAAATGTTGTCACATCAGCTTTCTACTAAAATTAATGAAAAACATAACAAGAAAAAATAAATGTGCTATTAAAAGCAAATTTTACGAGTAAAATTGTTGGATTTGAAAAGTCCAGAACCTAAATATAACATCCTGAATTTCAGTAAACCTTAAGTCAATTGTCTCAAATTATTGAGTTTAGTTTCCCTTTAATTTTTGAAATTTGGAATTAAATTAAGACAATTGAAAAGCTTTCTTGGTTGATTTGAATTTAATTGATTGGAGACTTGAATTAATTATTTTGAAGATATTTTTATCTCTCTTAATTTTATGGAACCAAATTAAGATAATTAGAAAGCTTAATTGATTTGGGTATATTTGTTATGTGTTTTGTTAATTGAGGATTTGGAGAATTTGAAAGATTCAAAATTTTAGTTTTAATAAAAGATTTAGAGGTTTAATTTGGATTGAGTTTTAGTTTAATTAAGATGATTTGGGAATGTGGAGTTTAGTTTAAGAAAAGTGGATAATTATTATGGAGATATAAAATATAAAATATAGTTTTATTTGGATTTAAGTCGGTGGATTTAAATCTTTGGAAGAAACATTAAATAAAGGTGAGTTGAGGTGAAAAGATTTGAAATTGATGTGATGGAATAAAAGGTTTAAATATATATTTATATATATTAAATGTCATGAAAGAAAGGAGATTTCATGGAGCAATCGAACCCCCTAGGTTCCAGACTGCTGTTGCGAGTGATGAAGTAGTGGGAGTCAGAAAGGGGGGTTGCCCTCGTTGCAAGGGGCAGGGGCCAGCCAAAGAAGGTCAGAATCGAATCTTTCTATTGGCTTTCCCAATTCATTCGTGGGTTCCAATGTACGAGATCTTGTAGCACTTACCAATGGGTTTGGCTCTGGATTCCAACTCGATCGAAGGGAGAGGAACTCTCAGGCCCATCCAGAAACGTGCCAAAGGAAAAAAATGAAGAGAAAACAAATTTATCTCTTCTTCTTTGTGGTTAAGCCACACGGACCCCCCCACCACCGTCGATTTCTCTCTCCCTCACTCTAGTTCGTTGTCGACGGTCTTCAGCATTGCTGAAGTCGTCGTTGATTGCTAGCCCAACCATCCCGCAAGAAGTACGCCTCTTCCAACACTTAGTGCGTTCCGGTCTTCGTGCCCATTGGTAGGTGACCATCATAGGGCTTCACGTGCATCAAATCTCTCTTTCAACCGCACACCTCTCTGTCGAAGCCACGACACCATCGCCACTGTGCATGAAGCCATGCCACCCAAATGTCCAACGTCCGCCAGATGTGTCGTGTGCTGCCGTGCTACTCTGTTCGATGCCAAGATCTTCCGTGCACCCAATCGTCTGACGCCAAAATCTAAAGACTCTGATCGTCAGCCAAGCACCGTCGTTCGCCAACTACATCTCCATCTAGTTTCGCCGGATTCTTGGTTGGATTCGCGTTTGAGGAGGAGTTAGCCGTTGCCTTCTAGATTTGGAGTCTTTTTGCACTTATTTGTAAGCGTTTAAGCTTTTTGATTCTTCTGGTCTTTGATAGTAAGTATTGGAATTTGAGATTTAATCCTGACTATGGAATATTGAATAGGTTGAGACCATGGTTTGGCATTCGAAGTAGTTTTGGACTAAGCAACATTTTTGGGTAAGAAATTTGGAGAATGTTGAAATAATTTTATGTTTAGAGTTAAACCTACAGATTGAAATTAATTTTTGGTTGATATAGTAATCTTTGATTCAAGGTTTCCTATAGCTAAAAAGGGAGATTGGTTTGCTTAGAGAATAATATTTGGACTTGCGATTTGAGGTAAGTGACATTCTACTGGTTTGCCTTCAAATCGGTCATCCCTACCACTTTGATTGTTTACTTAAGAATTACTTGGAGTGCTTACTTGAGATCACTTGGATTGGTTACTTAAGATTACTTGACTATTTACTTAAGATTGCTTAACTCTTTCTTGAGACCGTTCAAACTGATTTGACTGATTATTCTCGACTATTTGGACAGATAATTTATGTACTGACTGGTTGAACTGGATGATTTAATGGCATTGACTGATTGGATTAGACTGTTTTGTCTATAATGACTGTATTGTCACATCCCTTCCCATATTACTCTCTTAACATGGAAGATAATGAAACGACGGCAGTTACCAACCCCCTTGTTGGCACTTACTACTTACAAACCCAATTAACCTGCTCTGGGACCCTAAACTACATTCGAACTTATAAACATGTTGGATAGATTATTCAGATTTCAAAAAATACACATCAACCGGGTTTCATAAAACTATTCATATATACAACTTATGTACATTATGACACTTAGTGAGCCCAAATGCGCAACTAATCCCTACATGAAAAGACACATGTGTACTAGTATTTACAAGACTAACACCTAGATCTTTCTTCAAACTTAAGTCCTTGAGTGGCAGAGTAGCAACAGAGTTGTCTTTTAGGGTGTGACCGCTACCTGGAAAAAGAAACATTTTAAACTAAGTGAGCTAGCTCAGTGAGTGACTTAATTATAACATAACATAAATCTCATGCATAAACAGAAGGCTAATAACTGAACTGAGTACTGATCAAGCACATCATGTCTAAATAACTTAAACTTATCCTCTCTGAAGGCATAACCGTGATATCTGGAAGGCATAGTTGTTCTTATCCTCAGTTAGGAGAGAACCCTTTTGTTCATCTCCATTTTCAACCTGGCTCCTGACAATCATCTAACACATCATATCTAAGCACATCATTAGCTGAGAGAAAGCCCTTTTGCTCAAGTCCCAATCATAATCTAGACTTAGGTGTGGACCCTTTTGCCACCTTTTTAACTAATCTCTATTTGAGGGAGAGACCCTTTTGCTCAGCCCTTATACATTTGAGGGTGAGACCCTTTTGCTCAGCCCTTATGTTCTATTTTTTTATTATTATTTATTTAGATGTTTTGTTTTACTCGAGATTGTAGACAGATTACATGTTTTATTGTTTTATGTTGAAATATTAGTATTATTATTTCTAAATATTTTTTTGGATCTCAATTAACTGTGTTGCTTATTACATTTATTTATCAAATTAATATTTCGGTTTGAAATAATCATTCGCGTTTTCACTGAATTTATGACGGTCAAAATTTTGAATGAAAATGTGCATTATGTCGTAACGGCCCTTGTCTGAGTACTTCAAAGGTCGGTTCGTTACAGTTGGTATCAGAGCCTAAGTTTTAGGTTTTGTAGACTGACTTACGATGTAAGTCTTGGTTTTGTGTCCCTTATGGCTAACTACGAATCCTTTGTCCTCACCAGGTATATTCTTTCATTAAATGAATTATGAAAAATGTGTTTAAAAGCCTTCATGTCTAAGTTTTATGCACTGACTGATTGTCATTGCTTGTTTAATGACCTAAAAGAAGTTAATATGAGATAACTATTTATTTTTGTATTATGGAAAGAAAGATCATAATAAGGCCATTTGGCGTTAGTGTAATTCATGGAAGGATCGTTAGAAATAGACATATATTTATGTTCAAAGATTGAAACTTGATAGAACTATGAAGTGTTCTGAACTTATGACAAGAAAGAAAGAAAAGGATGTATATGTTTAAGTCAGAATAAAGTAGGTGAATTGGGAATTCACTGAGGAATAATGTTAAGTTTTGCAGTGAGAGAACAAAATTGGTGATGCTATAAGAAACTTTACCACAAGGCATGCGATCTTAGGTGCGAGACTAAAGTTGCTTTATAAGATAAGAAAGAGGTGAAGAATAGACTTTAGATTTAGTAAGGAGTATTGAATACTAGAGTCAAAATGTTCAAGAGAAATTTTCGAAGGATAAATAGGTCATGATCACTTTCATGGTGTTAAAGTTGGTGGGCCGAATAAGGTATGACGTTTTGGTTTTTCATGTTACGTGCCTAAAAGAAAGAAGAATTTCTAGTTGAAGCATAGAGATGTAAACCCCGAACACTATTTTTCCTACATACGTACAGTTTAGAAGATATAAATTAATTTGTTGTAGGGAATTGAAAGGGATAAGAAGAGTGAAGGAGAACAACCTAAGTGTTGGAAGATCTAGTCTTGGGTGAGTTTGAGTTAGCCTAACAAGGAAAAATTTGGCCAAGTGTTGCCTTGGAGTTGTCTTATGTGTTAGCCTTATGATGGGCATGGAGGTAAGATCAAATGCGTTGGTCTTGCTCTTGGAGGTTAAGCGAGCTCTTGTGGAGGCCAAGTGTGGTAGAGTGTGTGTGAGCTAGGCATTGAAGTTATGCACACCATAGTCATAAAGATGAGCACATGTGATCCTATGCGTTGACAAGGTATGCGGCAGCCAAGGGCTTGCGAGGTTAGTGAGCATGTGTGCAAGAGGGTGCTAGGCGTTGGCAAGGTGAAGGTGCAAGGAAGTAGAGCTGACTAGGCATTGGCACAAGGTTAGGCGATGAACCTAACACATGCATTCAAGGGTAAGCGATGGTCATGAGCTTGTGCGTGGAAGGCAACATGCGTTGACAAGGAACCTTGGAGATTAGCATGCATTATGGGCATGCAGCAAGGCAATGCCTTTGGCAATAGGCATGTTGAGGCATTGGTCTTGGGGCAAAGTGTTGAACAAGGACATGTGGCCAAGAGAGTGGGTGGTGTTGCAAGCGATGGTCTTGAGGCATGCGACCATGGGAGTGTGCGATGGCAAGGTAGGTGAACTGCGATGGAAGTGGTGACGAAAAGAGCCTTGCGTTGGTGATTAAGAGAAGATGATTATCTTAGGCCACTGTTTAGGAGGCCAGCTGTCGAGATTATGCTCAATAATTTTAAGTAAAGATGGGGGTGGCAACATAGTAATAAAGGTTAACATGCACGCTTGGGTATATAGAAGGATTGAATTCAGGAGATTAGTTTGAGCAGCCTACTTGAGAAAATGGAGTGATTTCAAAGCCATCTAAACCCTGAGTGAGTCTAGTTGTTGATAGAAGGCTGCCGGAAGAAAAACCCAAAGGAATTGAGCTAGAGATTGAGGAATTTGCATGAAGGTCGAGTTCTTGGGTAATTCAGGGCCAGTGTTGAAAATTTGAAGCTTCGAGCCAAACCATAAGAAATTTTGTGCTCAGATTTTAAGCTAAATATCTTAAGACAATTTTGAGCAAGTTTATAGAAGAAATTTTCTTGAGAAAAGCTCTGGAAAATGAGTTATTCATAGAGAAAATTGAATATGGAATTCTTTAAACAACAACTGCTTGGGTTGAAGATGCAAGCAGCTCACGAGCTGACATGTGCGCAAGGGGGGACGTTATGCATTGAGCTGTGTGAGCGAGTGCTGAAGGCTTGGATGCATAATGTGCAGTCCACGAAATGGTGTGTGGCTAAAAAGATGCCTAGGATATGTGATTGGCGCATGGTATACGACGAGGGTGTGTGTGACTGTCGCATAGCAAGCTTAGCATCTTAAGAAAATTCTAAGTACCCAATGCATAGCAAGAGAGGCTCGTTGGAAGGGTTAACATCAAAAGCCCAAGACAACACCCATGTTACTTTTCAATAAGAATAATTGATACAAATAATAGTAATAATAATTAACAACACATAATGAATCTAAGCAATTCTTCAAATTGAGATTAATTAACCAAGATTGTCAGCATCCCTTTCTTGTGTAGGACTAGCAATTTAGTCAAGTCAATATATTTTTTTTATACCAGTACAATTTCCCTTATGTGAAAGGTGAACCTAGTATAACACTTCAACAAGAATAAAACAGTATATACTCAAAGATATCATTTAGCCTATTATAATTCCACAACAAAAGCCTAGAGCCTAAGTATCATTAGTCAAAACGAACATCCAAGAGTCTTACATAACACTTTGTTAGTCCAACCTTTATGAAATTTCTACATAATGGAAACAACATTTTTGTAGACCATTGACATATTAAATCCTACAACTCTCCTTGCTTCTAGCTGAATATGATCCCCGAGTAAAGATATTAGGAGTTGTTTCTTCCTGCTTCTCATGATCATAAGGTTCAGGTTGGGAGCTAAAGGTTCCAATCATTTTTTTTTACTATCAACTGTGATAGTAAAAGTAAAAGAAAAAAAAGGTACAATCATTTTTTTTTTACTATCAACTGTGATAGTAAAAGTAAAAGAAAAAAAAGGTAGTAGTTCTCCATTAATGATAGATAGAGAATCAAAGAGAGAGATAAGAGAAAGATGTATTGAATATAACCAAGTTGCCCAACAACAAGAAAGAAACCTTGATTGAGCTTCAAATAAAGACATACAAAAACAACAAAATTTAGACAAAATATTCTAATAACCCCGATGCCAGTAGGTGACAACTTGCACTATGAGTGCTTGTTGCTCTGCCCGCGACACTTGCAACCTCTCCTCCAAATCCTTGATACACTCTCTGGAAATGCGAGTGTGCACTTCTTTCTAGGTAGGATCCAATGTTCTAATAGTCTTTAAAAAGAGGTTTAGCACTCTATGATGCTCTTGAATCCAATTTTACAGTTGCACCATTTCGACTGCAATTGCAGAAAGCTTCTTTGTTGCATCCATTCTCATACGTGCTAGTAGTCAAATTATGAATGATCTATAAAATGTTAAAGACGAGAACTTTTATGTGTTTTGCTAATTATGTTACTTATGCATGTGAGAAACATATAACAAAACGAGTAGTATATATAATTTTAAGCATATTAATGGTTACATTGTCATAGTTGGCAAAGAATTCAGATTTTCTTGTCATAGTTCGCAAGGAATTTAGATTTTCAATAGGTTGACGAGTTAGTCATATATAATTTTAAGCATATTAATGGTTACATTCGCATAGTTGGCAAAGAATTCAGAGTTTTTCATAGTTAGCAAGGAATTTAGATTTTGAATTAGTTGAAGAGTTAAAAACATGAAACATAAAAAAAAAAATGATGTAGTAAGAGTTTGGAGAAGGATGTAATAGGTGTTTTGGGTCACTTTGGGAAAATTTGTTAATGTAAAATAATTAGACAAAAGTTTTCTTTCTATATATAACCTAATGTGCATTGGCAAGACTTAGAATGAGAAATTTGTAAGTGTTAATTTTTTGTCATTAAATCTATATAGCAATGAGAACATTCCCCTCATAGTTTTGACTATGAATGCAGCATTGGAATACATTATTTTTTTTTTCATATTAAACTAATGGCTATTCCACTCTTCAAAACATCGTTAATTATAGTTTAACATATATAATTATATAATTAATGTTATAATTACATTTATTATATATAATTATATAATTAAAATTAGAATTAGAATTACCAAATACAATTGTATAATTAAAGTTATAATTATAATTAACGTTAATTATTCAATGCCACATATATTTATACTTAATATTTAATTATTTATATTTAATACATAAATAATTAGATATTAAATATAAGTATAGATATAAATATCGTATAATTACAATTATCATATTTTATTATATAATTAACGTTAAAATTATCATAAACCTAATTATATTATTAAAGTAATAATTATAATTATGATATGTATTTGTATAATTATCGATATAATATAATTAACGTTATAATTATAAATACCATATTTAATTATATAATTAATGTTATAATTATTGTTAATAGTTATATAATTAATATAAAAATTATAATTATCATAGTTGGAAAAAAATTTAGATTTTCGATCTGTTGAACAATTAAAAACATGAAACATAAAAATAGATTTAGTAAGAGTACGAGAAAGGATGTATTAGGTGTGTTGAGTCAATTTAAAAAATTTTGTTAATGCAAAATAATTATTTGTCTAATTATTTTGCAAAAGTTGTCTTTCCACTACAACAAAAGTTGTCTAATTATTTTGCATTAACAATTTTTTTCAAATTAACTCAAAACACCTCAGACATCATTTCTCATATTCTTACTGAATCTTTTTTTATGTTTCATATTTTTAATAGGTCAATCGATCAAAAATCTAAATTCTTTGCCAACTATGATAATTATAATTATTATAACTATATATGTTAGTGATAATTATAACGTTAATTATATAATTAAATATGGTACTTATAATTATAACGTTAGTTATATTATAACGGTAACTATACAAATACATATGTAATTATAATTATTACGTTAATTATATAATTAGGTTTATGATATTTTTAACATTAATTATATAATAAAATATGGTAATTGTAATTATAATGTTAATGATATAAATACCATATATTTTTTATACTGATATTTATTATTTAACTATTTATATATTAAATATAAATATAAATATAAATAATTAAATATTAAATATAAATATGGGTTGTTTTCAAATATAAAAAAATGAACCAAAATATTTACAAAACATAGCAAAATTTTAGAACTGTCAATGATAGAACCTGATAGACACTGATAGACACTAATAGAAGTCTATCAGTGTCTATCAACATCTAACGTTGATAGTTCTGAAATTTTGCTATATTTTGTAAATATTTTCAATAGTTTTACCATTTGAAATAATTTCTCTATAAATATATGTGGTATCAAATAATTAGCGTTAATTATAATTATAACGTTAAATATACAATTGTATTTGGTAATTCTAATTTTAATTTTAATTATATAACTATATATAATAATGATAATTATAACGTTAATTATATAATTATATATGTTAATTATTATTAACGATTTTTTGAAGAGTGGAAAAGCCATAGGTTAATATGAAAAGAAAAAAAAAAACAAAAAAATTAATGTATTCAAACGTTACATTCATAGCCAAAACTATGAGGGGAATGTTCTCATTGTTATATAGATTTAACGACCAAAAATTAACACTTACAAATTTCTCATTCCAAGCCCTGATAATGCACCTTAGGTTATATATGGAAAGAAAACTTTTGTCTAATTATTTTGCATTAACAAATTTTCCCAAAGTGACTCAAAACACCTGATACATCCTTTCCCATACTCTTACTAAATATTTTTTTTTTATGTTTCATGTTTTTAACTCGTCAACTAATTGAAAATCTAAATTTCTTGCTAATTATGAAAAGTTCTAAATTCTTTGCCAACTATGCCAATGTAACCATTAATATGCTTAAAATTGTATATGACTACCTCGTCAACCTATCGAAAATATAAATTCCTTACGAACTATGACAAGAAAATCTAAATTCTTTGCCAATTATGACAATGCAACCATTAATATGCTTAAAATTATATATACTACTCAGTTTTGTTATATGTTTCTCACATGCATAAGTAACATAATTAGCAAAACACATAAAAGTTCTCATCTTTACATTTTACTGATCATTCATAATTTGACTACTAGCACGTATGGCAATGGATGTAGCAAACAGCCGAAATGGCGCAACCGCAAAATTAGATTCAAGAGCGTCATAGAGTGCTAAACCTCTTTTTAAGGACTTAACACTGGATTCTACCTGGAAAGAAGTGCAAACTCACATTGTCAAAGAGTATATCGAGGATTTGAAGGGGAGGTTACGGGCGTAGCAACAAGCACTCATAGTGCAGGTTGTCACCCACTGGCATCGGGGATGCTAGAATATTCTATTTAAATTTAATTGTTTTTGTATATCTTTATTTGAAGCTCAATCAACTTTCTTTCTTGTCATTGGGTAACTTGGTTATATTCAATACATCTTTCTCTTATCTCTCTCTGATTCTCTGTCTATCATTAATGGAAAACTACTCTTTTTTTTTTTTTTTTTTTTTAAATTTTAATTTCACTGTTGATAGTAAAAAAAAATGATTGGAACCTTTAGCTCCCAACCTGAACCTTATGACCATGAGAAGCAGGAAGAAACAACTCTTTCTAATATCTTTACCCAGGGATCATATTCAGCTAGAAGCAAGGATAATTGTAGGATTTAATATGTCAATGGTCTACAAAAATATTGTTTCCATTATGTAGCAATTTCATAAAGGTTTGACTAACAAAGTGTTATGTAAGACTCTTGGATGTTCGTAACTTTCACTTTGACTAATGATACTTAGGATCTAGCCTTTTTTTTTTTTTTTTTTTTGTGGAATTACAATAGGCTAAATGTTATCTTTCAGTATATACTGTTTTATTTTTGTTGAAGTGTTATACTAGGTTCACCTTTCACATAAGGGAGATTGTAATAGGTATAAAAATATATATATATATTGATTTGACTAAATTGTTGGTCCTACACAAGAAAGAGATCCGACAATCTTGGTTAATTAATCTCAATTTGAAATATTGCTTAGATTCATTATGTGTTGTTAATTATTATTATTTATTTTTTTTTAACAATTATGCTTATTGAGATGTATCATGGGTGTTGTCTTGGGCTTAATTGAGGCTTTGTATAGGGAGTTATCGTCTTTTTCACAATTAGGGTGTCAATATTCTGCCATGTTTTTTATGGAAATTATTGTCTGGAACTTTCAAGGCACTATCTTCGCTTCATGTTTCTCCTACAAAAACCACTCCCTTCTCTTTTCTCCTTAGCTGTTGTGATGCCTTTTCCTTCAAGTCTTGCTAATATAAGTCTAAAGCATAACAAGTTTTCTGTTCAAAATCTTTTACCTTCTCTCGTTTTTTGTGGTAAGGGGGTGGAATGTTTTAAAAAGCTATTGAGGCTTATGCCTTAAGGCTTGTCTGAAGGCAAGGCTCCAACTTTTAACCTTGAAACTTGGTAATATACATTTATGAAAATAAACCAAGGCTTAAAATCACTACACGTTGTGTAACGATTAGAAAAATATTAGTTTAGTTTTTTGTTTTCAATACTTTTACTTACCTTTTTATTACTTAATGACTTTTTATAGGGTGGTAAAGGACTATCATCAATGCATGGAATGACCAGACCATAAACACGCACAAGTTGGAGTTAATTGGATTTTGATATCAATATATATTGTAATTTATAAAGTTTATGTTTTGTTCATCTTCAAGTATATGATACTCATTAATATATCTCTCTTTTTGACAATATGAATCTTGTATAAATATTTATTTATATATACACATTTTGATTATGTAGAAGATAAATATTTTTTATTTGACTTTTTACGTGTAGCAAGATATGAAACACAATATGAGCAATAGGAGCACATTCGATAAGCTCTAAAAGATACAATGATAGGTTTAAAACTATAAAAAGTTTATAAAAACTATGATTTTTATTTTTTTTAACATTTGAAGGCTTGTTATAGTTTTAACTAAATAAATAATTGTAATTGCAAATAAATGTTATAATAGATAATAATAACCTCATATTTTGGCTATAAAATTATTTTTATAGCTTTTTTAACATACTATCTTACATTTTACAAAGATCCAATGTGCTATTTAAAGTTTGTCTTTAAAACACTTATAAAATGCTATAAAAAATAAAGTATTTCATAGCTTGTAAATACATGCTATAAAAAAGGTTGGACTTATTACAGCGTTTTAAAAATGTTATAGAAAGCCTTATACTTTTAATAGCGTGGGTTGTTACGAATTTGCATAAAACGCTATAATAGACCTATTATAGCATTTTTTGAAGCTATTGTAGGCCTTTTTTCCTGTAGTGAAGAAAGCTTTTCAATTGTCTCATTTTAATTCAAAATTCCAAAAATTAAAGGGAAACTAAACTCAATAATTTGACACAATTTGTCATATCCGCTCCTAGATTAACCTCTTAACCTAGAAGGAGATATGATTGCAGCATTTACCAACCCTTTTGTTAGTATTTACTACCTACTAACTTGTTTAACCTGTTAGAAACCCTGACAAGGATCACAAGAATAAGCACAACACTCCACAGTCACAACTATTCAGATTCCATACATAATTAATATATACAAATAGTTCACAAAATAAGATCTTATGGACCCCAACTCATGAGTAAGATCATCATTATTAGCAAGACTTACCATCACTAGCGAGATTAAGCACAAAAATTCAGTGTGATTCTCCTCTTGAGCGAGATTTAGCACAAAACAAGCAAGATTCTCTTCTTGCGCGAGATTTAGCACAAAAACCAGCGAGATTCTCTTCTTGAGCGAGATTTAGCATGAAAACTAGTGAGATTCTTGTCCTGAGCAAGATTTACACCATCCTTGTCTTGCTCTCGCACCCTCGGATGAGCTCCTTGCTTGATCTTCCCAAGCAGCTGCCTGCTTACGCACCAAATTCCTATTTCAACTTCAAAATTTTATAACTCAAAATCCAAAACTCTTTTTAAGAAGCTTCCTTCTACAAAGTTTTTTAGAATTGAGTTAATATCTTACTTTAAAATTTCAGCCCTAAATTCTTTGTGGTTTGGCCTGGAGCTTCCAATTTTCCCACTGACCCCAATTGATCCGAGAACTTGGCCCTTCTGCTATTTCTTAACTTTTCAGCCTTCTTCCTATGTGATTTTTCTCCAGAAACCTTACCACAAAAACTAGACTCTTCTAGCTTTCAAATGACACTAATCTCACTTAATTTTCTCGAGTCAATTGCCAAAATCGAGCTTCTGAAGTTCATTTTTCTTTTTGTACTTCTGATTGCCTCCCATGCATGAGTTATCAAACTGCTACCTCACCCACTACTGATTTAATGCATTTCAGCCAAATTTAATTAATTAGTCTCTCTCTTTTTTTTTTTTCTTTTTCTCTTCTTTATTCTAATTTCCTATATTAAACCATAAATTGCACTTATCCTTTATTTAACATAATATCCTCATAGCTAAGCATACTTATGTAGAGAATGTAGGATTCGGGGTTTACAATTACCTCCCCTAAAAGAAACTTCGTCCTCGAAATTTACCTGAAATATCATTTGAAAAGTTGAGGATATCTTTTTCTCATTTGTTCTTCGGGTTCCCAGGTTGCTTCCTCAATTCCATGATTACGCCATAATACCTTTACCAAAGATATTGTCTTAATCTTGAGCACTTGGTCTTTCCTGTCTAAAATTTCAATAGGCTCTTCTTCATATGATAAATTTTCCTTGAGTTGTACTGGTTACTTTGCTAGTATGTGCGTAAAATCAAACACATACTTCCTCAACATCGACACATGAAATACATCATGAATACGAGTTAACTCCGGAGGTATCTGCAATCTATAACCTGTTGGGCCAACTCGTTCCACAATTTCATATGGTCCAATGTATCGCGGACTTAACTTTTCTTTTCTCCCAAATTGGAGATTCCTTTCAATAGGGACAATCAAAGAAATACCTGGCCTCTGACTTTAAATTCTAGTTCTCTTCTTCGCTTATCCGCATAACTCTTCTGTTTATCGCGAGCCTTCTTAAGGTTATCTCTGATAAGCTTCACATTCTCAGTCGTTTGCTGAACCAATTCTGGACCCAATAATTTCCATTCTTTGACTTCATTCCAATAAATCGGGTCCTGCAAGGTCTGTCGTACAATGATTCATAGGGAGCCATTCCCGTATTTGAATGATAACTGTTGTTGTATGCATATTCGACCAACGGTAATTGTGTATTTAAACTTCCTTTGAACTGTAACACGCATGCTCTTAACATATCTTCCAGTGTCTGTATAGTTCTTTCTGACTGTCCATACGTCTATGGATGAAAAGCTGTATTGAAATGCAATTTAGTGCCTATAGCCTTCTGCAGACTAGGCTAGAATTTCGAAGTAAACCTCAGGTTCTGATTCGACACTATCGACACTAGGGCTCCATACTGACTGACTATTCTGTCTACATAAATCTTAACTAGACGATCCAACGTGAATGTAACTCTTACTGGTATAAACTTGGCCATCTTAGTTAATCGATCAACAGTCGCCCATATGCCATCATATTCGGAGGGCGTTCTAGGCAGTCCAAATAAAAAGTCCATCGTCACATGCTCCCACTTCCATTCAGGTACGGAAGTGGAATGAGTAATCCTACCTACCTCTGCCTTTTTGGTTTCACTTGCTGACAAATCAAACATCGGTCTACATACTTATCTATGTCTTTCTTCATTCCAGGTCACCAATACGATTCCTTCAACGTTCTGTACATCTTGGTGCTTCTGGATGCATAGCGTAAGCAGAACTGTGTGCCTCTTCCAGATTAACTTGCTTAATGTTCAACTTATTAGGCACACACATTCTTCCTTCCTTTACTAGCACACCATCTGCTCTCAGATGGAAATCAATTATGATTCCCTTACTTACATCATCTGCAATCTTCTGAAGATTAGGATCTTTCGACTGATCCTATTTGAGGTCTTCCATTAAAGTAGGTTTTACCTGAAATGAGGCTATCAATCTTCCTGACTGACCTACCGATAGGGCGACTCTAGAATTCCTGAACTCTTGAAGTAACATCACTCTCACTGATCCAATAACTGCTCTGGAACCCGAGGAGTTCCTGCTTAGTGCATCAGCTACAACATTCGCCTTACCACGGTGGTACTCGATTGAGCAGTCATAATCTTTGATCAGCTCAATCCATCTTATCTGTCTTAAATTCAACTCTTTTTGATAATATATATATATATATATATATACTCCAGGCTCTTCTGATCTGTGAATATTCTGCAACGCTCTCCAAATAAACAATGTCTCCACAGCTTTAGAGCTAATACCACTACCGCCAGCTCCAGATCATGCGTAGGATAATTTATCTCGTGCTTCTTAAGCTAACGAGAAACATATGCAATCACTTTCCCGTCCTGCATCAACACACATCCAAGTCCCTGTCGGGATGCGTCACACTAAATCTCAAATTCTTTACCTAGAGTAGGCAAGGTAAGCACTGTCATTGATACTAATCTCTATTACAGCTCTTGAAAACTATTCTCACACTCCGACGACCACTCAAACTTCACACCTTTCCTAGTCAGGTTCGTCAATGGAAGAGCTATCTTAGAAAAACCCTCCACAAATCTCCTATAATAACCTGCCAAACCCAGGAAACTACGTACCTCTGATACAATCATGGGTCACTCCCAGTTAACTATCGCTTTTGTCTTCTGGGGATCTATATGAAGGAACTCTTAATCAAGAGTACCTACGAGCGGAAGCAGATCTTTCAAATTTATTGTGACAGAATTACCACATATACATTCAAACATACAAAATTGCATTCATAATTCTAAAGAGATCGAGAGATCATACCAGTTGAAGACTTCTTCTTCACAGTAAATCTAAAACCCAATCATCTACCTCAAACAGTCACCATACGAACAGAAGGAAACAGAGATGACACCACTACTGAGAGCTCTCAGAATTCTTGGAATGAGAATCCAAAGGATGGGCTTTGTTCGGATTTGGTAGAGGGAAAGAGGAAGACAGATTGTATACAACGATCAAACAAGTGGGAGATGAGCTCGTCTATCGTATAGACACAATGCGTGATCGTTTAGGTGAAGTATACGATCGTGTAGGAAAAAGGTAAGCGATCTTCTAAACGATCGTGTAGGAAATGGGTAAGCGATCGTCTAAACAATCGTGTAGGAAAAACTAAGTGATCGTCTATACGATTAGAAAATATCGGGAGCTAAACAATCACTTAGGAAACGGTACGATCGTTTAGTAAATAGTGCACGAAGGTGTAATCAGTAAGCGGTCGCTTAGCACTATCATATAGGTAAGAGATCGTGCAGTCACTATCGTATAGGCATAGATTTTCTAAACGATGTCACACTTTTTAACACAATGTTCACGCATCTCATGTTTAACACACCATGAGCTATTTATGCGTCTCAAAGTGATCTTTCAACTCACTCACCTGTTATTAAAATAGAAGAGATGTCATCCCATTTCCCTTTTAACCATCCAATGAATATGATCACATCATATTCATAACATATAAATTAATATCATATATTAATTATAGTATTTTTCCTCCACTATATAAATCATATTTATATCCTATTTCCTCCAAATTAATGTATCTCATACATAAAGTTAATTATATCATATATAATTAATTGGTTCAATTATATCATATATAATCAAACTTCCTCTTGTCCATTTGAACATTTCAAACTGACCCAGAAACTGACTCTCAACTTATATCCAAGCTACCAAGGTGACCTTATGGACCTATGGCTCGGAGCTCCAATGGTACGTGAATAGCTGACTAAACTCTTTAATCACGATATCCACCATCCGTTAACTGCCAGGCATTCCATTAAAGACCGACAGTTGAACTCTTCTTGCCATAGATATATTTCTATGTCTATTGGATATAACTAATCATCAGTACAATGACCCTTCACAAATGCTCGTAATTACAGCAGGCCAATTTACCGTTTTGCCCCTGTAATTACATCTTCCTTCTTAAGTACCACCAATCCCTCTAATGAACAATACAATATAGTCCTACTATGTGTGAACACCTTTCGGGCCATGAGAAGGTGCGTGGTGCCACATCATTCAAGCCCCGAAATCAGCTCTTAAGAGAGAAATCTATCTACTTACCCCTGTTCTGGGGAAGGAGTGAACTCTATCTTGTGAAGCTGAGTTCTCAGCTCCCAAATCAGACGAATCCCCAAAGTGGTAGGTTTGAGTCGGCGCTCTGGCCACTCGCACCCATGCAAATAAAAGGACCGCCCTCAATGGCAGGATGTGAAACCCGGATTTCCATTTTCCCTACATAATTAGGTGATTAGAGGATTTAACTAAGTGAAAGTTAAATACTATATTGAAGAATAGGAAAATTACTAAGTGTTGAATAGATTTTCCTTGAGTAGCTTTGAGTTAAGCCTTATTTGGTGAATTTTGGCTTAGTTTGAAATCAAAAGGAACCATGTGTTTGGTGTTAAATCATGAAATGAGGCTGAGTTAGTGGAAGCTTAAAAAGAGATTAAGCATTAAAGCAAAGGCAACCATGCGTTTGTGAGGTTGGACGCATGATTGGCCGAGGCGTTGGCAAGAGGCATTGCTCATGTGTTGAGTTTGTGTGAGCAAGAGCAGAGAGAACGAGATGTTGAGTGCAAGGCACTAGGCAGACGATCGTATGGCAAATGAGCGACGCTAAACGATGAGGTAGGCGATCGTGTAGCAAATAAGTGGTGCTATATGATGAGATAGGCGATCATATAGCAAATGCGCAGAGCTCAGTGATGAGCTAGGCGATCGTGAAGAGGCGTGCGACACTAAGCGATGAAAAGTGACGCGCTAGATGATCCAGCTATATGATAGGCAAAGACACTACATGATCAGTGTAAGCGCTAGACAATAGGTGGACGTTGCGCGATAGACGATAACACTAGACAATAGCACTAGAAATTGGACGATAGCACTAGACAATAGCACTAGACGATAGCGTTAAGCGTTAGATGATGCGCGGGCGCTGAGCGATAGCCTACACGATAGCGCCACATGATAAGCGTGAGAGCTACACGATAGGCAGAATACTAAGTGATGGACGTTGCGCGATAGACGGAGGTGTTGATGATGACACTATGCGATAAGCGGATGCATTAGACGATAAGGCATTGGTGCTAAACGATGGAGCTAAACGATGGGCGCAGCAGCTAAGCGATGGGCTATGCACGAGATCGTTGAGAGCGAGATCGTTTACTAAATGATTGAGCTACACGATGGGGCGTTGGAGCTAAACGATAGATGCAAGAACTACACGATGGAGTGGTGCTGAGGCTTGTGTTATGCAAGGTTGATGAGCTCACTCGAACAAATGGCTATATTGAGAAATGGTTAGACTTGAGTTAGTAGGATTTGGACGAATGAAGTTTCATGTAAAGGAAGTCTTATGCATGAGGAAGACAACACAAGTAGGTGTGTGGCATGAGAGTAGGTGAATGTCAAAGGAATAGGTGGTGGCAAAACATGGTGTAAACACCCCACCATGAATGTCAATGCAATTCTTTTGCAGCAATGAATTGGAATATCAGAAACCAAGTGCTCTGATACCAGTTGAAGGAACTCTTATTCAAGAGTACTTATGAGCGGAAGTGGATCTTTCCAATTCATTGTGATAGAATTACCACATATACATTCAAACATACTAAAATGCATTCATAATGCTAAAGAGCTCGAGAGATAATACCAATTGAAGACTTCTTCTTCATATCAAATATAAAACCCAATCGTCTACCTCGAACAGTCACATCACGAATAGAAGCAAACGGAGATGACACCACCACTCAGAGTCCTCAGTATTCTTGGAGTGAGAATCCAAAGAGTGGGCTTTTTTCGGATTTGGTAGAGAGAAAGAGGAAGAGAGATCGTATACAACGATAAAGAAAGTGGGAGATGAGATCGTCTATCGTATAGAATGCTTGATTGTTTAGGTGAAGTATACGATCGTGTAGGAAACGGGTAAGCGATCGTCTAAACGATCGTGTAGAAAAAACAAAACGATCGTTTATACGATCGTTTAGTAAATATTGGGAGATAAATGATCGCTTAGGAAAAGGGAAACAGTCATTAGTAAATAGCACGCGAGGGTGTAATCAGTAAGCGATCGCTTAGCACTATTGTATAGGTAAGCGATCATGCAGTCACTATCGTATAGGCACAGATTTTCTAAGCGATGACACACTTTTTAATACAATTTTCATGCATCTCATGCTTAACACATCGTGAGCTATTTATACGTCTCAAAGTGATCTTTTAACTCACTCACCCGTTATTAAAACAGAAGAGACGCCATCCCATTTCCCTTTTAACCGTCCAATGAATGTGATCACATCATATTCATGACATATAAATTAATATCATATATTAATTATAGTATTTTTCCTCCACTAGATATAAATCATATTTATATCCTATTTCCTTCAAATTAATGTATCTCATACATAAAGTTGATTATATCATATATAATTGAATTCCCTCTTGTTAATTTGATAACTCATGCATGGGAGGCAGTCAGAAGTATAAAAAGGAAGATGAAATTTAGAAGCTCGGTTTTGGCGATTGACTCGAGCAAATTAAGTAAGATTAGTGTCATTTGAAAGCTAGAAGAGTCTAGTTTTTGTAGTAGGGTTTCTGGAGAAAAACCAGACAGGAAGAAGGCTGAAAAGTGAAGAAATAGCAGAAGGGCCATGTTCTTGGATCAATCGGGGCCAGTGGTAAATATTAGAAGCTCTAGGCCAAACCACAAAGAATTTAGGGACGAAATTTTAAAGTACGATAGCTAATAAATTCTAAACACGTTTGTATAAGAAAGATTTTTTAAAAGAGTTCTGTATTTTGAGTTTTAAATTTTTGAATTTGAAATAGGAATTCGGTGCGTAAGTAGGCAAGTGCTTGGGAAGATCAAGCAAGCAGCTCATCCGAGGGAGCGAGAGCGAGATAAGGATGGTGTAAATCTCACTCAGGACATGAATCTCGCCAGTTTTTGTGCTAAATCTCGCTCAACAAGAGAATCTATCGCCTATCACTTTGTTCACCATTCATCCCAATGCACATGCTCTTGCCCAACCACCTTTTTGTAGTTGCTCGCATGTTTATCAAACCATCGCCTTCTTTTGGGCACACCAACACCATCGCTCATTGCCTCGGCCCCATGCCATTGCCTAACTTCCCTACTCGATCACACTTATGGCTTGTCTAATGCCCAAGCTAATGCCTATTACTTCAAACCAACACCCAAGTCATTTAACACTTAACCAAATTTTTATCCCCTAAAACCTTACTTCACTAAAACTCATGCTTTAACCCTTGAGGTCCAATTTCCAACACTTAAGGAACTTTCCTCCTTTTTTATTCTCCTTCAAGCTTTCTTATTAACCAAGTTTTAATCTCATTTACTTAGGCAAAATTCAGGATTTCACATTTACCACCTTCTTAAAAAAAAATCTTCCTCAAAATTTGACAAGCACTTATATATGATGTGGTGCGCAAGTGTACGCAATCGAAGTAGTAAATCCCAAATAGGGTATCATCCTCAAGGACCGGCGTGAGAAAAAATTTTCTAAACTTAGCTATCACAGTTCTTTGTCAATTTTATTTAGGCAACCAAAAGATGGTTTTTATCTAGAACTATAACTAACAGAAATTCAATCACACACAAGAAAAATTGAGAGCACAATAATTCCAGCTTTGGGTTAATCAACTGGAAGTAGTTCTTTACTGGATACACTGATTCTGACTTTCAGACCGATATTGATTTGAGGAAATCAACTTCGGGGTCAGTATTCACTCTGAACGGAGGAGCAGTTTTGTGGAGAAGCATCAAGCAGAGTTGTATTACGGACCCCACAATGGAAGCTGAGTATGTAGCTGCAAGCGAAGTAGCAAAAGAAGCAGTATGGCTTAGAAAGATCCTGACAGATTTGGAAGTAGTTCCTAACATGCACCTACCTGTCACTCTCTATTGTGACAACAGTGGAACAGTTGCAAATTCAAAGGAACCACGAATCCATAAAAGGGGGAAGCATATCGAATGAAAGTGCCATCTCATCAGGGAGATTGTACACAGAGGAGACGTTATTGTCACTCAGATTGCTTCCCAAAACAACTTAGCTGATCCATTTACGAAGGCCCTCTCGGCTAAATTATTCGAGAGTCACCTAATAGGACTAGGTCCACGAGTTTTGTATCACTAGGTCAAGTAGGAGAATTTATGGGTATTGTAATGCCCTAGTTTATTGTATTTGTACATTTTATTCTCTCCATGTAAACTCAATATTGTATATATTTTTATATATTAATCCACTGAAGTTTTAGTCCAAGTGGGAGTAATGTTGGGTTTTATGTCCTAAAACTCGCAGTTTGTAAAATGATAAATATTTTCTATTATCAATATACTTGTTATTGATCTCATAAATTGTATGAAAGTCTAAATCCAATAAACTAAGACCCATGACTATTGTATGAGTACTTGAAATTTATGTGGAGACATAAAAGTGGATCGGGTTCGAGTAAATAGTCAAAATGATCTATGGTACATGAATGAGGTTGGGTACCTTATTCTGGCAACACCATTGGTTGCGGCCTACTCTGTAGTTGTTACAAAGAGTTGTAAAGTGCTACATATGATGTGATCCTAATTCGTACATGTTATGACATGAGAAGTAGGGGCGTCCTATGCAATGAGTTTGCATAAGATCAGGACCAAGAAATAAGTCACTCTTACTTTATAACGCTGTTTACTATTTAAGACTGGCTATTTCACCTAGATGACCTAGGTAACTCGATCTTAATTCTAAGCTAACTATGAACTCTTGTTTATTCGGGATTGCCCTTAGATTTGCATAGTTGAGGGTTGGCTCAACAGTACCGGCTCAATAAGACTTCCATTTCAGGGGTAAGACTGGATAGATAGCTGGGGACATAGGGTGCAAGATGGAGTTTACGCCTACCCGATTTAGAGGTAAGAAAAAGGTTGTTCTCTCAAGTACTGAATCTAGGTTTTGAACAAGGGGCCCCACCCTCTCACTGGGCTGAGAGAGTTTGGTTTGGTGATTGGATCACAAACCAGTTGTTCATTAGAGGATCAGTAGGGACTTGAGGAATAAGACATAATCTCAGGGGTAAAATAGATATTTGACCCAGCTGTTATTATGAATAACCTGTGAAGGGTCGACTTACTGATTATGGTTAAATCATGTGGACATAATATATCTACAGTGAAGAGAGTGCAACTATGGGCTTTAGTGGAATGACCCATTAGTTAACAAATGGAGATTAATTTGGTCTAATGAGTTTAGCCTATTAATCTCAGATCGTTGGAGTCCATGATCTATAGGTCCGCGAGGTCCCCCTACTAGCTCGTAACGGACTAGCTCTAGAATAGCGTGATAAGTTAATTTGAAATGTTTAAATTAGAATTTAGGGAATTAGTAATTATATGAGATATAATTATGTTTAATTTTAGAATTAAACGGAATAGGAGAATTTATATATTTAAATATGATTTAAATATATAAAGATGGATATGTGTTAAAATTAATTTAATATTTGATATTAAATTAATTAAGTTTTATTGATTAATTAATTTATGAAATTAATTAATTTTTCATTTTTAAAATCAAATAGTTTTTTTTAAATCAAAATATGATTTTTGGATAAAATTGAAAAATTGGAAAACTAAAACACTTAAATGGAAAAATGGTTTTTTCCATTATCCATCTTTGAACTAGCTCACACATGAAGCAATATATTTGCCTTGTCTTCTCCAAGCATGAGCTGCAACACGCAGCTCTTCTCTTTGCATGTTGATCTGCAATATAATGAGAAGATTGGAGTGAAAATTGACCATGCAATCTACAAAATTTTGAGAGAAAATTCGATTTGAAGAAAGTTTCTTCAACAAAGGTTGCTGCAGTGAGCTTTTCTCCTTCATCCCTTGATTCAAGCTTGTTTTGAGTCCCACAACTCAATCTGAAGCACCAAGAGAATAGTGGGGAAGATCTTGAGGTGGTCTACAACAAGATATGGAGAAGATTACAACTGGAGAAGGGGCTTTGAAGAAGTTCTACAAGAGTTATGTCTTGAAACTCATTTTTCTGCTGAAGCATGCTTTATATTATGCCAAAATTAGTGAATTTCAGTGCTTAGATGATCCTTGTGCTTCCACTGCTGTTGATACAATCCTACAAGTTGTACTTTTTTTAGTAATGAATTGCGCCATGCAATTTGAACTGTTGGCAAGATTCATCTACTACTCTATAAATGCAGGCTCAAAAAGTGTTTTCACTTCATCAAATTCAAATAAAAAAATTTGAGTACTAGTACGTATGGCTATGGATGCAACAAACAGGTTTTGTTTTTTAAGAGTGTCATAGAGTGGTAAACTTCTTTTGTAGAACTATTAGAACAATGGATCATGCTTGGAAAGAAGTGCGCATTTGTGCTGTTAGAGAGCGTATCGAGGATTTGGAGGGGAGGCTGCAAATGCTGCGAGCGGAGCAACAACACTCATAGTGCAGGCTGTCACCCACGGGCACCAGGGATACTAGAATATTTTGTCTAAATTTAGTTATTTTTATATATCTTTGTTTGCAGCTCAATCAAGGTTTCTTTCTTGTCATTTCGACAACTTGGTTATATTCGATACCTTTTCTTGTACTTTTTTTTATTCAAAAATCATTCAAAAAATTGTTTGGAGCTTCTTTTGGATACATGCTTCCTTATATTAGACACATGTGTACATCAATTTACTACTGCCATTTCTGCCATGCATGCTTTTCTTTTATCGTACTCTTCATACCAAAATAATGCCATGAACATCTTCTACAATTGCACAACTTTTCATGATATTTTTATACTTTCAGTAAAGACCTAAAACATTTGAAACCTTGTTATATTGGTTGAAAAATGAGTTAGAATGATAATTTTATTCCCTTTTAAGTTTGGCTTTAGTTTCCAGTTTCAACATGGCTTTATGGTTTAATTGCATTTCATTTACCACATTTTTCTATGCCTAGTTATCTACAACTCTTGCTTGTTTATTTTTAGTTGTTCTTCACCAAGAAGTTTTTGTACCATAGAGACTATATTTTTTTTATTCCTTTTCTGGTTCCTCCAATCTTATGTAGGTTCAAGATTTTAACATTGCAGAAAATGTAGAATACATTGGATTCTATGTTGGTTTTATCGGTAAGATTGTTTTAAACAGTTGACATTTTCATTCTATTGCCCTGTGATTTATATGATACTTAAATTCTCCATGTACTAACAAATCCCTCATACAACTTGTAGGAGCTTCTTTCATTATTGGCAGAGCATTGGCATCTATTTTTCAAGGAATAGTGGTTGATCACTATGGTCCATAACCTGTTATTCGTTTTGGAAATGTTATAGTGTTATTCAATGTTTTTCTCTGTTGGTAACTAGTTTTAAGTTTACATTCAACACCTTATTTGGTCTCAGTTTATATTACTGGATGACTATTATCACCAGGTTTCTTCTTGGAAGTTTGAACAATAAAGATAATCAGTAGAATCCAAGGCCAATAAAGGCACAATTTTGCTTCTTGAAAATTTGGTTCTTCAGTCTTTCTTGCTGCCCTCTAGTTATTGTATTTTTATGATTATGAACTTTTTTTTCTCGACATATGCAAATGAAAGTGTTAATGAAGAGTATCAAGTCATCGTTATATCCTCTGTGAGTTTTGTTTTTAAAAGAACTCTCTCTATTACTTACTCCCCTGTTTTCTGGTCCAGATATTGCATGAGTTGTTGAAGATATTGTGTTTAACTTACAATTGGTCCCAATAACTTTGGTTTAACGTCAGATTAACTAGAATATTCAATGACTTTAGCTTACCATATTCTCTTCTCTTCCTTTTATTGGTTTAACTATTACTTATTTATCCTAACTTTTATCAGAAGGATATGCTAAAGCGTTAGGTAGGGGTTTCTCAACTACTCCCCTTTCAATGTTTTAACAGCAAACCAAACTATACGAGATGCATATGATCGTCGGGTTAGAGCTAATGAAAAAGCCAGGGCTTACATCTTGGCAAATATGTCAGATGTACTTAACAAGAAGTACGAAGACCTTCCCACTTCCCGTGAGATAATGGCGTCGCTTCAGAAGATGTTCAGGCAACTGTCTTCTTCTGTTCGACATGAAGCCATTAACTATGTTTATAACACTCGCATGAAAGATGGTACCAACGTAAGAGAACATGTTATCAATATGATGGTTCATTTTAATATTGGGGCGACCATAAACGAAACTTCTCAAGGTAGTATGATATTAGAATCTCTTCCGAAGAGTTATCTGACCTTTCATACCAATGCTGTAAAGAATAAGATTAATTACAACTTAACGACATTGTTGAACGAGTTACAGACTTACCAGTCAATGATGAAACTAAAAGAGGGTGAAGTAAATGTTATTTCGCGACAGAAAAAGTTTTTTAAGGGTTCTTTGTTTGGAATGAAACCCACTGACAAAAAGAAGTCTGCCCCATCTACTTCAAAAGATAAAAGCACTCAAATGAAGAAGAAGGGAAAAGGGAATAAGAAACCCAATGCAAACAAAAACAAAAACAAAGCTCCTAAAGGAAAATGTTTAACTAAAAAGCAAGCAGAAAAGGCTAACCAAGGTAAATAAGATTTACTAGTAGTTGAAACATGTCTAGTTGAAAATTCTCACTTAAACTGGATACTAGATTCAGGCGCCGTAACCATGTTTGCACTTTTCTACAGGAAACTAGTTCTTGGAAACAACTTTCTGAATACGAAATGACTTTCAAGGTGGAAACAGGAGAAGCCATTTTTGGATATTCTTTCATCTTACTTAAAAATGTATATTTTGTACCAAAGATGAAAAGAAAATGAATCTCCATTTCCTATCTGCTTGAAAATATGTACAGAGTACCTTTTGAGATTAATGAAATGTTTGTTTTTTCAAAAGATGTGCATACCTATTTTGCTAGACTTGAAAACAACTTATACATACTAAAATCAACTGAAGCAAAAGTCATTCTAAATATAGAGATGTTTAAAATGACTGAAACTCAAAATAAACAACGTAAAATTTCTCCTAATGCCTATCTTTGGCACCTCAGACTTGGTCACATTAATCTTAACAGGATTGAGAGATTGGTTAAAAATGGTCATCTAAACCAGTTAGAAGATAGTGCTTTACCTCTATTGAATCATGTCTTGAGGGAAAAATGACTAAAAGATCATTTTCTGAAAAAGATCTTCGTGCCAAAGAACCCCTCGAACTTATACATTCAGATCTTTATGGTCCGATGAATGTAAAAGCACGAGGTGGATATCAGTATTTTGTCAATTTTATTGATGATTATTTTAGATATAGCTACATTTACTCAGTAACTCACAAGTCTGAAACTTTTGAAAAGCTCAAAGAATTTAAGACTAAAATAGAAAACTTATTAAGTAAAAGGATTAAAATGCTTCGATCCAATCGGGGTGGTGAGTATATGGATTTGCAATTCTATAACTATTTAGTAGATCATGGAATTCAATCCCAACTCACAACACCTGGAACACCACAACAAAATGGTGTTGCAGAAAGGAGAAATTGAACCTTGTTAGACATGGTTCAGTCAATGATGAGTTATGCTCAGTTACCTCAATCCTTTTGGGGGTATGCAGTATAGACTGTGACATATATTCTGAACGTTGTTCCCTCAAAAAGTGTTTCAGAAACACCATATGAGTTATGGAAAGGACAAAAATATAGTTTACATCATTTTCGGATTTGGAGATGTCTAGCACATGTGTTGGTACAAAACCCTAAGAAACTGGAAAAACATTCGAAATTATGCCTCTTTATAGATACCCAAAAGAAACAAAAGGAGGATTATTTTATGATCCTCAAGAGGATAAAGTGTTTGTATCGACAAACGCTACATTCTTGGAAGAAGATCATATTAAAAATCATCAACCTCACAATAAACTAATATTACAAGAAATGTCCAAAGACACTACAGAACGAACAACAAGAGTTGTTGATCAAGTTGGTCCATCAACAACAGTTGTTGCTCCATCATATCCTTCTCAAGAGTTTAGAATGCCTCGACCTAGTGGGAGGGTTATTAATCAACCTGAATGCTATATGGGTTTAACAGAAACTCAAGACATTGTATATGATGATGGACTAGAGGATCCATTGACCTCTAAACAGGCAATGGAAGATGTTGATGCAGAACAATGGATAAAAGCCATGGACTTAGAAATGGAGTCAATGTACTTCAATTCTGTCTGGGAACTTGTAGATCAACCATATGAGGTTAAACCTATAGGTTGTAAGTGGATCTATAAGAGAAAAAGAGACCAAACTGGCAAGTTGCAAACCTATAAAGCCAGGTTAGTGGAAAAAGGTTTTAACCAAAGAGAAGGGGTTGATTATGAAGAGACCTTTTCTCCTGTTGCCATGATAAAATATATTAGAATACTTATATCCATTGCCGCATATTATGACTATGAAATATGGCAAATGGATGTCAGGACAACATTTCTGAATGGCCATCTTGAAGAAAGTATTTGTATGTCTCAACTAGAAGGGTTCATCGAATAGGGTCAAAAATAGAAAGTTTGTAAGCTTAAACGATCCATTTATGGATTAAAACAAGCTTCTAGATCCTAGAATATAATGTTTGACACTACGATTAAATCTTATGGCTTTGAACAGAATGTTGACGAACCTTGTGTATGCAAGAAAATAGTCAACAAAACTGAACCCTTTTTGGTACTTTATGTTGATGATATCTTGCTCATTGGGAATGAGACAAGCTTTCTAGCTAACGTAAAGAGATGGTTAGCGTCACAATTCCAAATGAAAGATTTCGGTGATGCTCAATATGTCTTAGGGATTAAAATTTTTCGTGATCAAAAGAATAGAACCCTAGCACTATCTCAAGCATCTTATATTGATCAAAAGTTGTTCAGATATAGTATGCAAAATTCCAAAATGGGTATGTTACCTTTTTGACATGGAATTCATTTGTCTATGGCACAGGGTCCTATGACGACTCAAGAAGTTGAGGAAATGAAAAGAATTCCATATGCATCAGTTGTTGGGAGCTTGATATATGCAATGTTATGTACACATCCTGAAATTTGTTTTGCAATTGGAATCGTCAGCAGGTTCCAATCCAACCCATGACACAGTTATAGGACTGCAGTCAAGAACAAGCTCAAGTATCTATGGAGAACAAGGGACTATATGATTGTATATGGACCTAGGGATTTGATCCTTACCGGATACACTAATTCTGTTTTTCAGACTAATCTAGATTCTAGGAAATCTACTTCAGGATCAGTTTTCACTCTCAATGGAGGAGCTATAGTTTGGAGAAGTATAAAACAGAGTTGTATTGCTGACTCCACAATGTAAGCAGAATATGTAGTTGTTGCATGTGAAGCAGCTAAAGAAGCATTATGGATCTGTATTGGATTATTCCCCGTTTGTTTGTCTATGAATCAATGAGGTAACTTCGATTAGTTCTTAGATTAAGCGTTCTTTGTATTTTATTGAGTTCTATATTTAATTTTTGTGCTTAAATCTTGAATTATGTTTTTCTTTAATCGCGCATGATTTAAACTTGCTTTTGCATGTTGGACGGATGGCCCTATCATAATTGCATGTTCTTGCTGGTTTAAGAACATTTTGATTATTTGAATATGGCTTTCCTGAGACTAATCAACGTAGTTGAATCCTTGTGTTTAATGCATGTGTTTCTAGTTCTTTATGGCCACTAAGGACCCAATTGCATCGAGGAGCATGTAGGTTAGTTGGGGAATGGTCTTTCCAGCCTTAATTGTGATTAGGACGCTTGATGTGTTTCGAATGAATTGATTTTCGGCCTTAGTAGAGATTAGTTAATTCTTAGCAAATTGAGTAGCTACACATGCATAATTCTATTATTTGTAAGTTGGCATTTAACAATGATTTAATCTATATCAAATGGCCACTTGATCTGAGAACTAAACGAGTCCTTTACTATTCCCTATGTCTGTTGCAATTTATTTTTCTTGCATGTTTCCAATTCTTAAATCAAAACCAAAACCTCATTTTTACTGTTTTTCTCCTAGTCAAATCTAAAAGGAATTTAATTCTTCATTTCTCTGTGGTTCAACCCCGCACTTACCACTGTTGGTAAATTTTTAGTAGTAATAGGAGTAGTTCAGTGATTTATAAATTTTCTTTTGCTTCACGATCCTTTTCAGGAATTAAAACGACACCGTTTCTTTTAGAATTGAAAATGGCGTTAACGGGGAAGCAAGCCAACTAATGGCGTGCAGAATTGACTGTTAAACTTTAAAAACGAAAAAAAATATTTTCCTTTTTTTGTGTCTTTTTGTTCTTTTATGGCAGAAAATATAAACAGGTACGTTTTTCCATATGCGGAGCAATGGGAATCGTTAAAGGTAAAAGAAATTCGTGGCGTTAGAGCTCAAATTTCTGAACTAACCTCTGCTATGCAAAACTTGGCTAATGTGTAAATTCAGAATTCGCATGGTCCTGAGTGCGGATATTATCCTCCTTGGGGGATGGCTGGCCAAGAACCATTGCCAATGCAATATCAGTCTACCCACACAGGTACTTCTTTAGAAGATATAATTAGGAACCTTTCTAACCGCTCTAATGAGTTCGTGCAGGAACGCCCCTATTATTATCAAGAACCCATCGATTTCTAGCAGGACGACCTCTGTTTCGAATGTGAGGTTAGAGCTGAAATTCAGAATTTGAGTGACCAAATCGCTTAGATCGCTGAATCAGTTAGGAAATTGGAGGAGTCTTGGGAATCGTCCTCCGAAGATGACGAAGTGAGTAGCGCAAATATGAGCATCGAAAATTCAGCAGAATAGTTGGTCTCTCAAATTTTTGAGCAAGGTAAGGCGTTGGATTATTAAATTTTGAACCTACTAATGATTTTTCTAAGCGCCCAGGAAATCATTTAGAGCCATCTCGCATTTGTGGCACTAAGCTAGACCTTGTGATGGAATATGTGTGGACCGATTCGGATGACGATGTTTGTCTTTTGCCATAATAAGAATGAATCAATGAGCTTAAGTATGAGTATGGGCTTAATTTAGAAGAATTTCAGGTAAAGGAGTTAGAGGCTCCCAAGCCTCACCCTGTTCTTTGTACCGGTATTTCTCTTATTTTTTAATTTTATTCGCCTTCACCTCGTGAGTTAAATGATTCAGAGTCTTTATTTTGTGCAGAGCCAGTCCTAGAGTCTTTTATTTTATTCTCGTTTTCAAAATTAAAAAAAAAAAACAAAATTCGACCTGTCTGGTTCTTTTCAAAAGATGGAAACCCTTATGGCCCTACCAGGCCATATCGACTCATCCAAGAAATGACTAGAGAAATATAAGAATTTCTTTGTACCTTGAAAGGGACAAGTCGCGTCGAGCAACCGACGTTAAAAATTTACGCTTCCTGGAGGCAGCTAGGTTTTAATTTTTTTTCCATTTTTGTTTTTGTTTTATTTTCTTATGTTAGATTTTATTTTCTTTTCCTTTTTTTAGAATATATTTTATTTTTATTTTATTTTTAGAACATATTTTTACCTAAATATAATATGAAAAAACAAAAAAAATCGGATTTAGGGCACAACGTTGTGATGCTGCAATTCAATGTTGGGAGACAGAACAACTTTATAACGCTGAATCTATCTCATTTTCCCCTACTTTCTTTCTCATTATCTCTTCAAATCCGAGCACTCCTCTCTATTTTTCTCTCAAATTTCTTCATCACTTTTTAGTCTTTGCACGTTTTTACACTATTTTAGTTCGTCTCCACCATTTTTCCTTTGATTCTTCGTGGGTTTTGTGGTTTTTCATCCATTAGAGGCCTAGAAAGATTCTTGGCATTTTTTTTTTCGGATCTCATCGCTTCAAAGGTAAAGATCTTTAATCATTCTTGATTATTATCGCATATCTATGATGAATGAATATAAGAAATCCGTTTTAGCATAAGCTTTGTTCGAAAGCCTTGTATGGATTTGAGATTTGGATATTGCTATTGTTGAATATTATGTGAATTGTTGGGTTTTTCTGCGTGCAGGTGAAATTTGGAAAATTTGTTGGAATTAGGGAGTAGGTTTTGTGTGTTGAAGTTAGAAAAAGGGTGTAGGAAGCACCTAGGAGCCAATTTTTGTGAACCTAACCTTTTGTTTTGAAAGATTTAACAATGGGTCCTTGATGGGTAGGAAGAGATGAAGCAAGCACCAATAGGCGAAACCTCGAACCAAAGTTTGACCATCATAGGTTTACTTCTAGGGAGGCCCTAAATAGATACAACTTTGTTGTTTCGTCTAGGAGAATAGTCCCTGAGGGAGCCCTGGACCTAAGAGCTAATTACTTCACCCACATCACTAAACATATCCATGAGAAGAAGTGGGAGTCGTTAGCAGACCGTCCTAAAGAGGCGGTGGTCCCAGTAGTTAGGGAGTTCTATGCCAACACCGACAAGAGTAGGGATACCTCGTTGGTTAGAGATGTTAGGGTCTCCTTTTCATTGCCCCACATCAATAAAGTCTACCGTTTACGTGACTTCAATGATGAGTATGGTAGGTTTTTCTCTGGATGGATCCCGAAAGAGAAGGTGATCCATACCTTGTGTGGGCCAGGAGTTCAGTGGGCTAGGTTCAGGGGGATCAGTGTGAGATTTAGGAACACAGATATATCTGTCTCTGGTCAGATCTGGCATGCGTTCGTATGCTCCAGGTTGATGTCAGTGCTGCATCTCACAGACGTTACGAGGGATCAGGCCAAACTCCTTTATTGCCTTGTCCGTGGAATGTCCATCAATGTCGATCGAGTCATTAGGGCATTGATTCGTCATTGTGGATGGTGTTCCACCACTGGTAGTTTAGGCCACTCGAGCCTAATTACTGAGTTGTGTCGGAGGTCCAGGGTGGAGATTCCCGATGATGAGGAGAAGATGGTGCATCGTGCCCCAATTTATAGGTCTTCGATTTTAGCCTTCTGCGGGAGAGGAGTTGACCAGCCAGATGACGATGACGATGATGATGAAGGAGATGACAGCTAGATTCCTATAGCAGCAGAGGAGGTTCTCCATGCTGAACCCTGGAATCAGTACGACATCCCAGTAGCAAGAGACTCCTATGCAAAGTAGGCATACAGAATGTTTGTTGAGGCACTCAGGGTAGTGACCAAGTCACTTCGAGTGAGTCAGGAGACTGCTCGCCGAGCGAGGCGTATGGATAGAATGGTGAACTTCATCGCTGTAGAGAACCATCTCTACTACGCTAGCATCAGATTTCAGAGTGGCCATCAGAGGGATCCTGATTCTCCTAATTCTAACTGAGGATAGTTTCTTCTCCCTTCCTACTCTATCTTATTTTTACCCTAGTTTGAATAGTTTCTTTTTTCTTCTTTTTGTTTTGCTAAACTTTTTGTTTATTTGTAGGTTTTTCTTTTGTTTTATTTTCTTTTCTTTTTTGTAGGCCTCTTCAGAGCCTCATCTATTTTGAAGCAAAGAGAAGAACCCATGACCATCACCACCTTGAACGCTACATTGCATCAGGGGAGGTTTTCTGATCCCTTGTATTATCTTTTTTAGCTTTATTAGGATACATTGGGGATATGTATGTTTTTAAGTTAGGGGTGGGGTAGCCATTGGATAATTTATTAGCTTGGGGTCCTTGAGCATTGTGCTCGAACAATCTACGTACTTTTATTGCCTTGCTAGCTTGTTTACTCTGTTGTTATCATGATAGTCTACGATGCACTCTTCCTGTAATGAAATTTGCATGAAGGAACATTAGGATTGCATGATCATGATGTTTAGCCCATTTCGACTAGAATCTTCTTGTCACTTGCATCTTTATGTCATTGTTTTTGCAACATTAGAGCCTTGCATGCTTAGAATTGGGTTATCTGGTCTGTATTTTTGTTGTCATCCCGAAAGGTCTACTTTTGACTTAGGAGTATGAAGGAACTCTTAAGCAAGAGCATCCATGAGCGTGTTCATATCTTTCCTATTTCATTGTGACCGAATTATCACACGCACATTCTAACAAACAGATATGCATTTAACACTAATTATAGGCATGCTTTAACAATTAAATAAAAACAGACTGAGTAAACGTACCAATTGAAGACTGTCTTCATTTCGAACTCAATCCAGCGGAAGCAACCCTCTACGGTCTTTATCGCCCAACAAACAGTCGACTACCAACAGATCGTCTACACGAATGGCAGTGCACGAACAAATAGGACCGGGGACGACACCACCACCCGAAGCCCTTGGTATTCTCAGAGTGAGAATCCAAATAGTGGACTTTGATGGAATTGGTAGAGGAAAGAGGAAAGGGATGATCGTGTAGAACGACAAGAAAGTAGGAGGTAGCTATCATATAGCGGGTGTTTGTCGCTTCGAGAAAGGTACATGATTGTGTAGGTTTTACTAAGCAATCATTTAGTAATTAGTAAGCGATCATTTAGAAAACTCGGTGCGCTAAGCGATTGTTTAAAAAAACTGAGCGATCGTTTAGAGAACGCTTGCGATTGTTTAGTATGCGAGTGTGCGATCATTTAGGTGACAAGGCGTTATCATGTAGGCTCTCAGCTAAGCGATTGTTACGTTTCCACACCTTGAGCGATTTTTTCGAACTCTTTCCAAAATGAAACCAATTTTCATTTTATTCTTCAGTTGCAATAACTGAATATAATCTTCCCACTATCACACAATTCAGGAGAAATTTTCGGCCAATTATCATATAACCGACTAATTAAATAATAAATCAATATAATCATAATATATTCTTAACCTATAGTTTGATATCATATATCTACTATAGATATTTCTCCATTACTTGATCTAAATCATATTTATATCTAATTTCCTCCAAAATAATGTTTCTCATACATTTAGTCAATTATATCATATATAATTAACCAGTTCAATTATATCATATATAATCAAACTCCCTCTTATCAATTTGAATATTTCAAACTGACCCAAAAATCGAATCTCGACTTTATCCAAGCTACCTAGGGGACCTTATGGACCTATGGCTCGAAGTTTCAATGGTACGTAAATAGCTGACTAAACACTTTAGCTATGAGATCCACCATCCGTTAATTGGTAGGCATTCCACTAAAGACAAACAGCTGAACTTTTCTTAACACAGATATATTTCTGTGTCCATCGGATATAACCAATCATGAGTACGATGACCCTTCACAGATGCTCTTAAGTACAGCTGGACCAATTTACCATTTTTCCCCTGTAGTTACATCTCACTCCTTAAGTACCACTGATTCCTCTAATGAACAATACAACATAGTCCAACTATGTGTGAACACCTCTCGAGCCAAGAGAAGGTGTGTGGCACCATATCGTTCAAGCCCTGGAATCAGCCCTTAAAGAAGCTATCTATCTACTTGCCCCTGCTTCGGGGAAGGAGTGAATTCCATCTTGTGTAGCTGAGCTTCTAGCTTCCAAATAACACGAATCCCCAAAATGGTATGTTTGAGTCAACGATCTGGCCACTCACAACCATACAAATCAAAGGACCGCCCTCAATTGCAAGAGTTCCCAACTCACTCAGAATTTCAGTTATCTTACCTATGGTCATCCTAGTGAAGTGAAGTCTCTGTCATGAACGATGTTATATAACGAGATGTTAACACTTCGTGGTTAGGTCTTATACACACTCTTTGGATAGGATGCCCCCACTCGCATGTCCCCTACACGAATAATGGGGATCAGACCATCTGTGACAAGTTGCAACACTTGTGACCATTCCACAAAGCTGGCTACATCCGTAGCATTACGAGGATAAGGTTTCCCTCCTATATCCATATATTACAGACTATTTTGGTTATCACTTAAGACATGATCTAATTGAATGTCACTACATACATGCTTAAGTTACATACTGATAACCAGGGATTTTATATTTATTGGTTTGTGGTAAAACAAATAAAATAAACAACTGACTAAAATCAAAAAGTGAAGTAAAATATCATATATTATACATCACAAGCGTTCGAACAAACTGTTTACAAACTATAGGACACAACACTTTAGGGCATCAACCCCAACAGAGTAACCATACTTGTGATAGAGAAAAACAAGATAAAGTGGTTAAAAAAAAAGGCCTAGTTTGTAATTAAAAAAAAGGAGAAAAAAAATCTAAATTATCCGGAAAAAAATATAGAAAAAGCCATAAAAAGAAGACACATGCCGGCGTGTCTACAAAAAAAAATAAATAATAGTGTGCGTGTGTGCATAGATAGAGGTGAAAAGAGCTACCTCCGCCGTGTTCTGTTAGGGCTCGTGAGAAAAGAGTGATAGGTTCCCGGGGTAGGGTGTGAAAGCTAGCCCTCTAGGTAAAAGAAATGTCCTTTATGTTTTGTGTGTGTGTGTTTAGGCACCCTTGTTCTCGTGTTGCCCTGTTTATGCAAGTTTTGGTATGTCCAAGGGTGATAACTGAGCCAGATTAGGGGGAAAACGGGATGAGGACCTTCTAAACTTTTTCGGGCTAGGGGAGCTTAACTAGCAAAACTCTTGGCTCACTTATGCATGTTTAAATTAAAAACATTTTTAGACTTGTGCTTCATTGATTGAACATAATTGATTTTCATTCTTGATTCCAAATTTCATTCGATTTGATTGTTGAGACTGGAGTAACAACTTTGCAAATTAAGCTAGTATGTCTTTGAATATTTTTTTTATTGTTTTTCTCTACCTTACTCGAAACGAGCAAGAATTAAGTTGGGGGTGTTTGTTAGCTCTCAAAAAAAGCTATAATTTCTACCTTAATTCAACCTCGTTAGTCGTTTTTACGTGTTTATTTCTCTATTTTGTAGGTAAAAAGCAACCAAGAGGTAGAATCAGGTATTTAAGGCCAATTGGAGCTAATTTGAAGCGATTGGAGTCAATTTGCGTACCCAAGCTTCAAGGAATGAGAAAGGACCAAAATACCCCTCAGTAGAGCACCACAACGCTCGAATTGGCCAACCCAACGCTAATCTCACGATCAAAGGTCGTAGATCAAGATGTAGAGTAGCGTTGCAATTCTCCGAAGATAACCAACGTCAGCGTCACAGCGCTCCAACGCAATGCTTGAAGGTTTGTAGCGTAGCATTGGAACAGTCTCTTAGAGCGTCGCAACGCTACGACTTTTGACGGAATGATCAAGGCGCGTGCGCGTTGATGAGCGTTGCGACGCTTAAACCTAGCGTTGCAATGCTGGCCCCAATTTTTCTATAAATATCCTCTTTTACTAGGTCAAAAACATGTTGAATTGTATAGAGAAAGGCCCAAAAACGCCCAAACTCTTCATGGAGGCCGAGGAGAGGCCTTGACTTTCTTCTTTTCTTCTATGTTTCCAGTATCATAGGTTAGATTTATTTTTCCTGGATTATGGATCTGTATTGTATTATTCCCCGTTGGTTTGTCTATGAATCAATGAGGAAACTTCGATTAGTTCTTAGATTACGCGTTCTTTGTATTTTATTGAGTTTTATATTTAATTTTTGTGCTTAAATCTTGAATTAAGTTTTTCTTGAATCGTGCATGATTTAAACTTGCTTTTGCGTGTTGGACTGATGACCCTATCACAATTGCATGTTCTTGTTGGTTTAAGAATATTTTGATTATTTGAATATGGCTTTCCTGACACTTAATCAACGTAGTTGAATCCTTGTGTTTAATGCATGTGTTTCTAGTTTTTTATGGCCGCTAAGGACCCAATTGCATCTAGGAGCATGTAGGTCAGTTTGGGCAGGGTCTTTCCAGCCTTAATTATGAATTAGGACACTTGATGTGTTTTGAATGAATTGATTCTTAACCTTAGTAGAGATTAGTTAATTCTTAGAAAATTGAGTAGCTACGCATGCATAATTCAATTATTTGTCAGTTGGCATTTAACAATGATTTAATCTACATGGAATGGCATCTTGATCTGAGAACTAAACAAGTCCTTTACTACTCCCAATCTTTGTTGCAATTTATTTTTCTTGCATATTTTCAATTCTTAAATCAAAACAAAAACTCCGTTTTTACTGTTTTTCTCACAGTCAAATCTAAAAGGAAGTTAATTCTTCGCTTCTCTGTAGTTCGACCCCGCACTTACCACTGTTGGTACGTTTTTAGTAGTAATAAGAGTTGTTCGGTGATTTATAAATTTTATTTTATTTCGCGATCCTTTTCGAGAATTAAAACGACACCAAATCGAGTCTGAACAATCTGCATAGGTGAGAATAGTCCAACAACACTGCTCAATAAGCCTTCCATTTTGGGGATGAGACCAGATAAATAGTTGGGGACATAGTTATGCAAGATGGAATTCAGTCCTACCCGATTTAGGGTTAGCAAATAGGTTGTTCTCTTAAGTGCTGATGCCTAGTCTTGAACAATGGGGTCCCACCCTCTTGATAAAAAGGGATATGATTTATAAAAGGTGTTATAAATCAATTCTTCAATAAAGGGTCAGTGGGAGCTTAAGGAGCAGGATATATTTACAAGGGTAAAAAGGTCATTTTGACCCTACTGTAACTATGAAGGATCGACTTACTGATCATGGTCAAAATGTACAAAAATTTATCTATAGTGAGGAGAGTGCAACTATCAAGCTATAGTGGTATGTCTTGATAGTTAACGAATAATAATTAATTTGAATTAAAGAGTTTGATCAATTAATTACAAATCGTTGGAGCTCATGATCTGTAGGTCCATTAGGTCCCTCTACTAGCTCATAAATTGGAATAACAAGATAAGCATTAATTGGATGAATTTTGGAATTAGGGTTATGAATTTGAAATGTTCAAATTCAATTTTAGGGTTTTCAATTGATTGTATTTGATATAATTAAAACTGTTTAATTTAGTTGAAATTAAACAAAATTGGAGAATCAATTAATATTTAAATTATGATTTAATATGAAATTGATTTATATTGATGGAATTGATGTTTTATTGATTTAATATTAAGATATTAAATTAATGTTCTTTTAATTAAAAAAAGGTTTTAATTAAAATAAAATTGGTTTTATATAAATTAATTAATTTTGAATTAATTTATAAAAAATGATTTTAAATTAAATAGTTTTGTTTAAAATCAAAATCAAAATTAATTTTAAGAAATTGATTAAAAATTAAAAGGGAAGTGGATTTTTCCAATCTATCTCCTATGGTGTTTTAACACCAATTTCCACCAATTCTCACTAAGTAGGAACTGCCCTTCTTGCAGCCGTACTGTGAAGCATGGTATCAGGGTTTAAATTGGATCTCCATGCAAAAAGGAAGTAGAATTTTTCTGATATTTTAACTGAAATTCTGGAAAATTGGAAACCCGCTCAAACCCACCAAAATTCCTCTCCAATTCAACCTTTTTTTTGTGTTTCCACCACACATTTCTTCTTGAGCCTGGTAGAGAAGATCTTGGCAGTTTTCTTGCTGAAAGAAAGTTGGAAGTTTAGCTAAAGCATGCTCGACGACATCTTCACCTGTGAGAACAGAAGTGAAGATGTTATTCTTCCTATCGAAAGAAGGTTGGAAGAATGCGTTAACTAAAGCGAGAAGTATTTCCAGAGATGGAAACAACCTTGCATTCATCACGTTCATCGTTGTTTCACCATAGACATATAAGAATGCGGTCGATCACTGAAAGGTGTAAGCCAAGGGAAAGCGGAACCTTAGTTGCATCCTCAGCAAGATTGACGAACTTGTGATGTCCTTTCCCTCAACCCATTCTCTTTCTGACTCATTTCACAAGACTTGCCAACGAATTCATCAGATTCTTTTGCACAACTTCTCAGGCAATCCTCAACCTGTATACTAATAGTTTATTCATTTATTTTATCACCGCAATTTACTTTACCGCAATTTATTTACCATCGCATTTTATTCTTTACTGCAATTTACTCTTTACCGCAATTTACTTTTCTGCAAACTCAATTCATTATTCTTTATGTTTAACCGGTTCCATATATCACATTAGTATCGCATTAATAACAACAATCCCCGTGTTCGACCTCAGGTCAATCTGAGAAACTTCCGTTGGAATTATACTTGGTTCCAACGCAAGAAAACTTGTGACACGCACTACACCAATGCATACTACGAACGCATATTATTGTCATCGCATACATTTAGAACGTAGTATCGCATTTATCATAAATCACAGTGCATAAGCAACTTGAGTCATCATAGCACATCATTTAATCATCAATATTAATTTATTACAAGTTTTTGGCGTCGTTGTCGGGGACGAAAACTTGAGTCTTAGATCATCATCAAATTTTATTATTACACTGACCTAGTGCCCAATTTTTGTGCGCGAACTTTCCAAGGGGCGAAAACGCGAAAACGGACCCAGGGGTTAAGAACGATGAAAAATAGCCATGCGCGCAGACGGTTTTGTGAATAGAGCTCATTTGGTGCCCCAACTGGTTATCAGGCCCTATAGGGCTGCACCGGGGGCCGATTTTTGTCCGCGAACTTTTCGGCGGGCGAAAATGCGAAAACGGACCTAGGGGTTAAAAACGATGAAAAAAAGTCGTGCACAGACGGTTTTGTGAACGGAGCTCATTTGGTGCCCCAACTGACTATCGGACCCGACAAGGCTGGCCCGGGGCCCAATTTTTGTGCGCGAACTTTTCGGCAGGCGAAAATGCAAAAACGGACCCAATGGTTAAGAACGATGAAAAAAACCGTGCGTGTAGACGATTTTATGAACAAAGCTCTTTTGGTACCCCAAATGGTAATTGGGCCCGATGAGGCTGCCGTGAGGCCTAATTTTTGGGCGCAAACTTTCCGACGGGCGAAAACGTGAAAACGAACCCAGGGGTTAAGAATGATGAAAAAAATCCATGCGAGCAGACGATTTTGCGAACGGAGCTCATTTGGTGCCCCAAATGGCTATCGGGCCCAATGGGGATGCCACAGGGACCAATTTTTGTGCGCGAACTTTTCAATGGGCGAAAAGGCGAAAATGGACCCAGGTGTTAAGAATGATGAAAAAAAGTCATGTGCAGACAGTTTTGCGAACGGAGCTCATTTGGTACCCCAAATGGCTATTGGGCTCGGCAGGGCAGCCCTGGGGCCCAATTTTTGTGCGTGAACTTTTCGGCAAGCGAAAATGCGAAAATGGACCCAGGGGTTCAGAACGATGAAATAAAAGTCTTGCACGCAGACGGTTTTGCGAACGGAGCTCATTTGGTGCCCCAAATGGCTATCGGGCCCGGCGGGGCTACCTCGGGGCCAATTTTTGTGCGTGAACATTCCGGCAGGCGAAAAGGCGAAAACGGACCCAGGGGTTAAGAACGATGAAAAAAAGCCGTGTGCGTAGACGGTTTTGCGAACGGAGCTCAGTTGGTGACCCAAATAGCCATCGGGCCTAGTAGGGCTACCCCCGGGCCCAATTTTTGTGCTCGAACTTTCCGGCGTGCGAAAATACGAAAATGGACAGGTGTTAAGAACGATGAAAAAAAGCCGTGCGCGTGGACAGTTTTGTGAACGAAGCTCATTTGTTGCCCCAAATGGCAATCAGGCTCGGCGGGGCTTCCCCGAGGCCCAATTTTTATGTACGAACTTCGAAAACGCGAAAATGGACCCATGGGTTAAGAACGATGAAAAAAAGTCAAGCACACATACGGTTTTGCAAACTGAGCTCATTTGGTGCCCCAAATGGTATCGGGCCCGGCGGGGCTGCCCCGGGGGCCCAATTTTTGTGTGCGAACTTCACGGCGTGTGAAAATGCAAAAACGGACCCAAGGGTTAAGAACGATGAAAAAAAGTCGTACGCACAGATGGTTTTACGAACGAGTCTCATTTGGTGCCTTAAATGGCTATCATGTCCGGCGGGGTTACCCTGGGGTCCATTTTTTGTGCGCGAACTTTCCGGCGTGCGAAAACGCAAAAAAGGACCCAGGGGTTAAGAACGATGAAAAAATTACATGCGCACAGACGGTTTTACGAACGAAGCTCATTTGGTGCCCGAAATGGCTATCGAACCTGGCAGGGCTGTCTTGGGGCCAAATTTCTGTGCGCAAACTTTCCGGCAGGCGAAAACGGGATAAGGACCCAGAGGTTAACAACAATGAAAAAAGTCGTGCGCGCAGAAGGTTTTGTGAACGGAGCTCATTTGGTGCCCCAAATGGCTATCGGGCTGGTGGGGCTACCCCGGGGCCCAATTTTTGTGCGCAGACTTTCCGACGAGCGAAAATGCGAAAACGGACCCAGAGGTTAAGAACGATTAAAAAAACCCTGCGCACAAACGGTTTTACGAATGGAGCAAATTTGGTGGCCTAAATGACTATCGGGCCTGGCGGATCTGCCCAGTGCCCAATTTTTGTTCGAGAACTTTCCAGTGGGCGAAAATGCGAAAACGGACCCAGGGGTTAAGAACGATGAAAAAAAGCCATGCGCGAAGATCGTTTTGTGAACGAAGCTCATTTAGTACCCCAACTAGCTATTGGGCCCGGCGTGGCTGCCCCGGAAGCCGACTTTTGTGCGCGAACATTCCACCGGGCGAAAACACGAAAATGGACCTAAGGGTTAAGAACGATGAAAAAAGTCGTGCACAGACGGTTTTGCGACCGGAGCTCATTTGATGCCCCAAATGACTATCGGGCCTTGCGGCGTTGCCCCGGGGCCCAATTTTTGTGTGCGAACTTTCGGGCGGGCGAAAATCGAAAACGGACCCAAGGGTTAAGAACGATGAAAAAAAGTCGTGCGCGTAGACAATTTTGCGAACGGAGATCATTTGGTGTCCCAAATGATTATCGGGCCCGGGGGGGACGTCCCGGGGCCCAATTTTGTGCGCGAACTTTCTGGCGAGCGAAAACGCGAAAACGGACCCAGGGGTTAAACACGATGAAAATATCCGTGCGCGTAGACGGTTTTGCAAACGAAGCTCATTTGGTATCCCAAATGGCTATTGAGCCCGAGGGCAGCATTGGGCCCGGCAGGGCTGCCCTGGGGCCCAATTTTTGTGGGCGAACTTTCCGATGGGCGAAAAGCGAAAACGGACTTAGGTGTTAACAACGATGAAAAAAAATCTTGCGCGCAAACGGTTTCGCGAACGGAGCTCATTTGTGCCTCAAATGGCTATCGGGCCTGGTGGGGCGACCCCGGGGCCTAATTTTTGTGCGCGAACTTTCTGGCGGGCGAAAACGCGAAAACGGACCCAGGAGTTAACGACGATGAAAAAAATCGTGCGTGCAGACGATTTTGCAAACGAATCTAATTTGATATCCCAAATGGCTGTTGGGTCCGGCAGGGCTGCCGCGGTGCCCAATTTTTGTCGGCGAACTTTTTGGCGGGCGAAAACCCAAAAACGGACCCAGAGGTTAACAACGATGAAAAAAAGTCGTGCGCGCAAATGATTTCGCGAACAGAGCTCATTTTGTGCCCCAAATGGTTATCGGGACCGGCGGGGCTACCCTGGGGCCCAATTTTCGTGTGCGAACTTTCCAGAGCGCGAAAACGCGAAAATGGACCCAGGGTTTAAGAAAGATGGAAAAAAGGTCGTGCGCGCAGACAATTTTGCGAATGGAGCTCATTTGGTGCCCCAAATGGCTTTCGGGCCCAGCAGGGCTACCCTGGGGCCCAATTTTTGTGTGTGAACTTTCCGGTGGGAGAAAATGCGAAAACAGACTCAGGGGTTAAGAACGATGAAAAAAGCCGTGCGCGTATACGATTTTGCGAACGGAGCTCATTTGGTGCCCCAAATGGCTATCGGGTCTGGAGGGGCTTCCCCGTGGACCAATTTTTGTGCACGAACTTTCCGGCGGACGAAAATGCGAAAACGGACCCAGGGTTTAAGAACGATGAAAATAAGCCGAGCGCACAAACTATTTTACGAACGGAGCTTATTTGGTACACGAAAAGGCTATGGGGCCCGGCAGGGCTGCCCCGGGGACCAATTTTTGTGTGCGAACTTTCCGGTGGGCAAAAATGCGAAAAAAGACCCAGGGGTTAAGAACGATGAAAAAAAGCCGTGCGTACATACGGTTTTACGAACGGAGCTCATTTGGTGCCCCCAAATGGCTATCGGGCCCGGAGGGGCTTCCCCATGGACCAATTTTTGCACACGAACTTTCAGGCGGGCGAAGATGCAAAAACAGACCCATGGGTTAAGAACGATGAAAAAAAGTCGTGCGCGCAAATGGTTTTGCGAACGGAGCTCATTTGGTGTCCAAAATGGCTATTGGGACCGGCGGGGCTGCCCAGGGCCCAATTTTTGTACGCGAACTTTCCGGCGGAGAAAAACGCGAAAACGGGCCCATAGGTTAAGAACTATGAAAAAAATCTGTGCGCGCAGACGGTTTTACAAATGAAGCTCATTTGGTGCCCCAAATGGCTTTCGAGCCTAGCAGGGTACCCCGAGGCCCATTTTTTGTGTGCAAACATTCCGGCGGGTGAAAATGCAAAAACAGAACCAGGGGTTAACAACGATGAAAAAAAGCCATGCGCACATACGGTTTTGCGAACGGAGCTCATTTGGTACCCCAAATGGCTATCGAGCCCGGAGGAGCTTCCCCGGGGACCAATTTTTGTGCACGAACTTTCCAGCGGGCGAAAATGCGAAAACGAACCCATGGGTTAAGAACGATGAAAAAAAGTCGTGCGCGCAAACAATTTTGCGAACGGAGCTCATTTGGTGCCCTAAATGGCTATCCGGACCGATGGGGCTGTCCCGGGCCCCATTTTTTTGCGCGAACTTTCCAGCGGGCGATAATGCGAAAACGGACCCAGGGGTTAAGAACGATGACAAAAAGTCATGCGCACAAACGGTTTTGCGAACAGAGCTCATTTGGTGCCCTAAATGGCAATCGGGCCCCACTAGGCTGCCCAGGGCCAGATTTTTGTTCGCGAACTTTCCGGCGGGCAAAAACAGACCCAGAGGTTAGCAACGATGACAAAAAGTCGTGTGCAGACGGTTTTATGAATGGAGCTCATTTGGTGCCCCAAATGGCTATCGGGCCCCGCGGGGCTGCCCCGGGGCCCAATTTTTCTGCGCAAACTTTCTGGCGGGCAAAAATGCGAAAACGGACCCAGGGGTCAAGAACGATGGAAACAAGCTGTGCGCAGACGGTTTTGCGAACGTAGCTCTGCCCCAAATAGCTTTCGGGCCTGGCAAGGCTGCCCCGGGGTCAAATTTTTGTGTGCGAACTTTCCCGCGGGCGAAAATACAAAAACAAACCCAGGGGTTAAGAACGATGAAAAAAACCGTTTGTGCATACAGTTTTGCGAGCGGAGCTCATTTAGTGCCCCAAATGGCTATAGGGCTCGACGGGGCTTCCCCGAGGACCAATTTTTGTGCACGAACTTTCCGGCGGGTGAAAACGTGAAAATGGACACAAGGCTCAAGAACGATGAAAAAATACTTGCGAGCAGACGATTTTTCTAACGGAGCTCATTTGGTGCCCCAAATGGCTATCGGGCCCGGTGGGGATGTCCCGGGGCCCAATTTTTGTGCGCGAACTTTCTGGCAGGCGAAAACGCGAAAATGGACACAGGGGTTAAGAACGATGAAAAAATGCCGTGTGCACAAACGATTATTCTAATGGAGCTCATTTGGTGCCAAAAATGGCTATCGGGCTCGACGGGGCTGTCCTGAGGCCCAATTTTTGTGCGCGAACTTTCTGACGGGTGAAAATGCGAAAACGGACACAGGGGTTAAGAACGATAAAAAAAATACGTGCGCGCAGACGGTTTTGCGAACGGAGCTCATTTAGTGTCCCAAATGACTATCGGGACCGGGAGGGATGTCCCGGGGCCCAATTTTTTTGCCCGAACTTTTCGGCGAGCGAAAATGCGAAAACGGAACCAAGGGTTAAACATGATGAAAAAAGCCGTGCGCGTAGACGGTTTTTCAAACGAAGCTCATTTGGTATCCCAAATGGCTATCGGGCCTGGCAGGGCTGCCCTGGGGCCCAATATTTGTGGGCGAATTTTCCGACAGGCGAAAACGCGAAAACGGACTGAGGGGTTAACAACGATGAAAAAAAATCTTGCATGCAGTCGATTTCGCGAACGGAGCTCATTTTGTGCCCCAAATGGCTATCGAGCCTGGCGGGGCTAACCCAGGGGTTAAGAACGATGAAAAAAGGTCGTGCGCACAGACGGTTTTGCGAATGGAGCTCATTTTGTGCCCCAAATGGCTATCGGGCTCGGCGGGATTGCCCTGGGGCCCAATTTTTATGAGCGAACTTTCCGGCAGGCGAAAATGCGAAGATGGACACAGGGGTTAAGAACAATGAAAATTGAGCTCATTTGGTGCCTCAAATTGCTATCAGGCCCCAGTGGAGCTGCCCCAAGGCCCAATTTTTGTGCGTGAACTGTCCGGCGGGCGAAAACGTAAATACAGACACAAGAGTTAAGAACGATGAAAAAAAGTCGTGCGCACAGACAGTTTTGCGAATGGAGCTCATTCGAAGCCTCAAATGGTTATCGACCCGACGGGGCTGGCCAGGGCCCAATTTTGTTGCGCGAACTTTCCAGCAGTAGAAAACGCGAAAATAGACCCAAGGGTTAGGAACGATGACAAAAAACCGTATGTAGACGGTTTTACGAACGGACCTTATTTGGTGTCCCAAATGGCTATTGGGCCCCGCGGGGCTGCCTCGAGGCCCTATTTTTTTGTGCTAACTTTCCGGCGGGCGAAAATGCAAAAACGAACCCAAGTGTCAAGAACGATGACAAAAACCGGTGCGCGCATACGGTTTTGCGAACAGAGCTCATTTGGTGCCCCAAATGGGTTTTGAGCCCGGTAGAGTTGCCCCGGGGACCAATTTTTGTGCACGAAATTTTCGGTAGGCGAAAATGAAAAAAACGGACACAGGGGTCAAGAACGATGAAAAAATACATTCACGCAGACGATTTAGCGAACGGAGCTCATTTGGTGCCCCAAATGGCTACCGGGCCCGGTGGGGACTTCCCGGAGCCCAATTTTTGTGCACGAACTTTTCGGCGGGTGAAAACGCGAAAACGGACCCAGGGGTTAGACACCATGAAAACAGCTGTGCGCGCAGCCGGATTTGCAAACGAAGCTCATTTGGTATCCCAAATGGCTATCGAGCCCAGCGGGGCTGCCCTAGGGCCCAATTTATTGGCGAACTTTTCGGCCGGCGAAAACTCAAAAATGGACCCAGGGGTTAACAACGATGAAAAAAATTCATAAGCGCAGAAGGTTTTGCGAACGGAGCTCATTTTGTGCACCAAATGGCTATCGGGCCCGGTGGGGCTGCCAAAATGCGAAAATCAACCCAGGGGTTAAGAACGATGAAAAACAGTCGTACGCACAAACGGTTTTTTAAACAGAGCACATTTGGTGCCCCAAATGGCTATCGCTCCCGGCAGAGCTGCCCTGGGACCAAATTTTTGTACGCGGACTTTACAGCGGGCAAAAACGCGAAAACGGACCAAGGGGTTAAGAACGATGAAAAAAAGCCTTACGTGCGAACAGTTTTACGAACGGAGCTCATTTGGTGCCTAAATGGCTATCGGGACCGACAGGGCTACCCTAAGGCCTTATTTTTCTGCCAAAACTTTTCGGCGGGCGAAAACGCGAAAACAGACTAAGGGGTTAAGAAGGATGAAAATAATCTGTGTGCGCAGACGATTTTGTGAGCGAAACTCATTTGGTGCCCCAAATGGGTATCAAGCTCGGGGGGCTGCACTGGGGCCCAATTTTTGTGCGCGAACTTTCCGACAGGCGAAAACGTGAAAACGGACCCAGGGGTTAAAAACGATGAAAAAAATTCGTGCGTGTAGATGGTTTTGCGAACGAAGCTCATTTGGTGCCTCAAATGGCTATCGTGCCCGGCGGGGCTGCCTCGAGGCCCAATTTTTGTGCGTGAACTTTCCGGTGGGCAAAAACGCGAAAACAGACCCAGGGAATAAGAACGATAAAAAAAGTCGTGCGCGTAACAATTTTGTGAACAGAGCTCATTTGTTGCCCTAAATGGCTATTGAGCCTGGCGGGCTACACCGGGGCCCATATTTTGGGCGCGAACTTTCCGGCGGGCGAAAATGCGAAAACGGACCCAGGGGTTAAGAACGATGAAAAAAGGTCGTGTGCGCAAATGGTTTTGCGAACGGAGCTCATTTGGTACCCCAAATGGCTATCGGGTCCCGCGAAGCTGCCCCAGGGCCCAATTTTTGTGCGCGAACTTTCCGAGGGGTGAAAACACGAAAACGGACCCAGAGGTTAAGAACGATGGAAAAAAAGTTGTGCATTAGACGGTTTTGCGAATGGAGCTCATTTGGGGCCCCAAATGGCTATCGGACCCGATGGGGCTACCCCGAAGCCCAATTTTTGTGCGTGAACATTCCGGCAAGCGAAAATGCGAAAACAGACCCAGGAGTTAAGAACGACGAAAAAAAGCTTTGCGCCAGACAGTTTTGAAAACGGAGCATATTTAGGGCCCCAAATAGCTATCAGGCACGGCGGGGCTGCGCTGGGGCCCAATTTTTGTGCGCGAACTTTCCGGCGGACGGAAACGCAAAAACGGACCCAAGGGTTAAGAACGGTGAAAAAAGGTTGTGCGCCAAATGGTTTTGCAAACGGAGCTCATTTAAGGCCTCAAATGGCTATCGGGGCCTGCGGGACTGCCCCGGGGCCTAATTTTTTGCGTGAACTTTCCGGCGTGAGAAAACTCAAAAACAGACATAGGGGTTAAGAATGATGAAAAAAAGTTGTGCACCAGATGGTTTTGCGAACGGAGCTCATTTGGGGCCCCAAATGGCAATCGAGCCTCGTAGGGCTGCCTAGGGCACAATTTTTGTGCGCACACTTTGCAACGAGCGAACACGTGAAAACGGATCCAGAGGTTAAGAACGATGGAAAAAAACTTTGCGCCGAACGATTTTTCGAATGGAGCTCATTTGCGGTCCCAAATGGCTATCGAGCTCGGCGGGGCTACCCCGAGGTCTAATGTTTGTGCACGAACTTTCCGACGGGCGAAAACATGACAACGGACCCAGGGGCTAAGAACAATTAAAAGAAGCTATGCACCAAACAGTTTTACGGACGGAGCTCATTTGGGGCCCCAAATGGCTATTGGTCCCGGCAGAGTTGCCCCAGGGCCAAATTTTGTGCATAAACTTTTCGACGGGCAAAAATTCAAAAACGGACCCAGGGGTTAAGAACGATGAAGAAAGTTGTGCGCCAGACGATTTTGTGAACGGAGCTCATTTGGGGACCCAAATGGCTATCGGGCCCGACGGGGCTGCCCCAGGGCCCAACTTTTGTGCGTGAACTCTCCGATGTGTGAAAACACGAAAACAGACCTAGGGGTTAAGAATGATGAAAAAAGCTGTGCGCCAGACGGTTTTGCGAACGGAGCTCATTTGGGTCCTCTAATGGCTATCGGGCCCAGCAGTGCTATCCCGTGGCCCAATTTTTGTGCGCAAACTTTCTGGTGGGCGAAAACGCGAAAACAGAGCCAGGGGTTGAGAACGATGAAAAAAAGTTGTTCCCGCTCACGAAAAATCACACTTTCTGAAGCTTCACTTAGCGATTGTGCAATACTTGTTCCCTTTCAAGAACAAGTCAGCAATTCGAATACGAACAGCCAATGGCACATCGGGTGCGTCTCGCAACCTCCATCCCCGTTTTAGAGAAAGCTGTTTAAAATGAGTTTGGAGAAAAGGTTTTCGCAAACAGTTTGATTGTAAGAATAAAGAAGAGAAAGATTGTAGTAGGCTAGAAAGCAATAAACAACAACAAAAGCTTTATAACATACTACTTTGGTGTGGGAAAGTGATGGTTAGTCTTATCCCCATATAGTGCATTTTGAACAAAAACACATCCGTTACCCTTGCATGTGGAAATGGGCAAGCGGTCATTCACTAAGAAAAGTACATATAAACCTGACTACCTGGCAAAGGGAAATACATAGAATAAAAGCATAGTAAAAAGAGGTGGAGGCGGTCATGCGGCCATGGGCAACACGCCCTGGACAAGCATGCCCGTGACATTCTCCCCCACTCAATTGGTTGACGTCCCCATCAACCGACTCTGCTCGAACTCAGCATACTATTGAGCAGCTGCGTTTGAGGCCTTCCATGTGCTCTCAACGAATTTCTCTGTCTTTGAGGCTTCTCCACTTCTCTAGGAACTCGTCCCAGCCTGGTTCTGGTTCTTCTGCTCTGTCGCTCCTTCTTGCAAGTCTCTCATTGGCTTCTTCTCCTGCCATTCTCATCGTTGTGGCTTGCAGATGGGTCACCACCCTACATCTCTCCTCGGCATTGTTGGGATGATAGGGTTTCAGTCTAATTACGTGGATGATAGGATGAATCTCCATCCACGATGGTAACTACACCCGATAAGAGGTTTTCCCAACCCTTTCGATGACTTCCACTCTGTCCTCTAAAGTTGCTAACGAGGCGATGTTCTCTTTGCCTCGACTTGGAAACTGTCCCAGGCACAAATTCACTCAAACCCATCTCCTGGTAGGAACTCTCGGTGTCTAGGCTTCTTTCTTCTCTTTCTTCTCATCTTTGAAGTTGGGGACTTATGTAAACTATCTAGCTAAACAACATGACAATGCTCCAAGACACGCAGAATGTCTTATGGGGCCTTCTCTTCCGCGGTTTCGACTGACTTGTGAGTAAATTCCTTCTCCAACTGGAGGGCCAAGATCATCTTTATCCCCTTCGTCCGTCTAATCTCCATGCACAACGGTGGGTGTAGACCCAGTGATCACTAACACTTGGTGAAGGGAATTGATATTACCTTGTGCTCAAGCAAGAACTCCATTCCCAACACCACACCAAAGTCATCCATCTTAACGATCATGAAATCGGCAAGGCCACTCCAGTCCCCCAACTTTACGGCTGTCCTTTTTTCCATTTCTATAATTGGCAAGGCCTCAAAGTTCACTACTTTCATTTTACTTGCGCCTCCATCCCAATGGAGATTAAGCCGTCTGGCTTCTATTTCGGATAAAATTGTGGGTGGCCCCAAAATCGACCATGGTACTTTTGGCCGATTTATGGTTGACCCAAGCATCAACATACATCAGTTCGCCTCCATGGGATCCCTCTTCTTCCCCTACACCCTTTTGGAGGGCAGCTAAATATCTCAAGGCCCTAACCCGTGGGGTTCTATCTTCCTCTTCTTGCACATTCTCGTCTTATACCTGAACAGCTTTGCCTTTCTAGTCCGAAGCTAATGAGGCAAAGGCGGCTCGTTCTAGACATTTGCTCGCCTTGTGTGGACCCTTGCATATATAACAGGATAAGGGCCGATAAAAATTCTTCTGATCCTGCCCCCGCCACGATTTCCAGTCTTCTGCTGAGGAGGTCTACTATCCCCATTGTTGTCTTTATCTCCCCCACTATTTCTAGATGAGCTCGTACCGTTGCTCTTTCTCCCCCTATTAGGGGATCTCGAGTGTTGCCTCATCTCTTGAGATTCATCAATCAAGTCAAATAACCGTTCGGCCGCTGCATATGCAGCTGGGAGATCCTATATTCTCTACTCATACAACTTTGTTTTTGCCCACGGTTTCAGGCCTTCAACAAAACAGAAAACTTTTCCTTTTTCGAACATGTCTCTTATGTGAAACATCAATCTGGCAAATTGTTTCACGTAGTCCCTAATTGTATCAGTATGTTTCAATTCCCCTAGCTTGCGTCTTGCCAAAATCTCAACATTTTTGGGGAAGAACTGAGAACGTAACTCTTGTTTCAGTCTCTCCCACGTGTCAATGGTACACCATCCCTGTTGGACATCCATGAAACAGGATCTCCACCATAACTTGGCATCCTCTGCTAGGTGCATCGTCACTAGGGTGATCTTCGATTCTTCAGTCGCTGTATTCGTAGCTCTATAGTACTGTTCCATGTCAAAGATCAAATTTTCTAGCACCTTTGCATCGCGAGCCCCACAGAAGGGCTTAGGCTCGGGTACTTTTACCTTGTTGAATTGGGATGCACCCCGACTGGGGCTTGATTGCCTACTGCTCTCATGGTGAGGTTAATTTTCGCACCAATGTCTACAATCTCTGCTCGAATGACATCGATGGTGGCTCAAAAGTCCTCGGCCATTTTGATCACCATCTGAATGACCGCTCTTTGCGAGCTGTCTAGTTCTTTGACACGCTCTTCTATCTGGGCAACAGATCCCAACGAACCATCCCCATGCTCGAGGGGTCTATCCATCGTGGTTTTTGCCTCTAGGGTCTCAACCCTTGTCAACAATTCTCTGACGGGCATCCCGTCTAAGCGGCCAGCCACCGCATCAATTTCGTCAGCCTTGTCGGCAACTTCCTGTAACCAAGTCTCTAAGAATCAAACCTGATCAGGGACTTCTATTAAATAGAGCATTTTCTCTTCAATCTCGACCAATCGGTCAACATGGGACTTTTCCAACTGCTTCGTAGTAGAATTGATCGTAGCTTCTCAACTCTATAAGCCGACTTGGCTCTGATACCAACTGTCACAATCGCACTTTCTAAAGCTTCACTCAGCGATTGTGCGACACTTGTTCCCGTTCACGAACAAGTCAACCAAATCGAATACAAACAGCCAATGGCACACCAGGTGCCTCTCGCAACCTCCACCCTCGTTTTAGAGAAAACGGTTTTAGAAAACAGGTTTGGAGAAAAGGTTTTTGCAAACAGTTTGATTGTAAGAATAGAGAAGAGAAAGATTGTAGTAGGCTAGAAAGCAATAAGCAACAACAACAGTTTTATAACATACTACTTCGAGTATGGGGAAGTGATGGTTAGTCTTATCCCCATATAGTGCATTCTGAACAAAAACATATCTGCTACCCTTGCATATGGAAATGGGCGAGTGGTCACTCACTAAGAAAAGTACATATAAACCTAACTACCTAGCAAAAGGAAATACATAGGATGAAAGCATAGTAAAAAGAGGTGGAGGCGATCATGCGGCAATGGGCAACTCGCAAGTAACAATGAGTATGCGATGAAGGGGTTTAGAAGGGGTTTAGCTAACATTTCCTAAGATTGTGCACAAGTTATGCGATCATGCTACACACAAATAGCAGCACATCATTTTTCAATGCATAATGCCATAATTCCTATTTCTAGGTCACATGTGATGTGTACACAAAATAGTCGATTGGACTTATGTCTAAGTCTCTACTCTTGTCTATGCAATGATGAACGATGCACACATAAAATAAGGTGACCGCATACAATCATTCTTATTTCTAGGGTGCATGCGATGTGTAAATAGCAATAGAACTTATGTCTAAGTTTCTATTTCTTGCTTATGCGATTCTAATCTGACTCTCTCAAGCCTAGATTCTAATATGACTCTTTCAAGCATAGATTCTATCTTCAAACTTCTCTCTCAAGTATGTCCAAATGCTAAATGATGCATATATAAGTCAAGATGATTGCATAAAATGTAAATCTTAGTCATGCTAGCTAAGTACTTCTCAACCCATTTAGAAAGTTAGCTACTCATGCGAGATATGGAAAGATTGAACATAGATTGAAATGAGATTTCTATTTTCTGTAAATAAAGTACTTAATACAAAATAACAAATGGATTTGAGAGATAAGAAGCCCGGTAAGCAATGTCTTGCTTCCCATGGCCATTTACACTGCTCTTTTCACTCCAACTTCGTTCTAGATGTGTATTCTTGATCTCGCAAGTGTTGGCCCTCTCTTCTTTATGTTGTTTTCCGGCAGTCTCTCGATCTGTCCAGGACTGATCTCTCGGCTTCTTCATCTCCTTGCTCTTCTCCATCTAGTGTACATATGAGTATGTGCATGAACAGACTAACAGACTAACTCTATAACACGCCAAGCTCCCTTTTACACTGGTGGCCTTCGGTATTTATAGATTTTAAGGTGAAGTAGCCTTTCTTGCTAATGATTACAATGATGGGTGACATTAATTCCCCTGCTCTGATGCACCAATTAAAGTCATCAAAAGTTGAGTATACTTGCTACAGTGTGGCTTTTAACAGCTTGTCAACTAAATTCAGATTCGACCATTATCAGCTTTCCGTCCCATCATGATTTATTATGTTGTCACCTTGATGTGCAGTCTTTATGCGGCCACCTTTTTAAGAATCTTCTCACGATTGCATTCTTCAATCACGCTGACGCCTTGTTCCTTTGGATCACAATTTCATATGCGCCATCGAATTGTTCCTGCACAAAATAGGCAAATTAACTGCTTTTATGCTATGAGCACTTGCGTTCGCAATTCCTTTCAGTTTAGCACTTTTGGGCATGATATTGCTATTTTACCATCATATTCTCTAATTGTTTTACTTGTTTAAGCTGTAATAACTTGTATTTCTACCAGTTATCACACCCCCAAATTTAAAACAATGCTTGTCTTCAAGCATAAACTAAAGATTTTCTTTAACAAGTCAACCGCCTTTACCCTACCTAGACTTCTCAAGGTGCCTTATTCAAATTTCATGAACCAATGCCTTCTTAATTTCTATCCTGATCTCTTCCTAAAATATTTCTAAACTTTAGGAACCACAAGTTTAACCTTCAAAAAAACCTTACTCGTTTCCAGGACATCACATGATTTATTTCAAACTTTCCCCAGCCGGGGTGTTCCAAGTGATTTTTACCCTTGCGCGATTCAGATATTCTTTTTGTGATCTTGCGTTGATCCAAGTGCCTAGTCTTCGTTTTGGCTTGCCCCCACGGGTGTCATGTGGACATCCAACTACGTGCAAGGTGCTCTTTCTCAGTCAAAATTCATGCCCATTGACTTATTTGGCAGTGGAGTTGCGATCACTTGGTTTATGCGTTGATCACAATTCCCACCTTCGTTTTGGCTTGCCCCCACGAGTGTCATGCGGACATCAACTACGAGCAGGATCCGATCTCAACGTTATAATTTTTTTTTAGATTAAATTTCTAAAAGTAACAAGGTTGAAAATAACAATACTAGCACCCCCAAATTTACACACAGCAATGTCCTCATTGCTGATAGACGAAATAACTCATGCGATGGGACTTAGGAAATTTCATAAAAATAGTTTTGAAGGAAAACTGGTAGCCCGCTAAATTTTAGAAATGTTTCATGAATTGACCTGAAATTAATTTGACTCTAGTACATGCGGTAAGAAATAAAGGCATGAATTTCATCATTGAAATCATAATTGGTACAGGGAGAATGCGGCGACTAAATAAAGTAATCAAGGATTCAATGATTGAGTCAAACTAAAGAGGATGCGATAGTAGAATTAAGCAATATTAACTTGAAATGTGAGAAGTGCAAACTTGAAATAAGTTACATCAAGGAAAGATATAACTCCCAAATTTGCTTTGTTGCCCGCATCATTTTTCATCACATCCTTTCTTGTGGTGGGTTGATTCCTTGATTGCGATGGGCTGATCGAACCAGTCACGTGTTTGAGGTTATCGCTTTACTCCATCGCAATCGTTCACTACGATCAATGCTAAATAACAAGAGGATAAAAAGTATGAAAGAAAGAGTTGGTAATTCTAAAAAGTAGTGGTTATGCAAAAAGTAAGATAAATTTATGAAAGAAAAATATCAAAAAGATACTCAAAAAAAGATTCGTCCCTGATGAGTGTGTGTCACTTATCAACGCAGGGACTACACTTTTCTTCTTCATTCTGGATTCCTCAGGTCCACGGAGGTTTTCTCGTGATGAAAATCTCCTCCATGATATATCTTAACTCTTTGTCCATTGACCTTAAATGTGTTGGTCCCTTCTTTATTTGTTAATTCGATCGCACCGTGCGGGAATACTTCTTCAATTATGAATGGTCCGGACCAACGTGATTTCAATTTTCCCGGAAAGAGTCGTAGCCTATAACTGAATAGCAAGACCTAACCTGGAGATTTTTTTCACACAGTCGCTTGTCATGCCAACGTTTTGTAAATTCTTTGTAGATTTTGGCATTTTCATACGCTTGAAGTCTCCATTCATCCAGCTTGTGTAATTGAAGTTTTCTCTCCTCCCCTGCAGTCTTTAGATCAAATTTAAGCTTCTTCACTGCCCACAGCGCCTTATGCTCTAATTCCAGCGGTAGATGACATGCCTTCCCAAACACCAACGCATACGGGGACATGCCTATGGGTGTTTTATAGGCAGTCCTATATGCCCACAAGGTATCGTCAAGCTTCATGGCCCAGTCCTTTCGTGAGGTATTCACTACCTTTTCTAGAATCAGCTTGATTTCTCTATTAGAAACCTCGGCTTGTCCGTTTGTCTGGGGGTGATATGCGGTGGAGATCTTGTGATGGAATTGTATTTGAGCAGTAGTTTGTTAATGATACAATTGACAAAGTGGGTTCCTTCATCACTTATTATGGCATGTGGGGTGTTAAAACGAGTGAAGATGTTTCTCTGTAAGAATTTAGAGACTGTTGTCGCATCGTTTGTGACGCATGATACCGCTTCAATCCACTTTGAAACATAATCGACGGCCAACAGAATGTATTTGTGACCATTTGATGGTGGAAATGGTCCCATGAAGTCTATGCCCCAAGCGTCGAAAATTTCCAATTCCAATATGATGTTCATTGGCATCACATTTTTCTCTGAAATGTTTCCAGTGCGTTGGCACTTATCGCATTTCATAGAATAGTCTCGCACATCCTTAAATAGAGTTGGCCAATAATACTTGCTTTGTAAAACTTTTGTTGTTGTGCGTTGTCCCCCAAAATGTCCGCCATAGGGTGAGTCATGGCATTGAAAAAGTATGTGCTGAAAAGCAGTCTTTGGCATATAGAGTTGCAAGATCTGGTCTGGTCCCCTTCTATAAAGATTCGGATCGTCCCAATAATAGGATTTACATTCATGAATGAGCCGCTTCTTCTGGTGCGATGAGTAATTTTTCGAAAATTGTTTGCAGACCAAGAAATTAACAACATCTGCATACCACGGTAATTCTTCAACTACTCGTCTGGAAAGGATGCGTTCACCTCCGACTGAATGCGATCCACTTCAGGATTCTCTAATCTCGACAAATGGTCAGTGACCTGGTTCTCCGTTCCCTTGCGGTTGATTTTCTCCATATTAAATTCTTGGAGGAAGAGAAACCATCGAATTAGCCTCGACTTTGCATCTATTTTGGTCATTAAATATCTTATTGCCAAGTGGTCGGTGTGAACTATAACTTTGGATCCCAATAAGTAAGGTCTAAATTTTTCAATTGCAAAGATTACCGCAAGAAGCTCTTTCTCTGTGGTGGTGTAGTTTTCCTAAGCGAAGTTCAATGTTCTACTCGCATATGCGATGGGGTGTAACATTGTCTTTTCCTTCTGTGCTAACACTACCCCCGTCGCATAACCACTAGCATCGAACATCAGGTCGAATGGCTTTGTCCAGTCGGGTGCGATCAAAATAGGCGCTATAATCAATGCATCCTTCAGTACTTTGAATGCATTGAGGCATTGTGAATCGAAGTCAAAAGTTCTGTCAGCCTCTAGCAACGCACCCAACTATCGAGCTATTTTAGAGAAGTCCTTCACAAATTGTCGGTAGAACCCTGCATGCCCTAAGAAACTCCTTAAAGCCTTCACATTTGCTGGAGGTGGGAGTTTTTCAATGGCCTCAATTTTTACTTTATCCACCTCTAATCCCTCCATGAAAACCTTGTGCCCGAGCACAATTCATTCGTGAACCATGAAATGGCCTTTCTCCCAATTCAGCACCAGATTTGTCTCTTCGCATCTTTTTAGTACCCTCTCCAAGTTTTTCAGACAGACTTCATACGTTTGCTCATAAACTGAGAAATTGTCCATAAAGATTTCCACTAAGTCCTCGAGATACTCGGAGAAGATTGCCATCATGCACCTCTGAAACGTGCTTGGCGCACTGCATAATCCAAATGGCATGCGGCGAAAAGAAAACGTTCCATATGGACAGGTGAATGTGATCTTTTCTTGGTCTTCTGGTGTGATCATTATCTGGTTGTAGCCCGCATACCCATCAACAAAACAGAAGTAGTCATTCCCTGCTAGTCAGTCTAGCATTTGATCAATGAAAGGTAAAGGGAAATGGTCCTTCTTCGTCGTCGCATTGAGCTTTCGGTAGTCCATACAAATCCGCCAGCCAGTGACGGTCCTCATGGGTATTAACTCGTTGTTTGCATTCGGGACTACTGTCATTCTACCCTTTTTGGGAACACATTACACGGGGCTAACCCACGTGCTATCGACGATAGGGTATATGCTGCCCACGTCCAACCATTTAATGATCTCATTTTTTACAACCTCTTTCATCGCAGGGTTCAGTCTGCGTTGGGGTTCTATAGAGCCTTTCTAGTTTTCTTCGAGTCGAATTCTGTGCATGTAGTACGTCGGGCTAATACCTCTTATATCTGCTAGCATCCACCCGATTGCTTTAATATACTTCTTCAGGATACTAAGCAGCGCATTTTCTTTTTCTTTCGGTAACACAAAGGATATTATTACTAGGATGGTTTCATTCTACCCAAGGAAAACGTACTTCAAAATGATTTGGCAGATTTTTCAGCTCAAAGGTAGGTGGTTGCTCTAAGGAAGGTTTCCGTCTTCTTCTCTCTTCATTTAAATTCAAATTTTCATCATTGTTTACTGTCTCCATTATTACATGGCAGGTTTCAACGGATGCTGTCGCATCCTGTTCCCACGAAGTTAACTCTCCTGGTTCGAGGGAGTATGCCCGTTTCCTTGCTTTATCGCATAGTGAAAATGGTAATAGTGTGAGTCAAACTTCTTCTACGGAGATATTTGGGAACACAAAATTGTTACAAATTTCAATGAAACTTCGGAGATGGGCGTCTGGATCTTCGCCATGTCGTCCACCAAACTGTCCGGCCGTTTGGATCATTGTAACATTACTGGCTTCATTTCAAACCTTGATCCATCCAAAGCTGGCCTCATGACTCCTAGAGAGAAATCATACAATTTAGGTGATGCATAGTCCCAGATGGGTCTATTGCGATCATTCGCTAGGAGGATAGGATTTGCCATTATGTTGTTTGCATTTGCGGCTCTTTCTTTCGGTTGTTCTGCCATTCTGGGAGTTCTTCCTTGTTGTCGGCGTCTGCTTCTCTATCTTCTACGGAATGTTCTTTCAATCACTGGGTCGTAATTGGGCTTAGAAGCGTGTCCTTCACTCATGCGACGTTGATAACAGGCAGAAATGCACGTTATTACAGTGTTAAGTTCTTAAACAATGCTGGCTTGCATTGATAAAATATGTTAGATTGCATCCAAAAAGCATTAAGTTCTTAACATTGCAGTTGCATGCATTCATGGCATAGAAACAGTTGATTTTTGAATTTTTATGCAGAATATGCATTGATGCGAGGCGAAAAGAGCGATCACAAGAAATCAACGGACGAGCGCAGCATTACCGCAAGGCTTTGCAGTGATTTGTGTTCGCAAACATCTGCTCAAGAAGGATTGCCACATAGAGCCGGCGCAACTTGGTGGGCGCATCTGGGTGAAAGGCATAATTAATCATGATGGGACAGAAAGCTGATGATGGTCGAATCCGAACTAAGTTGACAAGCCGCTAACGATAATAAGTACACTCAGCTTTTCGGTGACAAATATTCGGTACATCAGTCAGAGAATTAAAGCCATCCCATTTGTGCAATCATAAGGGAGACGCTGCCTTTCCACCCGGAAGCTCTATAAATACCGAAGGCATCCTTCAGAAAAGAAGTTCAGAAAGTTCACCAATTCAAAAGTTCACAAGTTCAGTAGTTCATAGCTTTAGTCGTGTTCATAGTTTTCTTTTATTTTTAAGGCAGAGCAAGAGAAGAGTAAAAACGTCGGAGATAGCTCAGGGCAACTCGAGAGAGAACCCGGAGGTGTAGAAAGCAGAGAGCGGGCCGACTCTCGTGAGAGCGAGATTATCTTTTGAGCACGAGTAGAAAAGACAATGTAAAAGCCTAGGAAGCAAGAGATTGCTACCAGGCGCTTTATTCCCTTCTTGCATTGTTATTTTGTACTACAACTTTATATTTATACAATTGAAGTTCTTATTCTACATCTGTTCACTCTCTTAGCACACATGAGTAGCTAAACTTGTCGAATGGGTTGATAAGGACTAAACTAACATGACCTAGCATTAGAAGCCATAGCATTCGCATCGAGAGATGGTTTACTATTGTATGTGTGTTGCATGATCGCATAGCATGAACGAATCCTATGAAGTGTTAGCCGAAACCCTTCTCAACCTGTTTACCGCATACTCATTGCATCTTTCGTTTTATCAAATCTTTTCAAACTACGCCGCATTTGTTTATTTTTATTATCGCAACAACATTCCCAACAACTACTTGATTTATTTGGTTACCGCAAAGTTTCTTGAAAATTACCACCTCAAACTGTTTTCTCAAGTCCCTGAGTTCGACCCTGGAATTACCAGGAAACTCAATGGGGTTTACACTTGGATTCCACTGAGAAAACTTGAGTGCTCAACGCATTCTCATCATCGCAATCCATCCATAATTCCACGTCATAAAATAACGCATCATGTTTTTTGCGCCGTTGCCGAGGACTTCGGCAAATCAGTGTGCTAACGGTAATTTTTCTGATTTCTTTGCAGCCTCTCAATCTCTGGCGACTTACGACCCGGAGATTGAGAGGACGTTCAGATGGAGATTAAGAGACCACCAACAACAACAGTCGGATAAAGAAGATATGGCGGAGCAGCCTGAAAACGAAGCAACAAACTCTTTGACCTAATTAATCAACATTTGTTAACTAACGGGTCATTCCACTAAAGTCTCATAGTTGCACTTCCCTCACTGTAGATATATTTCTGTCCATTTGATATAACCATGATTAGTAAGCGAATCCTTCACAGGTTGTTCGTAATCTCGGTTGGGTCATAAAAACCGTTTTACCCCCGAGACTACATTTTATTCCTTAAGTTCCACTGATCCTCTAATCAACAATTGGTTTAAGGTCCAACCTATAAACCAAACCTCTCTCGAGCCAAGGAGAGGGTGGGGCCCCTTGTTCAAGACCTGGATTCAGTACTAAAGGGAACAACCTATCTACTATCCCTATAACGGGTAGGAGGGAATTCCATCTTGCACCCTATGTTCCAAGCTATCCACCTGATCTTACCCCTGAAATGGGAGGCTTATTGGGCCAGCGATGATGAGCTACCCTCACCTATGCAGATCTAAGGATAATTCTGAGTGAACAGGAGTTCATAGTTAGCTCAGGATTAAGATTAAGTTACCTAGGTTATCAATTAACGAAATAGTCAGTTTTATACATAAAACGGCATTTAGAACGTAAAAAGTGACTATTTCATGGTTCAGTCTTATGCAAACTCATTGCATACGATGCCCCCACTCACATATCTCTATATGAACAATTCAGGATCACATTGTTTGTACTAACTACAAAGTAGGTCGCATCCATAGTGTCCCCAGAATAAGGCGCCCAACCTTATTCATATACTATAGACCATTTTGGCTATATATTTGAACTTGATTCACATTTATGTCACTACATAAAGTTCAAACTACATTAAATAGCCTCAAGACCTTAGTTTATTGGATTCAAGATTACTATTTCAATAACAACTTTATCGAGAGAAAAAAAACAGAATATGTTTATTAATTTAGAAACTCTGAGTTTTAGGACATAAAATCCAATAAACTCCCACTTGGACTAAAACTCCTAGTGGAGTATCACCACGTTGAATTTAAGTGAGAAACATATGAGTACAATAAACATATGAATACAATAAACTAGGGCATATACCCAAAAGTTCTCCCACTTGTCCTAGTTTACAAACTTCGTAGACCTAGACTCTGTAGGTGACCTTCAAACAATTTAGCCGTGAGGGCCTTTGTAAAAGGATCAGCAATGTTCTGCTCAGAAGATATCTGGGTCACTACAATGTCTCCACGATGTACAATCTCCCGGATCAGATGGTATTTGCGATATGCTTGTCGCGCTTGTGGCTTCTTGGTTCTCTTGAATTTTCAACTGCACCACTATTATCACAATATAGGGTGATAGGCAGATGCATATTTGGAACGACTTCCAAATCTGTCAAGAATTTCCTCAACCATACTGCTTCCTTTGCTGCTTCACATGCACTTACATATTCAGCTTCCATTATGGAGTCCACAATACAGTTTTGCTTCACACTTCCCCCACTACTGCTTTTCCATTCAGAATGAACACTGATCCCGATGTAGATTTTCTTGCATCTTTATCGGTTTGAAAATCAAAGTCAGTGTATCCAGTAAGGATCAAATCCTTAGTACCATACACGAGCATGTAGTTCCTCGTTCTCCTAAGATACTTGAGGATATTTTTAACGGCAGTCCAATGATCATATCCAGGATTGGACTGATACCTACTGACTATCCCTACTGCGTAGCATATGTCAGGTCTAGTACATAACATTGCATACATCAAGGCTCCCTACTGCGGAAGCATAGGGAATGTGTCTCATATCCTTAACCTTTTGAGGTATCTTAGGACAATGATCCTTTGACAAATGAATTTTATATCTGTAAGGTAACAGACCTCTTTTGGAATTATGCATCTTATACCTAGACAACATTTTGTCTATATAAGTTGCTTGAGACATAGCTAATGTTCTGTTCTTGCGGTTCCGAATAATCTGAATCCCGAGAACATACTGCGCATTTCCTAAATCTTTCATTTCAAACTGCATTGCTAGCCATTTCTTGATGTCAGTTAGGTAACCTACTTCATTCCCAATGAGTAGAATATCGTCAACATATAAAACTAAGAATGCTATATTAGAATTGACGATCTTCTTGTAAACACAAGGCTCGTCAACATTCTGTTCAAAGCCATAAGATTTGATCGCAGTATCAAATCTTATATTCCAAGATCTAGAAGCTTGTTTCAACCCATAAATGGATTTTTGAAGCTTACAAACCTTTTGTTCTTGACCCTGTGCAATAAACCCCTCTGGTTGAGCCATATAGATACTTCCTCAAGATCGTCGTTTAGAAAGGCTGTCTTGACATCCATCTGCCAAATTTCATAGTCATAAAAGGTGGCAATGGATAAAAGTATTCTAATCGACTTAAGCATGGCAACGGGAGAGAAAGTTTCTTCATAGTCCACTCCCTCTCTCTGGGTATAACCCTTTGCCATAAGTCGAGCCTTAAAATTCTGTACTTTACCGACTCGGTCTCGTTTTCTCTTGTAGATCCACTTGCAACCAATTGGTTTTACATCATTTGGTTGATCTACAAGTTTCCATACAGAATTGAAGTACATAGACTCCATTTCGAGGTCCATGGCTGTGGGGCAGTCAAGAATTTCTTCACAGAAGCAAGACAGTTCTTGACCAAATACTATTATCCAGAATAACTCATATTCCAATAATTCTTTTGATTATCGTTTTCGGTCAAGATCTTTACTAACAGTTAGTAATTCTTGTAAGTGTGACCCGCCATTTTTAGATCTTATAGAACGATATGAATATGCCTTCGAGATAGAAGACAATATCCAAGACGGAATTATAAGACCCTATTCATTTTACTGAAGCCTGGGTTGTTCCGAATCCTATATTACAACCCTCCATAGGGATCGTCGTGGTTAACGACTAGCTAGTACCGCATAAAAACGACAGTATGCGCAACATAGCAATCTCACGGTTCAAACTAATGGAGGAGACCATAGGACAATGTTGACATATTTCCTTCACTCACTTACTATGAACCACCTCCTTCATTCACCTTTTTATTGACCCATGCAACCACTTTCCGTATGGAGCAGTCGAGGTAAAATCGACATGAAGCCGAGCATGGATCTCACGGAGAGAACTCTTGAGGACGTGAGAACTAATAACTATATATCAAATATATTGTTAATCTCCCACTGAAGTGTTCTAAATGTTTTGGTAATTTACTTAGGCATGACGGATAATTTCATACAACCTAAGTCTAAGTGGTTTATCCAAATATAACTCTTATAATTGGATTTAACCTACAATGTCTAGGTGATAAACCATTTTATTACCTCATATCACTCACACAAGCTTATATAATCAGTTAACAACTCTCAATAGTTCGATCATAATCCCCAGATAGGAGGTGTTTCGTAAACCGTCAACTTAAGTACCCCCAGCCTTAGACAGGTTTATGAACCGATATGAGTTTGTAACTGTATTTTATAAGGTAACAATCTATTTTAATGTTTAAAATTAGTTGTTAACCTAAGTGAGCATACAGCTGTTCTTTATTATGGATTTTAAACGTCTAACCAATTTTATAACAACTTATAAAATTTAGACATACTTAACATCCACAAAATTCAACAAAGGTATCTAATATAACCATTATATTAAACATAACCTTAACATGCATACTATATATTATAAAAATTATAAGATACTTTTAATGCATGTAACATGCTTCCTACGATGGGGTTTTAAATCTACATGGCATACTATATGCATATACATGAATTATTTAATTATTACATACATCTCATGCATCAACAATTAAATACTAACTTATATGGTTTTTGTTTTGGCATAAACAAGCAAACAGATGCCTAACTATTACAAATAGCTTCAAAACCGTCTTTGAACCGCTCCAAACCGAACCCAAGCATCTTGAATCGGGTTGGATGAGTCTGAACCGGACCAACAAAATATGAACTGGACTAGCCAAAACCCTTTAAGGCTGAACCGGATTGGACCTTGAGAAAAACCGGTCGAACCGGCTGCTCTCGGTCCAACCTCAAAGTGCTGCTAAGGTCAATCGTGTAGCGCTGAAGGTAATCGTCGAGTGTCTGAGAAGAAGTTCACGATCGCTTAGTGTTTGCTAAAGCTAAATGATCGCTTAGCTCTATCGTATAGAACTACACGATCGCTTAATTCCATCACCTTTCTATCACATAGAACTAAACGATCGCTTAACACCATCGCCCAGCGCTTTCATGTCATCGTTTAGTATCCACCGCAGCTAAACAATCGCTTAGCATTCAGCATCACAACAACTGGCGCCCATTGCTAAACGATCATCTAGCTTATCTTCACATCGTGTAACGTCTGGAACTAAATGATTGCTTAGCAACTGAACCTCAACAATGAATTTGAGTAGAAGCTAAAAAAAATGGAGCAGCAGCTCGGCCTCCTTCACTTGTTTCTTCAATTACATCTTAATTTCAACTCTAATGACTTCAAATAAATTACATACTCTTGCTAACACATAAAAGCTCATCAAACAAGAGCCAATTACAAATTTAATGAGAAATTAAAGAGAATTAAGATGCCAAAACTCATAAAACCATATCAATGCATCAGTTTCATATATCTCATGAAAAACACCCACCACACTAAATTAAACCAAATTGAATGCTTAAAAGATGCTCTGATACCAAAGAGTTAAATAACATGTAGCGGAAGTATCAAGGATCCATAAGCATTCAAATTCACTAATTTTGGCAGAAACTAAAGCATGCTTTTCTAAAAAGAGAGTTTTAAAATCATACCTTTGAAGAACTCTCCAAGAACTTGATTGTACAGCAGCAGTCTTCACCAAAGATCACCGTGAACCACCTCAAGGTCTTCCCCACCATCCTCTTGGAGCTTTAGACAGAGTTGTGGGACTCAAGAACAACTTGAATAGATGAAGAACAGTGAAGAACTCACAGCAACCCAATTGGAAGAACTCTTTCTTCTCACAGAGATTTTCTCTCAAAATTTCTGCATTAGCTCTCCCAAAATCACTTCAAACTTTTTTATTTATTGCAGATGAACATGCAAAGAAGTGAATTGCATGGCTTACAGCTCACGCTTGGAGTATTAATGAAGATAAGGGGTTTGTGTGAGCATGATGAAGATGACAATGGAAAAACAACATTTTCCATTTAGTATGGCATGCAAAACCGATTTTCAATTTCCTTTTAGAATCAAAAATTGATTTCAAAACCATTTTGATTTAATACACTGAAAAAATATTTTCTAAAATTAATTTCATAAATTAATTTAATATCAAATATTAAATTAATTTTTGCACAATAATCATCTTCATATATTTAAATCATATTTAATATATATTCTCCTATTCCGTTTAATTTGAACGTTTTAAATTAATTTTCAAGCTACTCTAAAGCTTATCCATTTACAAGCTAATAGGGGGACCTCGCAAACCTACAGATCATGGGCTCCAACGATTCGAAATTAATTGGCTAAACTCACTAATCGGATCTAACCCCCATTCGTTAACTAATGGAACACTCCACTATAGCCCATAGTTGAACTCTTCTCACTGTAGATATATTTGATGGAACACGAGACATACACAGCGGAATTAGGATCTAATTACACTCTAATTTCTCTTAAATTAAAGGAAATAAGCATGCATCATCAAGGGAAAAACAGTAAATTAAAAGTGTAGGATACTACCTTTGAAGCTCCCGAAAATCGCTTTTCCTCGTTGAATCTCGACCCGAACTCTTTCGAACCACCACTAGAGTTGACCTACTATCCTCTGGACTCATAACCGAGTTGTGGGACCTGGTGGATGAAGAAAACCGAGAGAGAGAAAAGAGATGGAAAATAAGATGGAATTTGGGTAGGTTTGGGTTTTTCTCTTTTTTTCAAAGTTGTGATTTTTCCAGCCCAAATATGAAAACCAACTTCCAAAATTGCAAAAACTCTTTTCATTCAAAATGAAAGCTCAATTTACAAAAAAATCCATGCAACAATTGCATGAACTAAATGCATAAAAAACTCAACACCTATATTCCACTATCTTAGTGGGCTTAATGTCTCCACTATAAGCCAACATCTAGCCCACTATTTTGTTAGTGAAATTATCCAACAAACGTTTGGATTTTTCGACTATCTATAGTCAAAGGGCAAAATAGTCATTTGGTCAAAGTCAAACTTTGACCAAAAAGTCAACATTTTGACTTTTTATGATTTTTCTCGTGTTGACTAATTTTAACCTCCCGAGCATGAATCCGCATTCATTTTCTCGAAATTCAAATCAAATTTGAATATAAGGTCGGTCAAAGTTTGATTTTTCAAAGTCAAAAGTCAACTCTTTGACTTTTTACACTTTGACCATTTCCATCATTTCCGAGCTTCCGAATATGAACATTTTCATATTCTTGATATTTAAATCACATTTAAATATTAAAGTTGTATCTCTAAGCTGAAAAACCCCACCATTATATCACATATACTTGTCGGTTTCTCTCTCTCTACATAATTCGAACAATTCGAATTATTCTATCATACTGTTCTAAGTTTATTCCATATGAGCTAGTAGGGGAACCTAATGAACCTATAGATCATGGGCTCCAACGATCCGAGATTAGCTAACTAAACTCTTTAGACGGAGTTAATCAACATTCGTTAACTAACGGGTCATTCCACTAAAGTCCCGTAGTTGCACTCCCCTCACTATAGATATATTTGTGTCCATTTGATATAACCATGATTAGTAAGTTAATCCTTCATAGGTTGTTCGTAATCTCGGCTGGGTCATAAAAACCATTTTACCCCCAAGACTACATCTTGTTCCTTAAGTTTCACTGATCCTCTAATGAACAATTGGTTTAAGGTCCAACCTATAAACCGAATCCCTCTCGGGCTAAGGAGAGGATGGAGCCCCTTGTTCAAGACTTGGATTCAGTACTAAAGGGAACAACCTATCTACTATCCCTATAATGGGTAGGAGTGAATTTCGTCTTGCACCCTATGTTCTCAACTATCCACCCGATCTTACCCCTGAAATGGGAGGCTTATTGGGCCAGCGATATTGAGCTGCCCTCACCTATGAAAATCTAAGGATAATTCCGAGTGAACAGGAGTTCATAGTTAGCTCAGGATTAAGATTAAGTTACCTAGGTCATCAATTAACGAAATAGTCAGTTTTATACATAAAACGGCATTTAAAACGTAAAAAGTGACTATTTCATGGTTCAATCTTATGTAAACTCTTTACATAGGATGCCTCCACTCACATATCTCTATATGAACAATTCAGGATCACATCATTTGTACTAACTACAAAGTGGACCGCATCCATAATGTCCCCAGAATAAGACGCCTAACCTTATTCATATACTATAGACCATTTTGGCTATATATTTGAACTTGATTCATCTTTATATCACTACATAAAGTTCAAACTACATTAAATAGCCTCAGGACCTTAGTTTATTGGATTCAAGATTACAATTTCAATAACAATTTTATCGAAAAACAAAACAGAACATGTTTATTAATTTACAAACTACGAGTTTTAGGACATAAAATCCAACAATATTATGTCAACTTAATAACCATAATCAGTAAGTCGATCCTTCACAGATTGATCGTAATCATAGCTAGGTCAAAAATATCGTTTTACCCCTATGAATACATCTTGTTCCTTAAGTTTCTACCGATTCTCTAATGAACAATTCTGATTCATAATCTCTATGAATCAAATCCTTTCTCTATCATGAGAAGGCGGGGCCCCGATTGTTCAAGACCTAGAATCAGTACTTAAGAGAACAACCTATTTGCTAACCCTAAATAAGGTAGGAGTGAATTCCATCTTGCAAAGCTATGTCCCCAGCTATTCATCTGGTCTTATCCTCAAAATGGTAAGCTTATTGAGCAGTGTTGTTAGGTTACTCTCACCGTTTGCAGATCAAAGGATAATCCCGAACAAACAGGAGTTCATAGCTAGCTCAGGATTAAGATTGAGTTAACCTAGGTTATATGATAAATGAAATAGTCAGTTTTAACAGTAAACGGTCGTTATAAAGAAAAGTGACTATTTTCGTGGTCCAGTCTATATGCAAACTCATTGCATAGGATGCCCCACTCACATGTCTCAACATGAACAATTTGTGGATCACATCGTTTGTAGCACCTTACAACTTCTTGTAACAACTACAGAGTGGGTTGCATCCAATAGTGTTACTAGGATGAGATACCCAATTTCATCCATATACTTATTAGACCATTTAGGCTATATACTGTCAACTTGATCCTGTTTATGTCACTACATAAAATTACATTATTCAGACTATAGCCAAGGATGCATTTATTGGATTTCCATAATAAGATGCAAAATCAAAAAGTCATTATTATTGATAAATAGAATGTTTAACATGAACTGCAAGTTCTAGGACATTCCCAACAAGGAGATCGTATACAACGATCAAGTAAGTGGGACAAAGACTCGTCTATCGTATAGAAAAAATGCTTGATCGTTTAGGTAAAGTATATGATCGTGTAGGAAAAGGTAAGCGGTCGTCTATATGATCATTTAGTAAAGCTTTGACGCTAAACAATTGTTTAGTAAAAGATAAGCGATCGTTCAGTAAGTACCACGTGCGGGTGTAAGCGATCGTTTAGTAAGTAGCGCTATCGTATAGGATCTGATTTACTAAGTGATGACTCTGTAGAAACACAACACACCGTGAGCTATTTAAGCATCTCAAAACGATTCTTCATCTTACTCATCAGTTACGAAAACAGAAGAGACACCGGCCAATTATCCCATAACAGTCCAATTAATAAATAATAAATATAATCACATTATATTCATAACCTATGGTTTAATACATATATTAACCATAGTATTTTTCCTCCACTAGATATAAATCATATTTATATCCAATTTCCTCCAAATTAATGTATCTCATACATAAAGTCAATTATATCATATATAATCGAACTCCCTCTTGTCAATTTGAACATTTCAAGCTGACCCAAAAACTGATTCTCAACTTGTATCCAAGCTACCAAGGGGACCTTATGGACCTATGACTCGAAACTCCAACAGTGCGTGAATAACTGACTAAACTCTTTAGCCACGATATCCAAAATTCGTTAACTGCCAGGCATTCCACTAAAGACCGACAGCTGAACTCTTCTTACCATAGATATATTTCTATGTCCATCGGATATAACCAATCATCAGTACATGACCCTTCACAAATACTTGTAAGTACAGTTGGGCCAATTTACCGTTTTACCCCTGTAGTTACATCTTACTCTTTACCACTGATCTCTCTAATGAACAATACAATATAGTCCTACTATATGTGAACACCTCTCATGCCATGAGAAAGTATGTGACGCCACATTGTTCAAGTCCCGGGATCAACCCTTAAGGGAGAAATCTATCTACTTACCCCTGTTTCGGGAAAAGAGTGAACTTCATCTTGTGTAGCTGAGTTCCCAGCTCCCAAATCAGACGAATCCCCATAGTGATAGGTTAGAGTCGGCGCTCTGGCCACTCGCACCCAAACAAATCAAAGAACCGCCCTCAATGACAGGAGTTCCCAACTCACTCAGGATTGAGGTCATATTACCTATGGTCATCCTAGTGAAGTGAAGTCCCTATCATGAATTGGGTTATATGAAGAAACGTTAACACTTCATGGTCAGGTCTTATACAAACTCTTTGTATAGGACGCCCTCGTTCGCATGTCCTCTACACGAATGATCAGGATCAGACCATTTGTGACAAGTCACAACACTTGTAATTATTTCACAAAGCGGACCGCATTCGTAACGTTACAAGGATAAGGTTTCCCTCCTATATCCATATGTTGCAGACCATTTTGGTTATCACTTAAGACATGATCCACTTGTATGTCACCACATACATGCTTAAGTTATATAAAGACAACCATGGATTTTAGTTTATTGGTTTGTGGTAAAGCAAATAAAACATCCAATGTGCAAAGTCAAGAAATGAAGTAAATATCATAAATTATACATCACAAACGTTCGTACAAAATGTGTTTACAAACTACAGGACACGAGACTTTAAGGTATCAACCCCAACAAAGCCCTCACGACTTTGTTTGTTGTTCCACCCCAAAAAGCCTCATACCAATGAAGATAACTATCCTCGCTTATATACCCATCGAGATCTTGAAAAAAAAACTTATAAAACATTACACATTTTATAGCTAGACGATGTCTCAAACTACCGTCAATTTTACAAGTTTCCACAAAAAATGATGGAATTTACATATTTTCATACTAGAAACAAGCTAGGTGATAGTCAAAATAATGTTTTCAACTTCATGAAAATTAATGGCCAAACATGATAATTTAATTGCAAACGTTGTCAAATATAACACACATGAAATATTATTTCCATTCATGCTAACATGCTAATAGACATGCTCAAGTAGACCATAATAGCATCTCTTTTAAGATAATACAATTTACTACTTATGAAATATTCAAATATGTACTAATAAAGTTATATTGAATATCATACTATAAAATAGCAATAAAATAAAATTGCTAAATTTTCATACCATATGTAAAAAATAAATTTGTGGAATAATCTGACAAACCACCAACCATGTGAGCTAACTATGTCAATACATGCCACATCAACCTCGTCAATCAAGAGGAACTCAACCCAACAGTTCAACAAAGAGATTGTAGTCCAACAAATCAATAGTCAATACCTCAAACAATGGAATGATGCATAATTTCTTACCAAATTTTCAATGGCTATAATATCTAGTATCACAAATGTTATTTTTCTTGTTTGGATATTACACACAACAAAACTTTACAATTTTACTTACATAATAGCTCTCACCATGAGCATATTTCTCTACTTTATTTTTCCTTCTTTTTGAGAAAATAACCCCTAATACATTTTCCAACTAATGTACCGTTGGCCTTTTCTCAAAACCAATGGTGAATTAATTATTAGAAAGATTATCATAATTCTTTCCTTATATACAGGAGCTCTCCTTTGAGCATTATGGTTTGGACTTTTTAGAAGGCTTGTAGACAATTAGTCACATTCAAAAAAAAAATCTTAGGTTACTATAATTGTATGTCAAGATTGCCTAAGTAGAGTTCAAGAAGTCTTTATCACGTTTAACCCAATTTTTGACCTATCAAATATCTTCAACATATGTAAAACTTAATCAAATCAAGAAAAAGATTACTGGCATCATCATCCAAATTAACAGTGATGGTTAACCACAAAATTCAATATCATGCTACAAGACCCATATACTCCAAAAATTCTATCACAAGAACCTAATCAACATAAATTAATCACTAACTTGTTCATCACCAAGTGGAAATTATATATGTTGAGTTGTCTCTCCAAGTTCCTCAAATCATATCTCTAGTCGAATGATTTTGTCAACAAAATATTATTATTTAATACTAATAATAATAAGTATGCCCATTTCCTTAATTTAGTTTACCAAAATTAATACTTTCTATCTTTTCTTAATTTGGAATGAAAGTCTCTTAATTTTAGATCATCTTTATTAATCTCAAAACAAGAATCAAAGTATAATATTGCTCAAAATTTCTTCCCAACACAATTCATTCATAAAGAACAAAGCAAGCTAACAATCCAGTTATACTTATATGTCAAAAAGAGAAATTACCCTCTTAATTTTGTACTTCTTCATTCATTGAATCCAAGTTGATCCATAATTTCATATTCGAAGTTCCTCATCAACATTCAAAGAGATGGCTTTCTCCTCAAAAAGAACGCCATGCATCATTTCCTCCACCAACATCCACCGCGGACTCCAGTTGGGATTCTTCAAGTTCCAAATTGATCGACCCAACTGAGATGATCGCAAATGTGGATTCCAATTCGAACTCGACCATGAGATAAACCTTTTCCAATCCAATTAATTGCTTTTCCGCCGATCAGGTCTGGTTGGAGTGGTTGTAAAAATGAGAATGATGTGAGATTTGTCGACGGTTTCAGTGTTCTTGATTCGATCTAGATAGGGAGATCGAAGATAGAGGTGCAATCAATCGATATTCTTTATTTTTCTTTCAAATTGTTAGTCGTCGTCAATTCCGGATCTCAATCATTGTTGCGGAAGATCCATTGCCTTGGAAGCAAAATCGGCACGACCTTGGTGCTAAGTCGTCAGAAGTCGGTTGTTCCCCAAGGTTAACATAACACCCTTCTCAAATGTGCACTTGTTGAAGAATGATTGGACTCTAATGAAAATTTTGCTCATAATTAAGTCATTTTTAATAGAGAGAAATATCATGTCAAACTCAAATCTCACCCTTGAGGACTAAAACAACCATTTTTTTTCTTTTTCTAAGAATACAACAAAAACATTTTTCTAAATTAAATGTAGAAAAAGTTTTAGATTTTAATTAAATACAAAAACATTTCAATCTAAATTAAATAGGAAAACGTTTCATATATAAATTAAAGACAAAAAATCGTTTTCAAATTTAAATTAAATATGAAAATACATTTAGAAATCTTTGGCTAATTTATGACAAATCATTCCAGCAAATGACTAATTGACTAATCATTTCCAAACAAAATGACTAATTGGCTAGTTATTCCCAACGGAAAATAGAGAAGTAGAACAATATTGATGTTGAAAGTTTAAGGGTATTTTTGGCACAAAACACTAACGGTTTCCATCCAAAACTAATGATTTTTTAACTCATCTTGGAAGTTTAAGAGTATTTTTTAAACTTTTAAAAATTTAAGGGTATTTTTTACGCAAAGTACAAAGTTTGAATATTTTGTATAATTTAGCTTATTTATATTTCATATTGATTTTGGGTACATTTGAAATTTAGAATGCTTGTCGTTATAGTATAAACAATTTAATTTATGAGCTTCGTCTTTATTCCGCATATTAAACTATAGTATTAGAAAAGAGAAAATATTTGTATGTAAAATGATCTTGACATTTTCACGTGTATGGCACTTATTATTACTAATAATTTTAAATTTCTCCCCAGCCTTCAGGGAATCAAAATGCATGTAAAATTAGAATCATTATATCCATTAAATCTATTGAAGAAAAGAAGATAAGAATATTATTGTTATTGAGAAAATAATTTCTTATTACTAGATGTTTCTTGTTGTCTATACTAAATTTTCTTTTTTTAAGAAAAACTGAAAGTCTCTTCTCAATCCTCTATGTTTCTTTTCCATGTGGTTCCACTCTTCTGCAATGTCAAATAATTATATATAGAGTAATAAATAGATATATCTCGAGTTGTATCCATCTTTTTGCTATATATCTCAATTATACAATAGGAGAAATTATATTTTTTTTATAAAGATGAAGAGTTTGTCACATGATAGATAATTGTGGTCGGATAACTAGATGGGTTGAAAAAATGAATTTAACTAATGCGATGCATCTAATTATTTTTAATAAGATCACCTGAAACTTTAAGTACTTATGTTTCAATTATGCTTCTCGACATTGGAAATCAAAAGATTTAATTGGTACTCTTAATTTTGAAATTTTTTTCCAAATATATTCTTGAACTTCAATTTTTTTCTAAGAAATATATATATATATATATAAAAAGGGTGAAAATTTATGTGACAATTCCTAAAAATAATTGATGGAACAATTAATGTTTAAAAATTTAGAAGGCGTACATAATGTTATTTATAATTTATAAATAAATATATCATTCGCCACTTCAATTGAATAATTTTATAGGAGATGTCATGTATAAATTTTTTTTTTTTATATTAGCCCCCACTTCAAATTTCATCTTTATTTTTATAAAAATAAACCTCTAATAATAGTATCTTTGGAACAAATTTCAAAATTCATTGGTAAAATATAATATTTCAAATTCCATGTTGAGATTTTTTTAAATACTAATAATAATAAAAACAAAACAAATATGAGAATTTTATGTCAATCACATTGAAGAGTGAATACAGCATGGCCAAAAGATAACTTTGCTTTTGAAACCTATCATCACCACAAAATTCATTCATTGTCATATACATCCAAACTTCAAAATTGTTCGAGTACATTTATCTCTCTTTTTTTTCTATTTTCTCTTTTTGTTATTATATTGAATTTGTTTCAAGTTTGTTATCTTTTGATCAATTTATCTTTCGATCAATCGAATCTCCAACCTCTAAGATAGAACTATTATCTTACTTCATAAACATTGAATCTTGAATCATTTTTCTATATGTTTTGGTACCTATATTTTCCACCATTATTATTTGGTTACTTGCAAAGTTGAAACATTCTTCTTGGAACCTCATATGATTATTGCAATTTTATTGTTAAAAGAATTTTTTATCTTATACGTAGTTGAAATAGGAACAAAGACGTCTCGTAATTAGTTTAATAAAAACAAATAACTCTTGTAAGATAGTTATCTTTTCTTTTTCAATTCAAATATAGTTCAGTAGATAAAATTTCTATAGGTTAATATTTCAATCTCACATCAAGCAAAAATAATAATAATAAAATAATAATAAAAGACAAAAACAAACTATTTTTATAATACAAATATTTTTTTTTAATTGAAACTAAAAGTAAAAAAATAAGAGCTCGAGAAGTGGATACCATTAATTATCATACTATATATGGTGGAAAAAACACAAATTTGAAATACACACATTTTGTAATTTTTCTTTTTTCTTTTTTACATTCACATAAAAACTTAACTGTGTTCTAACTTCCTTCAATGATTTCTTTACAACCTCGATCAATAATCATGCAGCCTAGTTGAAGTTATACACCTTAACCATGGACCGTGACGAATTTATTAAGCCCATATAAACCCTATTGAGTATTGTGATTTGTTACTTTTTTAATTTTAATTATCTCATCGTATGACTTTGATCATGTGTTATATTTTGGCAAACGTTTGTAATATGATCTCATCAATATCTGTTACTATTCCAAAACATATATATTTTAAGTTAAAAGTCACTTATAGTCACTAAACTTTCATAAAAGTAACAATTTAGTCTTTGAATTTTGATTTGTAACAATTTAGTCATACTTTCAAATATGTAACAATTTAGACTATGAACTTTCGTATATAACAACTTAGTCCTTATAATTTCAAATTTGTAACAATTTTATCCCCGTCGTAAAAATTAATGTGAAGATTTAATGAGTTTTCTTACATAAATAAATCGATAAACTAATTAGATACTCAATATTTATGAAGCAAAGATACTTCATGAATTCGTATCGGATACCGATACTTCCAAATACATTCGCAGATATGTATCCACGATACGCGATTTGACGTATCTATTTTTACGCTTACCTTTTTTAAAGAAAAAAGATAAGCAACTCATCTAATCTTTCCCAACTAAAATTAAGCAGTCTATTTAAAAAGCTCACTACTTGATTACAAAATTAAAAGGAAAAAGAAAAAATAAAATAAAAGGTCAAACCCTAGAATATCATCTAATCTTCATCCTCACATTTGAGTCTCCACAAAGTCCTTTAAAATATAACTCACTTCAATATCTTCAACAATTTAACGAAAAAGTTTTTCGTTTATCTTCATACTTCTCTCTCAAATCTTCTTCTTCTTCTCTAATCAATACAAGTCACTTTTTTATTACATTTTATTAACTATTTTACTTCAACATCTTAGATGTTGTTTTTTATATTGTATTTCAGTGTTTGAATTGTATTTTGTACTATTTTCATTAACTGAAATTTATTTATATCCTAGATTTTTCTTAAGGAAAAGAAAACGTATCTTCAACGTATCAGTATCTCAGTTTTTTAGAAATTGTCGTATCGTCGTATCCAATCATATCTATAACTCGTATCTGTATCCATGTCTATATGCTTCATAGCAGTCAATATTTTTATTAAATACAAAGTCTACATCATGAAATAATAAAAATTGACATCCAATTTTGAGGAATTTTTTTACCTTAGGCACTAAATTGTTACAAATTTAAAAGTATAAAGACGAAATTATTACATTGTGAAGTTCAAGGACTAAATTGTTACAAAATTAAAAATACAGAGACTAAATCATTACAAACCAAAGTTTGAGAACTAAATCGTTACTTTCATAAAAGTTTTAGGATAAAAAGTGTTTTTTAACCTATATTTTATTAACACTAGTAAATAATATAAATATGGGTCAGGGGTGGGTGGCCCATTCAATCACCAACCCCTATATTATTTCAGATTCTGTAAATTATCGGGAAATTTGAGCGTATGACAAATTAGGTTTAGTTTTGAAAAATGGAAAAAATAATAAATAATAAAATTTATGGCAATTCACATGACATGCACATGGTCATGAATTTTCAAATTCTTGTTTTACCCTAGTATAGTTCGTAGTTTTTGCTATTGGTGAAACTAAAAATACAGGATAAGTGTATAATTATAAACAATGACGGTTCTATATACAGGTAATTTTTTATGGCTTAGTTTTCCACTTTCCTTCTAATATTCATTTGAAAAAACTAAAAATAACCGCCTTCCTCAAAATAACCGTCATTCCTGATTTTTTTTTCACGTAGTTAATGTTTCAATGTAGATTTTATTATTGATTTAGATTCTATTTAAGCACTTTTCGAATTCATCTAACTTGAATTAAATATCCAGATTTTTTATCAAATTTATTTTTTAAATATTCATATATTATCAAATTTCATTTATCTAATCAAATTTTAAATTTATTCAAATGTTTGGATTGTTTTTCATTATTTTATACATATTCTTAATAAATTAACTGGATATTTTTTTTTCTATTTAAGGTTTAAATTGTTTTGTATATGTTATTAGATTCAATTGTACATATTTCATATTTAGTCCCTATTTTAGTTCATTTTGATAATACCTGACTTGCCCTTGGTTGATTCGTATGTCTGGAATATTATATAGAGTAAATGTAGAGCTTTATTAATAACTAAGATATAAATACAGTAAGTGGAGAGTTTGATTAATAATTGAGATATAAATATAATGTAATTGAAGAGTTTAATTAATACGAAACTAATTATTTTATAATATAACATATCTAGTTTTAAAAATGAAAATGAACGCCAATATAATTTTCGCCCTCTTTTGGAATTTGAATTTATTTTTAATATTCAAATTAGATTTTGATAACTACTTCACGAATTGAATTAAAATAAATCAATCTCTTCCTTATTTTTCTCCTCCTAATTGATTCAAATGAGTTATCTGTTCTGATTTGATTTAACCACTTTTCGAAAATATTAATTAATCAATTTTTAATTTGTTTATCACCATTTTGACTTTAATTTATAATATATCTTTAAAATTTACATTATTTTATTCCCCTTTTTTGTTATTTTAAATTCGGATTAAATTTTTTTGTCTTGATTAGAATTTTACTTAATATTTTATACATATTATCATCTAACAAACTGTATATTTTATTTAAATTTTATCATTTTTTGTATTTTTTAATCAACTTTTATAAATTATTATCTTATTATATTATTATACCATCAATTTGTCTTTTTGACAATTCACTTTTGCAATCTTGTTGTTTTTGCTATGTCTCTAGAATGAGTTAGACTTCTTTTGTAGGTTTTGTGATTGATGAATTATAAATACAGTATAATTGTTGAAGCTTTTAAATGACAATAGAATTATAAATATAGTGTAACCGTAAAAAACGAATTCTCTTCTTGATTTTTTTTTCTCCCCAAATTATATTTGAATTTATAAATCAAAATAAATAAAAACTTCCTGATAGACGTGGTTCGATTATTCCTATTTGTCTCTATTATTGTATTAATCTTAGTCTTGATCTGAAAGAGTAGAGTAGATTGAAACTATATATTTCGTTTTCTCTCCAATTTATATTTGAATTTATTTTTATTATCAAATTTTATTTTATCCAACTAATTTTCAATTTGTTTAAATGTTTGTTACAAATTCAATTGTATCTAAATATTTTTTTATTATTTTATACGTATTTGTATCAAATTAATTTGTTTTTTTTTTTCATATTTTCAATGTTTTCAAATTTTCATATAAAAATACGTAAAGATGGCTTGCTTGTTGTACTTAAAAAGAAATGGAATTAACCTTTAAATATTTGAAGCATGTGCATATATATATATATATATATGTATGTGTGTGTATATATATATATATATATGTATGTGTGTGTATATATATATATATATATGTATGTGTGTGTATATATATATATACACATACATATATATATTGTAACAAAAAATTCTAAATTTCATCTTCTTCTTCACTTACTCACCCCCAAAATCTATTTTTCTCCTCAATCTCATATGTGCGATTGTTGGTTCAGCAACCCTTTCTTGAATTCCATCGTCTTGGCTAGCTTTTGACGACCACCCTCGCCAGATCGCCAACCTTTTTCACTCACATACATGTTTCTTGCTTGAGTTCCTACTTTGAACATCGTTTTCAACAATGATGTTTTAGGATTGATAGTGTTTAAAGTTGGCTTTCAAGATCCTATGAGTAAAATGGTCATTTGAAATGAAGACGATGAAACTCCCTACAATTGCAATTCTTTCAAATACTCACTTGTCAACAACAACTTCACTTATACAATAAACTTTTTCTCACCTTGAAGGAAGTCAATCGTCGTAGACATCCATAAGTTTCTAATGGCCCCCACTGCCTAGTCGTCATCTTCCCTCACTCACATGCGCAGTTGAAAGTATTAAGGACCATATTGGGTCATTTTTAATTTTTGTTTCATAAATATTTAGATACTGTATATTTGTGGTTCTAGAATGTTAGTATGTATCTTTCCATTCTCGTTTAGACTTAATTTTGTTGTTTTAGGTCATTTACTAAGTAGTATTTTCTATTATATAAATTTGTTTTGCTATTTTTATAAATTTGAAACCTTTTTGCCATTCTTTCAAATAAAATCTTAAAATTTGTTATTTTCCTGATTTTTTAGATTAAAAAAAATCAAATTATATATATATATATGACAAATATTTAGTTATTATTGAAAACAACAAATAAAATATATAGCTTTATGTGCAGGCTTGACTTGGGCTAACCAATATCTTGTCAACAAGCACAAGGACAAGTTCCCCTGGGCCATGCATAAATCACATTGAACCTTATTCAATTTTTGTGAATTTTTGTGGATTTACCTTTAGAAAAAGAATTTTGTTCATTTAGGTTTATTTCATTTTAGTTTTGAAAATTTTAAATTTTTCATATAAATCTCTATTTTAAAAAAAAAAAAAAAGAAAACCTTCGTCGTGTATAATGTAGATGGACAACTTAATTTCAAAATATTTATTATAATAGTATAACAATGGTAGGGTAGGAGATTGAACCTCCGATCTCTTAAATTGAAGCACATACTAATACCACTGAGTCAAGTTCTATTTGACATATTTATATATTTATATTTTGTGATCATTGACATATGTGTATATTTGAGTTGCACATATATAGATTGTTTGATATAGATATTGAGTGGGATGAATTTCAAATATAAAGATAAAATGTTTTTTTATATTAAAAAATGTTTATTGAATAAAATAAATATTTTAAAAGTTCATAGACAACCATAATAAATCTGACAAATGTTGAGACCAAAATGATTTCTGAATTAATTTTGTTAAATTTTTTATTAATTGTATTGATTTAACGTGATTTATTAGAAGAGCACTTGTGCAATATTTTTAACTCAACTACCTGATCAGAAAAGAGTTTTTTAAACTATGACTCCATTTTTTTTAAATAAAAATTCGAATTTTACGATTTTTTTATTTCTCACCGACAATTGTTTAAATAAATTTAGTTCAAATTTATAATTATAAAGGTCTCGACCCGTAATTATTTCATTTAAAAAAAAAATTAAGTCTATTTTCTTTTTATTTCTGACCATGATTTGCATTCTTCTAAGTACAATATTGTATTATTAGTCAAATTCTAAAACAAAAACAAATTTTTAAAAACTACTTTTTTAGTTTTCAAATTTTGGCATGATTTTTAAAACCATTGGTAAAAAGTAAATAAAAAAGAAAGAAATTTGGAAGTGGAAGTAGAGTTTGTAAGCTTAATTTTCAAAAAAAATAAAATAAAAAATAAAATGGTTACCAAATGGGACCAAAATAATTATCGATTCTTTTTTTTACTCTTTATCATATTTCAACTTCACTAAAACCATAATAGTTATACCGATCCTATACATTTAAATATGAGTCGACCAATTCCTCTACCCCGCTTCTTCCCCTTATCTTTCTTTCACTATTCCTACCCCCGGGGTTCGCCGGAACCAGAAGTCAAAATTTTGGCTCGACAAAACGGAAAGTATCATGGTACGTCGTCCTTCCCTGAAATGGAACTTTCATGCTGGTCTATTGAAAACAAGAGCATAGAAGTAGCTGACAGGCAGGGTAGTGTACTCTATTAATTTCTCAGTCCCTCTAGTCGGGTGGGTGCCGGCCGGTGAGTCAAATCTCTCTTTTCGGAAGCGAAGTCGTAACTTATATCGTTCGAAAGGCGCTCCAGCCCTTATGGTTATGGATAAGGAACTTTTCAAACTTAGCGAACTGAAACATCTGAGTAGCTAAAGGAAGGGAAATCAACCGAGACCCCGTTAGTCTCTCACTGTGAAATGTTCGCATCCAAGTCGTTATTCCTTAATGATCAAGGTATCTCCTGACTCGAAGATTAGGGCTTCTTCCCAGCCAGAGGCATCCGAAACAGGAGAATATCCCCTTAGTCGTAGGTGCTCATTCGATTTTGATTTGAATGGGCCGGGTCTATGATTTTCTCGCTATTGAGACACTTACTTAATTTTAGGCGGAGAAGGATTGACTCTAGGGACTGATAGGATGGATAGGATTTCATCTAAGGATAGCCAGAATGGAATTCATATCTCCTTCGTCTGGTCGAGAAGGGACTGTGACTATTCTATTACATTACGGAGAAGTCCATTTTCGTCATGATCGATCCACGCCCCTTTCTTATTATTAGTAAGATAGGGCGCTTGAGCGCTTTTGCACCTATTTGTATCTATTTAGTGATCAGTCCGCTAGTTTCTTTGATCCCACTCGGTGTTCCTTTTCCATTTGCTTCCAATAGTTCAACCTATCGTGCTATAAGCAAAGATTCTGAGTCGGTAGAAGAATATCTGAAATATCACCAGATCAGGTGGGATGGAAGGGAAGAATGAGGCGATCAAGAAAGTCCTCCCCCTAAACAGGATAAAATGTCCGAAGACCTTTTCATTACAAACAAAGCGAAGGCGCTACTTAGCCCTATAAAGAATTCAGGCCCGTACGACACCCGACGTTAACACTCCCAAATCTGGAAATGCTAACCACTGTTTCAATGGTAACGGGAATACGCCAGACGGCGAAAGTATACAAAGATAGTGGTGCTTCCATCGCCCTAAATCCAGGGTGAACATAAGAATCAGGATTGTAAAAGAATGGTTCATAATTCTCTATTGGTGAGAACAAGGAAAGTAAGGAATTGTTATAGCAAGCATGAGCGGGAATGAGCAATGACTTGAGTTTCGTTCTTGAGTTCGAGCGGGGGTAGCATTCCGGTCTTAAGCAAAGCGTGAAATTTAAACTCATCTGCGACATGTTATGACTTTTTTTTAATGTTTTATCAATTATTTTTTAATATAATAGAAATGTAGATTCACTTCTTCCACGTACACGTGAAAATATGAATGAAATGTCGACATATTGTTAGAAATTGAATATACTATCATCACGTTGTTATCCTCTTACATATAGTCAAAATAAGCATATCTCAAGAATAATTTATATATATACTAGTACTACTTCTCTTCACGTCAAGATTTAAATCTCTCATCTCTATATGTTGTACTAAAAAATTCATTTCACAAATCATTATTTAGACAAAGCTCTCATCTTTATTAAGAATTTGAATTTCTAGTCTAATTCTCTGACATGATAACACTTTATTTATTTTGAACAATCGACCATCTCGATATATAATATTGAACAATATTTGAGTGTATTCTAAACTGTACACATCAAAAAAATAATAATAATAAATAAATAATCAAAACTATCTAAAAAAAATTTTAGGGAAAAAAGAAGAAGAATTTGGCCCAAGGTAAATTATGGGTAAACAAATAGTGGGTGAGATGCAATTAAATATTTTTCTTTAATATTTTTTCATTATTTTACTTGATGGAGGGTGGTTCGCTTGGTTTTTTTAGCAAAGACAAATGTAGTGGGGTATTTAAATTAATGATGAGTTTTCAATATACCAATTAATCTTTATTAGTTAAGTTGTCCCCCATAAAATAATAGTTTCATTTTTTTAAAAATTGACTATTTGGTGGCATTGTCTTTCTATATATAATCTTTGTTTCTTAGTTGGAAAGATTTTGAGAGAGCTTCAATATTTTCCCTTCACCATTCATAGGCTAAATTACCAAATAAAAAATAAAAAAATCTCATCAGCGATTGCCCTTTTTTCAAAAATATATCATTCTTTCAAAAGTAAAAATATTATCATTGATCTTTCATAAACATTTCAAAACTATTCAAAAAGTAGAGCTTGATTAGAATGTTAAACAAAAATTGAGATTTAGAATAATGTGTCGGTAAACCATAAAGAGAATTCCGATCCAAACACAACCAAACCTGTTTCACATCTCTATTTCCATCTAAAATTTTAAGATTTCTACTCAAAAAGTATATTTGAAACATTTATTAAAGATAATGATATTTTCTAAACGAATGATAAAGTTTATTTATTATTTTTTTTTTTTTTTGCAATATAAATAATTCGTAAGTCACTTGTTTAGTTTAAACTCTTTATGTGTAAGAGAGAGTGAAAGATTTGCAATAAGATTTACTTTTTGAAAGATTATGTTTTGTTAACAATATTTCATATCAAAGTTTGATAGAGATTTGCAAGGACGATTTTGGTTGGCCCACTACAAGTTCAAGTTGTATATAATGTGTGGAACCCAATAATATGAATATGGAATCAACAAGATACGAAACTGATTTGTAATTACTGTTCACTATGGATGAATTCTTTGGATTTGCACAAAGCCAATATGTCAATTTTATAAGGATTAAGGTTGTTGACGAAAATCCATCCAATTACAACATTTGAGCCTATAAAACAAGTGTCCTCTTTGTCTTTGACTCTTGAAAGCGGATAAATAAGACAAATCCATTAGGTCCAATAGAGGGGAGATAGATAACTTTGTAGACAAAGAAAATCCAAAATTAGAACCATGCATATTCAAACTTTCGTCTGTTTCTTTATAGGTAATTTGTTGGCGAGAACACAGACAGCCTACCATAGCTTGCAAAAGATCGAGTGGAAGCTTCGAGACGAACTACCTTGTTGGAGATTGATATTTGTTCGACTTATCGTAGACAAAGTGGTAGCCTTGGACATTTGGATGTCGTCCTTGTTGAGGATCACTATCTAGCTGTAATTCTTGTTGAGGATCACTATGCGTTCGACTTATCGTAGAACAAGTGGTAGCCTTGTCATCTGGACAACATTGTCACCGTTCAATTGATCTTAACTAGGGACCAAAGAACTCGCCTTCAAACTTCTGCCTGTTTTGAGAGAGAGCTCTAAGTCCTCCAAACAATACCTCAGGACTAACATTGCAACAGAGAGAATGCAAAAAAAAAAAAAAAAGAAAGAAATGAAAAGAGTCTGTAATTAAATGGGGTTGTGGGGAAAGAGTTTTCCATAGAGTGTAGGGATTATAATACACTCTGATTCCTTCTTCATATTAACAAGCATCAGATTGAATGGTGTTCAATCTGGAGCCTGCCGGCTTCACAGCCATAGACAAGTCTGAAGATGGCAGTCGAATTCCCGTTTTGATTATGAGGATAATCAAATGCCACTCAGACGAAAAATAATCCGTAAGAGGTGATACATTGAAAATTTTGGATGGAACAAAATAGCCCTCGAACACGGATGGCGATGGCATTAGTACCGAATGATAGGCATGATCGAGTTATGAGACTAAGAGATTAATAGAACCAATAGGACAGGCCTTTCTACAACTAAAGACCATATGACATTAGGATCTACTTAATAATGTTGTGTCGTGGTCATCCTAATAACTTTACACGATCGATCAACCTACAGCTAAAGTTTGATCAACATTAGAGTTTGGCTTCTCAGCACGAAAAGCAAGAAGCATAACAAGTCACAATTAACACACATACATGGCTACTGTTTAATGGTTAGGTATTACAGACAAACCATTGGGAAAGTAAACAACAAGATCGGAGTCATCAAGATCAGCAGTTACCATCTTCAGAAGATCAGTCATTGTTTATCGGTAGTAAGCTGGTTGATATGCTGGGGCCATTGCATTGCCGTAACCACCATATGCAGGATAGGACATTGGAGGTGAGGGAAACGATCCGGCATGTGGAGCAGCTTCCGGTGAGTAAGTGTAAGGATTTGTTGGTGGGCTTCTGCTGCCATACATTGAGGGTGGGGAATGATAAGGTGGGACACCAGCAGGGTATTGAGAGTGCGAGGGAGACCTCACGAAGGCAGGAGCTGCAGGGTATGAAGAGACATATGCATTCGTCAAACGACCAGCCTTAGCAGGAGGCATAGGACCGCCATTGTTTGCTCGTGTTCTCTTGTTGGCAGGGACTGGAGCAGGCTTTCTCTTCTCGACCTTCACCTTTTCCAGCTGTTCAAGGCGTTTCTTAAGGTTTTCTGGAGGGAACTCGGCTTGAAGCTTGTATTCTTCAATGCATTTGATAACAGCTCGGAGTGCAGACTGCTCTTTCCGTGCAGCAAGGTGCTACGACAAACAAAACAAAAATATACTAATTACTACTGCCTCTAATATGTTGTATGGAAATCATTATACAAGGCCCAAGGGACCTAGAAATGAGGACAATTCCTTATAGTATAGACCAATCAAACACACATAGGAAAAGCTATAACACAATCTCTTCCACCTACAAACAAATAGGCAGATATATATAAAATAAAACTGTCACACTGAAGACATGCTTGCATAATAAATGAGTGGTGAATTTGATCGACACAATAATCCAATGGACGTCATTCAGGATCCCACAATATTACATGCAAGATATTTACATAAATACAAAAACTTATAATAGTGAAGTTAAGAAATAAAGAAAGTATACCATTGCTCTGCCAGCATTATTTGGGTCTTCCGAAATAGCAGCTGCAGCTTTCTTGGCATCCTTCAGATACGCTTTCAGCAGTGGAACCGGGGGGAACTTATCCGCAAGACCAACTTCATATGTAAAATGCACGGCATCAAGCTGCTGTCCCCGGCTGATTAATTCTTCAATCATATCTACACATGATACCAGCTTAAAAGAATAAAAAATACATCTGCAGTTCTCACATTACAGTTATGTCTTCCATGATATAGTGATAATAATAAAAACAAGGAAGTAATTCAGAAAGAAAACAAGAAAGGAAAAGTTAAGAGTATGATCATGCTAACAACCAATAAAAATGTGAAAGCTATAGAGCTCTATACAAGAGTAAAGAAAAAAGAAGAAGGAGCATACATATTGCCAGGAAGATGGTCACACATAAACAACGACATAGTTGCTTATACCAAACAAATTATAGTAATGTCTTCCATTATATAGGAGGAAAACTAGCTGTGCATGCATACATATATAAATTTCCAGAATGATGTTAGGCTAAGAACATTGCAATTAGTAAGTTACAACGAAACTATTATCTATCAATTCCAAAATATTTCTAATTATGGCATCATTATATATCGAAACTGAAACTGACACTTAAACCCAATGGTCGCGTGAGAATGCAATCGCTATAAAATCCAACATGATGCTATTCAGTATTCCCAACCTTTATATTCAACAACTCTGTAATAACAGGTAAGAAACCACTTCGCTAAAACATCAAATTCGTTCTATCAAAAACCACCCGGCCCCAAATCCATGAAATGTTGTGAAAGAATTGAATATGCTACCAACATGATCCTTCTCTTAGGTAATTTTCCATGCAATCTTCGTAAAAGCCCCCTCCCGTTGATCGATTACAATGTGAATTAATAAGCCTTTACGAAGCATTCCGCTGATTAAAGTTCTATGATTGAATCTTTATGAAAACAAGAGCAAAACCCCATACTAGATAAATGGAAAAGGAAAAAGAAAAGGCGAATGTGGTCTAGCTTCTAAAACAAACTCAAGATCAGAAACCATATCATTTTTCCTTATGAAACGAAAGAGAAATTTCAAAGAATTATACCAGGCATTATATCTCCAAGGCCAAGTGATACAGCTAGCTTGGGCATCTGCTTCCGCCAGGCCGATCCAACCACAAGCTTCCTATACATATCAACATCTTCCCTCTTAACAATCCCAAAAGTAACCAAGTGCTGCAAGAAGGTGTGGACGTCCGGTGTCCTAACATTCTCGATACCACCTCGTTCTTCTAAGCTCGCCTTCCAAGTTTCAGCGATCTCCTTGGCGCGTTCTTTCATGCTAGGAGTAACCAAAATCCTTGACTTCCCGATCACTGGGTCTACAACAACTGGAATCAGCGATTCAAGCACTAAAACACAAGCCCAGCCCAAATCATTCCCTCCATCACTTTTTTCCACTCTCTTATCAAGTGGAAACACCTCCGAGATGGCCTCCAGCACGAATCTCGGCGGATCGATGCATTCAGCTAAAGCCAGATGAATTTTCGCCCTCAGTGCTTCCAGTTCCTTCTTCTTACCAGTGATAAACCTCCAAAATCCACCAGAATCCATTTCTAAACAGAACGATTTCAGCTTCAACAACAATCCATCGCCATCATCGACTTCACCATTCTCATCACTGTCTTTCTCAAGAGCTTTAAGCGCCGCCTCCATACTTTTCTCGACCTTACCAAGCGCGATCTGAACACTACCCTGGATACTAACCTCCCGCTTTTCCAGCTCATCAAGAGACTCCTTAGTCTGATGGTCTAGGGTTTGAATTTTATGCCTCAGTGCCTCCGATTTCTTAAGAAGATCCTGTTCCAGATTAGTGAAGTGATCGGAAAGCTCCTTCCAAAGCAGAGTACAGCTCGTCATCAGAGACGTCTGCCTTTGAAACTCATCGAAACTCGGGTGAGTCAACTCACTCAGCTCTCCGGGATCGGGGATCGACCCCATTTCTTTTTGCCTCTCGAACGGCGGCGGCGGCACAGCGGCGGAGAGAGAGAAATAGAGAGAGAGGAGAGAGAAAGGGCGTGTGAAAAGGAAAGAGGAGAGGGAATGAAACTTGAAACGGAAGAGATAAATCAAAGGGACAAGACACTGAAGTTACGTAGACCAATAAGAGAGTGACACGTAAGGGATAATTACCGGAAACCGGCGTCCAAAAGTTACTTGTGAAGCAATTCTACAATGCGCCGACTATGCCTGCCGCTTTTTAAATCAAAATGTTTTGGATTTTTTCTTTTTTTTGGTTCTGATTTAAATTTAAAATCCCTATTTTTCTTATCTGAATTCTTTTTTTTTTCTTTTTCAAGATATTCTTACCTGAATTCTTTAAGTATATTCTATTTTTATTTTTATATTTTGTTAAACTCATCTATGAACTTTTAATACTCTATTTAATGACTCTTCATAAAGGAGGAGAAAAAAACACTGTTCTTTTAATTTTAAAAAATGTTTTATCATTTAAAAAAGTAACTAATAAGTCATTTGATATATTTTGTTTTTAACTTTAGACACTAAACACTATTAAATGCTTAAATTTGTTTAAAATTAACCCTCATAAGCAAATATGAGGGGTTAAAAAAAAAAGTTACTTCCAAATTAAATTTCCAAATATGAAGAGTCATAACCCTTCGAGAATCAAAGTCATCAAGAGACACAATAAATCTGAATTTTCAGATTCATTATGACTCTTGAACGAAAAGATGTCTTCTGATGCATGAAAGGATGTAACTCTTCAACTCTATTGAGAAACTTAACTTGGAAGTAACTCGTTTAATGTTTGGGCTAATCATTACGAATTATTTGTTTATCATTCTCCCTTGTTCAAGAAGATTCGTCCTCGAATCTTAAGGATCATTTTGTGATGCCGCTTTGCAATCATCTTCTTGAGCCTTGGGATTACACAACTTTTCTTGTGACAATTTTCAAAACAAGAATATTTGACACTTTAAGAAGCTGAATTGGAAGACCTTATAAAAAGAAAACGTGTAGATTAGACTTAGATCTAAAACTTTGAAGAAGGTGAAAATATAAAATGAAATCTAGAACTAACACTTTTTTTTTTTTTTTTTGAGTTTTTATATAATGGACAAACTTTTATGAAAATATTTGACACCAAACAAAGCTTAAATTTGAAGACATCAAATAACAAAATGTTGGAGATGAAAACACTATCTATGAACCAACAAAAGATAACACCAAGCAAACAACAAAATTGACACTTTTTTTTGGGACAAAAGCTGAGAAGATGAATAAGAAAAAAAATTGACATTGCAACAATAGAAACATATATCTGATCTAGAACTCAAGCTCTGATACCAAAATGTTAAGGAACCCTTGGACGTTGGATCTATGAAGCATGTTGAAAACAAAATCTAAAGAACTCAATCCAACATACTTCATAACCAATTTGATCTCAACCTCTAAGATAGGTTAGATGACAGATTACTTAAATGATCTAATAAACCAAAGATTAGACAAAGCATAACTACCTCAATCACGTTTGAGAACTTTCCTTATTCAATATGAACCCCGCAGCAGTAATAAGAGTAACCTCGATTAAAAAAATTGATAACAACCCCAAGAAAACTATACAAATTTGGCTTGGAAGATTGATCGACAATCAAGAAGAAAGGAGAACTTGTTCCCAACTTGAAAATTTCGAACTTTCCACGATCTAATTGATTAAGCTAGATTGAAAGTCCTAAAACATGCATTCTAAACACACACAAAAAAAAATAATAATAAAATAAAATAAAAAATAAAACTTGAGAGAATAAACTCTAAGGAAATTCCATCCAAATTCAAAATCTTGTTTTCAAATGTGGAAATTACAACTCAATTTAAACTAATTAAAAGGACACCATGAAAGGATGTAACTTTTAACTTATATTGACTACATTCATCTAATACCCTTTCAACAACTCTCGTAAATGTAAATAAATAAAATTAAACAAATACATGTATGATTAATTATGTGGATGAATCTAAAAATCTATATTTATTGTGTATCTTGATGACTTTGATTCTTGAAAGGTTGCAACTCTTCATGACCCTTTCAATGCTTCATCCTAATCATTACCAATTATTTGCTTATCAAACCCACTGCATAAATCTTCAAACAATGAATCTTTGAGCTATGTAAGCATTAAAGAATAATGTTAATATAGATATTTATTAGAGACAAATTAAAAATTTAGGAATTTAGTAGAAATCTTTTGGATTAGATGGATGAATAGACAAAACACTAGACTTTAGTGACATCCTTGTTACTATAAGCTTTGAATTTTTCACATTTATCTTTGTCAATAAATTTTAACTACAAACATAATTCAAATTACAAAGTTACTCTCAATTTCAATTATGTTCTTAAAGTTTCAATTTTAGTAATATATTTATGATAATAACAATGAATAATAATTTCATATAATACGAAACAAAGCGTAAATGAGCTAAATAACACAAAGACCAACGGACAGACATTTTATGAAATAAATGAGCAAAATACACTCCCCCTTATTTTGCGAAATACACTACCCTTTATTTTACTAAGATGGCTTATTCCTTTTTTTTTTTTTACTGTGTTTATCAAAAGTATTAAATTCATAGATTAAGGAGATTCAATCTAGATTTAATTTGTAATCTGATTTATCCAAAAAAAATCATTGAAATTCTTAATGGTTGATACCTCTAATTTTGGAATTATTTCATTTAATGTAGTTCAAGTTTGGAAGATAAATGACGTGTCCATTCCAAAATAATTTTGTGTGTCATTTTGCTGTCTATTCTAAAAATTCTTCAACAGACCTTTTTATTTTATTTAGTATAGAATGGACAAAACAATGACACATAACTTAATTTAACATCAAATGGCTAATATTTTATCAATTGATTAAACAAATCCAAATTGAATATAATACTTTAAAAGGGTCAGCTTTTTTAGTTTCTTTTGAACAAAAGGACAGATTGATTACACTAATATTTTGAACTCCAAAGACCTAATGCCGTAGAAAATAACGATGTCTATATCAAAATTCTACGATATTATTTATAATAAAATTAGAAAAATTACCAACAATTTTCTACACGATCACGTTTGATAATTATTTTATTTTTTGTTTTGTTTTTAAAAATTAAATCCATTTCATCCACATTTTTTACAAAAATTTGTATTTTTCTTAAGTACAATGATTGAATTCTTAACCAAATTATAAAAGCAAAAACAACTTTTTGAAAAAAAATTTTGTTCTCAAAATTTATCTTGGTTTCTTTAAACCATTAATGAAAAGTAAATAACAAAATTTGAAGATGAAAATAGTGTCTAAAATCTTAATTTAAAAACAAAACAAAAAACAAAATAGTTACCCAACTAAGTAATTATTATCAAAATGTTATCGCAATTCACTGACATTACATCAATTCTAATGTTCATACATTTCTTTGCCTTAAAATTGACCATTTTGTATATTAAATTTAAAAAAGAAATGTCAAACTTAGGCATGATTCAATTTATTCATTTCATCCGTTCTAATTTACTTGGAAGAAGAAATACTTCGTTGATTAGATTAGCAAGGGAGAGATTTTGTGTTTTTTTTTTTTTTAAAAAAAAAAAAATCCTGTAAAGAAATGGGGTAAAGTTGAAGCAAAATGTCTGCTTGCTTGAATCTGTCATTGGATTTGAAGATAAGATTGAGAAAGGTGAACGAAGAGAAATTTTCTTGATAGGAAAAACGACATATCCCTAAATTTGACACTTCATATACAATAGACATTCACGGAGGTGTAAATTATTGTCCAGTCTTAAAAATTTTATTTCCTACTGTTGGGCTAATTCAATATGCGCATGAACGACGATTGATGTCGGATGAACTTGATGTGACATCACGAGCAATGTTTCAAAGTTTAGGCTGAATTAGTATTGTAATCGCATCTAAATCAGACCATCAAGTTCATCTCACCCACACTAAAGAAAACGTCTTAGTCCACTAGTTTTCTTTTACCAAGCATCTTGACTCTTATTCTTCGAGTATGCCTTGATCAGACTAGCAGAGTCACATAAACTTCGTAGCTCCTTCTACCCTATTATTTTCAAAACCCACTTGGGATTTTTAAATTCTAACTAGTGACACTTCATAATGACATAGTTAACAAATCTTAGGTGGCAACCTACGTAAAGGAATAATCAAACAACCTACACCCTATTGAGAAAGAATGATCACTAACAAAAGTAACTTATCTATATAAGAATTTTCCTTCCTTTTGGAGGGAAAAAGCAGAACAGTGTAGTCATATACTATACGATAGAATAGAAGGGGGTCATTTGAGATACTTCAAGGGAATGGAATAGGTTATTATAATTCACTCCATATGTAGAGATCCAATTATAATAATTAATTGGTGTTCCCAACTATTTCAACTTACAATTAACTACAATATTACTATTTCAAATCTCTCTTTGTTACAATGTTTATTATTTTCTATTTATTCTGAGAATATTTTCTATTTTTTATCCCAATTAAACAACACAAAATATAATAATTTAGATTAAAGAAGCCTGTATTTGGATGGGAAACTATAATAATCAACTATCAACACAACTATAGTGTAGAAAAAGGAAGTAGGGTGTGGTAAGAAAGTGCTTTCTCGAAAACCAAAGTAAAAGAGGAGAGAGGGGAAAGGAATAGGAATAGGAATAGGTGGGGAATGGGCCATATGCCCACAGAGAAGTCTGACCACCACATGGGTTCAGTCAGTTAAAGTGCAGACAGATGCCAAACAAGGTACGCAATTATACACAGTGCCACTTCCTGCCTCTTCTCCCTACACCACCATCACCAAGCATGCGCATCACACGTGTAAAGTTTCCACCCCTATTCCCATTCTCACTCACTTACCCTTCTCTACATAAACCCACATTCCTCCCCTCCTTTTCAACCCAAAAACCACACCATCCCCAATTATTACCTGTCAGAATTGGAGAATTCTACGGGAGGAATCTTTAAAACATTGCTTGCAAGACACAGAACTAATGAAAAGGTTATCTCAACTCAACTTTAACAGATCAAGATATCACATGTAAGATAGATTGGTTAAGACATTATAAATCAAAATATGGGGAACCATACAATATTGTGGATAAGATTCCTAGCCGTGTGTCAAAAAGTATCTTCCACCGACACCCAAGGCTAAGTAAGTTTCAGCATCCAACATCACTACCCAGCGATAATATCCATCCTATTTCTACTTTTGAAAGAAAAATTCTTCAAATCATATCAAACAGAAACTAGAGACGCTGAAAAGCAAACAAAAACTACGTCACAAAAGCTAGCCTTCTCTGGTTTCCCCCCCTTTCCGCATATGCTACATTGCCTTAAAAAAAGTACCCAATTAGATTTCTATGAAGCTATATTACCCAGCTGTATAGTTTAAATACTTTGCACATGCATCAATGCTATATCGAACATTATCAGATTACGTATTTTATACCCTTCTCAAACCTAGGATCCACATCTGACAGGTCGCCCGGAATTATACTTCGATTAAAAAAGTGTTTAATTCCATTCACAATAACTGGAATCTCACCACAGATGCTACATACCCAACTGCAGTCGCTCCAACTCCAAGTGCGCCTGCTGTTTTAAAAACTACACAACGGATCCCTTGTGGTACACGAACATCAATAGGTACAAGGATGCGTAACTGGGGACAGGCTAGTGTGATTGATTCCACACTTCAAAATTGTATGCTTGTTCTGGGAAGTACTGAGCATCGGAAGGGTTTGTTTACTCAGAATTAGCTTCCTTCCAAGATACTTATACAGCGACTCAAGATTATGGTCAATCATGATTAAATCCTGTTCTAGAGTAACAATGGTGTAAAACGTGTGATTGTGCTGTTTGTGCAACGACAAACTAATAATTCAAGCTTTTTTCAATCATTAGGATTTAAAATTGTTAGACAAAAAACCAGATCCATGTTCCACATCCTACCATACACATTTATCCTACAGTAGAATTAAAATTACGCAACAAATCCAGGGAAATTCCTGAAGTAACGTTACTGGTAGACCAAACAACCACCCACCTCCGTTTAACAAAGGGCAGCATTCAGCAAGCTGTTTGGTAAAGACTTCATCCATGAACCATTGAGCTTAAACATGAGGTGGATCCGTGTTGCAGCTCAACCAAGGACACAAACTGAAGAGGTGCTGAACTATATTTTTCGAGGTATTCTACCCGGACGATTTGAAATCCCTATAGCTCTCTATGGTTACCTTCTTCCTTGTATCAAAATCAACTTTGTCCATATCAGCTGCAGTTGCAAGATAGCCATAAAAAATCCTTTTCTTCTCTCCAGATTTTTCATCCACCTTTACAAGGTTTGGATTTTTATCATCATCCCTGCTAAATGCTGCAGGTCGCACACGAGCCCAAGCCGTGCGTCCGTGATTGTCCTTCTCAAAAAATTCAGCCAGCCTCTTGGCTTCATTGAGGCCAGACTGATCACCTGAAAACTTGATCAAAGTTGTGCCCAAATGACCATCTCTTCCATACAAAGACTTGGACTTCCCACCCCCAAACCCGAGGTCTGAAAAAGAAAAAAGGCCAAATAACTCATCAAGACACTAAATGCCAATAGATTGATAGCAAACCAGCATTGGATTATGTAAACACCTTGAACTAAGAACAGAGGGGGCTATGTAGAAACTAAATAGACATTTTTAAAACTCTGCTTAATAAAGCTTTAAAAAGCATCAGAATTCTACAAATCCCACATGGTATACGGCACGATTATTTAAAACAAAAACTAGCACACAAAAAGCCAAGCAGCCAGTACAGGAAGCTTGAGAATATGGGGAAACCCAAACCAAATATCATAATAAATTGAAAAGACAATCGAGCCAAATTATTATCATGTCTACCAATTAACAAAACATCACTAGAAACTAGCATGATAAAAATAATAACAATAAACAGGCAATCACGCACTGTTATAAAACCAAGGAACACCAACTAAAGGTGGTGTCAGATAAAAAAGTTGCCCTGATGTTAAGCATATTTCAATATGAGAACGCCTCTCATTTATCTGAATCTAATTCCTACGTCTGGGATTGCAAAGTAACTAATTGCAGAGCCTGTCCCTACCTCCATTATCTCCCACACTAGAGACAGATGAACATAATCCAAAAACATACTGCTGAGATAAGAGAATGAAGTTACAGTCTAGGTTTAAATAATCAAAATCAACCCCAATCTCTTCCAGTTCACATCAGTCATAAATAATGCAGGAAAATGTAGACAAAATGAAATTGATCAATATTAATCAATTGAACATCAAACGATCTCCTGTAACCTGCCGCTAACTTCTCTAAACTTCCCTAAACCATAAACTCTAAACTTCTCTAAAGTAAAGATCATCAAAAAATTGTAATTAGTTTCCTTCAGAAGGGGGTTCTCTTTCCCCTGCCCCTAAGCTATGTCTCCTTTGGTTGCTGTTAAGACACCTTCGTTTATATGTTAAGAAAAAAAAAAGTACATAAAACTTGAGCCTAAATAATATAATATTAAAATCAAACTAACTAATTGAAGAAAAGAGGTATTATAGTTTAAACCAAGAAGAAAATATAAATTATTTTCAACTCAGTATTTGAGAAGCAGGGAGATACGGAAAATCATAACTAGTGCACAAAGTAGATGCCTGAAGAAAAATGCAGACTTTTCAGATAAAACCCTCCGAGGCTGCATAGCTATTGATATCTCACAAATATCAGCAGACCAAGATTGTAGGATAACTAAACAAATTCACCAAGAACTCCAAATAAAATTACAGTTTAAGGATGTTAATTGGAAAATAGATTACAAAAAGCCCTTCAAATGAGCTGTGCAACAGCTTCACCAACACCAAAACAGGACAATGACAGAAAAAAAGTCCCACAGGATATCAACGTGCCATCCACATATCCATGGGGGATTCAGATAACAACTTTAGGTACATTAATTATAATTACGCTATAAAGCATGTAAATAAAACCTAATAATGATCCGCAACCATACTAATAAATAATTGTAGTACTTCATAAAAGAAGTATATTATGAAGCAAAAAAATTTAACCATAGTTCTTCAGCAACTGTACTAATGTCATTAAGTTACTCCACTTTCTAAACTACTTGCCCAAAAGACGGATCATCTGTTACTCTGACAGACTTGAGAGAGAGAAGGAGAGAGAAGAGACCTGGAAGTAAATTATTAAAAGATGATCCATCTTTTAAATTATTAAAAGTTTCTCTTTTGGCAATCTGTTATTGACAAAATTGAGAGAAAATTGGATCGGTGAAGTCCCATTCTATCTAGAGGGGGCAGAATTATGTTTGCTAAATCAGTTCTTGTGAGCATCCCCTTGTATTATTTCTCGATTCTCTCTAGACCTACTCGTGTTGGATACGTTGGAGACATTGGTCAGAAGTTTCTTTTGGAAAGGTAGCAAGGTGTTTGGTGCTGCCAATCTTGTTAATTGGGAGACTACTTCTCTTCCGACTGACATAGAAGGGTTGGGCATCGGTGACTTTACCACTAAAAATTGTGCTCTTTTAGCCGAATGGGGTTGGAGATTTCTCAATGAGGAGAATGCTTTATGGAGGCAGGTGATTGCTTATAAATATAATTGGAATGAGACTCATTGTTGGCCTTCTATGAACGGATCTCGTTGGTTTGAAGGCCCAAGCCCCAAATCATGAAAAACATCCCCATTTTGGAGGAATGATATAGAGTTAGAGTGGTTCGTGGAGACAAACCCTGATTCTAGAAGGACAAATGGTTGGTTGACTCGCCCCCTTGTTTGGAATTTCCTGGGCTTTTCAGAAATGTGACTGCCAAGGATTCTTTGGCTTGTCAATGCTGGTCTGATTCTCTTTATGCATGGGCTATAAAGTTCAGAAGAAATTTGATTGGGTTGCTCTTTTGAGCAAGCTTCAAACTTCTAGACTGAATAACAAGGGTGACATGTTTGTGAGGTTGCTGGAAAATTGGTGTAACACCGATAGTTGAATTCAAGAGTGAAAGTTTTTATTATTTCAAAATGGAGGACTCGGCCCAATTTTATAGGCAACAGTTGGTTACAAGCTGACCTAAATTCTACCGGTTAGTAAAAGGTAACCGGTTAGTAACAGAAATTTAAAAGACAGACTAAAAAACTGAAAACAACTTACTAAATGGTTACATCAATTCCTCCCCTCTTAAAAGGAACTCGTCCTCGAGTTCTAAAGATATAGTATGAAAAATAAAAAAGATTCAAGAGGAAAATCTTAAAGGATTAGTAGGTGAACCTGGGCATCACAACTAGGTTGACACCACCATAGCACCCTCATCATATCCAATACAATTGTCAAGTAGCTAATTGAAAGTCGTCAAAAGCATGGTATGGATGTAAATCTGCTACATTAAACATGGGGTTGATGTGTAAATCAGGTGGAAAGTCCAATCGATAGGCATTGGACCCAAAAGCCTTGAGAACTTTGAAAGGACCTAGTTTTCTGTTTTTTAGCTTGTTGTATGTGCCAGTTGGAAATCTACTTTTCCTTAGATCTACCATCACTAAGTCTCCCTCACAAAATGTTTGAAGATGCCTATGCTGGTTTGCTGCTTTTTTATAAGAAGAAATAGCTTTTTCGATGATGGTGTAGACGAACAATCTTTTCTGCCATCTCCTCGCTTTGCTGCTAAGATCAATAGAAGATGGAAGTTTAGCTAGATCAACAGTTAAAAAGGGGAGTTTTGTGTACACTATTTCAAAGGGACACTTCCCTATAGATCGGTTTTTCATGAAATTGAAGGCGAATTCAGCTGGAGCAAGAACAAGGTCCCACTATTTGGGATGATCTCCACATAAGCATCGAATTAGATTACCCAACGTTCTGTTGATAACCTCTGTTTGTCCGTCGGTTTGGGGATGACTTGTGGTGCTATATTTGAATGAGGTGTTGAATTTTCGCCAAAGAGTCTTCCAAAAATGGCTAAGGAATTTGACATCTCTATCCAATACAATTGTTTTTGGGATTCCATGTAAACGGACTATTTCCCTAAAAAAAAGATTAGCAATATAGACAGCGTCATGTGATTTTTTGCAAGGTAGGAAATGTACCATCTTACTAAATCGGTCAACTACTACAATCACAGAATCATAAGCTTGTTGTGTTTTAGGTAGACCAAGAACGAAGTCCATAGACAAGTCCTCCCATATGGAGGTCGGGGTAGGTAGAGGAGTATAGAGCCCGATATTGGTTGAGGTTCCTTTTACCGTTTGGCAAATATAGCAACGCTTGACAAAATTTTGAACATCTTTTCGAAGTTGAGGCCAGAAATATTGAGCAGAGACAAGGTCTATAGTTTTGTAGATACCAAAGTGTCCAGCTAGACCTCCCACTTGTAGATCTTTGATCAATGTTTCACGAAGGGAAGTGTGGGGTATACATAAGCATTCTCAATTGTCAAATATGTGGTAATCACCTGTATTAAGGTGGTTGGAGCAGTTGAACCAAATGGTTCCAAAGTCAGTATCCGTAGGGTATAACTCAGGTAGGTGATGAAAGGCTGTGATTTCTCCAGCTAAGACAGTTAACAACTCCGCCTTCCTACTTAAAGCATCGGCAACTTTATTATCTTTGCCAGCTTGGTGTCTAATGACAAATTCGAATCCTTGTAAGAAGGATAACCATCGAGCATGCATTCTACTAACCTGTTTCTGAGATTGTAAATACTTCAAGGAAAAATGGTCAGTTAGAAGAATAAATGTTTTATGTAGTAAATAATGTTCCCACTGCTTCAAAGCTCTAACTAATGCGTAGAATTCTTGTTCGTAAGTAATCCAATTCTGACGTGGGACGCTCAGCTTTTCACTAAAATATTCAATAGGATGGTTATTTGGGATAGGACTGCCCGGTACCAACTCCACTAGCATCTACGGCTACTTGAAAAGGTATATTAAAGTCGGGAACTTTGAGAACAGGGCTACTGCAAAGGTTATGTTTAAGTTTTAAGAAACTAACTTCCTGTTCTTTATCCCAGTGGAAGTTATATTTCCTAAGACAATCAGTGAGTGCTACTGCTATTGTACTGAAATTTCGAATAAATTTCCAATAAAATGAAGCTAAGCCTAGAAAAGATTGAATTTGTTTTAGAGTAGATGGTGTTGGCCAATCCAAAATTGCTTCAATCTTTTGAGGATCCACTTTATGTTCATTATGACCAACGATAAAACCTAAGAATGAAATTTCTGTAGGTAAAAAAAACACATTTTTTGGTGTTTACGTGTAACTGATGTGAAGATAAAGTCGAAAAAACAGTATGTAGATGCTGTAAATGTTCTTGTAAGTCATGACTAAACACAAGTATATCATCAAAGTATAGTACTACAAATTTATCAAGGAAGGGAAGGAAAACCTTGTTCATGAGCCTCATAAAAGTGCTAGGAGCATTGGAGAGACCAAATGGCATACCCAACCATTCGAACAAACCTTCGTTGGTCTTAAAGTTGTTTTCCATTTGTCACCCAACCGTATTCGGATTTGGTGATACACACTACGGAAATCAAGCTTGGAAAAAATATAAGCACCTCCTAATTGGTCCAACAAGCCACTAACACGTGGTATAAGAAACCGATGTTTTATGGCGATTCGCTTTATAGCTCGGTAGTCCACACATACGCCAAATACCATCTTTTTTTGGAGTAAGAAGAGTTGGCACGACGCATGGCCTGATGCTTGGTTGAATGCACCATTTTTCTAAGAGCTCTTGAACTTGGTCATGTAAAATTTTATACTCGCTCGGGCTCATTTTGTAATGAGGAAGATTAGAGAGTGAAGCCCCTGGGATGAAATCGATTTGATATTGTATACCACGCAATGGTGATAGATCTGGTTGTGGATTCACAATGCTGGGGAATTTTTTGAGTAATTCCATCGTTTGTGCTGGAAAGTCGTCCTCACTCTTGTGATCTATGTCTCCTTTGACAATTACTCTCCATATTTCATCTTCACGTTCTTTGATGAATTGTTTCGCTATGATAACACTGAATAGTTGTCCCTTGGTATCCTTGATGGTTGTATTATCTGACTTATGTAATGGTAAGAGAACAATTTTTCGATCATGCCACATAAATTCATAAGTATTTTCTCTTCCCTTATGAATAGCTTGTTTGTCATATTGCTAAGGACGACCCAAGAGAATGTGGCATACATCCATATCTAAAACGTCGCATACAATCTGGTCTTTGTAATTACCTCCAATGAAAAATTGTACCGAGCAAACATTGTTGACTTGGGCTTCACCACCTTTCTTAATCCACCCTACTTTATATGGATGGGGATGAGGTTCCATTTCTAAATTAAGAGCATTGACCAGTATTTTGGAGACTATATTCTCAGATCTTCTGCTGTCTATGATGACATTACAAACCTTTCTTTTAATTGTGCACCTTGTTTTGAATAATGAATGTCGTTGGGGGTGTGTCTCGTTTTTGGAGTTAAAAGAACCCGTTGGAGCACACAAGAGAGGTTATCACCCTCATCAAGTGCTAAAAGATCAATTCATTCATCAGAGATTTCGTCACATTCTTCATCTTGAGCCCCTTCATCCCCAGCCATAGCTATTGTTCTTCGTTCAGGACAGTTGTTAGATAAATGCCCATTCTTGCCACAACGAAAGCACTTCCCGAGTGTTGTTTGTGCATAGGGGTTGGTACTCTTCTTAGAAGTCTCATTGTTGCCATCTTTGATTAGTACAGGATTTTCTTCTCTGTCTTTGGCCAAGGCCCCTTCATTAGACCCTACAGGTCCCTTTTGAGTTGTAGTCTTCTTTAATCCGCTAGAAGATGTTTCCTATTGGTTTCTCCGTGAGTATCTTATCTTCTTGTTTGAGTTTCGTTCAATTCTTCAACAGCTTTTGCCAAAGAAATGACATCAGAAAGAACCCTAAAGATTGGAGCTTTACTTTCTCCTTAATGTTTGCTCACACACCCCCCACAAATCTTGCTATCAAATGATTTTCATTTTCAGGCAAATTTGCTCGAGCTCCCCGGCAATGATGGAAGTCTTCAGTATATTCAGCAACAGTTCTTGTTCCTTGACACAAGTTCGGGTACTAATTATACAAGATTTGTTCATAATTTGTTGGCAAGAACCTATCTTTCATCATCCTCTTTAATCTTTCCCAACTCATGATAAGGTTTTTTCCACTTCGAAATCTGCTGACCTCTAATTATTCCCACCAGGCTGATGCTCCCCCTCGAAATTTTAATGCCACTAACCGAACCTTCTTGTGGTCCAAAGTCCTGGCGTATTGGAAGAATCCTTCAACGTTTTTTTACCCAATCCAAGAAACCTTCTATATCTCTCTTTCCATTGAAGGTAGATATGTCCAGCTTGACTTTATATTCACTTTGTTCACCTGACTGGTAGTGATTGTATGCTCTGCCTCTTCCCTGACTAGAACGTCCCATTCTTCCTCTTTCTTCTTCACTAGAAGAGTCGCTATCTTCACAGTTTCTCCTCGAGTAAGCTTCCTGTCTTTAAGGTTTTTGGAACAACAAAGGGAGTTCTTTAATCGTTTCTTGGATGAACCTGTTGTGGAGCAAATGTGTTCTATCTTTCTTGTGGTAGCAGCATGTTTCTAGGTTGATTTTCTTGGACTTTCGGTTGAGGACTCGCATTGTTGAAGTTGCTCGCCATTTGATCCAATCGCAAAGTGATCCACTCCATCATTCGGTGAATACCATCAATGGCCTCCTCGACTGACTGCAGGACCTTGGTGATAAGGCAACAGGTGAAGTTGCTTCTTTATCCGTAGCATCAGGGTTATTGCTGTTAATTGCCTTTTTTCCCGCCATTAGATCCCAGTCCTTCAGGCTCTAATACCAAAATTGGTGTAACACCAATAGTTGAATTCAAGTATGAAAGTTTTTATTATTTCAAAATGAAGGACTCAGCCCAAATTTATAGGCAAGAGTTGGTTACAAGCTAACCTAAATTCTACCGGTTAGTAACAGAAATTTAAAAGGCAAACTAAAAAACTAAAAACAACTTACTAAATGGTTACATAAAAAATGATGGCTCATTTTTAGTCAAATCTCTCTCTCAAGCTCATTGTGAAGCAAATAGCTTTGGAAAGGCAAAAATCCAATCTTATTTGGAAGGCCTTTTGCCCTCCTTTAGAGGTTGTGGTTTGAAAGAAAATCTAGAATTTTTTGTGATCAAAAAACTAATAATGACTTTTTTTGGAGTTTGGTTACTCTTTTTGCATCTACATAGTCCTCCACTTCTAAACTCTTTCGCAATTATAGTCTAATCCAAATTTGTATTAGTTGGGCTTGTTTTTTGTAATTTTTTGTGTGGATACCTCATCTTCCCTTCCTTTGTATTGCTCTTTGTGATAATAAAAGTTATGTTTTTTATCCAAATATATTTTTTAAGGAAAAAAAGGACTTGTACGGTGTAGCCCCTCCTCCCTACAATGGGAAACACAACCATGAGGGGAAAAAAAATAGCTTCATTCAAATTCAATGTATAAGAAGCTAAGATTTGATCCAGAAAGAAAACTATGAAAGAGGGAGAAACAGCTCCTTTCATATTCTATGGATAAGGTATTCTCCTTGAGCAAAAACATTCAAAAAATCCTTTCCAATTGTTTTTGAAACAGTTGAACTAACAACAAAACAAGACAATACCAGAATGAGTATAAGGTTCCCCGAGTAGCATCAACTCATCCATGGAAGATTCAGATATAACTTTAGGTTTATTAACTAAAAAAGTACGATAAATATAACCATGTTTCTCATCTGCAACTAAAAAAATCATTAAAGTACTCTGCATTCTAAACCTGTACAGACTTGAGAAAGTCCAGGGGTGTTTTATGTACTTCTTTGGCCAAGTTGATAGACCTTATTCTACCTAGCAAGGGATAAACCGATTCAGAAATGAAGAATGAAAAGATGTAAGAAGGTGCATTATACCTCTAACTTTACTATCCATTGCTTTGTTTCCCAAACCCTCCATGCGCCCATCTTTACTCTTTCCGGTAATAGTATTATGGATGATAACTATAGGAGGCCACATAATCAGATCCTCCTGGTTAGCTGCTGCTTCGTCAGCAGATAGAAACCGGTACCCTCTTGAATTATCAGGAGGCTTTGAGTAGTTCCACCCCATTAATACACAAAGAGCTTTATGTAAACCCAAATGATCCACTTGCAAGTCAGCACTCTCAGAGTTGTATGTGTGCATAATAAGGCCATGCATATCTGGAAAATCTCTAGAGGACCTGAAAGTAACCATATAAAGTAGGGGACAACATTCTTTAGGTGCCCAGAGTATGATTTTTTAATAGGTTCAAACTATAATACAAGCCTACAAATTTGAACCAAAATGGGAATAAGTTGGTAAACACCACTCAAAATTGGGTGGAAACAAAGACTCCAAAGTTGTAAAAAGTATCATCAAGCACAGAAAACATGCATCAATTCCACGGCTTCTTACAAAATCTTCAATCAATTACCAATTAGGTCTCAAAAATGCTTCTTAGTTCTTTAAAAAGGGCTAATATCAAACCAACAATAACTTCAGCTGCAGTAGTCCTAAGTATTTTTAATTTTTTATGTGATAGTTCCAGCTTTGTGACCCCAAACAAAAATGGAAGGCTCGGTCCAGACAAATAACAGAAAACGCAAAGTTTCTCCATCTCCGGTTCTCCTGTCACTTAATTTATCCATGTTTAACGTCTGGGATGTCAATGGTGAATGATCTTTGATTACTGAGCATCATATTTTCTTCCTCCATCACTTAAGATTCTATAAATTCATTTGATTTCATTCTGAGAGGAACTTTGATACATACCTAAAATTTATGGTCACTGTGTTTCAAGGGGTTTCTTTCCATCTATCCTTCAATTATAGTAAAAACTACAGATTGTCAATGATATAGGTTCCTCATGAAAAATCCATCGATCAAAACATTGAAGCTTGAACTCTTCAACACTATTGGAAATGAAAACATACTTTTTGGATGAGAAGCAGATTATTAATGAACAAACATGCACAATATTTTGGAACCCATGATTGGTAACAAGGTTCATATATTTGCATGGTCGGTAGACCATAGGTACACATTGCAAGGAGCATACCAATAAAAGACCTGGTACACCACTTGAATAGTAAACCAAACAAACAAAGTTTGTATTGAACAAGCTTTGTACTTTGTATGAGATATATATTGAGTGTCCGAGCTAGCTTTCAAGTACCTCAACTATTCTCACAAGACAAGTAATCAACCCTACTACATTTGGTTGTCAAGAAAACTCAAAGTTGTAGGACATTTAATCCCAGGTAGGTTGGCCACCATGACCAGAATTCTTTACCTCCAAACCCCACTCTTATTCCCCCCTAGGTCCTATGGTGATTAGTGATTGTATTGGACAGACTTATTGAAGAAGTGTGTGTGTGTATATAAATATGTATACGTATATGTATATCAAGCCTAGAAGCTATACTCTCAAGGTAATTAGAATTCTCCAACAGGAACAAATTAAGGAATAAAATTCATTAAAAGAAATGAGTCTTTACAATGGGAAACCTAGATGAGAAGACATACAATAAGCTCCCAAATAGCCTTTGAAGACCTTTCGAACACTTGGAACAATTTCCAAGTTTCCTTCTCTATTAGAGACTAGAGGATCAGCAAAAGGAAAATCAAGTAAATCTATTTACATTTCTAGGGTAACGATGGGTAAGCTAAACCTACTAGAATAGTCCCCCATCAACGCAAGGAGGAATGGCACAAAGGAAACAAGTTATCAGCTAGTTCCTCCCTAGAGCAAGGAACAGAAAGGTACAATCATCCTGTCTGGCACTATCCTAAGAGGTTTCTTTTTTCTTTTTCTTTTTATGGCTACTCAATGGGCATAAAAATAGGATATATCATATTCTCTTGGTAATTTCAAAAAGTGGAAAGTTGCAATTTTTTTTTTTTTTTTTTATGTGGGGGGGGGGGGGGGGGGGGGGGGGGGGGGGGAAGATAAGAACCAATTTCGCTGACTGAATGGTAAATTCAAAGTGATACAAAAGGAGCCCATTTACAGGGTGTAGAAAAGATTTCTCCAATTTGCAACAAGGAAATTCAAGGCTGTAAACTTTTTACATCAAAATGAAGCATGGAAAACAACTAACTCAATAACATCCCAGAGGATCTTTCTATGTCTTGGAACATCCCCAGAGAGTTGCAAGTTCAAATGGCTTGTCAGTTATCAGACTCTAAAACTGAAGAAATTATTCTTTCAATGAGAAACATTCCACCTCATTAACATCAAAGCAGCTCACTCAGCTACCTAATTCCTTAAACACTTCAGATTAATATAAGCTAAAAACAAAGTTTCATTAAAAAAATGCTAAACAGGACTCTTTCACTGATCGTGATCATGACATCCAGTTGCAACTACAAACTACAAACTACAATCTACAAATATCCCATTTAAAGGCTGGGATTAGAGCCTAACCAAACATTTACCAACAAAGAGGCAACTCTAATGCAAAATTTTTTACCTCAATTAACTATATAAGAAATATTGGAAGGTAGAAGATCTACACAACATGCTTTTTGGAGCACCGACAATATATAAACAACTGATTCACTCCATACAGCAAACAAATTTTTCTATATACACCTTTTGATGGTACACCATGCCCTAAACCCAATAGTTTGGACACAAGAAAGTAATTTCATCTGAACAAGCCATCAAACTGTATCACGTGGATTAAAAGAGGGGAGAGACCACGCCATGTCGATACCAAGACACAATATCAAAGGGGAATCAATCTTGCAATGAAAAGAACAAAAAATGTCCAAAGTTACAGAGCCATGGCGCTTGCCAAGTGATGCAACCATAGTCTCCAAAAAAGACCTAAGGGAACTAAATAAAAGAATGATAGATATACAGTGTAATAAAAAATGGCACAAAACAGGGGAAAACCCCCTTAATGCATCACATGAGAACTCATATCAAAGAATTAAAAAAAACAAGAAAAAAGAAAAAGATGGACCAAAACCGTAGCATATCAACAAGATTTCAGTTTTCATTGAAAGCCCCATTAGGAATAGCCAGAAACCACAAGAGTATGTTTGTGGAAATTACACAAACTGTGCAAAAGCATCCCCCAGAATTCACATCGGTTAGAAAGCAAAAATATGCTCATGTCCCTGCAGTCAATTAACTATACTCGTCCTTAGTTCCGTTGTCTAGCGTATAACACCCAAAAATGAATGGGTGGTTGATCCAATTTCATTGGATTTTCAAGAAAATTGATTTCAACGTTGATTTTCTAATACCAATATGCCAGTTTGAGGTTGGTTTTGGAACAAACCATCTTTTTTATACTGAGAGAGAGAAGCTGTCAATAAAAGAATACAAATGGGCATACAAAACAACAACCCGCTAATAGGAGCCAAAACAAAGTCAAGATTAAGTAACTATACAGAAAAGAGTACACGATCCAAAACAACTAAGCCTGAAGAAAAATACAAAAAATCCTTTGAGATCAATGCCCAGTGAGAAGCATTGAACTTGATGACAGACCACACCTCTTACACCACAACCCTATAGTACACAAATATGAATAAGAAAAGGCATAGGACAAAAACCACAACAAAACCATTGGCCGAGACACTCAACAGTCAACAGTAGTCAGTTCTCCTTTCATAATGCTTTTCCGCAACACTCACAAGGAAAATCAGCAGCATAGAAACAGCTTTTAAGGAAAGGGCAGTGTATCAAGAAGAAATACTTAATGTATATCCTTCTCGGTCACAACAGCAAGTGCAAACAAACAATTAAATATATTTGCTAACAGCAATCACCATGAATAGATGCAGGTAAAAGAATCTAGAAGGGAGTCTAGTTCTCCTTTCCCTTCCATTTTACCTCTCCTCTTCTTCTCGTCAATTCAATTAAACATAACTAGCTTATCAGATCCAAAAATACAAAAAGTACAGTGACCGCATAATATTTGACCCCTATTTCCACACACTTAGTGGGAGAAAGCATGGGAGAAGGAGTCCAACAAACCATGGTCTCCGACACTTAACAGTACGTCACTATCCATGCTTTCCGCAAATGCTTTTATCCAGCAGACTTAAAAGAAACAGCAGCAGCAGAAAAACATCATTATAGGAAAGGTCAACGAATCAAGAAGCATATACTTTACGCATTCACTTCCTCCTGAATCACAACAACTGACAGGTGCAAACAAGCAGGCAATATACTAACTATCAGCATCCTCCACAAAAAGTACAGTGACCGCATAATATTTGACCCCTATTTCCACACACTTAGTGGGAGAAAGCATGGGAGAAGGAGTCCAACAAACCATGGTCTCCGACACTTAACAGTACGTCACTATCCATGCTTTCCGCAAATGCTTTTATCCAGCAGACTTAAAAGAAACAGCAGCAGCAGAAAAACATCATTATAGGAAAGGTCAACGAATCAAGAAGCATATACTTTACGCATTCACTTCCTCCTGAATCACAACAACTGACAGGTGCAAACAAGCAGGCAATATACTAACTATCAGCATCCTCCACAAATTATCCCGGATGCAGGGAAATGAAGCGTTATTTATAAACAATATATAGAAATAATGCAAGACAAAGAGAGAAGGCACAAAGAATCCGATTGCATCAAACCTTGCACAAGCAAGACATTGAAGACGCCCATGCTTCCCATCCTCCAGATAATTCTTTTTCTGATTTGCGTTTTCGTTGATAGTCTTCACAAAATGAAGAAATGCCTTTCTCAATGCATTCTGGTCAACTTCTAAATATTTAGGAGCTACATTGTTACCGCTACCTAGCCTTAAACCTTCATTTTCATAACTCCCACCAACTCGCATATACTTCGAGAACCTCGTATCCTCTGTCCGACCATATGGATCACTCGTTCCCGCCAAAAAATCACCCCTTCGTTCGCCGGAACCAGTAAGAAACCCATTTGCATTCCCATTATGCAAAAATTGCTGCTGTCGCCTGGACAAATCGTCTTTCTCATCCTTCCTGTCCTTCTCATTGTCGTCATTGAATTTCCTTTTCATGGACGAATCTGCAGGACCACCACGTTCATCAGTCCCCCGAGAATTCCAGTGATCTTGAGGCCTAGCACGCCCAAATTGTTCTTCCCGAACACCCCTAAATTCATCTGGACTCATAGGTCCACCTGGGGGAAACCGATGGTCAAATCCACCATATTCATGGCCAGGACCACCGGACCCCATTGGTAAAAACCGACCAGCAAGATCCATGGACCTTGAAGGCGGAGTAAAATCGTGATAGTCGAGAGGGAGAGAGAAATACGACCGTACACTGCCATCGGCAAGAACAATCGTGCGGCGCTCAAGCATATGGAACCCATAAGAGGGCGGAGGCGGTGGGCCAAGAGCTGAGGAGTCAGGAAAAGGAAGTGGAACCCCAGGAGAAGGGAGTGGAGCCGAAGCCGGAGTCGGATTAACAGCCTTGTCGGTAGGATGCTTGGGGTGAGTGGAATTGGGACTAATTGCAGATTTGGAGGAAGAATTATGGGGTTTGGAAGATTTAGAGTCGGATTTAGGATCGGAGGGAGGATTGTTGGTGGAGGACTCCCAGCGGGATTTCCGGTTAGAAGGAGCGGCGGAAGAAGAAGAAGGCTTCTGAGATGACTTGGTGGTATTGCTACCTCCGGCCATGCCTGCTGTAGAAGCGGGCGGAGCCGCTAGGGTTTACGAATGAGATATCAGAAAATCGCCGTTACGCGAATTGGATCGGTGAATGAATGGAGATTTTATTCTACCGATAATCAACTACTCCTTCTCGATTCCCTTTCCGGCCCCACTTACAATAAATCAGAGAGAATTTTTATCTTCCTTTAGGCTTCTTTTTTTTCTTTTTTTTTTTAAGCAAAGAGTTTTTATCTTTATTCATATTTCTTCAATAAATAAATAAATAATGCTTTTTTAAAAAAATAATGACTCTATTGTAAATTTGAGAAGTACAACGACACACAACAATAACATAAATATAGATAAAATATAATATATAATAAAATAAATTAACAAAATATGAAATAATAAATTTCTCTAAAATCTCCACTTTCTCCAATTTTTATGAAATTCATCCAATGTGTGTCTTCCAAAATCCACTAAATGCACTATTTATAAGTTATTTGGCAAGTAAAAGGTGGATTACATAAACACTACTATTGTGTAATGTTGAGACATACGGACAACATTTTGGAAAATGAGAGCATGACACATAGTCAATTGACATTAAGCACAAACATCTAATGGACATATATTATCATAATATTTATAATTGTGAAATCCAAACCCTATTTTTCCTACTTAAGTGAGTAATTGGTATGTTAAACAAAGCCTAGGTATGGGTTAATGTGGAATTATAGGGAAATGGGTAAAGGATAAGGAAATGAAGAAGGAAAATGCTTAAGTATTGGAGATTTGGCTCTCGGGTGTTTTAAGTTAGCCTAGCAAGAAGAAATTTTTTTGCTAAGTGTTAATCGTGGAAATGGTGGGTGAGCATCGAGTAAACATTAGGCGTATAACGACCCGACCTTTTGAGTACTCTGATAAGGGTCGTTACTTATAATTACACATTTACATTCAAAATATTTTGACCATTGAGGAAAATAAATTTCATTAAAATAATAAACATAGTTTTCCAAAATAAATAACAAATAAGTAAAACCTTTGTTCGAGGCTCCTAAAATAATGAAAAAAAAAAGAACTTAAACAAATAAAATTTTGACCAACATTGAGTTTCAAATCAAAACTTTTAAATAGCTTGAAAATATAAACTGAGTGGAAGCGATTTACACGTCCCATATGGCACGATCACAGGTCCCTCTCATCACCTGCCAGTCTATTCCTATCATTACTTGAAAAACATAAATTAAGAAAGATTGAGTATAAAATACTCCGCAAGTGACCATTACCGAGATCAGGCTATGCATCCACAAGCAAAGAAAAATAGCCTGTGGCTCATACAGCTACATCGATTTTTGATGATGAAAGGAAAACCAAAAGACGTACTATCTTGTCTTGATACGCATGTCTAGCGGCCCGTAGGCACACCGTCAAACATGAAAATAACATGAATGTGAACCCGTCGACTCACGCATGTCTAGCGGCCTGTAGGCACACTGTCAAACATGGAAATAACATGAACGTAAACCTGTCGGCTCACGCATGTCTAGCGGCCCGTAGGCACACCGTCAAACATGAAAATAACATGAACGTAACTTGTCGACTCACGCATGTCTAGCAGCCCGTAGGCACACTGTCAAACATAGAAATAACATGAACGTAAACATGCATCAAGGCGAGACAGTAAACCGCTCTATTGGTCTATTCATGCACCACATACATAATATAAGTATTGATTAGAAATTCGAACATGCTCATGATGCTTATAACTGTCATGCAACAAGTAAAACATAATGACAAAATCATGCTTCAAGAGTCCATTAGTTAACTTTATAATTCTAGACTAGGTCGCCTGGCATAAAGGCACCGATAATAGTACCATTTACCTCAACTTGGTAAAAAAAACGCAAAACAAAATCTCCTTAGAACTTCTTCAGCACACTTGAATCAACCTAAAGTTGTGGCTTGGTCTAAGACAAATTCCAAAACTTGATTCAATTAGCCAATCTGATCAAGAATTAAATCCAAAATCAATAACTTAATTTTCCACTATTACTCTCAATCCAAAAGAATAACCACCCAACAACTTACAAAACTTACCGATCTTCACCAATTTTCTGCAAAACAAAATGGTCTCTAGCTTGATGGTCAATGCCTCAAAACTTCCAAATCTCGAATCTAAGTTTCACACCAAAGAGAGGTTACTAATTTAACCCAAAATCAAATAGGTGAACTTCACCTCCTAAATTATAAGGAAAATAAGTCTTACCCAAGGTTTTTCTCAAGATTCCGACAAAGATCAGGCAATGGTGGTAGATGGCGCGACGACTCGTGGCTACCATAGATAGGCAGCGGGTGTTGCTGTCGGACGACATAAATTGTTTAGGCTAGCAGCTGGTAGCGAGGGTCTTGCATGAGGAGGGTTTGCGGGAGTGAGAGAGAAGGGGAATTTCTAGTTTTACAGATTTTATTCAGCAGTGATTACGAACAAACAAGAGCCTTAAACAACGATCCAACCTTTCAAAATGAAACTTTATATGTCTCGAACAGACTTACCAAATTTAAGCACGATCCAACGGTTCAAACTTCAGGATCGACAATTTTGTGGAAGCTGTCACTGAAAAACCGAATTGCTTTCTCCCCAATTTTTTTACCTCTTGTCACTCTCATTTGATTTCGAAAAAATCTCAATTCTTTTATTTTTTTTTCAAATTTTGAAAAAGATAAATAAAATATTTTATCACAATATCTCCAAAGATTCTATTAAATTTAGAAATCAATTATCTTAATTTAGGCTTCAAAAACCAAAATTAAAGGGCATAAGATCCATCAATTTGATACAAATTAAATCCTTTCAAATATTTAAATCAATTCAAAACCACATGAAATTAATTATCTCTTTTTTTTTTTTTTTTAAAGTTGTCCCTAAAATCCAAAATCAAAGGGAAGCAAAATTTAATATTTTCAAGATAATCAGTTCGAATTTCTAATCAATTAAATTCAATTTAACCAATAAAAGTTTTTCAATTATTTCAATTTAATCCCAATTTTCCAAATGAAAGAGAAATTTAAACTCAATAATTTTAGATAATTAACTTAAATTTTCCTGAAATTGAGAATGTTACATTCTTCCCTCCTTAAGAGACTTTCGTCCTCGAAAGTTCAAGTCCTTAAAGGCTCATGATACTTAGTTCTTGTCTCATCCTCATGTTTCCAAATCGCTTCTTCAAACCGATAATTCTGCCAAAGAACTTCTAACTAGCACTGTCTCCAAGTTTCAGAAAGTCTTCACCTCCTACCATGAATTATATAACTTATCTGAGACAATATCATGTTACTCCTTAATCTTAAAATAAACACATATCACCATTTAGACCCTCTTATGCATGAGTCTGAAAATCTCACTTAAATGACTCTTGAAGTCTCCATATACTGTAGAGCATTTGTCATTCCAAAATACATCACCATAATCTCATAATAGCTGTAACCATTACCTGATGTCAGCTTTTAAGATATAGACCTTCATGATTGTATACATCTATATTGAGAATGTTCACACTCCATAGAGTGGGTCACCTCACTGTCCATGCAACAGAAAACATATCTCTCATGACATAAGTCCAGGATTCAGAATTCGGATTCGGCACCTAATTGCCCTGACAATCCCCTGCAACCGAGATATGCTATCATATTCAATCCATAATAGTTGATACAAAGTCGGGTGAATCATCTTTCTTTCCTAATAAACAAAGTTGGTGTGCTCCAAGGCAAAACATTAAGGCACATATGAAACACTTTGCTAAATAGTTCTTGTATCAGTGACTTAGGCTATTCCAACTCTACTAGAGTCCTTCTATGAGGAGCCTTAAGGATAGGAGTTGCTCTCAACTCAAGTTCATCTCTAGTGCTAGGGGTCATTCTGGAAGGTCAAATTTACTCAACCTTAATACTCATATAGCTTGTTTCTTACTTGGAGCTAGATTACTTTCACCTTCAAATAAAATCGATGGCTTCATTAATTCCTTGTTCTAGAATTCATGTCCATAATCAAAACCTCTAAACCTTGCTAATACCTTTCAACGTTTTCTCCCTCTTTAACGAGGCCTTACCCCTTCCATTTCCATAGTTTCTAGCAACTATTGCTATTAAACATCTTTTCATAAAACGTTATTTCCTCGACTCCACTATAATTTGAAGAAGATTGCTAAGCACTCTTCCAACACGTGATAGTCTAGATTAATCAAATTCTCATGCTAAAATTGAGTTCCATGACCAGTAGCTTAGGCAGAATATCCATTCAACCAACAAATACTAAGATCCATAGTTCCAAATAGTAATGAGATTGTTCATACCAACTCTAAAGGTTTGTAAACACATATTTCCTATCTTGGACACCAAGCCAAACCTTTGTTCTTAATCTCAAAACATAAATTCCCTTTACCTTCTCAAAACAATAAAATATTTCTCAAATCCTTTCATCTTCCCTTATCTTTTCCAAGACCAATAAATCCAAGATGCTCTATTTCACTTTCCTAGTGAAACATAATCCCTTAACCAAGACATGTGACCCTTTATAACCTTTTCCAAAAATCTAAAATTCCATTCCAAACTTGGAACTATAGCAGGGTATCCCCATAAGATAACATTGCTTTTAAACTTCAAATTAAGAATCTTTCACTCTTATGTATAAGCATGTGTTATGAAAAATTAAATAAGGCCAAAATCTATTTTCGATAAAATAAGATCTCTCATTGTCTCCTAATATGAAAATATATTTCCATATTTCACAAAATATACACAATATATTTCACATCCCTTGAAACAAAATGTTCATGTGTCTCTAAATCATACGATTTCCCACCTTTCTTCCCAAACATATATTCAAGAAAAACAAACTTTCGACTATGACTAACAAATTTATTAGTTTTTTCAACACTGATTATGAGCATAGCATAAACATCCAAATACTCGGATAGATTCATATGAAGGAACCTTACTAAAGAACAATTCATATGGGGATTTATTATCAAGCAAAGTAAAATGTGTTTGATTTATCAAATGACATGCCGCAAAAAACATTCACACCAAAATTTGATACGCAAGTTTGCTTGAAATCGTAATGTCCTTGCCACTTTCAAAATGCATTGACGTTTTCTCTCAACTCTCTCGATTTGTTGAGAAGCTCCAATGCACGATGTCTCAAACAACATACCATTATAGAAAAAGTAGTCATTAAGGAATTAAACTCCGTTCTATTATCACTGCGAGCAATTTTAATCTCTTGTCTAAATTGTCTTTTAACCTTAGCAACTGATAACTTGTAGAAATACATGTTAATTTTCTCTCAAAGTTGGAATAATTAAGATTATAAGTGATGTATATGCACTCATGATAAAGGAAAACAAATGAAATTGTATATATATGATAAACTCATGCAAAAGTATCTTCTTAAGTGAAAAACTGCATCACCAATGCACTTTAATGCAGGAATAAAAAAAATTCACTAAGTGTTGCAGACAAGGCCAATGCAAGGGGCATGTGTCCAACTTACCCAACGCACGAACCACGTCAAATCACAACTTGCAGACATGGGCATCTGACTGGTAGCGTCTGATCGAAACAGAATGACAGGCGGCTGTCTCAAGGTATGGAATTTAATACAATCACATTACCAAATGGATGAGCAAATTGCCTATATAAAGAGGGGTTGTCTGCAAATGGAAAAAAAAGGGAAGAAGTTAGCCAGTTAGTTAGTTAGAGAGTTAGTCATTTTTCACCTCTGTCTTCTACAAGCAAGAAGTAGGAGGGACGATAGCCATTCTCCACTGTTGATAACGAGATGTTGCCAGAGAGAAGCTTGAGATAGATGTCTTCTTCAATCCCTACACCGAGTTGGCAACAACGAGCATAAAAACAAGCCAAAGGGGACAAGAGATTGAACCATGCAACTTGACTTCTTTCTTTTACCTTGCATTCTCATTCACCATTCCACTTGATTGATCTAAAATTATTTGTATCAAAACTTATATCTTTAATTCAATTTCATTTTCGACCATTCTTCACTTCTCCATCTGTTAATTTTCTAAGTTGTTTGTGTATGTGAAGTTTCTAGCCAGATAAGTGCATAAAATTTGTTGCTTGAATCCACATGATTAGTCGATTGAAGTGAAAAAGCAACTAGTCGCTCGAGAGAGCAGTTAATTGTTGAACACATCAAGCTAGTGCGTGAAGTATAATTCTAGAGATAAAATTATTCATGTCACTTGTCTATTCGTTTTGACTGACGCATGCACCTTAGAGATAGGATAAATGTGACATCCACATCGAGAGATGTTGAGCATGAATTAAAGAACAAATCCCAACACATAATGCATACATTTAGACTTTAGCAAACATCTATATCAGTTTCATTTCATTATTATTGTGCTTACATAGGTTTGTTGTTCCCATTAAGAAATCAACGCATACCATCTACGCTTAAGCCAATCATTCACAAACCCTATTTCCCTCTTGCATGCGTGCAGGTAGTTTAGTGTACATAACCAACACATATCAAATAATTAAAAAACCTATGCAATAGATCCAAAGACCAAATCTGCGTTAGTGTACTCTAGAGTCTCTACGTTCAATCTTAGGCTTATCAGGACACCTAGATTAGATTTATACTTGGGTTTAACTTAAGAGAACTTATATCCACTAGCAAGGTGTTCACTCACATAAATCTAACACTAGTCCAATGCATAACATCATCTTCATACCAAGAAATTGATTAAACATCTTTTCCATCATCATTAAACACGATTGAAACAATGCAAAAAAATTTTTGGCGCCATTGTTGGGGATTTCAGCAACGTAGCTAACCGAAATTTGGATATTGTATCTTTTTGCAGAAACTTTCAATCGAAGGTGTATTACAAGCTAAGCCTGGACTTGTAAACATTTTATAAGCAAAGAGAGCACTCTTGAACTCAGATACGATCTCGAGATTGAAAGAACTTTTAGACGGAGAAACAGATCAAATCGATGTTGAAGGTTAAGGCAATAACAAATGACAAACAACTAAAATAACCAAAACTTGGCTCAACGACTAGCTAATATTGCAGTAAATCCAATCCTCATGGTGAACAACAACACGTGTTCGATGCGTGAATATGCATCACCAGTATTGTATGATTTCTTGCCTGAGATCATTTATCCAATGCCTGAAGGGACCAGGTTTGAAATGAAGCCGGTCATGCTACAAATGCTTCATACTGTAGGGCAGTTTGGTCGTGCTCGTGACAAAAACCCTCACACTCACATGAAACGCTTCCTAAAGACTTGTAATTCATTTGCAAGTCCTTGAATCACGCCAAAAGTAATCAGATTGTCCCTATTTCTATGTTCACCCCGATATGACGCCAAACAAAGGGCAAGCTCCTTAGAGTCGGGCGAGATAATGACGTAGGACTGTTGGAGTTGATGTCCTAAATCTCGTAGGGCCCTATAGTTTGTAAACCTTGTATGAACAAACTTGTATGTGATTAATAATATTTGATATTTTATTCACTTTGTCTATAAAATATGTTATATTTTAGTTTCATTAACCACAAACCAATAAACTAACATCCACGGTTATCGTTGTAACTTAAACATGTATGTGGAGACATACAAGTGGATCATGTTTAAGTGATAACCTAAATGATTTGTAGTATATGGATAAGGTTGGATACCTTATCCTGGTAACACTACGAGTATGGCCCGCTTTGTAGATATCACAAATGTTGTAAAGTGCTACAAATGAACTGATCCTGATCATTCATGTATTAGACATACAAGCAGGGATATTATATACAAAGGAGTTTATATAAGACCAGACCACGAAATGTTTAGTCTCATTATATAACATCGTTCATAACAGAGACTTTCATTTCACTAGGATGATCATAGGTAACATGACCTTAATCCTAAGTGAGTTGTGAATTCCTGCTTATGAGGGCGGTTCTTTGATTTGTTGGGTGAGAGTGGCCATATCGCCAACTCAACAAGCCTACCATTTTGGGGATTCGTGTGATTGGGGAGCTGGGAACTCAGCTATACAAGATGGAATTCACTCATTCCACGAAATAGGGGTAAGTAGATAAATTGCTCCCTTAAGGGCTGATTCCGAGTCATAAACAATATGGCGCCACACCCTCTCTTGGCTAGAGAGGGGTTTAGTCATAGTGGGACTATAATCTATTGTTCATTAGAGCGATCAAGGGTACTTAAGAAGTTAGAAGTAACTATAAAGGAAAAATAGTAATTTGGCCTAGCTGTACTTATGAGTAATTTGTGAAGGGTCATTGTACTGTTGATCGGTAATATCCAATGGACACAGAAATATATCTATAGTGCGAAGCATGCAACTGTTAGTCTTTAGTGGAGTGCTCGACAGTTAACGGATAGTGGATAATGTAACTAAAGAGTTTAATTAATTATTCATGTACTGTTGGAGCTTCAAGCTGTAGGTCCATAAGATCCCCTTGGTAGCTCAAAAGAATTTAGTTGAGAATCAGTTTTTGGGTTAATTTGAATTGTTCAAATTAATAACAGGAAATTTAATTATATATGATATAATTAAATTGATTAAATTGTATATGATATAATTAAATTGATTAAATTGTATATGATATAATTGACATAATGTATTTGATACATTATAATTTAATTGGAGGAATAAATATTTGAATGTGATTCAAATATATTTTCTATAAATGAGATTCATAGTTGTTAAATTTAATATAAATATGATTTATATTAACGCCATAAAATAGAGAAAAAGAACTATAGTTTATATTGTATATGATGCAATAATAAAACTATAGGTTATAAATACAATATGATAAGTTGGTTATCATATTTATTTATATTATTAGTTATTTTGGATAATTAATCCCTTTTTTCTCTCTAACTACTTTAGTGGGTGGTTAAGTGGTTTTTACGGTAAAATGGAATAAATAAAAATATGATTTTTATTATTCCATGTCTAAGACACACGAATTGTGAACAATCTATATGATAGCTTGAGAGCCTATACGATAGGAATCTTCACACTACACGATTGAGGCATCTTACTATGCGATAGAAAGTTTCTTCAATCATCTTCCTCCTCCAAACTCACAAACTCTCTCCTAACCAAAATAGCCAGAGCTCACCATTCCTGGGTTCTCACCCTGAGAATATCGAGGTCACCAAGTGATTGTGTCTTTCTCTTTTGGTTCGAGTCTTGTTGCTGTTCGAGGAGTTCGTGACTGTTCGAGTAGTTCGTGATAGTTTAAGGGATTTACGTGGAGAAGAGTTCTTCAAAGGTATAATCTTTGAACTCTTTTTGTTATTCAAAAGTATGCTGTAATTTTGTTAAGTTACATAATCTGTATGTATTACTATAAACGTTTGTTTTCAATCTAAATGGGATTTTGATGACCCGCTTCTGCTCATGGATCTTGTAAATCAAGTTCCTTTAAGGACAAACTAGTAGAAAAGTTCATGAAAAAAATACTTCTCTCCCACAAAGGAGGCGTCGAGAGATTATGAATTTTGAGCAAGGAGAATCTGAGACACTTAGTGAAACATGAGATAGATTCAAAAGGTTGGTGAAAAACTGTCCTGACCACAGATTGCCTCTTACTACGCAGATGGTTACCTTCAATGGGGGATTGAATAGACCATCCCAGATGGCAGCAGATGCAGCTGTTGCAGACGCCCTTATGGAAAAATCTTACAATGAAGCTAAGGAGATTTTGAACAGGATTGCCAAACACAATATGTAGTGCGTTGATGATGCTTATGATTCCAACCTTGGCCTAATCATCACTTCGGGATCGTTAAACACCTTCTTTGCATTCTCCAATGTCGATTGGGCTAGCTGTCCCAAATAAGCAGTAGGAGGTGACAATAGGGTGTGAATGATACTAACGCAATAGTTAATCTTTCAGCACTAGTGGCTATAATGACAAACTTACTGAAAAACTTAATAATGAACAATGCAGTCCAAACGTAGAGCGTGCAACAAATCGATGCATTCGGACAACCCATGTTAAGCTGTATGGGTTGCGGAGAGTTGCATACCTATAGTGATTGCCCTCAAAATCCGTAATCAGTTTGTTTCATGAAGAACAACCCTTCAATACATACAATCCCGAATGGAGAAACCATCTGAACTTTTCTTCGAGTGGTTACCAACAGGATGAAAACCAGTCTGGAACGCATCAACAATAAAGGCAAGGACTGTCGCCAAGATTACAACCCATGCAACAACAACCACAACATCAGTCTTTCAATAGAGTAGGCAATGCATCGAGTTCGTCTTCTCCACTTGAGAACCTGTTGAAAGAATACATAACCTAGAATGATCATTGTTAAAAATTCAAGCATCATCGATCAGAAATCTTGAGATGCAAGTTGGACTAATTGCTAGTGAGTTGAAGAGCCGACCGCATGGATCATTGCTTAACAACACTGAAGCACCCGGACAGAGTATTGGAAAGGAGAAATGCCAAGCAGTGACATTGCGTAGTGGTAGACCACTAGTGGTAGAGAAAAGAAAAGATCCAAGAGAAAAGAATCATCCTTCAACACCTGTAGACACAACTCAAGCAACTACGACATTTGAAAGAGTTCAACCAGAAAGAGCACCTGGATCTAATAGTCATTCTCAACCAAGTACATCCAATGTAAGGGTACCTGATGTGCGTCTGAATGCACCTTTCCCCTGATGCCTACAGAAGAAGAATGACGACAATCAGTTTAAACACTTTCTTGATGTTCTTAAGTAGTTACACATCAATATTCCTCTAATTGAAGTGTTAAAAAAAATGTTGAGTTATGTGAAGTTTTTGAAGGATGTATTTTCGAAGAAAAGAAAGATCAGCAAGTTTTAATCCATGGCATTAACTCAGGAGTGTAATGCATTGATCAATAGAAAAATTCCTGAAAAGCAAAGAAACCGAAGCAACTTTACTGTCCCATGTTAAATCGGAGGAATAGATGTGGGCCATGCGTCATGTGATTTGGGAGCTAGTATTAACCTGATGCTCCTCTCAGTTTTCAAGAAGCTTGGGATTGGTGAAGCCACGCCTACGACGGTAACACTCCAACTTGTTGACAGATCCATCACATACCTTAAAGGAAAGATTGAAGATGTACTAATAAAAGTTGATATACATAAAGAGGAATTGACTATGCGTGTAGATAATCAGGAAGTAAAATTCAATGTGTGACGCATTGAAGTTCCCAGATGACGTAAATGAAGGAAATCACAACAGAGATCTCCATGAGCAGCGGAAGTGGATCGTTCCAAATTTCATTCAGAATAAACACAACAATTACAGTCTAACCTGAAACTAACAGATTATGCATATATAGAAATTACAACATGCTACAACAAGATTCAAGGGATAGAGTATGCGTGCCTTTGAAGAACAATTCTTCAAATATCTCTTGATCAAATTCCAATGCCTCCAGAATAGCACTCAAACGCAATGAACAGCACAACCACCTCCACGAACGTTTGAATTCTCCTTAAACCCAATCGAGTCTAACTCGATTCACGAACTAAGTTAGAACACTGCCACAAGTGTTACCTTGGTATTCTCGATGTGAGAATCCAAGAGTTGTGGGCTCTGTATGATCTTGGATTGAGGAAGAAATGAGGTATACGATCGAGTAAGTGGGAGATATGAACACTGTCTATTGCATAGACTATGTATTCGGTCGTCTAGTAAATAAAGCCATCGCATAGACTTTACTACTCGATCATGTAGCAACGATCAAAAGAGTAACTATCGTATAGTCAATTCTTAGCTGATCGTGTAGACTCTGTCAACTCTATCACTTAGTAACAACTCTTTTTACTTGATAGATTTTTCTATGAGTATTTTCCGAATGAAATCAACTTCTAGTTTTGGAAAACAATTTTCCTTTTATATCACGATTACCATAAAACTTCCAATAATTTCCCACTTAAACGGTTACTAAAGAAAAAGAAATAATTATCATATGATTAATATATTATAAATAAATATGATAACTAATTTATTATATTATATTTATAACCTATAGTTTTAATATTTCATCATAAGAAACATATATACCATAGTTCTTTTTCTATTTTATGGTACTTAATATAAATCATTTTTATATTAATTCCTCCATTTGATGTATCTAATACATCTTACCAATTATATCACATATAATTGAATTTCCTCTTGTTAATTTGAACACTTTAAACTAACTCAAAATCTGATTCTCAACTTGAACCCATTGAGCTACCAAGGGGCCTCATGGACCTGTAGTTTGAAGCTCCAACAGTACATGAATAACTGACTAAACTCTTTAGTCACGAGATCCACCATTCGTTAACTGTCGGGCACTTCATTAAAGACTGACAGTTGCACTCTTCTCACTACAGATATAGGACGCCCTCGCTCGCATGTCTCCACATGAATGGCCAGGATCAGACCATTTGTAGCATTTTACATCAATTGTAAATATCTACAAAGTGGGTTATATCCGTAATGTCACCAGGATAATGTATCCCTCTTTTATCCTTATACTACAGACCATTTAGGTTATTACTTAAGGCATGATCCACTTATATGTCTCACATACATGCTTAAGTTTACATGAAATAACCACAAATCTTAGTTTATTGGATATGAGTAAATGCAAATAAAATAACACTTATTTTATTAATAACAATGAGTGTACAAAATGTTTACAAACTACGAGACCACTAGGAGAATTAGGACACCAATCCCAACAATCTCTCAGTTGTCTTAATGCCTCAGGAGACTAATGTACAATAAATAAAACAGTATTATTACAAGAAACTAGGGCATACTCTATACCCCAATATCATCTCCCACTTGCCCTAGACAAGGTGCCGCATGTCCCGTAAACCCAGACTCTTTAGATGACCCTCGAACACTTTAGCTTTGAGAGCCTTTGTAAACAGATTAGTAACGTTGTGCTCCGACATGATCTTCGTGACTATCACATCACCACAATGCACAATCTCCCTGATAAAATGATACTTCTATTCAATATGCTTGCCTCTTCGGTGACTCTGAGGTTCCTTTGAATTTACCACAGCCCCGCTGTTATCATAATAGAGAGTGATCGACAAAGACATATTTGGAACAACATCCAAATCTGTAAAGAACTTTCTAAGCCAAACAACCTCTTTAGCAGCTTCACAAGCGGCTACGTATTCGGCTTCCATAGTGGAGTCCATAATGCATCCTTGCTTGATGCTTCACCAAACTACAGCCCCTCCATTCAGAGTGAACACTGACCATATGTTGATTTTCGAGAATCTCTATAAGTCTAAAAGTCAGAGTATGTGTAATCCTGTAAGGATCAAATCTCCATACACGAGCATATAGTCTCTTGTTCTCTGAAGATACTTGAGAATTGTTTTGACCATCATCTAGTGGTCTAATCCTGGATTGAACTGATATCGACTGACAATCCCTACTGCATAGCAACTGTTAGGTCTAGTACATAACATTGCATACATAAGGCTTCCAACAGCGGAAGCGACAAGGATCATCACGCAGCGGAAGTGACAAGGATCATTAAGCACTCTAATTCATTAATTTTGGCAGAATATAAAGCATGCTTTAGCAAAAATAAATGGGTTTCAAGTCATACCTTTGTAGAACTCTTGGAATCTTGATTTCCAACCGCAACTTTCTCCAAATCTTATTGTAAACCACCACAAGATCTTCCCCACTATTCCCTTGGTGCTCTGGATTGAGTTGTGGGACTCAAAATAAGCTTGAATGAAGGAAACTTGGAGGATAACTCACAACAGTAACCCAAATGAAGAACACCTTTTTCACACGAATTTTTCAACAAAAATTCAACTGATTGCATGCCTTAAATTTACTCCAATCTCTTCAATATATTGCAGACCATTGATAACGGGCAGAAATGCACGTTATTACAGTGCTAAGTTATAAAACAATGTAGGTTTGCGTTGATAAAAATATACAAGATTGCGTAAAAAAGCATTAAGTTCACAATATTGCGGTCGCATGCATCAATCACATTAAAACAGTTAACTTATGTATTTTTGTGTAGAATATGTGTTGACGTAAGGCGAAAAATGCGATCCAAAGAAATCAACGGCCGAACGCATCAAGAGATTGCGTTAACACAAGGCTATGCGATCATTTGCGCTCGCAATTATCTACTCAAGGTTGTCGCATAGAGTCGACACATCTAGGTGAAAAGCGTAATAAATCATGTTGGGACAGATAGCTGATGATGGTCGATTCCGAATGAAGTTGACAAGTCGTTAACGAACTACTGTAGTAAGTACACTCAACTTTTTGGTGACAAATATTCGGTGCATTAGACAGAGAATTAATGTCATCCCATCAGTGCAATCATAAGAGAGAAGAAGCCTTTCACCCTGAAGCTCTATAAATACCGAAGGCAACCTTCAGTGAGGGAGTTCGACAAGTAGATAATTTTCCCTTAGATAGAAGTAGCCTTGTTCATAGTTTTTCTTTTACTTAGAAGGTGGAGCGAGAGAAGGGAAGAGACGCTAGAAGATCGCCCTGGTCAGCTCGAGAGAGAACCCAGGAGGCATGGAAAAACAGAGAGAGGGCCGACTCTTGCGAGAGCAAGATTATCTTTTGAGTATAGTAGAGAAGAACAGTGTAAAAGCTTTGGGAAGCAGAAGATTGCTACCAGGCTCCTTATTCTTATTCCGCATTGTTATTCTGTATTTCAATTCCATATCTATAAAATGGAACTTGCTTATCTACATCTGTCCACTCTCTTAAAAGCACGCATGAGTAGCTAATTCTATCGAATAGGTTGAGAAGAACTTAGCTAACATGACCTAGGATCTTCATTGCATGCGATCATCTTGTCTTACGTTGGCCCAACATCCCTTTAGAGCTACTCGAGAGAGAGTCTAAAGAAAGAACCTAAGACTTGAGAGAGCTAGGTTAGAATCTAGACTTAAGATAGCAAGATTAGATCGACATAAGCAAGAGATAGAGACTTAGAGATAAGCTCTGTTTGTCAACATGCATCACATGCACCCTAGAGATAGGTTATAGTATTATACGGTCGCGTTGTATGTGTATGAGTGTCAATCTTCATCGCATAGACAAGAATAGAGGCTTATATGTAGGTTCTATAGACTTTATCGCATATATCGCATGCGTTCTAGAACTAGAAGCCGTAGCATTTGCATTGAGAGATGATTTGCTATTGTATGTGTGTAACATGATCACATAACATGAATGCAATCCTAGGAAGTGTTGGCTGAACCCCTTTTCAATCCGTTCCCCTGCATATTCATCGCATCTTTTTTAATATTAACTCTTTTCTTAACTCTGCCGCATACATTTTTATACTTCAACCAACAAACCAACCAAACCATTAATTTATCTGTTACCGCAAGGTGATCTTAAAAATTACTGCCGCATATTGTTTTCTTTAGTCCCTGAGTTTGACCCTGGACTTACCAGGAAACTCAGTAGGATTTATACTTGGGTCTTGCTGAGAAAACTTGTTGCACAATGCATTTTTCCATCACCACAATTTCTTTCATTAATTCACCGTATAAACTAACTCATCAAGTTTTTGGCGCCGTTGTCAGGGACTTCGGCAATTTACTGTGCTAAAGGTAATTTTTTTGATTTCTTTGCAGCTTTCAATCTCTGGCGAATTACGACCCAGAGATTGAAAGAACGTTCTGACGAAGATTGAGAGATAGTCGCGCCAACAACAACTAGAGAAAGATAACATGGCGGAACAACCTGGAAATGGAGCACTAAATGAAAATAACGTCATGGCGAATCCCATCCTACTGGCGAATGACCGCAGTAGGCCCATTCGGGACTATGCATCGCCCAACCTCTACGATTTCTTCCCAGGAATCATGAGGCCCGCAGTTAATGGAATGAGATTCGAAATGAAACCGGTGATGCTGCAGATGATCCAGACTGCTGGACAATTTGGAGGAAGGCGTGGCGAGGACCCGCAAGCCCACCTCCGGAGCTTCATAGAAATATACAACACTTTTGTTTCCCGAATATCTCTACCGAGGAAGTTTGACTAACTTTGTTCCCGTTTTCGTCATGTGACTAGGCACGAAAATGGGCGTATTCGCTCGAACCGGGGGAGATTACTTCTTGGGAACAAGTAGTAGAGAAGTTTATGAAGAAATATTTCCCACCAACTGAGAATGCCAAGAAAACGAAATTAATAACCAATTTTGACCACGACATGGACGAATCGCTCAGCGATGCTTGGGCGAGGTTTAAGAGGCTGGTAAGAGACTGCCCACATAACGGATTACTAGACTGCTTACAAATGGAGATTTTTATTACAGATTAAACCCTGCTTCACAGACGGCTGCCAATGCGGCAGCCGCTGGAGTTCTGCTAGATAAAACATCTGATGAGGCCAAGAACATCCTTGATCGCATCTCTAAAAATCACGAGGACTGAAGAGAGAGCGATCAAAGATTGAGAATAAAGGATAGTGACGCGAACAATGGTGCTATTGCATCCCTTCAGAGTTAGATGACTGCGATGATGAACTTGATATAGTGAATCGCAATCAACTTCCCAACAACACATAGTGGGCAAGTGAACGCAATCAACCAGACTACCACAAGGTGTGTTACTTGTGGTGAAGGACACAATGGAGGAATGTCCGTAAAATCCATAATCAATCTACTTTGTGAAGAATAACCTGTTTTCTAACACATACAACCCTGGGTGGAGAAACCACCCCAACTTTGCGTGGAAAAATCAGCAGCAGAATTTTCAATCAGTGGCGTAAAAAGAAGGGCCACCCGGATTTTTCCCCAAAAACAATGGTTAGACGAGTAATCAAGCCAACAATTCACAGGCGCCGCATTCTTCCTCTTTGGAAAGTTTGTTGAAGCAATATATTGAGAAGAATGAAACTGTGCTTCAAAATCAAGCGACGTCCATCCGCAACCTGGAAACACAGATAGGCCAGATTACGGGCGAACTCAAGAACAGACCGCAAGGGGCCCTGCCAAATTCGACGAAACTTCTATCCAACCCAGGAGGTACAGGTAAAGAGTAGTGTCAAGTGGAGACATTGTGGAGTGGAAAGACTGTGGTTGGGGAGAAGAAGAAGCCTAGCCGGACGGCTCCTATTGCGCTAGAACCAGAGATTGCAATGACTCGAGAAGAAGCAGGAGAAAAAAAGGTGATAGAGCTAGAGATTGCGTCCACCTCAGAGCCAAAAGAACATGGGACCATGAGAGTACAGTTGCCACCTTTCCTGCAGAGACTCAAAAAGAAGAAAAATGATGAGGTATAGTACCAACGCTTCATGAATATGTTAGAAAAATTGCATATTAATATTTCGTTCACTGAAGCAATTGAGGAGATGCCCACATATGCGAAGTTTCTAAAGGATATGGTGACAAAGAAGAGAGGCACTGGTAAGTTCGTCATGGTGGCTTTGATGCAGAGCTCAAAATCAATAATCCCACCGAAAATGAGCGGCCTTAGGAGTTTCACTATCCCTTGCTCCATTGGAGGATTATACATCGGGCAAGCGCTATGCGATCTTGGAGCCAACATTAAATTGATGCCTCTGTCAATTTTCAAACAACTAAATGTGGGGCAACTTGCGCCCACGACAGTGGCTCTTCAATTAGCAGATAGATCTTTGGTGCATCCAGAGGAGAAGGTGAAGGATGTGCTGGTTACAATCGACAAATTTATTTTGCCAGCAGACTTCATCATCTTGGACTATGAAGTAGATAAAGATGTGCCCATCATTTTGGGACAACCATTTTTATCAACCGGTCATACCCAAATTGATGTGCACAAAGGAGAGATCACATTGAGCGTGAATGGACAAAAGCTCGAGTTTGACATTATTTGTGCCATGAAATATCATGATGAAGAGAACCTTAATGAATCTGACGATGAATAGAGTTTGAATGAAGAAAAGATGCCTGAAGATGAAAACGAAGATGAGGATGAGATTGCATCCCTTGTTGCATGTAATGCGGTCACAAAAAAACAAATAAGGAAGATGAGATGATCGCAACCCAAGAAGATAAGCAGACAGTGAATGAAAAAAGAAAAACAATACAACCATCTTTACAGCAACCGCCAATAATAGAGCTGAAGACCCTTCTTAAGCACCTGAAGTATGCATTTCTGGGGCAAAATGACAAGCTGCCGGTAATCATTTCCTCTGCACTTAATAAAGACCTAGAGAATGCGCTGCTGAGCATTCTGAGAAAATATGTAAAAGCAATTGGCTGGACGCTCGCAAACATTCGAGGAATTAACCCTGCATACTGTATGCATAGAATTCGTCTCGAAGAAAACCACAAAGGATCGATCGAACATCAGCGCAGACTCAACCTTGCTTCGTCACGCACTGCACGGGGCATCATCTATCCAATAACAGACAACACGTAGGTTAGCCCCTGCAGTGCGTGACGAAGAAAGGTGGGATGACGGTAGTTCCTAATGCAAATAATGAGCTGATACCGCAAAGAACCATCACCAGGTGGCGGATTTGCATGGACTACCGCAAACTGAATGCGGCAAAAAAGAAAGATCATTTCCCTTTACCTTTTATTGACCAAATGCTGGATCGTCTAGCTGGAAATGACTTCTACTACTTTTTGGATGGGAATGTCGGTTATAATCAGATCATGATTGCTCCCGAAGATCAAGAAAAGACCACATTCATCTGCCAATATGGAACTTTTGCTTTTCGCCGCATGCCATTCGGCCTCTACAATGCGTCGAGCACTTTTCAAAGGTGCATGATGGCCATCTTTTCAGAATATCTCGAAGACTCTGTAGAAATATTCATGGACGACTTCTCTGTATATGGGCACACATACGAAGTCTGTCTTGACAACTTGGAGAAGATATTGAAAAGATGTGAGGAGACGAACCTCGTGCTTAATTGGGAGAAATGCCATTTTATGGTGAATGAGGGTATTATACTGGGGCATAAGGCATCTAGGGACGGGTTGGAGGTGGACAAGGCAAAAATTGAAGCAATTGAAAAGCTCCTACTTCCAACAAGTGTAAAGGCTGTCAGGAGTTTCTTGGGACATGTCAGATTTTACAGACGTTTTGTCAAGGATTTTTCAAAGATAGCATGACCGTTGAGTGCATTGATGGAGGCTGATAGAAAATTTGACTTTGATGACAATTGCCGCAACACATTCATGACTTTGAAGAATGCATTAACCACCGCGCCCGTGTTAATCGCACCAGATTGGACACTTCCCTTTGAATTAATATACGACACGAGCGGGTATGCGATGGGAGCAATGCTGGCATAGAAGAGAAAAACAATACTGCATCCCATCGCATATGCGAGTAAGACTTTGAATCCTACTCAAACTAACTACACCACCACATAAAAAGAGTTGCTTGCACTAATATTTGCGTTGGAGAAATTTAGGGCATATTTGTTGGGAATAAAAGTACTCATCCAAAATATTTAATGACAAAGAAAGACGCGAAGCCAAGATTGATTTGATGGGTTCTCCTCCTCCAGGAATTCGATATAGAAATAATTGATCGCAAGGGGGCGGAGAATCAAGTTGCGGATCATTTATCCATAATAGAGAATCCAGAGATTGATCGCAATCAGTCAGAAGTGAGCACAATGTTCCCAGACGAGCAGCTATTTCAGATTGAAGAATTGCCATGGTATGCAGATGATAATGGGCAGAAATGCACGTTATCATAGTGCTAAGTTCTTTAACAATGCTGGTTTGTGTTGATAAAATGTGATAGATTGCGTCCAAAAAGCATTAAGTTTATTATATTGCGGCCGCATGTGTTCATCACATGGAAGAGTTGATTTTTGTATTTTTATGCAGAATATGCGTTGATGCAAGGCAAAAATTGCGATAATAGGAAATCATTGGTCGAGCGCAACATTACCGCAAGACTTTGCGGTGATTGTGTTCGCAAACATTTGCTCTAGAAGGATTACTACAACTTGGGATGCGCCTCTGGGTGAAAGGCATAATTAATCGCGATGGGACAGAAAGCTGATGACGGTCGAATCCAAATTAAGCTGACAGCCACTAATGATAATAAGTACATTCAGCTTTTCGGTGACAAATATTCAGTGCATCAGTCAGGGAATTAAAGCCATCCCATCTGAGCAATCATAAGAGAGAAGCTGCCTTCACCCTGAAGCTCTATAAATACCAAAGGCATCCTTCAGAAAAGGGGTTCACCAGTTCGAAAATTCATAAGTTCGGATCGTACGTCTTTATCCATAATTTTCCTTTTTATTTTAAGGCGGAGCACGAGAAGAGTAAGGATGCCGAAGATCGCTCAGGGCAACTTGAGAGAGAACCTTGAGGCGTAGAGCAGAGAGCAGGCTGACTCTCGCGAGAGCGAGACTATCTTTTGAACACGAGTAGAAAAACAGTGTAACAGATTGGGCAGCAAGAGATTGCTACCACGCTCTTTATTCTATCCTTGCATTGTTACTTTGTACTTCATCTTTATATTTATACAATGGAAGTTCTTATTCTACATCTATTCACTCTTTTAGCATGCATGAGTAGCTAAACTTGTCGAATGGGTTGAGAAGAATTAAGCTAATATGACCTAGGATGTTCATTGCTTGCGATTATCTTGTGCTATGCTGTGCTCAACACCCCTTTAGAGCTACTTGAGAGAGAGTCTAAAGAAAGAACCTAAGACTTGAGAGAGCTAGGTTAGAATCTAGACTCGAGAGAGCAAGATTTGAACTGCATAAACAAGAGATAGGGACTTAGAGATAAGCTCTATTTGCCAACCTGCATCGCATGCATCCTAGAGATGGGAATGATATTATGTGGTCGCCTTATTTGTGTGTGTGTCATTTTTTGCATAAATAAGAATAGAGGCTTATGTGTAGATCCTATAAACTTATCGCATATATCGCATGTGTTCTAGCCTCAGAAGCAGTGGCATTCGCATCGAGAGGTGGTTTACTGTTGTATGCATGTTGCATGATCGCATAGCATGAACGCATCCTAGGAAGTGTTAGCTGAAACTTTTCTCAACCCGTTCAGTGCATACTCATCACATCTTCCGTTTATTTAACTCTTTTCAAACTCCGTCGCATTTTTTTATTTTTCATTATCGCAAACAACAACCTCAACAGCTATTGATTTATTTGGTTACCGCAAGGTTTTCCTAAAAATTACCACCGCAATCTGTTTTCACAAGTCCTTGATTTCGACCCTGGACTTACCAGGAAACTCAGTAGAGTTTACATTTGGATTCCACTGAGGAAACTTGAGTGCTCAACGCAATTTCACTATCGCATTTCATCCACATTTCCACATCATAAAATAATGCATCAAGTTTTTGGCGCTATTGCCGGGGACTTCAGCAAAATAGTGTGTTAACGGTAATTTTTCTGATTTCTTTGCAGACTCTCAATCTCTGGTGAATTACGACACAGAGATTGAGAGGATATTCAGATGCAGACTAAGAGACAACTGCCAACAACAAGAGAGAACACTAAGAATGGCGGAGCAACCAGAAGCAAGGACCGCTAACACGAATAACATAATGGCCAACCCCATCCTTCTGGTGAATGACCGCAATAGACCAATCTGGGACTATGCGTTGCCTAACCTCTATGATTTCTTTCTAGGAATCATGAGGCCGACATTAGATGGATCAAGGTTTGAAATGAAGCCAGTAATGTTGCAGATGATCCAGGTTGCTGGGCAATTTGGAGGATGGCGTGGTGAAGACCCGCACGCCCACCTCCGGAGCTTCATAGAAATCTGCAAGACTTTTGTGTTCCCAAATATCTCCACCCAGGAAGTTCGACTCACTCTGTTACCATTTTCCTTATGCGATCAATAAGAAAATGAGCATATTCTCTCAAACCGGGGGAGATAACTTCATGGGAACAGGTGTTGGAAAAGTTTATGAAGAAGTATTTCCCACCAACCGAGAATGCTAGGAGAAGGAAATTAATAACAAATTTTGAACAAGAAGATGACAAATCGCTCAACGATGCCAATGTAGATTTTTTACAAGAAGAGATTGTCCATATAATGGCTTATCAGACTGCCTGCAAATGGAGATTTTTTACCAAGGACTGAATCCTTCTTCGCAGACCGCTGCCAATGTAGCAGCCGTTGGTGGTCTGCTCGACAAAACATATGAGGAGACCAAGAGTATACTTGATCGCATTTCGAAAAATCACGAGGATTGGTGGGAAAGCGATCAAAGATTAAGAATTAAAGAAAATGACGCAAACAACGGGGCCATCGCCTCCCTGCAAAATCAAATGACTATGATGATGAGTTTGATACAAGGCATCACAATTAATAACGCGAGAGCGAAGAAAGGGCAGGTCAACACAATTGCTCAAACGACCGCAAGTTATGTCATTTACGGAGATGCTCACTCAATGGAAGAATGCCCAACAAACCCATAGTCGGTATGCTTCATGAGAAATAATCCCTACTCTGATACATACAACCCTAGGTGGCGAAACCACCCAAATTTCGTATGGAAAAATCAACAACAAAGCTTTCAATCTGTGGCGCAAAAAGAAGGGCCACCCAGATTTTTTCCACGAAATGACGGTCAGACGAGCTATCAGGCCAGTAGTTCGCAACCACCGCAATCCTCGTCCTTAGAGAGCTTGTTGAAGCAGTACATTGAGAAAAACGAATCAGTGCTTCAGAATCAAGAATCATCCATTCGGAATCTAGAGATTCAATTAAGATAAATTGCGAGCGAGCTGAAAAATAGACTGCAAGGAGTGTTGCCGAGCTCAACTGAGCTCCCTCGCAATGCTAGGGGTACTGGGAAGGAACAATGCTTAGCAGTCTCCTTGCTAAGCGACAACATGACTGCGGAAGTAGGGGAGGAGCCCATTGTGACCAACTTGAATGCGGTGACAACCGAAGACCTGTTGACCTATAGTTCGGAAAAGCCCGAGAAAATGGACCTTGAAGTTGCGTCCACCCTCAAGCCTTTAGATCTTGAGACAGAAGAAGTCCAACCACCAGCAACTCTGCAAAGATTGAAAGAGAAATAAAATGATGAAGAAAAGATTGCAATAGTGGCAGAGCAAAATGCTATGATCCCACAAAAAATGTGCGACCGAGGAATCTTCACTATACCATGCTCCATTGGAGGGATTTACAGTGGCCAAGCACTATGTGATATTGGGGCAAGTATAAACATAATGCCGCTATCAATCTTCAAACAATTGAATGCCGACACACTCACACCTACAAAGGAAACTCTCCTGCTCACGAACAGATCTCGAATACACCCTGAAGAAGAGTTGAAAAATGCCGCAATCTCAATCGATAAATTCATCCTACCGGCAGACTTCCTTATTTTGGATTATAAAGCGGACGAAGATGCGCCCATCATATTGGGATGACCATTCCTTTCGATCGGTCGCGCTCAAATTGATGTGCACAAGGGGGAGATTGTAATGAACATTCATGGGGAAAAACTCCGGATTAAGGTAGTAAAGATCCTAGAGGACAAAGAAAAGAGGGAAAAGCCACTGTGGATGTGAACACCCCAGCCTGGAATAAGCGGTCCCTGAGTTATACATGACTCAACCTCATCAGGGATGCAACTCTTTTGAATATCCTTTTTCCTGTATCAATACTTCATGAACTTTCATCATACTCGTTATTATCTATTATCGCAATTACTTTGTTGTTATCTGCACTTTCCTTATTCTATAAAAAAAAAAAAAAATGTTGTTTTGTTTAAACTTATTTGACCCTCTCTCTGTTTTTCTTGCAACAATTGAGGCGCTGGATTACAAAGGTGTTACACGAAGAAGCAACTTATCTTATTCCATCACTGCAATCCAAAGAAGATAGATCGCTGCAAAGAAGGATGCATCAATACGCAATGCGGGCGACAGCGCAAATTTGGGGGTTGTATTCTTCCTTCACTTTTTTTCAAATTTTGCACTATCGCATCACATTTTAGTTTTAAAAGTCTTATCACGCATCCTCTTTGATTACCGCAATCATTTGACATGGATAAATTTAGTAAGTTACCACATGCTGTCTCTTTGCCAATTATGATTTCAATGATGACAAACATACTTCTATTCATTTCGTATATACTAGAGTCAACTTAACTTTAAGATAGTCACCTCATGAAATATTTCTAGAAGTTAGGGGTTTGCTAGCTTTCTTACTCTCTTTACAAAGCTTTCTAAGAACATCGTATGACTTATTTCAATCTTTTGGCAATGAGGACATTGCGGCATTTTAAATTTGGGGGTGAGGTACTTATTTTCGACCTTGCTATTTTGAAAAAAAAAAGAAAAGAAAAGAAAAGAAGAAAATAACAACTCCACTGTCAATGCAATGGAAAACCCCTGTTGATAAGAGTTAAGTTGTGAAGGGCACTTACCCGTAGTTAGATGTCTGCATAACACACGTGGGGGCAAGCCAAAACGAAAGTAAGTCACTAGGATCAACGTATAAATAAATGACCGCAACTCTGCTGCCATATAGATATGAGTTTAGTCTGAGGAAGAGCACATTGCTCGTAGTTGGATGTCCGCATGACACACGTGGGGGTAGGCTAAAACGAAGGCAAGGCACTTGGATCAGGTGCAAGGTCAGAAAAAAAAATAATGTCAAGAAATATGCAAGGATAAAATCATTTGCACCCCGGTGGAAAAGTTTTCTTTTTGAAATAAATCATGCGATGTCCCAGAATTTAGTAAAGTCCTTTTGAAGGGTAAGCTTACGATCCCTAGATCTTAGAAATATTTTAAGAGGAGACTTGAATAAGACATAAGGAAACTTTGGTACATAGGATTTGAACGAAGTATCCTTGAGAAATCTAGGAAAAGAACATTGCGGTCGACTTGCTAAAGGAAATCTTTAGCTTATGCTTGAGGACAAACATTGTTTAAATTTGGGGGTGTGATAACGAGCAAAAATGCATGTTATCATAGTGCTAAGTTCTTAAACAATGCTGGCCTGCATTGATAAAATGTGATAGATTGCGTCCAAAAAGCATTAAGTTTATTATATTGCGGCTGCATGCGTTCATCGTATAGGAAGAGTTGATTTTTGTATTTTTATGCAGAATATGCGTTGACGCAAGGTGAAAATTGCGATCATAGGAAATCATTGGTTGAGCGCAGCATTACCGCAAGACTTTTCGATGATTGTGTTCGCAAACATTTGCTCAAGAAGGATTGCCACAACTTGGTCGGCACAACTTGGTGGGCGCATCTGGGTGAAAGGCATAATTAATCGCGATGGGACAGAAAGCTGATGACGGTCGAATCCGAATTAAGCTGACAGCCGCTAACGATAACAAGTACATTCAGCTTTTCGGTGACAAATATTTGACGCATCAGTCGGGGAATTAAAGCCATCCCATTTGAGCAATCATAAGAGAGAAGCCGCTTTCACCCCGAAGCTTTATAAATACCAAAGGCATCCTTCAGAAAAGGGGTTCACCAGTTCGAAAATTCATAAGTTCGGATCGTACGTCTTTGTCCATAATTTTCCTTTTTATTTTAAGGCGGAGCACGAGAAGAGTAAGGATGCCGGAGATCACTCAGGGCAACTTGAGAGAGAACCTTGAGGCGTAGAGTAGAGAGCAGGCCGACTCTCGCGAGAGCGAGACTATTTTTTGAACACGAGTAGAAAAACAGTGTAAAAGATTGGGCAGCAAGAGATTGCTACCATGCTCTTTATTTTATCCTTGCATTGTTACTTTGTACTTCATCTTTATATTTATACAATGGAAGTTATTATTCTACATCTGTTCACTCTCTTAGCACGCATGAGTAGCTAAACTTGTCGAATGGGTTGAGAAGAATTAAGCTAACATGACCTAAGATGTTCATTGCTTGCAATTATCTTGTGCTATCCTGTGCCCAACACCCCTTTAGAGCTACTCGAGAGAGAGTCTAAAGAAAGAACCTAAGACTTGAGAGAGCTAGGTTAGAATCTAGACTCGAGAGAGCAAGATTTGAACTGTATAAACAAGAGATAGGGACCTAGAGATAAGCTCTATTTGCCAACCTGCATCGCATGCATCCTAGAGATGGGAATGATATTATGTGGTCGCGTTATTTGTGTGTGTGTCATTTTTCTCATAAATAAGAATAGAGGCTTATGTGTAGGTCCTATAAACTTATTACAAAGTATTACAAAGTGGGTACTATTGGCTAACACTATTTAAGGATGCAAGAGACTACCCGATGAAGTGTGACCGGTGCCAGCGCACAGGTAATATTTCATGGAAACATGCGATGCCCATGAACATCATTTTAGAACTAGAGTTGTTTGACGTCTGGGGCATTGATTTCATGGGACCATTCTCACCTTCGAATGGTCACAAGTATATTTTGTTAGCCGTCGACTACGTGTCCAAGTGGGTAGAGGCAGTAGCATGTGCTGCAAACGATGCGGCGGTAGTCTCCAAATTCCTAAAGAAAAATATTTTCACTCGTTTTAGCACTCCACGTGCCATAATAAGTGACGAAGGCTCCCACTTTGTCAATCACACTGTCAAAGAATTGCTGTACAGATATAATATCCTCCATAAAGTGGCTACCGCATACCACCCACAGACGAATGGTCGGGTTGACGTGTCCAACCAGGAGATCAAGCTGATACTGGAAAAGGTGGTAAGCCTTCGTGAAAGGATTGAACAACAAAGCTGGATGATGCGCCATGGGCATACCGAACTGCCTATAAGACACCCATAGGCATGTCTCTGTATGCATTGGTATTTGGTAAAGCATGTCATTTACCACTGGAGCTGGAGCACAAAGCGCTGTGGGCGGTGAAAAAGCTTAATTTCAACTTAAAGGTAGCAGGAGAAGCAAGAAAACTTCAATTGGTCGAGCTAGAGGAATAGAGAATTAACGCATACGAGAACGCAAAGATCTACAAAGAGCACGCAAAGCGCTGGCATGACAAACAATTATGCGAAAAGAACCTTCAAGTCTGGCAAAAGGTCTTATTATTTAATTCACGGCTATGACTCTTCCCTGGGAAATTAAAGTCACATTGGTCCGGACCCTTCATAGTCAGAGAGGTATTCCCGCATGGTGCGGTCGAGTTATCCAATGACGACAGAACCAACATATTCAAAGTTAATGGGCAACGAGTGAAAGTATATCGCGGAGAAGACTGGCATCGCAAGGTCACCTCCGTGGACCTGAGAACCTCTGAATGAAAAAGAAGTGGGCAGTCCCTACGCTATCATATGATTCAAATTCATCAGGGATGCAAGACACAAGTTTTGTGAAGTATCCGTTGAAATTTTGAATTCATGAACTTATCTCTATTCCTTTTTAGTATTATCATTTCACTATTTGCTATAAAAAAAAAAAAGAGAAAAAATTTGTTAACTTTGTTTTTTTGTCATCATTTGACCCTCTCAATGTTTTTCTTGCAACGATTGAGGTGAACGATTGCGGAGGCGCTACACAAAGATGCAACTACTTTATTTCGTCACCGCAATCAAAAGAAAGTGGATTGCCGCAAAGCAGGATGCGTCAACATCTAATGCGGGCGACAACGCAAATTTGAGGATTGTATCTTTCCTTGACTTTATTCCAAAATTTGCACTATCGCATCGTATTTTAATTTTGAAAATTTTATCACCGCATCCTCTTTGGTTACCGCAATCATTTAACATTGATCAATTTAGTAAGTCATCGCATGATTTCTCTTTACCAATTATGATTTCAATGATGAAACGCATGCTTCTATTTTTTTGTATACACTAGAGTCAACTTAATTGTAGGATAATCACCTCATAAAATATTTCTAGAAGTTAATGGTCTGCTAGTTTCTTTCAAACTGACCCTTTATGAAACTTCCTAAGAACATCACATGACTTCTTTCTATCTTTGGGCAATGAGGACATTGCTGCATTTTAAATTTGGGGATGCGGTATTCATTTTCGACCTTGCTATTTTTAGCCTTGCTTAGTTAAAAAAAAAAATCATAACGTTGCGATTGGATCCTACTCGTAGTTGGATGTCCACATGATACACGTGGGGGCAAGCCAAAACGAAGGTAGGAATCGTGATCAACGCATAAATAAATGATCGCAACTCCGCTACCAAATGGGTATGAGTTTAGTTTGAGAAAGAGCGCCTTGCTCATAGTTGGATGTCCGCATGACACACGTGGAGACAAGTCAAAACGAAGGCGAGGCACTTGGATTAGCACAAGGTCAGAAGAAAAAAAATCATGTCGAAAATACGCAAGGATAAAAAAATCATTTAACACCCCAGCGAAAAAGTTTTGTTTGAAATAAATCATGCGATGCCCTGGAATATAGTAAAGTCTTTTTGAAGGTTAAGCTTGCGGTCCCTAAATTCTAAAAATATTTTAAGAAGAGACTTGGATAGGAATTAAGGAAATTTTGGGGTATAGGAACTGAATAAGGCATCCTTGAGAAATCTAGGAAAAGAGAAGACGGTCGACTTTCTAAAGGAAATCTTTAGCTTATGCTTGAGGACAAACATTGTTTAAATTTTGGGGTGTGATAACGGGAAAAAATGCATGTTATTACAATGCTAAGTTATAAAACAATGCAGATTTGCGTTGATAAAAATATACAAGATTGCGTCCAAAAGAATTAAGTTCACAATATTGCGGTCACATGCGTCAATCGCATTAAAATAGTTAACTTATGTATTTTTGTGCAGAATATGCGTTGAAGCAAGGCGAAAAGTGCGATCCAAAGAAATCAACGGTCGAGCGCATCAAGAGATTACGTTAATGCAAGGTTATGCGATCATTTGCGCTTGTAATTTATCTGCTCAAGAAGGTTGTCGCATAGAGCCAGTGCATCTTTGATGGGCGCATCTGGGTGAAAAGCATAATAAATCACGATGGGACAGAAAGCTGATGACGATCGATTCCGAATTAAGTTGACAAGCTGTTAAGGAACTACTGTAGCAAGTACACTCAACTTTTCGATGACAAATATTCGGCGCATCAGACAGAGAATTAATGCCATCCCATCAGTACAATCATAAGAGAGAAGAAGCCTTTCACCCCGAAGCTCTATAAATACCAAAGGCAACCTTCTGTGAGGGAGTTCGACAATTAGATAATTTTCCCATAGATAGAAGTAGCCTTGTTCATAGTTTTTCTTTTACTAGAAAGCGGAGCGAGAGAAGGGAAGAGACGCCAGAAGATCGGCCTGGTCAGCTCGAGAGAGAACCCAGGAGGTGTGGAAAAACAAAGAGAGGGCAGACTCTTGCAAGAGCAAGATTATCTTTTGAGTAGAGTAGAGAAGAACAGTGTAAAAGCCGTGGGAAGCAAGAGATTGCTACCAGGCTCCTTATTCTTATTCTGCATTGTTATTCTGTATTTCAATTCCATATCTATAAAATGGAACTTGTTTATCTACATCTGTTCACTCTCTTAAAAGCACGCATGAGTAGCTAATTCTGTCAAATGGGTTGAGAAGAACTTAGTTAACATGACCTAGGATCTTCATTGCATGCGATCATCTTGTCTTCGTTGCGTCCAACATCCCTTTAAAGCTATCGAGAGAGAGTCTAAAGAAAGAACCTAAGACTTGAGAGAGCTAAGTTAGAATCTAGACTCGAGAGAGCATGATTAGATCTGTATAAGCAAAAGATAGAGACTTAGAGATAAGCTCTTTTTTTCAACATGCATCGCATGCACCCTAAAGATAGGTTATGGTATTATGCGGTCGCCTTATATGTGTGTGTGTCAATCGTCATCGCATAGACAAGAATAGAGGCTTATGTGTAGGTCCTATAGACTTTATTACATATATCGCATGCGTTCTAGAACTAGAAGCCGTAGCATTTGCATTTGATTTACTATTGTATGTGTATAGCATGATAGCATAACATGAAAGTAATCCTAGGAAGTGTTAGCTGCACCCCTTCTCAACCCGTTCCCCTGCATATTCATCGCATCTTCCATAATATTAACTCTTTTCTTAACTCCGTCGCATACATTTTTATACTTCAACCAACAAACCAACCAAACCATTAATTTATCTATTACCGCAAAGTGATCTTAAAAATTACTGCCGCATATTGTTTTCCTTAATCCTGAGTTCAACCCTGGACTTACCAGGAAACTCAGTAGGATTTATACTTGGATCCTGCTGAGAAAACTTGTTGCACAACGCATTTTTCCACCACCGCAATTCCTTTCATTAATTCACCGCATAAAATAACGCATCAACCATCATGCAAGAAAGATAGCTGCATGAGATTCAGCTCATGCTTGGAGTAATTGAAGCTTGAAGATGGTGGGTTATGGGTGAGCTACTTGAAGATGACATGGAAAAAACTGATTTCCCCTTTTTGTGTTTTGTTTATCTTTTTCTGTTGGGTTTTATGTTCTAAAACTCGCAGTTTGTAAAATGATAAACATTTTCTATAATCAATAAACTTATTATTGATTTTATAATTTGTATGAAAGTCTAAATCCAATAAACTAAGAACCATGACAATTGCATGAGTACTTGAACTTTATGTGGAGACATAAGAGTGGATCAAGTTCGAGTAAATAGTCAAAATGATCTATGGTACATGAATAAGGTTGGGTAACTTATTCTGGTAACACCATTGGATGCGGCCTACTTTGTAGTTGTTACAAAGAGTTGTAAAGTGCTACATACGATGTGATCCTAATTCGTACATGTTATGACATGAGGAGTAGGGGCGTCCTATGCAATGAGTGTGCATAAGATCAAACCTAGAAATAAGTCACTTTTATTTTATAACGTTGTTTACTGTATAAGACTGACTATTTCACCTAGATGACCTAGGTAACTTGATCTTAATCCTGAGTTAACTATGAACTCTTGTTTATTCGAGATTGCCTTTAGATTTGCATAGGTGAGGGTTGGCTCAACAGCGCCGACTCAATAAGACTCCCATTTTAGGGGTAAGACCGAATAGATAGCTGGAGACATAGGGTGCAAGATGGAGTTCATGCCTACCCATTTAGGGATAGAAGAAAGGTTGTTCTCTCAAGTACTGAATCTAGGTCTTGAACAAGGGGCCCCACCCTCTCAGTGGGCTGAGAGAGTTTGGTTTAGTGATTGGATCACAAACCAGTTGTTCATTAGAGAATCAGTAGGAACTTGAGGAATAAAACGTAATCTCGGGGGTAAAACAGATATTTGACCCAACTGTTATTACAAACAACCTATGAAGGGCCGACTTGCTGATTATGGTTAAATCATGTGAACATAATATATCTACTGTGAGGGGAGTGCAACTATGGGCTTTAGTGGAGTGACATTTTATTTAACGAATGGGGATTAATCTGGTCTAATGAGTTTAGCCAATTAATCTCGGATTGTTGGAATTCATGATCTGTAGGTCCGCGAGGTCCCCCTACTAGCTCGTAACGGACTAGCTCTACAATAGCGTGATGAGTTAATTTGAAACGTTCAAATTAGAATTAAGGGAATTAGTAATTATATGAGATATAATTACGTGTTTAATTTGAGAATTAAACAAAATAGGAGAATTTATATTTAAATATGATTTAAATATAAAAAGATGGATGAGTGTAAAAATTAATTTAATAATTGATATTAAATTAATTAAGTTTTATTTAAAAATTAATTTATGAAATTAATTTTAATTTTTTAGTTTTTAAAATCAAGTTTTGAGTTTTGAGATAAAATTGGAAAAATTGAAAACAAAATACTAAAATGGAAAAATCATGTTTTCCACTATCCATTTTTTTACTTGCTCACATAAAAGCCATCTTCTTTGCCTTGTCTTACTCCAAGCATGAGCTGCAAATCATGCAACTCTCTCCCTTGCATGTTGATCTGCAATATATTGAAGAGTTTGGAGTGAAATTCGGGCATGTAATCAAGAGAGAATTTTAGAGAAAATTTGGGCTGAAGAAAGGGTTCTTCAACAAGATTGCTGCTGTGAGCTATTCTCCTTCATCCTTTGATTCAAGCTTGTTTTGAGTACCACAACTCAATCTAGAGTACCAAGAGAATAGCGGGGAAGATCTTGAGGTGGTTTGCAACAAGATTTGAAGAAGATTACAATTGGAGAACAAGCTCTGAAGAAGTTCTACAAGAGGTATGTCTTGAAACTCACTTGTTTTCTGCAAGAGCATGCTTTATATTTTGCAAAAATTAATGAATTAGAATGCTTAAATGATCCTTGTGCTTCTGCTGTTGCTAATACAATCCTACTTCAACTTTTCAATTGATTTCATAAATCAATTTATTTTTTAAAATTGAAAACATTATTAATTTTATAAAATTAATTCCATGAAATTAATTTTTCTAATAAAATTAATAAATAATTATTTAAACAATTTAAATAATTTTAATTAATTTAATATCAAATATTAAATTAATTTTTACACAATTCCACCTTCATATATTTAAATCATATTTAAGTATTAATTCTCAAGTTCTGTTTAATTCTAATTTGAACATTTCAAATTAACTTATCACGCCTACTCTAGAGCTAATCCATTTATGAACTAGTAGGGGGACCTCGCAGACCTATAGATGGGCTCCAACGATCTGAGATTAATTGGTTAAACTTATTAGACCAAATTAACCCCCATTCGTTAACTAATGGATCACTCCACATAAGCCCACAGTTGAACTCCCCTCACTGTAGATATATTATGTCCACTCGATATAACCATGATAGTAAGTTAAACCTTCACAGGTTGTTCGTAATAACGGCTGGGTCGAATCTCTGTTTTACCCTCGAAATTACCTCTTGTTCTTTAAGTCCCACTGATCCTCTAATGAACAATTTTCCAATCAACAAACCTGAGTCCCTCTCGGGCCAATGAGAGGGTGGAACCCTTTGTTCAAGACCCAGAATCAGCACTTAAAGGAATAACCTCTCTACTATCCCTAACAGCGGGTAGGAGTGAATTCCATCTTCCACCTTATGTCCTGATAACTAGTAGAAATGCCAGTTATTATAAGCCTTTTATTTAGAATTATGAGGGCTAACAAGTAGAAAATGTGGTGACAATACTTAGAATTTGTGAAAAATTGAGTTTTACGGCGATTAGCACTTAAATCCTCACTGACCCTTATATTATGCATTACTCCATACCAAAGTGTCTATTTTTGTAACTATCGTAGGAATCAAACGCATGCACTGGAAATAAGCAATTGCAATCAAACGCATGCGCTGAAGCCAGGCGACCGCAAAGATAAACGCATGCGCTGAAAGCCGAGCTATCGCATAGACGAATGCATGCGGTGATCGTAATCCATCGCATGGAAGTTGCGGTGATCGAATGCATCCATCGCATGGAAGTTGCGGTGATCGCATGCGTCCATCGCATGGAAGTTGCAGTGATCAAATGAATGCGATAATCACTTGGAGATTGCGGCCACAGAGTGGTAACCTTAAATAGAAGGGTGATTGCAAGATGGGCAGAATGCATTGATACTTCAGTTGAATCAAGCTTGGACGCATACTTTGGGAGTATAACCAAGATAAGATGATGTGACATTGCCCATACCGCGACAAAGGCAACAGTGAGACATAATGCAATCATGATTGCTGTTGACGTTTGAACTCTATAAATAGCCCTTTGGACCTTCATTTCAAGACATCCGAACTTCTGCCTCAAGGCAGAGGTTTGCGATTACAGATGAGAGCATGAGCGAGATTTTCTATGAGGATTCTTCATCTCCACAAACCAGACCGAGTGACAACTGAAACTTTCGCCGGAGATAGAGCTCGAGAGAGACATCTCTACCATTCATCCATGGCACCACCAGCAGCCTTGACGCAGAGTCTTTCATTTCTCCTCTAATCTCTATATGGTATTACATTTTAGCTTAAGATATTATGACATTTTGTAATCAATGCATAACTTGATTTTTTCAACGCCATATTCTTCATCTTTATCATCGTTTACCTTCATCGTTTATTTATCAAACGCGATCGCATACTCAATCGTGTAGCCTAAAGATAGGACGCATGTTGCAACCCACCGAGAGGTGTGTGTTGTGTGAGTATAGTGTGTTAATCCTCTTTGCTTGGTGAAAAACGTAGCAACGCTTGTTGATGGGTTGTTGCAATGCTTGTCTATGAGTTAATTAGCCGCATCTAACTGCCTGAGAAGGTAAGAGATGAAACGCATTAAGCAAAGTATGCATTGTTCTTAGAGATAGGCACGGTCTTATGCTCGACACACCCATGCACTATAGAGATATAGTCATGCGGCTGACCACCGAGAGGTGTGCGATACGTTAGTGTGACGAGCTGGAATTACTCGAGCAATTTAAGATAATAAACATTACTATGCGTTAACAGTTGTTGTGTATCTACCAATTCTCATCGCAAGTCTTTTGTTGCTCAATCTATTTAGTTAGGAGTAGGAGTAGTGTGTAATCCATTAAACTTCTTCTTTTTACTTTTATTCATTGCCTCAAACGCATTGCTTTACAAGAATTATTGAGTGACAAGTCCCTGTATTCGACCTCGGATTACCCGAGAAACTTGCGTTTTTGTTATACTTGGCGAGAAGGCAAGAAAACTTGTGATAGGGACGCATGGTTATTGCATACTAGATTAACACATACTTTTAATTCCAACGCATGACCTCCGACGCATGGGCAGAAACGCATAGCTTGACATAGCTCACACAATATTGCGTTCAACACTCCATAATTTCAACCAACATGTCCCCAACTATCTATCCGGTCTTACCCCTGAAATGGGAGGTTATTGAGCCGGCGCTATTGAGCCAACCCTCACCTATGCAAATCTAAGAAAATCCCGAATAAACAAGAATTCATAGTTAGCTCAGGATTAAGGTCAAGTTACCTAGGTCATCGCTTTGAAATAGTCAGTCTTAATCAGTAAATAGCGTTATAAAGTAAGAGTGACTGATTTTGTGGTTCGATCTTGTACTAATCCTTTTGCACAAGGACACCCCCACTCCTTATGTCATAACATGTATGAATTAGGATCACTTCGTTTGTAGCACTTTACAACTCTTTGTAACAACTACAAAGTAGGCCGCATCCAATAGTGTTACCAGAATAAGGCACCCAACCTTATTCATATACTATAGATCATTTTGACTATTTACTCAAACCTGATCCACTTTTATGTCTCCACATAAAGTTCTAGTACTCATGTAATAGCCAAGGGACTTTTAGGTTTATTGGATTTCTAATAAGAAAAACATCTATTCAATAAAAACTTATTGAATTTTCAGAATCAGTTCAATTGTTTACAAACCACGAGTTTTAGGATATAAAACCCAACATGTACATTAGTAAAAGTTGATGAACCGGGATAATTAGCCTCAAATTCTTAAAAACAAAGCTAACTATTACAAAACGCAATGAGCCCACCAGTTCAAACAGGCGAATCAGGTCTTGAACCGTCTGGGCGAAGATCGTATTTCCTTGATTGTGTAACAAATCCTTGTGATCGTCTAACAACGCTGTATGAGCATAAATGATCGTTTAGCAACGATCGTGTACCTTTGACTATGCGATGAAGCATGAAGGTCATGCGATCGTGCAACGCACATTGTGCAATATAAGCCTTAAACGATCAAGTAGATGACAATGATGTAGTGAAGCATAATCGTCTAAATGATTGCTGAGCAAGCGTAATGTATCGTATACCAGGTGATCATGTAGTCAGTGACTATGCGATGAAGCATGCTGAACTACACGATCGTTTAGTGCGCACGCCTTTTATTAAACGACGAGTGTCAAAAACTCCATGCGATCATTTACCTCAAGCATCAACGCGATTGAGCAACTAACGCTACACGATGAAGTAAACTCTTTACCCTAATGTTTAGCATTAGCTATGCGATCGTTTAGTAAATACTATACGATCGGGTAGAACTTTTCTACACGATCGTTTAGCTTGGGCTATATGAAGCGACCAACCTTTGGTCTTTTTCCTTGATGAGAACTGCATCTCTATGCGTAGAAACTTCATCAGGAACGACTCAAAAAACTTCAAACACTTTGAATACATACTTGATTGCTTGTTAATCATGCCTAAAAATGTAGGGGCTCTTAAAATTAACACTTTGTAAACTTAAAGAAAGCTTTAAATAGAGGCAATCATCCCGTAAACATCCATCAACACATCCACAAACACATTTTACTCTTAAACGCATTGTAGAACAAACTTAAAACCCACCATGACTGTAAAAGAAGTTCAATACAATAGTCGAATTTGGAATATCAGAACAACCTGGCTTTGATACCAATTGAAGGAAATCACAACAGAGATCTCCATGAGCAGCGGAAGTGGATCGTTCCAAATTCCATTTAGAATGATCAAAACAATTATAGCCTAATCAGAAACTAACAGATTATGCATATATAGAAATTACAACATGCTACAACAAGATTCAAGGGATAGAGTATGCGTACCTTTGAAGAACTATTCTTCAAGTATCCCTTGATCGAATTCCAATACGTCCAGAACTGCACTCGAATGAAATGAACAGCACAACCACCTCCACAAACGTTTGAATGCTTCTCGAACCCAATTGAGTCCAACTCGATTCACGAACTCAGTTAGAACACTACCACAAGTGTGAAAGAGTAAAACAACATGCAGTAGAAGTATCAAGGATCCATAAGCTTTCTAATTCATTAAATTTAGCAAAAACTAAAGCACGCTCTTTTCAAAAAGTGGGTTTTCTAAACATACCTTTGATGAACTCTCCAAGAAAACGCCTGTTCAGCTGCTGTCTTCACTTGTTATCAACGTGAACCACTTCAAAGCCTTCCCTACTATGCTCTTGAAGCTTTAGGTAGAGTTGTAGGACTCAAGAACAACTTGAATATGTGAAAAAACCAGAGAAACTCACAACAGCTTGACTGAAGAAGACAACTTCTTCTTCAGAAAAAAATTTCTCTCGAAATTCTGTATTATCCTTTTCTCCAACAACTCCACTCTTCTTTATATATAATAGATGAACATGTAAAGAGATGGAGTGCATGGCTTGCAGCTCATTCTTGGAGAATCAAAGTAAAGAAGATAATGCATTTTGTGTGAGCATAAAGATGATGGTAATGGAAAAAAACCCATTTTCCATTTTTGTGCAACATGCAAACGAAATTCCATTTTCTTTTTAAAACAAAAAAATGATCTTAAATCATTTTAATTCAAAATTTGATTTTCTTAAATTAATTTCACAAATTAATTTAAAAATTCATTAATTTAATATCAAATATTAAATTATTTTTTGCACAATAACCATCTTTATATATTTAAATCATATTTAAATATTTATTCTCTTGTTCTGTTTAATTTGAACGTTTCAAATTAATCTCTCAAGCTACCCTAAAACTTATCCATTTATGAGCTAGTAGGGGGACCTCGCGGACCTACAGATTATGGGCTCCAATGATTCGAGATTAATCGGCTAAACTCATTAGTCCGATCTAACCCCCATTCGTTAACTAATGGGACACTCCACTATAGCCCATAGTTGAACTCCCCTCACTCTAGATATATTACGTCCACTTAATAACCATAATTAGTAATTCGATCCTTCACAGGTTGTTCGTAATCACAACTAGGTCAAAAATACCGTTTTACCCCTGTGACTACATCTTGTTCCTTAAATTCCTATTGATCCTCTAATGAACAATTCTGATTCATAATCTCTATGAATAAAATCCTTTCTCTATGAATAAAATCCTTTCTCTATCATGAGAAGGTGGGGCCTCGATTGTTCAGGACTTGGAGTCAGTACTTAAGAGAACAACCTATCTGTTAACCTTAAATAGGGTATGAGTGAATTCCATCTTGCAAGGCTATGCCCCCAACTATTCATCCGATCTTATCCCCAAAATGGTAAGCTTATTGAGCAGTGCTGTTGGACTACTCTCACCATTTGCAGATCAAAGGATAATCCCGAACAAACAGGAGTTCATAGCTAGCTCAGGATTAAGATCGAGTTAACCTAGGTTATATAATAAATGAAATAGTCAGTTTTAACAGTAAACGGTCGTTATAAAGAAAAGTGACTATTTTCGTGGTCTAGTCACATATGCAAACTCATTGCATAGAATGTCTCCACTCTCATGTCTCAACATGAACGATTTGTGGATCACGTCGTTTGTAGCACCTTACAACTTCTTGTAACAACTACAGAGTGGGTCGCATCCAATAGTGTTACCAGGATGAGATATCCAATTTCATCCATATACTTATTAGACCATTTAGGCTATATACTGTCAACTTGATCCTGTTTATGTCACTACATAAAGTTACAGCATTCAGACTATAGCCAATGATGCGTTTATTGAATTTTCATAATAAGATGCAAAATTAACAAGTCATTGTTATTGATAAAATAGAATGTTTAACACAAAATACGAGTTCTAGGACATTCCCAACAAGTTTTTTTTCCTTTATTTAATATAAATCATATTTATATCAATTCCTCCAATTAATGTATCTAATACATCAAATCAATTATATCACATATAATTGAACCAATTTAATTATATCATATATAATCAAATTCCGTCTTGTTAATTTGAACACTTCAAACTAACCCAAAAACTGATTCTCAAACTTGAATCCATTGAGCTACCAAGGGGACCTTATGGACCTAAGCTTGAAGCTCCTACAGTACGTGAATAACTGACTAAACTCTTTAGTCATGAGATCCACCATCCGTTAACTGTTGGTCACTCCACTAAAGACCGACAGCTACACTCTTCACACTACAGATATATTTCTGTGTCCATATAACCAATCAACAGTGCGATGACCCTTCATAAATCGCTCGTAAGTATAGTTGGGCCAAAATTATCGTTTTTCCCTTATGGTAACATCTAACTCCTTAAGTACCACTTATTCCTTTAATGAACAATAAGTCATAGTCCTACTACGACTGAGTCCTCTCTTCTAAAGAGAGGGTGTGGCCACTATGTTTAAGACCCGGAATCAGCCCTTAAGGGAGCAATTTATCTACTTACCTCTACTTTGGGGAAGGAGTGAATTCCGTCTTGTATAGCTGAGTTCCCAACTCTCCAATCAGACGAATCCCCAAAAAGGTAGGCTTATTGAGTTGGAAATCTGGCCATTCTCACCCATACTAATCAAAGGACCACTAATGGAGGGAAATTAAAAGTTAATTTTACTCGACAACCAAAATCCCATGGACGCGGTATGCGATGCATGTCCTAAGATATGCATTGATAGTCATGCGTCAATGGTCATGCGTTGGAATGATATTACGTTAATGAATGTATGCGATGACCATGCGTCCTGCCACAAGTTTTCTTGCGCTGGAACCAAGTATAATTCCAACGCAAGTTTCTCGGGTAATCCAAGGTCAAACACAGGGACTTGTAACTATATGTTTGCGGTGCAGCGGTTTAAATAAGTTGCTAAGTTAATCCTACTCCTACTCCTATCTAACAAACAATGCAATGAGAATATGCATGAAAGGTAGAGATGCAACAAACCTTGACATGAAATAAATGTGTGGAAAAATAGATAAAATGCGGAGATGATTTCATTGTAATACTTAAGAGTGACCGTAAGGGCAACCCTAGTCAACGCAAACTAATACGATCATGCAACACTCATACAATAGTAAACCACCTCTCGGTGCGAATGCTACGACTTCTAATGCTAGAACGCATGCGATGTATGTGCAGAGGTGTCTATAGGGCCTACACATAAGCCTCTAATTATTGTCTATGCAATGATACACAAACAAGGTGACCACATATCATCATTCCTATTCCTAGGGTACATACGATGCAGTGTTGACAAATAGAGCTTATCTCTGAGATCCCCATTCTTACCTATGCGTTCCAATTTGCTCTCTCGAGTCTTAGATTTGGGTTTTAGACTACTCTCTCAAGTATGCCTAAATGATGAATGATGCGTTCATAGAACAAGGTAATCGCATGAACTTGACTGACCTAAGCTTATTCCTATCTCTAGTGAACAATGCATACATTGCTTAATGCGACCAACCACTTACCCTCTCGAGCAGTTGGTTGTTGCTGACTTTACTCATAGACAAACAATGTGTTAGCCTATAGACAAGCATTGTCGCAACTTCACACTAAGCAAATAAGGTTACTCATACACTCGCGCAACGCACACCTCTCGGTGGGTTGCTACATGCTTCATATCCCTAATCCACATGACTAAGTATGCAATACCCAAGCAATCTCACTAAGTGTTACAATGAAAGTAAAGATGCTAAGCAAAGAAGATGGAGATGGAGTCGAAGGAACAGAGAAATACATTGAAAAAAAATTGTATTAATTCCTTAATTCAAAATGTCATACAATACAATATAGGAAAAGAAAGGAAAAAGAAATGACCGGCTGGAAACAAAACTTTGCTTCCAGCGGATGTGCATCAAGGCTATCGGTGGTGCCATGGATGGGTGGAGAAGCTGACTCTCTCGAGATCTAGCTTCGGTCGAAGGCTCCGGTCGTCACTCGGAATGGATGAAGGAGGTGAAGAACTCTCAGCCATCTTCTCAAGCGTTTGTCTGGATCGCAGGGAAAATCCCCGGTTTGAGGGATAATCTCCAGATGACTTGAATTTCAGCTCGTCGGCTTCTATTTATAGAGCTTGGGTCGTCAACAACATTAATTGGACTGCTCTGAGTATGACGTTCGATGCGTTAGTCCTTTTCTGAACCTCTGCCACCCACGGCGTGGTAGATGAAATGTCAACATCATCTTTTGGATTTTCTCGAGGTAGATGCGTTGATGCATTCATTCCACCTACCTTGCGTTGATCCTATTAGTTTGCGTTGTCGCGTAGTCGCAATCATTCAATGCCGTATTCACTTAATACTGCAACTCTACATGATGATCGCAATCGCTTGACAAACGCAACTCCCATGCGATGAACGCATACAGATGATTACCGCATCTTCCATGCATTGATCGACACGTTCGGCTTTGCGATGGAGTGTTTCTCCGCATGCGGTCATCTATGCAGTGGTCCAGTTTCCGCGTTTGCGTTCATTTCCTGCATTGGCTATAAAAATAGAATATTAAACACATAATTAACGCAAAGTAACGGGTTAGTTGAGATTCATCATGTTGATCGACGCAAACTCTTTTTCTCGTGAATTCCTATCATGATCGACGTAATTTTTGCCTAACAACCTTCATAATTCTAAGTAAAAGGCCTAAGATGACATGCATTTCTATATGTCATCAACCGCCCTCATAGGTAGGAGTTCCCAACTCACTCAGGATTAAGGTCATGTCATCTATGGTCATTTTAGTGAAATGTAAGTCTCAATTATCAACAATGTTATATAAAGAGACTAATCATTTCGTGGTCCGGTCTTATACAAACTCTTTGTATAGGATACCCCTGCTCGCATGTCTCCACATGAATGGTCAGGATCAGACCATTTCTAGCACTTTACAACACTTGTAACATCTACAAAGCGGGCCGTATCTGTAGTGTCACCAGGATAAGGTTTCCCTCCTTCATCCTTATACTACAGATCATTTAGGTTATTACTTAAGGCATGATCCACTTGTATGTCTCACATACATGCTTAAGTTACATGAAATAACCACAGATCTTAGTTTATTGAATTTGAGCAAATGCATATAAAATAAAATTTATTTTATTAATAATAATGTGTGTACAAAATGTTTACAAACTATGAGACCACTGGGAGAATTAGGAAACCAATCCCAACAATCTCCCACTTGTCCTAATACCTCGGGAGACTAATGTACAATACATAAAAATAGTACAATATACAATAAACTAGGGCATACTCTATACCCCAATATTATTTCCCACATGTCCCGCAGACCTAGACTGTCAAGATGACCCTCGAACACTTTATCCGTGAAAGCCTTTGTAAACGGATCAACAATGTTGTGCTCTGATGCGATCTTCGTGGCTATTACATCACCGCGATGCACAATCTCCCTAATCAAATAATACTTCCGTTCAATATGCTTGCCTCTTTGGTGACTCCGAGGTTCATTTGAATTTGCCACAGCTCCATTATTATCAAATAGAGTGTGATCGACAAAGACATATTTGGAACAACTTCCAAATCAGTAAGGAACTTCCTAAGCCAAACAGCCTCTTTAGCAGCTTCACAAGCGGCTACATATTCGGCTTCCATAGTGGAGTCCGCGATGCATCCTTGCTTGATGCTTCACCAAACTATAGCCCCTCCACTCAAGTGAACACTGACCCTGATGTCGATTTTCGAGAATCTCTATCAGTTTGAAAGTCAGAGTCTGTATATCCTGTGAGGATCAAATCCTTATCTTCATACACGAGCATATAGTCTCTCGTTCTCTAAAGATACTTGAGAATTATTTTGACCACCGTCCAGTCATCTAATTCTAGATTGGACTGATATCAACTGGAAATCCCTATTGCATAGCAAATGTTAAGTCTAGTACATAACATTGCATATATGAGGCTTCCAAAAACCGAAGCATAGAGAATCCGTCTTATTTCCTCAACCTCTTGAGGTGTCTTAGGACATTGTTCCGTAGACAAAACAATTCCATGCTTGAAGGGTAATAAACCCCCCTTGGAATTCTACATCGAGTACCTTATCAATATCTTGTCAATGTACGATGCCTGAGACAAGGCCAACCTCTTGTTCTTACGATCTTGAATGATTTGGATCCCTAGAACATACTACACCTCTCCCAAATCTTTCATTTGGAATTAGGCGGCTAGCCACGTTTTAATGTCAGCCAGAAAACCTACATCATTCCCAATGAGTAGGATCTCATCCATATACAGCACCAGGAAAGCTACTGAGCTGTTGATGATCAACATTTTGATCAAAGCCAAAATATTTGATTGCACTATCAAATTTAATGTTCTACGATTTAGATGCTTGTTTCAGCCCATAAATGGACCTATTAAGCTTGCAAACCTTTTGTTCTTAATTTGGAATAATGAATCCCTCTGGTTGAGCCATGTAGATGGTCTTCTCAAGATTACCATTCAGAAAGGCAGTCTTGACGTCCATTTGCCATATCTCATAATCATAAAATGTGGTTATGGACAAGAAAATCCTGATAGACTTCAACATGATAGTAGGTGAGAAAGTTTCCTCATCATCCACTCCCTCGACCTGGGTATAACAATTTGCCACGAGTCTAGCCTTAAAGGTCTGCACTTTTTTCCATCTAAACCTCGTTGTCTCTTGTAGATCCACTTACACCCTATAGGTTTGACCCCATCAGGCTGATCCATAAGTTCCCAGATGGAATTGAAGTACATAGACTTCATTTCCTGATTCATGGCTTTAATCCACTCATCTTTGTCAACATCCTTCATTGCTTGCTTAAGAGATAATGGAACCTCAACTCCATCATCAGATATGATGTTTTGGGTTTCAGTCAAAACCATGTAGTGTTTTGGTGGGTTCGTAACCCTCCCATTACGTCGAGACAGTCTCAACTCTTGAGATGGTTGATTAGATGAAACGACATCAACAACTCTTGTTGATCTATCAGTCTATTCAACAACTCTTATTGAACTCTCAGTATTTTCTTCAGAAATCTCATTTAAAATAAGCTTACTTTGTGGCTTATGATCCCTGATGTGGTCTTCTTCCAAGAAGATAGCATTTTTCGATGCGAACACCTTATTCTCACTCGGATCATAAATCCACGTCTCGTTTCCTTGGGGTAGCCTACAAAGAGTCAAACTTTCAAACATGGTTCCAACTTTTTAGGGTTAGCCACAAACATGTGGTCTGGACATTCCTAAATTCTGAAGTGGCGTAAACTACCTTTATGGCCTCTCCATAGCTTAAAAGGTATTTCAGAAACACTCTTTGAGGGAACGTTGTTCAAAATATAACATGTAGTCTCCATTGCAAATCCCCAAAACAAGTCTGGAAGATGAGCATAACTCATCATAGACTGAACTATGTCCAACAGGGTTCTATTTCTTCTTTTTGATACACCATTCTGCTAAGGTGTACTTGGGGCTGAGAGTTGCAACGTGATTTCATGTTCTATCATATAGTTCTGGAATACTAAGTCCATATACTCTCCACCACAATCAGATCGTAGTGTTTTTATCTTCTTACCTAACAAGTATTCAACTTCAGCCTTATACTCCTTGAACTTTTCAAGAGTGTCAGACTTATGTTGCATTAGGTATAGATACCCATCTCTTGAATAATCATCTATGAAAGATATGAAATATTCATACCCACCTCGAGCTCTTACACTCATCGGACCACAGAGTTCTGAATGTATAAGCTCCAAGGTTTTCTTGGCTCTATAACCTTTTCTAGTAAAAGGTTGTTTGGTCATTTTGCCTTCAAGGCATGATTCACATACCGGCAAAGAGTTTTCTTCTAAACCATTTAGAAGTCCACATTTCACCAACTTCTCAATCCTATTGAGATTGATGTGACCTAAACTTAGATGCCAAAGATGGGCGTTTTTCTTAGGAGAAACCCTTGGTCTTTTTGTAGTTGTTGCTATTTTGAACATTCAGTATGAAGCAAGGTTTTTATGACTAATGACCTTAGTACATATAAGTTATTTTCCATTGAACCAAAACCAATCTCCATACCATTCTTGAAAATAAACATTTTATTCTCATAAAAGAAGATGGTATAACCTTGTTCAATCAGACAAGAAACTGAGATTAAGTTCCTCTTGATATGAGGAACTATATAAACATTATCCAATAACAGATAATGTTTCTTGTCCAAAAATAACTTTAGCCTGCCTACAGCAACAGCTGAAATAACCTCACCAGTACCGACTCGAAGAGTTAATTGTCCATCGTCCAACTTTTTTCAGGAACTAAATCCTTGGTAGGAAGAACTTACATGATTAGTAGCATATGAATCAAGTATCCAGGCAGAATCATCTTTCTCTACCAAACACGTCTCTAAGACAAATAAATCACATTTACTGTCTTTAGACTTTCTCTTCTTCTGGAGAGTAGTGAGAACAATATCAGAACCTAAATAAGCTCCAAGTTCCATTTCAGAGAACAATTCTCGTCGATGAACTTCATCTGGGTCAGCAACAATTGCTTTCTCGTTTAGTCCCTTGACATTCAAGAAAGACTGGAGGTTATCTTGGGAACTGATACTACTGATTTCTTTGTCATCCATCCCTTTTTGCTCAAAAAGTGAGAACTAACATTCAAACAATTCTTGCAACAAGTCCATGATCTTACGTGCAATGACCATGTTCTCAACCCTTTTGGCCAATACATCAGGTATGCTAGCCAAAATGTGAAGTCGGGCCATCGAATTAGCCTTCATCCATACCTCATATGCATTATGAACATTTTGCGGTGCATTAAGGGTCGGGACTTGGGGACACTCCTCAACCATGACAAACTCGAGGTCGTTTACCACGAAATATGTTTTAAGAGACTTTTTCCAATGTATATAATTGGTCAAATTAAAAGAGGCAACTAACGGAAAATCATACATGTTGCTGAAAAAACAAACACATTGATCTACATTAGATTTTAGCAAATACTCTTGAAAAACAAAATACAATTTGATTTAGCCAAATCTAAATGAACCCCATGTGACATTTGGTTTTACAATGATGCTTCAGTGGTTTAGGACAAAAACCATCGAAGGGTAGTCAATTTATCCCTCCTTTGAATTGAGACACTCTTAACCAGACATTAACACCAAAACAACTCTTGTTCCTATAACGACTAGCCATCATTGATTTGGTCAAGAAATCATTAACTTGCTTAACAATTTTCGTAAGTGTGACCCTTCATTTTAGATCCTAGAGTTTCACCCCAAGCAGCCAATCGAAGGGAAAAATCTGATTGGGGCAAAAACTAAAGCGACCCTATCCATTTCTGGAGTTCACCTTGATATTGACCAACCGTACAAACCATCCAAAGGGGGGCGCTCCCAGGGTGCCACGAGGCCGTGCAAGAAGATCTCATGGTGCAAACTAATGAAGGAGACTACAAGACATGTTGGCACACATTCTTCACCCACTTGCTATAAATACTCTCTCCGTCTACCTTGATATTGACTCATGCAAACACCATCTGAAGGGGGATGTTCCCAGGGCACCAAGAGGCCAAGCATGAATCTCACGGCGTGAACATTCAGGGAGAAACGTGAGTGGAATTGACATATCATGTATATCTTTTCCTCCCACTGAGTATTTTAAAACCTAGGGTTTAGTTTACTTAGAAAAAAACACGGCTAGTGATTTTAACTAAGTGACTTTTTAGGTTTGCCCAAAAGTAACTCTTACTTTGGAAAGTTGAACAAATTTTGATCATCATTCATTAAACTCTTTAACGAAGTCTTTGATCAGCTAATGCTTGTAGCGAATCTATCTAATTCACCTTTCTAGATAAGTTCCTAGGTAGGTGAGTTTCATTTTCGTCAGCTTAAATACCCCAGCCTAGATAGAACCCACCTTAGACAAAAGGTCCCTTATAGATAGATTTAATACAAATTTAATCTTTTATAGAAATAAATTTAATCCTATTACTGATTCAAAAGATTAAACTTAGGTATCTAATCTCATTAGAACCAATAACTTAGGTCTATCTCAATCAAATTTTAAAACCCTTTTAAAACATGATTTTACCTAAGTTCGTATGCTACTATTTCCTATTGATTTTAGTTCTGATTTCTATTATAACACTTATGACAGGAAACAACTAATACCAACCACAATGCAAAGCAACACATACAAGACATTCATAACTCTTATAAATAAGCCTAAGTGTCATGCTCCATGCATTGTTCATTCATTACTATTTTTATATAACTCTTATATAATTAAAGTAATGAAACAAGCATACATGCTCTCATACACCCTTATACTATAACACTTATAATATAAAGATGATGCATGAATATGCTTAATGCATGCATAAATATAACTCTTATACTATATGATGCATGAGCATGCTCTTATGTAATTTAATCATGCAAACTACTATATCATAACTCTTACAATATAGAGATGATGCATGGAAAATGCATAACCTATGGTGGGATTTAAAACTATATGACATACTATATGACATATAATAAAAACATACATCTCATATACATTCACCAAAATTAATGGATCGGGATGATTATGAAGGAACTCTTATTAAAGAGAACCCATGGGCGGAAGCACGATCAATCTAAATTCACTGTGACAGAATTACAAGCATTCACAAATATATAAACTAGTTATGCATCTTTAACAAAATTACGACATACTTTAGTAATTAAATACAAAGGAGTGAAATACTTACCTTTGAAGAACTCTTCTTCCACAGATATCTTGCTCTTGTGAAGAACTTGAAACAGCAACCTCTTGCTCTCGCTTAGCACGCCAACCCAATCGTCTACTAGTCACGAACAGTCTTCTCCACGAACAAGTAACCTCTCGGGCACCACCACTCAGTAACCTTGGTATTCTCAAAGTGAGAATTCAGAAGGTGTGGGCTCTGTTATGAATTTGGTAGAGGGTTGGAGGAAACTACGATCACACTATACGACCAAGTAAGTGGGAGAATGAACTGTCTATCGTATAGACTTTGTGTGCTTGATCGTTTACTAAATCTTAGCAGGTACATGATCGTTTAGAAAAATAAGTTTGATCGTTTACACGATCGTTCAGTGACTCTTGCTTGCCACGCGATCCTTTAGTAAAATGCTAAAAATCGTTTAGAGAATGGCGCGTGTATACGATCGTTTAGACAAACACTCAGAAGGTTGTCGTACAGTCTCTAGTTAGCTAAATGATTGCTCATGCACTTAATGTAGCGATCCCTTACAAAATGAAAACCTTTTTCATTTTATCCTTTAGTTATGAAAACTGAATATAACCTCCCACTTCATGCACGGTTAAAGGAGAAACTACCTACAATTATCGTATAATTGTTTTAATTATAAATAAATATAATAACTAACTTATCATATTATATTTATAACCTATAGTCTTAATATCACATCATATTTATATCAAATTCCTCCAATTAATGTATCTCGTACATCATATCTATTATATCATTTATAACTGAACCAATTTGATCATATCATATATAATCAAACTCCCTCTTGTCAATTTGAACACTTCAAACTGACCCAAAAACTGATTCTCAACTTGAATCCATTGAGCTACCAAGGGGACCTTATGGACCTGTAGCTTAAAGCTCTAATGGTACGTGAATAACTGACTAAACTCTTTTGTCACGAGATCCACCATCCGTTAACTGTTGGCCACTCCACTAAAGACCGACAGCTGCACTATTCGTACTACAGATATATTTCTGTGTCCATATAACCAATCAATAGTGCGATTACCCTTCACAAATCTCTCGTAAGTACAGCTGAGCCAATTTACCATTTTGCCCCTGTAGTTACAACTCCTTAAGTACCACTGATTCCTCTAATGAACAATAAGTCATAGTCCTACTATGACTGAGCCCTCTCTTCCAAAGAGAGGGTGTGGCCACTATGTTTAAGACTCGGAAACATCCCTTAAGAGAGCAATTTATCTACTTACCTCTGCTTCGGGGAAGGAGTGAATTTCGTCTTGTGTAGCTGAGTTTTCTGCTCCCCAATCAGACGAATCTCCAAAAAGGTAGGCTTGTTGAGTTAACAGTCTCACTATAGGTATACTGGTGTTTCTCCATCCAGGGTTATATGCATTTGAGAGTGGGTTGTTTTTTATGAAACAGACTGATATGGGTTCTGCGGAAAGTCATTGTAGGAGTGTGGTTCTTCACAACCCACATAACTGACCATGGGTTGAGCGAATGCGTCCACCTGGTGCACAGTTTGTGTATGTGCTGTGTTTCCCATCGATAAATTTTTCAACAAATTTGTCATTTCAACCACTTATGCAGAGAGAGTGGCTACCACGTTGGTGTCAGTTGTATTTTAAAAACGCCTCCTACCATCTGTTCTGGAGTCATTAGCATCATCAACCCATTCCATATTACGTTTGGTGATACGGTCTAAAATTTTCTTGGCTTCATTGTATGATTTGTCCATTATGCCGCCAGTTGTGGTTGTGGCTGCGACTGCTACCATTTGAGAGGGTCTATTCAACCCATTGTAGAAGGTTTCCATTTGAACGATCAAGGGTAGTCCGTGGTTGGGACAATTCTTGACCAACCCCTTAAATCTCTCCCATGCAGCGCTCAACGTTTCATACTCTCCTTGCTCAAAGTTCATGATTTCTCGAGCCTCATTGTGTTGACCATGGGAGGGAAAAATTTCTGCATTAATTTTTCCACTAGTTTATCCCATATGGTTATCTCACTAGGCTCTAGAGAGCTCGCCCATTGTTTGGCATCATCATGTAGTGAGTATGAGAACAAGGAAAATCTGATGGCTTCTGGTGTGATTCCAGGAATCACAAATGAGTTACATGTTTCCAAGAAGTGTTTCATATGTTCATCAGGATCTTCGTCGCCGGTACCTATAAATTGTCTTGCTGTTTCCAGCATTTGGAGCATCACTGATTTCATCTCAAACCTCGTCCCATCAGGTGTTAAGTATATGATCTTAGGCAAAAAGTCGTATAATACCGGTGAAGCGTACTCGCGCATCAGACGTGTACTATTGTTTGCCATTAGGATCGAATTCAGGGCAGCATTTGCCAATTGTTGAGCCAAGTTCTGATTTATTTGGTTGTCCACTATTTTTTGTTGTTGTTGCCTTAACCTCCGACAACGATTAGATTTGTTCCTTTGTCTAAAGGTTCTCTCAACCTCTCGGTCATATACGAGTTCATAAGTACTTTCCCTGCTTATAAAACATTTACAAGTCTAGGCTTGACTTGTAATACTCCTTTCATTGAAATTTTTTTCTGCAAAAGATACAGAAACGAAATTCTGGTTAGCTTTGTTGCTAGGATCCTCGGCAACGGTGCCAAAAACTTGTTCGCCTCATGATTTGAGTCTAAAAGTGTTATGAGTGAAGGTAAAGAATGGTAACTAGTGGTTAAGATGAATGGAAATGAATGATGGATTAACTTCTCTTTAAGAGAAGTAGGCGATGCATTGGAATGGATGTAAGCACACTTTGTGAAATGCGTACAAGCCTTTCTAAGTCAGATCCAAGTATAAATCTAACTTAGATTTCCTGGTAAGTCTAGGGTCGAACGTAGGGATTCTAGAGTAATCTAACATAAAGCCTGTTTTCAATCTAATGTAGAGGGTTCCTAAATATGCTTAAATGTGAATTGTGTATACTAACCTAAATGCAAGCATACAAGAAGGAGTAGGAGTTCAGAGGGAGAAGGGGAAATTATGGATGAATGGTCTTTAGTACTATTGATATGCATTGATCCCAAGTGGGAGTAACAAACTTGTGAATACGGTGAAAGTGGGATGAAAATGGTCTGAATGCTGGTTTACAAACTAAGTGTTAGTGTTCTACGTTGGTGTTTCTGCTCCTACGTTCATATTCAGTTCTGAAGGAAATCGGATCTAAGATTTCCATGAGCAGCAGAAGAAAGATAATTCCAAATCACAATCATGAATGAACAATACATTTTCAGTCGACTTCAAACATAAACAGTTATGCAAATAATAGAGAAATGACAGCATGAACAACAAATGAACAATGAAGAACTTTACGAACAAATGCAGAAGCGTCTCCACGCTCCGTTGTGCATGATCGCTCAAACAACAGCAACCACGAACGCTCGATCTACACGACCGCAACACCGCAATGAACGCAGCATGAACACTTCGCACTCGTCCTCAACGATCGCCTCGGTCACGAACTCTTCTACAGAAAACCTTGACGGTGTCGAGTTGAGTCTGACACCACCAACAAGGCTACCTTGGTATTCTCTGTGTGAAAATCCAAAGGGTGGGCTCTGTTCGGACTTGGTATGAGGCAGACGAAGGAGGAAACACGATTGCGTACACGATTGGGCAAGTGGGAGAGGGCGGAGACATATTCTATAAGTTGATGCCAATTCGTTTAGATAAAGCTATGCGATCGTTTAGCTCATCGTTTAGCTCGATCTGTCACCTACAGACACTACACGATCGTTTATTTTGGGTCAGCGATTGTCTAGCAAAACTATGCGATCGTTTAGCTCATCACTGCATGATCGTTTAATTTGATCAGCTGTCGTTTTGTAAATCCGTATTTACTTGACGACTACGTGAGTTTCTTTTTCACTGAGAGAAAACTCAAAATCCTTTTCAATCATTTTTGTAAATCATACTAAAATTAGGAAAACCATTTTCCTTTTAAACTCACGGTTACCATGATCCAATAACCACTCACTCATATGGTTATTTAAAAGATTATAAATATAAATGATAACCAACTTATCATACTATATTTATAACCTATAGTTTTAATATTTCATCTCATGAAACATATAAACTATAGTTCTTTTTCTATTCCATGGTACTTAATGTAAATCTCATTTACATCAATCCTCCACTAGATGTATCTCATACATCATACCGATTATATCATATATAATCAAAATACCTCTTGTCAATTTGAACATTTCAAATCAACACCAAGAACTGATTCTCAACTGAATCCATTGAGCTACCAAGGGGACCTCATGGACCTGTAGCTCGAAGCTCCAACGGTACGTGAATAACTGACTAAACTCTTTAATCATGGGATCCACCATCCGTTAACTGCCAGGCACTACACTAAAAATCGACAACTGAACTCTCCTTACCATAGATATATTATGTGTCCATCTTAACCAATCAGCAGTGCGACATCCCTTCACAGATCGCTCGTAAGTACAGCTGGGCCAATAACCGTTACGCCCCTGTAATTACATCTATCTCCTTAAGTACCAGTGATCCCTCTAATGAACATAAGTCATAGTCCTACTATGACCGAGTCTTCTCTTCCAAAGAGAAGTTGTGGCCACTATGTTTAAGCCCCGGAATCAGCCCTTCAGGGAGCAATCTCTCTATTTATCCCTGCTTCGGGAAAAGAGTGAATTCCATCTTGTGGATTGAGTTCCCATCTCCTAGATCAGACAAGTCCCCAAAAAGGTAGGCATGTTGAGTTGGCAATCTGGCCATTCTCACCCATACTAATCAAAGGACCACCCTCAAAGGTAGGAGTTCCCAAAACACTCAGGATTGAGGTCGTGTCACTTATGGTCGTTTAGGTGAGATGCAAGTCTCTAGTATCAACAGCGTTATATACAGAGTCGAATCATCTCGTGGTCTAGGTCTTATACAAATAGGACACCCCCGCTCGCACGTCTCCACATGAATTGTCAGGATCTACCATCTGTAGTAGTTTACAATACTTGCAAACTTCTACAAAGTGGGTCGTATCCGTAGTGTCACCAGGATCAGGTATCCCACCTTAATCCTTATACTACAGACCTATTTAGGTTATCACTTAAGCCATGATCCACTTGTATATCACATATACATGCTTAAGTTCACATAAGATAACCAAGTGGCTTTCTTTATTGGATATGAGTAAATGCTAGAATTAAATAATAATTATTTTATTCAATGAACAATGTGTATCTTTACAAAACGACGAGACTCTGAGAGAATTAAGACACCAATTCCAACAATCTCCCGCTTGTTCTAATGACTAGGGAGACTAATGTACAATACAATATAAAAATGTACAATATACAATAAACTAGGGCATACCTTAGTATCATCTCCCACTTGCCCTAGACAAGATGTCGCATTTCCCGCAGACCCAGACTCTTCAAGTGACCCTCGAACACTTTAGTCGTGAGGGCCTTTGTAAAGGGATCAACAATGTTGTGCTCCGTAAGAATCAGAACCTTATTTCTATATACAAGCATATAGTCCCTCGTTCTCTGAAGATACTTGAGGATCATCTTGACCGTCGTCCAGTGATCAAATTCGAATTGGACTGATACCGACTGACAATCCCTACTGCATAGCAAATGTCGGGTCTGGTACACAACATTGCATACATCAAGCTTCCTACAGTAGAAGCATAGGGAATCTGTCTCATCTCCTCAACTTCTTGAGGTGTCTTAGGACATTGATCCTTAGATAGAACGATTCCATGCCTGAAGGGTAATAAACCACTCTTGGAATCCTGCATCCTGTACTTGATCAACATTTGATCAATGTACGATGCCTAAGACAAGGCTAACCATTTGTTCTTGCAATCCCGAATAATCTGGATCCCAAGAACATACTATGCCTCACCCAAATCTTTCATTTGGAACTGGGCAGCTAGCCAACTCTTAATGTCAGTCAGATACCTACATCATTCCCAATGAGTAGGATATCATCCACATACAATACCAAGAAAGCTACGGAGTTGTTGATGATCTTCTTGTAAACACAAGGCTCATGAATGTTCTGGTCAAAGCCAAACGACTTGACAGCAATGTCAAATCTGATGTTTTAAGATCTAGATGCTTGTTTCAGCCCATAAATGAACTTATTAAACTTGTAAACTCTTTGCTCTTGATCTGGAACTAGGAACCCCTCTGGTTGAGTCATATAGATGGTCTCCTCAAGATTACCATTAAGAAAGATAGTCTTGACGTCCATTGTTATATTCATAATCATAAAATGTGGCAATGGACAGAAGAATCCTGATAGACTTCAGCATGACAACAGGTGAGAAAGTTTCCTCATAGTCAACTCCCTCAACCTGGGTATAACCCTTTGCCACGAATCTAGCCTTAAAGGTTTGCACCTTTCCATCTACACCTCTCTTTCCCTTATAGATCCACTTACACCCAATAGGTCTTACCCCATCAAGTGGATCAACAAGCTTTCAGACGTTATTGAAGTACATTGACTCCATTTCCTGGTTCATGGCCTTAGTCCACTCATCTTTGTTAACATCCTCCATTGCTTTCTTAAAAGACAATGGATTCTCGATCCCATCATTCGTAATGATGTTTTGGGCTTCAGTCAAACCCATGTAGAAATCCGGTGGGTTTATAACCCTCCCACTACGTAGAGGCAGTCTCAACTCTTGAGCTGGTTGACTAGACGTCCCGACCTCAACAACTCTTGTTGATCTGTCGGCCTGTTCAACAACTCTTGTTGAACCCTCAGCAGTCTCAGTCTCATTAGAGATCTCACATCAAACGAGCTTACTTCATGGCTTTTGATTCCTTATGTGGTCTTCTTTCAAGAAGATAGCATTAGTGGAAACAAACACTTTGTTCTCACTTGGATCATAGAAGTATCCTCCTCTCGCTTCCTTGGGGTAGCCCACAAAGAGGCAAACCTTCGAACGCGGTTCCAATTTCTTTGGGTTAGTCGCTAGCACATGTGTCGGACATCCCCAAATCCTGAAGTGGCGTAAACTACCTGACCTCTCTATAACTCAAAAGGTGTTTCAAAAACACTTTTCGAGGGAACGTTGTTCAGGATATAACATGCAGTCTACACTGCATAACCATAAAACGAATTTGGAAGATGAGCATAACTCATCATAGACCGAACCATGTCCAACAAGGTTCTGTTTCTCCTTTCTGATACACCATTCCGCTGAGGTGTACCTGGGGCTGAGAGTTGGGACGCAATTCCATGTTCTATCACATAGTTCTAGAATTGGAAGTCTATATACTCTCCACCACGATCAAATCATAGTGTTTTTATCTTTTTACCTAACAAGTTTTCAACTTCAACCTTATACTCCTTGAACTTGTCAAGGGCTTCAAACTTACGTTGCATTAGGAAGAGATACCCAAACCTTGAATAATCATCTATGAAAGAGACGAAATATTCATATCCACCTCGAGCTCTAACATTCATCGGACCACAGAGGTCTGAATGTACAAGCTCCAAGGCTTCTTTGGCTCTGTAACCTTTTCCAGTAAAAGGTTGTTTGGTCATCTTGCCTTCAAGGCATGATTCACATACTGGCATAGAGTTTTCTTCTAAACTGTTTAAAAGTCCACTTTGCACCAACTTCTCAATCCTATTGAGGTTGATGTGACCTAACCTTAGATGCCAAAGATGGGCGTTTTTCTTTAGAGAAACCTTTGGTCTTTTAGCTATTGTTTCCATACTGAACATTTCAGTGTTAAACAAGGCTTTTATGACTAACGGCCTTAGTACATATAAGTTATTTTCCATTGAACCATAACCAATCTCCATTCCATTCTTGAAAATAAATACTTTATTCTCAGAAAAGGAGACGATGTAGCCTTGTTCAATGAGACAAGAAATCGAGATTAAGTTCCTCTTAATATGAGGAACAACAAAAACATTATCCAGTAATAGATAACGTTTCTTGTCAACAAATAACTTCAGCCTGCCTACAACAACAGTTGAAACAACCTCACCAGTACCGACTCGAAGAGTCATCTCTCCCTATGGAAACGTTTGCCAGGAATTGAATCCTTAGTAAGAGGAACTAACATGATTGATAGCACCTGAATCGAGGATCTAGGTAGAATCATCATTCTCCATCAGACACGTTTCCAAGACCAATAAATCATATTTACTGTCTTGTCTCCTCTTTTGAAGAGTAATGGGATGGAGGTCGTTTTCCACGAAATTTGTTTCACACGATTCTTTCCACTGTAAGTAATCGGTCATTTTTAAAAGCTTTAAATGAAAATACTAACGATTTGCTGAAAAGAAAAACACATTGACCTATGTTAGGATTTAAGAAAATACCCGTTGTAAAACAAAACAATATCCAATAAGGTTTTAGCAAAACTAACATGAACCCTGTGTGACATCTAGTTTCACAATGACGGTTCAAAAGTTTAGGACAAAAGCTGCCGAAGGGAGGTCAGTTATCCCTCATCTGAATTGAGAAGTTCTTAACCAGTCATTAATACCAGAACAACTCTTGCTCTTAAAACGACTAGCCATCATTGATTTGGCCAAAGGATCATTAACTTACTTAACAATCCTCTGTAAGTGTGACCCGTCATTTTAAGCCCTAGAGGTCCGTCCCAAAAGGCCAATCCGAAGGGAAAAAATCCGATTGGGGCAAAACCTAAAGCGACCCTATCCATTTTTGGAGTTCACCTTGATATTGACCAATTGCACAAAACCCATCCAAAGGGGGACGCTCCGAAGGTGACACGAGGGCGTACAGAATGATCTCACAGTGTGAACCAATGACAGAGACCATAAAACGTGTTGACAAACACCCTTCACCCATTTACTATAAACATTCTCTCCGTTCACCTTGAGATTGACTCATGCAAACACCATCCGAAGGGGGATGCATCCAGGGCACCACGAGGCCAAGCATGAATCTCACGGTGTGAACATACAGGGGGAAACGTGAGTGGAATCGTAGACATATCTGATACGCCTCTTCCTCCCACTGAGTATTTTATAACCTAGGGTTTAGTTTACTTAGAAAAAACATGGCTAAGGATTTTAACTAAGTGACTTTTAGGTTTTCCCAAGAGTAACATTTACCTTGGATAGTAAAATAACATTTGATCATCATCCATTAAACTCTTTAATGGAATTTTTGACCAAAACATCGTATGCTTGTTGAAAATCTATCTAATTCACTTTTCCAGGTAGGTTCCCAGGTAGAGGTGTTACGTTTCCGTCAACTTAAGAACCCCAGCCTAGCCAGAACCCGCCTTAGACAAAAGGTCCCTTATAGATAGGTTTACAACAAATTTAATCTTTTATTCCAACCAATTTAATCCTATTAAACTGATTTTAAAAAATTAATCTAGGTTGCTAAACTCTTTAGAACCACGTGAACTTAGGTCTATCTCAATCCAATTTTAAAACCCTTTTAAAATCTTGAGTTCACCCTAAGTCCACATGCAACTCTGAATTGTTGATTTTAGGTCTAATTTTCTTTATAACACTTATAAATGGAAACAACCACAATGCTAAGCTAACACATGCAAGGCATTCATAACGCTTATAAACAACCTAAGTGTCATGCTCAATGCATTGTCCATTCATAGCTACTTCTTTTATATAACACTTATACAAAACAGCAATGAAACAAGCAAAACATACTTCCATTCACCCTTAAACTATAACACTTATAATAAAAGGATGATGCATGATAATGCTCACTGCATGCAAAATATAACTCTTATATTTCATGATGCATGCATATGCTTTCAAGTAATTTCTTCATGCTCGATTATAACAATTATAATACATGATGAATGAGTAATTGCACAATCTAAGGTGGGTTTTTAACTATATGACTAACACTTTGGCATATAAGTACCAAATATCGCATGTATTAGTAATAAAAGTTGATGAATCGGGTAAAATTGCCTTAAAAACACAAAAAGAAAAGCTAACTATTACAAAGACAAGAAGTATCCAGTTCAAAAAGGCGAACTGGGTCTTGAACCGCTCAGCAAAGCATCGCTTCTCCAACCATCCATCGTGTACTAAGCACCCCGCGATCGTCTACGCGATAAAATAAATGTTTTGCTCTATCGCTTACCAGCGCTCCCAGAGTTAAACGATTGTTTAGCATTTACTATACGATTGTATAGAAAAATCCAAACAATCGTTTAGATATTACAACACGATCGTGTACCGTTACTAAGTGATGAACCCTGAAGTACACGATCGCTTAGCACGCTCCGCA